>NC_041807.1:5552974-7037246 GCF_900964775.1 Scleropages formosus
CACGATAACCGCATGACTGCCACAAATTGCACAGAGCACTTTACCAGATACGTGCTCAAGGTTTTGAGTAATAAAACTGAGGGTTACTTCTTAACCCTGCTATGAAACAGGTTTTTTTAATCTTGTCCCATTATCACCTTATAAAAACTAGTATGTTCCTCAAACCTTCTGCATTGTATTGAATACATATTTTTGGCTTGCAACTTTGTTTTTTTTTTTTTACATTTTAACTTACATGTATGCACTGAAGCAGGATAACAAGAAAGCAATTATTCGCAAGGGTTTCATAGTTTGTGAGGTTAATACTGACATAACACATTGACTTTTCTTTCTGATGGGGCCAAACTTACCTTACAGCCAACATTCAATCATCCACAGGCATAGACATGTTATGAAGGTGGCAGAAAGAACCTGGAAACACAGATCCAGGCCAACAGATTGGTCATCGGGATCCAGTCCCTTACTACACCTATCTTATTCCAGTTACTAGTGCTGAGCAATTTCACATTTCTTATCAAGCTAAATATTTTTCAGCTACTGTAATATGTAATAAAATTATTCTCACAAAAAGAAATAAAGCTTCATAGTATTAACTTATTTATCAAATGTTTAAAATCTTAACTATTTATATTAATGTATTTACCCAAAATATGGCACTGTAATGACCAGTGCTATCAAAGGGCTCCACCTCTGAGCGGGAACAGATGTTTATTGTAAATAGTTATAAATAATGGGAATTAGGTGGAAATTTAAAATAGTTGTGCAACTGCAAAGGGGGCTGTTAAGCATTATAAGCAGGTGAGTACCTGCTGGGGAATATGGAAAGCTGGCATAAGGTGCAGGTCTTGGAGGAAGCTGGAGGAAATAGACCCCACAGGAGATGAGTTTTATACTTCTTATCACTATCAACAGCCAAATTACTTTTTTATTGCTGATAGAAATTTGGTATTTAACATGTTTTTTTTTTTTTTTTTGCTCCTATCAGAGTTTAATGTGTCCAGCTTCTGCAGGACAGTGGGACCAGTGGACTACTCGCAGATCAGGATCCTGCGCCTTGATGGAAACAAGTTGGCCTACCACCAGCTGCCACCTGACTGGGTCATGTGTTTGCGAGTTCTCCATCACATTTTCATTTGAGCTTGCCTCACCATTGCCTGAGCATGGCTCCCTGTCTCTTCTCCTCACAGTCTCTGTTTTGAGCTCAGCTAGTTAGTAACTTTGTCATGTAACCATAGGTTTAAGATTTGTAACATGGCTGATTTTGGTGCACTCTTAAGCTGAAGAGTTCTTGGAAATACCAATGTCCAACATTTATCATCTAGTGTGGTGGAGGGTGGGTTGCCTTAGTGTAGTCTTATATACAGAAATCAGTCAATATTTTATGAATATTTAAAATCGAAAATGAAAGGTATGCGTCTGTTCCACTATGTTTTGAATGACAATTTTAAGACTCTTTCAGCAGCTTGCTCAACCAAGAAAAAAATATGAAATACACAGCAATAGTAACTTTTCTTCTGGGAAGTTTGTAAACATTACAGGAGCCACAGGTAAATGTTAGAATGCCAGATAAGAACAGTCTGAATTTGATGGCTTACTCCTATCTGCACAAACCATTTAGTTTCTTCAACCTTCATTCCAGGCATCAGTGATCCTTTGTGGCTGTTTTATAAATTACTTTTTTCAGCTGTGGATGAAATCCTTAATATCAGCCCAGAATATGTTGTCCAAAAAGTGTCCAAAAGACCCACAGCTACTGTCTGAATGTAATTACAGTAGTACTGATGAGCAGGAAATATCATGTAAGCATACACCTCCAGGACAATATACCTGCTTTTCAAGTACTTAAACTTTACTCTGGGGACTTTAACCAGCTCCACACTTTGAAAGATTCTATAGACACCTGATGTATCCTTTGTAACTCTCTGGAAGACATTAATGCAGTGACACATGAAGAGTTTCTTGACTTCTGTTTACTTGTGTCCCAAAGTAATACAATGAGTAAAGGCAAAGCTTGCAAATTAAAATAGAAATTAGCAGGAAACCTTGAAACTGAAGATATTTTTTTAACTCATTAAAACCATTAATAAAACTTCTGAGGTCAGTGTTTGCCAAAAACATTGTTAGAATAGCAGAAGACATTGAACAAGATTTCTTGTGTTCTGGGAATTTTTTACACAATCTGTCACACAAACACGTGTAGTCAAAAAAGACTGCTGAATAGAATTGCATGTCATTTGATTGCAAACCTGGCCGGGTCCTGGCTGATTTAGATACCTACTATAATTTGTAATATTTACATCTCTCGAGTCATAGTTCTCTGTAAATCAAACTTTTACTTTATAATTCAAGCATAGTGCAACACACACACACACACACACACACATTGGCTGAAACCACTTCTACCGAGCAGGGTCACAGTGAACCGGAGCCTAACCCAGCAACACAGGGCACAAGACTGGAGGGGGAGGATACACACCCAGGAAGGGATGCCAGTCTGTCGCAATGCAACCCAAGCAGGGCTCGAACCCCAGACCCGCCAAAGAACAGGCACAGGCCAAACCCACCACACCACTACGCCCCCTCATAGTGTTACATTAAATTTAAAAATGGGCAGCACAGTGGCACAGTGAGTAGCACTGCTGTCTCACAGCACCTGGTGGAACGAGAGGACATGCGTTTGATCCCTGCTCAGTCTGTGTAGAGTTTGCATGTTCACCCTCTGTCTGTCTGGGTTTCCTCTGGGTGCTCTGGTTTCCTCCAACAGCCCAAACACATCTTGTTCAGGTTCACCCATAGTGGGTCAGAGATAGAGAGAGTGTGTTCCACTGATGTATGGATGAGTGACCCATTGTAAGTAGTGTATCTAGCAGTGTAAGTCACATTGGTGAATAAGGTGTAAGGGCTGATAACACTACATAGACGTTCCTGGATATTGCTTTGGAGAAAAGCATCTGTGAAATAAATAAATCTAAAAAAAAGGATTTTTTAATCTTAGTCAGTAATGTTCATACACTCAGTATCACTGACATATCCATTCTCCTTTATGTAGACTGTCAATGTGCACCAGTAGGAAATTGCACTAAAAACAAGAAATTAGGTATTTTGTAGGCTGAATTTAAAAATTGTGGACTCTTGAAATAAGCAACAAAAACCTTTGCCTCTTCAGTAACAAGTGGATAGTTTATTTACTAATTAACATTTTACAAACTAAAACATGCAAAGGTGCAGGGTAGGCAAATTAGCTCCCTAACCCTAACCCAAAAGCTCCCTCTCTCCATTCTCTATCTCTTCCAGTACTCAAAAGCATTTTCCTTGTTGTAACCATACCATATGGTGCATGAATAAATGTAAATGTAATGCAAATCCCAAAATGGCAGTGACTATAAATCAAGGAAGGTGGAATTATTACTATATCTCTTCCAGACCCTTCTGAAGGAAATACCTTTCTCAGTCCCACAGCTCAACCCAGCATGTGTGTGCCTAAAAAAGAAAGTAATGGGGAGAAGTTTATGTGCACAGAAAAGCTGGTATTTCAAAGTTTAAACTCAGTCAGTTTTGCAGTGTTTCAGAGTAACTAGATCTACTCAAGTAAAGTGTTACTGTGGTAAAAAAGATGTGTGAGAGTTTGAAGGGAAAACCTGCAGACAGTCTAATGACTAGTGAGTTTACCCAGTGAGCGTCCCTCCAGCAGACATCATCTGTGTCCCGCCACAATTTTCCAAGAGGAGCGAATGAGGAAAAAATGTTAATGTTTTGACTGAGCAAGAGCTGTGCCTGCTGTAAAACACGGATGACGGTATGGCAATATTTACCAAAAAGCCTGACAAATCCCTGTCCCAGCCTTGTCATTAGGAAAAAGCAAGAATAACCATGTAAACCCAGGTCATACTTTCCATGGTGGAAGGAAGGGAGTTGCTTTGCAGAAACATGACATGTGAATTTCAGAATCTAGCCACACTGAAGGTAACACGATGAATGAGGGAGCAGATACTGAATACTACAACACTATACTATACTATAATGATACTATAATACTATACTGAATGTGCCTAGTTAATAAAGCTGTGTTTCCTTTTAGCATTCCCTCCAGAAGGTTTGACACAACACTTCCTGAAGGAGATTACTGCTGAATAAAAATTAAATTTTTGCAAAATGGGGCAACAGGCAACGTAATAGACACGGCCATTGTGTTAGAGTTAAAGGAGCTTAGACTGAATCCCACCCCCTGCTTTAGTACACCTGAGTAAGGTTCCAGGAAGTCCCTTTGAAAAGAAAGCATAAGATAAATGAATAAATAATAAAACCAGTGTGGTTTTGTCTCAATACAAGATGTATATGTAGCTCCAATGGGACCTTAACACACTCATTCATCAAGCCAGGTCTGCAGGTAGTGAGACAGGTTTAAAAACAGCAACTGACACAATGGAGTTAAACAGTGCCATCCTAGGGGTGGCAGAATCATTGGAAAGATATTGTAGTGTTGACCCCAAGAAGCAGACTCCCATTTCCAAATTCCCCGCTCAGCCAATGAATTCCACATCCACACAGTCATTGCCATCCAGATGCTGAGGTTTGCAAGCAAGACAATAACATAGCAGCATTGAAAACTGCAACACTGCCTTTTCCTGGTCAGCAGAAGTCATATACTAAATTTGTGTCTGAATGACATGACATAGCCACAAACTGTGATTTGGTCAGTGATACAATCCCTTCTTTTTTGGGCAAACCACAAGAAATGCAGCAGCTATATTAGCTTTTCATATTAATACGCATATTTTTGCAGGCCAACACATGCAAGCACTCACTTTGTGTAACTGCCAGCACAAAGTGATTTACTGTGTCTTTTAAATAAATCCCTGTAGCTACAGGTCCTTATGCTCCCCTCTATCAAAGTGAAAAACTGCTATTTAGTTTGCAATATTGGAAAAGTCATTACTGAACATGTGACAGCATACTGTGTTTGCTATTGCCTTATTTAAAAGGAGGTCCCCAGCAAACTATCTGGCAAAGCGCTCTAGCAGGGCTGCAGTGCATTTCCCTATGGTAACATTATGTGAAAAGAAAATGAGCTTCCACTCCTATGAGATCAGCTTGGATTTTGCTCTACAGTTCAAAACAGATCATAACAATTATAACAGATTGACTCAAAGAGGAATTTACAAACATACAGCATTTTCCCAGACAATGTTCAATCACTTTGTATATCAATTATCCCACTTTACAGACTAGATGAGAGGCATTTTTAGACATCTTATGTGGACATTTCCTTGCTTTGTCTAGAAATGGAATGCAACTAGTTTGCAGTGCAGTTGGTTATGACCATTGAAAGACTTTTGGATGGCTGTCTTCTCCTGAAAGTAAGTTGCTTTAACCTTGCAGACCTCATAGGACAGACCTTGATCTCCCCAAGCAAACACATAATACATAAGTTAATTGCTACAATTCTGATCACACATTTTGTTTTTTCCACTTGTTCAGCAATGTCTCCATAAAACCTCAAATTTCTAGGGACTTCCACGTCATTAGGGCTGGCTTACAGCTTGTTGCCTGATGAAGAAACTCTGAAGCTGAATTTACCAGAGAAGTTATCTCAGTACCAACATCTCCAATAGTCTGTTAGACACCACATATGGATTTGATAACAAGAATTCTAACGGCCAAACCAAAGTGTTTCTGCTCTGAAACTAGGGCAGGGCATTCAGATCGACCCAAAGAGAAGACGCAATCCCATATTGCAATAATACAGACATTAATTCAAACATCTCAAGACTAACAGTTGACAAGAGCAACTCACGTTGCACAAATAACCAATTTATTATATGCAAAATTTATAGTCTCTTTTGCAGTAATACTGAGAGTTTTTTCAACAGCTGGCATTCATCAGCAATAGATTTGAAGAAAAAATTATGTGAAAGATGTAGCTTACATTTAAATTATGGCCTAAAGTTAGCTGGAAACAATGAATGTATTTTAATGAGAGAGGACAGCTACGCATTGCACTCATGTAGTTTTTTCAACATAATTAGCAAAGTCTTCTCTTTGTTTTACTTTTTACCCCCCACCACTACTTTAGTGTTGTCTGTGGAGAAAGCTCTTATTGTTTTTTCTGCTGACAAATGATTTTGCTCTGTAAGGCATCTTTCTTCATCCTTCGATTATGAAGTGTAGGATGGATTTCAGGGCACTCAGGTGGGAGGAAATGTCCAACTTCAGTGTCCTAATCTTACAGGGAACACTGTGGTCTTTTGTATTTGTATGCTGATGTTGTTACATTGCTGTGCTGCTGACACCATTTCTAACTCTGTCACCAAAAAAGCCTCATGGGATATGCCACAATACTTGCACTTAGAAAAAATAATAAAACATTTAATACTAAACATGTTCATGAAATATATTGCAATTACTTATAAAAAAGAAATTGTAAAAACACAAATAAATGCAGTGTCACGATCTCGGGGCAACAGCTGGAAAGAGTACAGGGAGCGCAGTGCCAGCCACACGTAAGTTCATTACACACACCTGTGCCACATTTATAAAAGAATAGAAAAACAGCAGCTCTAATCACAACTACTTGGGGAAACTCATTGAGACCACATGCCCTTCCTACTCACTTTGCTTCTTTTTCAGCGCTCCTTGCTTTTCGGATTAAGACCCTTGCTCTTCGGACCACAACATTCACATTAATCCCCTTGCATTTCAGTCAAGGACCTTGTGGATCTCGACCCTTGCTTCCCAAACCACGACCACTGGACTTCGACTGGGTCTTCTGAGCTTGACCCTTGCAATTCGGACCAGAATCACGGACCCACGCCCATGCCACTAAACTCCAACTGAACTGTGTTCTCCTCTGTGGCAGATGCTCTCAAGTTTCACTGTGACTCTTCACCTACCGACCTCAGGGTCGTACTAATATTACAAACTCAGCTCTGCACTTGCGTTGTCAATGCTCCATGCCAAATCATGATACACAAAATAAGTATACATATAAATGCTCCCATGCAAATAAACCCCACTCATCTCACCATGTTTCTATCTAACAGTATAAGTCACTTTGGATAAAGATGTCAAAACCTTTCAGCTAATTAATGCTTAATCATTGTACTTTGCTTTAAAGAAAGGAATCTGCTAAATGAATCAATGCAAAAGTAAATGTCTCATGCTTCTCATTGATTGGGTGGTACACAAAATTCAAATCTGGTCCTTGTAATTGCAAAGAAATGCCTCATAAGTACAGGGATTTAAATGAAACTCCTCGTAAACATGAATTCTCATCACCTGAAGAGGCGTATCTTGGGGTTTGACCATATTACGTAAAGCATTACTGCAGCATTTGAAAGGACCTGTAACGAAATACAAGGAATTTTAAAAAATCAGGTTGTGACAACTGAGTCTAGGGGAGCTGGATCCACCTAACTAGACAGATTAACAGCTAGCATTTGTCATTATCATTCATCAACTAATTTAAAACTTTTTTTTTTGGCCGAACAAAATTCATATAGCACTGTGAAATGTGATGAATGTAACAGGAAGGTGCTTGTTTATTTTTACTCTTTATGTGATATTGAACTTGTTTTCACGAGGCTGAAAGTGTGCAGTAATGTTAAGGATAAATGAGCTGGTCTGCTACATTACCATACAGCACAGCACTGCATGAAAGGCCACAAATTTGAATGCACTGCACAAGTGAGTGGAACAGAAGGTCAAATACCACCATATTCCATAAACAGGGAGATGTTACTGATACATTATGAGATCTCTTAAAATGTTCTTTCAAAGATCATCTTCTTCTCAGCAACTTCAGAAGTTGGTTTGATGATTGTGCTGAAGGCAAATAGCTTTGCATGCAATAAAACTGTACAAATGGACAGCCTTTTCATCTATTCCCCAATGTAAAAAAATATCATTTCAAAAGACAGTGCTCAGCAAAAAAGATTTTCTATCAACAGACAGTTGTATAAACTGTCTAATGGTTTGCTTTCAAAGACACTAGTGAGCCTGAATAGTTGAATCATGGCCTTTCCATAGCAAATCATGAAGAGTGAACAGCTCAGTGGTCCACTGGAAATGTTCTAGATTACTTTGCCTTGTCAACTACCTCATTCTGTGGCCTCCTCAGCTGGAAAACATCTGTAGCCCTGTGCCTGACAGAACTGCTCTTTAAAATCAGTAGGCTCCAATTCATTCCAACACCCTAAGAGAATGGGATTCCTAAATCATGCTGCAATAATTTCTAGCTGATTCTTGTAGGCTATTCTCTATAGCAAAGAAACCTAAGTCACAAACCAGCCTCTTCCAGTTCTTTGTTTCAGTGTTTTGAACTGTCATCCTTTTCAATTACATTGAAAAGCCTTTAACTAGGCATAATAAAAACATAAAGAATGACATCAATTTATACGTCATGTTATTGGTTCAGTTGCAGTGTATCCATCATTGTGATTCAAGAATGCTCCATACCTGTTTGCTTGTCAGTATATCTCTGTGCAAAGTCATTTTATTTCACTCCCTTAGATTTTTTTCTCCTTTTTAATGGCTCCTTAAGCAAGTCCTCAGCTAACACCTTTGGTTTAATGTGATTAAAACAATTTTATAAACAGTACAACATGGCTAAAAAGCATCTTGGCTGGAACAAAAACTAGTGCACAGTTTTTCCCAGTACAAGGGCAGATAATTCCAACCCTGGAAGACAACATTTTAGGGATGTGTATTTTCTAGCTCTATTTCATCTTTTACTTAAGGAAGCTGCTATATAGATGAAATGAAGAAATGCAATGTAAGAGTTAAAATCACATAAGAGAATTTTCAATGTATACAAATATTTTGTCCTCTCAATGTTAATCAGATTCGTAGCTTTTGCAGTTATAAGTCTTACAGCATGAGTCAGAATATCCAGCAGACTTTACCACAGAAGATGTTTAACAAAGAGCCATTATGGGGAAGTTTGGTCATATTGTTTAATATGTCCAGTTTTTTTCTCATGTTTACTGAAGCAATGCATCTTTGCCAAGTGCAAGGGGGACTGAAGTTTTTTCTTTCCCATCAGAAAAAGCCATAAAAGTGAAATTACCACAGCACAGGGGATGACCGCAGAGAATATTACGGGTTTAGAAATGCAAAGGTACAATAAAAAACACAATACAGCTCAAAATGAAAAACGCAACATAGCTCACAATGAAAAATGCAAAATAGCTCACAATGGCTAGCAAGAAACTGAATGGCGTTGGAACAAACAACAGCAGTCAAATTGTTTGATCTGATTGCTACTACAAAGAGCCCCTCAAGCTAAAGGGGAACACAGAGGTCTCAAAACACATTCTTGGACCATAAGTGTTTCATTTTGCTGGACTTTTCCAGACACTGAAATATGCGTATCATTGTCTACATTATCTTGAAAGTGTAGGCAGAAAAAAACAGGTGATCACTCCATCTAGCAGGCAGACGAATGCAAAACATATCCAAGGAAAACAGAACCGACTTATTTGCTGTGTGCGTAAGGGGGTTTCCTGTCTTTCTTCTGTAAATATGATCATGTGAGCGGAGGGCACACAGTCTCAGTGGTATCAGAGGGACAAGGGTGTGGGAACTAGTGTGGGCTTTCCATTTCTCTTTGGGCCACAGCTAAGCATTGCTAATGCGTCAGAGTCCTGAGCCCTGCCTCCCCACCCACTACAAAGCCTGGGACAGAAAAACAACACCCCCTCCCCACCAACCCCGCCCCAGAGAGGTGCCACAAAAGCCCAGAGATTGCTAAAACACTCTGGTCAAACCCCACAGACTATCTTCAAACCTATGGTGGCCTTTACATTTTTTTTCCACCACCAAAACATGAAAGGATTATGGTTAGATCTTTCCCTGAGCCATAACATAACCTTAAAAGAAAAATGAAAAGTGTTAGGAGGGCCACAGCTGTATCAGTATCACTGATCAGGCAAATGTCCAAATAAAAGAGGTTGGTTGCTGTGGGATCATGGCTAAAACTTGGACACAAAATGATTTTCTTTCTGTGTCTGGTCAGTCTTACTCCAGACTGAGCAGAAGGAGGATGATGTGATCACATCCTGCTCTGCAGGGATGGGCATGAATTTTAGAGCTTAAGCACTTTTTTTGGGCGGAGGATAAAGGCAGCATTGTTGACCTTCAGAGGAAGTATCTGAGAGGAGAAGAGCCCAATAGGAGTACTGCTACACCCCAGCAGGAGAGAGAGAAAGAGGGACAGAGAAGGAGAGAGGGAGGGAGAAAGAAAGAAGAAAGTGAGGGAAACTCTGAGAAAGAGAGAGCGACCTCAAGACTTCATTAAGGTATCAGCTGCAGGTAGGAGAACAGTCTTTTCTGCTTTTTCTTTTTGGGGGGAGATGCATTAGAGAAGAGAAACCCCTTGCTCCTGGAGGCAGATTTATGCATCTGGAATCCAGAAGCTTGGCATGTGAAGGCTGATGAATGGTACTTCTGTGTTTCTATAGAAACCAGCTGCCCACAACTGAACATCTGTTCAGCTTTGTTTATGTTTCAGTTTGTTGGTTGCTACTTTGCAGTACGTACAATTTTGTGGGGCTAATGTCAGCTTAAAAATGTCAGATTAACCAGTTTTATTTTATGGAGCTAATACTTTCGTGTGATGTCAGAGAAAATGAGTGATTATACATCTTTAAATAGTTTTAAAGATGTAAGGGCAACAGAGTGTCTTGTTTCATTGATTATTTTTTATTTTGTTGTTTTGTGAATTCTTATTTTTTGTTTTTAGTCTGGGTTGGGTCCTGTAATAAACAACTTCAACCAATAGTTCCAGAAATCTGGATTTGTCCAGTAAAGGATTAGTTCACCTCAGCTAATCAAAGATGTGCACGTTTGCAATTGGTCTGCTGACTATTAAATCTTAATCATTTTTGACCACAGAAATTCCTTTGTAATGGTCAGTTGTATTTATGGTATTTTCACTGGATTTCATTTAGCATAATCTCGAGCTTTTAAAGTTTAGACAAAACCACAGTCAACAGAGTGAATTGCTTACAGATATATTCAAACAAATGACAGTATAGCTTTCCACTTTGTACTGCTCTTATGGTTATTAGCATTTGTTTATATTCATGACTTGAAATGTAGTGAATACCTTGTAATTCAAATTTTATGCCTTTTAAATGTTGCTTTTTGAAAGGAAAAGTGAGAAGAATTTCACAAAGAATACTGTCAGAGTCTTTTCTGTCTCAGATTGTTTTTGTAGGGTGTACCTTATGATCAGGTATCAGCATTTTGTTTTAATGACCTTTGTAAGGTAGATACATGAAACGTTTACCCTCCCTGGAGCAAAGCTGGAGCTACAGCTGGCTATATAAGTGTAAGAGGGGAAAACTTGAAAATGAAATGAAAAACATCCAAATGAAGTAGCTATCATACAAAAGATCTCATATTCAAAAATTATTATGCAAATTATCACCCTTTTTTGGTAGCTGCTTTGTTTCGTCCTGAAGAGTGCATCACAGCTGCACTTTAGCGTTTTTAAGCAATGGAAAAATCCACTCGATGTTTTGGATGATTTGAAGGAAAAATAGCTAAGAAGCTCTGCATCAGGGCCAAAGAATGTGATCAGTTTCAAGCATATTTTCTCTGGCTGTTAAATATTACTTTTACTACATCACAGGAACTGAGTTTATGTCTTGTGACTGATATTCTAGAACATTTACCAGTTACTGGACCATTTAGAAAGAAGCACTTGTAAAGATAAGAACTGCATTACAGTTTTAGAATGAATAAAAATCATTGTTTTCAGTGCTTTATTTCTCCCTTTACCTGGCAGCAAACATACTTTCTTTCAAACATACTTTCTCCTGGGTGGTAATAAGTTCTGCAGTAAGAGTGTGTAGGCAAGAATACACACAATGCAAATATGGACATGCAAACACACTCAAAGAAAAAAGAGATAAAGATGGTCACATGCTGCAGAAACAAAAATGCTCCATGCTTTCTTAGGTTTCCTGATCTCCAACAGACCCCTGACCACCATGCCTCAATGATGAGGTGGCTGACACCTAGCCAGGAATTGGTAGCCAAACATCTGTAGATCATCTCCCCCATCAGCCCCACCCTCTCAGTTCACCACAATTTAGGCTTTGTGTGAAACATGCCAAAGCTGGGAAAGAATCTCCTCCTTATTAAGACATGAATGTGTGTAGGCGATTCATTGTTCTGCTATTAATAGTTATTATCTTGTGGGTAATAGTAATTTCCCATGTCGTTTATCACGAAGAATAAGACAGTGAAAGGGTACTGTAAAAAAAAAAAAAAACTTCATTAAACCTTCAGAGCTATGCACAGTCAGAATGGATTGCAAGTTAGCAATAAATCTACTGTGCAGATGTCTTCATAAACAATACTACAGTACATATGCATTGTTAATGAATTATGATGCATATCTTAGTCTGAACACCTTGCATGAAACATTCTTACTAAAATCTTATTAAAACCATCCAATCTCAAAAAAGCAATTTTTATTTCCTGTACATGACTGCAACTGCAGAACACACACCTCCATATGAAACATATGGTAGATTGTCCCATGAGTAACTTTGGCAGAGCGCAAATGTCATTATGATCTCTCACACTTGGCACCTAAGCATCAACAAACTGGTGGTATCATTCATAAAACAAATCACAAATGATTCAACAAGACAGAATTCATTCTGTTTGAAAATGTGGATGAAAATGTGGTTTGAAAATTCTAATGCCGTCTGTGTATTTCCATTTATTGCATGACTATGCACAACTGAAGCAAAATTAAACACGTCATGTACACCAAACAGCAGCAATCGTTTTTTAATTCCCACGTACGAAAGATAAAGCACGGACGTTCTCGGTTCTGGCTCTGTTGCGGTGGAACGACCTCCCCGTCTCACTCAGAACTGCTGAATCCCTGTCCACATTTAAAAAGAGTCTGAAATCTCACCTCTTCCGGACTCAGTTTTCCCATGATCTCATAAGCTCATGTAAGGTATAAATGTTCATGCACCATAACTTTATGATTTTGCCCGGACAAGCCTTTACACACCTGGTACTCCTGTATTGAACATAAATATTTCTGTATCTCAACAAAAAAAAAAAATGTACAAAGGTGATCAGGATTCGTCTATTCTGAGTTTTATGCAGCTACTTGTATAAAAGAGCATTGGTGCATATAGCAGATAGAAACAAACTAACTTTACATAGGAATCACACGTCTGCTACTGTCTCTTTCTCCTAATGTAATGCACAAATTGTATTCTCTGAGATGTATGTCACTCTGGAGAAAAGCATCTGCTAATTGAATAAATGTAAATGTAATTATGCAAATTGCGATTGCAGGTCACGGTCATGGTCAAATCATGCTTAAAAAAAGGCTTGGTAGAGGTGTGAGAAGGGGGCGCAATGGCGCAGCGGGTTTGACTGGGTCCTGTGTGTGTGTGTGTGTGTGTGTGTGTGTGTGTGTGGTGTGAGAGACAGGTGTTTTCTTTCAGATTTATAAGAACCAAAGCACCAAGATCACATGACATCTTAACAAAGCCCTGTACCCTCCTTAAATACCTGTGTGTCATCAGAAATCTATCTTTCAGTGTGATATAACCTGGTTTGCAGTCCCCTTCCCACCAGTGACCTTTAAATGCAGATGCTGATTGTGCCAAGATATGTCTCTCCTTGCCCCAGACATTTATTCATTTCCCTCAAAACTCTTAACCAATAAGCCTTGACCGGGAGCTGAAACATTCTCAGATTTTTTTGTTTGTGACGTATAAAACCACTAATGTCCTAACCATATGTGGCGATCTAGAATTTAGACACTGAGATGGTGCCAGCAGGAGGAGATCATTAATGTTTTACTATATTACACCAATCGACTTTTTTGGACTGTATATAACTAAATGCTTTCAAAGCTGAGTTGTGCAGATTTCGGAGGTTCACCCACAGTGAAAAATAACAACAAAAATATAACAAGAGTAATGGAAAACTTTTTTTTATAATAAGAAAACCTTTTCTGTAGACAGTGACCCATATCATGTCTAAGCATGCAAAGACAAGTTTTAAAATGCTGAGTTCTTGAAATGTACATAAACCTGTTGGTTTAGGTTGTCTTAAAATCATTTCGCCCCTCCGTGAACCGCCACCTTACCGTGGTGGAGGGGTTTGAGTGCCTGAATGAGTCCAGGAGCTATGTTGTCTGGGGCTATATGCCCTTGGTAGGGTCTCCCATGGCAGACAGGTCCTGGATGACAGACGAGACAAAGCGCGGTTCAAAAACCCCTTATGAAGAAAAAATCAAGGCTTTCGTTTACCCCGCCCGGTATGGGGTCACCGGGGCCCCACCCTGGAGCCAGGCCTGGAGGTGGGGCTCGCACACGAGCGTCTGGTGGCCAGGTCTATGCCCACGGGACCTGGCCGGGCTCAGCCCGAAGCCATGACGTGGAGCCGCTCTTCGGTGGGCTCAGCACCTGCCGGAGAGACCGTAAGGGGCCGGTGCATTGTGATTTGGGCGGTGGTCGGGGCCGAGTGCCCGGTCGACCCAAACCTCGGGCGCCAACTCTGGTTTTTGGGACTTGGAATGTCACCTCACTGGCGGGGAAGGAGCCTGAGCTGGTGCGGGAAGTTGAGAGATACCATCTAGATATAGTCGGGCTCACTTCCACTCACAGCTTGGGTTCTGGAACCACTCTTCTTGATCAAGGGTGGACTCTCCACTATTCTGGCGTTGCCCAGGGTGAGAGGCGGCGGGCGGGTGTGGGCTTATTAATAGCCCCCCAGTTCAGCCGCCATGTGTTGGAGTCTACCCCGGTGAATGAGAGGGTTGTCTCCCTGCGCCTTCGTGTCAGGGAACGGTCTCTCACTGTCGTTTGTGCTTATGTGCCTAGTGGCAGTGTAGAGTACCCGGCCTTTTTAGAGTCCCTGGGGGGCGTGCTGGAAAGCGCTCCCACTGGGGACTCTGTCGTTCTACTGGGGGACTTGAACGCCCACGTGGGCAGCGACAGTGATACCTGGAGGGGCGTGATTGGGAGGAACGGCCTCCCTGATCTGAACCCGAGCGGTGAGTTGTTATTGGATTTCTGTGCTAGTCGCGGTTTATCCATAACGAACACCATGTTCATGCATAAGGGTGTCCATCAGTGCACTTGGCACCAGGACACCCTAGGTCGGAGGTCGATGATCGACTTTGTAGTCGTTTCTTCTGACCTTCGGCCATATGTCTTGGACACTCGGGTGAAGAGAGGGGTTGACCTGTCAACTGATCACCACCTGGTGGTGAGTTGGATTCGATGGCGGGGGAAAAAGCTGGACAGACCTGGCAGGCCCAAACGCATAGTGAGGGTCTGTTGGGAACGTTTGGCGGAGGCCCCTGTCAGAGAGGTCTTCAACTCCCACCTCCGACAGAGCTTCAACCAGGTCCCGAGGGAGGTGGGGGACATCGAGTCTGAATGGACTATGTTCCGCACCTCCATTGTCGGGGCGGCGGTACGGAGCTGCGGCCATAAGGTCTCCGGCGCCTGTCGCGGCGGCAATCCCCGAACACGGTGGTGGACACCGGAAGTAAGGGATGCCGTCAAGCTGAAGAAGGAGTTCTATCGGGCCTGGCTGGCTCATGGGACTCCTGAAGCAGCTGACAGGTACCGACGGGCCAAACGGAGCGCGGCTCTGGCAGTCGCCGCGGCAAAAACTCGGGCTTGGGAGGAGTTCGGTGAGGCCATGGAGGAAGACTTTCGGTCGGCCTCAGAGAGATTCTGGCAAACCGTCTGGCGACTCAGAGGGGGGAAGCGGTGTTCCACGAACACTGTTTACAGTGGAAGTGGTGCGCTGCTGACCTCAGCTGAGGATGTCCTCGGGCGGTGGAAGGAGTACTTTGAGGATCTCCTCAATCCCTCCGACACGCCTTCCGTAGAGGAAGCTGAGGCTGGGGACTTGGAGGGGGACTCGTCCATTACCCTGGCTGAAGTTGCTGAGGTAGTCAAAAAACTCCTCGGTGGCAAGGCTCCGGGGGTGGATGAGATCCGCCCCGAGTTTCTCAAGTCTCTGGATGTTGTGGGGCTGTCTTGGCTGACACGCCTCTGCAGCATCGCGTGGAGTTCGGGAACAGTGCCTCTAGACTGGCAGACCGGGGTGGTGGTCCCTCTTTTTAAGAAGGGGGACCGGAGATTGTGTTCCAACTACAGGGGGATCACACTCCTTAGCCTCCCTGGGAAAGTCTATGCCAGGGTACTGGAAAGGAGAATCCAACCGATAGTCGAACCTCAGATTCAGGAGAAGCAATGCGGTTTTCGCCCTGGCCTTAGAACACTGGACCAGCTCTATACCCTCACTAGGGTGCTGGATGGTTCGTGGGAGTTTGCCCAACCAGTCCATATGTGCTTTGTGGACCTGGAGAAGGCGTTCGACTGTGTCCCTCGTGGCATCCTATGGGGGGTACTTCGGGATTATGGGGTTCGAGGCTCGTTGCTACGGGCTGTTCGTTCCCTGTATGACCGGAGCAGGAGCTTGGTTCGCATTGCCGGCAGTAAGTCAGACCTGTTCCCGGTGCATGTTGGACTCCGCCAGGGCTGCCCTTTGTCACCGATTCTGTTCATTATCTTCATGGACAGAATTTCTAGGCGCAGTCAGGGAACGGAGGGTGTCTGTTTTGGTGGCCGCGAGAACTCGTCTCTGCTTTTTGCGGACGATGTGGTCCTGTTGGCTTCATCAAGTCAAGACTTGCAGCGTGCACTGGGGAGGTTTGCAGCCGAGTGCGAAGTGGCGGGGATGAGAATCAGCACCTCCAAATCCGAGGCCATGGTTCTCAGTCGGAAAAAGGTGGATTGTCCCCTCCGGGTTAGGGGGGGAGTTGCTCCCTCAAGTGGAGGAGTTTAAGTATCTCGGGGTCTTGTTCACGAGTGAGGGAAAAATGGAGCGGCAGGTTGACAGACGGATCGGTGCGGCGTCCGCAGTAATGCGGTCATTGTACCGGTCTGTTGTGGTGAAGAGGGAGCTGAGTCGTAAGGCAAAGCTCTCAATTTACCGGTCGATCTACGTTCCTACCCTCACCTATGGTCATGAACTCTGGATGATGACCGAAAGAACGAGATCGCGGATACAAGCGGCAGAAATGAGTTTCCTCCGCAGAGTGGCTGGGCGCACCCTTAGGGATAGGGTGAGGAGCTCAGTCACCCGGGAGGAGCTCGGAGTAGAGCCGCTGCTCCTCCGCATCGAGAGGAGCCAGTTGAGGTGGCTCGGGCATCTGTTCCGGATGCCTCCTGGACGCCTCCCTGGGGAGGTGTTCCGGGCTTGTCCCACTGGGAGGAGGCCTCGGGGCAGACCCAGGACACGTTGGAAAGACTATGTCTCCCGGCTGGCCTGGGAACGCCTTGGGGTTCCCCCAGAGGAACTGGAGGAGGTGTGCGGGGAGAGGGAAGTCTGGAGGACTCTGCTTGGACTGCTGCCCCCGCAACCCAGCCCCGGATAAAAGCGGAGGAAGATGGATGGATGGATGGATGGATGGATAAAATCATTTCAGTCAGGCTGATTTTTTATCCGGATGCGAAAAGTAAATTCATCATTTAATTGAATTAATTCGATTCAGTTTATTTTTACAGAGCGTTCTTCTCACACAGTGAGACTTTTAAGTCAATTTACAGCTATTCATAACATTGTGGCTAAGTGCTATAACTTGATGTCCCGGATCACATAGCCACATCTTCTCCACTATGGTATGGAGTCATCAGCTTTTGCCAACATGAGGTGCTAGTAACATGGCTGACCTCCTCCCCTCAAAGTATGCAAGTTCAATATCTGCTGTATTACCCAAGCAAGATACTTTTCCTGAAGCGCTCCAACAAAACTTGCCCAGTTGCCCAAAAGGGTAAATTATTTTATTTAGTTTACAGACAAGTGTCAAATACATGAATAAATAAAAATGCATCTAGTATCTTAAAGTCCAAAACATTACAGTAAATTTCCTACCACTTGCCATAAAAGTGCTCTATTATATTACTTTTAATTCCTCCTGCATTCCTCAAAACTGATTGCTACTGCATCTCTCAGTAAATCTGCGCTAAAATTTAACATTTGCTGTTGCATGTTGTTGCTGCATTGCTTGTTGTAATGTGCCACGATATATGTTATAAACTTATTGTTCTTATGTTACCCGTTATTTTGTACATAACTATTGTATCTGATATTTTGTGCTGGGCCACATGCAATATACTACATTATGTTTACATTTTCATTAATTCTTTTTTCAGAAGCTCTTCTTTGATAGATTGCAGGGTTTACAGAAGTGGATGCAGCACCAAAAATCTCTTGATACAGAGACACAATAATCAAAGCACCATTTTGCTTGTTCATATTACTCAGTACCTGCCAATAGAAGTGTGATGCCTTGACTACTTAGTCTAATGCATACATTTTAATAACAGGTGTTTAACAGATGAATGCAGCGGTATAACATTCCAAAACAAAGGAGTTAAAACTCCTCAGTTGTTAACTTCCCTCTTCTTTTGTCCAGGACCATGAAGGTTGAGTTTGGATTCTGTCCTTTGCTGATCCTCCTGTTACTTGGAGCTGTCTGGGCTCAGAGGGTTAGGCCAAGACCCAGACCCAGTACTACTAGGAGGCCCGTCCCTCCACCTCGCGAGCCCGTGGAACCTACAGACTTCCCTCCTCCAATTCTGGGTCCACCATCTATCTTCCCGGACTGTCCCAGGGAGTGCTTCTGCCCCCCTTCATACCCCAATGCCCTGTACTGCGAAAGCCGTAACCTCCGGCAGATCCCTATCATCCCGTTTCGTGCTCATTACCTCTACCTCCAGAACAACTACATTGATGAGGTCACAGTTGAGTCATTTAAGAATGCAACAGAGCTCAAGTGGATCAACCTGGATAACAATCGCATCCGCAGGGTAGAGCGTCAGGTATTTGAGAAGCTCCCCAACCTGCTCTTCTTGTACATGGAGAGAAACAACCTAAGGGAGGTTCCCAATAATCTTCCAGCCAACCTGGAGCAGTTGCGACTTAGCCATAATCAAATCACCAAGATTCCTGCTGGTGTCTTCAACAACATGGAGCACCTGGCTCTACTAGACCTGCACCATAACAAGCTGAGTGACAGTGATCTGAGCAGAAACATCTTCAGAGGACTTAGGAACTTGGTGCAGCTCAACCTAGCCCACAACATCCTGAGAAAGATGCCTAGCAATGTACCCTCAAACATCTATCAGCTCTTCCTTGACAAGAACAACATTGAGGAAATCCCTATGGACTATTTCAAGGATTTAAACAACATAGCCTTTGTTCGGCTCAGCTACAACCAGCTGACTGACAAGGGGATCCCCAAGAAAGTGTTCAATGTGTCCACCCTCCTAGACCTGCACCTGGCCCACAACAAGCTGAACACGGTGCCCATTTTCAACCCACAGCTGGAGCAACTGTACCTCAACAATAATGACATTGAGGGTAGGTTCCCTAGTACCCCTATTGAGTTTTGCTGAAACACAAAAAATATGACGGAGTTCTGAGGAAAGGTTAGAAAAGATAAGTAAAGAATGCGTATGCTAAAAAAGTAGTATAATGGGGGAAATATATACAGTGCAAGTAAAATTGTTTTTATAAATTATCAGTACTATTTATTTATTTTGTAAAATATTTTTGCAGCCAGTAAAAAGTTATCATCATTATAACCAGTCCATTACAGGGAAATCACAGACACTCATTCAGTCACATGTACACACAATGAGCAATTTATAGTCACTAATTCACCTGAAACACATCTATACTGTCAGAGTAAACTGAGCACCCAGAAAAAACCCATAGGAATATGCTCCACACAGACTAAGCTGAAGTCAAACCTATATCTGAACACATAGTTTAGGCACCCACGTTACCATTATTACGTTTGTTATTATTATTAGTAGTAGTCGTAGCAGTAATAGTAGTACTATTGCAAACACTGAGTAATCAATTCCTGTGTCCTTTCCAGCTATCAATGGCACAGAACTGTGCCCATTGCCAGTGATGTCGATGAACCTGTACGACGAAGGTATCTTGCCTAAGCTAAGGTACCTGAGGCTGGATGGGAACCACCTGAGCCCTCCAGTCCCTATGGATGTCATTATGTGTTTCAGACACCTCAAATCTATTGTCATTTAGTGTTCTCCTGCCAGTACACCATCGTGCCATCTGCACACAGACTCCCACTTCGTCAACTGCTCTTACCAGTGGATCCAGAAGTGGACTCCCAAACTTTTGTGCAGAGAAAAGGAGAAGAACAAGTTCAAGACAGACTTCTATGATACAGGGAGGATTTTTTTTGATTTATACATTATGAAATTACTAGCAATCATTTCAAGATAGAATTTTTTTTTTAAATCTGTAAACTTGTCTTTCTGACACTTTTATACAAGCACAAATGTATTTGCAGTTATCATGTTCTCTACGTTTTGCCTGTTGTAATACCTGTAGTAATACATAGAAACAACGAGTGCAAAAATAAAGGTACATTAGCTGACATACTGTAAACATACAGAGTAGTTACGGTGACAGGTTGGTTGTATATATTCATGAACTATAAAGCAAAACCAAGAAAGGACATCTTGTAAGGAAAGATTTGAAAAGAAGGAATCCTTAATGTATTTAAGCAGATGGGTCAAAAATACAGAAGCACACGTGACTACTATGTAGTTGAAAATGTCCTCAATGGACCTACATTTTTAAGGTATTATGTATGAAAATGTTCCCCTCAACCTTCTTTTGTAAAAATGAGTCCTGTACAAATGAAATGTATAATTGCATGTTAGAATCTGCACTTTTAAAATGAAATACAACATAAAAAATATGAAAGGATTTCTTTTAAATGACATTGGCAGCATCTTGAAAAAAAGAAAAAAACTTGTACTCGTTTGAATTAGTGAGTAATTCAGGACAGCAAGGTAAGTTTTGGACATGTATTTGTTTCACTAATAAACATTAGCATTAGATTAGATATGACCTGGTAACCTGGTGGTATGTTTTGCCTCTTACGCAGATGGGGTATAAGCTACGAACAATAGCTTGAAAAACAAATTTTTTCCAGGCCCTATCCTGTAAGCTGGACAAGAAAATCTAAAACACTTTCAGAAGGACAGCAAAATTCCAAACTTCAGAATTTTTTGTTTCTTCATTATAACACATAAAAAAACACTGCTAATTGTTTAACCTACATCACCAGTAATGCAGTCTAGCAATGCAGAGACCATAAATGCATAGGACACAACTTGGAAATGTAAAAATAAAAAAATAACCCCCATGAATGGCAAAATTTGCTTGTATAATTTCCAGTAAGATACATTATAGAAATTCAGATCAGGCAGATTAAACAGGTGTTTTTTTACACAGTGGAAAATTAGTTTATGACTCAGTTTTTTCAGACTGCAGCTTGTAAGACAAGATTTGGTTGAGGTTATTGGCGCATATTGTCATAATATACAAATATACGAATTCGTCATGGAAAAACGTAACAGTGAAAAACTTCCAGCCAGACATTTGTGCAAAAAAATCCAGATTCTGTTCATACTGTGTACTCAGTTTTGTTTGTGTGGGTGTCTTATTTAAATTTTCTTGAATTAATGTAAAGAGGTTACAGTGAGAATGAACTACAGCAGGTTTATGTGACCCTGCAATGAGCTGGTGCTGCTCTTTTCTTTTCTTGCAAAACTGGCCAGATGTATTTCAAAGTGACAAAATAAAGCACACAAAGTTTTTCATAGCATTAAAAGGTTAAAAGCTCATCGAGGTGGCTAAGCCATTCTCGCACATCATTTATGGTAAAAATATTTGTGAAGAATAAAAATACATTTTTAAAAATATCTACCTTATTTATGAAACAAATGAAAGGCACCACCTCATTAAAATGCATGTCATCATTCTAAACTGATTTCCAAATGTTGACAGAATGTTCACAAATAACATTTTGGACAAATATATAACTGATCAAGTATATTTCGTTGAATTTTGGAAAATAAAGGATCATGCCTGTGTTTTGCTGCTTTCTATGTTGCTAAACATTCATCAAGCTGTGGAAATAAATTCTTAAACAGTGTGAAAACAGAGAAACACATGAAAAGCTGATTCAACTGTTAGATTTTGACACATATCTCTGATTTAATACAAAACTTCAGATGAACTGGAAACCGGAAACACCCTCCGACATGAAGGCGGCTGTTAGCGGTGTGACGTCACAACATAGCATAAACACTCTTACTCCCTCTGGTGGCTGACTGTGGCATTGCATGAATAACAGCTGCTTGAGCAGAGCCAAACAGCTGCGTCATGCACACACAATGTCTGCAAATATTTCCACAAACACCCTTGGAAGACTTAAAAACTATCTCAAGAAATAGTAATCAAAACATTAGGATGACAAGATATTTGAAATTATCAAGGAGGAAAGTTCCCCGCGACCCCGTATGGGACAAGCGGTTCCGAAAATGTGTGTGTGTGTGTGTGTGTGTGTGTGTGTGTGTGAGTGTGTGTGTGAGTGTGAGAGAGTGTGAGTGTGAGTGAAATTTACAAAGATAAAATTATGAAATTTTATTGCTTACTAAATTACAATCAGTACATGCAAATATAAGAAAGACAGAGAACATTTACATTTATTCATTTAGGAAACACTTCTCTTCAAAGCGACATACATCTCTGAGAACAATACAAAAAGTGCATTATATCAACAGAAGAGATTTAGATACAGCCATGATTTTTCAGTACTGTACAGTCAATTTGTCACATACCACTGTATAAACCAGTATATGTCACATGAGTAGCTGCATATAGGCTTTTCTATTATTAAACAAACTTTCTTTCTGAACCGCTTGTCCCATACAGGGTCGCAGGGAACCGGAGCCTACCCAGCAACACAGGGCGTAAGGCCGGGGGAGGGACACACCAAGGACAGGACACCAGTCCACCGCAAGGCACCCCAAGCAGGACTTGAACTGCAGACCCACCAGAGAGCAGGACCCAGTCCAACCCACTGAGCCACCGTGTCCCCTGTTAAACAATCTGTTAATAAAAATTATTAAACATAAAATGTACACATTTATAAAGTATTAACAAGATTGGGGAGAAGTAAGAAACGTGCCTTGAGACTTCTCACATGTAGAGAGCTATGTGAACAAAAAGTAATAAATAAAAACAAATTGTTTCTCAAAACTGTAATAACTTGAAAAACAATGGAAAATTAAGAACACACACACACACACACACACACAAACATTTTCAGAACCGCTTGTCCCATACAGGGTCACGGGGAACCGGAGCCTACCCGGTAACACAGGGCGTAAGGCCAGAGAGGGAGGGGACACACCCAGGACGGGATGCCAGTCCGTCACAAGGCACCCCAAGCGGGACCCGAACCCCAGACACACCGGAGAGCAGGACTGTGGTTCAACCCACTGCACCACCGCACCCCAAATTAAGAACACACACACACACACATTTTCAGAACCGCTTGTCCCATACGGGGTCACGGGGAACCGGAGCCTACCCGGCAACACAGGGCGTAAGGCCGGAGAGGGAGGGGACACACCCAGGACGGGATGCCAGTCCGTCACAAGGCACCCCAAGCGGGACCCGAACCCCAGACACACCGGAGAGCAGGACTGTGGTTCAACCCACTGCACCACCGCACCCCAAATTAAGAACATGTTATCATAAATTGTTGAAAAGTCTGGGCCTCATTGGCTCATGACTTCTACATTATGGGGGAGGAGCCAGGGGTACGGTGGCATAGTGGTGCAGTGGGTTTGGCTGGGTCCCACTCTCTGGTGGGTCTGGGATTCGAGTCCCGCTTGGGGTGCCTTGCGGTGGACTGGCGTCCCGTCCTGAGTGTGTCCCCTCTCCCTCCAGCCTCACGCCCTGTGTTGCTGGGTTAGGCTCCGGCTTGCTGCGACCCCGCTTGGGCTAAGCGGTTTCAGTCAATGCGTGTGTGTATGTATGAAGAATTAGATCATTGTTTCTTTTAAAACAAAACTTATTCACTCTTTTAAAAATCATGGCATTTTTCAAGTAGCTGGTGTTCAGAGTATCTTACTGATTGTCCTTGGCACCTTGTGTCTGGTCTAATTAAACATGATAATATTGTTCTGTTTCTTTCAATTTTTCTCCACAATTTTATTCTGCATTGCTATGTGTGTGTGTGTGTGTGTGTGTGTGTGTGTGTATTTCTCTTAGAAGGAGAGGTAAAATGTTTTGACCAAAAACTTGTTAACCTAACTGAACAATGAAGTTCTTCACAGAAGGAGTGTGCAATGAACCAGCAAGGAAACACAATTCTGCAGAACAAGATGATGAGTGGTTCTTGGGACAAGGGGAAAGGAGACAAAAAGAGTTCAATCTGCATTCTGTCACCAGACCTTCCAAATAGTAGCTTCATTTTTTCAAGGATGCTCCTTTCTGGTTGGGTTTTGCTGCAGAAGTACGAGCAAAAATATGAAATAACAAAAGCAGTGATTCTAACTACCTACCTAAAAGCAAACTGCCAACTGGTGCATCTTCAATGTGTCAGTGTGGTTAAGGGCACAAAAATGTGTCCATAAGTTTAATTGCCTACTGCATTAACATAGAGAAAGGTATTGTGAAAAGAAAAAAAAAAAACTTTCTGCAAAAATTGCTTTGGACACAAGTAAATTTTCTTCTCCCTTCTATGCATTTTATTTGCTATTGGAGCAAATAAAACTTCCTTCCTTCCTTCCTTCCTTCCTTCCTTCCTTCCTTCCTTCCTTCCTTCCTTCCTTCCTTCCTTCCTTCCTTCCTTCCTTCCTTCCTTCCTTCCTTCCTTCCTTCCTTCCTTCCTTCCTTCCTTCCTTCCTTCCTTCCTTCCTTCCTTCCTTCCTTCCTTCCTTCCTTCCTTCCTTCCTTCCTTCCTTCCTTCCTTCCTTCACAGCTCAAAGCAGCCTTTACAGCTTGTTCAACACCCCTACGCGTGATACGTGGTCACCCCTTTATTGTGCCTGTAAGTCCCCCCAGTGGTTGCACACCTACTTTACTCATTTTTCCCATAATGCAACTATTTACAATAAACATTTTCCTGCTTAGACTTATAGTAACGTGGGTGGTTACAGTATTTGTGGTTTTTATTTTTACTACTTTTAGAACTTACAGAATTTTGAAAAAGTAATCACACACTACATGCTGCAACAACTGGAAATTTTACAAGAAAAAAGTGCCTATTAGTTTGAAGACTCTCATAGTGAACAGTTGGTTTACAAGTAAACAAGCTGAACTGGAAAAGAAAAAGTACTAGAATAGTAGAATGCAATCCACAGTTGTTAGACTTTATTTTCTGCTCAGTTTTGCCAAAGACAACTGAAATCATAATAAACACATCTAAGGAAAACAGGTAGTAACAGCAACTGGAGTGGCTGCCTTTGGCTCTGAAAGTTACAGACTCAAATCCCACCTACTGCTGCAGTGTCTTTGAGCATGGTGCTTACTCTAAATTAAGGCATTAAAAATTACTCAGTCCTATAAATGGGTAAGTAATTCTACATAGATTAACAGTAGAATGTTTTAGTGAAAAGCATCAGGTAAATGTAATACAATACTTAAAAACTGAACTTTAGCTGTGTCAGACACACTACATTCAGACAACAAACCATGGAACAGCTAGCAGCATGGTGATTATAGCTGCTGCCTTTGGATCCAAAGGTTGCAGGCTTGATCTCCACTTCTGGCTGTAGAATCCTTGAGCAAAGTGCTTACCCTAAAAAATTGCTCCACTAAAAATTTGCCACCTGTATAAATGGGTAATTGTAACTTTAACATTAGAAGTCACTTTGGAGGAAAGCAATAAATATATTTTCATTCACGTATAACACAGGCAGGCTGCATTTCACAATGCCAAACAAACTGTACAAGCAAAAACCACATTGCATCTGTACATTCCTGTAAGTAATTAAACGTTCACTAAGCCATTGCAGTTTAAAGCTTCTGCTGTGCAAACACTGACCCCTTGTGGCTCACTGTCTCCTATCATACATATGTACAGGCAGTCCCCGGATTACAAACGAGTTCCGTCCCTAAAAACATCCTCAAGTCGGATGTGTACGCAAATTGGAACAGTTAGGTGTGGTGGGTATCTAACGTCAGTTTCTCTTAGTATATTGTGTACCTGTCTATGCATAAAAAAAACATTAAAGAAACACATCCAGATACACTGAAACATCTTTAATATAAGAATACAGTAATAACACCACAATGTACTGATGTAATAAGAAAAGCAATAACAAATGTAACTACGTACAGTATTTATAATAGAGACAGAGAGAAAAATAAATGTTACTACAGTATTTATAATAGTGGAGGAGAAGAGAGCTGCTGGTTGAGGTGCAGGCATGGTCATGACAACTACAATATTTATAATAGAGAGAGTGTATGTGTGTCGGTATAAAAACGTTAACGACAACTCCCAGCTGAAAGTCAAGGGAGAAAAAACCTCTGCAGGTCCAAGGGCCAGTGGTTGCCCACTTCTCCTGGGGATTCTAGACACACACACACACACACACACACACACATTTTCAGAACCGCTTGTCCCATACAGGGTCGCAGGGAACCAAAGCCTACCCGGTAACACAGGGCATAAGGCCACAGGGGGAGGGGACACACCCAGGACAGGACACCAGTCCGTTGCAAGGCACCCCAAGCGGGACTCAAACCCCAGACCCACCAGAGAGCAGGACTGCAGCCCAACCCACTGCACCATCACACCCCCAGCATTCTAGATTAAGTAACAATTCTAAGCCAGTTAACAAGAATAATGATATTGTTGCTATATGGTGTCTTGAATCCCCAGCTTAGCATGGAACGTGTCATCCATCATGGCAGCTGGTCATCATCTTCAGTCAGCATGGGATTCATCTGTCACCACCGGCCGGCCTCCTCAAGTCTTATGTAGCGATGTAGTGCTCAACAAGAAGAAAGAAGAGGGTTAGTAATTTGTAACTTAAGTCAATTTAATATGCATTGGTATAAAGGTGGTAAAAACAACCAAGGCAAGTGGAATTACATTTTGAGATGGAATGGCTGAGTGAACATGTAAGTCTTTAGTCTGGATTTGAAAACAGAAACAGACAAGGCATTTCTGACAGTAACTGGTAAAGTATTCCCCATTTTAGGTGTTCCTACTGAGGTCTTATTGATCACAGGTACATTAAGGTAACTTGCATCCAATGAACAAAGATATCGTCCAGGGATATAAGAATCAATAATCTCACAAAGGTAAGCAGGAGCAATGCCATGTACTTCCTTATAGAGGAAGGTCAATATAATATAGGTCAAAAGAAAGATTTTATAATCAACTCTAAATGCGACCAGGAGACAATGCAATGATTTAAGTACTAGTGTTATATGGTCGTACTTCCTAGTTCTAGTGACAATTCTAGCAGCGTGAACCGGGCAAGGTGATGCTGAGAACTTGTCAGTGATTGTTTTGACTTTGTCTCAAAGCTGCAGTGGTCCAGTGCCGATCCAGAAAGTTGTCATATACCCACGCCATCAGCCCAAGCACCAGCACCTGTACCGAATCAAAGCAGCAGAGTATAAATCACCACGTCGACTCACCAGGTTGCGGAACCTCTTTGGAACCATTGCTTCAACTACATATCCACAGAGCATATGGATATATTCCTCGTCCCTCTCAATCCTCTTTGCCCTTTCGTTCCTGATCCCCTGGTTCCACATCATCAGTTGTAAAAGCTGAATTGTCTTTGGCTCTTGTTTTGTCCCCAGAACGTTTGCTCCGACTGACCCTTGCCTGCCCCACAACTACGATTCTGGTTTGCCCTTTTGGTGTTCTTAATTAAATTAATTAAAAGTTCCTGCGAATGGGTCTACCTATCCCTCTGTTTCCCAGTCTTGTCCATGACAAAAGTACTGCATACTACACTGGTCAGAGTGCACCCTTGACAAAATGCCAACTACATGCACATTTATACACTAAGAGCAATTCAGACTCACCAATTTACTTGAAACATGTTTCTGGACCATGGCAGAAAACCCACTGAAACACAAGCTAAACATGCAAACTAAGACTGAGCAAATTTAAACCTATGTACACCTGAACATCCAATGTGCTGTGAGACAATAAGGTTGCACCACAGTTCAAAAACACAGACAACACAGCAAGATTTTTATGAGTTTATAAAAGACCTAACAGCCTTGGAGCAGGTGAATCAAATATTTCCAAGAAAATTGCAGCTGCATACGATTTCATCTGTTTACTGTAGTTAAGTATCAAAATGAAACTCGGCAATTATTGCAGTGGTTTACTTCTATTTTAATTTTCTGCCCAGTGTGGTTTAAAAGTATATAACTTATAAATATTTAGAGTAAAAGAAATTGTACAAAATTTCTGCAATTTAGCCCACGCTGGGTATCCTGTTGATGTTTGAAAAAGTTCTCCACAAACCCATTGAATATGTCTGGAAAGATTCAGCTCAGTGTGATGCATTGAATTTGGGCACCAGTCCATTACAGTGTAAAATTTTTTTTACATTAACTTTGAACTGCACTATAAGAAGTCATATAAAATGAGTGAAAAACACATTCAGCACTGGGTGTTGAGCAGTTCATTCCATATACTGTGCAATGTCTGGCATCTTTTTATTGATCAGCACTGACAGATAGTGGACATCAAGTGTAAACACTGGCAGTACCTCACTCTTATTCTGATGGGGGTTTAAGGGGCACCACCCTGTTGGTTACACCAACTTGCTCCCCAGAGCACAACCAGTGTCTTTTAGTGAAGATGACAAAATGCGAATTCAGACCACAAACACTTGTGTAATTCAGTCTTGTGTCTGGCAAAAGCACCAGCGCTGAGTGAAATTACAACACCAATTCCAAAAGAGTTGGGACAGGATGGAAAATGGTAATAAAAACAAAAAGAGATTTGTAAATTTACTTTGACTTGTATTCAAACAAAAACAGTTAAGACTAGGTATTTCGTCTTTTACCTAATCAGCTGCATTGTAGAAGTAGAACGACAGAGTCCCCAGTGGGAGCGCTTTCCAGCACGCCCTCCAGGGACTCCAAGAAGGCCGGGTACTCTACACTGCCACTAGGCACATAAGCACAAACGACAGTGAGAGACCGTTCCCTGAACCGAAGGCGCAGGGAGATGACCCTCTCATTCACCGGGGTAGACTCCAACACATGGCGGCTGAACTGGGGGGCTATTAATAAGCCGACACCCGCCCGCCGCCTCTCACCCTGGGCAACGCCAGAATAGTGGAGAGTCCACCCTTGGTTGAGAAGAGTGGTTCCAGAACCCAAGCTGTGAGTGGAAGTGAGCCCGACTATATCTAGACGGTATCTCTCAACTTCCCGTACCAGCTCAGGCTCCTTCCCCGCCAGTGAGGTGACATTCCAAGTCCCAAAAACCAGAGTTGGCGCCCGAGGTTTGGGTCGGCCGGGCACTCGGCCCCGACCACCGCCCAAATCGCAATGCACCGGCCCCTTACGGTTTCTCTGGCAGGTGCTGAGCCCACCGAAGAGCGGCTCCACGTCATGGCTTCGGGCTGAGCCCGGCCAGGCCCCGTGGGCATAGACCTGGCCACCAGGCGCTCGCATGCGAGCCCCACCTCCAGGCCTGGCTCCAGGGTGGGGCCCCGGTGACCCCATACCGGGCGGGGTTAACGAAAGCCTTGATTTTTTCTTCATAAGGGGTTTTCTGTTGTTCTACTGGGGGACTTGAACGCCCACGTGGGCAGCGACAGTGACACCTGGAGGGGCGTGATTGGGAGGAACGGCCTCCCTGATCTGAACCCGAGCGGTGAGTTGTTATTGGATTTCTGTGCTAGTCGCGGTTTATCCATAACGAACACCATGTTCATGCATAAGGGTGTCCATCAGTGCACTTGGCACCAGGACACCCTAGGTCGGAGGTCGATGATCGACTTTGTAGTCGTTTCTTCTGACCTTCGGCCATATGTCTTGGACACTCGGGTGAAGAGAGGGGTTGACCTGTCAACTGATCACCACCTGGTGGTGAGTTGGATTCGATGATGGGGGAAAAAGCTGGACAGACCTGGCAGGCCCAAACGCATAGTGAGGGTCTGTTGGGAACGTTTGGCGGAGGCCCCTGTCAGAGAGGTCTTCAACTGCCACCTCCGACAGAGCTTCAACCAGGTCCCGAGGGAGGTGGGGGACATCGAGTCTGAATGGACTATGTTCCGCACCTCCATTGTCGGGGCGGCGGTACGGAGCTGCGGCCATAAGGTCTCCGGCGCCTGTCGCGGCGGCAATCCCCGAACACGGTGGTGGACACCGGAAGTAAGGGATGCCGTCAAGCTGAAGAAGGAGTTCTATCGGGCCTGGCTGGCTCATGGGACTCCTGAAGCAGCTGACAGGTACCGACGGGCCAAACGGAGCGCGGCTCTGGCAGTCGCCGCGGCAAAAACTCGGGCTTGGGAGGAGTTCGGTGAGGCCATGGAGGAAGACTTTCGGTCGGCCTCAAAGAGATTCTGGCAAACCGTCTGGCGACTCAGAGGGGGGAAGCGGTGTTCCACGAACACTGTTTACAGTGGAAGTGGTGCGCTGCTGACCTCAGCTGAGGATGTCCTCGGGCGGTGGAAGGAGTACTTTGAGGATCTCCTCAATCCCTCCGACACGCCTTCCGTAGAGGAAGCTGAGGCTGGGGACTTGGAGGGGGACTCGTCCATTACCCTGGCTGAAGTTGCTGAGGTAGTCAAAAAACTCCTCGGTGGCAAGGCTCCGGGGGTGGATGAGATCCGCCCCGAGTTTCTCAAGTCTCTGGATGTTGTGGGGCTGTCTTGGCTGACACACCTCTGCAGCATCGCGTGGAGTTCGGGAACAGTGCCTCTAGACTGGCAGACCGGGGTGGTGGTCCCTCTTTTTAAGAAGGGGGACCGGAGATTGTGTTCCAACTACAGGGGGATCACACTCCTTAGCCTCCCTGGGAAAGTCTATGCCAGGGTACTGGAAAGGAGAATCCGACCGATAGTCGAACCTCAGATTCAGGAGGAGCAATGCGGTTTTCGCCCTGGCCGTGGAACACTGGACCAGCTCTATACCCTCACTAGGGTGCTGGATGGTTCGTGGGAGTTTGCCCAACCAGTCCATATGTGCTTTGTGGACCTGGAGAAGGCGTTCGACTGTGTCCCTCGTGGCATCCTATGGGGGGTACTTCGGGATTATGGGGTTCGAGGCTCGTTGCTACGGGCTGTTCGTTCCCTGTATGACCGGAGCAGGAGCTTGGTTCGCATTGCCGGCAGTAAGTCAGACCTGTTCCCGGTGCATGTTGGACTCCGCCAGGGCTGCCCTTTGTCACCGATTCTGTTCATTATCTTCATGGACAGAATTTCTAGGCGCAGTCAGGGAACGGAGGGTGTCTGTTTTGGTGGCCGCGAGATCTCGTCTCTGCTTTTTGCGGACGATGTGGTCCTGTTGGCTTCATCAAGTCAAGACTTGCAGCGTGCACTGGGGAGATTTGCAGCCGAGTGCGAAGCGGCGGGGATGAGAATCAGCACCTCCAAATCCGAGGCCATGGTTCTCAGTCGGAAAAAGGTGGATTGTCCCCTCCGGGTTAGGGGGGAGTTGCTCCCTCAAGTGGAGGAGTTTAAGTATCTCGGGGTCTTGTTCACGAGTGAGGGAAAAATGGAGCGCAGGTTGACAGACGGATCGGTGCGGCATCCGCAGTAATGCGGTCATTGTACCGGTCTGTTGTGGTGAAGAGGGAGCTGAGTCGTAAGGCAAAGCTCTCAATTTACCGGTCGATCTACGTTCCTACCCTCACCTATGGTCATGAACTCTGGATCATGACCAAAAGAATGAGATCGCGGATACAAGCGGCAGAAATGAGTTTCCTCCGCAGAGTGGCTGGGCGCACCCTTAGGGATAGGGTGAGGAGCTCAGTCACCCGGGAGGAGCTCGGAGTAGAGCCGCTGCTCCTCCGCATCGAGAGGAGCCAGTTGAGGTGGCTCGGGCATCTGTTCCGGATGCCTCCTGGACGCCTCCCTGGGGAGGTGTTCTGGGCTTGTCCCACTGGGAGGAGGCCTCGGGGCAGACCCAGGACACGTTGGAGAGACTATGTCTCCCGGCTGGCCTGGGAACGCCTTGGGGTTCCCCCAGAGGAACTGGAGGAGGTGTGCGGGGAGAGGGAAGTCTGGAGGACTCTGCTCGGACTGCTGCCCCCGCGACCCAGCCCCGGATAGCGGAGGAAGATGGACTGGAATGGAATGGAGCTGCATTGTATTTTTGAAGATATACATTTTTTCTGAAATTGATACCTGCAATATGTTCCAAAAAAGTTCAGACAGGGGTAGTTTAGGACTAATAACAAGTTGAAATAACAAAGTGATGTGAAACAGGTGATGTTAAACAGATGAGGGAATCCTGTTACAGTACATAAGGAGGCTCCAAAAAAGGCTGAGTCCTTCAAGGGTACGGATGGGTCAAAGGTCACCACTTTGTCAACAGAGCCGTCAGTGACAAGTCCAGCACTTTGAGAACAATGTTCCCCAAAGACAAATCGGTAGGACTTTGGGCATTTCACCCTCTACAGTGCACAATATAATGAAAAGATTCAATGAACCCTGTCAAATCTCGGTGTGTAAAGGGCAAGGTCAAAAACCACTTCAGAATGCGCATGATTTTAAACCCCTCAGACGTCACTGCTTTAAAAACTCATGTGTCTGTAATGGATATCATGAAATGGGCTCAGGAATACTGCAGTAAACTTTTGTCAGTCACCACCACCTGCTGCTGCATCCACATATGCAAGTTAAGGCTTTACTATGCAAAGCAGAAGCCAAACATCAACACGGTCCAGAAGCGCCGCTAACCTCTCTTGCCTCAATCTCATCCAAGACAGACAGTAGCACAATGGAATCATGTTTACTGGTCCACTAAGTGAACATTTCAAATAGCTGTTTTTTTTTTTTTTTCCAAAAACTGTCATGTTCTTTGGGCCAAAGAGGAAAAGGACCATCCAAGCTGTTTTCATCATCAAGTCCAAAAGTCAGTATCTGTCATGGTATAGGGGTGTGTCAATGCCCACGGCATGGGTAACTTGCACTTCTGTAAAGGCGCCATTAATGTAGAAAGATATGTACAAATTTTGGAGCAACATATGCTGCCATCTAGACGTCGTCTTTTCCAGGGATGTCCCTGAATTATCCATCAGGACAGCGCCAAACCACATTCTGCCCGGATTACATGTGCATGGCTGCGTAAGTAGAGAGTGTGGATACTAGATTGGTCTGCCTGCAGTCCTGACCTGTCTCTGACTGAGAATGCATGGTGCATTAGGAAGCACAAAATACAGCAATGAAGGCCCTGTACAACTGCACAGTTGAATACCTGTATTATGGATGAATGGAGGAAAATTCCGCTTGCTGAATTTAACCAATTGGTGTCTTCAGTGCCAAAGACATCACTTTTTGAATACTTTTTGACACCTAACGCTATAGATCATTTGTGATCCAAGAAATAAAACTTGGTACTGCAGTCTGGAAATTATAGCATATATAGGGCAGAAGTGGGTGCCACCCATCAACATTATGAGCACCTACAAATACCTTGGGATACATTTCAGTGCCCAAGGTAAACATCCCTCAGACCCAGAAACCCTAGATACCATGTTGAACAATCTGAAGAAAGCTCTGCTAAAACCACAACTGATGTTCTTGCTAAGGACTTGCGTAGTGCCAAGAGTCCAGTGTCAACTTGTGCTTGGAAGAGTAACTGTGAAAATACTAAATAAATTTGACAACATGATTAATGCCTTTGTAAGAGCAGCACTGAGGCTACCCCATAACACCCCAAAAGGATTTTTCCATAGCAATATAATGGATGGAGGACTGAGTGTGCATAACCTGTGACTGCAAGTACCCTATCTCAGGTACAATAGGATGCAGAACCTGAAGAGGATTCTGGAGGCAGATACCTACAACATCACCACTACATACAAATTCACCACCATGCTGCAAAAAGATGCTAAGCTGATGGAGCAAGGTGGGGTGATAAACAATAAGACATCTTACAGGAGTTATAGGGCCCTACAACTTTACACCAGTTGGGATGGCGTGGGTCTTAAGAATATAAACCAATGTCCACAGGCCATTTTCTGGGTTGGAAATGGGACCACGTTATTATCTTGTGAGAATTATATCAAAGCCATTAAAATAAGAGGTAAACTATCCAACACTAAAGAAAGAAGAGAGCAATGAAAGGCGCCAAAGTGTAGCGAAGGGTGTAACGCCATAGAGAGCCAGAGTCATATCATCCAGTCGTGTAACAGAGTGCATGAAAAACGTGTCTTTAGACAAAATAACATCAATAAGACGTTCATGAATCTTATCACTGCAAGGGGATGCCGGGTCATTCTAGAACCTCATCTGAAAACCGGTGATGGCGTCAGGATCCCTGATCTGATGTCACAATAAGAAGCAATTGTTTATTATTAACAGCACTATTACAGCAGATGCCAATTTAAGCGACACCTTGAGTAAGGCCTATAATGAGAAAAAAGTGAAATATGATAGATCGCAGGTTATAGAGAAAGCAAGAGAGGTTGCTGGGAACAAGAATGCTGAATTGGAAGTTAATATAGGAGCCCTAGTCTTTGACTGGAGAGGCGAACTCAGTAAGAAGAACCTTGACCTCCTACATGGACTGGTTGGGTTAACAAAGGAGAATGTTTATTTCCTTGGAGTTAAAGCCCTGGAGAGGAGTGTTATAATGGTGGATACTTTCAGTCGACGAACCACCAGGAACCGGATACCAGATGAAAGAGTGCTGAATTCATAATGGAGACTCATGATGGGGATTACCTAAACCCTTGGGGAGGTCATTGCCGGAATGAGGAGGGGCTTAGCCTACCTTTTTGCGTGCCGATTGCACACCAAACAGTCAAAATATTGTCCAATCAGGCTGGGGTTTTAGTCGGTAGGAGTCCAACAGTACCCCTAAGTAAATTCGACGGGTGTCTATGACAGATTTCCCCAGCCTTGGCTTGGCCAAATACACATATATCTTCAAAAAACTATGCAGCTGAAAGGTAAAACATGAAAATTCCTTGTCTTTATACTGTTTTTGTTTGAATACAAGTCAAAGTAAATTTACAAATCACTCCTTTTTGTTTTTATTAGAACTTTACATACTGTCCCAACTTTCTTGGAATTGGGGGTATAATATCTTACATTCATTTTCATTGCTCATTATTTCCCAAGTTTCATCTGTCAGTCACATTAAATGAATCCACTGTTCAAAAGTGAATTATAATTCCGTTTCCTTATTTCAAAGAAGCAAGACTTCTGTTTTGTTTCTAGAAACAGCAATACAATGAAGTTCCATTTCTTTACTACCATTATGCGCTGTAACTTTATCAGTAAGGGAAATCAGCACAGTACTATAGTTTCAGTCACATTTACACTGGAGGTGGAGCCACTGATGTTCCACTCTCTGTGTAGGAGTCATGCATTTGAAGAAAAGGAAGGTATTTCTAAAGTCTTAAATTGCCTTGTCACAATGCAAAAACAACACTGCTGACTGGAGCCTCTGTCTCACCTATCTGGCCACTTCCACCTCACAAGCAGCCACATGATGCTGAATCAGTATAGTTTCCCTGATTCACAATTACGTATGAACTACCCATAATAACGCACTTCTGGATGTTTGTTGGTACAACCTGCTTTACCTCTAGGACTGTCAGAATTCCCAGAGGCATAGTTTTAACAAGTTGCAGGAAACATTTCTAGTAGATGCTGACTCAGTAATTTGACATTCATGATCTTGTTCCACCTCATCCCAGTGATGCTCTACTGAGGTCAGATCTGGGGACTGTACAGATCATTGGAATAAAGCAAAGTCACTGTCACGTTCACTGAAGCATCCTGAGAAAATGTATGACGTTACACAGATTCCTGCGGTTAAATGTGGTCCTGAAAAGACATATCTGATCACCAATACTGATTGGGTACACTAGGGCATTTAAATATTAGTCAATATTAAGGAGGGGGGGCGCAGTGGCACAGCGGGTTTGAGTGGGGCCCACTGTGTGCCGAGTCCAGGGTTTGAGCCCTGCATGGGGTCCCTTGCGGCAGACTGCCATTCTGTCTGGGGCGTGTCCCCTTCAGCCTTGAGCCCTGTGTTACCAGGTTAGGTTCAGGTTTGCTGGGACCCCACTTGGGACAAGCGGTTGTATACATTGTGTGTGTGTGTGTGTGTGTCAGTACTAAGGAGCTTATTTACTTTTAACCATTTAGCTGGCACATTTCTTCAAAGCAACTTTCAAATATTTACTCATTTATACAGCTGGGTAATGTCAGTGGACTAATTTAAGGTAAGTACCTTTCTCAAGAAAAGGAGGGGGCTTGATGGCACACCGGGTGTGGCCAGTGCCCACTGTGTGGCAGGTCTGGGGCTCGAGTCCTGCTTGGGGTGCCTTGCGATAGATTAGTATCCCATCCTGGGTGTGGCCCCTCCCCCTTCAACCTTGGGGGCTATGTTACCGGGTTAGGCTTCGGCTCACTGCAACCCCATTCGGAACCAGTGGTTGTTTGCAATGACTGGACTTTTTTCAAGGATATTACAGCAGTAAGTGAAATTCAAACCACTAGCCTTTGGATCTAAAAAGCAGCAGCTGTAATCACTACGTTACCAGCTTCTATTGTGTGACATTGGATCATTTTAAAACTTTTCCATACTATTAGTGCCTGCACCATTGACAGCAGGCAGGCTGGATCCACACATTTCTACTGTTTGCATCAGACTGTGACCCTGCCATGAGCAAGTCATAATAGAAACCATGAATCATTAAAAAAGGCCATGTATTTCAACATTTCAATCATCATTCAGGTTTGACAATTGCATGCTCATTCATCCTCTTGTTCTGAGCTAACAGAAATGAAATCCAGCACAGTCTATTGCTGCTATAGCCCATTCATTTCATGGATTGATAAAATGTACATTCTTAGGGTCTCTTTGCTTACACATAACACACATGTTCACTTGAACCAGTCTTGCCCTTAATTTCTGGCCAGTCTGATAGATGTTTTCTCCCCCCATGCTTCTGATTGAATTTTTGAACCACTCCATTCAAAGTAAACATACACAAAAATGAGCGGAGGGTGGCTTTTTCCTCAATGTTTGAACCAGTGCAAATGAAAAGAAGAATTATAGCACATTCAGAGTTACTTAGATTACACATCTGGCACATTTTAATATTCACTAACTGTATACCTCTCATCTTTCTCTGGATACTTCATACAGAGTCAGGTTACTTAGTACATAGAAGCATAAAATTCAGGGGTTTGGTAGTCACTTAAAGTGTCTGGTTAGGTCATGTGTGCCACTGGCAGTTTGAATCATGAGCATTTCAAGCCTATATAGCTTTAAACATGTTTTTTAACATTAACAAGCAAAACTTAAAAAAGTATAGAAACAAAAGCAGTTGGACAATGCAAAGAATGTTCACCATCAACCTACTATGATGCCAGCACATCCAAGAACTGGATAGTGCTTCCAAGTTAGAGATCAATCATACATTGGTTGAAAGGGCAAAGCAAAACTTGCAGTCATGGCAGGGAAAGGTTCAAACCTGAGGGGCAACTGTAGTACTGAGGGAGATCTAGAGACTAGGCAAGTTACAACTTATGTTACCAAAGCCAGTTAACTCATTGAAATTCCACAGATAGGAAGAGGTAGAGTGGTGCTCTGTATACTTATACCTGATTGCTCTGATTACAGCCAGGTGCTTCTGATTGAGGTGCAGGCACAGTTGTGACATCAGGACCTGAAATCAGACATACAAAAAGTGTGGATTTGGCTTTTCATGTCATATCATCCTTGTCTACAAGAAAAGATGCTGCCAAGTGCAGCTAATGACTGAACAGGAAGAGAAGTGACCCAAAAGTTCTTGATTGTCAGTTCTCTTTTGGGAATGAAACCTTTAAGGAACATTTAAGGAAGTTGAAGGCCAAGATGGAAGGTATGCAGGAACCAAATCATAACCCATTAGTCTTTGATTGGAAAATACTAGTTGCGTCAATGAGATCACATATAATGCTTAAGGGCATCCACTTATTCTATATACAGTGCTCCTGTATTCTAAATGATTGAAAACTATGTGCATTGTTATAATGACAATGATGTGATTACCAAAGTCATACCCATTACAATCAACTTCTACTGAAGATACAGTAAATGGAGGATTTACTTCCTCCTCAGGTAAATTTAGACAGGTAAATGCAATCCAAAAATTCCCACATCTCTGCATAATAGCATAGGATTTCCTCATGGACAAGGCCATAAAAGGTTATCTTCTCAGAGCGAATTCACAGAGTTGCACAGAACTTAAGGTAAGACAACTAACCCTAACCTGCACATATTGTTTTCTATCAGGATATCTAGAAATGTTTCAGATTTCATTTGTATATCCTTTTATTTGAATTTTTACAATGTGTGCTATGATCTAAAGGGAAAATAATTCATGTTTTGTGTATTTACTTAGTGCGTGCCAGTGTTTATTTAACCTGTAATCTTCAAGCGTTCCAATCTGCGCTAAAAGTATGTTGTCACAAGAATCCAGAGATTCCTCAAAGTCTACAAATGTAGACTCTACTCTTCTGCAATGTAGGAGACTTGAACCAGTGCAATGTTGACTCAAATGCCTTACCTTCCTAGGTAGCTATGGATACAAAGGCTTCCCGTGTGGCTCCTGCCCTGCTCCTCCTTGCCCTGCTGGCTGGTTGTTGGCTGCCTGCAGCAGGGAAACGACTGCGTCTAGGAAACTGTGCCATCACTGTCCACGTTCACGAACTGCGGCACAACTTCAATGAGATGCGACAGAATGTGGTGAGTGAGTGCACAAAAGTGGTTTGTAGAGGACATGAAAACACATCTTCAGGTTTTATATATATGGATGGATATATGTACATTTAGATGTATTCATTTAGCAGACACTTTTCTCCAAAGCGACGTACATCTCATAGAAAATACAATGTGTACATTGCATTAACAGAAAGTCATAAATGCAGATGTGATTCTAAAGTAGATTCTTTCCACCATGTGAATCAATGTTCATCGCATGAGTTGCTGCATAAAACTTTATGCAAGTATGCATGATTCTTGATCACCTTCCTAGTAGTATTTTTTTTTTTTTTAATGTATATAAACATTTACATTACAGGAGTAATGTAACATAAATGTTGTAGTATGTATATGTTTTATTTAATATAGGTACACAATGACTTAAACTAGTTAAAATGTCTCTTCCCACAAAATCGTCTGAAAAAGCACCTGTGTAGGTATCAATTTCTGGACTGAGCCAAAATGAAAAGCCTGATGTAAGAAAAATGCAACTGTGATGTGCTTAAGACCAGCAAACTCACTAATTCCAAGCACCAATGAGGCATGACTTCCCTGACCAGGACAGCAGAGTAGCTGACATCAGTTCACAACACAGCCCACAGAATCTGTGCAAAAAGGTTGAGAAAAGCTACGTAAGGCTTAGACGTTTTCCAGTGATGTGTAGATTCTACTAAAGGTTGTTTCTAGGATTGCCTGGACGGTGATGAGCTGTGTGGAAGAGAGTGCGTTACAATGACGTGGAGGACACTTTTCTTAAAATATCACTGGGGCGTGGTCCAAGGTAGCAGCGTGCTTTCCCCGAAGCGCTAGAATGTGCAGCAGAGACACGCAGAACCGGCTTTGCATCACAAATCAGTTCCCTGCCTGGAAAGTGTCCCAAGGCTGTACTGGGCCAGATTTACCAACTACGGTTTCTCCCGGAAACCGTAGGACTGCCTTCCGACTCTGACCCAGTGACCACGTTTGTGTCACCCTTTCAGGGAGCATGAGTTCAAAAAACATAATGAACCTTCACAAGTACATAACATGCAACATTAAGGGATTTCCCTCTTGGTAGTTACCAGATTTCCTGCAATTTCTTAACACGCACATTCAGAACCGCTTGTCCCATACAGGGTCACGGGGAACCGGAGCCTAACCCGGTAACACAGGGCGTAAGGCCGGAGGGGGAGGGGACACACCCAGGACGGGACGCCAGTCCGTCGCAAGGCACCCCAAGCAGGATTCGAACCCCAGACCCACCAGAGAGGAGGACTGTGGTCCAACCCACTGCGCCACTGCACCACCGCACCCCTTCAATTTCTTAACATCTTCATGATTTTTTTTTAGCCTGAATATCTCCAAAGAGATCCTCAAAGACATCAGAAATTAACACCAGATGATGTTTATGGATGGTAATCTAAGAACAGTTGCCAGGGCAGCTGGTGGTGTAGTGGTTCCCTAATGCTGGCACTGAACATCAGTATGAATGTCAATGGTTGCTGAAGAGCCATCAATGATGGCCTTGAGTACAGTGGCTACAACTGCATCCTTTGGACCCAAAGGTCATAGGTTCAAAGCCCAGCAGTAGTACCCTTGAGTGAGGTACTTACCCTAAACTGGTCTGGTAAAATTACCCAGCTGTATAAATGGGTAAATAACTGTAAGTAGCTTAACATTGTAAGTTGCTTTGTGGAAAAGCGTCAGCTAAATGAATATGAAACACTGTGATTTGAGTCATTCCATAGATAATACCAATAAAAATACAACAATTTGGGAATTTTCAGGTCAAGCAGGATCAGCAGATTGGGGTGCGGTTTCTGACGAAACAGACCATGAAGGACATCCAGGTTTGCTCTTTTGGGTGGCAGTGGGATTTAGTGATCAAGTCTCCTGGATGCTCTGTGAGTAATTAACAGTGTTATCTCATTCATGGCTACTACTTGTGGTGCCTCCCATCAGCTGTCAGAGAGCTGCTGCTTCCTCAAGCACCTGCTGCGTTTCTATGTGGAGAGGGTCTTCAGCAGCTACACCACCACTGCATCGCAGCATAGGAAGAGCACCAGTAACCTGGCTAATTCCTTCCTCAGCATTAAGAGAGACCTTCGCCAATGTGTGAGCATTGCCACCCTTCTCCCTGCAAACATAACTGAACACATGGCTCAAAGTCAGTAGAGCATACCCAGTCCATTCCTGTCTGTCTCTATTTTGTCCTTACTGTCCACATAAAATAACTGATGAAAAGAGTTGATATCTTTGAAACACCTTACATTTGTTGAGACTGAACCTCAGAAGGTCTGATGCTAGTACTTTTGAGACTCACCCACTGCTGCATTTTGAAGTCAGACTCTCTGCTTTTCTACTGGCCAAAGAAACTAACAGTCTATCTCCTCTTCCATGTCCAGCATGATCAAATGCTCTGTGAATGCCATGAGGAGACCAGGGTGAAACTGGAGTCCATACGAGCCACCTTTGACAAGGTAAAACACAGGGAGCTTGGGGGGCTGGTAGTTCAGCCAGTGTACTCAGATCTCATTTTGGCATTACTGTAAAGCATTACTGCAGACACTGAGTGTTCCATTGCCACTTGCATACCTCCTTCCAGTTGGAAACCAAGGATGCTGTGGTGAAGGCTGTAAGTGAGCTGGACTTTCTATTGGACTGGATGGAGAGCTTTGCACTGTGACAGGAGGGAGCACTACACAACACAATTGCCCTCGACAGGAATCTTTGTGCAAGGTTTATGTATGTAAGGGTTTTCAACGTATTTGTAGGCAAGTGCTTAATTTAAACCTTATTTACCTTTTAAATATTTACCAACAGAATATTTATGATTTATTTATTTGATTGCTCTGGAGATGCTTTTATTTGTATGAGTTAATAGCTTTTAGGGGGGGCGCGGTGGCGCGGTGGCGCAGTGGGTTGGACTGCAGTCCTGCTGTCTGGTGGGTCTGGGGTTCGAGTCCCACTTGGGGTGCCTTGCGGCGGACTGGCGTCCTGTCCTGGGTGTGTCCCCTCCCCCTCTGGCCTTATGCCCTGTGTTACCGGGTAGGCTCCGGTTCCCCGTGACCCTGTAAGGGACAAGCGGTTCTGAAAGTGTGTGTGTGTGTGTGTGTGTGTGTGTGTGTGTGTGTGTGTGTGTGTGTGTGTAATAGCTTTTACACACTAAATTCTGTGCCAACGAGTCTGAAAAACAGAACCTGTTTCTGGGACTTTAGACTGCTACCTCGTAGTTGGAAGAAAGAGACTTTGTTTATTTATTTGGAATGATAATATATTTTAAGAATCTTATTTCTGATACAAACAACTGCCTGTTATTCACAGAAATACTGTTAACTGGACAGAAAATGTGTGCTACAAGACATATTTTAATTTAATGTGTATACTAGAATCACAACAAATTAAACATTCAGTGTTATTGACCATTTTTGTGATCTTGCTTACATTATTATTTGTGTGCATAATTTGATTTATCATATTGTCAAAATGGGGGGGGTGCGGTGGCGCAGTGGGTTGGACTGGGTCCTGCTCTCTGGTGGGTCTGGGGTTCAAGTCCCACTTGGGGTGCCTTGTGATGGACTGGCATCCTGTCCTGGGTGTGTCCCCTCCCCCTCCAGCCTTACGCTCTCAGTTGCCGGGTTAGGGTCCGGTTCCCCCCGACCCTGCATGGGACAAGCAGTTCAGAAAACGTATGTGATATTGTCAAAATGGACTAGGAATACTTATGAAGGTGGAAAAGGAATGCTACTGACATATCTTCTGTTGTAACAATCCTCTTTCAAAGGAAAATTCTGAAACATGTCTGTGGATAATCTCTTTTCCCATGAGTGAAGTTCTAATTTGTCTACAGGTACAATCTCCCCTCTGGTTTATGACATCTTGTGCAATGTATGAAATCAATCAATTAAAGTATAAATTAGAAATCTGATATATTTCATTATCCATCCATTCATCTAATCATTATGTACAATGCAGGGTTGCAGTGATCCAGAGTCTATCCCAGAAGCATAATGTGTGAGGCAGGGTACACCAGTCTATTACATGGCTATTGCGCGCATGCCTTCACTCACACACAGTGCAGTCAATTCAGGGTCACCAACTCACCTGAAACACATATGTCTGTACCGTGGGTGGAAAACAAGCACTTGGCGGAAACCCACACAAACAGGATAAGATGCTCACTCAACACAGACTGAGCCAAATTTAAACCCACAGCCTAGGTACTGTAAGGCACTGGTGCTATCCACTGTGCCATTGTGCTATACCCCTCATCATAAAACTCTTCAAAATACAAAAAATAAATGGCAGTGCACCATACACTGATCCTCACAGTACCACACAACAAGCCTTTGGCAAGAAGGCTCAGGAAACACAACCTGATCCATGTTCACCTCAGTCAGGTGAAAATGCTAAGGCTTTCCCCTCCTCATTGATCACATTGGAATCTACAACCTGCCCAAATTGATTGATTAACACTGTTTTGGAAGCATGACACAAAGCCTGTGTCCAGCAGAAGGAAGCAATGCAGGTAGCTCAAAACACCCACACCAGTGAACTTTAATTCAGCCTCGAGGGTGCGACATTTAAATGAAACTTGGAGAAAATTTACTTTTAAAAACACTAGCCTTAAAGTAGCATTCCTGTGATTCATCCAAGATGAATATCATCTTAAGTTTCTTATTCACATAATTTTCTTCTGTCAACACATTGCATGTTCTAGATGAACGCAAGTGTTTCATTACTGTCCTCTAGAGGTCTTTGCTGGAGTCACAGTGCACCAGATTGCCAAATGCATCATATGGCTGCACTATTAATGTATGGCACAGCCTTAGCATGAACTTGCCTCTAGGAGGGATAAGTGTACACTTTTCAAAGAAGGCTTAAGTAACAGTGAGTAAAACAGAGTGAATAGTTAGAGACACCGACGAAATAACGGAAGCGATGTTTGCGCGCTTGAAAATAGTAAGGGTAAGCTATTTATCTGAAGCTATTCATGTGTTCCTAAAATCATTAGGAAATAGTATAAAAATAACAGTTTCACTTTTGAAAAAAACAAAACGCTCCCATCATGTGTACTCTATGGGAAGCGTAGTATAAGTTTCATTACTTACGTTAGCTTTCAGCAAATAATAGTCACAGACATGTTAATAATTTCATGTAAAAATGTAAGGTCACCAGTACCCAGATCTTTCAATGAAAAATCAATGACCAGAAAATGAATCGTGCAGATGGCAACCCTCAGCATAAATAACTGTAGCAGTCAGTACACCCTTTTGTTCACCTTCTGACCAGGGTCTGCTTCTGGCTCAGCTAAATCCTTTTTCATTACACATCATTCCCTGGGTTTTACTCTCCAAACCAATATCTTTTACATGACAAGCAGAAATATGCCAGACTTTGATGTCATACCATTTTATCAGCAAAAATAATAAGCCAAAAAGTGTGATCGATGTACGTCATCAAGCCTGTGTTGGTCCCAGAGTGTAGGTGTATCTTACGGTACTTTGTGACATGTCTTTTCCTCAGGTCTCAACCTTTTTTAGAGCACATGAAACAGCTGTGGCTTCGGTGCAGTGTACAGCTGATGGGTCTGGAGTACAGGAATTTTACTAACTTTCATATGAAGCATGTATGATACAACAGGTTGCATTGAAATATGTATAAAGTTGGAAGTTTTAAAAGTAAAATGCTACACATTCATATTTAGACAATGTAGATGCTATAGTGAATAAAAGATTTTTTAAAAAAAAATCAAAGTCAAATTATATTTCATGTCCTTCTATAAAGACATAAGAAAATAAATCAGTATAAATGGCAGTATAAATGTTCTGCAGGTCATATGAATATACATGAACAACAAATAACTTAAGGATGTTCAAACTAGATTTAGGCAAATTAAAGTTTATTACTAAACTTAAAGCTGAGCAGATTTCAGATTTGTTTGCAGCTTTGTGTCTTATTTAGTTAATATGGCATTTCTTAGTTAATTTCTTAACACACATGTACAGTGAGTATTTCCTGAGACATCCTGCCATTATTTCTGTTTGTTCTTGAACAAATGAAACTGTACTCTGGCGTAACATAGTAAACCTCAGAATTTCCCTGTGTTCTTCCCATGGTTGAGTTTCACAGGAAAAGCTCTGCTGATTGGCCAAAAATAAACATAATGTTAGCAGAAGGATTGACCCAAGAGCAGTGGATTGCAACCCATGTCTTGACTGATGGGTGACCCCTGTGTGTGCTGGTTTCTCTTTCATCTTTTGTTTATCATTTTAATTCAATTTGTTTGGGCAGTTACAAAATACTTAGCTACATGTTGAATCCACTGACAACTATAGGACGTGTATGGATGTGCTAACCGAATATTATAGGTACATTTTGACAACTAAATGTAAATGTTTCATAATTATTTGTGCATGTGAAATATTGTAATTATTTTTGTGACTTTATTATTTTAATGGTTAAATACATCTGTGGCATGCATAGCTGTGGTGGCACAATAGCGGAAGGGAACAGGCAGAAAAGACATAACTGCACTGTGAGGGTATGGACGACGGATGGAGGCAGCAGTGGAGAATTGAAGTAGTTGGACCAAAAAGGTTTATTTTTCTTTATTATTATTATTATTCTTTTTATTTTTTATAGAGCACTCTTCTCACACAGTGACACAGAGCACTTTAACACAGGCATACAGCAAGAAAAATTGATACAAACAAAGAAGACAGTCAACTAATGGCTACTATAATGAAGAACTTATTATAGAGCTATAAGTATACCTACTGGCCACCGGGGAAAGGAACAAAAACTCCCAACTGAAGGTTGAGGGAGAAAAAAACCTCTGGGGGTCCACAGGCCAGTGGTTGCCCACCAATCCTGTGCATTCTAGAAAGTAACAATTTGTAAGCCAGTGTTTAACAAATAATTATAATGTTGGTAAATGGCATCTTGCATCCCCAGCTCGGCATGGAACGTCTCGATCGTCATGGCAGATAGACATCATCCTTTGTCAGCATGGGATTCGTCTGTCACCACTGGCTGGCCTCGTCAGGTTTTATGTAACGAGGTAGTGCTCAACGAGAAGATAGGACAGAGTTAGTAATTTGTTACTTAAGTAAATTTAAAATGAAATTTGTAAAGGTGATTAAATAAACAACTAAGGCAGGTCGAATTACATTATGAGGTGAAATGCCTGAGTGAACATGTAAGTCTTTAGTCGGGATTTGAAAACAGAAACAGACAGGGCATTTCTGACAGTAACTGGTAGACTATTCCACAGTTTAGGTGCTCTATAACTAAAGGCACGACCACCTACTGAGGTCTTGTCTTATTGATCACAGGTACAGGTGCTTTACTAAAAAAGATGTTCTTCAAAACACATTAACCCCAACCAAATACAGAAACAAACTTTAAATTACAGAAGAACTTAAGACCTATGAGCCATGGGCTTAACCCCTTGCACCAACAGCAGTACGCAGCTCTCCTGTTTGCTGTGTGAACGCCTGTCTGCATAAGTTTGCATCAGTTTGGATTCCCCACTAATGACCGAATACAAGCTTATATAGCAGTAACTCTGCCCTTCTGGCCACACCATACAGCCTCAACTATTTCAAAGTGCATTTCCCCAAAAATAACATCCAACAAAAATACAAAAACATACAAGCCATACAAAACATTTTTCTACTATAAATATCCCTATGTTACAACTTATAAAAACATCTATCCCATTGCACAGTAAAACACCCCTGTCAAGTTGGTTGTGCCCAAGGACTCCCACCTAGAAATACCCCAAATGGTTCACTCCATCCGGTTTGCAGTACAAGGTACCAAACACCACAGAATGCTCAATAGCTGAATGTTAAGCAAAAGGATTACAGAAATGATTTTTGAAAACCAGAAATGTATTTACTTTTAATGACCAGTTGCATGTACTTGTCATACTTTTCTAAAAGAAATGTTAATAGTTAATGACAAACAAACAGATACCAGCAAGCCTTTCCCGGTACCCAATTGAGTTCAAACTGAAAATGTTAAGTGGAATACTGGACCAAAACAAGCAGTGTAGCAGTACAAGGTGAAATGCATGTGAACAGGCAACAAGAGCAACAAGGTTCAGCATTTCATTGATGGTATTTTGCCGGCATCTTACTGATTCCTTGTTACCAACATGCCTGTCACAGCTCAGTATGTGACATGCACCCTATCACTTCATCACTGATTTTCTATGTAACTCTCTGCTCAGTAAGAGAAGATGTCTGAGACCCAGACCACAGTGCCAATGTCTTCCAGTTTCCCTAAGTGAATTTGTGTTGCTTCCCAAATCCCACTCCATACACACATACCCCACCTTTTACATTTCTGAAGCCCCATCTGGTACAGCACTTACATTAAAATACTCAAAAATATCCAGCTGCGTAATTTTAAGTAGATTAATATTGTAAGTCACTTTTGAGGAAAGGGTATTGCAACAGACAGAGGCTGGCTCAGGTGAGTGCTCGTGCTCCTTTTTATTCACTTGGGTGCAAGGACAGAGGACGGGGGGGGAACAGGGGCACCGGGAACAGGTATTCGGGGGCAGGACTTTGGGGACTGCGGTGTTGTCGTGGGGCTCGGGAACGAAGGTGCGGGCGTGTGTGGGGTTTGAAAACAGTAATCGGGCGTGCATCTGCTGTGTGCTTCCTCCTCGTCTCTTGTCTCACTCTCTCCTCACTGGGAGCCCCGGGGGAAGAAATAGAGGTGGCAATTAGTCTCAGCTGTGGGCAGCTGCCCTCGGGCTCCGCCCCTTCTTCTCGTCTCCTCGGCGTGCTACAGGTATCTAAACAGCCTGTGACTGTTTTACAGTACAAGTCTCATTTCTGGTAGAATGTGAATGTAATACATTTTGCTTGCTTTTTCTATAAATATAAACTCAGCTCCAAAAAGCCGTCGCAAAAAGACTTCCTAAATGTGCACAGTTAAAGGTTCACAGTCAAAATACGAAATACACCTATTTAGTAACAGTGGAGCCAGAACAAACAGCATTTAACAAACAGGACAGCAACAGGACAGCCTGAGACCAAGACTCCCAGAGACCAAGGCCATGTGTCCACAGGTCCCATAACATCAGATCTGGATATTTCTAAAGGTCATATTGATTTGAAATTCTTCACAAGAACTCACAAGGTGGTGTGCTTTAATTCATCTTGAAATGATACCACGTAGGCTACTATCAAGTATTTGTTCATTTTAATTTTTAAAATGTCCAAATGAGAAAGGCAAACAGATGATCTGATATGTGGGCATAGGTATTACATTTACCCAACACTTTTCTCCAAAGCAACCTACACTGTGAAGCTATTTACTCTTATTTACCTATGTATACAGCTAAGCAATTTTGGAATAAGTACATTGCTCAAAAGTATTAGAGCTACAGGTGGGAATTGAACCTGGGGCCTTTGAGTATAAAGGCAGTAGCTCTAACCACAATCATACCAGTTCTCCTGTATGACACTGATGACATAGTCATGACAATCTGGGAAAAAATATTGGCTTTACATCTTCAAATAAACTGAGAGAAAGAAACTGAGTAAACTCAAACAGTCAAAGAGGAATTCAGCTTCCTCTTAGCACAATGCAGGAATCTGCATATTAATCCATGAGAAAATTTCAACAAGACTGTGAAACAAATTTGTGGACAGGCAGTCCCTGGATTATCAACAAGTTCCGTTCCTAAGTCTGTCTGTAAGTTTGATTTGTACGTGAGTCGTAACAGTTAGGTACAGTTCATGTCTAACGTCAATTAGTAAAGTTTGTCTTAGTATATAGTATATCGTGTACCTTTCTATGCATAAAGAACATTAAAGAAACACTTCTGGATACACTACAACATCTTTAATATAACAATATAGTAATAATACTACTAATACAATATAATGATGTAATAATAATAATAATACATGTAACTACAGTATTTACAACAGAGCGAGAGAGAGAGAGAGAGAGTGAGAAGGAGGAGAGAGAGATTGTGTGTGTGTGTGTGTGTGTGTGTGTGTGTGGGTATAAAAAACCTTAAAGAAACTTTAATGTTCACTTTTCCAATGTTTGTTGGCATTTCACCTTTTTCTGATTACTTTATTATTTCCTCTTTAATTTCAATCGTGATCGTTTTCCTGTTTTTTGATGCATCACCATCACTTGTATTACATTTAGGCTTTGGTGCCATGATTAGGAGGGTAAAAACAAAAAAATTAAAGCCAAATAGAGTGACACACATGAAACACTGTGAGCAACAACATGGTCCATGTCATATTGAGCAGGCAATTGCTGGTATATAAGGGAGCAGGTGAGATTCGTGGTTGGGGACAGGAGTGGGTTGATTGATGGACAAACGTAGGCCTTGGAGAATCCAGTATTGTAGTTGAAGAGACGATGCAAGTGTCAGGAGTCGTGGACTTCAGGAGCGGGAATGAGAGATTGAGGAGAACGAGAGACTTGGAAGGACCAGTAGGTTGCCGTGGGTTCATTCGAGAGGGCTGGAGAGACAGCCCACAAATCAACATACACTCAAAGAAAAGAAAAATGCATTTTGCCTACAGAGCGATAAGGACGCAGACACATGATTCACAAAATGTAGTCAGTTTGTCTGACGTCACCATTTAAACCAGCATACATTAGGAAGGTAGGTGTATATAGAATTGGTACAGTGCATTTTTTTAAACAGGTACCATTAAATAACATTACATGAATAATAATGAAATGTAAATTTATGGAGTACATAGGATCCATAGGAGTGTCTGAAACATATACGTTTTGAGACCCTTCTTGAATGTAGAATGAGATACAACAATTTTGAGTAAGAAAGTGAGATCATTCAATTGAATTTAATACAGTCCAATTCAATTCCATTCTATTCAATTCACCCACCCACACAATTTCAGTAATCACTTACCCTGAGCAGGGTTGCGGTGAGCGACAGCCTATCCTGGAGGCATTGAGCATAAGGCTGAGTGGGGTTATACACTCAACAGGACTTTGCTAGGTAGTCACACATGCACAGACAGTCACTGACCCATTCACACATTACAGGTAGTTTAGTGTCACCAATCAACCTGAACTGTATGTCTTTGGACTGTGGGAGGAATCAGAGCACCCAAGGTAAACCCACTCAGACACAGAAAGAACATGCAAACTCATAATTTATTTCAATTCAATATATTTTTACGGAGCACTCTGCTCACAAACGAGGGTGTAGTGGTGGAACAGGTTTGCCCGGGTCCTGCTGTCTGATAGGTCTGTGGTTCAAGTCCCGCTTGGGGTGCCTTGTGATGGACTGGTGTCCTGTCCTGGGTGTGTCCCTGCCCCCTCCAACCTTGTGCCCTGTACTGCTGGGTTAGTCTCCAGCTCACTGCAACCCCACTTGGGACAAGCAGCTTCAGCAAGTGTGTGTCTTCTCACAAAGTGACACAGAGCACATGATCAATAGACATTCCCCACACTGCTGGTAGAACCAAAGATCTTCAGGCTTTTTATTTTCGACCTCTTGTATGAGGGCTTACCAAGAAACCAGAGATGGAGGAGCATAGCAGTCTGGGTATAACTAACCATATCCTGTGAGTATCAGAAAGCAGATCTGAGTATCAGAAAGCAGATGACCTTGTCAGCTGTACCCACAGTCTTGTTATGGGCAACTACAGGAAGTCAGTGAAGAGAGACAAGAAGAGGGGATGCATAGGAAAGCATTGATGGGTCAAAAACAACTCATGCAGCAGCATTCTGTCCCAATTGCAGAGGTTTGATGGCAGAGGATGGAAGACCATAGAGCAGTGAGTTGTAGTAATCCACAATATCACCATGGCCTGGACCAGAAGCTGGGTAGTATTTGCTGTGAAATAAGGGCAGATCCTCCAGATGTTACACAGGATGTTTATTTACTGCCTTAGCACCTTTTTACCCAAAACAAGTTTGAATTTATATCAAATGTACAGCAAGGTAGCTTCCTAAGTCAAATCAGTTCAAGATCCTTGCTTATGATTGCAATTACAGGGGCCATTTCAATGGCTTGAACCAGCAACCTGATGATCAGGAATATAGTACCTTAACCCCTTTTCTTCTCCCGGAAACTTCAATAACAGCTCAGCAGGTGTTTGGTAGGGTGGCGTTTTATATTGGTGACATCATATTCTAAGACTTTCTATTTGTCAGGGTTTCGATCTGCGTCGTTCTTTCCTTTGTTTTTGATACAGTGCAGCCAGTGGTGCCGCCCTGAATGAAATGTGCTTTTGTTGTTGCTCTGAAATATAGGTCGGGCATGTTGATGCTGTGCACATTCTGGGTGTACAAGAAGGACAAGAGTGGTTTCGTGGAACCGCGCCTAGCCTCTCACCTAGCACCACATTTGTAGCTGACGATACACTTTCCAACAGGCTTGTTTTGTGCCTGGTTCTGCAACACATCTCACCAAAATAAATCCTGTTTGAATGCATCAAAAAAACAACATGACTGGCACAAAGATGGGTAAATAGACATGGCCCATGATTGTTTGATGAGATTGTTTGCTATGTGGTAGTTGGCAGCAGTCATGAGGATGGCAAGTTCCCTTCAACAGGAAATATGCTGTCCACCAGTACAGGGTACACGGAGCCTGCAGCAGCGTGTGAGACTCCTGCACAGGCTCAACCCGCCATCAACACACACCGCCCTCCGCAATTGACGTCAGCCGCGGTGCGCACATGTGAAAAGTGGCTTTCGCACATATATCAACAAAGGAAAGGGAAAAAGGGTGCGAAACCGAAACTCTGGTCGAGGATAACGCGGTAAGCCTTACTGTTTATGAAGAGGATTTCCTTTAACAGCACCATGCCTGCTGCTAAGAGCATACTCTAAGCAGGCCAATGTCTCATATCCTTATGCTGGGCATGAAATGCTATTGAAATGCAACTGAAATGCTATTAACCCATAATGGTAAATTGTATTATTGTCAGTGTGTGCTTAGCGCTCATTTATCTGGCCAGTATAGCTTGCACTTTTGGTCATCTGTATAGCTGTATGGATTCTTCCTTTTTCTTCCTTCTTGCCCCTCTTCATATCTTGTCCCTTGTCTACCACTTCCTCCTTCTACCTTCACTGTGTAACATTCTGCCTCATTCTTCAGAGATAAAATTAGCACCATCATCAGAAAATTCTTTATATGTTTCTCTTTCTTCAATGCCAAGACACCCAACAAGATCTTGTTGCTGCATTCCAGCTTCTATGAAAGCAGTAACCCAATTCCATCTTCTCTTTTACAGACCATTCTCTTGCAACTAATGCCTTTAATTTCATTTATCTTCAGTTTCTTTCTCTCCTCTGGTTGCCTGCCATTTGCCTTAAGATGTGTCCACACCTGACTGTTGTTGAAAATTACAGATCAGTCTCCCTTATCCCTTTCCCTTTTAAAACCCCTGAGCATGCTGTTTACAGTCAGTTATCTGTCTGGCATGCTCAGAATTATCTCCTTCATGGATATGAGCTTTCATTCAAGTTTAGCTGTTCCACTGAGACTACCCTCCTTGCAGATATTCCTATTTTATGACTCTTTCAAGTGGTATTTTGCACAGTTCAGTACTTTTTACTTATTTATATATACTACTCTTCTTGGCTCAGTCATTATCTTTTACGGCTGTTCTTACTACTGTTATGCAGACAAACAGCTTTTCCTATCTTTTAACTAACAGACATAGTCATACTCTCACACATAACATAGCTTGCTGATATATCATGTACTTAAATGACCGATCACTATCTGCAACTCAACTTCTGCAAGAGTGAAATCCTCTGTTTGCTTGCTGGTCCTTTTCCCTCCGAAGACATCTCTATCTCACTGGACAACTTAGTCATTTTGTGCTCTGAGTGTAGTCAAAATCCTGGGAGTGAGAATTGACTCTAGTCTTTACTTTGCCCTACATACTGTAGTCATAACTTGCTCTTGTAAACATATCTTCTTAAACATCTGCCAAACCCTGGACTACTTCAACTCACTCCTATATTGTTTTCTAGCCTCTGACCAACTCCATGTCCAGGATATGGTGATATCTTTTCTGGACTACTGTAACACCATCCTGTCTGGTCTTCTGTCCTCAGGCAGTAAGCATCTTCAACTCTTACAGAACACTACAGCACGAGATGTGTTCAGTCTGTGAAACTGTTCCTACGTGTCCCCCTTCTTTGTTCCTCTCTACTGGTTTTCTGGAGCTGTCCACATCAAGTTCTAGACTCTGGTTATGGCCTCCAAGACAGTCAAAAGACCATCATACCTCAAGAGCTCTCATATCTAACAAACATCTAACATTATATCCCTTCACCTTTGGTAACCTGGTCATCTGCTTCACAATGGATAAAAAAACTAAAGTTCTTTAGTTATTACAGTTCAGAATCCTTTTTTTGCCAGTATGTGTTATCCTAGAATTGGTTGTAATTTCAGTCCTATCTACTGTGGTTGATTTTTGTAGACAGCCTCCTTCTTGCCCCATTTGGAAATTAATTGCCAATCTATTTCTGTGGTTGAGTCATTTAAATTCCTGGCAGTGAACAGCAACGTAAAGCATATTACCTCCATCATCATGAAAGCCCAGTTGAGACAATTCTTTGTACCCCAGCTCAGGAAGCTCAACATGCATCTCACAATGCATCCTAAGTAATTTTTACACAACCATCATTCAGTGTTTTGACCCCCTCCATCACTGTCTGGTTCCCCCCTGCCTCCTCCTTCTCCAAGACCAGGTTACGGAGAGTGGTCCACTCTGCCGTTCAGCTACCAACAATAAAAGACCTTTTCATCACCAGGGTGAAGAAGAGAGAGGGCAAGATTGTTCTTTGATTGTGCTTTCCATCCACTCCAGCAGCCACCTCTTCACCAAACTGTAATCTCAGAAGTAGTATAAGCCCACCTCCAGTTGGACTTGACGTCATCTCTACAACTTCTTTCCTGAAGCTATTTATCCCCTCAGTAAAACTAACTAGGTGCACCCCTCAACCGCTTCTGATTATATCTTGAATGTTGTTTATCTTTGCACTACTGCTTGTGCTTGCAGTCCTGTTGTTGTCTTATTTATAACTTTCACATGGCAATTTTTCCCATACTGTCAATGTCTTATATTACATCAAGTTGACACTTTTCTGTAAAGCACCTTAGAATTATTTACCCATTTATAGAATTGCATAACTTTACCAGAACAACTTAGGGTACTACAGCTAAAGATGGGATTTGAACCTATGACCATCAGGTCCAACAGTAGTCAGTCTAACCACTACAGTACTAGCTATTCCTTATCCTTAATTGTCTTATCCTTCACTGCCTTGTATGTTATTGTGTTGTGTTTCATGTTTTGGCACCAAACCTTACCAATTCCACTATGCTACACACTGTCAATAAAGGGTTCTGAGTTCCAAGTCTTGGACCCAGTGTGGTGAAATTAACTCCCTCTGTATCCTTTTGAACATTCAAAGAATGGTCTCAAAACTCATGTTTCAGACCTCTTTTCCTCCTAAGCTCCTGAAGCCTTCTTAAATTAGTCCTTCACCACCTGCTATCTTTTATGTACCTACTGTATTTTCTTGTTCCTAAGTCACTTTAGCACATACCTACTGGAATATGTGCACTATGACAAAAGCAGTATCAATCATACAATCTATGCCTCATTAATTGTGAATGTATCAAAGCCCGCTGTCTGTTGTGGGATACACTTTTGTTTATTTTCTGTTGCACGTGACTTTGGATAAGGCATCTCCAAAATGCATAAATATAAATTGAAATGTTTACTGATACAGTTAATGTTGAGTTCCTTGCTAAAGGATACAAAAGTACTTGAACTTGAAACTCCACTGTTTGTCACAACTCTTGTTCCAAAGACAGACCATCAGCTGCTGCCCTGTTTGAGACAGTATAAAAGACAACACGACTGCAGTTTTCTCCAAACTCCTGCATGTTGATTCTGCTTAGTGCACTGTACTTTCTGCTTAATCCACAAAAGAAATTTTATCAAATACAAATAATATAAAGGTGAGAACATTAAGTTTCAGCTAAGTCATATATGTTAAGATATATAAATTGCTACATTCTGGAACTGCACTTGATTCAAAAGATGCAGCTTTAATATACAAATTATGCCATTGATCGACAAAGCCAAAACAGTGAGATTACCATATGAATGTACTGCAGAATTCATGCAATTTTTTGATTGCTAAATAGAAACTAGAAACTTCCAAATTTTCACACGTATTTGTAAAAATGAATTCCTTTTCCATTTCTGCAAAGGATGATTAATATGACAAGGAACAACAAGGAGTCATCACTGTGTCAACTACAAAGAGACACTTAGGACACTGAAGCTCTTTCTTTCCCAGGATTTATCATTTCAGGAGAGCACAGCAGAAGTAGGGGGATCCAGATTCATATTCAAGTAGAGAACTGCAAAAGAGGCTCTCAGGTGTACTTTAATAACCAGAAAACTGATAAATTTCCCTGGAGACAAGTTCCATATGCCCTCATTGTATAGGTTATGAAAGTGTTAACATTCGGACAGTGTGTACTGAAAGCAGGAACAAGTTCAACAAAACCAAAACTCGGTGAATCATCACTTTCTTTTTACACTGCAGCACATTTTTTGAAGAAATTAAAACTTCTGAGGCTGAGCGGATCTTGAGCACTTTGGCAACATTATAGTTTGTTCTTTTATACATTTGACACATTTTATAATATTCTATACACTGTTAACTATAGTCAGTGACATGCCCATACACCAGATACTCATAATGTGGAAACAGCTAAACTTTTACATCTGCTTTTTTGCTCATCTCCAATTACAGTATATGTGAGAGTAACATTTTACGATTTTATGAAGAACTGAACAGAGGCTCAGCAAGTATTCTAAGTTGTATCTTTACCCCACATTTTACCTGGGTTTTCTTTGATTTCTTCTCCTTACATTAGGACTCCATGACTCTGACTGACAGATGTACAAGCGCCCTGTCATGGATTAGTATGTGATCTAGTGCGAACCCCGCTTGTACACCCTATATTTCCTGGGACAACCTCAAGGTGACTAACTGAGCTACTGGAAATGGACAGAAACATGAGACAAAGTCTAAAAATGTTTACTTCAGGTCAGAGGAGCATTCCATTCAATTCAGCAAGAAAGAAAAATGTGATAGCTGATTATCAAGTCACTATTTTCACTGTAACACTGTCAAGCATAAAGACTAAAAATAATTTTGACCTAATGAAAATAACCTTACACTTAATTTCTGCTTTGTAGGTTCAAAGGGAGAGGTGCTGACTGACTTTTCTCTCTCCAGATCTCTGAGAATGATTTCCAGTAATGACAGCCTCTCTGCAGCATGCAAACCTCATCGTGTTCTTAACCCGGCTTCCAGGGCAAGGCAGTGGGCAGGAACCGCCAACTCTGCATCAGCCGAGCTGCGGTCTGATCGCGGAACAGATAGTATCGCTGCTGAGCCACGCACCTGAACCACTCACCTTGATGGCCACCCTTCCAAGAAGCCCTGCTGCTAATAGGAAGTCAGCTCCTTTGCTAGAACATTCTACAGAAGAAGGACATACTTAAGGGCAGTTACACAGCATTTAAGGGACATAGCCTTTTTTAAAAGCCAACTTGTCTTGCAGCCTTTGATTTGTATGCCTGTATGAGCAGTGTGCAAACCTCCCTGTACACTTTTGTAATTGTCTTATTAACATAAGCCTAACCCTAACCCTATCCCTATCCCTATCCCTATCCCTAAACCTAAACCTAATACAAAACCTAACTCCAACCCAAAACTTAACTCTAACTCTAAACATGGGCAAGAGCTAAAAAAAATTAACTAAATTATCCCGTCCTGGGTGTGTCCCCTCACCCTCCGGCCTTACGCCCTGTGTTGCCGGGTAGGCTCCGGTTCCCCGTAACCCCGTATGGGACAAGCAGTTCAGAAACTGTGTGTGTGTATTAGTACAAATAATGACGACACGTACAAAACTATATGTTAGCCTATAGATGGGAGAATTGACCACACTTCTTATGTTACACAGCTATTGTATATATTTGTATTTGCCTTCATAAGCTTGTTTATTTGACTTTTTTGCTTTCACCTTTTAGCCTTATTTTTTACTTCATCATAATTTGGATTGCTTTATTTGTGACAATTATTCAAATATATGATAGGGGTGTATGTCATAACCATTTAGGGTGAATAGTGTCAGGAAAGCAGAAGACTAAGGGATAAAGGAAGTGATCATTTTCAACATTTGTGTGAACTGAGCAGGAAGAAAAACTGAAATAGGAAGAGGAAAAAAACACTGATTAGAGTGATTGAATAGGTGTCAAGTGTCGAATTCCATCATTTGCAGGAAAAGGGTAGGGTGCATATATGTTACTTTTAGTTAGAAAACATGAAATAGGTGGTATTGTGGCACAGCAGGTAGTGCTGCTGGTGCCTCGCAGTTCCTTAGCTGTGGGTTCATGACATGCATTGGCTCAGATTTGGTGCAGTTTGTGTCTTCTTAGTCTTAGATCCTCCCGTGCTGTTGGGCACATCGGGCGACGAAGTCTCTCCACCTCTGCCGGTCCTCTGCCAGCGCTTCAGCTTCGTTCCAGGATACGCCAGCGAACTTAAGATCGTTGATGAAAGTTCGACGCCAGGTGGTGCGGGGACGGCCCCGGCCACGCCTGACCCCTGGGGGGCACCAGTGCATTGCCACTCCGGGAATGCGATGTCGTTGCATTCGTAAAATATGCCCGGCTAGCCTGAGTCGTCGTTGCGTGATTGTAACTTGAAGGCTGCTGGAATTTCCCCGGCGCAAGACTTCTTCGTTGGTAATGCGGTCGATGTACTGGATTTTGAGAATCCGCCGGAGACATCGTTGGTGGAATGCGTTATCCTGCGAACAGTGTTCGCCGTTAGCTTCCAAGTTTCGCATGCGTAGATTGCGGCAGTTTGTGTGGAGTATGCGTATTCTTTCTGTGTTCGTACAAATTTCCTCCCACAGTTTTAAGTTTTTCAGGTGAATTGGTAAATTCAAATTGTCCTTTGTCTGAGTGTGTATAACAAAGTTAACTCGGTTAACTTGAAGTGATTTCTCAAACACGATTATGCCCATTAGGCGTGGGATGGTTGTATGTAAAAGTATCTCCCCATCCACGCAACAGTTCATGAGGTGAATTCCCATTTAAAAGGGAACAAATTAATATTATTTCTTATGGAAAAAAAGGTCCCAGTCAAAAAAGTGCATGATTCTATTTAATATTTATAAAAGAAAAAATTGTAATGTGTCTTAGTGTCATTCATTCATTCATTTTGTCAATCAGTCAATCATCCATAACAGCTTGTCCAGTGCCAGGTCTTGGTGGTCTGGAGTCCACTTCATAAGCACCAAGGATAGGAGCTGTGTTGTCGGGAATCACCTATGTGGGCTTGTGCGAATGCCTATGTGTTTGAAGAAAGATGCCATTATACTTAATTTTTGGAATGTTGATATTATATATTTACAGAAGCCATTGCAGCAGTTTTTCATTACATGGGACTTTGTTATGTAACAGATGTGTACAGATTAGTATAGTGAATCTAGCATAACTAATATTCTTTACACACATATATAACTGTGTATTGACAAAGGCAAATGAAAAAAAGGCAACTCAAGAAACCAAGGAGTGCTAGTAAAACACTACTATGGCCATGAAGTCCAAGATGTTGCTCAGTTCTTTCAGCGCTTTTGGAAACTAACGTTCATAAAGCTAAGGTCTAAACTGCAAAAGACTTTGTCAGCGTGTCTCTGCTGTCAATGTGACACTTTTTAAAAAAAAATGCAACAGAAATGGCTTTCATTTCCTTTCAACAGCAATGAAACTTTGATTTCTTGTGTAAGAGGTAAGGAAATAAAAGAAAAGAGGTCACCATTCTGAAGTACCCATGAGAAACGAGTCACCATATGCGATATTTTATCATAACTGTAAAGGGCATCAATGAAAAGAGTTATTAGTGAATTAAATTATGAACAGATGAATAAATTTTACTTGTGCAAAAAAGTCATTCATCCATCCATTTTCGTTAACCGCTCGTCCTAGTTAGTGTCACACGGGTCTGGAGCCTAGCCCAGAATCACTGGGTGCAAGGCTGAGGTGGGTACACCTTGGATATGATGCCAGTCTATCACAGGGTAGCCACACACACACACACACACACACACACACACACACACACACACACACACACACACACACACACACACACACACACACACACACAGCAGACAATTTAGTGTCACCAATCTACTTAAACTGTATGTCTTTGGATTGTGGAAGGAAACCAGAACATCCAGAGGAAACCCACAGAGACATGGTGAGAATTCAACAAACTCAAGCACTGTGAGTTGGCAGCGCTACTCTGTGTCACTGTCCCGGCAAACAGATCAATTTTTTTAATTTATTTATATTTCCAGTTTCCTCAGTGATACTGAAATTTACTGATGAGTTAAAGAATTGCTCAGATTAGAAAAACAAATTATTATACTAATGCAAGTTATGCATCAGTATATATGAATACTTAAAAGAGCATAATAAAGACAGACACACACACACCGTCTAAACCGCTTGTCCCATACAGGGTCGCGGGGAGCCGAAGCCTAACCCAGCAACACAGGGCAGAAGGCTGGAGGGGACACACCCAGGACAGGACGCCAGTCCATCGTAAGGCACTCCAAGTGGGACTCGAGCCCCAGACCCACCGGAGAGCAGGACCCGGTCCAACCCACTGTGCTACTGCACCTCCCCATAATAAAGATTAAAAAACAAAATTATGAAAATAAAAGTTATTTTCGAAATTGTCCACAGAGAGCCACAGTGTTTATTTAAACTAGATCACACTTCTGTAGCTGACTACCCAAGCAAAGAAATTGTACACATAAAATGTTGCAATATCTTTAACGAGGGATAACAAAAGGAACAGAACAAAATGTTGCTATTCATATGTAAACGTGGAAATTTTTAGTACAGGATATACTTGGAGCTGAAAGTTAAATGACCAGATTCTCTGGAAAAAAACAGAGTTCACTGAAGGTCATTGCATTTCCATAACTTTGCAACTGTCACTTCATTTTATTTAGCAGACAAACTAAATGAAACTTGTTTGTATTTCACAGCTTGTGACAAACTGTGACAAGTTCCATGTACAGTAGCCAATGTATCTGTTCGTTTTGACTCAGTTTCTGTTCTCACTGTAATACCTCATAGGGCAACTTTCAACCATTCGAGACAACCACCAGCCTATTACAAGAATTGTCATTCTTGTACTATTAATGCATCTTTTGCAGTCCTGTCCTTTCTAGAATTCTAAAGTCACCACTGTGTCCTGCCCTTCGCACACTAACTACTCAACCCTGATTCAAACCAGCTGTCTTCGATAGACTGAAAACCTGCTGAGACACCAAGCCAGACAGTGCAGATAACAGTCTAAGGGCCTTCAACAGTTGTTAGCTGCAAATTACAGAAACACAGAGACACATGAAAAGTCCTGGTACAGAGGTGGATCACTGGAATGCTGGACCATTCTTAGAGGGACAGAGTGGCACAACGGGTACTGCTAGGCAAACATGGGTTCGACTCTAGTTGCGTTTGTGCTGAGTTTGTGTCTCTTACCCCATGTTTGCGCTGTGTACACATGGACAGAGGAAGGGTCTGGCAAACAATGCTTGTACTTCCAAAGGACACAAACCTGGGACCAACAGTATGTAAGGGAGCAGCCTTATAACTATGCTAGTGGTCCCTGAGAGTTAGATTTCACCAGCTGGCACTTCTACATCATTTCAGAGATACCTAAAGCCCCCAGTGTCTCCCTAGACAAACTCCCCTTTCAATGGTAAAGTGAGAGCCCTACCACTTATGAAATTGCACTTGAAGACCTGTAGCTATTATTACCTGTTAAGCACATTAGCACTGATATAAGGTCAAAAGCTCAAATTCAACATATTATGCATAGAATGAGTCACAAGCAGGTGCATGACCATTTTCTGATAATATCTTTAATGTGGGGGGTAACTAGAGATGGATTCATCGAAGTTGTATTATATCTTAACTTGATAAGTCATGTTAACTTACATTTATTCATTTAACTGACACTTTTCTCCAGAGCAACTTATAGTCTTAAGCTACTTACAATTATTTACCCATTTATACACCTGGGTAATTTTACTGGAGCAATTATGGATAAGCACCTTGCTTAAGGGTTCTAGAGACAGAGTTTGGGATCAAACTCATGACCTGTGGATCCAAAAGCAGCAGCTCTAATCACAAGGCTATCAGCTGTACCCATATAGAGTGACATGTCACAGAAGACCCCCTCAGGTACCAGAAACATTGACTATTATATTTATTCATTTAGTTGATGCTTTTTTTTTTTTTTTCCAAAGCAACTTATAGGTTAAGCTACTTACAATTATTTACCCCTTTTCACAGCTGGGTAATTTAACTGGAGCCATTTAGGTTAAGTACTTTGCTTAATGGTTCTAGAGACAGAAGGGGGGATCAAACTCATGACCTTTAGAGCCAAAAGCAGTAGCACTAACCACAAGGCTACCAGCTGTGTCCATATAATACATGCTGACATGTCACTTGACAAATGAAGTGTGACTTGACAAGTGACATAACATCCCTTAAAGTACCAGAAGTATTGACTATTATATTTAAATGTGGTGGTGCAGTGGGATTGGGCAGGTCCTGTTTTGTGGTGGGTTTGGGGATCAAATCCTAGTTGGAATGCCTGGCTCCTCTAGCTCTGTGCTGCTGGGCCACTGTATTGATGACAAAAATAGTTATTAAAAGCTTCCATAAAAGTTTTGTTTTATTGTAATTAAATTGTTAGCATACCAATACATATGAGAAGGTCCACTATAAATGATTAATTACTTTCTGGTACAATGACATAACAAAAATGTCACAGTAACTTTTCCCTTAAACCCAGTGAACTAAAATAATAGTACCACCTTAAGACTTGGGAGCATGGTGGCACAGCAGGCTTGGCTGAGTCCTGTTCTCTAGTGGGTCTGGGGCTCAAGCCCCAGTTGGGGTGCCCTGTGATGGACTGGCATCCCATCCCTGGGTGTGTACCCTCCCCCTCTGCCCTGTGTTACCAGGATAGGCTCCAGCTCACTGCAATCCTGCTAAGACAAGTGGCTTCAGCTAATGCATGTGTGTCTGTGTATTAAGAATTACATATGGGTTTAATTCTGAAACTGTGAACAATAATAATTAAATGATCTTGGTTTTCATTATAGCATTTTTTTTGTATTTGTGGTGATTTATCATAAATGTGGGTGTACATAACATACAAACTGATGAACTGGCTAATGCCATAAACTGTAGCAAGTGTGTGGCCTTACTGCTGAAACACAGAAAGGGACCACCTATCATCATCAACCATATTGGTACTGTAATGCTGTGGCAGAAATAGGGGACTCATTTCCTGCTACAGAGACAGCAAAAAGAGGACTGAGGTGAAGAGTTTCTTTTCACCGCTTAAACAGTTTACGAGAAGAGAGTTGCATTCCAAGGGTAAATCTAAAGGGTACATTTCACCATAGTTTGTCAGTGGTAACTGGTCCCTTTAGCAGGACACTTTTTTCTGCATTTAGAACTGAGGTCTGCTTCCTGTTTCACAAGCTGTGTACAGCTACATTTGAAAATCGCACAGATTAAGGCACAAAATAAATTTTCTGCAAACTATTATGACTATACATTATAGGATGTTTGTCATAGCAATAAAGACATAAAAATTTATTTGGTTATTTAAATTGTACAGACATTTGTACGTGCTTTGCTGAGCGAAAGATATGGGCAGTGATCTCGTCAACTTTATATTTATGATATAAAGTTTGAAGTTTCAAGTTTCAAGTTAATTGTCATAGGTACAAGTACCATGTACAAGTATCATGAAATTCTTCTTGAATGCTTCTCCACAGACTATGGACAAGAGAGAGACAATACAAATACTGTACAAACAAAACAATGACAATGACAATAAATAACTGTAACAGTAATAACAATAATACCAGTAGACAGCCAGAGAACTCAGAACATGAGAGTGAGAATACGAATGCTTAAAGTGACAGTGTAATTTACCAGTGTGCTTGGGTGGAGTAGTCCAGCTCTAGTTAGTAAAGGTGGCACATTGGTGATTGTTGTATACTCTTACACCACTGGGGTAAAAGCTGTTCCGGTACTTAGCAGTGTGGGTTTGAATATACCTGAGCTGCTTTGCAGACGGCAGAGAAGAGAAAAGTGCCCGTGCAGGGTGACTATGATCTTTCATGATGTGCATTGTCTTTCTGAGGCAGTGTGTGGTGTAGGTGTCCTTGACTACTGGTAGCTGTATGCCGATGATTTCCTGAACTGTTTTGACCACCCTCTGTAGGGCTTTCTTGTCCTGTAAGGAGCAGCTTCCACACCAGGACGTAATACACCCTGTGAGGACGGACTCCACAGCACACCTGTAGAAAGTAGTGAGGACTGTAGTGGGCATCCTGGCTTTCTTCAGATGCCTGAAGAAGTGGCGATGCTGATGGGCCTTTTTGATGGTTGATGCTGTGTGCTCAGTCCATGTGAGTTTGGCAGTGAGGGTGACCCTGAGGAATCTGAAGCTGACTTCAGGGGTAGATGAGTGCCTGAACCGTATCCTGTTTCTTGAAGTCAGTCACCAACTCCTTAGTTTTACTGACATTGAGAGACAGGTTGTTGTCCTGGCACCACTCTGCCAAGAGCCTCACCTCATCTCTGTAGGCCGTCTCATCGTTGTTGGTGATCAGACCCACAATGGTGGTATCGTCAGCAAACTTTATGATGGTGTTAGAGCTGTGACTGGCCACACAGTCATGTGTGAACAGGGAGTATAGCACTGGGCTCAGGACGCTACCCTGTGGAGTGCCAGTTTTGAGGATCAGTGGGGAGGAGGTATTGCTGCCAATCTGCACACGCTGGGGTCTGTTGGTGAGGAAATCCAGGATCCAATTGCACAATGCAGCACTCAGTCCCACCCCTAGTAGTTTCTGGATCAGCTTGGTTGGGATGACAGTGTTAAATGCTGAGCTATAGTCTACAAACGATAACCTTGCATAGCAGTTTTTATTATCCATGTGAGACAGAATGGTGTGAAATGTGTGTGAAATTGCATCTTCAGTTGATCTGTAGTGGCGGTAGGCAAACTGCAGTGGGTCCAGTGTGTCTGGGATGGTGTCCTTAATGTGTCCCAGCACCAGCCTCTCAAAGCATTTCATTGCAATGGGGGTCAGTGCCACTGGGCAATAGTCATTAAGGCAGCTCACTTTGTTTTTCTTAGGAACGGGGATAATGGTGGTGTTTTTGAAACAGGTTGGTACAGTTGAGCTTTTTAAGGAGGTGTTAAATATGTCCGTGAACACAGCAGCCAGTTGCTCACTGTATGTTTTTAAAACTCGCCCTGAAATTCTGTCCGGACCAGCAGCTTTGGGGATGTTGACTCGGCTGAAAGTTTTTCTCACTTGTGCCACAGAGACATTTCTTTATATCATAAATATCCATTAAAATGGGCTGTGAACTGTAGGCAGTTTGAAGTGTATGGGGTCATGCTAGGTTAGCTGTTTGACTGTGCCAGGTGAGTGTTGGGAGGCATCAGGGTGTTGAGTAATCTGACTGCCTCAGGGAAGAAACTGTTGCGGAGTCTGCTGGTGGTAGCACGGATGCTCCTGTACCTTCTGCCAGATGGCAAGAGGGCGAAGAGTCCATGAGAGGGGTGAGAGGGATCGTCCACAATGCTGATGGCTTTGTGGATGTAGCGGTTTTTGTATGAGGTGTCGATGGTGGGTAGAGTGACTCCAGTGATCTTTTCAGCTGTTCTTACAGCTGGCTGTAGGGTCTTGTGGTCAGAGACTGTGCAGTTCCTGTACCACACGGAGAGACAGCTGGTCAGGATGCTCTCTATCGTCCCTCTGTAGAAGGTGGTGAGCATGGGAGGGGGGAGTTTGGCTCTCTTCAGCTTTCATAAGAAAAGGGGGCACTGCTGGGCCTTCTTGGCTAGGCAGGTGGTGTTGAGAGTCCAGGAGAGGTCCTCCGTCATGTGCATACCAAAAAACTTGGAGCTTTTGACTCTCTCCACAGTTGTTCTATTGATATGCAGTGGTGAGTGGTCTACTCGGGTCCTCCTGAAGTCAACAATCATCTCTTTATTCTTATCAACATGGTTGATAAGAGATAGATTGTTATCTCTACACCATTCTGCGAGCTGGCTCCCCTCCTCTCTGTATGCTGACTTATCATTGTTGCTGATGAGGCCCAAAACCGTAGTGTCATTAGCAACTTGATGATATGATTTGAACTGTACTTTGCAGCACAGTCATGAGTCAGTAGGGTAAACAGCAGTGGACTGAGCACACAGCCCTGGGGAACACCGGTGTTCAGTGTGGCGGTGCTGGAGGTGGAATTGCCGATCCTGACGGAGTGGGGTCTCCCAGTCTAGGATCCAGTTGCAGAGGGAGGTGGTCAGACCCAGCAGGCTCAGCTTAGTTTTCAATTTCTGGGAGATTATTATGTTGAATGCTGAATTGACGTCAATGAACAGCATGCTTATATAGTTGTCCTTTTCGTCCACATGGGTCAGGGAAAGGTGGATGGCAGTAGATATGGCATCCTCTGTTGAATGCTTGGGATGGTAGGTATACTGGAATGGGATCAGTGTGGTTGGAAGACTGCTCTTTATGTGTTTTATGACTAGTCGCTCGAAGAACTTCATGATGATAGGTGTGAGTGCAACCAGCCAGTAGTAATTCAGGCAGAATCCAGATGATTTATTCGGCACAGGGATGATGGTGGTCATCTTGAAGCACACACGGACAACTGCCTGGCTCAGGGAAATGTTGAAGATGTCCGTGAACACATCTGTAAGCTGAACAGCACATTCCCTGAGTACCCGGCTGGGTATGTTGTCAGGACCTGCACTTTTCTGTAGGTTAACTCTGGACAGAGTCTTCCTTACATGTACTGCAGACAGACAAAGTACCTGGTCTGTGGATCGGTGGGTATAAGGTCACACCTTTTGCTATAGAGCACCTAAACTGTGGAATAGTCAACCAGTTACTGTCAGAAATGCTCTGTCTGTCTCAGTCTTCAAATCCAGACTAAAGACTTACATGTTCACTCGGGTATATCACCATGAAATTCAGTTCCACTTGGCTGTGTTTCTGTTTTGCCCACTTCTGTCTCAAAACGTATTAAAATAATTTCTTTAAGTTATAAAAGACTAAATTTCTTCTTGTTGAGCATTGTTTCCCTACAATAAGATCTGAGGAGGCCAGCCAGCCATTACAGAAGCACCCCATGCTGACTGAAGTTGATAACCAACCGCCATGATGGATGAGACGTACCTTGGTGAACTGGGAAATCGAGTTATCATACAGCAACAATGCCATTATTACCTGTAAACTGACTTAGAAGTCTTATTTAATCTAGAATGCCCAAGAGGGGTGAGCAGCCACTGGCACTTGGACCCCCAGAGGTTTTTTTTCTCCTTTGACTTTCAGTTGGGTTTTTTGTTCCTTTCCTCCGTGGCCAGTAGGCATACTTACTTTATAAAACTTACTAACTTTATAAAAGCATTGATAATGTATTATGTTAGTTCTGTAGTTTGTTTCCTTGTCTGATATATTTGTTTCTTGCTCTATTCCTGTGTTCAAGCACTCTGTGTTACTGTGTAAAAAGAGCGCTCCATAAAAATAAATTGAAATTGAATTAAATAAACAAATGAATGACAAATGAAAATGTAACAATAAATGGCAGAATGAGAAATTTTTGTTACAAATACTGTAAAACATACTGGTGATATCATCCACAACCACTTGTCCCAAGTGGGGTACTGGCAAACCAGAACCCTACCAAGCAACACAGGGCACAGTTCCAAGGGGGGAGGGGACTCACCCAGGACGGGATGGCAGGCCTTCACAAGGCACTCCAAGCACCCCAGATCCACCATACAGCAGGTATCAGCTGAACTCGCTGCACCACCACACCCTCCGTTGACATCATTGTTATGGATAAAATTACCTGTTATTTTCCTATATTATTCATTTTAAGTGACATATTTTTCATCCTGAAACCATTTTTTCCATGAGAAATAATGTTCATCCAATCTCATCTCCACCAGAATTTCCATGATGATTTCACCCACCTAATTAACCTTGGTATTTGAGGAATAGGTATATTAGGTGAATAATAATGGAGGTGGCTAGCTGTAGAGTTTCCTTGTCATATTACTGAAAATGTATTTTTGGGCATCCTTGACAGCAGATGGCATAAATGGCGTATTGGAACACACAATTTATCTGAAGGGGAAGCCCTCACACTTCCCCCACGTCAGTGTCAGTCATCATGGCTTGACAATATGCAAAAAAGCTCATGAATGCTCCAAAAATGCTTTTTTTTTAAGAAAGAAAAAATCAATGTATTAATGATGTAAAATTTCTGAGAAGACTTGGTCATTAAAATTTCCAAACATTCTTTAATAAAAAAGTATCTCAGTCTTGCTAAAGCAAATTAGTTAATCTGACTGATTATTGAATATTATAATAATGTTCAAACATTGTAACGTCTGACATATCTAATGTACCCAAACTTTACTGCATATTGTTGTGCATTAACTGATATTTTGTATTATCTGAGCAATAAATGCCCATTAACAAAAAATGAAAAAACAATCCACTTCTCCTTGACTCGTTGGAAAAAAAACAGTAAAGAGAAGAAAATGATATAAGCCAATAAACATTTTTATACAAATCAGGCATTCTTTTTTCCTGACAAAGCACACACACCTTGGCTTGTCTGAAGCCACTTGTCCCAAGCAGGGTTGCAGCAAACCGGAGGGGGACACACCCAGGACGAGACACTAGTCCGTCACAAGACACCCCAAGCGGGACTTGAACCCCAAACCTACCAAAGAGCAGGACCCGGTCAAACCCACTACGCCGCTGCACTGCTACGCTGCTGCTCCCCTCTTCCGACAAAGCAAATCAAAAAAATAATATTCATATAACCACACACACACATTTTCAGAACCGCTTGTCCCATACAGGGTCACGGGGAACCGGAGCCAACCCGGTAACACAGGGCGTAAGGCCGGAGGGGGAGGGGACACACCCAGGACGGGACGCCAGTCCGTCACAAGGCACCCCAAGCGGGACTCGAACCCCAGACCCACCGGAGAGCAGGACTGTGGTCCAACCCACTGCGCCACCGCACCCCCTTCATATAACCATTAAATACATTAAAGCTTTCTATTACATTTTAGTATCTCCTGAGAAGCATGTCCATACACAAACATGATTATTACTTATTAATCTATATTTAGCTGATGGCTTGTTTGACAAGGCAATTTACAAGTAAGAATAATGCACTTGTTTACATACATGATGGCTATTTTAACATCTGGATTAAAGTATAAGTAGAGGTATCCCCCATTATATATATCTAATTCGTTCCTGAAAACGGCCCGTATACCACTCATTACCCATTTTTTTAATGGGAACTGGAAAAAAAAAAAAGCGTTCCTGGACTTTTATTCATTTAGCAGACGCTTTTTTCTAAAGCAACGAACTCTCGGAGAACAATACAAAAGTGTATTATATCAAGAGAAGAGCTCTGGACACAGACATGTGATCTTTGAGTACAGTCAATTTGTCACATAGCATAACCAGTACGTTACACAAGTGGCTGCATAGGCTTTTCCATTATTAAATAAATTGTTACTAAAAATAACGTAACACGTACACATCTGATCTATCGAGTGTTTACGAGGTTGGAGAGAAGTAAGAAAAAGGTGAATTTTGAGATCTCACTTGTAGAGAGCTATTTGAACAAAAAAAAAAAATAAATAAAAGGAAAACTGCTATAAAACTATTTTAAAAATAATGCAAATTTTAAAAAAAGAGGTTATCACACGTTGTTGACAAGGTCTTGTCTGATTGGCTTATGACTTTTACATGATCAGGGGAAAGTCTGTGCCTCATTGGCTCATGACTTCTACATCAGCAGGGAAAAGTCTGCTTAAAACACCATAAAAAGTACCAAGAAGTTGCAGTCTGTCCATGTACCGAATATGGGTACAAATTTTCAACTGCTGTCATACCAAAAAGGGGTAAACCAGGAGTCGGTATACCTACCGGGGTATACCTGTACTTTGCTCAGGGGTACTACAAAGGACTCAGAACAGGGACTTATAGCATACAAGGGAAGTGCCTTAAAGATCATATTACTTGCTGTCCTACAAGGCATGTGCAAGAAGGCATCTGTAGCCCTATGCATGACACTGTAGCTATTTTATGGCCGAGCCTTTATGACAAAGTAAGCAGTGTTTGTCCAACACAAATGACACGTGTCTAATAACTCCGATAACTCACTGCAGAGTTGCACCAAAGATGTACCTTTCTTAGCCGTAGGCAACATGCTTCTGGAATAGGCTCCGAACCGCTGCAACCTTGACTTGAACGAGTGGTTAAGGAAAGAGAGCGAGAGTGAGACTGCTGTGAGGCATATGCTCATGTTAACAAAATACACAACAAGATAAGCATGAACACAATGGTTTCTATCATAAAGATTACATTTATCTACAAAAAGGCTTGTTTACCTTGTTCACTAACATTTCTGCATCTAGGTTACCCACAAATTGCATTGGTAACAGATTTCCAAATCATCCTTTTCAACAGCAGCTGATTTACTTGTATAAAACAGGCTAGGAGATGTCCTACAATTGTCTCATTAAACAAGCAACAAGAGCATGAAAATCAGCAGATTAATTTGCTGTTGAGGACCAAAGAGCCCTGCACAACATCAAATCAAATTCAGTTGACATCTCTCTGTGTTTTTGGGTAATATCTTTAGAGTAGTTTGGAACATCTTTAATTTTAAGTTAAAAGGCATGGGAGCTGCATAGATGAAACAATGTGTTTCCAAATACAGTATTAGTGTGTTAAAATTTTGCCTGGTATACAGTTATATATATAATCATCTATGACTTTCTGTCCAGATCAGTGTGTATTTTCAGTGTTTTCATGTAATAGTGTAATTGGAGGACATGGCTTATGATGACTACCAATAAAAAAAATTGCTGACTGCAGTCAATGAGATGCAAAGTTCTAAAATGACAGCTTTTACTATAAGTGTCAGTAGCAGAGATGATGTTCCCATTAGGTCAATCATCTTGAAACACATCCTCACCTGGGGACCATTTACCACTTTGTGCGCACATGAATGTTCCTGTGCAAGCATAAGAAAAGCCACAAAGTAGAAATGGTTTCACATCTACAGTTTGCTAAACTGATTAAAAGTGGTTGCTGGTGGAAATGAGACAGCTGTCTCTGTTTCCATTACCATGACAAGAAAAATACTTAGAGCTGTTACGTGGTTATCGCGTGGCACTTGGTAGCGAGCTTGATAATATTTGTTTAGGAACATTTCTAGTTTTCCTCATGTGTTCATTCATGGATTCCATGTAAACCATGTGGTGGTACAGATATAAACATAGTTCATCTTAGATATAGTTTCTGTGCTCTGTTTGTAATTGTATTACTTTTTATTCTGTTACAGATGATTATGACTGTAGACATAAGTCATCATTCGTGTAATGTCGTGTTTGTTGACACAAAATTATTTTCCTTTTCTAAAAAACTTATTAAAAACAAAATACATACATACCTAATATATACACATCAAGAGACAATCATTAAACTAGTACTTATTTTTACACCAAACTAAATCCTATAGCATATAATACTAAATCAAAAATGAAAATCAAAAATCTTTGTTAAGAAATATAAAGGATATAAATCCCATTTTCCCATTGACTGAAGCATGAGTCATCATTAGTGACCAATATAAAGTATTAATAGTATTAATAGTATTAATATTATAAAATATCTCATATTCTTAGAACCTTGCATGTCATGGTGTGTGCGTGTTTTTTTTTTTGGCTCTAAAACTTTCCCTTGAGCATGAAGATATTGAAGATGATGACATAAGCATTACCCCAATCTGCCAGTAATGGCAAACCCCCATTTTTTGTATTACCCAACAGGAAGTGTGTAGGAACAGACAGTATAAATTCACTAAATTGTCAGTGTTTTGTACACTTGCTCCCTTGGCTCATATTTCTAATTTCAAGGAAGCACTCACAAATCACAAAGGAGAAGAATGTTTTTTTCATCGTTGACTTGCGTGCCTCTTTGCACGGTGGCACTACTGCTTGTAGCCTCGGCTCAGAGCAGACACTGCACAGATTCCTGCTGCTCGTTCGTGGAGAACTTCCCTGCAAGGCTCAAACAGCTGAGGGTTTCCTTTGACGAGATAAAGCAATACTATGTGAGTATGAGCAAACACCACCGAAACCATGCACACACACTGAATCCATGACTTTCTCAGCTCTGAGGAGGCATTTCATGTCTGGAGTGCGAGCCACTTGGGGTTCGGGTCTGCATTATACTGCAGTATTGTGGTGCAGCATGTTCACAGTTTGGCTTTTTCTTTGGTTTTGCTTTCAGCAAGAAAATGATGAGCTTGAGATGGCGCTGCTAGACGAGAACATCCTGCAAGAGTTTAAAGTAAGCCCTTATTACTTTGCACTCTTACAAACTGCACTGTACAGTATGACACTGACAAGTGCAACAGCTGCTGACAAGTGAAGGGGTCTTTCAGTGGCTCTTCTTCATGTTACATCCCTCCTCCTCCTCCTCACTTTTCCCCCATCGCTGCTGTCCTCCTCACATGCTGAACCCCGGACCTTCTCCCCCATCCTCCTTCACTCTCCCTATTGCTTCGCTCTGCCGCTCCGCTGTCACGTGCTCACCTGCTGGTGGTGGACTCTGGTCGATCGACACTCCCATCTGTCCCTTCGCAGAGTCCCTTCGGGTGCCAGGCCATGAACGAGGTGCTCCGCTTCTACCTGGACATAGTTCTGCCGACAGCGACGCAGAAGGTCCGCCAGGATTACTCGAAACCCATAGACATCATCGGCAACATCTTCCTCGACCTCAAGAAGCAGGTCATCCAGTGTGTGAGTGTCCGCCCCGAAAGGAGCGATCGCTCCCCGCTGAGAAACGTGCAGTTTGTGAATAATTTAGAGAATTTTAGATTTTAAAAAAAAAAAAAAAAACAAGAAGAAGTTGTAGATTTGTTGTGGAAACCGCGCCGTGCCCCGATGTCAACGGCGACCGTGGAGTTCTGATTCATTCGGGTTCTCCTCGTGACTCAGCGCGGCTGCAGTCTCGCTCGCGGACTGCGGGTGCGCTCAGCGGGAGCGCGCAGAACGAACCTCTGCTGCCAGCTCCACTTGCGCTGCATACACTTGCTCCGCGGAAGCGCTGCTCACCACAGCCAGCCTTTGGCCAGAGCCGTTTAACAGCTGCATATGTGACTATTAAAAAAATGGTCAGAATTCTCGAATGACCCAGAAAGAACAAATTAATTCTTTATTTTTAATAAACGCCTTACTGTTCCTTATGACTTCAGAACCAGAACACATATTTCTCTAGCTCATCAGATCTTTACAACTACCTCTGGAAATCACACGTGTTGGCTGGTCTCACTTGATGCACCTTTTCGTGCTCTTCATTGTGCCAATTTTATTTTGCACTTGTGGCATGTAAACATGCATTGACTTGTGTTAAATGGAATGGAAAACAGTAATATTCCTTCATGTTCATACGCTTCCTTCTTATATGCTTGGAAGCGCTCAAGGTGACATATTTCAATGGGTCAACACTCAACTCAACTTTCTGTTTTTTTTGCTTACAGAGGAATTTCTTCTCCTGCAAGAAACACCTTTCTCTTGACAGCATCATGACTACATATAAAAAAGTAGGTGGTCCACTTTGTTACTGAAGGGTGTAGTGCATGGTCTCAACTAGCATTCTGAAGTTATTTCTATTATTTCAGTAAATCTGTGTCCCTGTTTGACAGTATCATAATGTACCTGTGTTGCTTCATTTTAGATGCAGAACAAAGGTCTGTATAAGGCAATGGGAGAGCTGGATGTGCTCTTCAACTACATTGAGGAGTACATGGTTTCAAAAAGAAAAAGGCACTGATCAGCTCTACTGCTTTGAAGCCATACTAGGAGAGGCTCGATAAAGGCCTGGAGCAAGAGCAAATGTGTTTAGTTTTTTTTTTTACATTTTAAAAAGGCATACATTAACATTGAAGACACTGTGCACTGTTTTTCCCTCTCTAATTCTGTGTAATTTTTGAGGACTGAAAGTAATCTGTTTCTCCAGTAGCCTTGGACCACACTGGATGAGAACTGAAATGTTTTGAAAAACTATCACACTACTTGTTTCCTGAAACAGTGCTGTTTTTGTGTAGTATGCACTTCCAATGTAAGGCAGTGTTCAACATTACCTTTATGTTCGTTTAGAACTCAATGTAAGACAAGTACTATCATATAGGTGTTTATTGAGTATCGAATAGGTATGAATAGCTTCATGTTAAACGAGAGTCATATTGACAAATGTTTTGTGTGCATGTGGCTTATTGCCTTTCAAAGGAGCAAACTTTTTTTTTAACTGCTGCAATTATTATATTTATTTAAAAGTTTACTTTTAATGTCATTATTGTTATTCCTGGGAGATTTCTTGGATATACTATTTTTGTTCCAACTGAATCCTTGAACAGACATAAGCTGTGGAAAGAGTCATATTTTAAATTTTTGTTTACAGAACTGTACATGTAACACTTCTTTCTTTGCAACTTGTAACTTTCATAGGATGCATTTTTGAACAGCTATGTGGCAAAAGAGTAGGGTCATTGAGGCTAACCCTAGACCACACTTTGGTTCAACAGAGTATTAGAAGGTGTGTCTTAGGCTTTCCAGCTGCCACAATGTCTACTAATTACATTTTTATTTAATACGAATTTTTATTTTTCCAACAAGTTCAGTGTTTATGCATTTAAGTGTTATGTTGAATATGGATGGTTTTCATGGATCTTTAGATGGGCATTTGTGTATAACATTGTTCTGTGTCTGTAAATTATATATATATTATGTTTCAATATTTATTTAAACACAAAATGACAATGTAAGTGCTAATAAATAGCTTTTTATGACAGTTTGTCTCACTGTCATGTTGTTGAGCATTTCGTTAAGATCAAACTTTGTGGTTTCATTTTTAGCAGACTTTTGGTGTTAAAACACACACACTCTGAAACGGCTTGTCCCAAGTGGGGTCACAGCAAACCGGAGCCTAACCCAGCAACACAGGGCGCAAGGCTGGAGGGGGAGGGGACACACCCAGGACAGGACGCCAGTCTGTCACAAGGCACCCCAAGCAGGTCTCAAACCCCAGACCCACCAGGGAGCAGGCCCCAGCCAAACTTGCTGCACCACCACGCCCCCCTTTCAGTAAAACTTTATCATTAAAAGTTATGTACTGTAGCAGGAATATAAGATCTTGAAAAAAATGGGAATGAGTGTGAACTTCTAGATAAGTCTTGCACTGGGTTTGTGGTGGGAGGTACAGTTATGCTTAATGACTTTGATTTAATATAACCAAAAGTTTGTGGATACCTACCCCAGAAAGAGCCTTGTTGTTGTGATTCACTGACTGCTTCAATGCAGTATCAGTTGTGTAAGTGATTTTTTTATTGTTAAATTAATTGTGAATGTACAAATAACTTTAGCAACATCTAAAACTGGGCAGTACACATTTGTACTTGCAGCTTAAGAAGGGTATAAGTTAATATCTTCATCCAGCCATTTTCAGAAACTGCTTTTTCCAGCAAAGGGTCACAGTAGTTCAGAGCCAACAAGGAAGCATGAAGCAGTTCATATCCTGTATGGAATGTCTGGCCAACACAGGGCAATCACATGCAGTTATATATTACATTTATTCATTTAGCTTTTCTCCCAAGCGACTTCCAATGAATAGTGTGTAGTAGTATCAGCCCACACCTTTTCACCAAACGTGACTTACATTTCTAGATAGACTACATACAATGAGTCAGTCATCCACACACCAGTGAAACACACTCTCTCCCACATACAATGGCCAACTGAGAATCACCAGTACAGTTCAGAGTGTCTTTAGACTGTGGGAGGAAATCCACATAAGCAGAGGGAGAACATGCAAACTCCACACAGACTGAGCAGGGATTGAACGCTATGCCCTCCTGCACCACCCAGGTGCTGAGAGACAACAGCATCACTGCACCAGCATGCCACCTTACATGAAGGATACTTAAGATCTGGCAATTCACCAAAAGTACAACTTTAGGAGGACTCGAAAAACATTCAGAAAAAAACTGTGCACTGAGATTTAAAGTGAAATTTCAGGCAAAGTGAGGCAGCGGTCTCATCCAAAAGTTAATAGCCACAATATATAGAGAAGCTGTCTGTTTCAACGGGAACTCTAGATCTGGTACGCTCCGTTATCAACGTAACACAGTGTATGATCTATGGCAAATATTGCTTTAAAAAGCCGTGGTTCAATAAGAAAATTATTTAAATTTTTTTATAGAATTATTTTGTTCAGTACACAGTTTTACAAGTGGAAACAAAAAGATAACCGACAACATATTGGGTTACTGTTCGCTTAGCTGTACATGTCTCTGTGTCGTCACCAACCCCAGGCACAAAACAACCGAGGCACACTCAGCTGATGAGCCTTGATGCAGGAGTAAGGGGCAGTGGCATAGCAGTTTAATGGTGAGTCATCTGCTTAGTTCATCTTGTCTTTTCCTACCTGAAAGGGTGTTTTCTGTTATTTCCAACTTTTTTGTTATATTGAAAAAATACTCTGAACAAGACCTCAAAACTACCTCAACAGTCCTACTCACCACAGTGTCACAGTCCACATGACAATCATTCTCAGCAGCAGGAAATTATCACACCAAATGACTGAAAATGTTTATACAGGCAAGCGCTGGCAGACTACAGTCCTTCCTCTTGAGACGAAAGAGTGACTGCTAATAATGCCCACAAAAATCACCTGCCTGCAAGGCACAAAAAGCACGTGCAGCCTTCCAACAACCATAGTGCCATGGGAAATAACACTTTTTGGGTTTTTACAGGCACATTGCAGTTACACAGTGGTCATGTAATATAAAACATTAATAAAGTTACATAATAAGTAATAAAGTTGCTAATAATAATAATAGCTGGTAATAAAGTTGCTCAGAAAAATTTTGGTTAAGCTGTCTCTGCTTAAGATTAATTTTTGAAGGGTAGTAAGTAGCACACGCACACTTTGTCTGAAACCGCTTGTCCCATGCGGGGTCGCAGGGAGCCGGAGCCTAACCCGGCAACACAGGGCATAGGGCTGGAGGGGGAGGGGACACACCCAGGAGGGGACACCAGTCTGTTGCAAGTTACCCCAAGCGGGACTTGAACCCCAGACCCATTGTAGAGCAGCACCATGCCCCGCCATAGTAAGTAGCGACATATGTAAATTTGTATTATAATGAGCTCTCTTCTGAAAAAGCTTTGAATCTCATACCCTTCAGTGTTACTATAGCCAGTGATGGAATGGGAGGACTAGGAGGGTAGTAACTGCAAGTTAGCAAAGCCTGGCTTTAACTACAGTTTTATTTTTATTTTAATGCACTTTATATCATTTGTTTACCTGCCCATAATATCCTTTATCATATTCTAAATGTGTTTTATTGAGACTGACTTTTTAAGCTGCCCAAAAACTCCAGCAAGCAGCTGACAATACAGTTCTGACATACCTGTTAAATGTCTCGTTGTCAGATAAGCCATTTCTGTGACAATGAAGCAGGCAATGTGGTCGGACCACACCACCAAAATAGCAACAAAGCAACAGAAATGCACCAACCACAACAGTGACCTAAAAAGGAGCAGTTCCCAGCAGGCATGCAGTCCTTCTTTTACAGTAAAGTCAGCCTCACACAGACCAAATGAAGTTTTCACCATAAGAAAGTAATGGCGTGTGTTTAAATCCACCTGCCACAGCACTGAGGACACAGATCATTGTGTGTCAGTAGACACCTACAATCCCTATAGGAAGAACCAAGGGTTGCTGGAACCATTTGATTTTGGACAGGATTTTGCAACAGATTAAAAATCCATTAATTTCTAGGTGTGAAATTTGCATGTTGTCTGCACGGGTTTCCTCCTACAGTCTAAACACATGCAGTGCAAGTAAATTGACAACACTAAATTGGCTGTACCATGTATGGCTACTCTGAGACTGACTAGGTTTCCATGCAGGGTGTATCCCCCAGCCATGGACACAGTGATTCCAAGACAGCCTCTAGACCACTGTGACCCTGCTCTGAAGAAGTGGTTACTGAATGGATGGATTATTATTTCAGTATGAGTACTGATACCACACTGTATTAATGCCATGTGTTGATAGCAAGTTGCTTACAATGAAGATATGATGTTTGTAGAGTGCAAAGGCATTACACTGCATGCTTGTGTTTTTACTGGTGTACACAAACACACTGTCTGAAACCACTTACCCCAAGTGAGGTCACAGCAGTGGGAGCCTAACCCAGCAACACATGGCACAGGGCTGGAGTGGGAGGTGAGACACACAGGACAGGACACCAGGTCATCACAAGGCACCCCAAGCAGGACTTGAACCCCAGACACATCAAAGAGTAGGACCCAGCCAAACCCACTATGCCACCATGCCTCCTTTTACTGGTATGGGGTGTGTTTAAATAAGAACTATAGCCACTCCTACCTCACACTTCCTACCCAATACATACAAACAAACAAAGAGGACTTAAACTAGGGGACAGCTGATAGCATAGTGGGCAGAGTTGCTACCTTTGAATACAAAGGTTACAAGTTTGATCCTCACGTTTGCCTGTAGTAACCTTGAGTAAGGTACTTACTCTAAATTGCTTCTGCAAAAATTACCCAGCTATAAGAATGAGTAAATAATTGTAAGCTTACAGTAATAAGTTCTGTGCTTGGCATAGCAAATAGTGCTGCTGTCTCACAGCACCTGGATGGTATGAGAGGACATGGGTTCAATCCCTGCTCAGCCTATGAGGAGTGTGCATGTTCTCCCTGTGTCTGCATGGGTTTCCTCCCACAGCCCAAAGACATGTTGTTCTGGTTCACCCATAGTGTGTGAGTGACAGTGTGTTCAACTGATGTATGGATGAGTGACCCATTATAAGTGGTGTATTAGCAGTGTACGTCACCTTGGTGAATAAGGTGTGTGGGCTGATAAGACTACATGGAATTCATTGTAAGTTGCTTTGGAGGAAAGCATCTGCTAAATAAATGCATGTAGACATGTAGTCCTTGAGAGGAAACACAATGTAGTCTGGCACCAGGGCCCCACAACCCAACTTCCCAAAAAGATACAGGATGTGGTGCTGACTGAGTTGTTGTCTTATCTTTGCTCAGAGAACTTCCTTCCTCATATCAGGTAATTATGGTGTTGGTTTATGGGGCAATACCCAATGAACAGAAAGCTAAGACACTATAATATAGCTACTGTCAGTTAATCATCTGCTTCCTTTACAGACACCTGCCATACTTCCTGGAACTTTCATTTCAGAACCGCTTGTCCTGTACGGGGTCACGGAGCCTACACGGTAGCGCATAAGGCCAGAGGGGGAGGGGACACACCCAGGACGGGACGCCAGTCTGTTACAAGGCACCCCAAGCAGGACTTGAACCCCAGACCCCCCCGAGAGCAGGACAGTGGTCCAACCCATTGCGCCACCGCACCCCCATACTTCCTAGAACTCTCTTGAGAAATATATTTCTTTAAATTTCTAGAGTAGAGTAAATCTATTTTCAGGGAGGCACTATTACAAAATAAGAGTGTGGGACTGCTCAAGTATTAACAAATCACCCATTAAATTAATCTGAAAATAAACAGATGATTTCCTTTGACAACAAATACCAGTGTTTAATGTCATTTTCCAGTTATATAACCCTCAAAATGGTATATGAGTTTTGAAAACATGAGGTGCTCGTGCTAACAAAAAAGCCATTCATATGAATTATCCTTTTTTACATGTGTAGCCCTGTAGCGCTACTAGGTTGCGTGTTTAATTTTGAAGGTTTAAATAAAGCTTCATTAATCGGAGTCCTAGTCTGGTTGAAGCCCTACCACCATTTGTTGGGACAGGTGCAACCTACCCGTTGTGCTAGTTCTGCCTGCACTGTGAGTTGATTGGGGGGTTCAGTTTGTTGCCGAACCAATGAGAGAACAGGGGGGATGGAACGAATGGGAAAAGTTTCGAGACTTTTCTAGAAGGGTCGGGAGAGAGAGAGAGAGCGAGATGGGTGTGTTCGAAAGAGCGCTCCAGAGTGTCAGGAGGGGATATTTTTCTGGTTGCTGGATGAGTAACCAGAGAGAAAATATCGCTTCTCCGCAGTTGGATTGTGTTGGCGAGTTTAGTTTCTGCGGTGTCCTCGTCGTGGTCCGACGAGACGTCCAGTTAAACCGGCAAGTTTAGCTCAGCCCGTCTCGTCGAACTGCTACGCCGGTGTGACGGAGGAGGACTGAGGAGAACCGATAGCGCTTCGTGCTACCGGTAACGCGCGAAGTTCCTCGGGCATCGCTGGAGTTTTCATCCGCCCCGAACGCGAGTGGACGGGGAAGGTAGACTGCGGGTTTTTTTTCTCCTCTTTTGCTCGTAAGAGTGAAGCGACCCATAATTCGGGTCTCAACGCACACGAGCTGCGTCCAGGCCTGCAACGAGGGGTTTTTACGTGTGTTAAATACTCCGGAGCATTTAAAAGTGTGTAGCACCAAGGTTATTCGTGCTTGTTGTAAGATATTGAGTGTACGTGTGTTTTCTGTTTGGTTGTTTTATTTATGTTTGCATTCGTTTTGAGGGGATTTCCAATTTGGGGTTAATAACTTTGAATATTTGGGGGTTTGGAGAATTTATTAAATTTGTTGTTGAAATACCTGAGTTTGGGTTTTCTGTTGGAATACTGAATAGAACCCAGGGCACCACCCTCATAATTAGGTGAAATGGAGGGTGGCGCTACATAAAATGGAGGCACTGCTGGGATAAATTAATTTAGGATGAACAAGTACTGGAAGCTAAATTGACTAGTTTATTTGTGTAGTACACATACATTTTTTGCAGTGTGAGGTTAAGGGAATAAAAGTGTGTTAGATTCCATAACTGGTTATTGGTGATAATTGGTACAGGCTTCTTAGTTTTGTAGTTTGAATGTTAAATCTAGTTTAGTACCAGACAAGGCACAGTGACCACAACTGAGACATGGCTGAGCTCCGTAATTGGTGTAGGGGAGAGGCCATTAACCCTGAGTACGCTCTGTTAGTGAAGGATATTCCTGAAGATGCGGGGATTACTCTTATTGAAGAGACTTTGCAATCCATCAAGGCTCTGGGACGAGTTAGAGTGCGGGGACGAAGGTATGATCCCCAGACTCAACATCTGATGGCTCTGTGTGAATGCCGTGAGCGAGTAAATGTCAAGGCAATTCCCTGGGACGTGTTGCCACAGGGCAGTGACCAGCCATGGAGAATCTTAGGAGTCTCAGATGAGGTTGCTGGAAGTCAACAATCTTCTGAGTCTGAGGAGAACACAAAGGTGCCCATCGAAGCCTGTTCTCCTGAAGCAATCATCCGTGCTGTTGGGGACTTGATGGAGAGGCAAGGCAGGCTGTCTGTGGATAGCAATGTGTATAGGAGGCTACGCACTTTCTCAGGAGTTGTCCTGACTCCACTGGGTGAGGAACAGCTTGAAAACTGGCTAGAGCAAGCACGTCTCGTGGTGGATAACTGTGAGAGGCCAGACAGAGAAAAGAGGCTAAAGATTATAGAGAGTTTGAAGGGTCCAGCAGCGGAGATTGCTCGGGCAGTTCGATTTAGCAACCCTGATGCATCTTCGGAAGAGTATATTGAGGCTATTCAACATACTTTTGGGTCTGCTGAGACTGGCGAGGAACTCTACTTTGCATTCAGGCTTCTGTGTCAGCATCCAGGGGAGAGGCTCTCTGAGTTTCTTCGAAGAATTGAGAGAACTTTGAGCAGAGTCATACAGAAAGGAGGTCTTGCAGCAAAGGATGCAAACGCCGCTCGCCTAGATCAGCTCATCAAGGGAGCTGTAGGAGCCGATATGATGCTTTTGAATCTTAGATTGAGAGAGCGACGAGACAACCCACCTGATTTCTTACAACTGTTGAGTGAGATTCGCACTGAAGAGGGATATGAAGCATCTCGAGAGAAACTGAAGTCCACCGTGAAGCCTGTCCAGGCCAAAACTGTAGTGGCACATGCAGACAGTGGAATGCAAGAGCTCCAGGCTGAAGTGAAAGCTTTGAAGCTTCAGTTAGCTGAATGTTCTGCTCTGCTCCCTGCTCATCCTGTGGTGGTCCAGAAGTCCAGCATGGTAACAACTGACTCCACTGAACATCCAGAGGATGATAAAGATGTGAAAGCCCTGAAAAAAGAGGTGAGAGAACTCTGAAAGCAAGTCAAGATTATGTCAGTTAAGCCTGCTACTGCAGTCATCGAGAAGTCAGATCCCAGACCACCGTCCTCAGCTATACCACAGCGAGGCTCACTTCCATGTCGTAGACAGGGTGGGTTTTTCTGCTATCGCTGTGGTGAAGACGGGCATACAGCCGCAAAATGCGACAGACCAGAAAACCCACAGAAAGTGATCCAAAAGTTCATTCGTGCACAACGCACAGTGAGAGTCACTAAACAGGGATCAAGTGTTTCAGCTGAGGGAAGCCCCTCAGATGTTCAAGTGAGTAGAGGTTTCGCCAGTACCCAAGCTGGTTCATTACCTAAAGGATTGGTGGGACCACCCTCCACTGTTCAGGTCAAGGTGGAAGGGAAGATCTGTACAGCCCTGTTGGACAGCGGGTCCCAGGTGACAATTATTTTTGACAGCTGGTATCATGAGCATTTGAGACATGTACCACTGTGTCCGGTAAGTGGATTAGCTATCTGGGATCTGAGTGATTCTGATGATAGTTATCCTTATCGAGGGTATGTGCAGGTGGAGTTGGCATTTCCGCAGAAAGGGATGACTGATGGGAATCCCATTACTGTTCTTGCTTTGGTTTGCCCCGACCCACGCTGCTCTGATAACATTCCTGTTTTGCTGGGCACTAATGTGAAAAGGGTACGCCCTTTTGTTTTTGGTGCCCAAGAAAATACGAGTGCTGATCCATCGTTGAGTGTGCGCACCCTTACGTCTCAAGTAATGACACCAGCTCAGGTGGGGCGTGTTCCCCCCGACGCTGGAGACAAAGTGGCCGATGTCAGATGGATGGGTCCTGACCCTTTGATTGTTCCTGCTGCTGGTGAGCGCGTTGCAGTCTGTAAGATTGCAGAAACCCAGCCTATGGGGAAAAGCATTGTGATTACAGAGCGTGCTCCCACTACTGCTGTATCTTCTGGTGTTCTGGTACAGCCCACTGTGATACTTTCATCAGCTGTTGATAAAGAGAACTTCCTGGTTATGTTGCGCAATGAGTCATGTAAAGATGCTTCCATTCCAGCTGGCACAGTCATCGCACATTTGCATGTTGCTGACACAGTGACTGTTGCAAGGAGTAGTGATGCCAAGGAGCCCACAAGGATTGATCCAGCCTTGTTTGACTTTGGGGAATCACCCATTCCTGAAGAGTGGAAGAGGAGGCTATCACACAAGTTAGCTGAGCGAGCCAATGTGTTCTCAATGAGTGAGTGGGATGTTGGTCTGGCGAAGGGGGTTGAATATATGATCAGACTTACTGACAATAAGCCATTTCGAGAGAGATCTCGGCGTTTGGCACCCGCTGATCTGGATGACTTGCGGCGTCATCTACAGGGATTGTTGGCAGCAGGTATCATAAAGGAATCCAGAAGTCCTTATGCATCCCCCATAGTTATTGCCCGAAAGAAATCCGGTCAGTTGCGCATGTGTGTGGATTATAGGACACTGAACCGTCACACTATCCCTGATCAGTATGCTGTGCCACGCATTGACGATGCACTTGATTGTCTCAATGGAAGCAAGTGGTTCTCTGTATTGGATTTGCGTAGTGGATATTACCAAATTCCAATGGCAGAGAACGATAAAGAGAAGACCGCTTTCATCTGCCCACTGGGTTTCTACCAGTTTGAGAGAATGCCGCAAGGAGTCACAGGGGCTCCGGCGACATTTCAGAGACTCATGGAGAAGGCAGTGGGGGACATGCATCTATTGGAAGTAGTCGTGTATTTAGATGATCTAATCGTTTTTGGAAAGACGTTAGAGCAACATGAAGAACGCCTTTTCAAGGTTCTAGATCGACTGGAAGAGGCCGGTTTAAAATTATCCATAGATAAATGCCAGTTCCGCCGCACACAGGTGACATATGTGGGACACATTGTGTCAGAGCATGGCATTGCGACAGATCCTGCTAAGGTTGAAGCGGTAGCTCAGTGGAAACAGCTAACTGATCTTCCATCCCTTCAGTCCTTTCTGGGGTTCTGTGGCTATTACCGTCGTTTTATAAAGAACTTCTCCATCATAGTCCGACCTCTCACTGAGCTGACCAAAGGCTATCCTCCATGCCAGAAGGGCCGGAAAGCTGCTGGCACTAACAAGAAAGACTATTACAAAGTGAGTGAGCCATTTGGTGATCGATGGGATGAGTCATGTACAAATGCTTTCAGGCAAATCATTCATTGCCTTACCAATGCACCCATTCTGGTTTTCGCTGACCCGACCAGGCCCTATATATTGCATATTGATGCCAGTTTCCGTGGACTGGGAGCAGTCCTAAACCAAGAGTACCCAGAAGGTCTGAGGCCCGTCGCATTTGCGAGTCGAAAGCTCAGCGCTTCGGAGAAGAACTACCCTGTCCATCAGCTCGAGTTCCTAGCACTGAAGTGGGCTGTGGTAGACAAATTTCATGATTATTTGTATAGAGTGAGTTTTACAGTGAGGACTGATAACAATCCTCTCACGTATGTTCTCACTTCTGCAAAGTTGAACGCAACGGGTCATCGCTGGCTTGCTGCGCTCTCTACATATAATTTTACCGTTCAGTACCGACCAGGTTGCCATAACATTGATGCTGACACATTGTCACGAAATGTGTTCTCCAAGGAGATTGGGGAGTGGCAAGAGTTCTCTTCTGAGAACATCAAGGCTCTTTGCAAACAGATTCGCTGTGGTAAAGAGCATGTAAGGTCGCTAACATGTGCCGAGTTCATGGGAGTTTCGCCTGAAGCCATCCCGGACTGTTATGCTTTTCCAACACGTCTCGATGTCGGGCGTTTGGAACTTGTAAGCAGCACCAAGCTGGGAAAGGCTCAAGACTCTGACCCAGTTATATCCCCAATAAAGGAGTCTGTCAGGAATGGGCACATATCTCCTTATGTGCGGGGTGAAGAGTGGCAAGTGTCATTGTTGCGGAGAGAGAGTCCAAAGCTGCGAATGATTGGTAGCCTGCTTTATAGAGTAGTGCAAAGGCCATCTGGTACTCAGGTACAGCAGCTTGTGTTGCCCAGACTGTATGTTCCAATGGTACTCCAGTCTCTTCATGATGACTGTGGCCATTTAGGATCGGAGAAGTCGGCAGAGCTCATCAAGGACCGGTTTTACTGGCCAAAGATGAGTGCGGATATTGAGGAGTATGTCCGGAATTGTGGCAGGTGCATTGCACGCAAGACTCTTCCTCAGAGGGCAGCTCCACTGAACAAAATTACAAGTAAAGGGCCGCTTGATTTGGTGTGCATTGATTTCTTGTCACTCGAACAAGATTCAAAGGGATTTGGGAATGTGCTTGTTGTGACTGACCATTTCACTCGTTACGCTCAAGCCTTTCCGACAAAAGACCAGAAAGCTTCAACTGTTGCTAGAGTACTGTTTGAGAAGTACTTTGTGCACTATGGACTCCCTGCTCGCATTCACTCTGATCAGGGGCGTGACTTTGAGTCGAAGCTGATCCGCGATCTTCTAGGGATGTTGGGCATCCGCAAGTCCCGCACGACACCCTACCACCCTCAGGGAGATCCCCAACCAGAGAGATTCAACAGGACTTTGTTGTCCATGTTGGGAACATTGGACCCTAGGCAGGAACAGAATTGGAGTCAGAAGATCAGTCAACTCGTACATGCCTATAACTGCACGAAGAATGAGGCGACTGGTTACTCTCCTTATCTGTTGATGTTTGGCAGGGAAGCTCGTCTGCCTATAGATCTGTGTTTCGGGGTGCCGCTGGCGGGTGATGACGAAGTGCAATATCAGCGATATGTCACAAAGTTGAGAGCAGATTTAAACAGAGCTTATCAGTTAGCTAAGGAAGCTGCTGAAAAGAATCATGAGCGGAACAAGAGAACACATGACAAATTTGTCAAGGACCAGGTTCTGGAAAAGGGAGACCGTGTGCTACTGAGGAATTTTGGTGTCACAGGAAAGCACAAGTTACAGAATAGGTGGAGGTCCTTACCATATATTATGGTGGGGAAAATGGAAGATCTGCCAGTGTACCAGATCAAACCTGAAAGTGGCTCTGGAACAATCAGGACAGTCCACTGTAATCATCTACTTCCCATTGGGTGCTTAGTGCGACTGCCAGGGAGCGTAGATGAATTGGATCCTCCGCAGAGACGAGTAACAAGGCTGCAGAGTCTCTCAGAGACGAAACAGTTGAGTTACAATCCGAGGAGCGATTCCAGGACGAGGACAGCTGTATCATCCTCCTCAGACTCAGATTCCGAGGTGGTTACTCAGCCCTTCACGTTCGATGGACGGAACTGAGAGAATGTATTACCATTAGCCGGAATATCTGGGGTGAGCCAGGCCCACTGTGGAAATGAAAGTCACAGTTCTTCATTAGCAGGGCTTGGAGGTGAAGTTGAGGTGGAAGAGGTTGAAGCTGCCAGTTCAGCAAATGCCCTCGAGATCGAGGAGTCCCCTGCTTCAGGTTCAGCGGTAGAAACCGATCTAGAAGGGGGAGCAGGTGACCAGGATGGTTGTGAGGCGTTGCAGGATGACGTGTTAGCTGAACGACCAAGAAGGGAGAGAAGACCAGTGGTACGGTTTACCTACGACGAGTTTGGAAAACCTTCAGATCGACCACTGGATATTCTGAGCAGAGGAGTACTTGTTGGCTGTGGAGCTTACGGAGATAACCGACGCTGTTCCAGCCACACTGTGTGGTGTCACCCTATGGCACTGTGTTCTTGTTGTGGTCTATTTAAGTAATTTTTATGAAGCCGCTATATGAGTTGATGAGGGCATCAACTTATTAGAAGGGGGAGAATGTAGCCCTGTAGCGCTACTAGGTTGCGTGTTTAATTTTGAAGGTTTAAATAAAGCTTCATTAATCGGAGTCCTAGTTTGGTTGAAGCCCTACCACCATTTGTTGGGACAGGTGCAACCTACCCGTTGTGCTAGTTCTGCCTGCACTGTGAGTTGATTGGGGGGTTCAGTTTGTTGCCGAACCAATGAGAGAACAGGGGGGATGGAACGAATGGGAAAAGTTTCGAGACTTTTCTAGAAGGGTCGGGAGAGAGAGAGAGCGTGGGGAGGAGAGTGCGAGATGGGTGTGTTCGAAAGAGCGCTCCAGAGTGTCAGGAGGGGATATTTTTCTGGTTGCTGGATGAGTAACCAGAGAGAAAATATCGCTTCTCCGCAGTTGGATTGTGTTGGCGAGTTTAGTTTCTGCGGTGTCCTCGTCGTGGTCCGACGAGACGTCCAGTTAAACCGGCAAGTTTAAGGCTCAGCCCGTCTCGTCGAACTGCTACGCCGGTGTGACGGAGGAGGACTGAGGAGAACCGATAGCGCTTCGTGCTACCGGTAACGCGCGAAGTTCCTCGGGCATCGCTGGAGTTTTCATCCGCCCCGAACGCGAGTGGACGGGGAAGGTAGACTGCGGGTTTTTTTTCTCCTCTTTTGCTCGTAAGAGTGAAGCGACCCATAATTCGGGTCTCAACGCACACGAGCTGCGTCCAGGCCTGCAACGAGGGGTTTTTACGTGTGTTAAATACTCCGGAGCATTTAAAAGTGTGTAGCACCAAGGTTATTCGTGCTTGTTGTAAGATATTGAGTGTACGTGTGTTTTCTGTTTGGTTGTTTTATTTATGTTTGCATTCGTTTTGAGGGGATTTCCAATTTGGGGTTAATAACTTTGAATATTTGGGGGTTTGGAGAATTTATTAAATTTGTTGTTGAAATACCTGAGTTTGGGTTTTCTGTTGGAATACTGAATAGAACCCAGGGCACCACCCTCATAAATGGAGGGTGGCGCTACACATGTATTTCTATTATTTTATTAATTATGTCTAATAATACTATGAATTTACATAGTACTGCACCTTGGTAGCCCACCAGGCTGGCTAACTGGCCAAATATAACTGAAGCACTTAGAACTCAGGAGTCCAGAAAAAAAAATGATGTGGGCAAAGATAAACTTTATGTTTCTCCACGGCTCGTTATGGGAATTAGAGCTAAAAGGTGGTCTTCTCAGAAATACTGCCTGTAGCATGTGTAAACCTATTTTTAATACAAAAAAATTATAGAAGTCCAAGGCATGAGCCTACCATAAAAAATCCTTTATATGTGGCTCAAACTGAGATGCATAGAGAAGGCAGACTGCTACGCCAGGCTTTGCTACAATTGGCTATATATGACATTTACTTATTTACCTGATGATTTACTCCAAATTAACTTTCAAGGTTAAGCTAAATAAAACTATCTCATAATTTATACAGCTGGGCAATTTTACTGGAGGAACTTATTGTAAGTACCTTGTTCAACTGTACTACAGCTGGAGGTAGAATCAAACCTTTGACCTCTGGGTACAAAGCCTGTAGCTGTCACCACTACACTACCAGCTGCCTGTATTATTACAGATAACTGAGTTTGAGGCAAGGTGAAAAGGCTGGGAGAGACAGTGAGATTTTTTTGTCATTTAGCCAATGCTTTTAGGATTTAGGATTTTGCTTTCAGGAAGGATTTGGAGCTGTAACTGCGGAATACAAAGGCATTACCACTACTCAATACAATACCTACAGGGAAACTCTTATTCAAGACCACATACAGATATGGTTGACCCAAATCCATCTATCCATTTTGAAAACCATTGATCCTGTTAAGGATTGCAGTGGCAACAAGCCCAACAAGGCAGACCATATTATCCTTTCCATAGGAACAGTCTCCAAATCCTTGGGATTCACAAGCATTTCCAGGCCGTTACCAAGATGCAAAACTCTCCGGCATGTTCAGACACTGCCTGGTACAGTACGAGAAATATGTAAGGGGTACTCTAACCAGATATGTAAAGCACCTCAGCTGGGTCTTCTCAATCTAGAGGAGCAATAACTCTACTCTCAGGGTTTCCCTGAGTGCTAAGCTCAACATTTTGTAACATAGTGTGTCCCCCAACACTCTGCAGAAGAACCTTATTTCCGTAGCTTATACCTGTGATCCTGTTCTTTCAGTCACTACCCAAAGCTTATGAATTGAGGATGGGGGATGAAAGCTGAAGAGTAAACCTCAAGGCCTGCTTGAGGACTGATGTCCTACTTCACATCACAGTCCTGTACAGCAGTTGCAATACTGCTGGTGCTGCACCAAGCAGCTGGTTGATCTTGCAATTAACCTTGCCATCACTCATGAAAATGCACCCAAGTAAATTTCTCCACACTGGGCAGCAGCTCCCCCAACTTGGAAAGAACAGTTTACCTTATATCAGGAAAGAACCATGGCCTCAGCTTTTGAGGTGCTGATCTTTACCCTGACAACATCATCCCCGGGCTGCAAACCACCCCAGTCATGGTGTAATGATGCTACAACCACATCATTTGCAAACAGCAACAGCCCCAGGGTCCCCACCCTGGACACTCTCCAAACCTCAAAGTGCACCTTGTTATCTTGTCTGTGAACAACACAGAGACAAGACAGGTCACAACACAAAACTGCAACTGCAGTTAGATTGTTTTGAAAAGCACTGTTTGCTGTTGTAGAATTCATTAAAGGTAATTTAAATAAAGGTAATTTAAATATATCATCATCACACTAAGCTATGAGCTGAAAGCTAACATCTCTTGGTAAATTCAAGTAATACCCTCATCAGCTATGTTTCTGTAGCTGATTGTGGTTTATTAACTCATTTTAGTTTTAGTGATGATGGAATTGAAAATAAGATGGTTGACACCCACTTCCACAATACTGTGAGATATGAAGACACAGGTACTCCTTGGGGAAAAGAGACAATGAAATTTCCAGATGGTGCAGAAGGAGGAGCTAATTGTGTGTGTTGCATAAAGTTAAATAAGTTTTTTGTATTACTTTGTACTTTTATGTACCTTAAATAGCTTTAGCATGAGATGCTTCTGTCATCTGTCACGTGAAGCAAAAACACAAAATGGTAAGAAATTATCAGAAAGACAGTGAGGCAGTATCAAAGTACATACAAGGTATTGCATCCAAATCAAATTTTACTATGAAAAATCCTTTCTATGAAGCTTTGCAGATTTGAAGCCAACAAATCATAGAACACAAGCCTGAGCTATAGCTGATGTCAGTGAATTCTGTGATCATGCTGTCTAAGGAAAAACAGTTGCCAGTTTAAGGTTCATGGCATACAGCACTTTTAATGGGGTATATTGTAGATAATCAGATGTCTCTCAGATTTACAATATCATATGCACAGCCTAAATGTATTTACATTTACACAGTTTCATGTAGTTAAAGTGAAAATTTGGTAAGAAAACAATAGAATTTGAAGTAAAAACATTTAAGAACTACATCAAAATTATGTTTATTTTAACATTATTGGTCAGGGATGTGGTGGCGCAGCGGGTTTAGTTGGATCCTGCTCTCTGGTGGGTCTGGGGTTTGAGTCCTGCTTGGGGTGCCTTGTGATGGACTGGAGCCCTGTCCTGTGGGTGTCCCCTCCAGCCTTATGCCTTATGTTGCCGAGTTAGGCTGCTGCTTGCTGCGACCCTGCTCGGGATTAGCGGCTTCAGCAAATGCGTGTGTTAACGTTATTGATATAGGTTCACAAATACTTATTACCACAATATTGTAGCTAAAACACCAGAAAATGTGACAAAAACAGCAGCAGCAATGAAAACAGGAGTGCATGCAGATGAAACCATGTGATTTGAAGCGTCATTATGATTGGGTAATAATGAGAGCTCTAAGCAGAGCATATTAAAAGTAAATTAGCACAGAGTTTTATCCTTGTAGGTATATTGATACATGTAAGCTGGGTTTACGAAAAATGTTTTGTTATAACTGACCACAGGGATATTTTTTATAAAAAAAATAATACATTTCTGCTGAAACACTGCACACAAATTTTATAGATAGTCATTTTGGTGTTATCCCCTCTGATGGTGTCACCTGGTGCAGTCCACACCCCCTGCAACCCCCCAGTAATGGCACCGATTGTCAGTAATATTATTCAGAAAGCCTCCAATTACTCATGAGATAAAACTTCTGAAACTACCTATGGGAACAGCATGACTCCAATAACAGTGCATCTGAGTCAATGCTGATGTGTCAGACTGCTCATGTGGCAAGCGGAAACACAGGAGGCACACAAATATTTGTATCAGAAAGTCTTGTCGATGACTTTGCAGGACAGCCAGAGACACACATCTTGCATTTCTTTCTAAGAGAAGTGATGTTTCAGTGTAAGATGTAATGTAAATGCTAGTACACTATTTCCTCTAACTTACCATGAGGGAGGGCCTGGTGGAACAGCTGCTAAAGCAGGTACCTCCAAGTAGTTCAGAGCCTGTCCCAGAACTACAAGGCAAGGGGGAGTTCACCCTGGACAAGAACAATCATTCATCATAGGTTTGTAACACATACTCACATACTACAGGTAAATTTACATTTACATTACATGTACATGTATTCATTTAGCAGATGCTTTTCTCCAAAGTGACGTACATCTCGTAGAAAATACAATGTGTTCATTACATTATCAGAGAGAGACATAGTTGCAGACATGTGATTAAGTACAGTTACTTTCCACCATATGAACCAATGCTCATCACACAAGTAGCTGCATAAAACTTTATCAGAATGTTGATGGTTCCTAATCATCATCCTAGTAATTTTTTAAAAATATATATAAACATTTACATCACATTACAGGAGTAGCTGCGGAAAGGTTTATCCAGGGATAATCTTAAAGTTACAGTGCATAAACATTTACACCATACATGAACCTAAGAGATCATGGGCAAAGTGAGTCTGGAAGAGGTGAGTTTGAAGACCCTTTTTAAATGTGGACAGAGATTATGGGACCCAATTCACCTGCACCGTATTTCTTCGGACGGTGAAAGGAGACAAGAGTACCTGGAAGGAATGTAAACTCCACAGAGAATGAGCTGGATTGAACACAAACCAGAACACCCCAGGTACTAAGGCCGCAGCATGACCAATTCATCATCCCAGATACCTGTCTGTGAACAGAACATCCATGTAAACTGAATTGAAAAAATAGCTTGTGAAAAGCACATACTTCATTTGATGGGACTCACTGTAAACAAGTAGAAAAATAGACCACTATCCCCATACAGAAACATTTACTATGTAATGTTTTGAAAAAACATTCACTTTTTGGAAAAGCATCTGCCAAGGGTGTTCAGGAAGGTCATGCTGTACATTCCAGATAAATGTAGGAAGTTTTTCCATGGATTATTACTTAAAAGTAACACAAAAAAAACTATGTCAATGTCCAAGGCATTTTTTCATTTCACACATCATATTATAAAAACACCATTCGCTGTTGTGTTCTATATATATGAATCTCCAAGGTCATGCTGTCTGGTTCAGTCAAATGTTGAGTACGCATGGTGCAAGCAGAACTTTTTGCTTGTGAAACATTTCTGAAGAAGCACAGTAATGGGACTGGAGTCATCTAACTGATAGTGAAAAAGAATGACGAGAAGCGAGTGTGAGAGTGTATGTGAGACCGAGAGATGGGAGGGAGGTGGGGGTGTTCCCCTCTGCCATACAGATGCATTTATAAGAAAGGGGGTGTTAGTCAGCGGCTAACTTGGCATCCCTTCCACTGAGATGAAACAAACATAGAAGCCGGACGGAACTGCATCACTGAGATGTTTCAGATTGTCCACAGTGAACAACTCGGAGGCAACTGGGACTATGTTATCTAAATGTCCAGCCATTTTGTATCATTTCAAAGCATTAAAGATTAATAAGTAGATGTAGGTCCTGACCAGAGTTTAGAGCAGGGCATTTTCAAACTTAAGGCAACGCTTCCTATTCATGGCTATTATTTGCTGGCACGTCAGGTGACACTTCGGTACATGATTTGAATAGCATTCATGCTCTATTTGCAAAAATTAATTTTAAATACTTCTGAAAAGAGTTTATAATGGCAAAAAGTTCATAAGTAGGGAACTTTTGCATTTATTACATTTTTATTAATATAGATTGAATATCGGCTCTGAATTTTGCAGATGTAGTCATACAGATTTGTAAAGAGCTGTGGACCCTGAGATCAGGTGGTAGAGGGAAATGAGGACAGTCCAAAGTGAGGCCTGTCACACACTTGTCATAGAGACGGACTGCATCTCCCCCCAAACGTGTTGCACATGCTCAACCCAAGGGGAAGGAAGGAAGGTCTTGCTGAGTTTCACGTGTCACTCAGCAGCAGGAGACTCCAGTCAGGCCACAACTGTCCCACGTGAGGTAAAATCAGATAAATGGCACACACTGCAAGTCAGACCTAACCACACCAGTCAGCTGCGAATGACACCAGTTTAAGGGCATTTACAATGATTCAGTCTCCATCTTCTCATACCACTTTTAGAAGTCTACACAACTCAGCAAAGCTTAAAACACCGAAAGAGCTTGTTTAAAGAACCATAGACCAGGACATTTCTGTAAACATTTACCAAGGTGGTGGTAAAAATACATTGCTAGATCCAGATTTAGTGGTTGCAACCAACTCGGCCATGTTTATTGCATCAATAGCGGTATGTCCCTCAGTATCCTTTTTATATTGGGGGTGTTTTTCATTTTAATTCTGATCTTCCCTTTGTGGTTGTAGAGAAGCGGATGTGAGTAAACTCTGTGCCTTTGCTCAAATCACAACGCCATGATGTAGTTTGTTAATGGCCCACTTCCTTCCATTTCCCAGACCTGACAGAACATACCCTCTACCTCCCCTAGCCAGCTCAAACCAGGCTGTGATGTGTTCTGGGACCTCATAATGTCAGACCGAGACTCCTGCTCCTTCAACAAATGGCACCTGAAGAATACGGAAAAGAGAGAGACAATTATGAAAAAAAAAAAAAAAAAAAAAAACTGAGGCAAAATGCGAGTAAAGCTATGCATTCCAAAGGCCGCAAGTTTACCACCACACACCCACTGAAGGGGCTGCCAGTAAGAGGCTTTCCTGACACAGCCGAGAATACTGAGGAGAAAGAGGCGTTTGATGCTCTAACACTGGGGGCTCAAAAGTCATGACAGCTCCACCACACATTTCAGTATGATTCTTTCACCTTTGGTCTACAACATTTAAAAATATGTATATACTGTAAATACATTTCAGAATATTCCAGGAAGCTGAGTTTTCAATACATAAGCAAATTGACTCTAAAACAGTAATATGCTTTCCAACACTGATGTTAATAAAGAATTGCTAACATTAGAGGCCTCTAACAATGTCCTCTGCCGGAATCCTACAATCAGACCATCTATCACTCACTTTGCAGTGTAGCTCGAGGGCGAAGCCATAAAGTCACTTTCCTCACTTGTATAACCAAACTTCATGTCAGTGTCTTCCACATCTCTCTTTGTTAACTTGCCAAGATATGCATCTTGTATTTTCTATGAGATGTATGTTGCTTTGGAGAAAAGCATCTGCTAAATGAATAAATGTAAATACAAGTATAATCTATGGACCATCTTCTCTTGACACCTAAATGTACAAAAGCAATGTATTCAATCACAAGCATAAACCTTTACTGTGATCATACCATCATCAACAAAGGGCCTCACCAAAGAGAAATGTGTTTAGCTTTGCTATTATTTAATGCATTTACTGCTCACTGTATCAGACAAAACACATCAGAACGTGGAAATAAAATATCTATTTTTTCCTGTAAAAATGCCATAGATTATTTAAAAAGGAGAGTGGTAACTACCCTAAAAGAAATGACGACAAAAAATTAAAGATTTTCTCCCCAAGTTTTAATCAAAAAGTAAGCAGTCCTGGACATTAGTAGTTGAACAATTTATCCAATCCATAATTCTGAGGCAGAGGGGGGAAAAAAAAGATAAAAATAAAAATTGTAACCAAAGGGGGAAAAGGGTAAGCAATAAACACACTGACAAAAAACATGTAGGGTATACAACATTTATACAAACAGAAATAAAAATCAAATCCAATCCAGAACAAAAGCAAACCAGCAAACAAAACAAAACAATTCTATTTCTGGGTGCAAGGTGAAGCAGACCAAAATAAATTTGTTTATGGCGGAATGCCAAGCCACTTGTTTCCTCTGTGTGTTCAGGCTTTCCGAGTCAACACATACCCGCTTCCTCCCATCCCCTGGGGGAGGGGGGGCTGTCAATTACCTGAATCAGTGAAAAAAAATAAATCAAGAAAACAAACAAACGTAAAAGACAAAAAGCCAGTAGCACTATACACCCTGAACTCAGGACATACGTAAACAACAAAGAATTTATTTCCCATCTGGCCAGTATTCCTCAGAACAGGTAGACAGGTATATTTCCACAGGACCGAAGGGAGAGCCTCTCAGAACAACAATGCAGCAGACATAATATTTTGCACATCGGGAATATGCCCTTATTGCTTGGATTGGTTGGAGAAAGAGGGCAGAATGTGGAGTTTCAGCTGTTATTCTACTGCTGAAATCCATTTATTTCAAAGACCAATTTGTAAAAAGAGCCTACATACAATCATTGAAAAAAATAATTCAATATATGAAGAAGGTGTACGCCATAAGATCCAAGTATAGAATGAATACAGTTCGGTACGTACAGTTCAAAAGGGTCGATTTCTGACCCCTCAAGGTATTTATGATCTTAAAGTAGCAGCCTAGAGAACATCTATACTTTTGGTATTAAATGGTGAGCACAGCCAATGTCATCAAGGCAGGTCACCCCACATAGGCAGTCAGTCCACTGTGGCTAACATCCACATGCTCAGAAGCTCCATCCTGACACCATGAGGGCCTCAAGGCCATTACTGTCTGAAACATACTCTAGCACACTGCTAGTAAAAAGAGCTTGTTTCTACATTCAGCAACTTGTTTTATACCCATTTAAAAACGGTCAATTTTCAATTCTTGGCATCAGTGTCATTTCATTTAAAATTAAGCCTTCCAGATTGAGTAGATTCAAAAACATGTAATACTCCACAAAATGATAAACTAAGCTAGATTTTACACCATCTAGGCCACAACCATAATTCTACTGCTCATAAAACAACCTCAAGGCCTAAATTCGCTCATACAATTTGCTGATTATGAATCTACCCCACTGAATTTAATAATATTAGAACCATGTTAGCATGGCAAAAAAAAATTTTAAAAAATTAAGCATGGTTTCTTCATAGACATAACTGGTAATAAACACCATTCCATGCCCTGGACTGATAACCCATAAGCTATGAAAATAGAAATATTAACAAGACTTGTGTTATCAAAACTATTTTCTTTAGGACTCCCTATACCTTCAATTTCTCTTCATAATCTCTTGGTTTTCCCTAAAATTCCTCACATACCCTCTTTCTGCCACATGAGAGAGGTTGATTAGTTAAAAAGACTGAGTAGTAAAAGAAACACTGCTAAAAAAATAAAACAATGAAAATACTGCCATTATTTAATAGGTTTTATGACATTACATATGCTTTATAACCTCCTTTCACTATTTTGTTTCCATTAGGCTGAATGTTATTGCTTCCTTTTCTTGTTTATATGTGTTCCTATCACTCTTCAGAGGCCAGGAGGTTCTGTGTCTGCTGCTGTGCTGTTAGCCTTCTTTCTCCTTTTCATAAGCAGAGGATTGGAGGAGTCTTCAATAGTCTTGATCTTAATTTGTTCATAGTCGACCCTCATTGTCGCCAGGGCACTGGTCATTTCCTCCTGCATGCAAAAACCCAACCGTTACAACACTGGTTGCTGTGTTGAACAAGCATGTTCATAAAACAAAAACTGAATCAAATTATACCAGAATACTGGTTACTTTCAGTGATTAACTTCAGACTGTTTCCTTCAGCACAATTAAGGCATGTATAGAAATGCAAGAAATGTGCTAGGCCGCTGAAAGTAGAGATGAACTTAGTGGCAAGAGCCAGAGATAAAACCATGTGCACACCTTCACGTTTTCCCAGGCATCCTGCTCCTCTTTTAACACCCGGCTGGTGTGAAGGGGCGTCTGTGGCACTTCCATTGACTGCTGTGGGGAGGAAGGTGGGGGGAGGGGGTGTCAGACCCATAGCAACAATGGTTTCTTTTACTACCAAGGAAATCTGCATCTGAACCTGACTTCATTTGTTTTAGCTTTGTTGAAAGGACTGCAGCTAAAAAAAACCCCACAAGTCATAACTATAGGTGCTAGTAGTGACATTTCATGCCAGAAAGTGTAGCGCCACCAAAGGAGCAAGAAAACAGTAACAGAAAGACTGAATCTTAATGATCCTTCTTGAACAGAACACTTCTAGTGAATGCCATGTGACAGCTCTTTCTGCTGTATGTTTGAAATTTAACAATGTGAAACCTAACCTGATGATTTGAAACAAACCAGTTTATATCTCTGCAAACAAACCAGCTGTGAAAACCTTAAACGCATAACCTTTAGAATTAAAACCACAGAATAAAGATGTATAAAATCAACCAAATTTCAATACCACTGTTTACCAAGTGGATTACATCTGAGTAAACGAGTTGAAACTATCTCCAATCTTAAACCTCAATCACGCTTTCTCCAACTAGATTACTAGATGTGGAGAAGTACATTAAATTACATAAGTCTTTCACAGAAGGGGTTCCACCGGAAGGGCTACAAGAACTTACATTAATCCAGGGGTGGTTCATAAACTCTGTTATAGTCATCCTCTGGGTAGGGTCAGTCTTCAGCAGGTTCCTGATCATCTGCTTAGCTAAAAACACAAACCAAAACAAAGCTTTAGTAGGTCAGCTAGAGCACTTCTGAAAACTTGTGGCAACAAATTTATCTGGAATCATCTGCAGAAAATTAAGTGTTTTTGCAGAAGACGGGTATGTACATTCAGGACCATTATTTAGACTTTACCTTACATTTTTTAATCACTGTAAAGAGAATGAACATTTGTTTTCTTGCTTCTGAAATGATTGGCCAATTTTTAGTATTTATCTTTATATATTGTAGCCAATATATTCAGTATGATATTCATAACCAAATTAAAATGTGTTTGTGTTAAGTAAAATTAACATTTCAGTATTTGTTCAGCTCTATTTTCTTCTGCAAAGTAATCATTTCTGTGCGTCGTAAATCAAGCCCTTCATTCTGATTGCACATCCTGAACCTAACAGCTGTTTACCATCTTTTTGAACATTCTTCTTTCTACCTAAACCACATGCGAAAACCAACTCCAATATGCTCAAAAACGAACTTGCCTGAGTAATATCCGTCTCCCTGCATGAAAACAGGTTATAAGACCTTTGTTTTAAAGTGCTCCCATGATCATGTTTCAATTTAAACAGTTCTTGAATTCCAAGAGGATTCAAGGCACAGTGCAACCTGCCATCACAAAACAGCTGCTGGTGCTGCACCAAGTCAGGGGCATTGCATATATACCTTCCTCTGAGACCTCAGACCACTCAGGGTTAGGGAACTCGTACTGGCCCATTCGAATTCGCTTCTTCATACCAGGAGATATGGCCAAACCATGGTTGGAGTAAAATGGTGGGTATCCGCAAAGCCTAGACAAGACAGTGTCAAGTTTTGAAAGATAGCGAAGGCTTAAGATAGAGACCAAACTCAGTGTAGCAGCAAAACACAGAGAATGTACCTGAAGGAGAAAGTAAATATGACAAAACTTCATTATAACTTATTCATTACATAAACCATTTAAAAAACTACAGAGGTAATAAAGGTCATTCGCTTACAAGATATACATGATGACCCCCAAAGACCACATGTCACAAGACTTGTCATACTTTTCTGGGCCAAGGACCTCTGGAGCTAGGATTAAGACACAGAGACTGACAATGAGTTTATACAGAACCCATAATACCAAAGGCACCAATACAGTCTAAGAAACGGACTGCTTCCCTACCCACGTAGTAAGGAGTGTAGCATGGGGTAGCGAGGGAGTTGTGTGCAGTGGTCTCTTTGGCAAACCCAAAGTCCGTCAGTTTAAGCACAGCGTTGGGCCTTTTAGAGGTATACAACAGGTTCTCTGGCTGAAAGGTAGAAGGAAAGGCATGTAAATGCTATATGAGTTTTTTTTTTCTTTTTCTTTTTAAAAATCACAGAGTAACAGAGCATGTATACACTCCTGCCATGTAATCATCAACATATACACCTCTACATATATTAAGGACTTACCTTCACATCTCTGTGTGCTATATTGATAGCATGCAAAAACTGGATGGCCTCCCCTATGCTCCTCATAATGTCTGAGGCCTCTGGGGAAGTAGGCAAAGGTTGTAATACATATTAAATCAGCAGGAGACATCACAAACCATCACCTCGAAAATGCTACTTTGGAAAAGCATACCCCTTTCAGTGAAGGCCTGGTCCCCTCGGTCTTGAATACGACTGAAAAGCTCACCACCATCCATGCTGTTGAGACAAATGGGGCCAAAAATAATTCCATCCTTAGTGCAGTCACATAAAAAGGATCACTGGTTTGGACCGCTGCAAACTTGAGCTAGACTATGACTATACAAAATGTCCTAATGTTTATTCATGGAATATGTAAGTAAAACAAAAAGTTTCAACACTTTCTCCATTCATAAACTCAAACACTCATAATCCACAAAATATCTATAGACTAATGTATAAGGTTAGCATTAATTGGAATTTTATTATTTACTTGAGAGTCACATGAATGCTGCAATGTGCCACTGCAGCACTTATGGTTATCTCCAAAACCTCTTCGACTCAAGGACCATCTCAAATTTCTGTGCTCATTTTCATGAAAGTCTGCTGACAGAGTAATGGTCTGTTGCAAAAACTCCAAGCCATGCAGCCTTCATTCATAATGACAGAAAAGGAACAGGGTGCATCTTTCTAAGGAATGACTCACTAAATTGACATGGGTGGAAATATCACTCAGTTTCGACTGACTCATTTTGCAGGGCTTGGTCCTGCATCTCTAGCTAGTTCCGCAGATAGAGAGTTCTGCACAAACACACCATATTCAATTTAATTTGCGTGCAATATCACAACAAAGCCTGTCTTCTCCTTATGGTTCTGCTTTTGCCACAAAAGTTACCCCATCAAAAAGGGTACTTTGCACATGTGTGGCTGGCCCTTTAGGTGAGTTCAGTTGGCCAGGAGTATCATCACTGGGTACATGTCAAACTTAAGTTCCATGCAGGCACTGAGGAGACACAATCAGTCAATTCAAAGAGGATGGCTCGCCTAAGAAACCGCAGCACGTTTCAACACTTTCAACATGAGTCAGGAAGGCTTGCAGATATGAGCAGCTCAGAGACAGCCGTGTCTCTAAGAGCCTGTTACCGTGTGTGATTGGCATGTCGGCCACCGTGGGAGGCAGTCAGCAGATTGGAGAACGGAGTGTGCTCCTGCTTTTGTGCATTCTGCAACTAGTCTTGCAGAAAAAAAAAAAAAAAAAAACCTTCCTTTGCAACTGCACAAACCTCACAATATCCTTCATTCTTAAAGTAGTAAACCCACCAGCATGTCAACAGACCACCATTCTTAGAAGACCCTACACAAAATAAGTGGTTTCCCAGCTTCTTAGCAGTAAATCTAATACAAAACTGGGATATTGTTTTTGGTATTGTGCTTTAACAGCGAGTCCTTTCACTTAAATTCAGCTCTCCAGTTTGGGTGTACTCATACTATCACAAAACAGTTTATGCTTTCGTATAGATTTTGATATGCCGTATGTCATCTTCCAGTTCAAGATTCTGCTCTTTACTGTCAGTTTTCTCGGCCTCTGCAGGCTCCAGTCATTGTATTGCTCTCTGAGATGTGCGTCACTTTGAAGAACAGCGTCTGCTAAACGAATACATGTAAATGTTGCACATTCAGACACACAAGTTCTCATTATGATGAGACAGCATGTAGCAATAGCAGAAACCCAGACCCACGCATTAGCAGGGTTCACCCTGGAGATGAAGTGAAAGACACATGAATGTACAATCTGAAAATCAAAGATGTACTTGTAATAACTTTTGGTAACTTCACTTACTGAACTAATGACTATGTGTATTATGGTCTCATACGTTTTATGCCAGTATCATTTTTCATGGCATTTATTTACACCAAGGGAATTCATTTTTCCATCATTCTATCTAACCTCAATCGTTCATACTTTGATTCCTTTTGACTGAGCACATCTTGAAAACAGGGTGGATAAGCTACGCAGTGAATTTCTATATTAATATGTCAGACGCACTGTGTAAGGGGTTGCGGTTGGTGTGACTCAAGTCTCAGATGAGGCAAGCGACGCCTGGGAGAATCACATTAAGCTGAAAGACGAGAAGCCAACATGGGGAGGGGGGTGGCTAAGAGAACCCCACTATACACGCGCCACTCCTGTGCAGCAGGGCCTGTGAAAATGCGAGTGATGCGTCAGATAGCGACCAACGGCAAAACATTCGGTCCTTCTGTGATTCCGCTGTGCTAAGCACAAAGTGCCACTCACAGTGCCTAAGTCTGGCCTGACAATTACACACAGGGCTGCTTCTGTATGCCCTAATTCGGGCAGCTTCAAAGTGTGCTGACCGCCAAGCCACGACTACTCAACGAGCCTTGTATGACAAAGTCATGTGAGATATTTTGTATTCTAATGTTGTCATTAAGTGTTAAACATGACAAGATTTATACTAAAGTATCAAGTGGCTGGATGCTGGACAGTGAAAACCATCACTCTCTGTACTGAAAGTTCGAAACCATGAAATACCTGAACCATATGGCTTCTTTGTAACTTGCGTCAGTGGACACACGTGTGTATTGTGAAATATGAAATCTTCTGCTGATTAATATTTATACATTTTACAATCTGATGTTTGCCACGTATGGAATGATACTGAAAAATTACCAAGACTATTAGTCTACTCTGCCTGTGAGGTAATAATGGAAAGGACCAAAATTCTTGATGTATCAAAGGCTTATTGTAGCCCAGCAATGCTGCTGACGCACGCCACTCTTAAGCACATGTGAGTGACCAGGGAGGGTGTGCTAGATGAAAACCACAAGAGATACAACTTCTGCAATATCCTACAGAGACATATTCAGACTTCCAATGATAACTTTCAGAAAATTACTATGACTCAGACTGAAAATATATATATTTATGCAGTAATTCAGTAGATTCAGAAGCATTAAATGTAACATATGTCATGTGAAAGTGCTTGCACTGGTGATAAAGGAATAATTAACATGATAGGGCTATAGCATCATTCAGACATATCAACATTTATGACTGCACACCTGGTAAGGCAGGCAATAGTGTCAAAACACATGCAGAAACACTTTTGAATTGTTCACAAACTTCCAAGTGGAAGGAAAGGCTGCATACAAACATGTCTTAGTGCCACATTCTCACACAAGCTCACAGGAAGGCACAACCATATCTTGCAAAATTGTTGTGTGCTTATAATTCTGATAAATGGTTTCCAATACACTGGAATTTAGGTAGGCAATACATATGGGGCACGTGAACTTGTTTGTATAACACCACCTATGCACACTGCATCCTGCTGTCAAAGTCAAACAGCAATACAACTGCAAAAGATGAAGAACCAGCTGAGGTTAAAAGGTCACTCCTTTTTCGTAATGTGAAGAAACGTGATTTTTGTGCAGTTTGGGCAGAGAGAAGGAGGGTCTTCTGATCAACAGGAATAGGTTTTTACAGCAGTATATGAAATAAGAACAGCCAATTAGGAGAAATGCAAGACGTGTAGCAGACAGACGTAATAGCCATAGAAAGGAAAAGTTGATGGAACTTGAAGAGTTTCATTGTTATTCTGACTGCTGTATTTCCTCCATTCTGTTAAACAGGCTATTAATTAAACAAAACAGAAAAGCCAGGACAGTACATTTATATCTGAACTTTGCAAGCACTCAATTCAGGGGAAAAAAAAAAAAGGAAATAAAGTGCAAACCTTAGGACTTAAACCATTCACATAGAAATATTACCGTTTCATCAAAGGGTGCTGAAATTTTCGCTAAATCAGAAAGCAGAATCCAGCTCTATGGGTTCATCAAAGTTTTCCTCCAAATGTTTTGAACAAGCTGAAGGACAGGAAGTCAATGGAGAAACTAAACAGAGGCTTCTTCCCATGGGGGAAACCAGGCAGAGCACAGGCTTCTGTTATAACTGGATCTCCATGGGATCTTCCCCCCAGGCCTCAACAACCTGGTCACACAGACTAAATGGGGCAAAAGGATGCCCAATGTAAACGTGCTGACTTAAGAGCAGAATTACCACTTCAAAGGCATTTAGTCAGCTAAGAACTACTGACGGTTTGATGTGAACAAGCGTAGTTCTGAAATGCCTACAGTATTTACAATAAACAGAACAAAGCTATACTGTGTGCTAGCTAATCCATCACTCCAGCAGCCCTACAACAGAACAGCTAAGTGTCTTCAAGGGCTGTTACAAGACAGAAAGACCTGACTCAGATTCCTTCCATCATAGTAAAAATATTTGCAGACCTTTTCATTTTTTTCACTTATGCAGCCAAAAATATGTGTTAATCATACATTTGCCTGTTTAGCTTTTTATTTCCCCTTACTAGCTGCCTCATTCTCATTCAGTCCACAATTCAATCAATCACCGGTTTCTGATGACGTACTAAATTTCCAACTAATCAAATCAGAGCAAAATCATGAATTACTGGCATGCGGTTGGCACTGAAGGGAAAGTGATTCAGGGACTGAAACTGCAAAAGTGTTGCTGGGGTCAGATGAACACCTTAAGATGACTGAAAAATGTTCTCTACCATACAAGTGGGGCAGTCCCCTCAGAGACAGACACGATGCCCTTCATTCCAGCTGCCAAAGTCCATCCTGTTTCTGAGCAAGCAAGCAGAACTACAATAACAATTTTCAAAGCAGAATTTAATGCATGCATGCATCTAAATTTCTCTCAATATATGAACTTGAACATGAGGGCACAAGACTCCTTTCATTCAGTCATTTAGCTTTTCTCAAAAGCGACAGACAACGCTTCCACTTCTGCCATTCAGAATCCTGGTCATACCTCTAAACTTGGCAAACAAACTCGGCTGACAAAAAGGTCTCATATAACCCCCTTTTCAAACCCTACTAAAACAATAAGGGCAAAAAGGACCCTTTAGGAATCAGTTGCACAACACGAAATCCATATTTTATTTTCTGACAACTAAAAAGACTGAAGAGGATCCAATAATTAGGGAGCATGTATTTGAGGAAAACAAACTGCTCATTTGTCAGCACTTTGAAATATCTTTTTAAAATGTGACAAAAAGCCTGAGGTATCATTTTTTGTTAATGAGAGCTGTTTACTGGCACAGTTTATTTTATACTGCTTTCTTGTTCAGTTTTATCCAAGTGTGCCAATAATTCTGGATGCCAAAGTACTTTGGGCTTCACACACATTATAACTCATTCTAACCGCAAGTAGCGCTGTCTCTAAGCGCCTGGATGGTGCGAGAGGATGTGGGTTCGATCCCTGCTAAGTCTGTGTGGAGTTTACATGTTCTCCCCATGTCTTTGTGGGTTTCCACTGGATGCTCCGGTTTCTTCCCACAGTGCACAGACATGAGTGACCCATTGTAAGTAGTGTATCTAGCAGTGTAAGTCACCTTGGTGAATAAGGTGTGTGGGTTGATAACACTACATGGAGTTCATTGGAAGTCGCTTTGGAGAAAAGCGTCTGCTAAGTTAATAAATGGGGGGGGGGGGGGAATGTACGCGTAGGGTTTCAGGAAAGAGGTAAAACACACCATTCCATGACAATGAGAAGGCACTTTCTGCTCTGGTAGAGGTTCTCGTAGACATCCACAATACGCACAATGTGCGGGCAGGGTGATGCCCGCCAGTGCAGCTCAACCTCCCGCCGGGCCTTCGGGCAATCCTGCAGCATCTGTACCAAAAGAGGAGAAAGGCCATTACACACTTGTACTGCGCCAAAACTACAAAATATGGGTGTGGAAAAGACAATTTTGGGGAAAGCCATTTGTCTATACTGTGTTTTGAGCCACATACAATCAAAACTCCTAATAGTCCTCCTAATATTTCGTCACTACCACTAATCCAGAATTCATCCATCCATCCATCTTCCTCCGCTTTTATCCGGGGCCGGGTCGCGGGGGCAGCAGTCCAAGCAGAGTCCTCCAGACTTCCCTCTCCCCGTACACCTCCTCCAGTTCCTCTGGGGGAACCCCAAGGCGTTCCCAGGCCAGCCGGGAGACATAGTCTTTCCAACGTGTCCTGGGTCTGCCCCGAGGCCTCCTCCCAGTGGGACAAGCCTGGAACACCTCCCCAGGGAGGCGTCCAGGAGGCATCCGGAACAGATGCCCGAGCCACCTCAACTGGCTCCTCTCGATGCGGAGGAGCAGCGGCTCTACTCCGAGCTCCTCCCGGGTGACTGAGCTCCTCACCCTATCCCTAAGGGTGCGCCCAGCCACTCTGCGGAGGAAACTCATTTCTGCCGCTTGTATCCGCGATCTCGTTCTTTCGGTCATCATCCAGAGTTCATGACCATAGGTGAGGGTAGGAACGTAGATCGACCGGTAAATTGAGAGCTTTGCCTTACGACTCAGCTCCCTCTTCACCACAACAGACCGGTACAATGACCGCATTACTGCGGACGCCGCACCGATCCGCCTGTCGACCTGCCGCTCCATTTTTCCCTCACTCGTGAACAAGACCCCGAGATACTTAAACTCCTCCACTTGAGGGAGCAACTCCCCCCTAACCCGGAGGGGGCAATCCACTTTTTTCCGACTGAGAACCATGGCCTCGGATTTGCAGGTGCTGATTCTCATCCCCGCCGCTTCGCACTCGGCTGCAAACCTCCCCAGTGCACGCTGCAAGTCTTGACTTGATGAAGCCAACAGGACCACATCGTCCGCAAAAAGCAGAGACGAGATCTCGCGGCCACCAAAACAGACACCCTCCGTTCCCTGACTGCGCCTAGAAATTCTGTCCATAAAGATAATGAACAGAATCGGTGACAAAGGGCAACGCCAGAATAGTGGAGAGTCCACCCTTGATCGAGAAGAGTGGTTCCAGAACCCAAGCTGTGAGTGGAAGTGAGCCCGACTATATCTAGACGGTATCTCTCAACTTCCCGCACCAGCTCAGGCTCCTTCCCTGCCAGTGAGGTGACATTCCAAGTCCCAAAAACCAGAGTTGGCGCCCGAGGTTTGGGTCGGCCGGGCACTCGGCCCCGACCACCGCCCAAATCGCAATGCACCGGCCCCTTACGGTTTCTCTGGCAGGTGCTGAGCCCACCGAAGAGCGGCTCCACGTCATGGCTTCGGGCTGAGCCCGGCCAGGCCCCGTGGGCATAGACCTGGCCACCAGGCGCTCGCATGCGAGCCCCCCCCCCGGCCTGGCTCCAGGGTGGGGCCCCGGTGACCCCATACCGGGCGGGGTAAACAGAAGCCTTGATTTTTTCTTCATAAGGGGTTTTTGAACCGCGCTTTGTCTCGTCTGTCATCCAGGACCTGTCTGCCATGGGAGACCCTACCAGGGGCATATAGCCCCAGACAACATAGCTCCTGGACTCATTCAGGCACTCAAACCCCTCCACCACGGTAAGGTGGCGGTTCACAGAGGGGTAATCCAGAACTAATAACACTATTAATGAACGATATAGGCAGCAATAACTTTCAGTGCTAAAAATCCATCCTATTGGCAGAACCTGGATATTAGAAATTAAAACTAAAGTTACAACTCTGCTTCTACAAAAGTGCCATGAGGAACACAGCACATGCACTGCAAACTTTAAGCGAGCTGTTCAATTACGGAGAAATATCGCCATCTATGGATGAAGTGTGTCCATACATCATGACACCTAGAATCCTGAGTATCTTCACAGAACGACTGTCAAAACATAACACAATTATAACACTCAAACCCCCTTTTTATGCTGCCCCATGAACTCAGAGAAAGTGTTTCACCAAGTTTTGGAGTACAGAGGTAAGGCACTTCTCACATTGCATTTTTCTGCTGGTAACTTGAATTGTCAAGCAGAAGTGGTGGGCAAAATGGGAAAAATTATTAAATTGCAGATCACTGAAAGCACGTTCTGTGCCCAGGGTTATCCAAAAAAAAAAAAAAAAAAAAATTTGCCATGCTCTTTCACAACAGGCGTTACATCAGTTAGCCAACATCTTCAGGGCTCTTGGACAATACAGCTCATTGTAAAAGGAAAAGTCAGGAAAAAGGCACACAAATACTGCCTGGCCTGTGTTTTATGTGTAACAGTGCCATTGTTTCTTACAATTTCTTTACATTCCCAGAGACAGTAGTGGTTTTTATTCACTAAGCAGAATTAATTTCATCTGCTGCAAGTGAGGAATTCAGTGTAGGATGACAAATGTAGAGCACAGCCATGGTAGACTATTTCAGACTGAATGAAGCAGATTTTTTTTAATGGCAGGATGTTTAACTGAACGTCAGTAGTTATGATGCAGGCTCTATGCTAGACAAAGTCGCCACAGTCATCTTTTTAGCTATTCACCAAAGCCTGGGTAAATCTCACTCTGCAGGGAACAGATGTGCCATTTTCACGAGATTTACATGTTCAGAAGCGAAGTGCCTGCAGGTAATCCATCCCAAAGCACATTCTTAAGCAGGCTGTCCGTAACTGTTCTCAATTTTTAAGCTGCAGACCTTGCAATCATTTACAGTCATTTGTATATATGGCATTTACTCTGTTATTACCTCACTTGTTGGACAGATTATATGAAGAAGCAAGTAGGCAACTATGAAGTGAAGGCATACATACTGCTTAAGGAAAGACTGTCCATGACTACAAAAATTATCTAGCGCATTATATTTGCACTGGAGGATCGCCATTGTCGCGTACTGTAGACTGGATGTCACTGAGGCGTTTACATCAATCATAATGCCCCTTCGTTTTGATAGATTTGATCCTAATTATGGAGTAGTTTCAGTTTTGGCTCTCAGCTGAGGTGAATTAGCCTGATTCAAATTACAGCAGGTGATGCATAGCAGCAGCCTCAAGGTGTGAAGACTCAAAGTGCAAAGACAAGGGAGTATATCTGTGGGAGTCCACCAAAGGAGGCCTCCTCTACTACATGGAGTTCTGCCGTCAACATTACGTTCTGCAAGGAATCGTGCACGGAACATGTCTGACATCAAAGCTATCCACGGTAACTGAACTGTTCGACATCACTATCATGAAAGACCCCGAAGTTCCAACTGATACAGCATCCTGGTCTGGCCTCATCTACAAACCCTTCAATTCTGTTTCAACCTCTCTATGGGACTTTGGAATTGCCAGGCTGCTGTCAAGAAGGCTGACTTCATCCTGGCCTACACCTCCCGCTTCTCACTGGACATCCTGGCCCTACCTGAAACTTGGATCAACCTGGATAACACAGCCACACCCACAGCCCTCTCATTCTCACAAACTCCTCGTTCCTCTGGCAGAGGTGGAGGCACAGGCCTGCTCATCTCTCTCCAGTGGGAATATTCTGTTCTCCCTCTACACCTTCCTGACCAGCGATCCTTTGAATCGCATGTTGTCTCTATCACTGCGCCAGTCACACTTCTGGTTGTTCTCTATTGTCCTTCTGGCCCTCCCAGCTGGTTCCTGGATGACCTTACCATTGTGTTGAGTTCTCTCCCAGGGGACAACATTCAGTTGATTCTCCTGCAGAGGCCATTCATGCAAGTAGCCTTCTGTTTCTCCTGCAGTCCTTCACCCGCTCTCTGTCCCAGTCCCTTGCTGCTCACACAGCCAGCAATCACCTCAACCTTGTCTTCTCTCGTAAATGTTGTTGTCCTTTCCTCTGTTACTCCGCTGCATGTGTGTGATCATTTCTTCATCTCCTTCCAGCCCTGCATGACTACTAATACCTCTCCTGCTTCTGCACTCACTGTCACTTTTCGCTGCAACCTAAAGTCTCTGTTGGACTCCTCCTCTCCTCTGCTACTCTATCCTTTTCTGTTCTGCTGCACAGTTCTCAAAGCTGTAAAGAGACAGTGCTACTAATGTTCTCCTCCCTGTCCGATCTTCCTCTGGAGAGCTGTTCAACATTTACTGGTGTAGTCAGCTTGTCCATTACATTTAGATTTATTCATGTAGCAAACACTTTTCTCCAAAGCAATGTACATCTCAAAGAAAATACAATGTGTACATTAGGAGAAAGAGACATAGTTGCAGACGTGTGATTCTTAAGTACAGTTACTTTGTTTCTTTCCACCATATGAACCAATGTTCATCACACAAGTAGCTACATAAGACTAAGAATACTGATGATTCCTGATCATGTTCCTATTCATTTTTTTTGATACACACAAACACTTTCCTACATTATAGGAGTTGCTGCATAAAGGTTTATCCGGGCTTGATCTTAAAGTTATGGTGCATGAACATTTACACCTTACTTCACCCATGATCTAAGTTCATGTGAGTCTGGAAGAGGTGAGTTTTCAGACCCTTTTAAAATGTGGACAGAGCTTCAGCAGTTGAGTGAGAGGAGGAGGTCATTCCACCACAATGGAGGCAGAACCTCCGTGCTTTACCTTTCGTGCACAGGACCACCAAGTGGGCAGATGTGGAAGAGCGTAGCAGTTTGGTTGGGGTGTAGCAGTTGATCAAGTCTTGCAAATAGCTAGGCGCAGTTCTATTGATGCATTTGTAGGCTATAACCAGGGTTTTAAATTTGATCCGGGCAGCTATAGGAAGCCAGTGTAGAAAAACAAGCAGAGGAGATGCATGGGAACACTTCGGCAAGCCAAACAACTCGAGCAGCAGCATTCTATATCAGCTGTAGAGGTTGGATGGCAGTAGCTGGGAGGCCAGACAGGAGAGAGTTGCAGTATCCAGACAGGGTGTCACCATGGCCTGGACAAGTAGTTGGGCAGAGTCTGTTAGCTAAGGACGGAGCCTGCGGCTGTTATGCAGGATGCATCTGAAGGTCCGGGTTGTGGCTTCAAAGTGTTGAGCAAAAGATAGACTTGAGTCGATTACCACTTCCAGTATCTTAGCAGAGGATGTAGGCAAAATGAGAGAGTGTTACCCAGTTTTATTGAGAGATCATGACAGGAAGACAGGCCAGCTGGGAGGTGTAGGATCTCTGTTTTGGAGAAGTTGAGTTATAGGTGGTGATCAGACATCCATGCAGAGATGTCCAACAGACAGGTAGCGATGCGCAGGAAAATGTCTGACACTCCAGGTGGAAAGGACAGGAAGATGTATCCATGTACAGACACCTCACACTGCACTACAAACAAACAAACAAACATCTTTCCCCAAAGATGAGCACTGTATGGAAGCTCTTAAATGGTCTGCATGTGCATGCATGTGTTCATAAGAAAGATTCACAAGGAGTCATAATTTAAATGTTAAACAGATCCAGAACAACAGTATTGCTATTCAGAATTTAGCAAGAATTTTCATTAAATAATTGTCCCAGCAAACAGTCAGGTTTCAGGCAGAAAAATTATATTGCAGGGGACAACGGACAAACAAACCCTTGCTTTCCAATCAAAGGACCATGTTCACATCCCTGGTTCTGCTGTATTACCCCAGAGAGGTACTTCCCTTGCACTGAGACAACTTCAAGAGATGGTGCCGGCGTGAGGTGACATGTTGATTGCTTCTCCTCACAGGCTTGTTAGTTTGGTGTATGTTATTTTGTTTGTGTCACTATGACTGTTCTACCTGCCCAGGGAGTTCTCAGCTGTGCTCATAGCCGCAGTTTACATCCCACCCCAAGGGAACACACACAGTGCGCTGAACGAACCGTACCCGGTCGTCACTAAGTATGAGAACAATCACCCAGATGGACTGTTCATTATCCCTGGGGACTTTAACTAAGCTGATTTCAGGAACGTGTACCCCAAGTACCATCAGCACATCTCCTGCCCCACCAGAGGCTCAAACACCCTCGACCACTGCTACACTTCACACAAAGTTATGTACCGCTCCCTGCTGTGTCCACACCTCGAGCAGTCAGATCACCCCTCAATCCTGCTGCTCCTGGTCTATAAGCAGAAACTCAAGCGAGAGGAGTCTGTGACGTGCACTGTGCAGTGCTGGATACCAGAAGCGAAGGAAAGGCTCCAGGACTGCTTTGACGCCGTAGACTGGGACATGTTCAGAAACTCATCCTCTAATCTGGACGAGTATGCCACAGTGGTCACGGACTTCATCCGCTACTGTGTTAGCGTCTGCATACCCCATAAAACAGTCCGCTCATTCCCCAACCAAAAACTGTGGATAACCACCGAAATCCGAAATAAGATTCACGCGCGAACTTGCGCATTTCAGTCTGGAGACACGGACATGTACAAGAGCAGCAAACATGAGCTCCGCAAAGCCACTGCCATCGTGAAACGGGAATATAGCAGGAAAGTGGAATCAGAGTTTAACTGCACTCAAGATGGGCAGGGAATCCAAACTTTAACAGATTATAAAGCACAGAGGCAGTCACTGACAGGTGTGTTTCTCCCTGACGAACTGAATGCGTTTTATGGCCGCTTCAAGTTCGAGAGCAAAGACCCCCCCTACCCCCGCTCATCCCCACGCAGTGTACTCATGATAACGCCGGTCTCACCGTCTTTGTGGCACAGGTGAGAAACTTTTAGCCGAGTCAACGTTCCCAAAGCTGCTGGTCCGGACGAGTTTTAAAAACATGCAGTGGGCAACTGGCTACTGTCTTCATGGACATATTTAACACCTCCTTAAAAAGCTCAACTGTACCCACTTGTTTCAAAAACACTACCATCATCCCCGTTCCTAAGAAAAACAAAGTGAGCTGCCTTAATGTCTCTCGCCCAATGGCACTGACCCCCATTGCAATGAAATGCTTTGAGAGGCTGGGACACATTAAAGACACCACTCCAGACACTCTGGACCCACTGCAATTTGCCTACCGCCACTACAGATCAACTGAAGACGCAATATCACACACATTTCACACCATTCTGTCTCACCTGGATAATAAAAACTGCTATGCAAGGTTATCGTTTGTAGACTATAGCTCAGCATTTAACACTGTCATCCCAACCAAGCTGATCCAGAAACTACTAGGGGTGGGACTGAGTGCTGCATTGTGCAATTGGATCCTGGATTTCCTCACCAACAGACCCCAGCGTGTGCAGATTGGCAGCAATACCTCCTCCCCACTGATCCTCAAAACTGGCACTCCACAGGGTAGCGTCCTGAGCCCAGTGCTATACTCCCTGTTCACACATGACTGTGTGGCCAGTCACAGCTCCAACAACATCATAAAGTTTGCTGATGATACCACCATTGTGGGTCTGATCACCAACAATGATGAGATGGCCTACAGAGATGAGGTGAGGCTCCTGGCAGAGTGGTGCCAGGACAACAACCTGTCTCTCAATGTTAGTAAAACTAAGGAGTTGGTGACTGACTTCAGGAAACAGGATACAGTTCAGGCACCCATCTACATAGGAAGGGACATTATAGAGAGGGTCAACAGCTTCAAATTCCTCAGGGTCACCCTCACTGCCAAACTCACATGGACTGAGCACACAGCATCAACCATCAAAAAGGCCCGTCAATGTCTCTACTTCCTCAGGCATCTGAAGAAAGCCAGGATGTCCACTACAGTCCTCACCACTTTCTGCAGGTGTGCTGTGGAGTCCATCCTCACAGGGTGTATTACATCCTGGGCTGGCAGCTGCTCCATACAGGACAAATTAAAAAAAAGCCCTACAGAGGGTGGTCAAAACGGCTCAGGAAATCATCGGCACACAGCTACCAGCAGTCAAGGACACCTACACCACACGCTGCCTCAAAAAGACAATGCACATCATGAGAGACCATTGTCACCCCACACAGGCACTCTTCTCTTCCCTACCTTCTGCAGAACGGCTTAGGTCTACTCGAACCCGCACAGCTAGGTACAGGAACAGCTTTTACCCCACTGCTGTAAGAGTATACAACACTAACCAATGTGCTACCTTTAGTAAGCAGAGTTGAACTGCTCCACCCAAGCACATTGGTAAATTACACTGCCACTTGAAGCATTCTCATTCTCTCGTTCTGAGTTCTCTGACTGTCAACTGGCATTACCATTATTTATTGCTGTTGCACTACTCACTGTCATTGTCTTGTTTGTGCAGTGTTTCTATTGTCTTTGTCCATAGTCTGTGGAGAAGCATTCAGGAAGATTTTCATGATACATGTACATGGTACTTGTATCTATGACAAACTTGAAACTTAAATAAGCAATACAAAGAGGTAAATACTTAGCATAAGTAGCTTAGCATGCAACACTAAGTCACCTTCGACAAAAGTGTCAATAACAACGGAGGTATAGAAGTTAAGATGAATCAAATTCTCATTTGTGCTCATAATTACACCTGGGACATCTTTCTAAATCTTTCTAGGGTGGCACAACAAGTAGTGCTGCTGTCTCACAGCACCTGGGTGGTACAAGAGAACATATCTGCATGAGTTTCCTCCAGGTGCTCCGGTTTCCTCCCGCAGTTCAAGGACATGCTTTTCAGGTGGATTAGTAACTCTAAAGTACCCACATTGTGTGTGTGTGTGTGAGTGTGTGAGAGAGAGAGAGGGGAAAAAAAAAAGTGTTTCACTGTTGGATGAGTGATTCATTGTAAGTAGTGTATGAGCGTACCTAGTTTTCACTGGAAGTCACTTAGGAGAAAAGCATCTCCTAAGTGAATAAATGTAAAAAATACAGTTATTGCTAAGAGAATGTGAAAGCAAATGATCCTTTTGTACATTAATTCAATGCCAACATTGCTTATATTTTACTGACTCCTCACATACTGCAATTATAAAATCTTGCTTACATAGAATGAGAAAGCTAGAAATATTTATCTGAAATCTGTCTGTGAAAACAGTGTATAACAACCAAATATTTAGGAAAATGTCTGACTCATAAGAGAAACATGTTAATCCAGACTTGAACACATGCCAACTATATACATTTCAAATTTGCTAGATTTGCTTAATTACAATATAGAAATAAATTAAGTGCCATTCACTTTGAACTGATTTGGTGGTATGAAATTCAGGTCTGTTAGACTTAAAGTTTATAAAAACAATATATTATCACAGCATTTGAATGTTCAGTGAGAGGCAAGAAAAGGTTCATTTGCACCTTTTCAAACAAGCTTTTCATTATGCATAGCCAATCCTTTATTTCTTTTCATTTTCAAATTGTACTGGGTAATTTTTCTCTGGGCCACAGATGACTAGTACAAAAAAAAAAAAAAAAAGTCAGTAGGATTAGCATATTTCAGGACAAATGGAAAGGGGGCGAGGGCTGTTGATCAAGCTTTACTGAGAATTGGCCTTTCATGAAAATAAACTTCTAATTTAAACATTCACATTGTGGGTTGAAATTATAAGGCACACTCAAAACTGTACTCTGGCCAAGTTGCATACAGCCAGAATGTCATGTTTCTCACTGCACTTGTCTCCTCATTCTGTAATTACCCTCTAAATTTCCTGCCTGAGCTAAGGAAATTGTCTAGCAACATGATCCAAGCCTGCCAATGCTGACGTGCCCCAATAAGATCAGCAAAGTCGATATCTTTGAGTTCAATGCACTTAACAGAATGAAAAATCTGCATTTAGAACGTAGCACAGTAAATACTTATTTTACTTCATCAGTCTCAATCAGTGAAAAATCTGTCCTATAGAAAGAAAGCTAGGAGGATTGTGACACAGGACAACAGGAGTAGATTATGTTCTCATGCTTGAGTATACAGCTCTTCCTGAGCACACACAGTAACCAGGTCACTAAGGGAATCCCTTTCTCTAACACCAACTACACTGAAACAGAGTTGCTCATGAATGAACAATGCCAGCATTAACTGTAGTAAGGGTATCCCGCCAACAATTTTATTTTTTGTAAGTAAATGGATTTTCCTCCATTTTACAAACACAAGCTAGAGGTTACATTTGTGTGACTTATCTACATGGGGTAGATCAAAAACTAGATCCTGTGCACACGATTGGCCTTCAGAAACACAGTTAGGCTAACCACTCTTGTTAAAGTCACTTCTGACAAAGTATGAAGGGCAGACTAGTTCCAATTTTTTAATAATAAAAATGACTGCAATGCTTTCCTGGAATTATAGTTAAAAATTTTGGTTTTACAGTGAATTCCGGGTTTCCCACCTTTTCCTTAGTATGCTGTGGTTTGTTTTCTCTAGTCTGATGCCCAATCAAATACAAGACGCTGGTCACAACCTACAAAACCATCAACAGATCTGTTTCTCAATAGCCACAGGACCTGATCACCTGCGACACTCCAAGTAGACTCCCATGCTCCTCATGCACAAGTGGTCCAAAATCAAAAGTGGGAAGTTCTGGCTTCAATGTGGTGAAATGACCTCTTCTCACTCAGAACTGCTGAATCTGTCTCTATATTTAAGAAGGGTCTCAAAATTCATCTCTTTCAGACTCACTTCTCTCGTACTTGTATATGTTTTATCAAGCATTTTTTCTATAATTCCAAAAAAAAAAAAAAAAAAAAAAAGGCCTAAACGCAACTACTCACATGATGAATACTAGTTTATAAAATGGCATGAAATAATCAGACTGAAGCCAAAAAGCACGTGTCTGCATCTAGATCTCTCCTTCTGTCTGTGTAACATGGGGACAACTGGCAGCATAGTGATTAGAGCTGTTGCCTTTGGACCTAAAGGTCACAGGTTCAATCCCAACCTCCGGCTGTAGTACCCCTGAGCAAAGTACGTACCGTAAAATTGCTCCAGTAACATTACCCAGCTGTATGAATGGGTAAATAATTGTAGGTAGACTAACACTAAGCTGCTCTGGAGAAAAGCATCAGCTAAATGTAATTCACTTTTGTATTGTTCTTGGAAACATATGTCACTTTGGAGAAAAGCATCTAAATGTATAAGCGTAAGCATCATTCACTTATTACCGTAACCGAAGGCAAGGCACCAGTAAACATAAGTGTTCAAACAGATACCGGATTTCCAGTTTTTCATAACTTCCTCACTAAGCCTGAAATCAGCTCCCTTTTACTGAGCCACCCGAACCCCACATGGATGCCCACACAACAGCACTGCATCCCAGGGAGCTCAGAATCCATTGATCTTTTTAGAGTTGCTACAGAACTGTGAGCACTGTCATCTCATAGGAATGGATGTCAGTGTGGTGGTGAGGTGGAAGCATCTACTGGTCAATCAGTCTCAACTCCATGTCTACTACTACTGCTGCTAAACTATTTCTTCTTGTTGAGCATTGTCTCCCTACCTAAGACCTGAGGAGGCTGGCCGGCGGTCACAGTCACAACCCCATGCCAACTGCAGACGATGATCAACTGCCATAATGGACAAGACGTACCATGCTGAGCTGGGATAGGCTTAGAAATATCTCGAAAATTGGCCTAAATATGTTTCCGGAAATTCACCAAAAAAAAAATAAAAAATCCTCTGAACATCCCATAAAATGTTCCAAATATCCTGAAAAATGCCTAAATATTTATATACATAACTATTTTATTTTAAAGATGTGTTGTCTATGAAAGGATGAGACTGACAAACACATAAAAATGGTTATATTACGTACCTGAAATTACTTTAATCCCAGAACTTTCATGCCTGATTCAGATTCCAGTGTTCCAGTGGGTTGGCAGAGAAGTTACTAAAGTGCGTCAATCCAAAACAGAGAACACGTTTACAGAGGCTGACGATTGTTGGATTTATACAGTAAGGATCAGCATTCAACCAATCATTACTGACAGCCTAATAATCATTCCAACAGTAATCAATGTAAATGCGTAGCGGACAACTAGATTTGAGTCCTGTTCTAACAACCGTTAATTTGTAGCATCAATGCCGTCTCAGTGTAATCTTCTAGAGCCTCATACTGTTGATCACCAAACATGGTGGCCAGTAATGAGAAAACCCTCTCAACAATTCTGGCGCTTTGAGACGATCTAAAAAGGGACAACACTTCGATTTCCCTCACTGCTGAAGTTTGAGCTTCGGGGGTTTGCCTGTCATCACAATCTGTATCCTCCATGTTGGACTGTACCAGGCATTGCGGGATACATTGTGAAATAGTAAAGCTGCTGGATGATTAGCTTGCCAGCTCAGTAAAACCAAGTGAAATGCAAAGAAACCTCAAAGCAGACTCAAAACTCTGCTTCATTTTTCTAAATATTCCAGGATATCAGTTTTTATCTAAAGATCCTGAAAAATTCTAAATATCTCCAAAAATATCCAAATATTTGTATCTAACCCTAAGCTGGGGATTCAAGCTACCATACAGCAACAATATCTAGAAGGCCCAGGAGGGATGGGCAGTCACCAGCCCTTGGAGCCCCAGAGGTTTTTCTCCCTCAATTTTCAGCTGGGAGTTTTTATTCCCTTGCTCCATGGCCAGTAGGCATACTTATAGCTCTATAAAAGCGTTATATTACTATAGTCGATAGTCAACTGTGTTTCTTTATCTGATGTATTTGTTTTTCTTGCCTAATGTATGTGTTAAAGCACTTTCTGTCACTGCATGAGAAGAGTGCTCTATAAAAATAAATTGAATTGAATGTCAGGTCATCGAAAGTGCCTGCTACCCAGTCCAAGCATGCAAGAAAAAAGTTTTACGCCACCATTCCCACCCCATTTACCTGCAAGTGTTCATGATGTACACAATATCTGAAAAATAATAAATTAAGGGGGACACTCAAAAGGACAGCTGGTAGCACAGTGACCTTTGGACCAAACGGTCGCAGATTCAACTCCTACCTCCGGCTGTAGTACCCTCGAGCAAGGTATTTAGTCTAAATTGCTCCAGTAAAAATTACCCAGCTGTATAAATAGGTAAATAATTGTTAGTACCTCAACACTAAGTCAATTGGGAGAAAAGTGTCAGCTGACTTAAATGTTAACGTAAATGAAATTAAATGTTGTATAATCACTGCTACCTCCGGTGTTTTTTCTCTCACACACACATACAAAAACAAACAGTCTTCACCTTAAACAGCAGAAGAAGGCCTGGAAACCAGGTCCATCTGCTGCTGGGCCTTTCACTCTGCAGCCACAGCCACTTGCGGGGAAGGTGGCAGATGTGTGGTCTATGCACCTACCAGCAGTTCAACACAAAAGACCATCTCCACCTCTTCACAAAGGGACAAGAGTGGGGGATGGCCATATTTTCCACCTGCTGTGGGGGGGGGGGGAGAGAAACATTTACATAAACCCTCTTAGCTTACCTAACCTGAAAAAATAAAGCACAGCACTGGCTCCCACACCATGGTCAGTATGGTCATTTTGGTTTTCAGCAATGTACATCTGGTGTTTAAAAATACAAACATGTTTACACTCAAGAGGTCTGATCTGATCCGAGTACACTGGCTTAAACCCTTTACCAACCACCTGTAGCTGGCCCCCAGTTGTCCTAGCCAGTCACACAGAGACTGAGACACTAGTACAATGACATCTTCCCCTTAACTTGGCTAAATCATCCATGAGAAAATGAGCTACATCTAATTACTGTTTTCACATAAAGCCTTTGAATGAAAAACTATGTTTGTAGACATCATCATTCATTTTACAGAATGGCATGATATTGGAAATTCTACCCATCCACATATTCCGTAACACAAACACTGTGGTGACCAAGTGGTTGCCTGTTTAATTTCTACTTTAGCTGAAGGGGCATTTCAGTTCTGTCAGAGTGGTGTGTTGCTCTAGAGACAATGGGAGAAGAAAACACTGGCTTCTATCCTATATGATTTCTACATATAGGCTTTACAGTGTGTTATGAATGACTGAGAATGAAAGGTGCAATTAGACACGTATGCAATTTTAGGCTAGGTGCAATGCCTCCCCATTTTTAACTAATCACCAAATGCTAGGATTAGACCAAAGTGTTCCTACCAATCTGCACCCATAGAAGTTTTAGACAAACTCAGAATATGCATTACCTGCCAATATGTTACTGGGTCAACATGCACTGAGCAAAGTGTGAGCTTGCAAGTTCTTGCCCAACACAAATGGAACCCCTGGAAACATAAGTAACAACAAGATGCTAAAATTTAGACTAGAGACTGATATGGTAACCCTAAGAACAATGTGAAGCGATCACCGTGCAGGGCAAAGCAGCACAAGGGACCATCTCTGCTGTTTCCTTTCATGTGAAGCACACAGGAGCTGCAAAATGCCATTCACGGGAAGTAGAACAGATGAGCAATAAGCTGATACAAGCGACACCCGACACAGTCGCAGACCTGAAAAAAAAACTGAAAAACAGGTCTCTGCCATTTGCTGACACTAGGTGACATCCAAACCTTTGTAAAATACTGCTTTCAAGTTCAGTCCACTGAGGTTCTTATATGTGAGCAAGCATTTTTTTCAATTAAAGGGAAAGATTTAAATTCCATTTTATTACATTTGGTCATCCAATAAAGTTTTACTTGATCTCAGCTCCTAGTGACAAACTTTAAAAAATTAGATTTCACAAAAGCAGCTGTAGTGTTCTTAAATTAAAGCAAGGCCCCACAGTAATTAACTTAAACAGGCCAATGGGCAATTAGTCAGGTGTCTGCAAGTGGCAATATGCCAGTTCCATGGTGTAATAGGCTATGATTGAGCATGGGATTTTGGGGTTTTTTTTTGTCATCTCACCAGCTCACTTAGTACTTCATTTCACAGCTAAAAGTGAGAAGAAACCTTGATGGCTGACCTGAGTTGGAAGGGTGTGGAGATACGAGGAACTGCTGGCACTGCACCATAAAGCAGTGACAGATCGTTTTCATGAAAAATGTCACAACTCTAACCATTTGAACACCAGAGAATTCAAAGACCAAACATATAAGATACTTAGTTGAACACTTCAACATACAAAAATGTGAGTCTTTACTTGGCCCCAGAGATAACAAAAGATGATAAAACTGCGAACACTTTTCATCTACAGTGGAGCTTATACATTGGTATCAGCACTAACAAAAGCTTATGCTGGAGGGATAAGAAAAACAGAAGATGTCTGTTTAACACAAGGCAAAAAAAAGTGCTGTCAAACATGAAACCATCCACATCTTTCTGTTCTGTGTATCACATATTTAAAGAGACAGACTGAAAGTCAGGGTCATCAACATGTTTCTTGTGGCAGTGCTATGGACAGGAGAAAATACCACACTGCTGGTTTGCTAAAGAGGCTTCAGAAGGGGAGAATGCATGCAGCAAATATTTAGAGATTGATATTTTGTTACTTTTGCAGAAACAGTTTGTAAACAAATGTGAAATGAAAACAAGTGTGACTGCCAACATTTCTGGAGAACAAGGATATCCAGTTTGCCTTACACATTTTGCAGAATACTAATAAGAGTGCTGTAACTGACAGATTGCTCGCTTTGTCAGCCTTTATGTGAGTATCAATAGGAAGTAGTCCAGCAGTGGGTACTTCCCATTTCCTTTGCTGTTGAAACTCTTTCTTAAAGCATGTCTGGTGTGAAGGCCTGAAGACTTTTGTATCACTCAGGAAATAACCTACAACGGCAACGTGACACCAGCATCAGAAAGCAGAAGTTCCCTAGCCGACGTGGTCTAGCACCAGAAATGAGAGAGTGCTTCTCCTAACATACTGTGTTCATTCTTTCTCCTAGCATACATGTCACTGAACTGTGTTTTCTCCACTAAGAAAGCCTCTCCTGCAGCGTCTCCTGCCATCGCTTGTGTGTGGAGGTGAACTAGGTACTGACTTCTTATCAGTAGGTCAACGCTGCAATGCTAGACTGACCCAGCATTTCAAGTGATTGCCCTGAAATCTTTATCAATCAAAAACAAAGCACCTTGTGGCTGCCCTTCACTTGAATATACAAATTTCTGAATGGGAAATTTCATCACTCACGGCGGGGGGGTTGAACGGGCAGAGAGACCAGAAACATCATTTCCCCATTGTGACTGTAAAACAACATATCAGCAAAAAAAAGGAGAATGCAAGAAAACGCAAAGAGATATCAAAACCCGTAGGCTTCCGTAACTGGTGTCAACTGACTGGGGATTTAACTCTTCTGGATTCAACCGTGTCGTGTAGGACACTGGTTCCAACGTTTCGCTTCCCCTGTTGGAAGCATCATCAGGGAGCTGCCACATGTTGTAAAAGCTAGATGTGAACTGCAGCGTTCGACGAGGGTGGGTGTATTTATGTGCGGGATTGGAGGTCATAGCGGGTGGTCCTGATAGGTGGTGCCCCTGTTGCGTTTTCCACTTGCACTGTATCTTTCGTGTTACAGGTCGGCTCGTTGAACTGAGCTTCAATGAGAGGCAGCAGGGTCGTTGTGGGTCTGGTGCGAAGACTCAAAATGAGAGGTGTCCAGGTTTTTGATAGCTTGAAGCCCTCCTCCCCACTGAAGTTGTCAGGGTGCTTCTCAATCTCGATAGCCTCTCTTACTACACGGTTCCTGTATCTGGGAACAGGTGGAAGCACTGTGGTTTCTTCAAAATTGATCTCATAACCGGTTTGCAGTGAGTGTTGAGCCACTGCTGAGTTGATGTTTTTGTTTTTTGTTGCTCTTATGTGTTCTTGGAGCCATGTTGAGATCAGTCGACCTGTCTGCCCGATGTAGGTTTTTCCACAGCTGCAGGGTATTCGGTAGACTCCACTAGTCTTCAATGGCAGGTTATCTTTTACTATGCCGAGTAATCTTTTTGTAGTGGAACCAGTAGTGAAGGTGGTCTATCGGCATCGAGACCACCCTTCAATGGGGAGGAGGGCTTCAAACTATCAAGAACCTGGAAACTTCTCATTTTGAGTCTTCGCACCAGACCCACAACGACCCAACTGCTTCTCACTGAAGCTCAGTTCATCAAGCCGACCTGTAACACGAAAGATACAGTGCAACTGGAAAACGCAACGGGGGGCACCACTTATCAGGACACCTGCTATGACCTCCAACCCCTATCCCGCTCATAAATACACCCACCCTCGAACACTCCAGTTCACATCTAGCTTTTACAAGATATGGCAGCTCTCTGATGATGCTTCCAATAGGGGACGCGAAACATTGGAACCAGTGTCCTACACGACACGGTTAAATCCAGAAGAGTTAAATCCCCAGTCGATGCAAAGAGATGTTCAGAGTTTTCCCCTCATGCTAAAATAGTAAATTGTGTTTCTTCATGTGAAGTTGTTAAATTACCTCGCTCCTCCACCAAAACGAATATATCTAATGATGAAAGACTGAGAAACTCAGCTTTTTGTTTGTCTTGATACATGTCAAGGAATTAAAGTTTTTGTCCAAACAATACTGTTCATTAATGCACTGCAGGAAAAATGTAAAGCATTCATCCTACCCTATCATTTTAACTTGCAACCATGTTAAATCTTTATAAAGCCTGACCAAAAAAAAAAAAAATCGATTAGGTCTAATACATGACAACAACAAAGAGCGAAGACAAATCAATGTACAATCAGAATATATTTTTGCACAAACTCCATTCTGAGGTCATTTAATGAGTCACCAACCATTAACTGTCAGCAAAACCTGACAGCCACTGGCAACCAAAAGATATGCTCACTGGAGGAGGACTGACAGCACATAGAGAAGTTATTCTTTGTTCCCGGTTAATCAGCAACAATGCACTGCACTGAATAACAAATGTGTAAACAACCACCACATCAAAGCAAGCCTAACAAAACAAAAAATACTAAGGGACTAAAAATGTTGTTCTTCTGCTCTATAAAACAAATGCAAGAAAAATCTAAAAACACTCCAAACCTGAATAAACCATAAAAACAGAATGAATGAAAATATCTAATGACTGAGGCTTCACATGGTTACTCTGCTGTGACGGCAGACATGTCCCAGAATGTCAAAGGGACTAAACATCATTTCTACTGGGACACTCACAATGAAGACTAAGTAATGAAATTGAGTTTTGGAAAACAAAACAGTAGCATACACTGCCAAAGTGTTCCACCTTATCTTGGTGATAACAGGAGGTGTTAGTAATGGACTAAATCAAATCTTCAAAAATCAGCCTAACGGTCACTGCAAACATGATGAAGCTCCCAATTGGCAACTCCATAAGTACCGAGGAAAAGGGCTCATAGGAACAGCGCTAATGCATTGACATGTTTTACTTCTCCAAAATAAAACTTTCTAGTGGGCTTGTGTGATTATGTGAAACAACCTGCCTACTGCACACTTTTTATCCATCCAAAAATGAAAATGCATTGTGAGAGTTTAGGAAAGGAAAAATCTGATTTTTCTAATAAACACAAGCTGCTGGATTGCTGTAGAAGCAGATTTTTTTTTTTTGGGGGGAGGGGGGGATATCTCAAAAAAACTTTAAAAAAAAAACTCAGTCATCTTGAAATGGCCATAAAAAAATGTTGCTGCTAAAATAAAGAAAAAACACTTAAAAAAATCTGAGTTAAGAAAATTCCCAATAAAGGTGTCAACAGGTTTCCTGGAAAAATTTTCCAATGTTATAAATCAACAAAACAGTCAAGAAATGTTAATTCTGAAATGGAACAGCATAATGGTAATCTCGAGTTGTTTAAAAATATTTCTGTACATGAATCTGGCTTATCAGTGACACAGCAACACAAAACAACTAAGTTCAACCACATAGTTTTATAAGGTCTGAAAAGGTAAAAAAAAAAAAACAGTTCAGTTATCTTACATAAAAATATGGAAGTTCTGTTTTGTATGTTTATAAAGAAAAATCTAAAATTACTCTGTCAATGCAAGTTCAAGCATGCCATCAATGCTGCAGAATTATTTGGGTATACAGGTGGTCCTCAACTTACAATGGGTTTCCGTTCCTTGAAACCCAACATAAGTCGAAAATGTATTTAATACAGCTAACCTAACGAACATTATAGCCTAGCATACATGCGATGGCCGTTATGGGCTTGCTGCCTTCATCCTGGGCAATAATCTTGAGTTTCTCCTTATGAGTAATTGCCTTCCTCTTCCCACCAGTAGCAGGAGACAAAGATGGGCATTTCTGTGACATTGCGAATGCACAAAACACAATGTAGATACAGAGGGGTATCTGTATAGCGGTCATGTGACAGACCGGGGGATGCGGATGACTGCCGCTCCCTAGCATCATAAGAGAGTATCGCATCGCATATCACTTGCTGAGGGGAGGAAAAAAAATTCACAATTCGAAGTACGGTTTCTACTGAATGTCTATCACCAACTCACCATCATAAAGTTGAAAAATTGTAAGTTGAACCATTGTAAGACAAGGAGCATCTGTGCTTATTTGACAATGGTGGCCAAGGTACAGCATATTGTCAAATACCAAATTACACAGATAGATCAACAGTGTTTGAGAGACTCAACTGCAAGCAATGCAAGTATGACCTGCAGAAGCACAATCAATTTAACCCAGAAGGAAAACCCCACAAATGATATTAAACCACCCTCTCTATTTACACAAGGAGACAACAGCTGATGCTTCAGGGTGAGTAATGCCATTTCCCATGCTTTGCCAGGCAGAATCACTCAAGATATGGTGGGATGCTTCCAACAAGACAAGAGAGAACTGTCAGTTTTATCAAACTGACTCAATAGCTGCTCATCAAGAAGGCCTGTCATGCTACAAGCACCACTGCTGACCATGGGGGGTTGTTAGTGTTGGGAAAGAGATGCTGGAGCGGCACTGGGCATGGAGGCTGTCAGATTAGTGGGAAGGTGATAGCTAGACAGTCTCTTCCTTCTACTCCTCTGTGTGTATAAAAAGTTTGTCAAGGTTACAATCACTGAACTGGCTTTTTTCCCCCCAAATTCTGTTTCCGTGAGTAGCACTGGAAGGAAGACCTGGTCACAAAGGGGAGGGGGGAAACTGAAAATTTGTCCTAACAGAGAGCTAATAACTTCCAAGGCTAAAGGTGTTAAGACTGATAAAGTATTGGTTACACAGTGACCTCAACAACCACCCCCCCCCCCCCCCCACACACACACACACACACACACTGCTTGTCCCAAGAGAGGTCAGGGCAAACTGGAGCCTAAACCAGCAACACAGGGGACAAGCCCGGGGGGGGGGAGACACACGACACGACACACCCAGGATGGGATGCTAGTCCACCAGAAGGCACCCCAAGCAGAACTCAAAAGCCAGACCCACCAGAGAGCAGGACCTGGCCAAGCCCGTTGCGCCACCGCACCCCCTTCAACAACCACTGGATCTAAAAACAGCTTTATATCTGCCATCATAAGAATTCAACCAAAGCTTTGTAATACTATCGCCACGCAATTAATACTTATTTTACAACCGAAAATAGTTTCCCAGATGTGCCCTTATTTCATATTGTTATACAACAGGCAATTGACTTAAAACTTTATAGAACATGAGAGCAGACAATCTGACGTGGCTCAAGAGCCACAGTCATTTTAAAGTGGATGCCAAATCCATTCACATTTCTGCAGCACAACTCCGACAGTAGTAAACCACAAGAATTATAGCACAATCGACATGATTTTCTGCTTTACAAACTTTAATATGATATGTGCTTAATATGATCTCAGCCATGGAAGCACACAAATTAACTTATGAGTGCGCTCTCCAAGCTGAGACCGCTAAATCAGCAAGTGGTCTACGCATACATCATTTCCTTGCACATTATCAGCAAGGCTCAAAGGGATCTTATGCTCCTGAGTGCTGCTTCATCTCCACTGATTCAGTAAACAAAATAGCCAGGGAAACAGGTGAAACTAAGATGATTTGGACAAAATCACAACAGTAAAAACAGATAATATAAAATCATCTTCAGGGCTATTTGCTGGCAGAGCGATTTATGGACATTAATCCCCCCCCCCGTTCTACATAATGTTGCCATTTAAGGAAATTTTACTTAATTTATATAAATTTTTTTAATGAAAAGTTAAGATCACTTCCAAGCAGTTTGATACAAACCTTTTTTTAAACCACGTTAAGAAAAAGGTTGCAAAATACATTATGCCTCTGAGCTTCACCCCAATTTTGTGAGCATTTTATTTCTGAATCACACAAATAAATGAAATGTATATGCACAATGGTACTGTAAAAACATACTGATGAAAACAGGAACAGGGTTCCAAAACAAGTTCTGTACTGCCTGCAAGATATCCAACTTAAAACAACTGGTGTACAGAAAAGAATTCTCCCAATCAGCCCCATGGCTGAGTCCTTTGGCAAAACCCATACGGAAAACAAACAGATGTCAGGCAAGATGGGGCACATGTAGTTTTTTTTTTTCTTCTCACATCTGATTAACCCTAAAAAAAGAGCTGCCACTGGTTCATAAATCACCATGTCCTGTGGACAAAATTGTTGGGCACTTGAAGGAGCACCACCGGATATGCAGCCATAAAAAAACCCTGATCCTAATCACTTCTTGGTAATTTTCAGAAGGTAAGTACAATGAGAAAAATACTCCCACCGTACTGTTTGAATTAAAAGTGTTACATAAAATTGCCAGATGGCCCAAATACTCTGATGCAATAAAACAGGATGGTGCAAAATATTTGTATAGCTCAATAAGAGAGAAACAAAAAAAAAAAAAAAAAAAAAAAAAAAACACCCAGTATCCCTCCTTAAATACAGGCAGTTTTCATTTGTTGTGGCTATTACTTTGTTCAAACAGAGAAGTACTTTAACATAGACATAAAGGAAGAGATCTTACAGAATCAGGAGATAACCTCTCCTGGTAACAGCTGATTACAGCATCACAGAAGCATCTCATCAAGACATTATTGTCATGCCCATCAATAGTGCTTTAGCTCACTGCTGATCAAGTCCTGTCACAACTACAGGTGTTGCAGTACAGATGGTTTACCAAAGTCTATCATTACTGGGCCTTAGAGAGGGTAAGAGCTTTTTAGTGTTGGTCACGGGTCTTCTTTTAAAAGATAAATACAGTAAAAGGCCAATTAAATGGGAATTGATCTATAACTGATGGGTCATTGAACCCTTTTCGGAAAGTGAGAAACTAAGTTACAGCGCAAGTGGGTTAGAAATGCTGAAATGCCTCTTAGTCCTACAGCTGTCTCAGCACCTGCCATCAATTCATTGTCAGCAAATCACACTTAACAGGTCAAACAGGGCAAAAATAGAGTGATTTAGGATGTTCAGTCAACATTTGGTCAGTGTGAACACTGATTTTCGTGAACTCCAATTCAACACGACCCCGCTTTTTCGTGATGACATTTTGTGGACCCTAATGATCATGTTATGAGGTTTAACTGTAGCTCTACAACTGTGAATTGGTTCAGGGAGACTTGAAGAGCTTGTGGTGAAGTGAGAGGAAAAGAAATGAAAGACTCAGAAGGGAAATTCACACATACAAAAACTTCACAGGTCGTCTTCCCCAGATATTCAGGACCACAGAATCCATGCTAAAAACATCAAATAATTCAAATTAAGTGTAAACCATTTACATTTATTTATTTAGCACATGCTTTTATCCAAAGCAACTTCCAGTGAAATAACTCCATGTCATGTTAAATGTATAGTCTTATTACTAAGAATGTTTGAGTCCTACCTATCTGACAGATCCTATCAAGTGGTCTGGCGGAGCTCCCATTCTGCTCCTCTACCCCCCTCAACCGGTGTCCCGCAGGGCTCGGTACTAGGTCCTTCCTCCTCGACACTTCCTCCTTCGGCCTGGCCATAGCCTCCCATGGATTCAAATACCACTGCTATGCTGATGATACCCAGCTCTTCCTCTCCTTTCAACCTGGAACATCAGACATTTCTGCACGCATTGCTGCCTGTCACATCTCTGCATGGATGTGTGATCACCACCTCTAACTCAACCTCTCCAAAACAGAGACCCTACACCTCCCAGCTGGCCTGTCCACCTGTAACACTTTATCAATCAAACTGGACAACTCACTCATTTTACCTACCTCCTCTGCTTAGAGTCTAGGAGTAACAATTGACTGAAGTCTATCTTTCTCTCAGCACACCAAAACCACAACCCAGACTTGCAGATACATCCTGCATAATATCCGCAAGACGCCCTTACCTCACAACTGACTCTACTTGTCCAGGCCATGGTGACATCCCATCTGGACTACTGCAGCTCTCTTACGTGGTCTTCCCACTACTGCCATCACACCTCTGCAGCTGATATAGAATGCTGCTGCATGAGTTGTGTTTGACTTGCCAAAGGGTTCCCATGTATCTCCTCTACTCGTTTCTCTGCACTGGCTTCCTATAGCTGCCCGGATCAAATTCAAGACCCTGGTTATTGCCTACAAATGCATCAATAGAACTGCTCCTAGCTATTTAAAAGACTTAATCAACAGCTACACCCCAACCAGACCGCTTTGCTCATTTACTTCTGCTCGCTTGGTGGTCCTGGGCATGCAAGGTAAAGTGCAGAGGTTCTCAGTTCTGGACCCACTGTGGTGGAATGACCTCTTCCTCCCACTCAGAACTGCTGAAACTCTGCCTACATTCTGAAAACTCACCTTGTCCGGAGTCACTTTGCCCATGATCTCTTAAGCTCCTCTATGGTGTAAATGTTCATGCACCATAACTTTATGATCATGTCCAGATAAGCCTTTACACAGTCGCTACTCCTGTATTGTATGTAAATGTTTGTGCAAATTTTAAAAAATAAAATATTCGTAGAAAGGTGATCAGGATTAGTCTATCCTGCACTTTATGCACCTACTTGCACTGGGCGGCATGGTAGCACAGTGAGTAGCGCTGCCGTCTCACAGCACCTGAGTGGTGTGAGAGAACAGGGGTTCGATCCCCGCTCAGTCTGTGTGGAGTTTGCATGTTCTCCCTGTGTCTGCGTGGATTTCCTCCAGGTGCTCCGGTTCCCTCCCACAGTCCAAAGACATGCTGTTCAGGTTCCCCCATAGTGGGCGAGTGTCATGGAGTGAGTATGTTTCACTGATGCATGGATGAGTAACCCTTTGTAAGTACTGTATCTAGCAGTGTAGTCACCTTGGTGAATAAGGTGTGTGGCCTAGTAACACTACATAGTATCCATTGTAAGTCGTCGTACAGAAAAATCACACACTTTTTTTGCACAAGCTGGTAAGATTGTTCAGACAACCAGCAGCCCACAGAATTAAATGGGTTGGAAAAGTAAGAAAAGAAAAAAAAAATCCTATATTCCATAAAAATGTAGGAGAAAGACCTCAGATCACTGAATTGAGTGAATTGCAATTGGAACCACACCGACAACAATATGCACTTAAAAAGACAAAAACCACTGTAAGAAGAATTTAAAACCGCAGCTTGTAGTAGCACTTCTGAAAACCACTAGCTCCTTGTTCCCTTACTCGGTGTCAAGATACGGGGGTGTAGGGCAGAACTATTTAGGGATCCGTGCACCAGCTGCAATGCCAGAAATAACACCAAGCACTTATGCGGAGGAGGAGCAGACAGAAAACACCTCGTGCACTCCAGTCAGAACAAACACTGGGCAAGTCTCCTTAGTGATTTTTACCATGAATGAGCTGAAAAATAAGTCTAAATATGGAGAAAATTTAGGAGAGAACTCTGTCAGCAGTTGGATTTGAGATCAATGTGTGACTGAGTGAGTGTGTATGTTGTGGCTGAGGGGGCACAATATACAATGAAATGGGGTCTATAAAAATAAGTGACATGACAGTTAAGTAACTCTAGAGACTAACTGTAAAACTACATAACCCATGACAAAGTAAATGAGGATCACAGCAGCAAGATAGCATCTCACATAAACAACAAAATATGAAAAAAAAAATAGACAGAAACAAACTACAATGTATAATTTAATACTGGAAGGTTAGCAACTTTCAAGGACTGGACTGTCCAACCAAAATACACTCAAAAGCAGCACTGCTGCCACTTTGATATGATGTTGCATCTCCAGAAGATTTTAAATTTTTACACTAATGATCGCAATCATCCATAATTATCCACACATAAAAAGTCAAAAACTTAAGAAAAATTCTCTGTATAACATTTTATGCATTAAGTTGAAAACATTGAGATTTTTCATAACAAAGCTTTTCCCACTGTCAGATAAAAGTGATTTTTCCCATGAACTCTTAGCCATGAAAACTATTAAACATTAAACTATTAAAAACATTAAAATTATTCTTAAGACCATTTCAAAATTCCATGACACTCTGCCCCACCATTGATAAGCCAGCTTCTGACGACATTTGGTAGAGAAATTAAATGTTCCCCAAAGTTACGAAAAACCAATGCATTGCAAAAGGCATGTAGAAAACAAATGGAGCAAAGCTATTTCTCTATGTATTTTTTCCTTAAAGTAAGGATGAGGATCATTATTTGCCTGGAAAAGACACATTTACCTGTGCAAAACCCTTTGTCCTCTAGGCTGACAATACTATCAAAAACAAACAGCTTAAGAACAGAACTATTAATCTTATATTTTCCACATAAAGATGCATAACTACATAAAGTGGAAGCTCCTGAGCTGAGAAAGCAACACAGACAAGTGCCCAAAATTTCCTGCTTAAAACACTGGACATCAGCCCTTTACAACTTATAGCTTAAACAAAAAAGTGCTGCAAGTTAAGCTTTCTTGTAACAATTAGCACAAGGAGTGATGGAGGGGTACCATTACCCAAGTTCAAGAGTGCCCAACTCTTTTCTTTCTTCCCTGTTTCTATACTGCCCATACATTGTTCCCACATTATATCTATTCCCACAGTATTTACATTGTTCCTTTAACATCTCTATACCCTTCATATACTATTCCTGCACTGATACCATTCCTCCACCTTTTCTGTACTGCTACTATACTGTTCCTGGACTGTTACTACACCATTCGCACTATGGTGCGCACAACAAGTTATGCTGTTGTCTGACAGCATCTGGACAGTGAGCAAGGACGTGGGATTCCCACTCAGTCTGTGTGGAGTTTCCATATTCTCCCTTTGAGTGGGTTTCCTCTCACAACCCAAAGACATTCGTTGTGAAATATAAGTGAACTGGTTACTCTAAATTGTCCATATTGTGCAAATGTGTGCGAAGGACAGAGATAGTATTGCTCTGACATACAGCTGAGTGATGGACTGTATGCAGTGCACTGTGTCTACTGCATCTAGCACTTTAAGTCACCTTGATGAGCAAGTATTGTACTCATTGTGTACATGATGATTCAAATCACTATGAGAAAAGCATCCGCTAAATAAATGCCAAATATACCATTCCCAGATGGTTTCAATACTGTCCTGTTACTACAGTTCAGACTCTTAGTGCTAAATGGTACAGTAGTAACAGTGCAGCATTTGTACTGTCCCTACGTACTGCTAGCATTTCTACTGTCCTTGCGTATTGCTACTATTACAGTTCATATACTCTTGGTGCTGGAAGTAACAGTGCAGCATTTTTATACTGTCCCTACACTGTGTAATTATAATTATGTATATCATCATAATCATACTCTTGCAATGCCATAGTGTTCCTGCATTCTTCCTACCCTAGTAATCATCATGTGTCCCAGGCATGCTGCTTACCACAGTTACATACTTCCTGCATATCCGATCGTATCGTACCGGTTCCGTTCCCTCGTGTCACTTACGTTACGGTAAAGTTAGTGACAGGAGCGAACTGACGGTGGTTTTACCTAGAAACTCGTTTATCACATGACATGACTCACCGCCCTCCGGGAGGGAAAAAAGAAAAAAAGTACAAATAAAAGAACAAAAGTCAGGCTCGCTCACCTTCAGTGCGAACTTCTCTCCGTCTTTCTTCTGAAATATTTCCAAAACCTTGCCATTGATGCCCAAGCCAAGGACCTGGCTTGTGACCTTGTAGTCGTCGGTGATGGCGTTCTTCTTGATCTGTAAAGTGGCTCTGACATGAAACGGCAGCAACTGCACCGGATTCGGGACGCTCTGCGGCGGCTGCTGCTGCGGTTGGTTTTGCGCGTTCGACAACATTGTACACCACACAAGAACGAGGGTTTTTCCTTCTCCTCTCCGCAACTTTATCGGCTTCGCTTCGTGTTAAAAATCGTCCTAGAAGAAGCAGCAGGGCGGGCAGCCCGCGAGCTAACAAGCTAACAAGTTAGTTCTCCTCCAGGTGTCACTGTGGCCAGCGCGAGACCGCGGCCGAGGCCACCAATATTCGATCTCTTCAACGCGAGCGCTGTGCTATTCTTCGCAACTAACATCCATTTCAGGCATTGGTCTTCAACTTCAACTGCCTGTGAAGACCACTTTCTATCGTTCTTGTAAAACAGTAACTTTGTGTGCGATCTAGCGAATAGATGTAACTTTAAATTTTTAAAAAAAGTGAACGCACTTTCAAAACGAAGAATGGAAGAAAACAAGACACGAGAACACGGGCTCGCTCGCGCACGCGCCACCGTCCACTTTCCGACCTCTCAGCAGCGACTCTTCTCCTGACGTCAGAGGGCCTCGAAGGCCCTCTTAAAGGAGACCCGCTCGAAACTCTGTCCTTCCCTCGGGTGGAGGGTGGTCTTGTTTCCCGTTGCTGCAGTCGGGCAATACCTGTCCGCGTGAGTAAGAAAAATCACTATGAAAGACTAAGTTCATTTAAATATTGAACATTGTAGCGAGTGCAGGTTTGGGCTCCCCTGGAGCAAAAGACGACTAATGTCCATGAGAAAACGTTCACTGGAAAGCTGGCACACAGCGAGTGTATTATCCGATCGGCGCTATGCATAGTGCTGTAGATAATGAGGAAATGCTAATACTTTCTGTCTCCTTGGTCCGTTATGGCGACAGATACAATACTACACTTTGGTTTAGGCCAGGAAGCGAAATGAAGAGAATTTTTATTTTTTCCCCCAAATTATCCAATAAAGTTTAAAATTCTACTGTAGGCACTTGTTCATAAATACGTTCAAAACCAAGACATTATGATTATAAAATAGACATCCCAGAACGAAGTATACCAAAAACAAAAACGGGGGGAATAAAAAAAAAAAAATACAAAACTAACAAGACTATTTAGAGTCATTTAACACACACACACACACACACACACAGACACACACACACAAACAACCACTGTCAGAACTGCTTGTCGAATACAGGGACGCGGGGAACCGGAGCCCAACCCAGCAACCCAGGGCGTAAGGCTGGAGGGGACACACCCAGGACGGGACGCCGGGACGCCAGTCCGTCGCAAGGCACCCCAAGTGGGACTCGAACCCCAGACCCACCGGAGAGCAGGACCCGGTCCAACCCACTGCGCCCCCCCATTTAACAAACATTTATTTAAAGTCAGATAAATCCATCAGTGTGCAATCAGTACTTAAATAATACAAATCCAAGGAGTAAAGTTAAGGGAGCAAGCCATTTATTCTACTCCACACCAGCACTACTTATCCAGTCTCTCATTACAGCTTAGGGGATATGGCAGTAAATATATTACACAGTTTAGACACCTGATAATACCACCCTTTTAAATTAAAATACAACACAATTTTAAGACCAAGTAAAAACAAACCAATGAAAAATGTGAATAAAATTAAGACAAATATACATAAGTATAAAATACATGCACAATAAAATCCTGTCAAATACACCTTTAAATAAGTAACGCAGTACATAAATATTAAAAAGGACCTACAGTAGATGCCTGATTAGGAGCCAACCTAAGGAAGTTTGGGCTACAGCTGAAAGTCCTTCCATTTCTCTCCAGCCTCAGTGAAGCTGCAATAATGTCCAGTTGGATTCAGATTTTTCAAGTCTGCCTTTTTTTTTTTTTTTTAAAAAAAAAAAAAAAAAATTTAAGGCACACCCCATATTCCAGGTCCTTCCCTTTACATACAAGGTTGATGCTAGGCCCCAGTTCACACTTTGTGATGCTCACCAGCAACCACAAAATTGTACCTTTAATGGGTGGTTTTTTTGGGGCCAACCCTTCAAGACCTTACCATGGGATAAAAGCCAAATCCTTATCTATGGAAAAATGGGATTGAGTACAGAAGTTTAGCCATTTTCCTCCCCGCCTCCTTCAGAAGAGAGAGAAAGGAGGAAACCCCCCCGACCCCCCACCACACACACTCTCCAAATATACCATTGCCAATAGACTAGACATCTCAGTAAAATCAAATTACCAAGACATCACAATAGAATCTCATCACTTCAACAAAATGATCCTTCATGAACTTACTCATTTAGCAGACACTTTTCTCCAAAGTGATGTACATCGGAGAAAAATAAAATGTGCGCAGTGCATCATAGACTTGCAGACATGTGATTCTGAAGCCCCATAACAAGTAGCACTGCTGTCTCACAGTGCCTGGGTGGTGAGAGAACATGGGTTTGATTACTGCTCAGTCTGCATGGGTTTCATCCCACAGTCCAAAGACATACTGTTCAGGTTCACCCATAGTGTGGGAGTGATAGAGTGTTCCGCTAACATATGGATGAGTGACCATATTGTGTCTAGCAGAGCAAGTCACTTTGGTGACTAAGGTGTGTCAATAACACTACATTGAGTTCATTAGAAGTCACTTTGGAGAAAAGCATCTGCTAAATAAATGTAACAGCACAGTTAATTTGTGCCATACCACCATATGAACAATGTACATTGTGAGTATCCATTATTCAGTTAGCTATTGAACATTTAAATTTCCATTCAAATCAACTTAGAAAAAGACAAACATTAAGTTTAAACATCTATTACAATTCAAATAAACCTTGCATCCATCATGTACAACACTTCAATTTATTCTCTAAACATCCTACAAGAAAACTTTACTTCATATACCACATCAATATTCTATTACAATCCAATCAACAAATCACCTACAAAACAAAAATCTGTTACACAAATACAACACCCTACAACCATTACAACAGAAAACCCCATGTAATTTACCTTTGCACAACACCCCTCATCTCATAAGCACTCCTAAATCATACAGAACACTTAAGTTACAATTAAATTAATTTCCCACCAAAACAAACCATTATCCAATCAAAACAATCAATCCCAGTTACCAAAAAAAAAAAAAGTACAACTCCACACTTGCTTTCAACATGACACAGAATTCAAAACCCGAGTCTCCAAAAACCCACCAAATCACAATTAACCCTCATCTATGACACCCCCCCGAAAAAAAAAAAAAAAAAAAAAAATCCCATCAAATCCTGAAACACAAACTTACACCAAAATTTAAATTACTCTTCAAAAATAAAACCTTCCATAAGGTAACTGGGTTAAACTCAAACACCCATGTTACACAATCATTTAAATATACAGTCTGAACAAATTAAGAGATTAAACTACTTAATCCCAGCATATTAAAATCCATTAAGCAAAAAATAAATTTACCAAGTCCCATCCTCTCCAGATCCCTGGTCTAACTCCTCAAAACCATGTGAGGATCTCTCAACCTGGGAGGAAGGCTGAAATGGCTCCCCTTCTAATGGGGTTGATGTGCCTTCTCTGTATTCTTGCGTAGCATCTGCAGACTCTTCTGTAGCACACTGGGGCAGTTGGAAGAGGGGGCAGTCTCGGGGATGGGCCAGCACCAGCAGCAGCTCCTCCATTTCTTCCCCTGGACCTTCGAGAGAGAGAGACCCGAGATGACCACAGCCACAACCCCCCCCCCCCCACCCACCATGGTCTACCCGTTCCCTGTCCCCCGCCCCCTGCCGTTCTCCCCCACACAATCCTCAATAAATACCCCCCCCCCCCCTTAAAGACAAAATTCTTACCTGTCCCGGCACATCCTTTACACCTTCACTTCAAGTGATTTAGACCCAGACTTCTGTCAGTTACTTTCATTACTTTTCATAGCAGATATGGCAAGGATAGGTTCTGAACAGGTGTAACAACTGAAATATCACATTTGGAAAGTGTTGACTATCAAACATAGGTAAAGTAGTCCAATTGGCTAGGTCCTCTAATCTTTAGAGAGACCCCAGTAGTAGTTTAATGAAACAGACTTACAGGGGTATAACAATTTATCAGGTTTATTGAGGAGCTTAAGTATTAGCAATAGTTCTCAGCTCTACAAATGTGATGAATGAGGGACAATCTGTTGAGGTGACTATGGCTTAAGGCAAAGAAAGATACATAGCTGCTGCCCATGCAAAACATTTATTGGAACACCAAACATACACACACACACACACACACACACACACACACACACACACACAGTGAGAGGTAGCAGTATCAAGTGGCAGAAGGGCTTGCATGATCTCAGGATTTCCAGCACTACATCAGGAGCAGTATGCTCCTGGTAGGGTCTCCCAGGAGAAACAGGTCTGGAGTGAGGAGCCAGACTAACATGATCCAAAAACCACCATGAAAAAAAGCAGACAATGTTTACCCTGCCTAGAATAGGGTCACCGGGACCTTTCCCTGGAAACAGCCTTGGGTGGAGTGTTCTAGGAGAGCGCCTGGCAGCAGGACAGCCCACGTTACCCGACTGGGCTCAGTCCAAAAACGCAGCGTGGAGGCACCAGGCATCATGACCCCTCATGGCAGAAGCTGGGTCTTGGCACATGGAATGTAACCTCACCTCACAGAACTGGTGCAGGAGGTTGCAAGATACCAACTAGATATAGTTGGGCTCACCTTCACTCAGTGTTGGCTCTGGAACCAAACTCCTCAACAGGGGGTGGTCCCTCTCCTAGTCAGGAGTTGCATGGGGTGAGAGGCGCCGGGTAGGTGTGGGGATACTCGCAAGCCCCCAGCTGGCTGCCATACAGTTACAGCTTATCCCGGTGGACGAGAGAATCACCTTACTACAACTTAGGGTTGCAGAGAGGAAAACTGACTGTTGAGTGTGCTTATGTATCAAACAGCAGTTCAAAGTATTCGACCTTCTTGGAGAGAGTGGGTGGGGTTCTAGACAGGGCCCCACCTACAGACTCCATAGTCCTGCTGGGGGACTTCAACACTCATGTTGGCAATGACTAGGAAATGTGGCAGGGGGGTGATGGGGAAGAACAGCTTGCCTGATCTGAACCTGAATGGTGAAATGTTATTGATTTCTGTGCTAGTCATGGTTTGTCCATAACAAACACCATGTTCAAACACAAGGATGCTCATAAGTATACTGGGTACGAGAGCTCCTTGGGCCAAAGGTCAATGATCGACTTTGTAGTCATTTCATCTGACTTGAGGCCATGCGTTCTGGACACTCAGGGGAAGAGGTGCTGAGCTGTCAATCGATCACCATCTTATGGAGAGTTAGATCAGATGGCAGGGAAAACTGGACAGACCCAGTAGGCTCAGATGTGTAATGAGGATGTGCTGGGAATGTCTGTTGGAGGACCTGGTCTGGAATGATTTTAACTTGCACCTCCGGGAGAGCTTCTCCCATGTCCCAGAGCAGGTAGGGGACATGGAGTCTGAATGGACCCTCATCAAAACCTCCATTGTGGAAGCAGTCAGGCATAGCTGTGGCCAAAAGTTTGATGGTCCCAGACAGGGCGGCAACCCGAGAACCTGCTGGTGGACACCGGTGGTGAGGGAAGCCATCAAGCTGAAGGAGGCCTTTAGGGCCCAGTTGGCTCTGGGACTCCTGGCTCAGACAGGTACTGGCAGGTGAAAAAGGCAGCAGTGGCTGTGGTTGCAGAAGCAACATCCAGGGCATAGGAGGAGTTGAGAGGCCATGGAAAATGACTTATCGGTTGGCTTCAAAGAGATTCTGGAGAACCATTCGGCAGCTCAGAAAGGGCTGGAGGAGCTTTGCTCAGGCTGTGCTCAACAATGGTGGAGAAACTCTGACCTCAAATGAGGACATAGTCAGGAGATTGAAGGAGCACTTTGAGGAACTCTTAAACCCAAGTGATATGCCCCCCTTACAAGAGTCAGGGCCAGAGGCTTCTGGGCTGCCAGAGTCCATTTCCCTGGTGGAAGTCACTGAGGTAGTTGGTAAGCTCCACAGTTGCAAAGCACCACTGGATGAGATGCACCACTGGATGGTGGATGAGATCTACCCAGAACTGCTTAAGGCCTTGGATGTTGTAGGGCTGTCATGGCTGACACACACCTCTGCAATGTTTCATGGACCTCAGGGACAATGCCTTTGGATTGGCAAACTGGGCTGGTGGTCCCTATCTTCAAGAAAGTGGACTGGAGAGTGAGTGAACTATCAGGGTATCACACTTCTCAGCCTCCCTGGGAAATTGTATTGACATTGTGCCGGCATGAGGCAACGTGTTGATTGCTTCTCCTCACAGACTTGTTAGTTTAGTGTATATTTTTGTTTGCGCCACTGTTCTTCCAGCCAGTTTATTCTCTTATTGCTAATGACTGCCAAACACTTCTGCAAATACGTGAAAGTGCAGTTAGACGCAATTCTCAACGTTAGAGCACCAAACTCGCTACCTTCGCTCTGCCGTGAACAACATCATGACCGCAACCCACCTGAGACCATGCAGAAGATGCGATCTTGGAAACGGGGCCACAGGGCCAGCGTACAGTTGAGAGTGAAACGCCGCGGGCTACGACCTCCGATGCCCAGCATTTTCCTGTCCAATGGTCAGTCTCTGGACAACAAACTGGATGATCTCAGAAGGTGACAAATTCTGAAGAGATTTACAGAACTGCTGCGTTTTCTGCTTTACGGAGACGTTGCTCACTGCCAGAACACCAGACCGCACAGTCCAGCCTGAGGGCTTCTCAATCTACCGGGCAGATCAGACTGATTATCGGGGGGGGGGGAGAAAGAGAGCGTATGCTCTTAAGAACACATGGTGCACAAATGTAGAAGTGATTGCGCAGAGCTGCACTCCAGACCTTGAATACTTCCTGATCAAATGCTGACTGTTCTACCTGCCCAGGGAGTTCTCGGCTGTGCTCATGGCCGCAGTTTACATCCCACCCCCCAGGAAACACACAGTGCGCTGAATGAGCTGTACCACGTCGTCACTAAGTACGAGAACAATCACCCAGATGGACTGTTCATTATCCCTGGGGACTTTAAGCTGATTTCAGAAACATGTACCCCCAAGTACCATCAGCACATCTCCTGCCCCACCAGAGGTTCAAACACCCTCGACCACTGCTACACTTCACAGAAAGGTGCGTACCGCTCCTTGCTGTGTCCACACCTCGGGCAGTCAGATCACGCCTCGATCCTGCTGCTCCTGGTCTACAAGCAGAAACTCAAGCGAGAGGAACCTGTGATGCACACTGTGCAGCGCTGGACACCAAAAGCGGAGGAAATGCTCCAGGACTGCTTTGACTCCGTATACTAGGACATGTTCAGAAACTCATCCTCTAATCTGGACGAGTATGCCACAGTGGTCACGGACTTCATCCACTACTGTGTTGGTGTCTGCATACCCCATAAAACAGTCCGCTCATTCCCCAACCAAAAATCATGGATTACCGCCGAAATAAGATCCACGTGCGAACTTGCACGTTTCAGTCCAGAGACACAGATGTGTACAAGAAGAGTAAGAACGAGCTTTGCAAAACAGGAATATAGCAGGAAGGTGGAATCAGAGTTTAACTGCACTCAAGATGCACATAGGCTGTGGCAGGGAATCCAAAATGGATTATAAACCACAAAAGTGGTCATTGACAGGTGCTGCTGTGTCTCTCCCAGACGAACTGAATGCGTTTTATGGCCGCTTCGAGTTCGAGAACACAAAGACCCCCCCTACCCCCGCTGATCCCCACGCAGTGTACTCATGATAACGCCGGTCTCACCGTCTTTGTGGCACAGGTGAGAAACTTTTAGCCGAGTCAACGTTCCCAAAGCTACTGGTCCGGACGAGTTTTAAAAACATGCAGTGGGCAACTGGCTACTGTCTTCATGGACATATTTAACACCTCCTTAAAAAGCTCAACTGTACCCACTTGTTTCAAAAACACTACCATCATCCCCGTTCCTAAGAAAAACAAAGTGAGCTGCCTTAATGTCTCTCGCCCAATGGCACTGACCCCCATTGCAATGAAATCCTTTGAGAGGCTGGTGCTGGGACACATTAAAGACACCACTCCAGACACTCTGGACCCACTGCAATTTGCCTACCGCCACTACAGATCAACTGAAGACGCAATATCACACACATTTCACACCATTCTGTCTCACCTGGATAATAAAAACTGCTATGCAAGGCTATCGTTTGTAGACTATAGCTCAGCATTTGACACTGTCATCCCAACCAAGCTGATCCAGAAACTGCTAGGGGTGGGACTGAGTGCTGCATTGTGCAATTGGATCCTGGATTTCCTCACCAACAGACCCCAGCGTATGCAGATTGGCAGCAATACCTCCTCCCCACTGATCCTCAAAACTGGCACTCCACAGGGTAGCGTCCTGAGCCCAGTGCTATACTCCCTGTTCACACATGACTGTGTGGCCAGTCACAGCTCCAACACCATCATAAAGTTTGCTGATGATACCACCATTGTGGGTCTGATCACCAACAATGATGAGATGGCCTACAGAGATGAGGTGAGGCTCCTGGCAGAGTGGTGCCAGGACAACAACCTGTCTCTCAATGTTAGTAAAACTAAGGAGTTGGTGATTGACTTCAGGAAACAGGATACAGTTCAGGCACCCATCTACATAGGAGGGGGCATTGTAGAGAGGGTCAACAGCTTCAAATTCCTCAGGGTCACCCTCACTGCCAAACTCACATGGACTGAGCACACAGCATCAACCATCAAAAAGGCCTGTCAATGTCTCTACTTCCTCAGGCGTCTGGAAAAACGCCAGGATGTCCACTACAGTCCTCACCACTTTCTGCAGGTGTGCTGTGGAGTCCATCCTCACAGGGTGTATTACATCCTGGGGTGGCAGCTGCTCCATACAGGACAAATTAAAAAAAAAGCCCTACAGAGGGTGGTCAAAACAGCTGAGAAAATCGGCACACAGCTACCAGCAGTCAAGACACCTACACCAGATGTTGCCTCAGAAAGACAATGCGCATCACGAGAGATCAGTCACCTCGCACAGGCACTTCTCTTCCCTACCATCTGCAAAATGGCTTAGGTCTATTTGAACCCACACAGCTAGGTACAGGAACAGCTTTTATCCCACTGCTACAAGACTATACAACACTAACCAATGTGCTACCTTTAGTAAGCAGAGTTGGACTGCTCCACCCAAGTGCATTGGTAAATTATACTGTTACTTCATGCATTCTCATTCTCTCATTCCGAGTTCTCCGTTACCATTATTTGTTATTGCCATCACTGCTGCTATTGTTATTTACTGTCATTGACACTTGTTTGTGCAGTATTTCTATTGTCCTTGCCCATAGTCTGTGGAGAAGCATTCAGGAAGATTTTCATGATACATGTACATGGTACTTGTATCTATGACAAACTTGAAATCTGAACTTGGAAAGTCTGTGCCAGGGTGCTGGAAAGGAGGTGCTGGCCGATAGTTGATTGTTCCTCTTCAATCTGGATTCTGCCCTGGCTGTGGAACAGCGGGCCAGCTTTTTACCCTCACAGAAAACTGAAGGGGCATGGGAATTCGCTAATCCTGTCTACATGTGTTTTGTAGACGTTGAGAAGGCCTAGGACCATGTTCCCTGGGAAATTCTGTGGGAGGTGCTTAGGGAGTATGGGGTAGCGGGGCCACTACTGCGGGGCATTCGGTCTCTACACATGGAGTGAAAGCTGTGGCCGCATACTCGGCCTTAAGCCAAACCTGTTCAATGTGGGCGTTGATTGTGCCAAGGTTGTGCTTTGTCTCCACTCCCGTTTGTGATCCTGTCCATAAGAACATCAAGGCACAGTTGAGGCCAGGATGACATTCTGTGTGGGAGTCAGAAGGTGATGTCTCTGCTTTTTGCAGATGTTGTCCTTTTAGCACCATTGCATTCTTTACCTCCAACGCGCACTTTGCAGCCAAGCGTGAAGCGGTTGGGATGAGGATCAGCACCTCAAAGTCTGAGTCCATGGTTCTCTCATGGAAAAGGATGGCATGCCCCCTCCAGGTAAGAGGAGTAAATATGGGAAATTCTGCCACAGACTGGGAGCAGCGGCAGCAGTAATGCCATTGCTGTACTGAACTGTAGTGGTGAAGGGGGAGCTGAGCCATAAGGCAAAGCTTTCCATTCACCTGTTGATCTATGTCCCTACCCTCACCTGTAGTCATGAACTTAGGGTAATGACTGAAAGATAAGATTGCAGATACAAGCGGCTGAAATGAGTTTTCTCCGCAGGGTGTTGGGACTCGCTCTCCGTGACAGGGCAAGGAGAGCAGACATCCGGGAGGAACTCAGTAGAGTTTCTACTCCTCCACATTGAGAGGAGCCAGTTGAGGTGGTTCAGGCATCTGATAAGAATGCCCCGTGGGCACCTCTCTTTAGAGGTATACCAGGCACGGCCACCTGGGACAAGAGCCTGAGGTTGGCCCAGGACCAGCTGGAGGGATTCTCTCTCAAAGTTGGCCTGGGAATGGCTAGGGATCCCCCAGGCTGCGCTGGAAGAAGTTGTGGGAGACAAGGGTGGCTGGGCCTCTCTGATCTCCCTACTGCCACCCTATTAGGAAAAGCAGGATAGAAAATGAATGGATGGATGGCAAAAAGAGCCCTTTTTAAAATGCCAGATCCAAAGATACACACACACACACACACTTTCGGAACCGCTTGTCCCATACAGGGTCGCAAGGAACCGGAGCCTATCCGGTAACACAGGGCGTAAGGCCGGAGGGGGAGGGGACACACCCAGGACGGGAAGCCAGTCCGTCGCAAGGCACCCCAAGCAGGACTCAAACCCCAGACCCACCGGAGAGCAGGACCGTGGTCCAACCCACTGCGCCACCGCACCCCCTCATCCAAAGATATGATTTATCAAATAACTTTGTATAGCAATAATCCTCCCTGTTTTCTACCATCACTTGCTTAACTAGCAAACACCAAGATAATAAATGTAATTCGGCTTCCATTAAAGAAGGTCATTCTTATAATAAATTGGATGTCTGGATATTCTCCATCGTACCCTCTACTTCCGTCCAGGCCACTGTAAGCAGTTCTGGCAATATTATATGCTTTCCACACCATTTAAATAATCTCCTCTATAGTAATTAAGTTGAAGCTACTGTGCCAATGTCATACCCGCCACTTCATCTCACCAAGGAACACCTGCGGCGGCTCACAAAATGGGTGCATAAAAGGAGTGCTCAGCACCCAGGCAGACATAGAACCTTGTTCAGCCTTAGTACTCTCTTATGTGCATTACCTCGGCTCTCCTGCCTTTCCCGATTACCCTGTCCTCATTTCCCTGTCCCATAGCTCCACTTGTTCCTGGTTTTCTTTGATGTATTGCCTGCGTATTGTATTACAACTCTTGGTTTTTCCCTTTGGAAAACATTTGCTCATCAGTGAGCATTTGTTTCTTCAACCACATTTTTTGGCTTTCCCCTCGAGAAAACTTTCCTGTGCTCCGCCCTTAGGTCCAGTGTTTCCATCCCGGGTGAAAACCATGACAGGCAATTTGCTCAATGAAAATTTACTACCTGCCTTCTAGACCCAATCCCCATTAAGTTTTAAATTCAATCATCTCCTCAGGGTCCTAGTAAACTAGGGACTCTTGGTGTACCTAGATGACATTCTCATTTACTCCCCTTCTCTAGAGCAGCTCGTGGCACTAGTGCGACAGGTTTTGCGGCAGTTACCACCTTTGTCAAGACAGAAAAGTGTCAATTCTATCAGACGCAGATAGGCTTCATGCTGAAGAAAGACGGCGTTGCAATGGACTCTGGCAAGGCAAAGGCCATTCTCCAATGGCCCCGTCCCACAACGGGGCCTGGGGTTTGCCAACTTCTATCACCAGTGTATCAGGGATTTCAGCACCATCGCCGCCCCATTGATGGCCTTGACCGCCCGTAAGGCAACGAGACTTTCCTGGACCCAGGAGGTGCAACGATCCGCTGACGCCCTCAAGACTCGGTTCATGTCTGCACCTATCCTCCATCACCCAGACCCAGAGCTGCAGTTTGTCGTGGAGGTGGACACCTCGGAAACAGGGGTGGGGGTCATCCTGTCTCAACGTCAAGATGTCCCATCCAAGTTATACCAGTGCCTTCTTTTCACAGAAAATGTCCCAGGCAGAACGAAATTATGACATAGGGAATCGGAAGCTCCTGGCAGTTAAACTGGGCCTCGAGGAATGGAGGCACTGGCTTGAAGGGGCCAGACATCCCTTTGTAGTCTTCACCGACCACAAGAATTTGGAATATCTCCAATCAGCCCCTCGATTGAATCCTCGACGAGCCAGGTGGGCCCTTTTCTTTACCCGTTTTAATTTCGATATCACCTACAGGCCTGGTAGTAAGAACACTAAGGCTGATGCCTTCTCCCACACATATGAGCGGGAGTTGGCTGAACGAAGGCCGGACTTCATTTTACCCAGAATCTGCGTTCTTGCACCTGTGTAATGAGACTTTGATCAGGACCTTGCCCAAGCCCAATCCTCAGAACCTGAACCACCTGGTAAGCCCGCTGGAAAATGTTATGTTCCCCCCAGTATGCAAACCACCATTCTACAGTGGGTCCACGATCATCCTGCGGCCAGTCACCCCGGGTTCAGCAAGACCCAGGCCCTCCTGAAGAAGCAATTTTGGTGGCCATCCCTGCAAAAAGATACATGGGACTATGTCAGGGCATGCCAGGTTTGTGCCCAAGCAAAGCCCTCACCCCAGAGACCTGTGGGGCTCCTGGAACCCCTGCAGGTGCCCAATCACCCCCTGGTCCCACATTTCACTGGACTTCGTTACCTTCCCACTTCCGATGGTGGGACCATTATGACTGTGGTGTACCAGTTCTCCAAGGCCTGCCATCTGATTACCCCTTCCCAAGCTCCCTGCAGCATGGGAGACAGCTGAGCTTTCTCCATGTGTTTTGTCTCTTCGGTTTGCTGGAGGACATCGTCTCCAAGTTGCAGGCCTCAGTTCACCTTGAGGCTTTGGAAGGCCTTCTGGCAGAAGCTGGGTGCATCCATAATCCTGACGTCCGGGTTCCATCCGGAGGCAAACCGACAGGTAGAGCAACTCCAACAAGATATAAGCCAGTTCCTCCGCAGCTATTGTACCAAGAAGCCTCGACACTGGGTCTGGTATCTTCTGTGGGCTGAATATGCACACAATGCACTGACCCACACCACCACAGGCTGTTCTTTTCAGTGCACGTTAGGCTACCAACCCCTGCTGTTTCCCTGGCAACCCGGCTCCGGTGACGGACCGACGGTGGACTCCTTGTAGAGGACCAGGTCTGAAGCGTGGTGGAACGTCCAGAGGCCTCTCCTCCGCAACGAGGCCAGGGTCAAGCGTCAGGCTGACCAACACTGACGTCCCCTCTCCTTACCTGAAGAGAGGGTCTGGCTAACCATGACAGGCCTTCATCCTCAAACCCTGCGCTACATCCCTCCGTGAGCCACAGCTTGACACACCACTGCCCCTTCCCGTGCAGGATGGGAGAGGCCCCTGCACATACAGTGCTTTCCAAATTGTTAAGTATCTTAATCATAAGCTAGTTGAAGGATTTTTTCTGGCCTGGTCACAGCATTGAAGTGGCACTCGTGCATTTCATATTTTTTGTGTCCTCCCATGCTGGTCATATGTTATTGTACTGGATTTGAGTGCTGCATTTGATACTGTTGACCATAATATCCTACTGTGTGGACTTAAACCTGGTCAGGGTAAGGAGTACTTTTCTGAAGTGGTTTCAGTAGTTAACTAGCAATTTGTATTGAAATCTGATGATTGCACCTCTTCCTTCTTGTCTCTGGTTCAGGATTGTGTGCTTCAAGGTTTTGTGTTGGGTCCATTATTATTCTCACCCTGTTACATTGCTTACCAATTCTGCCCAAGGGTAAGTTTCCACTCCCATGCTGATGACAGCACAGGTGATGTCTCTAGAAAGTTGTTTACCAATAGAAAACTTGGTTAATTTATTGAGTGCTAGTAAAGAGGTGATGCTGAAATTCTTGACACAATTACACCAATCATTTACCACCACTGCTAAAGCGGCAAGCATAGAGGTTGCATTAAGGTGGCTGTTAGAAAACTAGTTTGCATCTCATGGTAGATGGACTAGGCTGTGCTTCCTTCAGCAGAGAAACAGCTGAAGTAAGGCAATTTCTTACATAGGCAAGATGCTGAGAAACAGGTTAATAAGGAGATTTAAGATGTGGGCTGTAGAAAAAAGTTGCATTAAGTATGTTAGAGTGACTTACTGCATGTTGCTGCCACCCACAGAATGTAGTGAAGAGTTTTTTTTTTTTTTTTTTTTTTTTTTTTCTTCAAACGAAGAGCAAACCCTTGAATTCTTTGCCTTTGGGCAAAGGAAATACCATCTGTGTGTGGTGATGTGTAATACTGTGCAAAAGCAGACATGTCTTGGCAGGAGGGGTGATTCACAGCCCTGGGAGGTGCTGGCTCAGGTGGGCAAATAGCTCCAGGTGCAACAGGTTACAGTTACTTCTATCCAGTAAGTATTTGGAGGATGAGCAGGATTATGTACCTTGTAGAATTAAGTGCCATTCAAGCATGCCGTTAGGGAGACAGAACAGTGAAAAATGACATATGCAGAGCAAGTGGTAGGCTCAGGTGAGACCAGTAGAGGTAGCTGTTGGGGGGTGGCAGCCAAATCAGCTACATGCGTTAGGGAATTTGGAATTAGAGGCCATTACAGGTTATGGGGAAGGATTTGTCTGAGGCTATGGAAAAGGCAAGTCAGTGGTTATGGTTAAGAGGGTAGTTGAGGCTGGAAGTCCAAGAAAGGTGTGGCATAGTTAAGATTAATGGCTGGTGGTTTAGCAAGGAACATCAGCCATTGATATAAGTGTGGCCTTGTTAATGGGATTGATTTAAGTTTACGGATTGGCCCATTTGGAACTTAAGAATAGCAGTATGGTGTAGTCTGGGATTAAGTTTGTGGAGTGTTTTACACCATTGGGTATGTATGGAGGTGTGGTTGCACTTGTGCCATTGCTGCCTTTGAGAGTGAAGGGAAGCTAGCTGGGGGGTCTGGTGTACCAGACAATAGTGTTAAGCCTGCCTGAGGTATCATGGGAACAATTGATCAAGACAGATGAAGGGAGATACCTGTGCTATAATGTAATGAAGTTGTGTGTGTGCTTGAAAAGGGAAACCTGTATTGTTAGAAACAGCACAGGTATATCAAACAGGATTGGGGGCATCACCTATCAGGACCACCTGCTATGACCTCTGACCCCACCCCTAAGTACACCCACCCTTCCCAGACATTCTGGTTCACATCTAGCCTTTGAGATGTGAAAGCACCTTCAGGGAGCTGCCAACAGGGAAAGTGAAACATTGGAACTAATGTCCTACATGATGTGGACAAATGCAGGAGCGTTAAATCCTAGTCAAATGGAATGAGACCATTTGGTGAGCCAGTCCAACACTGAGTATGCAGTGCTCTCACCAGCATTGTTAGCAAGAATTTTTGTTCTTTAGAGGGCCATTTTTGCATTTGTGATATTTCTACCACTGGTTAGGGGCTTGGTCAGGATGCCAAACTTCTGGTGGGGCTAATCCAGCCATATTGAGGATTTCCACTGTGGGCTGATACATGAAAGCAGGATGCAGTTAGGTCCTGTGGGGACCCCCTTCAAAACAAAGGGGAAAAGGTCTGTTGCAGTCCGTTCTGCATTTCCTTGGACAGATGGCATCTGCATAACTTTAGAACTGTAAGTTAAAATTGACTGCCTGCTAGTGTGTGCAGGGGGGACTGCTAACAGACCCATTAACAGGATTCCAGTGCCACCCTATCAGGAAGCATTGGCAATTCTCTCCCCCATGACTGGTCTGTGTATGGTTCAGTCACAACAGGGCCAAGTGGTTGACAGTAAAGAATAGCATCTCTCCAATCAAGAGAAGGCCTTGTGGAAAATGTGTCTATTATAGAGAGAGACATCTGGCATTTGAACCAGAATAGGGTAGTGGGAGATGCTCAGAGAGGAGATGACACACTGAAGTGAATCAGAAATGTCTGCTCTGGATCCTGTGTAGAATCCCAATGGTGAAACAATTTTAAGGTGGATTAGAAAACATGGCAAGTGTGTTAAGGTATGCCTACACCCTGATAGATTACAGACAAGAAAAACAATACTGTATGGTAAAGGAACAGTGGACCCTCAAGAGAATACTGGACCCCCATGAAATTTACACAAGTGTTAAAAGGAGGGCTCAAGTGAAATGTTGGAGGCCAAGACAATGCATGTGGACAATTATAGAGAGTGGGGAAAATGTAACCGATATTGCTCTGCTTACTGCAGAAAGACTTGTGATTACCCCCAGAGCTACAGAGAAGGTGAAAGGACTGATTCTGTCACAAACCCCTGCTCACCCCACAAGTGAGGATGAGCTTCTCTGCAGCCATTACTTCCCACTGATCCCCCTCCACCAATGAGGCTGTTTTATTACAGGCTGATGCCAGTACAGGCTCCTCAACACTACAGCAAGTCATTAAACAGGACCCTGAAGGCCTGATAGCTGACTGCACACATCTGAAGACTAGGGGTTACAGCCCAACAGCTATGCAGGTGCTGTTGGTCCAGATGCTGGCCCCAAGGGAACCCCCAGGTTTGTAAAGGCAGATAAATTGGGATATTAAAGTGTTGATTGTATGCAATGTCTTCCAGACCCAAATCAGAAGGGAATCAGCACTTCTAGGATGCAGTGACTAAGCTGGAAATGAGTGGACCCAGCTGCTGCACTAGAAACTGAAGGGGTGCTAGAATGACATGCAGAGCTGGACAGGCCCTAGAGGTCATGCCCCTTAGTCAGCTGAGTGGGGAAACCCTTGGTGGACAAATCCAAGACAAGTACAAGCATAAGATTGTACTAAGCTGACCCAGGGTAAGCAGCAAGAGGGACTGAAGCCTAAATTGCAGAAGGCAGTGTGTACATTGTGCCTTGGCTGGGACAAGGCCACCCTGGAGGAGCTGTACAGAGATGTGGTCCATGTTGAAGAACTCCCACAAGCAGAAGTATGCAAATTTGCTGAATGCTCAGCTGCTCTATGGACAAGGTCATAAGAATGCTGGGAGGATAAGGACTCAGGACCTGATTAAAGGAAGCCAAGAGACCACAGGAAGGACAACAGTCCCCAGGGGGACTGGTGGCAACACTGAGAGGTGCTACCCATAGCAGTCATGCCCTAATCGCCCTATGGAAGACTGAGGGGACAGGCAATGAAGAGGGTCAGTTTGTTATCCTAACATTGTGCTCTACAGATGACCAGTTGATGACATTCCTGGTAGAGAGGAGGGAAATTGTCCTTCCTGTGTCTAGGAGGAAGGAAGTCAACTCTGAAAGAAGAGGTGCTACTTGTCTAGCAGTGAGGACTCCTGGCCAAAGAGCCTGTGTTAACTGGAGCAGCTGAAACACTGCACATGCTGCAAGAGCTGTCTCTTAAACACTCAAGTAGCAGTGGCTGCTGTGTTCCTAGAAACCACAAAAGCACTTTGGTGCAAAGTGGGTCTGCACTGCCTGTATCTCTAGGCAAGTAATGAGCTAGCAAGAAGGGACCTTGGACCATGGGTACAAGAATCTTAACAGGTAGAGAATGGGTTACATAAGAATACAGTACAGGGAAATCTGAACATTTGCTAAAATGTTGAGTAATAGGAGGAGACAGACAAAGGGACAAGCATCTACCATTCCCAACTCTGGGCACAGAGGAAAACTAATTTGACAGAGTTTTGGGAGTGGAGCCCTTAGTGGTATATAGGTCTTCAGAATGCAGACCTTAGAGCACAATCTCTTGTCTAAAGAGATAAGGCACTGCAGAGATACAGGGGATTTGGTAGAAGGGGGGGGGGGGGGGGGGTAGTCAAGGAAATAGTTTTCCTATTCTGCCTGTAAATAATGCCTATTGATCTTGGGGGGTTATGTAAGATCAAAGGGAGTGTTGCTATACACCCCAGAGTACCCATCATTCCAAATCAACCACCATTTTGGCTTCTGCCTGAGGTAGAGTAGTTTTCTGTGATTGATTTGGCCAATGCATTCTGTTCCAGTGCATCCTGATTCATCGTACTGAATGCTGTTGCCTTGAAAAGGTAGGCAGTGGACCTGGATGATCATGCTTTAGTCCAGTCCACCACCACCACCACCACCACCACCTCCTCCTCGTAGAGGGCAACCTTGTCTTATTGGCTAAGAAGGGGCTCTTCAAGTCCTGTGGGCTAGACATCTGGAAAGCTTTTGACACTATGGTCCATAGGCAGGAGTGCCAACACCAATGGTATACCGAGTCATGTCTGCAGGTCCTTTAACCAATACTATGTCATGATCAGAAGATAGTTAAGAGTCAGGCAAGGAGATCACCAAGTCCTCTTATTCAACTCCATTATAGATGAGGCCAAAGAGTCTAGTACCTCAATAGTGCTTGTAATGCAAGTGACTTTAAATACAAAGTTTAAGCCTTTGCAGATGTCATGGTACTAATAGCAAGTACAGAGGGCCATCTTCAAAGCCAACTGGACATAGTCTTAACACACTGGTTTGACTCCTGGCCATGGTTCTGCAGTCTATTGAGTTGTAAACAGAGCAGGAACAGGTACCTTCAGTAGATATCACTGGTGCTTAAATACCTAGTGATCAGGGTGATATTGAATTATAACATGTAAAACACATAATGTGATTGCGTAGCAAGACATATTAGTGATATATTCATGTAAAATGGCAAAATAAAGAAGCCACATGTGTTCTGCTCATTAAAACCACAAATGTTACATGGTGTCAGAAGTGGAATTAAGTTGACTACAATATGGCACAGTTACAACCATCAAGCTTATGTCTCCAAGGGAATCTTGTGGAAAACTGGAAACTCTGGATACAAAAATTTGACCTGTTCCCGACTGCAAGCAGCATTGCTGAGAAGTCGGAGAAAGTGCAATGTGCCACATTTCTGCATGTTGCAGGTGGAGACGGCTATAAAAGTTTGCAATACTTTTTAATTTCAAGATGAGACTCCAGGACTGTCGGAGAGTGTTGACAACTATGTTACTGACCTGAAGGCAAAAGACTGAGTTCGGAGAGCTGCATGACTCTTTAGTTCGAGACAGTTGGTTGTGGAATATGGGATGACCAAGTAAGAGCCAGACCTCACGTTAACAAAAGCTGTTGATATTTGTCGTGCCAGTGAAATCACATCTAACCCAATAAAACCCAATGAAGTAGACCTGCACAAAATTAGAACTGTCAAAAATGAACAAACGAGTTGAAAGGTATGCAGAATGATTCAAAAGAACGCATAAAGTGTAATAGATGTGGTTACAAACAGAAAATGCCCTGCCTACAGACAGGTGTAAATCATGCAATAAAAGAACCATTTTGCCAAAATGTGCAGAAATAAATGGAAACCAAGAAAAAAAAAATGCATGCACTTGAACAAAATGGAACTGACACTAGCATGTTCCTGGGCACAGTTGAAATTCAAATGATTAAAGTTTTAAAAAAGCCTTCATAACAGAAAAGTGGACAGAGAAACTCAAGATAAACAACAAAAGTAGTCACATTCAAACTAGACACAGGTACAGATTGCAATGTACCATCCTTAAACTTTTAAAGCACTTGGCATAAAGGAGAAATTGAATGAATCCACATGCAAGTTGATAACCTACTCTGGACACCAGATGTCACCCTTAGGACAGAAACTGCTTAAGTGTGAATACAAAGGACAAAAACAATTGAATCTTTTAATGATTTGAAATTCATCTGCAATACTAAGAAGCATTTGTCAAACATTAGGCATGATAAAAAGAATACACGAAGTGACAGATGAGAACAATGACATACTGAAGGATTATGAAGATTTGTTCTGTGGTTTAGGATGTATGCCAGGACACCATCATATACAAGTAGATCCAACAGTCAAACCAGTTGTTTATGCACCACGAGAAGTTCCAATTGCCTTGAAGGACAAGATAATTGAGGAATTACACAGAATGGAAAAGATGGGTGTAATCACTAGACAAATAGAACCAACAGTTTGGGTCAGTAGTATGGTAACAATAGTTAAGACAAATTCGTATGTCTCAACCCACAAGACTTAAACAAGGCAATCAAACGAGAGCACTACCCATTGCTTACAGAAGAAGTCATGTCAAACATGCCAAATGCCAAAGTCTTCTCTGTACTAGATGCAAATCAAGGGTTTCGGCAGATTAAATTGGATGAGGAGAGTTCCAAGTTGTGCACCTTCAACACACCAATAGGAAGATATAGATTCCTGCATTTACCTTTTGGAATATCATTGGCATCAGAGGTATTTCAAAGAGTGATAGCACAGATTGAAGATCTGGATGGTGTAATCAACATAGATTTCTTAGTACGGGGAGAAACCATACAAGAACATGATCGCAGACCAAGAAAACTCCTGCAAAGAACAAGAGTATAATCTTAAATTGAACAGAAAGAAATGCCAAATTAGAACATCAGCGATGAAGTACATTGGTCACGTACTCACAGCTGATGGACTCAAAGCAGATGAGAAGGTGAGAGCTGTAATGCAGCTACTGCCACCAGAAGACAAACAGGCTCTACAGAGATGTCTGGGTATGCTGCAGTATCTAGCCGAGTTCATTCCCAATTTGTCAGAAGTAAGTGTACCACTGAGAAAGTGGCTTGAAAACACTGAATGGAACTGAGCAAGGAAGGGGGAGGAGAGGAGAAAAAAAAAAAAAAAAAAAAAGAAAAATTTCAAAAAAAACTTGCACACTAGCAACAAAACGCACCAACATTAAAGTACTATGTCGTCCACAAACCGCCAACCCTATCAGTAGATGCTAGTTCTGAAGGCATAGGAGCTGTCTTATTGCAAGATCAAAGACCAGTAGCATATGGCTCATGAGCACATTTACTTCATCAAATTGAAAAAGAACTTCTTGCAATTGTCTATGGATATGAGTAATTTCATCAATATGTGTATTGAAGAGGGGTTCTAGGAGAAAGTGATCACAAACCATGAGAGTATTTTCAAGAAACCACTCCAAACTCCTTCTAGACTACAAAGGATGCTTAGACTTCAAAAATACAACCTCAAAGTTACATACAGACTAGGCAAACAAATGCACATAGCAGATACATTAAGTCATGCATACCTCAAAGAACATACAGAAGAACTGCTTGAAGAGGAATTGGAGATAAACTGGATAACACCTCAATTGCCTATCTCAGACAAGAAGCTTCAAGAGTTCAGGAAAGCCACAGCAGAGGATCCTGAAATGATAATGCTGAGAAACATCATGAATGGATGGCCTGCTAAGAGAAGTGCTGTTCCAAAAGAATTACAACCATACTGGACATTCAAAGAAGAAAGGTTACACATCAGCACTGATGTTTAAAGCGGCAAAACTCATTGTACCAAGTCAATGGAGAGAAGAAATGTTGGACAAAATTCATGAGTCACATCTGGGCATAGTGAACTGTAAAGAGCAAGAGACATCTTTTGGCCAGGTATGTCAACTCCAATAGAGAACAAGGTATCTCAATGTGCTAAGTGCAACGCATAGAAAAAGTAATGCAAAGGAACCATTAATACCACACATATTGCCAGGTAGACCTTGGGCAAAAATAGGTACTGATTTATTTCAACAAAATGGTTCTGAATACTTACTGTGTGTAGACTACTACTCAGTTTCCAGAAATTGCAAAGTTAACTGATATGACTAGCCAAAATGTCATTATTGCCTTGAAATCTATGTTTGCCAGACATGGAATACCAGATATAGTGATATCTGACAATGGACCACAGTATGCAAGTCTAGCATTCAAATGTTTTGCAGAAAGCTGGGAATTTGAACACAAAACATTGAGTCCTGGATATGCTCAAGCCAATGGACAAGCAGAAAGGGCTGTGCAGACAAACAAGAAAATGCTGACAAATCACAAGGTGAAAAGAGTGATCCATACATAGCATTGTTAGAATACTGTAACATACCACTTGATGACATAGGACTGTCTCCAGCACAACTACTAATGGGAAGAAGACTGAAGACAAAATTGCCAACCTCCACAACATTGACTCCAGAAGGAAATTGGCAGATAAGAAGCTGAATCACAGACAAGCAAAACAAGATTATTATGACACACACACACACACCTGCCAGAAATAGCTCCAGGAGACAATATTAGACAACAAGGACAGGTTTGGATGCCAGCAACTGTTCTGAACAAACATGAATGCCCAAGATCGTTCATTGTTCGCACATCAGATGGAAAGACCTACAGAAGAAACAGGAGACATTTGATGAAGACCACACACACACACACATTTTCAGAACCGCTTGTCCCATACGGGGTCGCGGGGGAACCGGAGCCCACCTGGCAACACAGGGCGTAAGGCCGGAGGGGGAGGGGACACACCCAGGACGGGACGCCAGTCCGTCGCAAGGCACCCCAAGCAGGACTCGAACCCCAGACCCACCGGAGAGCAGGACTGTGGTCCAACCCACTGCACCACCACGCCCCCTCTGATGAAGACCAATGAACAAGAATCTCCACTGTCTGACAAAAACAGACATGTATACTGATTCAGACAAAGAAGAACAAACAAGAAGGCAACAAGGATCAATCTGAATCTGTACTGGTGAATCACACTCCACCGCAAGAAGAATCACAGACGCAGTTGACTAAAACCACTGGATCTGATAGAATGATAAGATTTCAGTCTTTGAATCTTGATGGCAGTCATGTAACATGACAGAACTCATGTTGTGTATGAATCCAGCATTTTTTTATAGTTTAAAATGAATGTCCTTATAGAATGCTTTGTTGAATGTTAAATAGCTAGTTGTGCTTACTTAGACTTATAAAAGAGGATGTGATATATTGAATTAGAATATGTAAAATATGGGGGGGGGGGGGGGGGGGGGGGTTTAAATGTCAGTCTTCATATGGAGGCCGAAGGCTGGAAGTTTCCTCAGCGTCAGTCTGATTGGCTGGTCTGAGATTACCTTGTACATTGAACCCATTCTGCTTTCTGGCTGGCTGATCACTGAGGCTGTAACCATTTCTAAAACATATTTAACCTGATTAACCCAATTAATTTGATTAACCTGATTAATTAGCTTGATTAACCTGGTTAATTTGATTGGCTGTTTAGAGATGACCTTGAGTGTCGGAACCCATTCTGCTTTCTAGTTGGCTGATCACCTGATTAAACCATACCAGTTTTTTTTTCTTTTTTTCTTCTCCTCTTCTCTTTTGGACCAACCCTAATATGGAACTCCCAAGGGATGAAAAAAAGAGATTGTCTGAGGACCACCTGGTGATAGGACCTCTAAGCAGGCATGAAGAAGCTGGACCTTATATGGAGCAACTCAGAAGCAAAGCCACAGGACAGAGGATTCTTGTGATCTCTTATTGGTAGTCTGTACCCCTGTAGGGGTAAAGAGCTCTAATCTAAGTTTATTTTTGGTTCGTGTTGGCTGTTCGTTACATTGCATGGGTTCATAGATGTTGTTCAGGTTGACATGCTTGTTTGAATTTGTTGAACAGTACTAAGCCTTGAGTAACTGTGTCAAGTGCTTTTGCATCTGCCTGAGACAGGATTTCTGTACTGTCCAGGTTAAAAGTATGTCCTTGGTCTTGCTGTACAGATATTAGGGACAATAGGTTGTGTCTTATGGCTAGTTTATGTTCATGGAGTTATTGACAACTTCCTCCCTGTTTGGCCAATGTAGTGTTTATTGCAGTTTTGTAGCTGATTTTGTATATGATTTTTGTTCTTTTTTTCAGTCTTGGGTTTTTCTTTTGGTCTTTGATCCCAAGTGACTAGCTTATGGGCTATTCTGAAGCCATGTGGTTAGAGCAATTTGGCTGTCACTTCTGATGTTCTGATTCTTAATGTACAATAGAGTGATTTGTCGGTTTGGTTATTTGTTAGAACCTGTTTGCTCGTTCTGGTGGATTAAACAGTGTCTGAAGTTTTTTGGATAGCCATTGTGTACAAACATCTTTTAAAGAGGTAGTTTTCTTCCTTTTGCTTTGAGGACTGTTGTGCTGCAGTGTGTTTGTACTCTTCTGCAATAGAAAAGGCTCACAACACCTTCAGCAATGTCAAGTTTACAGCGGAAATGGGGAAAATGACAGTGAATTGGCCTTCTTGAATGTATTGATCAGGTTTATACTGGTTATAGCCCCAGTGATCTGCCAACTAGAAAGCAGAATGGGTTTCAGCACTCAAGGTCATTTCAAACAGCCCATCAGATTGAAGCCGTGGAAATCTCCAGGTTCCGGACTCTATAAAGACTGATATTTAAACCCACGCTGCACACATTGTATTATGGGGGGTGCGGTGGTGCAGTGGGTTGGACCGGGTCTTGCTCTCTGGTGGATCTGGGGTTCAAGTCCCACTTTGGGTACCTTGCGACAGACTGGCATCCCATCCAGGGTGCATCCCTTCGCCCTGTATTGCTGGGTTAGGCTCCCTGCGACCCCGTATGGGACAAGCAGTTCAGACATGTGCGTGCGTGCGTGCGCACACATTGTGCACTGATGATGTCACCTTGACTGGTGATAAAATGCTTGAAACCTAAATGCCAAGCTTGGTGAACATCTGGATCTCCAGTATTACACTCTGTTCCTAGCCAAAAGGCTAAATAGCAGAGGTATCAGCCACTAGGGAAGAAGGCAGTCAAAACTGTCTTTCCCCCCCTCCCCTTCCCCCTGCAGTGAGTTACTGAGCATGTTTGGTACTACAAGTTGCCAAACTCAAGAGGTAAAATATCTCCACTCATCACTTCTGCTGTTAAAATTTTGTTCTTATGGCTTATTTATTGAATAGTCATGCCACTCCTAAAACATCTATAATAAAACTAATCACTGTGAATGCTACATGACAAAATCTTATAACACTAAACCATTCCTTGAAGCTAAAAGTAATAAAAGGAACTTACCCTGCAGCTCCACTGCTCAAGAGGGGTGGAACCCTGGCCTGTTCCCAGCAGGTACCTGTACACCTTACCTACCATTTTCTTTAGGCTTTCTCTTTTCACATCACATCTCCCCCTTTTTAGAAATTTGGTAAAATACTGCATATAAACAATACAAATACATTTAACCAGCTAGACTATAAATAATGATTAAGAAAATTGATGAACTATCCATCTACATAATGAAAACTGAACTACACTAAACCAAAATTAGGAAAAAAAAAAAAAAAAAAAAGATAAATACAAACATACCACAGAGGGAGTCATTTTCAATTACTACTTGAAAGTACCAAAACTTATGACTTTGTGCAATTCAATAAAGTGAGTTAAGATACATATTAAATCCTACACCCAACACCACACAACACTTATATAGACCAAAAATTGGGGTTGCGGTGCCTTCTAAGCATTAAATGATGTGTATTACTTACTCAAGAATGGAGAGTCTGCCAAAAACCTGTGGGGTTACAGCCAAAAGAGGCCTTTGTACCTCTCTTTGGCTCCTAAGTAACTCCACTGCATCACATCCTTCTCCACCCTAAATGTTAGGTCAGCCCAGATTTTGTGGTACACACCCTGGATGCCACGTCTACCGCTGTCTGGACCAGGTGGGTTCTTGTGTTCCAAAGCATTGCTTGGCAACGCTGGTCATCAGCCACATCCAGGCAGCTGCTGAGTGCCACGGTTCCATGCCCTCCAGATTTTGTCATACATCAGAACCCTCTGCGGATCAATCTTCCTGCACAGGTGAGTCGCCAAACATCAGACCTCTCACACCTGCCTACAGTTCCAAAATGCATGCGTGAGGGTTTCACTCTCGCCACACTGAAGTCGCAGGCAGAGTGGATGGCTGGTCAGTTTTCGGCTGTACAGGACCACTTTGATCGGCAACTTACTTTGCAAACAATGATCGTTCGCGTCTTGCAGATGGTGGACTACCCCCTTTGGCTGAATCCTGGCCCTTGAGCCTTCCAAGAACTCAAGTTCCTCTCCTCTTCACCAGTGCCTTATGCAAGGTAAAGCAACATGGGGAGGATGTCTACCTTCAACACAAGCGTTTGTTTTATCAAAGAGAGGGATGGAGTGTCTTCCACAATTCCATTTTCTGTCTGACTTTGGTCAAGCGTTCTTCCAAAATAACCCTGGCAGCACCTTCTGAAATGAAGTTGACCCAACACCTTGAGAGGACCACTGCATCAGGAAAAACCACCCATGCGGTCCTCTCTGTTTTTCCAGCTGCCAAGGTACTTGATAACAGACTTGCTGAGGTTAAGCACCACGGCCAGAGGCACACCCGAACACCTGATTCAGGCCGAGAACCTTCTTAAAAGTAACAGAGGATGAAGTTAAAATGTAATCTAAACGACTACAGGCACCGTGACTGTTGCACCAGGCAATGCCCGGATCAGTAAGCTTGCATTTTCTAAAACAGTAAGGCTAAAACTGCATATAAAACTTTTAAAATGTTTACGACTAGCATCATATTTGCATTTGAAAAAAATTTTAAAGTCTCCACCTATTATTAGGTGTCTATCAGCCACGGAGTAAGGGTCCAGCTCATCTAGCACAGCAATGTAGGAGCTGACTTCCAGCAGGGTGTAGACGCACAGTGCACAATGCATATGTCCAAAGTTTTTATTTCTTCTGAGGAGGACCCGGCTGGCGAGAGTTCTCCTGTTGATGCAATGGCTTTCCTGCTAGACTTCTTTTTCACTCTTCTTAGGAGGTGAGTCTTCTCTTTTCCTTTTCAGAACTTCTGCCAGGGTGGAGGCAAGACTTACTTTCAGAAGATCTTCAGCCTCACCAGGTGCTTCTCCAGCCCCATCCTCCATTTCAGCTTCCATTTCCATCTCCATCTCTGCACTGTAATTTTCTTTCTCCTGCAGCGTTCAGGCCTGAAGGCCCTCCTCTACAGACAACCTAGTTCTAGACAGGGCATCTGCATAGGATAGCCTGTACCCTGGGCAGAGATGGACCAGATGTTTTTCATAACTACAAATATTGCAGTGGCGGGGACCCTTGCAGTTCTTGCACGTCATATTTTTGCAGTCTTCTTCTATGTGCCCTTAACTCTGGCAGAGTGCACAGAAGGGAGGCTGCTGGGGGTGAAAGAGGTATGCTTTATTATTAAGAGTGGTAAAATATGCCGGGGGATGGTAAAGTCCGTCAGGGGTCACAGGGTCAGGATGCCTGTGCCCATTCCAAATGTCAAGTGGCTAGTATTATTCAGCCAGCCAATATTACCCACATATATAAACAGGTGAATAGCTGTAAGTAGTTTAACATTGTAAGTTGCTTTGGAGAAACGCGTCAGTTAAATGAATTAATGTGAATCTCATAAATATGGCGAAACCTACTGGATTTCACAAGATGAAAAAGAAGCATTCAAATCACAAAGGGTGACTATTTTTCATTACATGCTGTTGATAAGATTAACATACTGAATGGAAAATGTGAAATAAAACATTATGGCATCAAAACCCAATTGAGTAACTATGTATCCCTTTACTTTTTTAAAAAACATAGCAGCAGAAGGCCCATTTATGCAAGTATTATGACATTAATACCAGTGCAGTGCATCTCCTGATCTGCTCATTTGTACCCCAAATGTCTGCTAGACGGAAAGTGGGTTCAGTCCCCTCAGTCCGTCTGGAGTTTGCATGCTCTTCCTTTGTCTATTTGGGTTTCCTCCAACAGTCTGAAAACGTGCAGTTCAGGTTGACCAGTGATGCTAAATTGCCTGTAGTGTGTGTGTGGCTACCCTATGACACACTGGTATCCCATGTGAGGTATACACCCCTTTCAGAGTGGTGTCTAATTTACATTTCTTCATTTAGCTTTTTCCCAGTGCAACTCATTTGTTAAATTACTTACAATTATTTGCCCATTTATACAGCAGGGTAATTTTACTGGAGCAGTTTGGAGCAAGTAGACTACTTTGCTCAAGCGTAATATAGCTGAAGGTGGGCTTTATGCTACCAGCTTCCCTGAATGTTACATATTCACTGTGACCATGTTCAGGGAAAGCGATTATTGAAATTGGATGGATATGTTCTCTTTAAGATTATGGTACAACAACTTCTGTGAAAAAAGGCAATGGTAAACCATTCCGTACTGTCCACTGGCCAGAAAACCTCACAAGGAGTTGAGTTTGACTCCAGGCCACTTACGTTGGAATGGCTTTTACTTACTTACTTATGCCTACTACCCCTCTTGGGGCATAGGCCGTCAACAAGGGCTCTCCAGGCATCTCTGTGATGTCTGAGATGTCTTTAGTACTTGTTGGCATTTCTGTAGCGGTGTGAGTTTTTTACAGGATGGGGTCGCTAGCCCCATGTCCAACCCTCCTCCTTTATCCGGGCTTGGGACCAGCAGGGGACCCCTAAGGAATCCATAGGCAGAGTTAGAATGGCTTTTAGAATATAGGATTTTTTTTCTAAATGAAATAACATTGTTCTTTAAAGATGTAGGTATTTAAAATGTTCAGTTTTGATTTTGTCCAGTAGTGCAGTTTGTTTTGTGCAATTAGAACTTGTGATTTGACATGATACAGCTGTAAAAAACATGATGCAGTCATAACAACCTGGAGCGGAACACGACCAGTACTGGCGCCCCCCAGGGATGTGTGCTCTCCCCACTACTCTTCTCCCTGTACACCAACGACTGCACCGCAAAAAACCCCTCTGTCAAACTCCTGAAGTTTGCAGACGACACCACACTCATTGATCTCATCCGGGATGGTGACGAGTCTGCTTACAGACAGGAGGTCCAAGAGCTGGCTGTCTGGTGCAGTCATAACAACCTGGAGCTGAACACGTTCAAAACAGTGGAGATGACTGTGGACTTTAGGAGAAACACCTCAGCATTATCCCCACTCACCATCATGAGCAGCACTGTGGCAACAGTGGAGTGATTCAGGTTCCTGAGCACTACCATCTCACAGGACTTGAAGTGGGAGTTCCACATAGACTCCATTGTGAAGAAGGCCCAGCAGAGGTTGTACTTCCTTCGCCAGCTGAGGAAGTTCGACCTGCCACAGGAGCTCCTGATGCAGTTCTACTCTGCAGTCATTGAGTCTGTCCTCTGCACCTCTATAACTGTCTGGTTCGGCTCAGCTACGAAATCAGACATCAGAAGACTACAGCAGATAGTTCGGACTGCTGGAAGAATCATCGGCACATCCCCCCCAGCTCTCAGAGAACTGCACTCGTCTAGAGTCAGTAAAAGGGCTAGCAAAATCATTCTAGACCCCTCACATCCAGGCCACTTCCTCTACGAACCTTTGCCATCTGGCCGGCGCTACAGAGCACTGAGCACCAGGACAGCCAGGCACAAGAAAAGTTTCTTTCCTCAGGCCATCTACCTCATGAACAGCTAAATCCCCCCCCAGAGAATAAACCAGTGCAATGCACAATGCTATTTATATTTATATTTATAACTATTTATCACATCATATCTCTTACTCACACTCCCTTGCATTTGTATCTAGTGACTATTTTTGTATATTACTTTACATACTTTATATTTTTTTTATCCCTTATTCACATACTCTATCTTCCCATCTGTCTTGTCACTGTCATTCTGTCTGTGCTGTGGAAGTTCCTGTCACCAAGACAAATTCCTTGTATGTGTGAACATACTTGGCAATAAAGCTCGTTCTGATTCTGATGCTGATAAAAGGATGCAGAACATTTTTTCTGCAGATCATTTTGCTCTGCTTTATCTTTCCTACTATGGTCTGAATGCCACTAGATGGCACACCTTTTACGGTAATTAACTGTACTGAGATTATTATTACTTTTACTTAGTTGTCTTTGTCCAAGATGACTTAGAGTACTAGGCAGTACTAGACAACTTTAGAGTGATTTTCCCATTTGTGCAGTAGGGTACTCTTGCTATATCAAATCAGACTAAGTATCTTGATCAAAGTTACTACAGCAGGAGGACATTTGGACAACAGCCCTAAACCTTACACTATCTACAGTTTACATATATTGCCTCCTGAACTTGCAAACACAAGATGGACTAGAAGCCTTTTCAAACCTCGATTTGTCTGTAAATTCAATCACAACGTCACAGACTTTAATCTGTAAAAACCTCCAATTAAGCTGTAATGAATTAAAAAAACTTCTATGTTTGAGTTCCGGGGTGCGGTAGCGCAGTGGGTTGGACCACAGTCCTCCTCTCCGGTGGGTCTGGGGTTCAAGTCCCGCTTGGGGTGCCTTGCGACGGACTGGTGTCCTGTCCTGGGTGTGTCCCCTTATGCCCTGTGTTGCCGGGTAGGCTCCGGTTCCCCGTGACCCTGTATGGGACAAGCGGTTCCGAAAATGTGTGTGTGTTTGAGTTCCATTTTCTTTAACTGTTTGTCCTATACAGGGTTTCTTTTTTGCAATGTCTACAACTGCTTGTCCCAAGCAGGGTTGTGGCGAGCCAGAGCCTACCCAGAAATCCTGGGCACAAGGTCGAAGGAGGAGGGGACACACCCTGGATGGCACACTAGCCCACTGCAAGACACACCAAGCAGAGCTTAAACCCCAAACCTGCTGTGCCACCGCACCCCTCCTATACAGGGTTCCTTTTTTTATTATTATTGGAGTATTAACAGTGTCTAACATAGCAGTTCTCTTTATATGTGGGGGCTGTTAGTCTTGTGTGGACTTTTGGCTAAGATCAAAGTGTGGGGTGCTGAATATGACAATAACCTGGAATCACTGGGCACAAGCCTGGAGGTAGACCCTGGACAGGACACTAGTAATTCACAGGCTATCTAACCAATACACGTAGTCCCCGACTTACAATGGAGTTTCATTCCGTGAAACCCATTGTAAGTCAAAAATATCATAAGTCGAAAATGCATTTAATACACCTAACCTACCGAACATCATAGCTTAGCATATGTGTGATGGCCATTACGGGCTTGCTGCCTTCATGCTGGACAATTATCATGAGTTTCTCCTCAAGAGTAATTACCTTCCTCATCTTCTTCCCAACAGTAGTAGCAGACACAGATGGGCATTTCTGTGACATTCTGAATGCATTTACATTTACATTTACATTTATTCATTTAGCAGACGCTTTTGTCCAAAGCAACGTACATCTCAGCAAAAGTACAATTTATGCATTACATTAAGAGAAAAAGACATAGCTGCAGACATGAAAGTCTCAGGTAAACCTAATTTGTTACCTACCACTTGCTGCACCGAGGTTCATCGTTTGAGTAGGTGCATAAAACACAGGACAGACAAATCCTGATACCCTCTCACCAATTTTTTTTTTTTTAAATATTCTAAGATACACAAATAAGCAAGTACAATGTCGGTATAGTGGCTGAATAAAAATTGTATCAGGGGATGCGCATGAAGTTACGATGCGTGAACAATTACACCATAAATGAGCTGGAGAGTTCCTGGGCGAAGTGAATCCGAAAAAGGTGAGTTTTCAGACTCTTCTTGAATATAGACAGAGTTTCCGCAGTTCTGAGTGACAGGGGAAGGTCATTCCACTACAACGGAGCCAGAACCAAGAACCTCTGAGCTTTACCTTCCGTGCACGGGACCACTAAGCGAACTGAAGTAGACGAACGAAGGGGTCTGGCTGGGGTGTAGCGGTTCATTAAGTCTTGTAAATAGCTGGGAACAGTTCCATTGATGCATTTGTAGACAATAACCAGGATCTTGAATTTGATCCTGGCAGCTATAGGAAGCCAGTGGAGAGAAATGAGTAGAGGAGATACATGGAAATGCTTTGGCAAATCAAGCACAACTCATGCAGCAGCATTCTGTAGAAGCTGCAGAGGTTTGATGGCAGTAGCAGAATGCACAAAACACAACATCGATACAGGGGGTATCTATATAGTGACAGCGTGGCAGACTGGAAGATGCCGATTGCTGCCACTGCCCAGCATCACGAGAGAGTACATTTAAATTTAAATTACATTTACATTTATTCATTTAGCAGACGCTTTTGTCCAAAGCAACATACATCTCAGCAAAAGTACAATTTATGCATTACATTAAGAGAAGGAGACACAGCTGTAGACATCAAAGTCTCAAACAAGCCTCATTTGTTCCCTACCACTTGCTGCACTGAGGTTCATCATTCGAGTAGGTGCATAAGACACAGGATAGACCAATCCTGATACCCTCTCACCATTTTTTTTTAAATATTATGAGATACACAAATGAGCAAGTATAATGCCAGAGTAATGGCTAATAAAAGTTGTATCTTGTATCGCACTGCATATCGCTTGCCCGGGAAAAATCAAAATTCAAAGTACGGTTTACTGAATGTCTATCGCCAGCTCACAATCGTAAAGTCGAGGAGCATCTGTACAGGTAAAATTCTGTCGCCAATTCAAGTAAACTGCATGTTTTGGATTGTGGAGGAAATCCAGAGCACCTGGAGGGATATCACTGAGACATGGGACTGGGCCGGAGTTGATCTTATGCTCAGAGCAGCCCACCTGACATGAACTGGTATAGAGCTAACTACTGCACCACAGTGTCACACATTATGCATTACTGTGACCCTGAAAATATGTAAATTGTGCTATGTATTCTTTCATTACCCATTGGTATGTTGTGATTGACCTATTCAGAAGGCAACTGGTTTCACACTTAGCTGACACTTTCCTCCAAAGCAATTTACAATTATTTATCCATTTATACAGCTTAGTAATTCTACTGGAGCAATCTAGGGTAAGTACCTTGTTCATAGGTATTACAAACAGAGATGAGAGTTGAACCTGCAACCTTTGGGTTAGAAGACAGCAGCTCTAACCATTACACTACTAACTTTGGTTTAAGCAGCAAAACTCTTATTGTGCTGGCAAATTCTGCACCATGATTTATTTCATATGGGAAAACAATAGATCTCTGCATGTATTATTTATGTCTGCTACTTTTATTTTTGTACATTTTAAATTGTTAATATATACTACAGATGTATTTTAAATGTACTCTGCTCTATATGGGTAAACTAATAAGTTTACCACTACCTACGGTTGCCAACCCCTACAGAAGAAAATAAGGGACACTTTTGGGTTTTTATAGGAAAATAAGGGACAGTATAAGGGAACACTCAGAATTTCTTTGTAGCTAATGTATATGTGTAAAAAAGAAGTCTCTGCTTGACTGAATTAAATGCTAAAATGAATCTGAAACACATTTAATTTGCTTTAAGCTCACTGACATACATGTCAGTTGTAAAAAATAAATTAATTTTAATGTCATACTAAAGTCTCACAGACCATTACACACATGTCACTATAGCGTCAGCCTAGGCGAAGGATCTCTGCTTTTGTATGTCCACAAGCAATTTTCTTGACTATCTTAGAGTCACTGACTGTCAGTTGCAGTAATTTGTTAGCGTAGTCAGCATTGTTGTAGCTGATATTGTGCTTTACAGTGTGGTAAACATGGGCCAACTCAGCTGCAGTAACCTAGAAGTGAAAAAGCTGAGATGAGGATTAAGATGTTGTCTTTTTTTGCAGATAATCAAAAAATAAATAATTATTCTTTATTTTGTTTTCTCTTCCTCATTGAACAATTCATGGGCCTGTCACCTGAGTGGGCAATACTGTATATTTTATTTAATATTGTCACGCCCTCCACGGTGGCGCAACAGGGAACACCTGCCACAAATCATGAAGCACAGGTATAAGAAGGGAGTGTGGAACACAGCACGGTGCGGAACCTTGTTCAGCCTCCTGACTTACTCGCGCTCCTCGTCCTGCTCCTCGCCCTTCGTCCTACTCCTTGTCGCCGGCTTGATGGTTTACCTCGAACTCTCGCCCGTTTCCTGGTTCACGATTTTTGGATTTGCCCCCTTGGATTCCGTTCGAACCTCGGCAACTTTTTGCCTGTTTTTCTGACCGTGTTCTCTGGATCGCCCCCTGAACAGTCCTCCTCCGCACTTGGGTCCGACGCACATGTGCCGAGGGAAACCCGTGACAAATATTTAATATATTTATTTATAGCCTACACCTATAACATCTAAAATGAATGTCAAATGTAGTTTTATAATGGAAATGTATTTTAGCCAATGGATTATACATTTTATAATATATTTTGAAAAGTAAACGTTTAAAGAAAATGTGTCTATGTAATACAATATACAAAACAATAGTCCTCCATATCAGCATGGGCTGAGGTGGGTGCAACAAAAAAACTGGAAATTGCTCCTTGGGTCTGGTGCATTCAGTCGTTCCGTCAATGATTTTCCATGGATGCATCTTGTTTTACGTTGCATACTCCACCGTGGCTGACAGAAAAATCTCTCTCACAAAGTTTACAGTTCAGCATAAATCATTCTCCCTGTCTTTGCTAAGCCATCGGTTCTCCGTCTCCCATTCTTTTTTATACTTCTCCTAATCGTTTTGGTTTACGAGGTGGACTATTAGTAGCCATGATGACATCTAGTCATCGATTTAGTAGCTACCTGGCTTGACCCTCTCGTGGGGGGGGAAGTTCCCCTTGACCCTTAACTCTTGACCCTTGACCCTCCCCCCCACTGTCAAAAGTAGCATCCACGTAACGTAGCAACGCCCAATGACAGTTGGACTCACACATGCAACACAGTTCTGTTTCACATCCATTTTTGCAATTTGTTTTCCTAATCTTTTAACACTTTTGTGGGAACTGCAAAGTTTATTTATGAAATAAATATATTGTGGTGCACAGCACCTTGGGTTTGGATGGGGCTAAGGAGGATGCAGAGGCAGCGTTCATCTCAAACGATTTATTCGAACACCGGCACACAGAGAAATAATGCTCTCGGTCCGAGAACCCCGTTTCCTCCAGGACCTGTGCCTCCAACCAGCCTTCCCAGCCTGCTTAGAGCCCCCAGGCTTCCTTCCCACACACTGGCAAACAGTCACCCCATCATTTCCCCCAGAAGTGCCCCCCCTAGTTGCACAAGTTATTTACAAGTTACCCACAATGCAACTATTTACATGAAACACATCGCCCCACCTAAACAGAGTAATGTGGGTCATTACAATATGTAATACATATACATATACACACACACTTTCAGAACCACTTGTCCCATACAGGGTCGCGGGGAACTGGAGCCTACCCGGCAACACAGGGCATAAGGCCAGAGGACACACCCAGGACGGGACGCCAGTCCGCCGCAAGGCACCCCAAGCAGGACTCAAACCCCAGACCCACCAGAAAGCAAGACTGTGGTCCAACCCACTGCGCCCCCTTACACACACACACACACACACACACACACACACACACACACATTTTCAGAACCGCTTGTCCCATACGGGGTCACGGAGCCCACCCGGCAACACAGGGCGTAAGGCCGGAGGGGGAGGGGACACACCCAGGACAGGACACCAGTCCATCGCAAGGCACCCCAAGCGGGACTTGAACCCCAGACCCACCGGAAAGCAGGACCGTGGTCCAACCCACTGCGCCACTGCGCCACCGCACCCTCTTACAATATCTAATAAATACTTTTAAACGTCTCTGGGTATGAAAAGTTAAAATACGGGACAAACCGCGTTCCCTATGGTTTTAATACGGAACGCAACTCTTATTCCTTAAATACGGAACAATTCCATATTATATGGGATGGTTGGCAACCCTATGCTGGGCATGTGAGCATCATCACTGGACTCACGTACAGTGCCGTGTATACGACCTTTTAGTGTGTGTGCCACCACCACTCGCTGATGCACACACAGCTTATGTAACCACAGGCTGAACTGGCCAGCAGTGAAACGCAAGGCAAAGTCCTGGCCTGCATTGCAGCTCCACATTCAGTCTAGGCCCCAGGTGGTATTGCTGAGAGATGCATTTGTCTGTCCAGCCTCTTTCAGTTCATTCATCTCATTGTCTTCTGTGTGGTCGGAAGTGCATAGGTCTTTAATCAGAACAGTGAAATAAGCATTGTGAACAATCATTGTCCTGCTAGTGTAACAGTGCACAATGACTGTTGTTCTAGCAAGGGACCTTAAAGAAAGACAACATTTTATCCTTTTATGTTCAGGTAAGTTAAATAATTAATGTTTTAGGTACAATATTCAGTTATTTGTGACTGCAACGATCATATATTATGATCATGGCAGCGATGTTAGCATTCCAAAGCCTATTTTGTTAAATCCTATTATGACGTCAGTGTGGCTTACTTTGGGCCCTGTAGCTATAATGTACCCTTCTGTGTGGAAGTGAAAAGATTACATTAGACAAGAGGCCCAATCAACTCTAAAAAAAGAAAGACGTTTCACAACACAAAACTACTTCCAGCAAGTGATTTTGCTCTGCTTTTAGGGGTTTATCACTGCATCTTAAGCAGCTTGTGCTGTAATACTGTACTTATTGTTATGAAATAATTTATTTCTGTCCAGGACTTTGTTGCTCACAGACACAGGAGCGCCGCAGTGGTGTAAATGTACTGGTAGTGATAGGGTTGCCGACCATCCTGTATAATACGGAATCGTTCCATATTTAAGGGAGAAAAGTTGCGTTCCATATTAAAACCATACAGAATGCGTTTTGTCCTGTGTTTAAACCTTTCACACCCAGAGACATTTAAAAGTATTCATTACATATATTTATTGCATACATAAACTTCGCAGTGTGCATAAAAGTGTTAAAAGATTAGGAAAACAAACTGCAAAAATGTATGTGAAACAGCTGTGTTGTGTGTGTGAGTCCGACTGTCACTGGCCATTGTTACGTTTCCTTGCTGCTACATTTGATAGTGCGGGGTGGGTCAAGGGAAACCCTCCCCGCTAGAGGGTCAAAGCAGGTAGCTACTAAATAGATGACATCATGGCTACTAATAGTCCACCTCGTAAACCAAAATGATTAGAGAAGTATAAAAAAGAATGGGAGACAGAGAACCAATGGCTTAGCAAAGTCAGGGAGAATGAGTTTATGCCGAACTGTAAACTTTGTGAGAGAGATTTTTCTGTCAGCCACGGTGGAGGATGCAACGTAAAACAAGATGCGTCCATGGAAAATCATCGACGGAATGACTGAATGCACTAGACCCAAGGAGAAATTTCCAGTTTTTCTGTTGCACCCACCTCAGCCCATGCTGTTATGGTGGGCTGTTGTTCTGTATATTGTATTTGTCACGCCCTCCGCCTCAAAATAGGGGAACACCTGCAACTGATCAGGGATCGAGTGCATAAAAGGGAAGCCCGGAGTGCAGGAAGACGTGGAAGACTCTCCTTACCCTCTTCATCTCCCTCGACCTGTTGCCTGATCTTCAACTCACAGTTTTTGGATTCTCCTTGTAACGACATCTGCTCCTTGGTGACCTTCGCACTTGGGTCTGATGACTCACTTCCCGGTCGGAAGCATGACAGATGGTTCCACCTTAAACACAGACCCAGCAGTGCAGGAACGCTACCGACATGCTTTCGCCGCGTAGGAGGCAGCGCTGGGAGCGCATGCGCAAGCCCTCAGGCACCTGATCGGCATATTTCAGGACATCAGAAGCGTGCTACAGAGAGAGGGGCTGAGCACGCTGAGCGCGCTGGCCACCCCAGTCCTGGAAGGACCAGCCACTATTGCTGCACCCCCGCCAGCGCTACCTAGCGGACACGATCTCCAGCTTGCAGCCTCTGTAAGGTATGATGGCACCCCTTCTCGATGTGCCGGCTTCCTGCTGCAGTGTAAGCTTGTATTTGCCAGCATGCCCCATGTGTATCATTCAGACGAGAGCCGCATAATCTACATGATATCTCTCCTGACGGGCCGGGCGCTGGACTGGGCCATCGCTGCGAGAGGAACCTGGTCCAGCAGCACGTATGAGGATTTCAAAGCCCTCTTCCAAGTGGTGTTTGGGATTCCGTGCACAGACCAGGTCGCCAGCGAGCGCCTTTTGGACCCAGAACAAGGCAACCGCTCTGCTGCCGAGTATGCGGTGGAGTTCCGGACCCTGGCTGAACTCAGTGGCTGGGACGCGACTGCCCAGCTCACCTGCTTTTGCCACAGACTGAACCCCAGGATAAAAAAGGAGCTTTCGTTCCAGGGCGAGAGGTGGACTCTGAACCGGTTCATTGAGACAGCAGTCATGCTCAACAACCTCGCCAGAGAAGGGGAGCCCAGCCTGAGTCCGGCCCCTGAACGACGTGTCAGACTCCAACCTAAGGCTGAACCCCTGCTGCTCAGACAGGGTTACCTTACCACTGCCGATTGACTGTGCCGGGTCCGCAGCTGCCTCTGTTTCTACTGTGGGACCCCGGGCCATCTCCTTGTTCATTGCCGGGTCTGTCCTGAGCTCCAGGTGAGTGGAGCACTCCGATCTAACCGTTTCACTGTACCCATGGTGTTCGCCTGGGGCGAGTATTCTGTGGAAGCCCAAGATTTGGTGGACTCCGGGACGGCCGAGTGTTTTATGGATACCAACTTCGCTAAGACCCACCAGGTGCCCACCCGCTGGTGTGCTACTCGGATGCAGGTAACTGCACTGGACGGGCAACCTTTGGGGCAGAGGTTTGTCGATACACAGACCAAACCCCTCCACCTGGGGGTGGGGGCATGCCATAAAGAATGGGCACAGTTCTACCTGATAGCTGCGCCCAAGAACCCGGTGATCGTCGGGTTTCTATGGCTCTACAAACATGACCTAGTCTTTAAGTGGAGCACGGGAGAGCTGGTGTCTTGGGGACCGCACTGCGGAGGGACCTGTTTGCAGCTCCTCTGCAGGGCCACTTCGGTGAAGGGTGCAGATTCTCCTCCACAGGTGGATATACCCCCCGACTATCAAGACCTGGCTGAGGTGTTCAGTAAGGAGCAGGCAGCGGTGTTCCTTCCTCGTCGGCCATGGGATTGCGCCATCGACCTCTTCCCGGGAGCGACACCTCTCCGGGGCCAGGTCTACCCACTCTACATACCCGAGCAGCTAAGCATGCAGCAGTACATCTCGGAGGCCCTCGCAGCGGGGATCATCGTCTGTCCACCTCACCTGCTGCTGCGGGGTTCTTCTATATCGAGAAGAAGGACGGGGGCCTCCATCCCTGCATCGATTATCAAAGTTTGAATCACGTCACAGTAAAGTACCCCCACCCCTTGCCACTCATCACAGCAGCCCTGGAACATGTCCAAAGAGCACAATGGTTCACCAAGCTGGATCTGCATAGTGTGTACAACCTGGTAAGGATACGCAAGGGCAATGAGTGGAAGACCGCTTTTAGCACAGCCCTCGGCCACTACGGATATCTGGTCATGCCCTTTGGTCTTGCTAACACGCCCAGCGTTTTCCAGGCCTTTGTTAATCATGTCCTTGGGTACCTTATCACTCGTAGAGTTCTAGTCTACCTGGACGACATTCTTATCTATTCCTCATCTCTGGATGCACATGTGGCTCTTGTCCAACAGGTCCTTTGGCAGTTGTTGCAGAATCGCCTCTTTAACAAGGGGGAGAAGTGCCAGTTCCACCAGAAGCAGGTCTCATTCTTGGGGTTCATCCTCAGCAAAGAGGGAATGGATATGGACCCAGAAAAGGTAAGGGCGGTTCTCCAATGGCCACAGCCAACCACGGTAAAAGCCCTCCAGCGATTCTTAGACTTTGCCATTTTTACCGCCGGTTCATTCGGGCTTTCAGTACTCTAGCCGCCCTTTTGACAGCCTTAACTTCCTCCAAGAAGGCCAGACTCCCCTGGACAGAGGAGGTGCAACGTGCCTTCGACACCCTGAAGAAGAGGTTCATGACAGCACCCATTCTTCGGCATCCAGATCCCGATGCTCTGTTCGATGGTGGAGGTGGATGCCGTCTTGACCCAATGCCAAGGGGACCCGCCTAAACTTTACCCCTGCGCCTATTTTTCAAGGAAGATGTCCCAGGCCAACAGGAACTACGACATCGGAAATCGGGAGTTCCTGGCTGTGAAGCTGGCCTTGGAGGAATGGAGGCAGTGGCTGGAGGGAGCTCAGCATCCTTTCATCATTCTCACTGATCATAAGAACCTGGAGCACCTGCAGACGGCGAGATGCCTCAATACTCGACAAGCCAGGTGGGCCCTCTTTTTTACCCGGTTTAACTTCACAGTTACCTATTGGCCTGGCAGTAAGAACACCAAGGCAATGCCCTCTTGCGCATGCACGATCAGGAGCCCCTTGAACAAGACCCAGAATATACTGCCCCGGACCTGCTTCGTGGCTCCGGTGCAATGGGATTTCAGCCAAGACCTCGTCCGTGCCCAGGCCACAGAGCCCGAACCACCAGGTAAACCCACAGGAAAACAGTACGTTCCCCCGATCTGAGGGCCACGATCCTGCAGTAGGCCCACGATCATCCTGCAGCTGGCTACCCAGGGTACAGTAAGACTCAGCTCCTCCTCCAGAAGCATTTCTGGTGGCCATCGCTGCCTGAGGACACAGAAGGCTATGTTCGGGTCTGTAGGGTGTGCGCCCAAGTCAAGCCCTCCAACCAGAAGCCGGCGGGACTCCTGGAACCCCTACTGCTGCCCAACCGCCCATGGTCCCACATCGCGCTGGATCTCTTAGTGGACCTGCCCGCCTCAGACGGTAAGATCACCATAATGACCGTCATTGATAGCTTTACCAAAGCATGCTGCCTGGTGCCCCTCCCCAAGCTCCCAACGGCACTTGAAATTGCAGAGCTCTTGTTCCACCATGTGTTTCAAATCTTTGGCTTACCAGAGGACATAGTGTTGGACTGGGGACCCCAGTTCACCTCTCGTCTGCAGAGGGAGTTCTGGCAGAAGCTGGGCGTGTCCGTTAGTCTGACGTCAGGGTACCATCCACAGGCGAATGGGCAAGTGGAGAGACTTCAGTAGGATGTAAGCTGGTTCCTGCACAGTTACTGTATGGAGCAGCCCTGGCAGTGGGTAAGTACTTACCATGGGCCAAATATGCACATAACACCCTACCTAATGGATCCACTGGCTGCTCTCCCTTTCAGTGCATGTTGGGGTACCAGCCCCCGCTGTTCCCATGGCAACCTGCCTCCAGTGACATGCCAGCAGTGGATGCATGGTACCAGGGAAGCACTGAGGTCTGGCAAACTGTTCGGCGTCATCTCCTACATAGCCAGGCCCAGACGAAGTGACAGGCGGCCCGCTGGAGGCGTTCTCTCTCCTTCATGCCTGGACAGAGGGTCTGGCTGTCCACCAGGGGACTCCGGGGAGCCTATTTCTCCAAAAAGCTCAGCCCCCGGTACATCAGTCCATACAAGATCTTCCGCCGCGTCACCCCAGTATCTTATTGCCTCCAGCTGCCCTCGCACCTGAGGGTCCATCCAACATTCCACGTATCCTTTCTCAAGCCCTGCGCCACGTCCCTGCACCAGCCGCCACTGGACTCACCTCCTCCGCTACCCTTGCCGGACAGGGACGCCCCCGCCTATAAGGTGCGGGCATTGCTGGATTCCTGTCAGCGGGGCGGTGTCCTGCAGTACCTGGTGGACTGGGAGGGCTATGAGCCAGAGGAACAGTGCTGGGTGGCTGCTCGGGATATCTTGGACCCCAACCTGCACACGGCTTTCCACCGGGACCACCCTGACCATCCCATGCCCAGGCCCCGGAGGCGTCCGCTGGATCGTTGCAGAGCAGCAAGGGCTGCTTGTGGAGGGGGGGGGTACTGTCATGTCCCCCGCCTCGGCAATGGGGAACACCTGCGACTGATCAGGGACCGGGCACATAAAAGGGAAGCCCAGAGCGCAGGAAGATGCGGAACCACATTCAGCCTTACTCTTCGCTCACCTTACTCAGATAGTGTTGCTTACCTTTTTCCTGACCTCCCCGTCCTTGCTCCTGTTCCCCAATCCTCCTTGTCCTGACTCTCCTCACCCTCTTCATCTCACTCGACCCGTTGCCTGATCTTCAAATCACAGTTTTTGGATTCTCCTTGTAACAACGTTTGCTCCTCCATGACCTTCGCTGGTTTCCTGACTTTCGGATCATCCCCTAGCCTCTGTGCCCCTGCGCTGCTCTTGGGTCTCATGACTCACTTCCCGGTCGGAAGCATGACAGTATTACACAGTCACATTTTCTTTAAACTTTTACTTCTCAAAATATATTATAAAATGTATAATCCATTGGGGGGCGTGGTGGCGCAGTGGATTGGACTGGGTCCTGCTCTCTGGTGGGTCCGGGGTTCGAGTCCTGCTTGGGGTGCCTTGCGGCGGACGGGCGTCCCGTCCTGGGTGTGTCCCTTCCCCCTCCGGCCTTACACCCTGAGTTGCCGGGTTAGGCTTCAGTTCCCTGCGACCCCGTATGGGACAAGCGGTTCTGAAAACGTGTGTGTAAATGTGTAGCATTATGTGCTAATGTTTTAGCTGAATATAAACAATATATTTTACAGTGATATTTCTTTTCAGCCGCTTGTATCTGTGATCTTATTCTTTTGGTCATTACCCAAAGTTTATGGCCATAGGTGAAGATAGAGATGTAGACTGACCAGTAAATAGAGAGCTTTGCCTTATGGCTCAGCTCCCCTTTCACCACTACAGTCCAGTACAGCAACCGCATTACTGCTGGCGCTGTTCCCAGTCTGCAGCCAATCTCACACTCCCTTCGTGCCTCACTTGTGAACAAGACCCCAAGATACTTAAACTCCTCTACTTGGGGCAAATTTTCTACCCTCACCTGAAGGAGGCATACCAACCTTTTCTGTGAGAGAACCATGGACTTAGATTTGGAGGTGCTGATCCTCATACCAACCGCTTCACACTCAGCTGCAAACCGTTCCAGTGTGTGCAACATCATCCACACAAAACACAGACATCACCACCCAGTCCCCACATAGAATGTCATCCTGATCTTGACTGCACCTTGATATTCTGTCCATGAAAACCACAAACAGGAGTGAGGACAAGGCACAACCTTGGAGGAGTCCAACACCCACATTGAACTGGCTTGACTTAATGCAGAGTATGCGGACACAGTACAGATACCGGATGGCTCGCAGTAGTGGCCACAGCACCCCATACTCAAGAAGCACCTCCCACAGAATTTTTCGAGGAACACAGTCATAGGCCTTCTCCAAGTCCACAAAACACAGATAAACTGGATAAGAGAACTCCCAAGCCCTCTCAATTATCTGTGAGAGGGTGAAAAGCTGGTCCACTGTTCCACGGCCAGGACGGAATCCGCATTGTTCCTCATCAATCTGAGGTTCAGCTTTCAGCCGGAGCCTCTTTTCCAGCACCTCAGCCTAGACTTTCCCAGGGAGGCTAAGAAGTGTGATACCCCAATAGTTGGCACACACTGTCCAGTCCCCTTTCTTAAAGATAGGGACCACCACCTCAGTTTTCCAATCCAAAGGCACTGTCCCCGAGGTCCATGCAACATTGCAGAGGCTTGTCAGCCATGACAGCCCCATAACATCCAGGGCCTTATGGAGTTCTGGGCAAATCTCATCCACTGCCGGTATTTTGCCACTGTGGAGCTTTCCAACTACCTCAGTAACTTCCACCAGGGAAATGATACCACGGAACAGGGTCCTCCGACAGTCGTTCCCAGCACACCCTCACTATGCGCTTGGGTCAACTGGGTCTGTCTGTCAGTTTTCCTAGCCGTCTGATCCAGCTCACCATCAGATGGTGATCAGTTGACAGCTCAGCATCTCTCTTCACCCGAGTGTTCAGAACATGTGGCCTCAAGTCAGATGAAACGACTACAAAGTCAATCATTGACCTTTGGCCTAAGGAGCTCTGGTACCAAGTACACTTATGAACATTCTTTTGTTCGAATATGGTGTTTGTTATGAACAAACCGTTGCTAGCACGAAAGTCCAGTAACATTTCATCATTTGGGTTTAGATAGGGCAAGCCATCCTTCCCAATCACTGCACTCCAGAATTCCCAGTCATTGCCAACATGAGTGTTCAAGTCCCCCAGCAGGACTATGGCATCTGTAGGTGGGGCCCTGTCCAGAACTCCACCCACTCTCTCCAAAAGGTTGAAGACTCTGAACTGCTGTTTTGTGCATAAGCACACACAACAGTCAAAGTTTTCTTCTCTGTGACCTTAAGTCGCATTAAGGCGACCCTCTCATCAACTGGAACAAACTTGAACTGTGTGGCAGCCATGGGGGGGGGGCTTGTGAGTATCCCCACTCCTGCCCAGCACCTCTCACCCTGTGCAACACATATTTAACAGTTATTTATTAAATGACTAATGTGCTCAAGGTGGTAGGTTCAATCATGTTTGGACAAGTATAATCCAAATATCTCTCTTAGCTATTTTTATTGATTGGTAACTCTACTAACCAGTTAGTTTCAGTAAGGACCTTACAGATGCAATTTACCTTTCTATATTAGTTGCAAAAGTAAATTAAATTCTTACATTTCTAAAAATTATAATAATTGATTATTATAAATTATTATATTATAGTTATAAATGCTGGTAACTGTGTAGCAAAAAGAGCAAATAAAATGAGCATTAATGACTGGCTTATTTTAAAGGTTTTTGTATTATCTTGGAAAACAAAATAATAACGTGTATCAAAGAAGAGGAAAACATATTTCTATTGCTCAGAAGTAGAGAACGATTGAAGAAAACACCGGAGGTTATGTACTTTCTTAAAACTATCTATGTATCAAATGTCTTCAAAAGCAAAATATAGTGCTGCGGTTTCCATAGTAACAGCAGAGGGAAGCCACTGTTTAAGTGGATGATGAATTTACATGGCTACCTTCACGGAGATGGGGTAGTCAGTGTGGATTTGAAGTATGAATGATCTCAGTTTCCCATATTTCTTCAATGTCTGCAATAAGCTTCCTCCATTTCTCTTTATCTCACATCTGTTTACAAGGTTTGCTTCCTAGCATTTCCTCATCTATTGCCTAAAGAACTGTGGGCATGCCTTCTCTGATATCAGGGTCTCCACTCTGTGTTTTTACCAAAAGTCAGTTCCAGGCAGTAGGCAGGATCTCCTTGGCATGTCTCCAGACACGCTACAGAATATCTCCCTGGTCCACCACCCTCCCCCACACCTACCCTGCTACACATAGCCAAGCCAGGTTCTCACTATCTATTTGCAGTTTGCCATGCCCCATCTCGCTTGCTTCCCACATTCTAAAAACATCCGCAAGCCACTGGAGAGCACTAAATTGGGCCTGAGCTCAGGTTTCTCTTACCACCCCCAGGCTCTCAGGCTTGGCACATCTGTGGCACAGATGCAAGGCCTAAACCAACTCAGTGCTTCAGGTTAAAGACCTGGAGCTCTCAGCTGTATTATGTGAGTGACGGACAGTTTGTCTGTGGTCTCATGTGGTTCTGTCCTGTTTCTCTTCTCTCTGACTGCAGTCAGTGCATCAAACAAAAGATATCTGGCATTTTTCTTTTTGAACCCTCCAGACACATACATGTGTGTCCTCAAAGAACTGCACTCCATGCATCATCTGCTCTGGAAACAGATGTATTCAGTGCCACAGCATATCTTTATTAATAAAAAGAACAATAAACAGAATAAGTGATCTAAGTCATGCTAAAGACACTTAATTGCTTTGTTGGCAGATTTTTGCATCTTAGACACTGGATTGTAAAATAATGAACCTTAACCATGAACATAAATGATAATATTAATTCCTTGGGCACAGACTTAAATGAGACACAAACCTTTGAAATTTGTATTATATATAACCTAAAAGGAACAGGTTTCTTAGTGTGAGACACTAAAATTCTTATTTGTCTGATACTTTTCTCCAAAACAATTTACTATGTTAAGGTTGTAATTACAAGCTCACAATTATTTACCCATTTATACAGCTGAGTAATTTTAAGTCTAAGTACCTTGCTCGAGGGGGCTACAGTAGGAGGTGGGGATCAAACCTGAGATCTTTGAATCCAAAGGTAGCAACGCTAACTACTGTGCTGCCAGCAATCTTACAAAACAGTAGGTGAATCCTACTAGTGGGTGTTGCTGTGGAAATTTAGTCCTCATTTGTCCCAGTGCTTTATTTTTAAAAATTAGAAGTGTGCAAGATGCAGGTTTACAGTGAAGGGAGTTAATAGGATTTTATGTTCTCCCAGGTAACAGGTTCTATTTATTTCCAATATGAATTGCATGTAAAATGGCTGTTTTTGAGTATGTGCATTTGGAAAGGTATGCAGCTGGAGAAGATATGAAAAAGATATACAGATAAGTAAATACATTAGGCCAAAAATCCTCTTCTTTCCTTAGCCTCCCCATGCTAGGCAACTGAAATGGAGAAACTTAGCAGTGTGGCATCTCAGAAAATCAGCAGTGTGCCAAGGCACATGAGCTTTCACAGACTCTGTGTAGACCGCCTCCCCAAACAGGCTGGCAAACAGGGACCTGATAATCCATAACAATCAGATACACTAAGCTCAGAATGGTCTAAACCACTCAGACCTTTTGTCCACAAAGCAACTACACCCTGCATAGAGCTACACCCGTGTCTCTACATGAGACTGACGACATCATGAGTTGGAAGTCTACCAGCCAAACAGCCCGCTGGGGGGTGAAACAAGACACCAAAGCCCCCCACTCTCAAGTCTATGCTAGTTCAGAGCAGGAACTGACTATTTTTGTTCACAAACAGTAAACTGCTTCAAACAGGCCTGTGCATGTATGTTATAATTAGGTGTAATCTCAGCCTTTTACATTCTTTAGAACTGAACCCTATGCACCCATATTTGCTTTAGTTTCAATATGTAGGTCTGAAAAACGGTAACACCTTTATGATGCCCCACATAGACATTGTGCAATATTTTCCTGCACTAGTTCATGGGAATCTTCAGCGGTGAAAGAAGGGAAAATATGTTTCAATACTGTGACTGATTGGCACACAACATCCCCTCTGTTCTGAGGTTTTGCTGTTCAATGGAAGCCTTGTCAAGGTGGAAGGGTTACTCGGAGGTGATTATTCCCAAGGGCTGAGACAGAGAGAGGAGGGTGGAAGCTGGGCTGAATCATGTTGTACAAAGGTAGCTGTTTACATCTTGATTTCAAAAACAAAAATTATGTCTAGTATGGTTTGCATGTACTTATGACTAGACCACTGAAGTATGTGGCTTTTTTTGTGTTGGCACTTTAAACTATTATCTGTGTATTGTCTTACAAGATATATTACAACTACATACTATTTTTGTCCAAACTGACAACTATATACAGTGTTAATATTTAGTCATTTAGCTGATACTTTTCAGGGGCTGCAGTGGCATGGCAGGCTTGGCCAGGTCCTGCTCTCTGGCAGGTCTGGGATTCAAGTCCTGCTTGGGGTGTCTTGTGATGGACTGGCATCCTCTCCTTGGGTGTGCCCCCTCCCCTTCCAGCCTTGCACTCCGTGTTGCTGGGTTATATTCCAGTTTGCCACAACCCTGCTCAGGACAGGCAGTTTTAGACAGTGTGTGTGACACTTTTCTTATATTTACATTTATTCACTTAGCAGACACTTTTCTCCAAAGCAACTTAGAATGTATACTATGTAGTGTTACTAGCCCACACACCTTATTCACCAAGGTGACTTACACTGCTAGATAGACTACTTACAAAGGGTCACTAATCCATACAACAGTGGAATACACTCTCTCTGTGACACTCACACACTATGGGGTAACCTGAACAGCATGTCTTTGGACTGTGGGAGGAAACCAGAGCACCCAGAGGAAACCCACACAGACACAGGGAGAACATGCAAACTCCACACAGACTGAGCAGGGATCAAACCCACATTCTCTCACACCCCCCAGGTGCTGTGAGACAGCAGCGCTACTCTCTGTGCCACCGTGCTGCCCAAAGCAGTTTACTTCAAAGCGATTTACAAAGTGAGGTTTACCTACTAAGATACTTACAGCTATTTACACATTTATACAACTATGTAACTTTTACTGGAGAAATTCAAAGTGCCTTACACAACAATATTGTACCACAAGGGGGGATTCAAACCTTGTTCTTTTAGCTGCAGGGTAATGATTGTTACCAGTATCCTACCAACTGGCCCAGGTATACTATTTCTCAGACAGTTGGATATTTTGCTGAATTAGTTTAGGCAGCACAAAGCAGGACTTGAACCTGCATCATTTTGACCATGAAGTCTTTAACAAATATGACATCTGCCAAAGTTATGTGCTGTCATGCTATTGGCATCATTGCTATCATGTGTGAAATCCCACAACACATAAAGACTTGCTAGACTCATTGTTGTATCATGAGATTGGGAGACAGGAGGTTAGTACAGAGATTTCAGTGTTGTTTCCACCATCTGCTGGAGACAAGACAGAATACTGATGCAGCAATTCTTTCCCTCCATTCCTGGACACCTCAGCCTCTTCAGCCCTGATTATTGCTAGATGATGAGGACCATGAAAAATGAGTGATCCCCTTTCTGCCAACTGGCCTCATGTTATGGGTATTCCTCTGTGGCTTTCTATTCTTCTGGAGTGTACATAGGAAGAGTTTCAACCTAGAGGCTGGTGGGCCACTGTTTAAATTTGGTTGTTGGGTAAAAGTGTATGTATTTGTCGTACATGGAAATTCCCCTTCTCCTAAGAACAAGTGCTGGGTTGATGGGTGTTTGGCTAGCCTACTTCTGGTTGCCAACTGCCCTTGTGTCCAAGTCAGCTGGAAAAACTGCCCCAGTTCCATCCTGCCTACCATGTAATCCCCAGTGTGGTCTTTGACAACATACCCAAGATGCCCCAGTTGTCACATACAGAGAAGTTTTGAATTGTTTATTTGCTAATGCCACAGGATGCTGTCACAGCAGACTCTGTCATGCTCCCTCCTCCAGCTCTTGTAACCTAATACTCCAGGAGTGAATCTACAAGCACACCATGAAATTGGTCTGACAGCAAAAAGCAGATAAGCCCTTTTTCCAGTCAGCAGAGAGTCATAGATAGCTCCCTTCAGTCAAAATGAAACAGTTCTGACCTTCATGCATATCAGCTATATGCTATATTTCACTGTACTTGCTGGTGTTTCTGACATCCAAACAAAACATAACAATATGTACACTGTCTGAACCGCTTGTCCCATATGGGGTTGCAGGGAGCCGAAGCCTCACCTAGTAACACAGGGCAGAAGGCTGGAGGGGACACACCCAGGACGGGATGCCAGTCCGTCACAAGGCACCCCAAGTGGGGCTTGAACCCAGACCCACCAGAAAGTAGGACCTGGTCCAACCCACTGCACCACTGCGCTCCCACAGTATACAGTATATTAAGGAGAATGTGTACAAGAGAAATGGGTCAGGCCGAAACCTCCCTTTAATCATCTTAAGCATTGGAACTTCTAGCAGAAATGAGTGAACCAGATGAATGGGATATTTACTTTGATATTTGCAAGTCCATAAGATAAGTAAAGTATGAGAACTCATATATATTAATATTTATGTATTTTTGATTTTGTGTCAGAGGGGGCTTGGTGGTGCAGTGGGTTGGACCGGGTCCTGCTCTCCAGTGGGTCTGGGGTTTGAGTCTTGCTTGGGGTGCCTTGCGACAGACTGGCGTCCTGTCCTGGGTGTGTCCCCTCCCCCTCCAGCCTTACGCCCTGAGCTGCTGGGTCAGGCTCCAGTTCCCTGTGATCCTGTATGGGACAAGCGGTTCAGAAAGTGTGTGTGTGTCAGACTTTGTCCAAATTGGATTGTAATAGGCTACATTTAGGGCATTTTGTAATTTTTTTTTGAGTCGTAATTTCTTCTATACTTATTGAAGTAATAATTTAATACAAAATGTTTTGGGTCAATTTCTGGAAAAAAGAACAAAAAGTAAATTAATTGATAAATGCATAAATACTGCATATAACAAATGCATCTTAATTTCAATAAGGAAGCTGGAATCATCATTGTCTTTGTCATAGCCTTTAACTAATCACAGAAAGTGTTATCTTCCTCTGAAATTCCAGTTCTACGCAGAGATGCTAAACCCTTAAAATGTGTAATGCACTACACAAGAAGAAATAAAAACTAAGAAATGGCAGATATTGAAAAAAATTGTGAATGTGCCGCAGGATGAGCTCTTTGCTTTTTGAAGGTCAGGAGACACAGGTGTTTGCACAAGCCGACTGGTGACCCCCTAGTGTCGGGTCCTCGCTGACATCAATGTACTGACGCACTGATATCCTGCAAACCTGCTGCTTACCCTCCAACCCCGAACCTGCCCCAGCTCAATCCAATTGGCCACATGCATCCTGTCTCAAACCCCTTCATATATGTTGCCAGCTTTCCATCCCTAACCCTTGAGTGTGAACTCCAGATGCCAAATCCGTTTATTCTAATGAGCCTGTATTAGATTAGGCGAACTAGAAGAGGCACTTTACACAAGTGTTAGACAGCCTTATCTGCTGCTTACATGGCTCCTGCAACCCCCTGTTTTGGTTCAGTCTTTACTGTCGCTTCTGCTACTTTGTATTTTAGCAGCCGTACACCACCCTGGCAGCTCACTAATCCCCTCAGTTGTTTGATCCCAGTCACATTCCAGAACTTGACACTCACCACCCGAGGCAGCTACAATGCAGCTTTACTGCCCTAGATAACACAAGTGCTTGTTTTCTGCTACCCCTTTAAATGTATGAGTTTCTGTTGAAACTGTGGGCTTGACCCTACCTAATATTCACAAACACACTGCCTTTACAGTTATCTAACAATGAAAATAGACGTTTGGCCCTTCCTGAAATTTGTTAATACAGAGAATTAAGTCTTAAATACCACCTTCTTTTTCCATTTTTGGTTTCATGCATGACCCCTAACCCCAGTACTCCCTTTAGCCAATCGGCTACTAGGGTGATACCAGCCCATGTAGGGGTGTCCGCTATGAAGCACAAATGCCCCACTTACCTCCTTCAGTGCCATTACATACAGTGTCTGTGTGCCACACATGGATAATCCACTTCACGATTTTCCAGGGGAGAATTTATAAATAGCTAAGACCAAATGACATCCACATCACATCACATTCTTATGCTGGTGTTGATGCCCACCTCACGTTTCTGGTATCAGTTTCACAGCCTAATAGAATCGGCCCAATTTACATTCAGACTCAAATACCATGGACAGATGGTCTCCTTGGTTTCTATGGCGAAGCATGGATGGCTGCCCTGATATGACATTTTTATTGTTCATATGAATACCTTAACTCTGTTCCTCAGCAATATGATGTCTCAGTCCCCTTTAAGGCCCATATACTGTATAGACTTAGCAATATAATTTATCCATCCATCCATCCATCCATCCATCCATCCATCTTCCATCCCACTTGTCCTAATTGGGTCGCAGTGGCAGCAGGGAGAGCAGAGAGGTCCAGCCGCCCCTGTCCCCCGCAACTTCCTCCAGCTCAGCCTGGGGGATCCCCAGCCGCTCCCAGGCCAACTGTGAAATATAATCCCTCCAGCAGGTCCTGGGGACTGACCTCAGGGCCTCATCCCAGTTGGCCATGCCCGATATACCTCCAAAGGGAGGCGCCCAGGGGGCATCCTTATCAGATGCCCGAACCACCTCAACTGGCTCCTCTCAATGTGGAGGAGTAGTGGCTCTACTCTGAGTTCCTCCCGGATGTCCGAACTCTTCACCCCGTCACGGAGAGTGAGTCCCAACACCCTGCAGAAAAAACTAATTTCGGCCGCTTGTATCTGCGATCTTATTCTTTCAGTCATTACCCAAAGTTCATGACCATAGGTGGGGGTAGGGATGTAGATCGACCAGTAAATGGAGAGCTTCGCCTTATGGCTCAGTTCCCCCTCACCACTACAGTCCAGTACAATGACCACATTACTGCTGCTGCTGCTCCCAGTCTGTGGCCGATCTCACGCTCCCTTCTCCCCTCACTCGTGAACAAGACCCCAAGATACTTGAACTCCTCCACCTGGGACAAATTTTCTCCCCTTACCTGGAGGGGGCATGCCATCCTTTTCCATGAGAGAACCATGGACTCAGACTTTGAGGTGCTGATCCTCATCCCAACCACTTCACACTCAGCTGCAAACCGTTCCAGTGCGTGTTGGAGGCAACCATGCGACAGTGCCAAAAGGACAACATCATCTGCAAAAAGCAGAGACGTCACCTTCCGACTCCCACACAGAATGCTCTCCTGGCCTCGACTGCGCCTTGATATCCTGTCCATGAAAACCACAAACAGGAATGGAGACAAGGCACAACCTTGGTGGAGTCCAACACCCACACTGAACAGGCTTGACTTAATGCCAAGTATGCAGAGGCAGCTTTCGCGCCATATGTACAGAGACTGAATGGCCCGCAATAGTGGCACCCATACCCCATACTTCTTAAGCACCTCCCACAGAAATTCCCGGGGAACACGGTCATAGGCCTTCTCCGAGTCCACAAAACGCAGATAGACTGGATTAGTGAACTTCAATGCCCCTTCAATTATCTGTGAGAGGATAAAAAGCTGGTCCGCTGTTCTACGGCCAGGGCGGAATCCGTATTGTTCCTCATCAATCTGAGGTTCAACTAACGTCCAGAGCCTGCTCTCCAGCACCCTGGCATAGACTTTCCCAGGGAGGCTGAGAAGTGTGATACCCCGATAGTTGGCACACACTCTCCGGTCCCCTTTCTTAAAAATAGGGACCACCACCCCAGTTTGCCAATCCAAAGGCGCTGTCCCCAAGGTCCATGCAACATTGCAGAGGTGTGTCAACCATGACAGCCCTGCAACATCCAGGGCCTTAAGCAGTTCCGGGCGGATCTCATCTACCTCCGGTGCTTTTCCACTGTGAAGCTTACCAACTACCTCAGTGACTTCCACCAGGGAAATGGACTCTGACAGCCTAAAAGCCTCAGGCCTTGACTCCTGTAAGAGAAGCATATCACTTGGGTTTAAGAGTTCTTCAAAGTGCTCCTTCCACCTCCCGACAATGTCCTCATCAGAGGTCAGAGTTTCTCCACTCCTGCTGAACACAGCCTAAGCGAAACTCCTCCGACCCCTTCTGAGCTGCCAGATGGTTCTCCAAAACCTCTTTGAAACCGACCGATAGTCGGAAATCCATTCTACCTTCCAGAACTGTGATGGAGAAGAAAATGTTGCCTTCAAATTTGGATTTGCAAGAATTCTGAAACAAGGAATAAAATCAGTGTCATACTTGGCCTGAGAACAGCGGCTACCTCTCCTAGGAGCTGGATAACACTTAATGGGCCAATCCACACCCTGGCCATCAAAGCAATGGATTGGCAAAGGCAGAGACTGACTAGCTTTGGCCTGTTCACCTCGACATTGGATGTTCATCACATTCTAAATTCCATGGTGCGAGGCCTCGATGGGTAAGACGATGGGTAAAGGAGTGTGCATGGTGAAGGGCAAAAAGTTTAAAGGAACACAGTTATGATTTATAAGACTTATAAGACCTACCCACATGAAGTGGGTCCCAGTGTCTCTCAGAGGCCTGTCTCACAAGTTCAGTCCCAGGTTGCTGAATTTTGAAGTGCAGCTGGTGTGCCATTCGGCAGCATTTTCAACCAGAGTTGATGACTCTGCTGAGATGGACAGAACAAAACTGGTGGATTGGTACTCCCTCCCAATCTAAGACCGATACCATGGTCCCCTTACAAGGATTTTCCAGGGAAGGATTCATCAGAAGAACCTGAAGCTGTGCAAGTGGTGTGGACCTTTTTTGTTTGCATATGGGCCTTCAGATTAGCTTGCTATCAGAACACTGAAATGTGCAGAAAGGCTTCAGAAATTTCATAATACCAAAATATGTGTAAAGTGGTATTATTCACATAATCTAAATGTTGCACTTTGCCAGAAAATTATAGACATAGTTACAGATTCTGTTGAAGAGAGAGATATTGATAAGTAGTTCATGACACAGAATCAATTTTCAAGCAGAACTATCTGGTTAGTGCTGCTGTGAAAAATTCATACTTCATGCAATGAAAAACATTTATTCAAAGTGTCCATGCAGTTTGGAGCCATTTCAAACTTCTCTTTCAGTGTGGTGGGCTTGTTATATGCTGCAGGGACATAACTGCTTGTCAAGTATTGGGGAACTAAAAAATGCTCATACTCATAGTTATTCACAGGTTTGGTTGAACTTTGAGAGGGGAAATATCCAATGATATACTGCCATTCTTAGATTTTGCCTTTAAAAAAAAAGTGCAATCATACAACTTTTGATTACATGAATTACAGTGGATCAAATCACTGTTAAAAATTACATTAACATTTTAACAAAAGATAAATGGGGAACATGGAATAAGTAGGACACTCTGGAGAGATCTTGATATTCAGGATATAGACATGTTTATCCATTTTCAATAACCGCTTGTCCTGGTCAGGGTCACCGGATTCTGGAGCCTATCCCCAAATTACACTGTGCAAAGCTCAGGGAGGATGTATCCTGGATGGGACACCAGGCCATTGCAGGCTAGTGTATAGACACATGAAATGTACAGTGATTGAGGGGGACTAGGAATGTTTGGTGGCCAGCCAAGTTTAAGAGGAGAATACTGGCTGTGGGATGGTCATGGAAAGATACTGCTTTCTCGCCAGGTGCTGAGCTGAAGCAGGAGTTTCTTCTACAGTCAGACCAGCGGCAGAGAGAGGCTTACAGAGGCATTTGGTCATACCAGCAGGGACAATTGGTGAGTCTTTCCGTCACGGATAATCCCTGGAAGAGGTTTTTTGCACCACTACAATGAAACCTGACGCTGTCCATAAATAAACTGTTTTCCTAGCAACAGTGGCACATGGCAACAAGCCTCCTTGATTCGTCACTTCTGACCATGTCCTACATAGAGTACTGACTGGATGGGGAGAAAATAAAAAAGAAATAGCAGAAGAACATTCTAACAATGATACTTCTCCAGCTGGGCCTGGAAATCCATTCAGCTGCCAAACTGCTTGCATGGACCCTCAGTCACTACTTGTTTAGGAATGCGGCAGTTTGATGCATGTCCTGATGAAGCCTACACTTTCAACACTGCCAAAAATACAGTACATCCTCACACTAGCAAGCTAAAACATTTTGTCTGAAGAAGGCACGAGTGTTTAAGGAAATGTGGAAGGAATAAAGATGATCGTCATCCAAAGTACAGTGCCCCATCATAAATGCTGGGATACATTACACTGGCTAAGGCTACTCACTGGGAACTAGAAAGAATAATAACAATAACAAGGTTTTCAACAACCACTGTCCAAAACTGTACATGTCAGCCTGTCAAATCATTTTCCTAAAGGATTATTTATGTGGGTTTCCACAGGGTGTTCTGGTTTCACTGCAACAGTACACTGGACCAGTAGTAACTGATAATGAATGAATAAATAAAAAGTGTTTATTCAGTACTGTCTGTTTTTTAACCATTTTATTCTACTCAACATACAGACACACACACACTTTCAGAACCGCTTGTCCCATACGGGGTCGCGGGGAACCGGAGCCTATCCGGCAACTCAGGGCGTAACTACTCAACATACTATTTCTATATATACATATACTGTAGATATGGCTATAGATATTAATGCCATAATATACTGATATCATTATGAAATAATTAATATATACTAATGTGGCACACATCAGTCCTTGGATCATATATACAGAGCCCCAAATTCATGTTTTAAACAGAATTTTGAATCACCTGTTCATCTGTGTCTTTGACAGGGTGGTGGCAGGACTCAATCTGCACAGTAGGAAGTACTGCCAGTTGAACACTTTTTGACTGAGAAATACCTACAGACAGTGTGCTGAAAAGGGAGAATGCTTATTTATTTATGACAGCCTGTACAATAAAATATTTCAGAATCGTCTTCTTTTCCAAGACAAGACAAAAAACATTTTGTAAAAGTGAACAAGGAATACTTTTTGATGCCATCGAAGTTGCAAAGTGAAGCTCCTAGTTGGATATGGCTCAGTCTTTTGCACGGAGATGCTCAAGAAATTTCCCAGATTTACGGAAAATTTTTGCCAAGTCATTCTGGAAACTGACAACAAGGAAAATATGACACCCAATTAGCCTCTGGGGTAATAAGGAAATTGTTGGAAAATGCAATAAAGACAACTGACTGTAAGGAATTATATACTACTACTAATGCCTACTACCCCTCTTGGGGCATAGGCCGTCAACAAGGGCTCTCCAGGCATCTCTGTCCTGGGCCAGTTTTTCCAGTTTTCCCCAGGTGTGGCCCATCCTGTTGGTTTCTGCATCCAGGTGGCGTCGCCATGTGTTTTTTGGCCGGCCTTGCTTCCTCTTGCCTTGGGGGTTCCACGTGAGGGCTCTTCTTGTAGTGTTTGAAGCTGGCTTTCGCAGAGTATAGCCGATCCATCGCCAGCGTCTTTGCAGGATATCATCCTCAACTGGTTGTTGTCCTGATCTCTGCCATAGCTCTTGGTTGCTGATGATCACGGGCCAGTGGATCCTGAGAATCTGTCGCAAACAGTTGTTAATGAATGTCTGTATCTTTTTTGTGGTGGTGACGGTGGTTCTCCAGGTCTCTGCTCCGTAAAGTAGGACTGACTTTACGTTGGAGTTGAAAATTCAAGTCTTGATCTTAACTGTCAGAACTCTGTACCCCCACACGTTCTTCAGTTGCAGGAAAGCTGCCCTTGCCTTGCCTATTCTGACTCTGACGTCGACGTCTGTCCCACCCTGCTTGTCGATTATGCTGCCTAGGTAGGAGAAGCTGTCCACCTCTCCTAACGCTTCACCATCAAGTATGATTGGAGAGTCCTTGCCTGCATTGACCCTCAGTATCTTGCTTTTCCCTCTGTGGATGATGAGGCCTACTCGTGCTGAGTTCTCTGCCACAGTGCTGATCTTCTCCTGCATTTGTTGGTGGGTATGTGAGAGAAGGGCGAGGTCATCTGCAAAATCCAAGTCATCCAACTGTTCCCAAGGTGTCCATTGGATCCCAAGTCACTTCTCAGCTGTGGAGGTCTTCATCACCCAATCAATCACAAGCAGGAACAAAAATGGTGACAGGAGACATCCTTCTCTAACTCCTGTTCGCAGCTGGAAAGCGCTAGTGAGCTGCTGACCATGCACCACCCTGCAGGTCATCTTGTCGTAGGAGTTCCTGATGATGTTGGTACACACATACACTTTCTGAACCGCTTGTCCCAGTCGGGGTCGCAGGGAGCCAGAGCCTAACCTGGCAACACAGGGCATAAGGCCGGAGAGGACACACCCAGGACAGGACGCCAGTCTGTCGCAAGGCACCCCTAGCGGGACTCGAACCCCAGACCCACCCGAGAGCAGGACCCGGTCCAACCCACTGCGCCACTGCGCCACCGCACCCCCTGTGCTGTTGGTACACTTTTCTGGTATTCCGTAATGTCTCATCAGCTTCCACAGGGTGTCTCTGTCTACACTGTCAAAGGCTTTCTCATAGTCAGTGAAGTTTATGTAGAGTGGTGAGTTCCATTCTATTGACTGCTCCAATATAATATGTAGCGTGGCTATTTGATCTGTGCAGGATCGCTCTTTCTGGAATCCTGCCTGCTGGTCTCGGAGCTGTTGGTCAACTGTGTCCTTCATTCTGTTGAGGAGGATCCTATTAAACACCTTGCCTGGAACCGACAAGAGTGTTATGCCTCTATAGTTGGAGCAGCTGCTGAGGTCGCCTTTCTTTGGTAGCTTGATGAGGTATCCCTCCTTCCATTCTGTTGGGACAAGTTCTTCCTCCCAGATTTTCTTGAAAAGGGGGTATAGCATCTCTACTGTGGTTTCGATGTCTGCTTTCAATGCCTCTGCTAGAATGTTGTCAGGTCCTGCTGCCTTGCCAATTTTTAGCAGTTTGATGGCCTTACGGATCTCCTCCCTGGTGGGCTCCCTGCAATCGATAGGCAGGTCTACAGTAGCTGGCTGGATGTCTGGTGGGTCCTGAGGGGCTGGTCTATTAAGCAGCTCTTCAAAGTGCTCTACCCATCTTTTCTTCTGTCCCTCATCTCCAGTGATGGTCCTTCCCTCCTTGTCCTTTACAGGCCTTTCTAGTTTGTTAAACTTTCCAGACAGCTTTTTTGTAGTGGTGTATAGATCTTTCATATTCCCTTGTCGAGCTGCTTCTTCAGCCTCAATAGCCAGAGAGTCAAAGTATTTATTTTTGTCAATCTTGACAAAAAACTCTGCCAAGGGATTCCTTCGGGGTCCCCTGCCAGTCCCAAGCCAGGATAAAGGAGGAGGGTTGGGCATGGGGCTAGCGAACCCATCCCGTAAAAAACCCACACCGCTACAGAAACGCCAACAAGTACTCAAGACATCTCGGCCTTGGGCGAAGATGGACTTCCAGCTGGAAGTCTTATGACGCGGAGTGGTGAAAGCCAGAAGCATCTGGAAGCTGCTCAGCCGATCACCATCCTTTCAACCAAGGCCACCCTTAATATCGGGACGTGGAATGTGAGGACCATGTACGAAGCTGGAAAGGCGGCACAGGTGGCCGCAGAAATAAGGGCCTACAGACTCACCATCTTGGGAATCAGCGAGTCACGGTGGACTGGCTCAGGCCAGAAGAGGCTATCATCGGGAGAGATGCTGCTGTTTTCCGGACACGAGGAAGACAACGCCCCCCCACACCCAAGGTGTGGCTCTGATGTTAAATAAGACAGCCCAGAGAGCTCTCACCGGATGGGAGGCCCATGGACCACGCATCATCACAGCAACCTTTAGAACTAAGATGAGAAGGATTAGCATGAATGTCGTGCAGTGCTACGCCCCAACTAATGACAGTGATAAAGAGCAGAAGGAGGAATTCTACAACAGACTGCAAACCGTCATCCAGAGTTTGCCAGGAAGACACGTCACCATTGTCATGGGAGACCTCAATGCCAAGATTGGTAGCAACAACAGGGGCTATGAGGAGATTATGGGGCAGCAAGGACTAGGTGAGATGAATGACAATGGAGAAAGATTTGTCAGCCTATGTGCCACAAGCAACCTGGTCATTGGCGGAAACATCTTCCCTCATCGAAGGATTCATAAGGCAACCTGGGTTTCACCGGATCTATCTACAGAGAACCAGATAGACCATGTGCGCATCGCAAGGAGGTTCCGGAGATCCCTGCAGGACGTACGCGCCAAGCGAGGAGCAGACGTTGCCTCAGACCATCATCTCCTTGTGGCTCACCTCAGGCTCAAGCTAAAGAAGACATGGACAGGAGAGACAAACCAGCGCCAGAGATACAACACCGCCCTTCTCAAGGAGGCAACAAAGTTAGAGGAATACAGACTAACCCTCACCAACAAGTTCCAGGCTCTGCAGGAGCTTCTGGATGAGGAGACTATTGATGTGAAATGGAAGGCAGTGAAGGAGGCAATGATAACAACATGCCAGGAAGTACTAGGCCCCAGGAAATACAGCCACAAGGAGTGGATCTCAGTAGAGACCATGAAGAAGATACAGGAAAGGAAGGAAAAGAGGTTAGCTCTTAACAACAGCCGTACACAGGTGGAAAAAGTAGGAGCACAGGAAGCATACAGGGAGGCCAACAAAAGTACAAAGAGGAGCATCAAGGAATTATATACTAAGTGAAATTATCTGTAAAAAAAAGAGTCAACACTTTAATGTTATTATAATACTTTACTGTTCTTTTTTTCTTATTTTATTGATTTAGATATTTTTTTTTATCTACTGAGTTTATTGTCAGTCAGACAAAACTGTGGACTGTCCCGGTAGCACAGTCATTAAACACTTGACGGAAGAAAGAATGCACTGGATGACTTCAGTAGTTAGGAATTTGGAAACTCATTTTTGACAAGCTTTACAAGTTCTCTTCCTGGGTTGATTGACAGCTTCTGCCAATTTTTAGGTTTTGAGACTTGTCTGTTAGTCAACTGGTGAATGGAACGCCTTCTTTATGGACCCCAACTGCCCACACCCATCCACAAAATGTTGGGTGTTGTCATGGCATGTGGAATGGTGGGACACTATCACTTCCACACCCCTCAAATTTTTCTGGACAGCAGTACTGCCTTTAAAGGGTTTACCATCGTAGCCATGGTGACTGTGGCTTTTAGTGGTCCATATTTGATTAAGCTATCTCTGGTATTGCCAAAATAACTGAAGCTCCAACTTTCTCTTCTATCAAAACCCATCTTCATATACTTAGGGAAACGGAGAGAAATGTACCTGTGATTTACAGATAAATGTTTCTTGATCATTCCAGAAAGACAGATTTGCCATTTACTTTACAAATGATTTACTCTTCAAATTAAAACTTGCTATGACAACCAATTGGTCACTGTCTGAAACAGAGTGCAAAAAAGAATTGATGATATAATACATCATACACTTTGCTTCCTACCTTCTCTCAGGAGAAATCATACATGTTTTCCAAATGTATTCAAGCCCTCTTGATACAGTCCTGATCTACAGCTGTGGACCTATTCATCATGATAAAGGAAGGAGACTGCTTTGCACATCCAATAAGGGAAAGTGTCCGAGGAGCCTCTGTGTTGTCACACTCCTCTACATTTGTGTGACACTCGGAGGGAATTAGAGTGCTGGGGCAATGCTGGCCTGGATTTGCACATAGATGGATGACAATGCAGGTGGTGGTATAGTGTTGTTGAAAATATATTACAAATATGAACTCTCACTTGGTAGACCAACAGGCTTAGGAAGTGCAACTCACAGAAAGCAATGCATCAGTTCCAGCCCATCCAGTGTCTGCTTGGCAAACTCCCTTTGGGAGAACAGAGCAAGAATAAATGCAATACATTAATCCTCTAAGTCCAAACGGTTAACAATAATGGGTTGGTTGGGGGGGGGGGGGGGTGTGAGTGGTTATGGGTGCTACTAGATGAAGATCAAAAATCTTACAAAAAATTGGAATCAGAGCAGATACTGCACATCACAGAATTAACAATATATAATAAATAAATACAAGCAGTAATCTAATCTGAAGTTTCTTCAAGGCTTTGATCCAGTGCAGGTTTAATGTTAGTGTAACAGTGTGAATCAAGAGCTCAGCTGGAATTATTAAATATTCTCTTTGACCATGGAGTTTCACATTTATAATGCATTGTAAAGGTTTGTCAGTCAATATTAACAAACCCAAGGGGCTGATCTTCTAATCCACCCCACCCATCTCCCACAGGGCGTGCCAAGGTGTGTGACACCTTGCGAGCTAACTCTTTAGAGTTATTCATTAGTCGTCTCACTATTAGACATTTTCTCGAAAGCAACTTACAATATTAAGCGAGCCATTACTTACCCATTATTTCAAGAGTAGTCCTGAGTAGACAGTATTTACAGATTTTGACTCTTATATGTCTCATCGCCTGTTTACCTTGATATTTCTTTTAGCCCTCTGCCCCACTGCACCTCTCCTTCCAGGTAAGGGCAGAAAAGCATTCAGTGTAACTACTGTAGTAAAAGATTATATTCCCCTGAAACTGATGTTGTTGTGGAGCAAAGTGGATTATGTAGGATGGTGTTCAGGCACCTGTCTAAAACAAGATCGATTAGATAGGGAACAGGAGAAAATGGGGGAACCTTCTTTAAACCTGACCCACATGTACTTCTTGTTTGCTGTTCTGGGTAGATGTTAGTGCACTGGACATAGATATCTTCACTCATAGATTCTCATAGGCTTTCCTCAAACTTTCTATACGCATGCTCCAGTAGTCCACCCTTGATTCCATGAACACATCCATATGTCTCCAGGTCTAAGGCCCCATAAGCATCTCAGAATGACAATTGGCCCCACACTGGTGCATGGCAAGGTGAGGGAAGGGGAAGGTTTTGCCCATATGGATCAGGTGTTGTGCAGGTCATATCTTTAACAAGATTGGGCTAATCCCCTTTCTTGCATGTCTCAACAGTAAGCCATGGTCATGTGACAGGCAGACAGCAATACCACAACCAATCCAACCTCCACCTGTTGAACACCTGCTCCTCTTGGGCCAGGCTGTGGGGGTTGGGCTGGAACAATTGGGCTAATCCTGGCTCCTGGCATCTCCAGCCTTACAGGCCTGGTAAAAACCAAACGTGACCCACAGTTACTTGGCAGTAGTGGTTTAAAATAAAATTCTTTGACACATGGAAGTTACACTTTTGGGTATGAGAAAGGAAAAGTCTTAGAGAACAGTTTGTCTGTGTAGATTTATAGATGGTTGTGTATTGTTCATTTGAACAGATGTTTGAAACTTCTTGTTATAGTTGGCCATATTGCACCGGCAGTATGTCCAGTATGATGAAACACTGTCATCCCATACTTTGGATAGATCCAAATCATAGCAGCTGATCATAGCCACCAGAGGTATCAGCTATCTTTCACAAGACTTAAGATAGCTCTTGCTGAACTAGTCCCATATAAGCAGCGATGAAGTGACAGAATGCTGACTATCATGGGAGGAAAAAAATGTAGGTGGTGTAGCCTAGTCCATCATGTACGAGAGGTACTTATCTTTTGAGGCTTCCAACAGGTTCACCCCTTGCCATGTCTCATTTGAACACAATTCATACGGCATAAACTTGGAGTGAAAAACATTTTGCTGAGGTTGCAAAGAGAAGTACTAAAGCAACAACGTTTTACACCCAAAACAGCTGTTTCAACTCCTGAAGTGGTTCAAAATGTGACTTGAAGGTACATACACAGGTCCTGGGAAACCGGTTATTTCTCATTCATATGCTTGCTCTCAGGTATCGGTGTCTGTTCTGCTTTCAGTCACTGCAGATGTTCAGAGTGTGCTTATGACAAATATTTATCTGTCAGCTGTCTACTAACCTGTCAGGCCTGAAACATCCAAGCAAACACCATAAAGTTTTCCATACAGATTAAGCCTCCACTGGATATTAAATAAAGGCAAATGTGCATGATGGCATTTTCAGTTTTGTTCAGTTGCAGTGGCATAATGCAGGGTTATGAATACTACCTCACATCTCCACCTGGAGTTGGATGAGATCAAAACCTCAAGACAAGAGAGTGAGTGCTTGTGCAGTTTTGCTTGGGGGGGGGGAAGAGTTCTTCTAAGTGGAATAACTGAATCCACATGAAACTTATTAAGACATTCTTTGTCACAAAAGTAATCTTGACAGGCTTATTTGGTCCACTTATAAAAAGTAGACATGTGACCTCAGCAGATGAGATTACTGGCTGACATACTTGTCACAGGTTTTATGGTACTCTGACACAAAAACACTCAAGCGCTGTGTCAAGGCCAGACTTTTAAATATCTCTGCCCGTATTTCTGTGCTATAAAACCACTTTGACCAAATGGCATATTCTGCTGCTCCAGTTTTAGTTATTTTAGCAGCTAATGAACCCAGTCAGTCCGGATTCTTGTGATCAGACTCTAAACCTATACAACCAAACAGTGGTAAAAAGAGAAAAATCATTCTTAAACAAGCTGATAAAATCAAGAGCAAAACCTAAATGGTTATTTAAAAATCAACCCCAGCTAGCACATTCCTGACAGATGACAGTATAAAGAGCTAAATACTGAGGGACCCCTAAGGCCTCACTATAGTGCAGAGTAAGAGACTACCACGGTCAAGGTCAATGGATGTATTTATGAGACAGGCTACCATTCGGGATAAACCTCAAACATATGCCTACCCTAGAATTCAGCAGGACAGCAAGTGACTTGTCAAAAATAATTTTTTTAAAGGCCACATGTTACTTCAAATGGGCAGAACCCAGAAAAAATAAGTACTTTGTAAAACATAATTTCAGCTAGCTTCAAGCCAAATTCAGTCTGTGGTATTAGTGTTATTATTTCATGTAAAACTTATTAAAAAAAAAAAACTTAACACCATTGTACATATTAAATTCAAGAAATAAAATATACAAATATTTCTTTTTTGTTATTTTATTTTTTCTTCTTACAAAAAAAACCTAATACAAGCTCATTTGGTTGCTTTTTACATGTGTCATTAAGCAAGTCTTCTCACTATTACACATCTAATTCACATGCCATGAAACAATAACCAACCTTCAACACTCACAAAATAGAAAAGTTACATAGCATAATTGTACACTTCTTTTATTACTCTCACATAAAAACTGCTCAGATTTGTCACAATAAAGTTCACTTCTAAAAAAGAAGAGTACAAAATCCTAACCTTTAAAAAGAGAAATTGACCAAGGCTGTGCCCAGATACCGTCAAGAGTGTTTAAGACTGAAGGCACAGAGCTTGTAGCCCCCATGGGAGGAGGGGGTGCACCACGAGGAATGAGAAAAGGTAGAATGCAGCAAAGCTCAATTACTCAACTACAAGAAGCTATCAAGGACATTGCAGGGAAGCACCATGCTGGGACATGGCAGAGGGCCCTGCAAAGATTTCCTGTCCTTCGGACAATGACTGTGAGACCAGCTCAAGTATGAGTGTGTGCCAAGAGGATGTGCTGGTATGGAAAGGGTCAAATGCCCAACCACCATTTCCCCCACATCTGTTACCAAGGTGGTGAGTGATGGGAGTCCCTAGAAAAACGCACCAGCGCACGGTCAGCACTCCATACATACAATCAACAACCCGCAATCACTTTCCTGGCGTAAGAAAACTGCTGGCCTATACACAACAGCTCCCTTTCACTTATCCATTCCATTGTACAAAGAAATACGGCTCAACCTTAATAAAGCACCCAGCTCCTTATGCCTAAAGACGCCCTTTCAAAGACAAAGATGACGCACTAAGGTCTACTTGTGAGATGGGATCACTACTACTATATAGACCCTGGTCATTATCAAGGATTATACCACATTGGTACCTAAGGATTGAACTTCAACATGAGTGTAAGACCTGAGGAGAAAGTAAATAGTTCTGTTTAAACTGCAATATCCTCTGAGAAACGAACAGGAGACAAACCCCCAGGAATGATCGTTTGTGAACCCGGTCCAAGAAGTATGCTTTAACCCTTAGGGTCACTCCAAATGCATTGGGTCATCCCTTTTGCCCTGAGCTTGCAGATCACATATGTTTTTTAGGCTTTTAGCTATTTTGCTTCAGCTTGTGAACCCAAGTAATGGTCATGCAAATGGTGAGTGTGTCGGGGGGGGGGGAAAAAAAAAAAAAAAAAAAAAAACTATCCATACTAACTGTTAGAACTGCAGTGAAGAAATTTTTCCATCTTTACGTAAATTTACAGTAGCTGTGAACACACTCAGGCTGACATGCTCAGACAAATAATGTGCTCTGTTAAGATGACGCTCTCCTGTTGACAAGCATGGCCTCACAGCCTTCACCACTGCGCCCATCAGACGCGACTGCTGGGAGCACGTGCTTTGCTAAGAGCTGCTCTCGATGCTTAATGCTGCAGCCTCAAACTCAGGCAGAGCTTTCATGGGGCTTCGTGGACAGGAAAAACAAAGGAAACTAGGTCACTCGGCACTACAGTTATGGACTAGGAGCAGCAGTAGCCAGCAGGCAGTACTATCAGCACCAGCTCCCAAAGGTGAAGGTGGGTGACACTGACACTGCTGTGTCAGTTTATCGGCACTTGCGTTGGTGGCCCTAGATTGGTCCATGTTCTTGTATCGCACAATCAAAAGGAATTAATCTGGAATAGAGGGAGGAGTGGATGTTCCCATGATCCAAGTTCACAACAGCCACAACCGGGATAATCCCCCAATGTCAATTTATCATTCCAAACCATTCTAGTCCAGCTGTTATTAGGCACAGACACACTTGGATTCAAGCAGCTGATCATCAGATTCACAAGTCTTCAATGACACTGCCAAGAAGCATCTGGAAACCATCAGAATTTGGTGACAGAGCTGTCCCCATAGCTCCCCTTCAGCATATTTACTGAAACAAAAAAAATGAACTTCAGTCACCACTGCATGTGATATGCATCCTTTTAAAAAGATAGTAACGAATCAAGGGTATGAAATGTGAAATTTAACCTAACCCAGGGACAATAGTTCTACTTGCCATCATTTTCCAAAAAAACATCTTTATACCACTTGTGTTAATCAACTGCCGACCAGCCTATGCCTTAAAATTGAAACCTCACAAGTGCTTTTAAGAAAAGGCTCTTTTGAGTTACCCCACAGCACCTGTGACAGTCATCTATTGCCTGCCTTGGGGCTCTCGACAACAGGTGTTACCAGTCGGGAACAGCACAGCACCTGGGTGACGCAAACATTTAACTGTGTGTCTTAATGGTTCTCTACACTCTTCCGTTCTCAGAAACTAAGTTCCCTTAAAATGATTCTAGAGTATGTGATCCACGTCACTCTTTGTCTTGCTAACAACGTGAGTCATTTCTTCATTCACATCTCCTTCACAGACAGCACTGTTTTGGCCAAACATTTTAGGTCACAATATGAGTCAAACAGTAAATAGATACCAACCTGTCATGCAAGTTCAGAAAAAGAAAACAAAAATGCAAATGGCTTAAGGGTTTGATTTATTGCTAAATGGCATCTTTACTTTGACCACTTCACTCAATTACCTGTGTTTTGTCAAGTGTTTTACAAACCACCCTACTGCTGATCATCAATTCCTTAATGCTACAGGGTCACAAGTCTGATGACAATCAGCACTTAAAATTCTCATATGAGGTCTATGAATCTATCATTCTATCAGTTACAATATATAGTTATAACCAATTTTCATGAGCCCTTTAAAACCAGAAATCTAAATTGCACTTCTAGGAGGATATTTAAAAAAGTGTGACCCTAATGTATTTCTGGAAGTGTGGTTTATTAAAAAACACATATAGTGTGAACCACTAAAGACAACAGAACAGGTGGATAAAAGTGGGCAGAATCTGCTCTGTCTCCCACCCATACTCTTCTACTTGAAACACTACACTTGTGAAAAAGTGTAAAAGGATATAAAACCAAATATTTCCACAAATGCTATCTCAGAAAAACTAGCTGATGAAAAAACTGCTTGATATAAATTTATATCTGGTTATTCTTGTACAATTTTACTGCTCAGCTTGAGGGATTGCTTAACTAAATTTAATCAAACCCTGATGCGTGGACATGCACTCTGTTAAGAAACATACAAAAGGAAAGAAAAAACTGAAAATAGTGCTACACAACAATTTGTCCATAGCCTTGACTAAGACCCTAAGAGACAAGTTTTGGTAGCACTGTTCGCAAAGGTATGCTCCCACTGGAGTCGCCCATCATGTTGGTCCTCATTTTGCCATTGGTAGGCCCAATGGTTGGCGGAAGCTTGGCCGTGATGCTGGGGAACGATGTGGTATGCTCTGTAATTCGCTTGGGAGCCAGAGCCTTGTCCCCAGGAACGGGCTTAGGGAGTCGCTTATAGAGCCAGGGGTGCCTGAGTGCCTGGGAAGGGGTCATGCGGCTGGTGGGGTCCCAGTCCAGGCACTTTTTCAAGAAGTCAATAAAGGTTGCGTCGTCGCAGCCCTTGAGCGCAACAGTCCATTCTTTGCTGCCTGGTGGGCCCCGCATCTTCCCACGCCGTGAGCGACTGCCATTAAGCACCACTGAGCCATTGGCAAGCGTAGTAATGGTGCAGTACCGTGGGTGCCCCTTAGAGTTGATGAAATTCTTGGCCCGCTTGGACTGCTCCAGAAGCTTCTGGGGAGGTACACCTAGGATCTCCATCATACATGCTAACTGGTCACCTTCATCCTCCCCAGGAAAGAGTGGATAACCTGTCAAGAGCTCTGCTAGGATGCAACCAAAACTCCACATGTCGATCGGCATGCCATATCGCGAGCCCAGGATTACTTCTGGCGCGCGGTAGAAGCGGGACTGAATGTAGGTGTACACTCGCTGGTGTTCAAAACAACTGGAGCCAAAGTCTATGACTTTGATGCCACTACGGCCCTGCTGTTTAAGTAGGATGTTTTCAGGCTTAAGGTCACAATGGATGATCTTCTGCCGGTACAGGGATTCTAAGCACTGAAGGATGGAGTGAGCAAACTTGCGTACCAGGGCAAGGCTAAAGCCCTGGAACTTGTTCCTTTTGATCAACTCGTAGAGGTTCATACTCAGCAACTCAAAGGTCATGCAGATATGATTTCGAAAAGTGAAGTTCTCCAGCATGTGCACCACATTCATGCTGCCCGTTTTGTCCTGCTTCTTCAGATGCTCCAGGATTCGGATCTCCTCAGCTGCTTGCCGGTGGAAACGCTTCTCATTACGCACCATCTTCAATGCCAGATGTTGGTGCATCTTGTGGTCATACACCTTAGCCACCTGGCCAAAGCTGCCCTTGCCGATGACCTTAAGAAACTCGTAGCGATAAGCCAGATGGTCATGTGGCACATGGATGTAACTGCCTTGATCATCATCATAACCACCATTGTTGGAGCCTCCTGCCACTGCTTGCCTCTTCTTGGCATTTGGTCCTACAAAGTAGATCTCAGGATAGTTATGGATCTCTTGTTGTTCCAAAGTGGTTAGATGTTGCCGATGGAGCTTCAGGGCTTGCTCAGGAGTCATGGCCCCCTGACCAGGTTTACAGGATTTAGTAGTGGTGTCAGAGGACTTAGCAGAGCTGCTACTCTCTATGCTCCTTTCCACGCTCTTCTCCTTTGAAAGAGCAGCTGAAGGCTTTGAGGAGCTGAGGCTACTACCGTTGAGCTTCCGGCTATAAGAGTCTTCATACAAATATTTCACCTTCATCTGTCCGCTCTGGAGACCTATCTGATGGTGGTCTTTCACCAACAGTTTGTTTCCACCCTGCCGGAAGGATATGCAGAGAAGTGATCAGTGAACTTCAAAATTTGCAATGACTTCAAAAATCCAAAATATGCATATACAAGATTCTGAAATGTCTTAGCATAAAAGTTACTAAAAAGAAAACACTTTTGACTTTGCTGGATGTATAGGAAAACTGAATAAACATTACAATGTACCTGTTGGAATTTTATGCCCAGAGAATGGAAAGCCAGTTTACAAAAGGACAAGGAAAACCAAAATAGCACTGAGTACACAGCACAGAATAACTGAAGAGGGATCCTGCAATATTGCTGTAATTAGCCAAGTAAGTCAACTGTCTTGCTCTCAAACACCAGGTAGTTGCTATGAATTAATTCAAAAGGAAGCACTTTCTAAACATATTAAACATATAAAAAGATCAGAAAGCAACACAGATCAGTGTAAACTTGGAGTTAGGAATTGCCTTGTAAGAACAAATTTGTTTCATTTACATGTAGTTCGGCATCTTCAAATATTGCCGTGTTATTAAATCCCAAGACCATAAATAATCAGCTGCTTAAAATGGATAAAACTGTAGATTGTCTTACTTACCCTGGGTAAGGGCAAATGCTAGGCAAATTAATGCCAAGTAAATTGTGTAGTGTAAATCCTTGACATGTACACACAGACCCCCACTGTGGCCGATCAACTGAGTTGACTGATCAATTGAGTGCTCAGTACATTATAAGTTGGTTTAGTAGTCTGACTGGAGAATGGCAAATAAAGAAAGCAGTATACACATTTCATGGGTACACAACCGCTACTTAAAACTAGCATCAAAAAGAATGGCTCTGTGTAACTTAGTTTCGTACACTGTGCTGCTCACTCTGTACTCCCCAAATTTACCGTGATGCAAGGAAGCTCATCGCGAAAGTTACACTAACCAAAAAAAGAAAAAAAAAAAACCAAATGGGAGACAAACAACACACCTCTGAAACATGACCAGGTTAAACTTAAGTACTGGATGAACTGTAACAATTCAGATTCGAAACAATCTACAGGACACTGCAGGAATCAGTGTTAGTGAGTGTTCAAGAATGCTGTTCATCGGATTAGGCCAACTTCTTCAGATGCCATATGTGAAATGGGTGGGGAATATGCACATACCAACATGCTCACAGATGCATGATAAAGACCAACTATATCCTAAATAGGGTCACATTCAGTGACACTGCTATTCAGGACAGACAGGCAGCTGTAAGGGTAATCAAAAAAAAAAAAACAATCTCTAAAGCCTTGGTGTGTGTGTGTGTGTGAGCTATGAAGCTAAGAATTTTTAATAAAAAAAAAAAAAAAAATATCCAGCATTGATAATCCCCACCAATTATGAAAGCAAGCTCCTTTAGCCAGCAGTACCATTTGAAATTGAAAATTTGTTTCACAAAAGCTGCCCACAACTGTTAAAAACGTCTACCTTTAAATGTACTATTTTTACCTATTCTGTGTACATACAGTCACTGAGATTCTGAAATGCATTAACTTAAACAAAATTCCAGTATTTCGGCACTTCCAGGCACCCTGAGCATTTGGGAGACCCACCACACAAACAAGATCCCTAGCTGTCCACGATCATGTGCAGCAACTACATGCTGGACAGACACTTACTGTGTGTTTGGGCAGTGGGGGGAGCCCAGACGGGCTGTGGTCAACAGCATGTGTGTCTTCGCTTGCAATGTGATCAGTGCGCATGTAGGAGTCATACAGGCCATCAGCATGTCGTGCTGTGGGGAAAAAATACAAAACATTCAGTGACAGCTACTAAGACACTGGCACTACACTGTAACCACTGAGCTTGACAGTCCCCTCTAATGTAGCCTGTGGAAGAAAGGGTTAACTCACTCTGTCAAGATTCATCATTTTAAAAAATTAAGTTCGCTGTCACAGGTTCCAAGTGTTTTTAAGCAACTAACCTTGCCGCCTTTTCCTGACAGTATCATTTTCTGATTACTAAAGAGCAAGAGAGGTGACAACAGTTTGTGTGAGACATGAAATCCTTGACAAATTAACACCTGGTGCATAACATCCTTGTCAACGGATTTCTTTGGAGAGTCGATTATGACGGTTCTTAAATTATTGATCCAGTGCTCTTTCTACGTATTCTGGAGTGTTTGGTCCTCCATGGGTTCTTAAAAGTTTAAAAGACATTTCATGAGAAGCAAGGATAAATGTCACATGCGCACAAAACAGGTCCATGGTCACATTTCAAAGTTAAAAGCAGGTTTCCTGGATGCTGCGGACGTACTCTTAGAGTAACTTATAACACAAGAATGTTACGCCACCCCTCAACACACAATAGATATAACTTCTGCTGGAAGTTGTTCAGATGAAAATAAATAAAAATTTCAGGATAAATGCTTATTTCAGCAAAACAGCCTTGTCAGTGGGAGCCATCAGTTCTGTATAGATGCATAGCTCCAGAACAAGAGTACAAATACTACATTTATTCATTTAGCTGATGCTTTTCTTCAAAGTGACTTACAGTGTGAATCTATCTAGATTATTTACCCATTTATACAGCTGGATAATTCTACTGGAGCAATTTGGGCTAGGTACCTTGCTCAAGGGTACTACAGCCCAGGGAGGGGATCAAACCTGCAACCTTTGGATCCAAAGGCAGCAGCTCTAACCACAACGCTACCAGCCAGCCCCTGTATTATTATAATAATACATAATATAAATATAGTATATAATAATATAAGTATTAACTACACAAAAAAATTAATTGGTTAGGAATTCATTCAGGACACAGTGTTTGATTCCAGCTGATGACAATGTTTCAAAATACTTCAGTACCTGGTTTTAATTCTTTTCAGTTTTGGATAAATCTTAATGTGATTTTAAAATTAAAAAAAATAAATAAAAAAAAAACTAAATCTCACGATTAATATTAAGTTCAAACAAGAAGTGTGGCAGAAACATGAAACATAAAATGTTTATAGCAAAAATGTAATATTTTTTAACAGAATTTAAGTTAACTGTGTGTGAGTGAGCCAGCCCACATGTACTCATTTTCCTAAGTTTTACCTTGGCTTTGTCTCCAAATAACACTGCAACTGCGCTACAAAGACAGACACACAGGAGGACGGATCCTCTAAATCCTCATTTTAAAGTGATTTTCCGCGATCCACGGCGGACTGCGAGCGGTTACCTGCTGTTATGGGACCGTCTGGTTTTCTGCTCAGTATCATCATGATTCCAGGCTGAGACTACAGCCGCTGTGCGTGTCCGTGAAAAGAGAAAAACCGTCCCGGAGAAAATGCTGTAAGCGTCAAGGTTTTATCTGAGCATCCTCCGCACGTCCCGAAGACGGTCAAAACTGTAACACGCGTCTCCTAAAGTCGCCGCGTGTCATTCGAGGGCCGCTGCACTCACGGAATGGAATCTGGCGGCGGAGGAGCGCGCGGCGGCGGCCACGGGACAGCGCTGGGAGGCCACCCACAGAGAGCCTTGCTCCAGGAAACTAAGGCGGCGACGCGACGCGGGCGCGCAGCGCAAACGGGGACAACATGTGTGACCCGCAGTGACCAGTGATCGCCAATCACCTGTGACCTCAGTGTGGCTCCTGGACCCCAACACTGCCATCAACAACTGAGGCCACCACCAGCTTCCACGTGACGACTTGCCAGCGGGGAAAAATTAAAACTAAGACCACGAGTAGTGCGGTTACTCTGATGATGCCTAGATAATTGGGCTTGGAATTTATTAACAATAAATAATCGGCTCCGTCGGGAACTGCCACCTGAGGCGCAACCCAGCAGCAGCAGCGGGCCTCGGTTGCCTCGGTGGTCTTTCTCTCGTCCCTCTCTCCGTGCCGTCACACGTCCTGCGGGAGATCGCGCCTCCCACGGGCGGCTGTCTCGGCGATCTCTCAGAAACACACAGATCCCCACGAATGGCGATCACAGTCCAGTGTGCGCGATGGTGTCCCTTCGCTTTCGGAAGCATTCATCCCCACGAAAGAAAAGAGAGAGACGAATCGATCGAGTTCTATGTGTACACACAGTTCTGTTCTCCAGATTGTCACCCGTGGCGTGCGGTTTAGCCAGCTAGCAAAATATCTCCTCCATCCGGACTGAAAAAGTTGTCATTAAAGCCTACACGCCCCGTATGTCAGAACCATTCTGTGGATGCGTTCTTTAGGAAATACGGCCCTCGCGTTTCGCGTCTGGCTTTCTTCGGTGCGCCCATAAATTACTGTTTCGCTCGCAGAAGCTCCGGGAGGTTTCGTTGCTAGTTGCTAAGAGCGTCTTCGGCGGTGCGGAGCGTCACCAATCCCCGAAAGACGGCAGCGTGATGACGAAAAGGAGGGCGTGGAAAACAGCGGCCATTTTGGCTCGACCTGTAGTGGCGCCGGCGTACGGTTGACGCCACTTTAAGGCTGGTAGCGGTCACGGTTTACGGCTTCGAGAGCCGTAATGACAAAATGACCAAAAAAAGAGACTAGGGCGTGGAGCTGAACTGAACATCTGCGAGACGAGTGAACAAATAGCAGCCTAATGAACTCGGGTGACCCGGCGCTGAATTACTCAGCTGGCTATGTGTATAAATAATAACGAGATCACGGGAACTGCCTCACAACGAAAGAACAAAACCATGAGCGCTATTAAAAAGAGCGCTTTGCTAACAGTTTTCACTCAGCACGGCTGGTCATATGGCGCTAGAAGATCCAAATAGGTGATGAATGATCTTCCCATTTCATTCTTTGCCACAGCCTGGTAGTGGAAGAAGCAGCAGTCTTTATTATAATGTAAATGTGACAGTGTAACTTTATACACGCAGCGCTTTGCAAATGTCACTTTTTTAAAGAAGCTTGTACTTTATTACTGAATATGCCTGACCAAGCTGCTCTTTGTGCTTGGTGCTGCGAGGTCCGCTGAGCGGGACTCATCGGAGGGACAGATGGCCACAGCCTGACAGCTCAGCTCATTGACCCAGACAGACCGACAGGGGGCGCCCGGCCACCGCTGACAGCCCCTGTGGGGACGTTCTGTGTGACACCGACAGCGACACATCATTAGATACAACCTGCACCCAGAGACGGTGCCTCACCTCCTTTGGCACTGTCGTTATACCAAAAAGGCGTTGAGAGATGTCTCTAAATTAATTTATTATTGATAAACTGTGTAAGCATTTTGCTTTGCTATATGAGCATGTACTGTTTGGATTCTTATATTTGGATAGAAAAACAGAGAAACAAGCATATATCATTAATTTATTAATAATCATTAAATAACATATACACAAATTTGCGCAGTACATAACACTATCAAGGAGTGTAATAATAAAAAGACCTTTAAGACGGTACATTATTGTAATATTTTTAAGGTGTTGCAATGTCTCCGGTTAATGGAGTGTTTTCAAAATTTTTTTGTGTGTTTATTTTTCTTTTTACCACTTGTTTGTCCTTTTTGTTTATTTCCCCTGGCTAGGTTTGATTTTTCTGGATTTATGTCCTTGTAGCGTGAGTGTTTGAATTGTTTAATAAAAAAACTCAAAAAACTATCGTACTTGAAGAAGTACAAAAAAACGTAATTACATAATGTAGCTCTAAATGCAGATATCGCTCGTTGGACTGGGCAATTATATAAAGCAACAAAAATGGTGTAATCGAAGCGCATCTAAAAATACCTCAAATGTGTAACGACTGTGATTCTGTATAACATTTATTTAGCTTTCGCTTTTTTCCCAAACAAAGCGACTTACAAAATGTTATGACCTTTTTACACAGAGTTCCGACGAGTTATTGTTTTGGTCGGCACGTATTCCAAGAAATTTTTTTTTGTTACTGAATACAACTACAATCACGCTTGACTGATGTCTTTACTATCAAAATTATCTTGAAAAAAGCAACATCCCCACAGTTCTTAAAATGCGTTGATAGCTCTAGTTTCCGATGGGAACACATTTACTGTAACACCACGAGGGCAGTTTTAGGGACTTCATTACACGTTGCTATAAACTGTAAAACAATTTCTCACTTACGTGATGTCTATTTAGGAAACTGAATTAAAAATGTATGTGTCACTTACTCCCAGGGACAATATCCTTTAAGCGTTGATCTTTTAATTATTAAACTGAGTCTAATTTAATCCGAAATTAGTACCATCAAAATTATTGTATCATAACGTTTTTAACATCTTAGTAGGTCGAAAAGGCATGACTCTGGTGGGACTCGAACCCACAACCTTTGAATCACTCCTCTAAGCTTTCCAAGTAGAAGTCCAATGTGCTGTCCATTGCACCACAGAGCCATACAATTAAATAGAGTACTGGGCTTCACTGGGTCCGTATTGTCATCACAGACTGAAGGTAAGTAGTGTAAAACCAGGATAAATTTGTGTATCCTGAAAATCCAACCCTTAATATGTAAAGAAATAATTAAAAAACAGTGCACGCTGTAGTAATTTATCATTTAAACAAAACACAAGGGCTTGATGACAGATGAGAATGAGAGGAAAAGTCATTGCTGTGCTTTTAGCCCAAGGCACGTCACACTGGACAAGCCAAGGTTTCCACTTTGCTCTGCTGTAACAACCAAATAACAATGAATATGACAGCAAGATTCCTGTCCTGGTACCTGCAGGCTCTGTGGTGCTAGGGTGTGCATGTTGAATTTGTAGTTATAAACACTAGGACTGTGATTCAAAGGCTGTGGGTTCAGGCTCCCTCTGTAAGCATTGACTGATTTGTTACACATTTGCATACAATGGTGTTTCTCTAGTCAATCCTGGCTGTATTGCATGGTGGTAAGAACCAAATAACATTAAGTATTGGGAGATAGCTGGCACAGTGTCACAGCAGTTGGGTGGTGTGAGAGAACTTGGGTTCAATCCCCCCTCAATCTGTGTGGGTTTCCTCCTACAGTCCAAAGAAATAGTGTTCAGGTTCACCCATAGTGTGTGAGGGACAGACAGAGTGTGTTCCACTGATGTATGGATGAGTGACCCATTGTAAGTAGTATATCTAGCAGTGTATGTTACCTTGGTGTAGCTGGTGTGTGGGCTGATAACCCTACATAGAGTTCACTGGAACTCTTTCTTGAGAAAAGCATCTGCTAAATAATCCAAAGATACAGTATGTTTCAGGTGGACTGGTGATTCTAAATTGCTTGTAACTCCTGTGTGTTACTTTGCTCTTCTGCACAGATGTGTGAATGACTGTAGGTAGTTTAGTTAGTGTACCTGCTATTGTAAGTATGTTGCCTTGGAGAAAAGTGGCTGATAAATGTACAATGCGATACAATAATGTTCTGCAGAAGACACAGCTGTATTGATTCATATTTATGAAGTTTTGGCAAAATGTGTGCTCACTAGTAAATTAAACTGGAAATGGATGAGACAGTGGAAAATGATAATAGGTGAAATGATAATATAGTGATGGCTCTGTCTAATTTAATGTATTGTGTTTGTCCTTCTTGTTTAAATATAGTTGCACTTTCTTGGCTAAGATGTGAGGAGTAATAGAAGACTACATGCCTAAATATATAGAGCTAAATTTTACAGCCCAGTTATGGGAATGAGCCAGTAGTAGATGCTAATCTTAGTAACCTTTCAGAAAGGAAAAAGCAGCCTTGAGTAGCTGGTTTTATAAATAACACTGGAATGCCATTTTGGACATGATCTCTTGACAGCTTTGTCCTTGAAAAGCAATGTGTCTTCATAACTTGTTTTTTTTTGTTTGACATTAAGTAATGAATAATAAGTTAATAATTGTATATATTAAAAATGCAATGTAATATTTATTTTTCAACATTTTAATATGTAATTTATTTAATATATATTACCTTATTTGGGTTTCATGGTTGTATGAGTTTGTCTTCATCACTATAGTACCATTCCATAATAACTTTTAATTTCTTTAGAATATAACCTTAAGAGGGAAGTGCCCTGCTTTTCTTCCATGTGCAAGTGAATGAAGTTGCTATAAATGAAGGACTCTTTTATACACACACACACACACATACACTGTCTGAACCGCTTGTCCCATACAGGATTGCAGGGAGCCAGAGCCCAGCCTGGCAGTGCAGGGCAGGGGGCTGGGGGGGGGGGGGGGGGGAGGGGGAGGGTGAGGGGACACACCCTGGATGGGATGCCAGTCTGGCGCAAGGCATCTCAAGCAGGACTTGAACCCCAGACCCATTGGAAAGCAGGACCCAGTTCAACCCACTGCGCCACTGCATCCCCCCCTTTATATATAATTTTCCATCATTACATTTAAAGTGTACCAAGCAGATTTTGTTTTTTAAATGCTAAATAAAACTGAATGTAATTATTAATTACCACGTGTATTTGATTGTAAGCTGGTAAAAAAAACACTTAGATCTACTTAGCTGTTGATGGGAATCTGTCCTGTTCCTGAAGTCCCCCTCCATAGGAACAGTCTGAGGTCTCTCTGCTGACCAACACATACCACAGCACAACTTCTCTTCCATGCAGGAGAGGTTGACCGTAAAAGCTATGGTTTGTCTGGATCTAGTCTGTATTGTGGTGTGTCTTTCTCAGTGCTTTTACCAAAACAACTTGCACATTTTTATCTATTTATACATCAGCCTATTTTATTATAGCAGAACAGATTAGGTACTCTGTGCAGTAGCATTGTAGAAGAAAAGCCCAAAGGATATAAGCTGTCTTCAGGTTGAAAGTCTGTATCTTTAAACATTATGATAGCTGCTGATCCAGGATGAGACTGATTTTCGTCCACAGTGTCTTCGAAACAAGATATTCTGTTGACAAGATATTCATGAGGTGAATATTCAAATAATTTAGATTTTATTCTAGTTTTATTTAAATACACTGCTTCCTTCTGTCACAAACATTGAAGTTATGAATCTTCTGAGATACAATCATTTTGTAATTATTGTAATAGCGTTTTCTCCATTGTTCCATTTTGTAGTATTTTAGTCCGTTGCAGAGTGAGAGTGACTTGTATTTCTGTGTCCGGGAATTAGCTGGCAGAGAATGAATGCTTGTGGTTTAGCCCCATCCCCACTCACCTTGGTATTCCACTAACACAAGCTGTTCATTACTACAGACCTTTGTCTACCTTTGGACATTTGAAACAAAGAAAAGCATTGAAAGTCTCATAAAGCACTGTCAGACTATCAGACAACAACAGTTATAAAAGGATGAAGTTTTATTTCATTCTTGATTTTATACAACTTTACAGCCATTTGTACACATTTGACCTCCCAACTCAAAAAATTCAGCAAAAGAGAATCATCTACTGTCATCTTGTCACTGTGCTCATAAAACAAACCACACTGTGCCCAGTCTCTAGAATATGATGACTGATTCATCATGAAAGTCCTCTTGAAGTCCATCACTTTGGGGTGTCCTGTGTTTGCTGGGTGACCTGAGGTGAGGGTGGAAGGCTCTGGGTCCGCTGTGGTTTGTACAGAGAATACAAAACCACGCAAATCCACACACAGCAAACACCTTTACTGCAGAAACACTGCCGTTCAGTAACATGGAAGGTGTGGGGCTTTGGGAGTAGTAAAAACCATGAGATCTTTCCTTTCTCTAGGTATTATAAAGGGGGTAGGCTGCTGAGAAAGGCAGATCAGAGAAGCCCCATAGCAAGCAGATATGTGCTTTTACATCAGGGTGTTCAGCACGTGAGCTACAGTGATAGACTGTTATTTGTTTTCATCTTCAAGCATTCACAACATGAACAAGTTTTACATTTTTGTTTCGTATGTAAATGCATACTTTATATGCAACTGTTGTTAAAACTGATGGCCCACTGGTCTCTTGTCCCTTTAATTTTTAAATCTCCTTTGAAGTTTATAAAAAAAAAGTAATTGTACCACGCAGTTATATTCTGGACACAAGTACTGGCCCACATCCCAGTGACTGACATGTTAACTGGTGTGCAGAACACTTGTATTACCACTATGTTATATATATCATGGAATCTGTTGAGTGAGTGCGATGTAGAGATGGAGAAGATGGGGTTAGCTTTGGTGTGACGTTCATCTGGTGTTTCTCTGCTTCAGTGGGATTTAGTTCATCACCTCCATTCATCCTGAACAGAAAGTCATGACAGACAAGATTCTCCAATCCATAACACACTCACATACACGCAACACAAATGAGACAGCTGACAGGTGATGGTACCATGTGTGAGTGCTTGAGAGGCACTGGCACTTAAGTAAACAGAGGCAGAACCCACAGGGAAGCGGTCATATGACACCAGGATGAACAGGGAAATCCTCCAGCTTATCTACAATACTTCCCAAACAGCCTATCTTCACACTGGTCTGAGTTCTCACATTGCTCAAGGTTGAACCCTAAGCAGGACAGAAATACAGCAGTTTCCTCATCAGGAAACTGATGAGGCACTCATTAAGTGCAAGATCCATAGTTCTTCAGAAGTCATATGTTGCAGATGAAGGCAATCACAATTTTGCTTCCTGAAAAGTTTTTGAATGCAGAATGAGAGCGTTCCGTGATAAGAGGTACTGATTGCGTACAATTTCTACATCATTCCTAATAGAATGCAGGGAGCCTATGCTTTCTAGAGAAGTCTAAGCAACATCAGGCCATAGTGCAAGACAACAGTCAAGAAGGGGTGGTTTACAACAGTGGCCAAGGATGGGAATTTTGGAATCGTGTGGCAAATTACATGCCCTTGTATTCCTCTACATGGACTTGTGATGTGAAATATGGTTAAAAATGCACGCATCCTCCATCTCTGACCCTTGGAAAGGCATGCATTGGACTTCAGCGGCGACCAGAAGAAAACACATGCTAAGTAACACTTGCAGTAGCAGCAGCAGCAACAGCAGTAACAGCAGCGTCAGCTTTAGATCGAGGTCTGACCAAATGGAAGGCCTCTGCCTGCAGGGCTGGAGCAAACCCCAGCTTGCCATTCACCTCCAGAAACATGCCTCCTCAGCATCCCGTCTCCGCCTCCTCCAATGGTGCCCTGCCTCCATCTTCAATAAGCAGGAGGAGCTCATTAAAAGTGTCCTGAGTAGATTGTTTTGATTTTTAAAAAATCTTTTCAAGTGGAAATTCTCATGCTGTGTGGACACGGGTTCAAAACAGGCCCTTAGCCTGGCTTGCCCTGGGCCTCCTGTAGCGCCTCCTGAAGTCTCTGCCGATATAGCATGTACCGCTTTTCCACCTGTTTCACACGCTCGCACTCCTCCTTCTCAAGGATGGTCAGGAAGTTCTGCAGCTCAGGCACCGAGAAGGCGTGCCACTGGGGAGAGAGGGAGGGGTAAACACACTATCACTCAAGGTCATATGCTTCTGACAGCAGGGACCCTATTGTGGTCATTAAGCAGAGCCAGAACTGGGTAAGAATGAAACTACAGTGAAGTGACAGTGTAGCACAAGAAATGACGGTGTGAAGGCAGTGGCTGTGAACTCAAAAGAGCTGTCACTCACAAAGGTCAAGGCTGCCCTTGGACTTGAACCAATAGACCACATTTCTGAGACTCTACTGACCTCCACGTCCCCTGTTTCGTTCTCCTTCAGAACAAAGGTCAGGCACTCGGGGTCTGGGCCAGCCAAAAGCCGCAAGCGCAAGGGTTGTTCTGAGATGGTCAACTTCTGGAACAGGTCTGGCCCACAGATGGAAGTGCACAGAGACACACACACTTCAGACCAGTGTCCTCTACATACAAACTGTTGTTATGTCTTTTATGCTTGTGCACCGCAATTTTTAAATTCAGCTTTCATAACTGGGGTTTCACTCAGTTTTTTTTTAATAAATTTGTTCAGAGTAAAGGTGGTCCCTGACTCACGATGGTTGAACTTGCAATTTTTTTGACTTTACGATGGTGAGCTGGCAATACGCATTCAGTAGAAACCGTACTTCGAATTCAGAATTTATATTTTTTTTCCCAGGCAAGCAATACTCTCTCGCGATGCTGGGCAGCAATCCGCATCTTCCATTCTGTCACACAAAGGTGTGTATTAGGTGTATTAAATACATACTTGAATTACAATATTTTTGACTTATGATGGGTTTCAGGGAACGTAACCCCATCGTAAATCAGGGACCACCTGTATACACATATGGTACATACTCTATATACTGGACTATCTATGATGACACAGAAATCCTATTTTTTGGTATTCTATTTCTGTATTTTTGGTATATGTACATTAGGTCAAAGGAAAATCTCATTTGTCAGCCATCAACAACACCAACATGTTGGCGAATATACAAAAACTCCCTACTCATCACCAGACCACGGTGAAGATCATCTATAATTTGCAAGGGCTGTGTCTTACCTTGGCCGTCATGGTGCGTCTGGCGATACAGTGCGAACTTGCGTGGGTTGTCCAGCACCATGAACTTGTTGAGCAGGCCCTGGATGACTTCACCTGCCGTAGTGCTGCTGCTGATGTGCAGCTGCTTGACAGCGTTTGACGGCAGGTAGAAAGAAGTCCTCCTTTCTGGATCCTCAGCCTCGGCCTCAGGCCTCGTCCCAAGGACCGTTACAGGGCGCCGCAGCTTCAGGTGGACTTTGATGAAGCCTGTGTAGATACCATCATCACCCTGCAGCACACAAAGAACAAGTGTGGTCGTTACAGTTTCTGAACCATGCTAGGATGGCAACAAACTACGGTGAAATTGCACATAATGTGAGAGGAATAGTTTTACATCAAATGAGGGGACATGTCTTACAACTTTTAATTTTTACATTACTGTCTCTGCCATTTCCTTTAATGCTAAAACTGCCAAATATAAGATTTGATGGGAAACTTAAGTTTTACAGGAAATACTAAATCAAAGCACCTGTTCTTTAAAACTTAAAACCACTGATTGACTGTCTGACCCATCTATGCAACAAAACCATATAATAACATGGTAGGATTAAAAGCAGCTCCAGCTGAAATATATGTGAACACCACTGATCTGTGGCTTCCAACAGCTGTGATAAGCAGATGGCTGCAAAACAACAAAGTAATCTGCATAGTGAGCGCAAGCATGTATTTTGTACTGAGCAACATTCATAGTAAATGCAGACAGCATCTTCATGTCAGCGCTCTTCATTCTATTGTGCAGGCTCTCAGCAACTGTGGAGATGCACACAGCAAGGAGGAAGGAGCCTGGACCATTTCTGGGGCTGGAATTCTGTGCTACAGAGCGAGCCATAGCTGCGCAAATTACAGGCAGTGTTCTACTACAAACTGCACTGCCAAACATGCTTGGCTCAGCATTCAAAGGGCTGTCATGGGGGGCAGACCATGAACACTGCATGTCCTACTAGGGATCTAGGTGGTTTCCAATACATGATGCTTTCAGCACATCCTTACCAGTTTCATTCCATTCTCTGTCACCTGAGCATTGTACTCCTGTATCTTGGCCCGGATCTCCTGGTCTGAGAGTGACTTCGGCCTCTCCTCCTCCTCTTTCGCGGCATTCTGAAAAGTAGGGAACAGAGGGAGAAATGGGACTAGGAGAAATGCAGCTAACCCAACCTAACCCACTCACTGTCACAGTCATCCTCTCCAAGCTGCATGACCGCGGCCATGTGTCTCGGGGGAACCCTGCCCTTTTCCTCTAGTGACATATAGCTGACGGGCCCCTGTTGCAGTGATGCTCGCTGCGTGGTGAAGCTTTGTTAGAATGCCAACTGTGTGGCGGAGACTGTTAAGTACCAGAAAGACCCTTTTCTCCAAGGCACTGAAGGATAAAGTACCTTCCTCTCACTGTACCCTGAACCGCATTCTCTGAAGACTCACTCAAGGGGAGGGTTTGGGACTAATGTTGGTACTGATTCAGCGAGCAGGGCCTGCAGCATTCCGTCCAGAACACTGGCTCTATCGATTTAGCCCACAACAACAGCACCACAACACACACTGCACAAAAAGTGCAGAACAGAGCAATGCTGTGCTTTACCGGAAGGAAATGAAAAGCACAGGTGCCTACAGTTAGAAGATCTGTTTGTCTATCCTGTCTCTCAGGGTACAGGAAGTGTAATTTACTAAATTGCCTTAAAAATAGATGATCATTAATGAACAATAATGTTCCACACACACACACACACACACATTTTCAGAACCGCTTGTCCCATACGGGGTCACGGGGAACCGGAGCCTAACCCGGCAACTCAGGGCGCAAGGCTGGAGGGGGAGGGGACACACCCAGGACGGGACGCCAGTCCATCGCAAGGCACCCCAAGCGGGACTCGAACCCCAGACCCACCGGAGAGCAGGACTGTGGTCCAACCCACTGCGCCACCGCACCCCCACAATAATGTTCCAGTCCTTTCATATTAACAGAGCTTCGACCAACAATACCCAATGATTCCTCCTCAATACACACACACACACACACACACATTTTCAGAACCGCTTGTCCCATACGGGGTCACGGGGAACCGGAGCCTACCCGGCAACACAGGGCGTAAGGCCGGAGGGGGAGGGGACACACCCAGGACGGGTCCTCCTCAATAAATATTGCATATGTTCTGCTGTGGAATGAACTTTGTTTACTTCTCCATTTTGTTTATTTCAGTTGAATCTGAGCTTTGGAGGACAGCATCTGCTAAATGAATTAGCAAATGTAAATAACTTGATTTTTATTATACTTTTATTTTTTTACGCTTTTTGTGTAAGTTTAATTACATCAAAAATGTTATAGTTATGAATTACCGTGAAAGATTAATCTTAATTTAAATAAGAACTCTTATGTCCCTGAGGTCCTAAGAGGAAATATACACATTAAAAGGGTGGTAACTGTTGTTCTTTCTTTACAATAAATTGCTAACACATCATTTTAAGGGCAGAATGCAAAGGCCATATTATATCTTAAAAGACGTCGAAGGAGATCAAAGGACCTCAGAATTTGTTCCATTGAGATTCTGGAGGCAGAATAAATAACACAGATTTATTAAGATGCCAACACAGTAATTTTAGCTCTCAGCTGAGATTCAGGGACTGAACAAACTCATCTAACCACTGATTTAACAGCACAAGATATTATACCGTGGGGTGGGCTGTTCAAACATAAGTTCAATCCAGCTCAGACTATGCATAGTTTGCATGTTCTTCTCACATCTGCATGGATTTCCTCCCAATCCAAAAGAGTTGTGTTTTAAGGTGAACTGGACACTCTAAATTTGCTCATAGTGTATGAATGGGTGAGTCATGTCAGTCAGCGCATGTGTGGCTGCCCTGAGATGGACTGATGTCCTGTCTAGGGTGTAAATAGACTTCAGACCACCACTGCCCTGACTTGGACAAACAGCTGGAGTGGAGAGTGAGCGACTGCAGGTTCACTGTGTGGCCTGGCATGTCCAACTCAGACACCAGGGGGCGGTGTCTTGCACTCTGGAGCCGTGAGCTTTGTGCTCATCAGATAGCTGCATGTGCAACACTGGAACTGCTTGAGTCATTTTTCACAAGAACTGCTGGACTGTTGTACCACTGAGCACACGCTGAAACACAGCCGTCACAGAGGATGCAAATGCCGATTGACTGGTCCCCGATAGCGGAAACGGGGAAGTCAAGGTGATGAGGGGGCAGCAGCCACGCTTAAATTCTGCTCTGCAAGCCTCTGCTTAAGAATGCATGAATGTATCTATTATAACATCATCATTTCACTCCCAAAAGAAGAGCCAGCCTGTGAAAGCACCCTCTCCCCAGGGTTTGTACACCTGCAAAAATCATCCGGTCACACTTTACCCTGTGAGACACAGAAAGCAGGAAAGTACCCATGGGTGTAGGAAACGGAGTTGACTCACAATTCATCCACATGAGAGGCTCTCAGCAAGACCCAGAGTACAGAGTACAGAGTACAGAGTACTCTGGATCTTGCTGAGAAACTGAACTAAACTGATTCAAAATCATCAAAACTGATCCAAAATCCAATGGACATCCTTATTGCTTCCATGAGCCCAGTGATGGTGTCAGGCTCAGAACAAAATAATAAAAAAGGGAGGATGAGAGAGTTAATCTAAAGTATGATACAAGTACTTGCAAATTAGGTTTGCAAATGCATGAATACCAGGCATAACTGAGTTAACGACTTTGGTTTTCCACACTGTGAAGCCTTAGTCACCCTCATAATGGTGGATGTGTCACCTTTCTGCAGCCCTTATCCTGCATCTCCTGCTGGGAAATGCAGTGAGGGGCGGTGCACACCCCTTAGGGATGGCGTCTATTTCCAGAACAACTCAGTGGTGATTCCGTGTCACAGTTAGTGTGCCACTTCCCAAAATGCAAAAAAAAAGAAAAAAAAGGTCTGACTGCGCATACTGTTAATCATTTCAAGTATGCAGAAACAAGAGAAGTCCTTGTGCCATAGATCAGTCTGTGTGGATGGCTGCGCATTGGGCCGCACAGCTCAGCGTGCCATGGCAACAGGGAATTTGACAGAGTGTATTTTTAGATGCCATCCACATCCCGAGCAGCACACGCAAACCTGCCGTTGCTTCCTCCTTCTTTTTTTCAAAGACAGAACAAGTCAGCTTCTGTGAACCTTCGGTGCAGAACCAGCACAGCCATTCGGAGACAAATTCTCCTTTCCGCTGGAACTGCTGAGAGTGTTTGAATCACAAAGCACTGTTGCCATAGCACCCGCATTAAACATCAGTGTGGACCGATGGCCAGGACAGTCAAAAAGTAACATTTTTCATTTTGGAAATTTTTTTTTTTGCTAAAGCAGCTTACAGTATTAAGTTATGAACAATTATTGACCTATTTATACAGTGCAGTAATTTTTAATAGAGGAATTTAGCATAGGTACCTTGCACAAGGGTACTCTAGCAGAATGTGGGTTTCCAACCCGTGACCTCTAATGTCCAAAGGCAGCAGCTGTAACCACAACACTACCTATGGGTACTTCACTTTTATTTACCCTTGACCTAGGGATTACATTACTGCAGGAACTCAGGAGCCCTGGGAGCTCCAGGGGCCCAGCTATGTCATGTAAGAGCATTTCAATAAATGCCGCAAGAGCTGACAATGAAAATGTCGCCAAGCAAAGCAGCCCTGCACTGGCCTGAAAGGGAAGAGAGGCTAAATGTCACACAAACCACGTGAAAGTCTCTCTTTAATTAAGCAGCTCTGGCCAGAAACAAAAATGATTTTCTGCTAAATACCATTTACCAAATGCAAATACTATGGAATTCCATGGTCCAAAAAAAACCATCCTTGGCAGAAGTGGAACATTGTATTAAGGATTGGAACTGGGACCCTACAAACAGGAGCAAAACAAACTTTAAAAGCATTAAACTAAAAAGAGGACATGAGTGGTTTGCACACCCATGAATATAAAGTTAATCTGCATTATTTACCATGTCTTGGAAGAGCACAAGGCTTCAGTCACTACTGTCACTGTGGATGTTTCACCTTGCTTGCACCATAATTCTACACCTCCTGCTGAGACACCTGCAGTGAGGGCTAGTGTTCCTCTCGGCCATAATTTACCAGCCCATCCAGGATTAAATCCTGGGTGTACAACTTTGGTATAGTAATATAGCTACCATGGAAGCAGGTGCTGAAGAAGCCAGGACCTAAATGGATCCTATCAAATGCTCCTAGACAATATGCAAATGTTACACTTTGTCATCCAGCAAAGCCTAGTAGCAGTAAGGCTTAGAGTCAACACAGATCAGAGATTAAATTCAGTGATATTCAGGCACGGGGAATTTCACCAGTTGTGCAAATGTAACTGGAGATTTCTATTCAAGGTTTTCCAACTGTAGACAGAACTAACCATGGCACACCTGGGGTCAATGTGCTCATGTGACTTGGCAGGCTGGTGTTAATATGTTGTGCTCCACTGGCTTGCTCTGCTTTACATCAATGTATAATGCAAATCTGCTTTAATAATGCTTTAATAATGCCAAGATGGGCAAATGTGCCCACCCTGTTAAATATACTGTGCTGGCTTAATTTAAGGCCAATTCTCTCCACAGGGGAAATGGGATAAAAGCATGTTGGCCCTGTTGCCACTTTACATGTATTTATAGGGAAGAGTGAAGTGGGCTCCAGGGTGAGGTCAGGAAGTCAGCCGAAATTGGTTTCATGTTCATCAGGGTGTTCGTTAAAGTGAAATATCTGAAAATAAGTGTTTCTACCAAGAAGTGTGTGTGGACTAGGAGGACACTGTCTATTTCTGCACGTATACTGCTGTGTATGCGGGCACAATTGGTCGCACGCATGTGGGTGGGAAGATGAGCACCTATAGCTTCTGCTGGTGTGAGCTCATGAATAAGCCCTCCACCTCCATCCTCCGTCATCCATGACAGGGAACAAACATAAGTGGCAGGATAAAGGATATATAAGTATCCCCCCCAGTATCACACCATATTCCTCCATTAGCTGTACAGTCCATCTTGTCTGCACACTGTGTCATTAAACATCAAAACCTTTTCAAATATTCCGTTCCCTTACATAAACATAATAACGTATTATTCTTCTGAGTGTCGACAAAACAACTGCAGGCTGAACATTTGAGGTGTTGCACGGAAAATGAAGAGCACTGTGCTGTCAGCTCACTGTGGCACAGTGTGATCCAGCTCTCTGCTTCCAGCATTAGGCTCATTTGAAAGATGTGAGATTCTGTGAAGAGAAGCATTCAAATCAAGTTTAACCTGTCAGGTTAGAATAAGGGAACCAGGTAATTTTTTTTTTTTTTTTTTTTTTTTTAACAGGTATTAAATCTTTAATGCAGCATAAAAATATGACACCACAACGGGCAGATTCTTCAGAAAAATAGGTGCAGGGAGTGTATACTCTTCCTTTTTCCCAGAAACAATTAACTGGCACACCTATCTGAAAGACAGATGGAGATATCAATTTATCTTAAATGAACACATTTCAAAACAAGAGACGCCTAGTACCAGTGCCAGTGAGGCAGTAACATCGTGCGACACATTGGAAAAGCAAGCCTGAAACTGAATGCAGCAATGGAAATACATCCTATTAACATGCATAATAACACGCACTCCTTGAAGACACACATCACAGCATCAAGCTCTGGAACTGACACGACACGTGATCTGGAAGTGAGCCAGAGCAGTTCACAATGTGGCACTGCCCGGTCCCCAGGTACCAAAGTCTCAGGTAGATAGCACACAACTTGTACCAGGCTAGACAAAGCTCAACATGCCAAGAGCTACCGGTATGCAGTCACGTTTGTGTGCCTGTATGTGCACAGCAGTGTTGTGGAGTCGGAGTTGGAAGCAATTACTGGGTGACTGGAGTTGGAGTCAAAGAGTCGGAGTCGTGGAGTCACAGTCGGAAGCAATTATTGGGTTACTGGAGTGAGAGTCAGTAAAAACTTACCGACTCCAACTAAATGTACAGTATATGCCGGCGTATAAGTCAACCCCCAAAAACCAGAGGTGCAGTATAGGTTTAGGCCTATATTCACCGGATCAGTTGACCCCCAAAATAATGTGCAACTTAAGTGTTGTGGAGTCGGAGTAGGAAGCAATTATTGGGTTACTGGAGTTGAAGTCGGAGTCAAAGGTTTTGTATACCAACTCCACAGCCCTAGTGCACAGTGCTTCAGTATCCACAGTGAAACTTACGCAATAATGTGAAGCAAATTTGTTCCATTATGAAATAGCATTTAATTTGCAAAATCCATTACCATGATTTGACCTGATAATGGCATTTTTTTCTTTTTTTAAATCACACTCCATATAAATGCAATTACTGGCTTTGTTTTTGGAGGTTTCTGTGGTTACAGTGCATTAAAACAGCACCAGTAAGTTTCTCCTTGCATGTTTCTGTGATCCTGTTTTGATGTGAGGAGCAAGTGTTGCTTTGTTCTTGACCTGCCCTGTGGCACATTTTCAGCCAGTGTTTAATCTGGCTGTGGAGCATTATGGGAAAGGGGAGTACTTTAAACACCAAAAACACCTGGGAGCAACTGGAGAGTCTGGCTCTCTTCATCTGTTACCCAAAAGCCCGTGTGCTTACATTCATAACACAGCGGAGGCAACTTCAAACAGTCTCAGGTTCCGTTGCATGCGATGATGCCGCTGTGCACAATCAGGCCTTTCCATCTGAGGCGAGAGCGCTCTCTGGACTGTGCGATAGCCTCACCACCTGCTGTTCCTTCAGGGGTTAGCATTATCAGGCCGGAGGGATGCTGACAAGTGCAGCCAATGTCATGATCTTCCACAGAAAACTGTGCTGAAGAACAAGGGCCACCTTTTGTTTTCACAACACTGATGCGTAGAGGCCATTCTCACCATTGCCAAGAGAGTACTGCAGCGTTCCCTTTATGGGTCCACTTAATTAATTCAACAAGTTCTCGCGCTTTAATCAGTTTATGAGCATGCAACAGAATTGAATGTGGATCAGCCTTTCTTTAACTCACTTTTATTAACCGCTTGTCCTGGTCAGGGGTACAGATGTCTGGAATCTATCCTAGAATTACTAAGCACAAGGCTGAGGTGTACACCCTAGACACGACATTAGTCCATTATAGGGTAGGAAGACACATTCACACTCTATAGGCATTTTAGAGCATCTAGTTCGCCAAAACTGCCTGTCTTTGGAATGTGGGAGGAAACCCATGCAGACATGGGGAGAACATGCAAACTTCACACAGACTGAACTGGTTTGAAACCTAGACCAAAACAGACAAGGTGTTGTGAGGCTTTGGCACGACCAACTAAATGTGGATCAGTTCCCATTAACAGAAAACCAATAAGGGAAACACATGAAGGGTGAGCCCGAGAGTTCAGCTGAAAAAATTACTGGAGATATGCTTCATAAAAGGTTTAAATTAAAACCTCAAGTCAGCTTGTAAATATAAATAGTCCTGTTCGTTGGTGACAATATCACCTCCACCATGTTTTTTTCTAAACATCTCGGAGAGCTCTCATACAGGAAATATAATGTAACAGCAATGGGAAGACATCAGTATTTAAATGTCTTCCCATAATGCACTGCAGTTTGTGTTTTATTGTATTTGGTGGTGTGAATTATATTCAGCGTAGTTCAACGTAGTTCCTGTTCTACAGAATATTGAAGGGTGTTTGTTCTATTCCAGTTTGCTGTGATGTTTAAATTAACCCTAATATTGTGGACACTGTCAATGTGTTTTATGTTGCCGGTCACCACCTTTGTGTTCTTGAAAGTGTAAATTTTATTCTAAGTGTTTCAGGAGTCAGGGCCATGGGGGCACGGTGGTGCAGCAGGCTTGGCTGGATCCTGTTCTCTGGCGGGTCTGGGATTTGAGTCCTGCTTGAAGTGCCTTGTGACAGACTGATGGCCTGTCCTGGGTGTGTCCCCTCCCCCTCCAGCCCTGTGCCTTGTGTTGCTAGGTTAGGCTCTGGCTTACTGCAACCACGCTCAGTACAAGCAGCTTCAGCTGACGTGTGCATGTGTATTTTATTGTTATGACTATAATAAACACATTGTGGTTGAATAAAGGGCATGTTTGTAAAATCCACTCTTTATAGTTTGTAATTGGTGACTCAATGGCAGATCACCACAATAACATTTTTCTAACATTATTTTAGCATTGTTATTTTCTCTATACTGCTACTTTAACAATGATAACTACACACACACACACATTTTCAGAACCGCTTGTCCCTGACGGGGTCACGGGGAACCGGAGCCTACCCGGCAACACAGGGCGTAACTATTAAAGATGTATTCAAAGAGCAGATACTTCTACTTTCTCTTTGTGGTTCACACAAAAAAAAGAAAACTTCCTCAAATGATACAATACAGAAAGCATCCTTCATGTTCAATTCACATGTCAGTTTCTGCCCCAAAGGGCCACCAGAAAATAAACGCACAGCCAAAATATGCTTGGCCCTAAACAGAATCTATCAGAAGCTTAAACGGAATTGACAGCCTTGGTCTGGAGGCATCCAGTCAAACAAAGTCCACGGTAGTAAAATTAGCTCTGAAAAAGACACTCAACAGCCATAAGCAAATCTGCATGCAGCTTCTCATTTTCCTGCTGGCTAACCTAGATTCTTCACTTCCGTTTATGCAGAGCCTCCATCCCTCACTAGAAGGGTTGCTGTAGCCTTGTGCTTGGTGCTGGGTAACATCCTGTGGAGACGACACACTGCGGTGGAGAGCACTCAGCACAGTAGTTTCTCTTGCAAGAGCCACAGCTCAATACTTTAACACTCATTCAGCATATCTGCTCATGTACATTTCCACTGCATATTGTGTGCTTCTTCAGGTACCTACAAACACAAACTGCAAATAGGGGATTGGCATAGTAGTTAGAGCTGCTCTCTTCAGAACTGAAGAACCTGGCTTCAAGTTCCCCTTCCTTCCCTTATCCTGAATGGATTCAGTAGTAAAACATGACCCAGCAGCGTAAATAGTGGTGTGAAATTTTAAACTGTGTGACACGTTGAAGCATGAGATAAATAAACAAATGAAGGTCAGTGAATATGAAGCAGAATAAACAAGCTAATGAAAAATTAAAAGAGGAATAAAACTAGTGTTAGTGAAAAAAAACTTGGTAAATATTCATGAGATAAGACTTCTTGTTTTATTTTTACAGAGCTGAGGTCAGAAATGAGCGAACAGACATTAGTGCAATACGTAGCCTGTGTGTGGTACATTAGCTAAACCCAGTGCAGTCAGGATGTCTGTCAAAGGGCTGTGTGTGGTTTCACTCTCAGACTGGTGCATGCGAGCAACCAAAGGCTCATAATCTTCTGTTTGACAGACATCCTGTAGGCAAATCAAAGTTATGCTAAGTGGTACAATTTGTGATCCATGATGAACGCAGTTTTTCAAGCACTCTTCAGACAGTTCAGTGCTAATAGCATCAGTGCTAACAGTGTCAGTACAAGCAACTTTAGTGCTAATAGCACCATTGCTACTAGCATCAGTGGTACAGGTTCAAAGCTAACAGTGTCAGTGCGGCCAGTGTCAGTACAGGCAAATTAAGTTCTAACAGTTTCAGAGCTAACAGTGTCAGTACTAACAGGATACGAACTAACAAGTTCAAAACTAACAGCATCAGTGGTGACAATGAGTGCTAACAGAGTGCCGTTGTCACACAGGAAGGCGAACAGTGCGACACCTTCGGGTAGATCAGCACTATAAAGCAGTCCTGTGGAGCCTAGTCTCCTTCTTCCATGTAACATGAGAAGGGGAAGGTTGACGGTTTGTGGTGAACAACTCTTGCCCTTAGAGAGCAAGTTTGTAAAGGATGTGTAAGCAGAAGGTAACAAACTAGGTTTACTTGAGAGTCACATGTCTGCAGCCATGTCGCTTTCTCTTAATGTAATGCATGAATTGTACTTTTGCTGAGATGTATGTCGTTTTGGACAAAAGTGTCTGCTAAATGAATAAATGTAAAAGTTCTTGATAGTGGATGTTAAATCCTGGAACGGAAGCTGAGGCCTTGTGCTTTATTTCCGTTATCTGGCAGCTACCTGACGTGCATAGACAGATGGGGGGGCATGAGGAAAACAGAAACACAGAGAGATTAACCCTTAACGAGGCAGAACATAAAGGTTTACAGAGGATGCAGCCTCGTGTGGAACCTGAAATAGGTTTTGGGTGTGAAAAAATATAATTTCATTAACACACCAGTGCCAATCAATTCAAATGAACAGATTAGTCTGTTACACTTCTCCAATCTCGTTCTCCACATATAATATACAATAATACACAGGGAAAGATGTTCAACCCCTCGTGCCAAAAACCAAGGGGGCTAGACAAACCAACCATGCCACAATATACCATCCCTCCCAAAACCAACCAATTCCCTTCACAAAAAAAAAAAAAAATATCATGGGCAAACACCATCCTCCTTGCCGGGAGCCACCGCGTGCACTTCGTTGGGGTTGTCAAGTGGGCACCTTCCTTCATTGATGTTTCATTGAATTGAGCCCACTACACCTCCAGAAGGCTCAACGGCGAGATCTGGCGTCCCAGACCCACCCCCCTCCATGCCCACAGTGCCATCCCAGCGACTCCACCCACCAAAAAAAACCCAACCCCAACCACCAACAACCAACCAATACACCATACCAGCACATATAATGCTATGTGGTGGTGCAAAATGTCATCTGCAGTTCATTTCAAGTGAGTGTGACATTAAAAAGGTGTGAAATCGACTGTTTATGGACTCATACGTATTGTCATTTACGGACTCAATGTCTTACTTATGCAATTAATATAAAATAGATAAAGGTACAGTGTGTTTACTAAGAAGTTATTTCTGTTATTTTTGCACGTTTTGAAAATGCTTGAATGTGACAAATATACTGTACACAACACATATGTTTAAATTTCCACTGTTCTCAACCATAAGGATACAGCTGATAATGTCATGATGTTTCTATTCAAGTCCAACTCTTGACCCCTAAGCCTTAGTTCTTGTCAGAAATTAATGCTTTCACAGTTAACAGATCATCAATGGCTGCTTATCAGTCTAGTGCCTTTAATGCATTTAATAACCATGATGACTGACACTTCGACCGCCACATCACCACAGGTACATGGACCTGGCTGAGAGTGGATGTCCTTTCTCTTACTAGTAAGGTGACTTCTACTTTTCACTCATTACCTGGAGGCTATATGTCTGCCAGAAGATGTAACCCTTTGTGTTTCTATGGAGATGGGTCAAAAGAGTCAAAAAAGGGCAAGTGAGATTAAAATTACATGTCAGGCACTGGAACAGGATGCTTTTCAGTTAAGTATTTGACACAGCACATGCCCACAGGGGGTAGTGCTATCAGCAGCTGCAGCCCATTGAACGGTCCTGCTACACATTAGTCATATCACACACGATGCAGCTCTAGCTTGGTCTACCACTCATCCTGTGTTGTTTTCTTTTACCTTGTTAATGGCTGCTGTACTTGTGCCCTAATGGCAGTCTAAGTCATGTGCACACATTAGCGTCTTTTAAATGAAATGGGAGCAGCAATCTGGGCTGGTACAGCAGGAGATTACCACTGACAAACATCTGGACCTACAGTCCTTGCGGTGCCACTCACAGTTAAAGAAAACCCAAAGAAATATGGAGGGCAAAACAGCATCTTATAAGCAGTTCCGCAGTAAAGGTGAGAATAGATTCTTCTTTGAGATAGGTTAGTTGTTCTGCTGGAGTTTTGTCCAGTCAAAGGCAGACATCTCACTGATAGTTTGCAGGTGCCTAATCTTGCCAATTAACCTCATATAAGGAACCAACATGAGCTACCACCTACCCACTGTCACATCACCTGCACTTGCAAAACACAGCTCCCAATACTATACTCCACCATCATCCAAGATGGTACTTTCTACCTGGTGATTTCTGTTCTCCTCTGTCCACTGAGGAGTAGAACTGATCCAAATCACAGCACTGCAGATGAGTAACATGCTACATAACAAAGCACTGGACGAAACTGGCCTGGGTGTGCTTTCACGCACACACCTTAATCAAGAAGTGCTTCTTTATTTCAATGGCTGGGATGGCAGAGGTGCAGCTTAACTCTAGAGCAATGCTTAGTGTTGGTCCTGCACTACAGTGAAACCTGAGTCAGTGGTGTATATTGTACCACTAATTACTGCCCAGCTCAAAAGACTGGCAGATCTATTTGAGCTTCAAGGCCTTTTTGCCCCTTTTTCTTTGCTCTGGATAAAAGGCTACTTGCCTTATATTGGCTGCCATGAGGTCCACCTTCCACATCTGAGATATGCACTATGGCACTTCATCAACGCAGCGTGGCAGCAGTACAATGCGCAGAAGTCTATCAACACATATTCTCAGACCCGATTACTGCCGTGACCACCAAGACATCCTCATAGACCGGATGTTTGCCACAGGAGAGAGCTTTACATCAAAGCACAGTTGCACATCATACACACGCACGCAAACGCACACACAGAATGGAACACGGAACGCAGATTCTCAGATTAAAAGTGAAAGTCATTCTGGTTTCCACTCACAGTGCATTTATGCTGGCTTCCAGGGTGACCTTAAAGGCACCATGCAAGTGTGCTTTGGGGAAACCAAGGACAATGGCCATAGCCTTGCCAGAGCTGGTCTTTGTTCTCCTCACAATGGTTCATGTTTGCACAGCAACACATATTAGGTAAAAACAGTGCAGTTGTTTTTAACTGTGGAAGGAAACCTTTGAAAAGAGCTCTCTATGGCTGTGGTGCACTTGAAACATTATCTTTACAGGTTTGCTGGAGCAACTAGGTCAGATTACTTCCACCTAGCAGTGTGTATTCTTTCCACTGTGCACTCGTGTTAAACAGAGGAACACACACTATTAACCAGCACCATAGTAAAAGCTTAGTTAGCATGAAATCCACAAATTACAAAAGTGGCTCATTCAGATAATGCAACTGTGTACTTATTGCACTGTCTGAAGCACTGGAACCAGTATGAAAAGAGGCTCTGCCCAGTGTAATGGTATCACTAGCAGCAGAGGTAGTACTCGAAAACTCCACCTCGCCCAAACCCATGGGAAGTAAGATTGTGATCTGAATTATTTATACACAGGAAGAATTTCTGAAGCAGGGCAAGCCCTGTGCAGGTGGCATGTTAGGAGGTTCACCAGTGGCAGTCCAACAGAGAGAACGGAGTAAAGCATAACTGCAGCATAACTTTAAGTAAGACAGACATGACGGACATGGAATGGCAGCCTCAGAGAGCTGGAAACAGCATGTAAAAAGAGAAACTCATTTAAGGGACAGACTGGGCGACTTCCTATACTGCGCCTGAAAGAAGTGAAAGATCTAGCAATGGGAGACGTGCGTGCGTCAAGAGCCTAGGGAAATAAAAAGGTCAGTCTCTGAAACTGTACAGGCATTCAGGTTCTAGAACTTTCCACAGGAAAGCCCCCTTGATTGTCAGCTCAAGCTGTTGGAGTGTAGAGTTTACTAATCTGCTGAGAGAAAATTCTCTCTGATGGTTTAACGGAGCACAAAAACCAAAAAAGAGCCTCCTCCCACTCCCATGGTGTGAAACATTAAACATCAGTGTGGCTCTTCTGTTCTTAGTCATACAGTTCTACCTGAATGACAGTTACTGCATAAAAATGTTACTGAAGCATGAATTTTAGGATCTCTTCATTAGATGTCATAACTTCCCATGTGTACTTTGTAAAAAAAAAAAAAAAAGAAAGAAAATGACACCGCACTTGCAAAACAGCTTTTCAGAGCAATGTGAAACATTTAAAGTTCCTCTTACAGAAACAAACACTAAAGCCTAGTAGGAAGCTTCTGTTTCTCTTCTCGAACCACAGCCACCCCAGCCTCTTGTCCCTTCTCATAGTTGGGGAGGGACCTTTGCGAATGTCACCTTTTGATACCTTGGTTAAAAGTGGCACCTGGCTGGCTATGAGAGCTCTGTAGCTGGGATTCGTCTACACTGCTGTGCCTATTCTGTGACAAAGCAAGTCTGTATGGAGTTTGCAAGTTCTCCCCGTGTCTGCATGGGTTTTCTCCGGGTGCTCTGGTTTCCTCCCACAGTCCAAAGAGATGCTGTTCAGGTTCACCTATGGTGTGTGAGTGACAGACAGAGTGTGTTCCACTGATGTATGGATGAGGAAGCCATTGTAAGTAGTGTATCCAGCAGTGCAAGTCACCTTGGTGAATAAGGTGTGTGTGCTGATAACACTACATAGAGTTCACTGGAAGTTGCTTTGGACAAAAGCGTCTGCTAAATAAATAAATGTAAATGAAGTTACGATGGAGCCATTAGATAGCTTGGCAGCCGGCATTCAGTGAGGAAATATAGGCTGGGCGTGTGGCCACTTCTGAGCTTCCCCAACACACCAGGAGGTGTGGACTGTGAAAAAGTGGCTTTACACAACAGACAACGAAGAGAAGTGCCGCATCCTGCACCTCCTTCCTTCAGCTGCTACTCCCACTCACTTATACCAAGACCTTGAGGAAGCACTGGAAGAGGATCAACTGGCAGTAGAAAGAAGGGCACTCAGAAAGCATTTTCTCTCACTGAGGACAGGGGCGTGGGTAACATGAGGGGTGGTGGACCATGACAGTTTGACCCTCAGAAGGTTTACCCTGCTCAAAATCACCACAATAATGTCACCGATCATCATCATAACCATCACCCCCATCATCAACACCGTCAACACTATTGTCAAAAAAATTCAGTGCTCCAGGATGCAAGCTACACTAAAAATAACCTGGCTCCACGCAAGAAGAGGCAGTCATGCTGAAGTGAAAAGGAGGTAGAGGAAGCACAGCATGGGCTGTCTAAATGCGGTACTGTCATCTCCACATACTAATGTTTCCAATTCTGCCAAAGCCCTTGGAAGAGCAGAGTGTTCCCTCAAAGACAAATAGAAACTGTAACAAATCCAATTCCAAACATAAATCCAACAGTGATGAATGTCTTCACTTCCTGACCAGGCACTGACTATACACAGAAGAAAAGAAATGAAATGGCTCTGCATGCTTCCCTGCAGTCAAAGCTAAGCTTTTCACTTCAGGAAGGGTGCTGAGATCACAACAGATGACTGTAAGACACCAAAGTGGTGGAGCGCTGTAGCAGGAAACCAAGCTGTGTTGAATGTCACTGTACCTTATGCGCCTGCTTGCCCTGCGCCTGCTGGAAGAAGGTGGTCTTGGCGGTGAAAAATGCAAAGTCATCATTGTCTTCATCCTGGCTACAATATCCGCTGCTCATGCTGTTACTCCCAGTCATTTAGGCCAGATCGTCAACACGCCCCCTGGACTCGGAGCACCCACCCTCAAGCGGGATCGAGGTCTCCAGTCCTACAGGTGCACAACGAGCGAAGGGGGCGCTGAGAGAGCTCAGGTCAACAGCTTGCGCTCATCATTGGAAATGATGAAAACCCGGTGCTCCCGAACGTGGTCTCCCACTGAGTATGGTCGCGTGTGCCCACGCTTGATTGTGTGCAGGCACACGTCTCTCCGTCCTCGGGCCCAGCTGGAGCACGTCCCCTTCAGCAACGCTCAGCCCGCCCGATTGGAAAGATAAGACTGCCAACGGAGGAGGAGTTGGGTGGAGGGGCAGCTTGACAGGGGGCGTCTCAGCTGGAGCTGTCCGCATCTGGGGGGTCCCTCAACTGGGGGGACCACCTCTGGGGGAGTATAAGACTCAAAACGGTGTTGAGGAGAAAAAACAAACAGCAGTTCGCTGTTGGCTTGGGTTTTGCTAGAGGACGAGCTTCGCTGCGGCGGCTGACGTTGCGGAGGCCACTTACTAACAACCTGCTTCTTCTTCCTGCTTCATAATTACAGCGAGGCGAACGCACTCCCCTTGCTCTCGCTCTCTCTCTCTCACTCTCTCACTCACTCTTCTCTCTCTGCTTCTCTCAACCATCTGCAGCTGAGTCTGTTATCGGCGTATGAACGTGCCCGAGAGCCCATACAAACACCCGCCCCCAGCTCCCAGCCCCCCTTCCTGCACGCAATTGCTTTAAGCTTCACTGTAGCCACTTCCTCTTTGAGAGCAAATGAGAGAGAGAGAGAGAGAGAGAGAGAGAGAGAGAGAGAGAGAGGGGGGATTCGATCTGCACGGTGTTGCAGTCCTCACTGCACGACACCTGATATGCAAAGCATGCTCAGGGCCAAAAGAGGAACCTGTCTACCATGATTTCATCTGGTAAAAGCCCCTGAACGGGAAGCTGTAGTAACACCAGAAGAGAGAGCACCTTGAATTCCACCTCTGTTGATATTCATGGCTTTAATAAAGGCAGCTTCCTGGCAAGTCTCTCGATGCCCAGCTGATATCCTCATTTCAAAGAACACTGCTCATTTCCGGTCGAAGGGTCTGAAAACAGTTTTCGCTGGTGGGGTTTAGCCCTGCTAATGAAGGGGAAGGAGCAAGGGAAAGTGGGGAAAGGTTTAACAAGGCGCTCTGTCTCTCTGTCTATGACAAAGTGACCATGAGATGTGCCGTCAGAGAGGGGCACGCTTGGAGTAGCAAGTGCGTCATCTCCGGGTACAGGAGCGGGAAGAGACTCAATTAGTCTCACTACTTTTACTTTTTTTTTTTTTAATTTACTTTTTTCTCCATGGCAGTAAGGCCTTCTGTTCAGGTTCTGCTAATGTACCGGCAAGATATCAGAAAGAAATAACCATGACAAGTTCAACTAAGAGGCTTTTTGTGCCTGTTTTAGGGAGTGAGCACTAAAAAGGAGGAACATGGTGATGGTCAAGGTCCATTAACAGCTGGCAAAATAATGATCATCACACAGAGAAGTGTCCTTCAGAGCATTATACCAATATCAAAATGCACTGTCTTCTGCACCATACCATTTGACTCTGACCTTGAGGGTAAATGGGGAATGAGCTGAGGATGGTGTCAAAACTGTGACATGTCACCGCCATGTTGTGCAGGTACAGACTTTAAACTTCTGTACATACTGATATAGTGGCTCTTTATTTACCGTTTATTTATTGATCACCACCTGCACTGGGTCCCGGAATCACAGGGGCAGAAATGGCATACATGTCATTAAACCCACATACATAAAACAAGAGCAAAAGATTACAGTCTTCTAAGTGTTATCAAGTATCACTGTCCAAGAGGTCCACTGTCCAAAAAGGTGTCCAGAGCTCATATGATGTATGCAGATCAAAATGCAATTCAAACACTGGCACTTCTCTAACAGGGCACAGACAAAGGGTGGTCTTCCATAACACAGTTAGTAGATCCTCCTAAAGTGGCTCTTCCAAAAGTGGGCAATTTTAAATCACTTTAGGATGTCATTTCAGAGCCTAGTACAGCTGGAATTGACCAATTGACTGAACTCCCATTGGATTTTTTTTCTTTTATTCCCTAGAGGGAAATTTCTGTTCTACTCTTAAAAGATACTTTTAGCTTGAAGTTTATGCAGGAGTATAAATAAGTTATAAAATGATACTTGGGCTCATGAAGCATGGCAAACTGGTCTATAGTTTTTGTCCAGTGACAGCTTATTTGGCAATCTGGGCTACGATTTTAAAATAGACACCTAAGCTAAACAATTACATGCAGCTTTTGTCCCTGTAACCATTATCATAATTGACTGGTGAGGGACAAGGGAGAGAAAGAAGTCAAATAATTTTGAATTGCTTTTTGAATAATTTTGAATCCCAAGGGGCTGGTCTTTACAGGCTCGGGGGTGGGAGCTCTTTCTGGCATCAATAACTTCCTGTTAAAGTGAGTTCTGTTGCTAAACCTGAATACAACGGCGGGGGGGCCATCGCTCTCTTGACAAAGCGAAAATCAATAACGAGTATGGAAGACACACTGCAGCAAACAAAAAAGATTACTGAACCGTCCGTTTATTCATACAGTCTTCCTTTTACATACTGTATATCATTGAAAATAAGCCTGGTTTTAATTTTTACGTCATTTTTATTTCAGTCCAGGATAACGTCTACAATAAAAATACAAGTCAACATGTTCAGATCAGTCCAACTCAGTACGGTCCAAAAGAGTAGAGACAGGTATTCACATCAGTCCCAGTCCAGTTCTCGGTTTTACACACAACCAGGATTTAGCGGAACACATTTAAAAGGCGAAGAGGTGCAGGGGAACAGGGTGGATGATCTAGGGATTTGTCCTTATTTCAGAATCCGGCTGCGAATGTAGCGTCAGAGAAACCCGACACAGTGCTGGTACGGACGTCTTCTCCACAACCACGATACTCATTTCTTAATAATTACAAAAGAGCTGTGCTGTGAGGCAGTAGATGCATGTTACTCAAACCCAGTTTCCTCTGTAATCCTGTCATAGCGATGAAAATATTCAACTTTTTTTTTTTAAACACTGAAGACAGGCGAGGCAATCTGTCCACCTTTTGTGCCATTTTTCCATTGGGCCAGTTGGACTGGGATGCGAATCATCTATAAGCAGAGTAACACTATATCGAGAGCAACACAAAGGGATACAGTCCTATCTTTTGAACACACAAGCAATCCTCTTATAAACAACGGCATCAGCTGTACCATTAGTCACAAGGTGCATCACATCCTGAGGAGATGAATGGTGGCAGATGCCTGGATTTTGTTGGTAGGTGCACTTTGGGAGGCTTGCCCAGTTTGTTTCTCTCCACATACTAATGTTTCCATTTCTACACCCTTCAGGATGCCCACATGTATAGGACAGTGGTTCTACACTGCTGTGTTTTCTAGGCCTCAGGCTTCACTGGTTGGGCGCTACCCCTGCCACATCATTGCTGAAAGCCTAGAGAGTATTCTCTCTTACACTACAACATTACCAGATGGGGTCCCTTTGGGGTGGTGTGGTGGTGTGCTGGCACAGTGGGTTGGACCGGGTCCTGCTCTCCAGTGGGTCTGGGGTTTGAGTCCTGCTTGTTGGGGTGCCTTGCGACGGACTGGCGTCCCGTCCTGGGTGCGTCCCCTCCCCCTCCAGCTTTATGCCCTGTGTTGCTGGGTTAGGCTCCGGCTCCCCGCGACCCCGTATGGGGCAAGCGGTTCAAACAGTGTTTCTGTGTGTGTGTGTGTGTGTGTGTGTGTGTGTGTGTGTGTGTGTGTGTGTGGGGGGGGTCCCTTTGTTGGACATACTAGAGTTTGAGTTCCCATGAGTTTGTGAGTCTCTAGCTTCCAAAATCAATTATGGAAAAACCAATGCCTCATAGCCTTTTATATCCCTCAAGGTATAATGTTAAGAAATCTATCAGTTTAAAAAAAAAAGGAGCATTTTGTGATTTTGTATAGTGCAAACTGGACTGGGCCATGCCGATACAGTCACAAAATGAAGTGGAAACAAAGGGTTTTCCTGTAACATTAGTGATACCCATATGGGACCCTGGACAAGTATATATAGTACATCTGCCCCAATATCTCTTAATATGAAATATGGGTGAAGGGTGGAGTCAGGATGCTGCAACAGCCAGTCAAAAACTGGCTTAGAGGCGGAGCTAGTGGTTAAGGACAGCTGCTGCACATCTGTGCTGTTTTTGCCATTAACATCCAGGAGGTGCCTCTGCAATGCGGAAATCAGGCATGCATTACAACCACCATCACACACACACAGGAAGTCATTGGTGACACGAACTGATCTGTCACATTTTCTGTGCAAATGCTTGCATCTTACTTGAAACGTACTGCTTTCACAGTCTTTGCAACAGATTTTTACAGAGAGGTGGGTATGGGTGAGAATTTTACTTTGTTTGGACCACAGATGGGTCAAGAAGAGGGCAATGGTTTCTAGAACTGCACAGTTTGCAAGGAGATGTGGAGCAACACTGGGATGGCAGCTAGAAGGGAATCCCATCTGTCAAGTCTGGTCTCTTCTTGCATCACTGAACACTTGGGTAGTATATTCTAACCCACCACAAAGCTTTCTTCAGGCATTTCTCTAACATACACACACTCACAGAGCTAAAATTAATGCTAATGAGGAGACATACAGCCACAGAGAGGCATGCTAGTCAAGGCCTGTATGTAGGGTGTATGGCAGTGGCATGAAGCAATAAGTCGAGACGCTACAAGAAGCAACAACTTTGACCTGCAGAGGAAATGAAAACCTCAGCAGATAGGCTGACAAATGGGGAAGATGTTGTCACTGTGAGCTGACATATAAGAAACATCTTTATGTTAAATATCTCCTATTTAAGCACCATTAACTATTTAAAACAAGTGTAAAATTAAAGTGACCCTTTATTCTTTAGCCATTGTCCAAAGCAGTAATTACTTTTAGTTTAACAAATGGGTTGTAAATGCTAGCTTAGCTAGGTAATGCCCGTCAAATCATCCCAGTCCCTAACGCAAGCAAGTCGAGGTGAATGATTTCAGTGATAACCCAGTTGAGTAAAACAAGGATGTCAAGAAGTGGGCCTTTACTTTGGAACCAATCTGGTTTCAGCCAAAAAAGCAGCAGGTCACCCTTCTGCAGACCAAATCCGTCACCTTACTCATCGCTGACCATAAAAATTCACCATATGTTGGCATTCTTCCATAGCCGACCAAGTGCAGCAGAATATGTCCAGCCTCAGAACATCTTAACCCACATGGCCTGTACACAACACTTAAAGCACATGATTACTCTCGTGAGTATTATAGCTGACAGACCCTAATTTAGCTCCTCCCACCTGGGCATCCAACACACATTGGGCAGGGGGCCCGATCTGCAAAAAGGGAGAGGTGAGAGAGGACAACACAGGATTTGTTGCAGACTGCTGTGAGGAAACACTCAAAAAGTGGACTAACCAAACAGACATACAGCCCGGCTATTGGAGCAGGAGAAAGCTGTCCTGTAAAGTGCAACTGCAAATGGTAAAGCTTCAGTGCACCATGATTCAAAGACAGAGCTGTCTGTGTGAGGAGAACAGGTGGTAACAGTGTGTGTGTGTGCGTGCGCGTGCGCGCGTGCGTGTGCACGTGTGCGTGCGTGTGTGCGCGTACACATGTGTAGAAACACCTTGGTTTGAATCCCAGCTCTTTTTGTAGTACCCCTAAGCAAGGTACTTACTCTGAATTGCCCCAGTGAAAATTACCCAGCCGTATAAATCATAAATAAAAGTAAGTAGCACAGAGTACAAACCTAACATTGCAATTAACTTCGGGGAAATGTGCCAACTAGATGAATAAATAATAATGGGTTACTGCTTGATGTTAAACAATTTGCAAAACACTGACTGGTGTAATCGTGATGCTGTTCACTTTGCAAGCTCAGCAGACATCGTATTCCTGAGCAGCTGCCATCACTGTTTGTCATCCACACAGGCATCATATGACATATGAATGCATAGAAATGTTTCCAATTAGTCTGCCAGTATTACCCCTGCCAGCATTTGCACACCCAAAGAATGGAGTCTTGTGGGTCATGTCTCACCTCGTCCCGTGGTGGTGCCGCTGACTGCCGGAGGGGCGATGGCTTCTCAGGCTGTTTGCAGTCTCGCTGGTTGCAGTCCAGCTGAACAAGACCCTTACACTCCAGGTGGCATGTGTAGCTGCAGTCTGGGTGGGGGGCAGGAAGTCAGAAGACAATAAGAATAGGAGTGAAGGGACTTCTAGACATACATCTTATACAACATAATTCTCAAGATCTATCTCATCATCCCTTTTCACAGTTTCACTCACATCTCACTGACTTCATTAATGCTCAATCTCACTTGTTTCCATGGTAACAGTAGTACGATCTTAAGGTGTTATTTGCTATTGAAACCAATCAATGAAGCAAAGAGCATAATCACAGTAGTTGTGCGGCTCCACTCTGGTTCATTAGCCTGAGTTTTGTATGTAATTCTGCTAATGTGGATGAGCACATGGGTTTATGTCATTTGAGGCAAGATGAAGAAATGGACGCCAAGTGCTAACGAGAGTGTTAGGGGGCTACAGGACCTCGGGGTACAGCTCCACGGGGCTCTCCTCCTCCTGAGCTACACCAGATCCCGCAAAGCCATGCTGGCCAGAGAAGGGCACCAAGCAGACAGGAACCTAACCTCTTTCTGCCCCATGATGCACCACAGTCTGAGAGGTCTAAACCACTGTAGTGTAGATACTCTAAATACATTCACCTCTCCCTCTGATTATTTTCCAGCTAACATTTGTTTTCCAAGTTGGAACAAAGAGAATGTACTTTGCATATCACTGCATGGGCACTGATATCTTGTAATTTTGTGTCTTGTGCATGGAACAATGGGCTCTTGCAGTGTTTCTTTGATGTCAATGTAGTAGTGTAGACAATAACATAATTGACAAGGAGCAAAGTTGGGAAATATACCTCTATGTTTCTTCACGAAACAGGTGAGCAGAAACGTATTTTTCCTTTTGCAAAACTCATCTCTGGGCAAGCTATTCACAGCTATGCACTAGCACTTCCCAGAGAGAAAATAACTGCTTCTGGCACCACCTAGTGGCCCAAAGTGTTTCGTTATTTGTTTGATATTAGTACCTTTTCAAAGACGTCGTTTTATTATTATTATTATTATTATTATTATTGTTCCCGTTGTTGTTGGGTGGTTAGATTTGGAGCTGTGACTGATCCCTGAACAAAAAAACTGCAATCAGTTGTCAGCTGAATTCGAAGAAGAAAATATCAACCACCAGGTGTCGCTACAGTTCCTAAATTCCACAACAGCCACACTTCCATTAGGTTATCGATTGTCTTGAAGGCCAATTTTCCATTTTCCATTCTCTCCCTTTTTCAAGGGAGAAAAGAAATGCTGAACTACACCATATGATTACAAACCACATCTTTTGGGGAAAATACAAGGCAAAAGTTTTATAACAATGCAGTCGATTGATGTGTTTTGGCTGCACGGTGGCTTTGCAGCCAAGACCAATTCTGCTGCTCAGGGAGTGAATCACTCTGGGGAGCTTTACCAGAATTCACAACAAAATGCAATCACACAGTTAAGTCTGCCAACACAGGATAGCTGTGGCAAAGACCTTCTGGCAAGGGGTCTATGAAATCTCCCCTGCTTTTCATTCAAAGGCGTTCAGCCTCTCTTTTTTATCAGCCTTAAATGCTAATGAATCTAGTCAGGGTTGCCGATGGCAACCAGCCCTGAAAGGCTTTTCCTGGCCATTCCCATACATAACTGTTTGACCACTTCAGGAACAGTTAAGTTTCAAGCAGTCTGTAATCAAGCCTGCTTTTTTGGCACTAGAACCTGGAATTGAATGTGGCAGAGCATAAGCGGGGTGCCCTGGAGGTGTGGATGTGAGCAGCATGTTCCAAGAGCCAGTCCAAATCAAACAGCTAAGCAGGAAACGCACTACAAGGTGTGTTTGGGGTGGCAGGAGGAAGTGTACCCCTGTCCTGCCCTTTGAACCAATTGGATTTGCCCTTTAGCTCTCTGGCAATGCCAAGCGCCTGTTGAACAAACACCCACCTGTGTGGCTGACGCACGATGGTGTCAGAAAGGGGATGGGTAAAGCCTGCCTTGGCTGAAACCCAGTGCCACAGCCACAGCTATCCCCAGTTTGGCCATTAGGGGTTACTTGGCATAAGAGCAGGCTGTGTGTCATCATACAACACAACCTAGCCTAATCAGCGGACATGGAGAAACTTAAGGGGACCTCTAACTCAGGTGCTTTCAAGCCACATGTACCCAACACAATCAACATCAGGAAGCAGTTGGCGAGGATGTGTTTAAATGCAATAAACAGGATCACTGGGATTATGTTGTAAAGTCACTCAAAGCCACTCTTAGGCTGCACTTTGAGGGCATTACGGAGTAAAGCTTGAACGGACCTCTTTAAACTGACCAGCATTCTGACTGCAGGCATCTGTTACCATAATACAACCATCATGTTATTTTCAGTCATTCTGGCCTTATGAAATTAGTAACAGTAGGAGAGGATTTACCCTGACTCTAATATGTCAAAGAAGCTGTAACTAATTAATGTACTAAGGATTTCTCACACTGAAGACTTCAACGTTGGAATGATAAGAGGTTTCCCAGCTTCATGAGTTATTAAACGGAAAAGCCCTTTTCATGATGGGGGGGGGGGGGGGGCACATGAGGGAAGGGTAAATGGCAAATTAATGAGGGCCACTGACTCTCCAACTCCAGTTATACTCTCGGGACAAACATCATGGGTGGAAACGCATTCAAATTGGTGATCAGTACTGAACTGACTGTTTTAATGCTTTACAGTCCAAATTTGGAAAGATCTATTCATTTACCTAATTCTTTTTCTCCACAGTGACTTCCAATGTTAAGTTTCTACACTGAACTACATGATTTTTCCATTTATACAGCAGGGCAGATTTACTGTATGAATTCAAAGTACCTTAAACAAGAGTACTACAGCAGGAACAGGGGCTCAAACCCAGATCCTTCAATAACAAGGTGATAGCCCTAACCACTTCGCCACCTGCTGCCCCATGATGATAAACATTACAAGAAATAGACATTGCACAATTTTCCAGAAACATCCAACATAAATGTGTATGAATACTGAATAAAACACATACAGTCTGAAACTTCTCCCATGCAGGGTCGCGGGGAGCCGGAGCCCAACCCAGCAACACAGTGCATAAGGCCGGAGGGGGGAGGGGACACACCCAAGACAGGACACCAGTCTGTCGCAAGGCACTCCAAGCAGGACTTGAACCCTAGACCCACTGGAGAGGAGGAGCCGGTCAAACCCACAGTGCCACCACGCCCCCCACCACACCCATACAGTAGCGTACTTTTGCTAGTGGTTCCTTCCATGAAATCATGCAGTCCAGTTTTGCAGGTTTAAGTACCTCTTTTTAGTTTCTAAATGAGGACATAGCAAATCAAGCACTTTTTCCAGGGTTCCCTCCACCCAAACATGACATGAAATCAGTCTGACAAAAGAGCAGTCATCACATTCATTGCTGGTGGGGCATGGGGGAGTGAATGCGAGAATTCCCCTTTGCTTGCTGGAACTGAAGGGGAGTTTTGATGAACTCGTGCTGAAACATGTCTACCCGTTGCCTTTGTCATGCTTCTGAAAACATTTCTTCCCAGGTTTCACTTGCGAGATTCAGGATCATAGCTCTGGAAACACTAGTCCGGACAAACTGCCCGTTTGGAGACAACCGAAAATGCTTCCAGAGCCCTGCCCCCCAACATTTTCATTGCTTCTCAGTTCAGTTATGAATTTGACCCTTCAACTGAATTCTCCCTGAAACTTAACTTGATGCACGTTCGGGTCACCTAAGGGCAATCTTCACACAATCATCCCATTAAGAAAATACTGAACTCTTTATTTGTGTGGATTCTGTACAAACACCTCTGGAGCAACCACAAACACTGTAGGCAATTTGTAGCTGTGGGCTCTCTCGTGGCGCTATCCTATGGTGAACTGCTCTCTTTATTTGGGCATTTGGGGCTAGTTTACATCGCACACACCTAAATCTCCTAGGTTGAATCATATACAGGTGATCCTTGACTTACAAAAGGGTTCCATTCAGATGACCTTATCGCAAGTCGCAAATCCTCATATACTGTGCTATGAACTATTAACAATAATATAAATTATACAGTATTATATTATAAAAGCAATTAACAAGCATAAATGCTATGCTACTTAAAAGTGTTATATTATATTTTTCCCAAATGTCACACATTATTATTGTGAAAGTAATACTATTTTAGAATAGCTATAATGTAAATACAGCACAGTATTATATTTTTTGACACACTATGATTTTCACTTTCATTTCTATTATTTTCACTTTTCTTTTTTTTTTTTTCCTTTTTTTGGCTCACTGGAAATTTAAAATAAAAGTAACTTCAAGTGAATCACAAACATAAAGTTTTGTAACCAAAACAGAACTGCTGCTAGACACAAAAACACTGTGACCCAAACTATAACAGATATGGTGCCTTGTGGCAGCGCCGCCACCACTGCTTTCATACAGCAAACACAGCGGTCATCGTTACACCTTACAACCAATATTGTGACCAGAAAGCAGTATAATAATAATGGGCTGTGGCTACTAACAGGATACTTGTCATGCCTGCAACTAACATGTTGACAGAAGCTAATTAGGGGCCTTATTATGATAGACCAGTGATACACCATTGCTTCTCCACTGAGAAACCCTCTATTAGGGAATACCTGGGTATACCCTAAAAGAGGATTCAGGAACACTTATAATAGGGACTTTTGCAGATTTTTCAGTTTTCCAAGTATGCTGAAAAACTCCCATGATGGCACTGGAATTTACCTGCACCATAAGAGGAAACTGGGTGTGAAACTGTGTACTGCCTGTGGTTACTGTCACAAGACCAAGAAAAATTAAACTCTACACCAACAGTATGGAAAACATTGACGGACAAGAAAAAATGAACACATGACATAAAGTGTGCAATGGACTGGAGTCATGTCCGTGGTGTTCACCTGCTGGCCTAGCCCCACAGTGATTTCAGGATAGGCTCCATATCACCATGACCCTGACAAAGACAAGTGAATAATGAAAGGGAGAGATTGAGAAGTACACAGTACCAACATTGTAAATAAACCTGTTCAAAACCAGTGTTTTTTACAAGGCACTGCAATTTTCAGGAGAAAATTACCAGACGGTCTTCCCAGCTCTTCGGCAACAATTCCCAGAATTGCTGGACACTTCTGGGTGGTTCTGCTTTTGCTCTTCCATTCAGTTCATCCCATGCAAGTATGGCCTGGGTAGATCGTGTGTACTCAAACTTTTGACTGGTAATGTGCAGAGGTAAAACAAAGGCTCACCTTTGTTCTGCCTGCAGAGAGCTTGAAGAGCTTGCAGAAGCGGTTGCCTCTATAAGACAAAAGCCTAACACTAAACTGCAGTCTTTTTCTGCAGTTTCAAAACATGAGTCTTGCAAGACATGTTGATATACTGAGAGTGAAGCCAAGGGGTTGTGTCAACACTTATGGCTAAAGGGAATCACTTGTTGCCAAGAAAAGCAGCAACTGGGCTACAGGTCCAAGAGGTGAGGAGCAGCTGGTAGTGTAGTGGTTGGAGCTGCTGCCTTTGTACCCAAAGGTTGCAAGTTCAAACCTCACCTCCAGCTGTAGTACCCTTGTGTAAAGTACTTACCCTGAATTATCAAGCTGTATAAATGGGTAAATTGTTGTAAGCTCCTTTGGAGAAAGGTGTCAGCTATACAGTTCAGACTATGATCTGAGGTCCATCAACCACTGACTGTGAGTACAGAGCATAAGAGTGGCACTAAACCAGGAGTCTACAGAGAAAGCCAGTGCAGGGCTAAAGGCCTAACCCATGATACCCCCATAGTATCAAGGCCACCAAGTACTCTCTTCCTTTACATGCTTGCTGCCCTGTCCAGTTTGATCACAGGCTGAGTGCTGTTCTTACTGGGGTTCCTGACAGCCCTGCTTACACAGCAGCACGTGGAAGGCAGAGGAGAAAAAAAAACACTAAAAATACAGCTGCAGCCAAAGTCAACAGGCCTCCTTTAGTCACAGAGAGCAGCTCTCAGCCCCAGCGCTGGAAACACCCCATTACCCATCCCTGAGAGTCTCCACGCTTGCCACCTCCCTTCCTGCTTCCATGAAGGTGAACTCCAGAACTTTCCATGAACAACCACACCTCAGAAGCAGCTAGTATTCCCTGCATCCGTGGGAAGACTGAAGCTGCCAGGAAAGAAATCCAGGAAAAAGATAGGATACAAACCAGGACTGACAATGTAATTGAACCAAATAGCTGAGTGTGAAAACATAAAACAGGAAATCAAAGTGTACCCTATACTAGCACCGTAACTGAGTGTGTGTTCCGTAAGCAGCTCCTCTCCCCTCTTGTCAGCCAGTCTTTGGATGTATTTTTACATCTGGTAATTATATCCTATGTTTCTCCTCAGCTGGACAAGACAATAAATATGCACTGTTAGCTGAGCACCAAACACAGAATCCCCACACATCAAATTCTCAGTCCTGGCAGTGTAAAACAGTGTAAAGTCCTCTTAAATAATGCAGAGGGGTTAAAAATGACTCAAATCATGAATTAAAACTGCCCGAAGATTATCGTTTAACTCAAAAGTAAAACCGGGGCTCTTATTTTACAACTGCTACTTTGAATCTAATCAGATCTCATGTAAATGAGAATATACGCTTAAGCATAGAGGGTTACACACAGAGAAGCAGAAGAGTTACACATACTCTGCACTGTATGTCATTTGAGCTTTTCTGACTTTCTGAGCAGAACCATCCACTGAGTCTGAGGAGTAAATCCACCTCTTTAATGAATATTTAATTCCTATCTAATAACCAGAGCATGAGCCATTAGCAGGTATTTTTCTTTAGTGACAGCTGGCGGTGAGCTTCTTAGCGAGGGCTCACACTCCATCTACGAGCTGTCGGGTTTGGGTCCTGGCTGGGCAGGCCCTTGATCTGTGAGAGGAAGTGCTTCGGTCTTCGGGCTCCTGGCATCTGTGTGTGTTGAACATGTTCATGCCATTCTGTCCTTTCCATTTTTTTCACCTTCCACCGGTGCTAGAGCGGTTGCCAGAGAAACGGCGAGGAAAAGAGGAGTGGGAAATGTGGCGTCACTCTCTGCATTCCAGCCAGATCAGAGAGGATGGTGTATCTGAGGTGTGACCGGATGTTCAGCAATCATCACTGAGTCATCTGTGCACACTGGTCCGCCATATGGGGGTGGAGTGGGGGTGACAGAGGAGGCACCGATCATTAGCACAGAACCCCTGAACCTTACTGGTCTTCAGCCAGACTTATCAGCCCTCCTCAGACCGAATCATGGACATTTATCTATGTCAATTTACATTGATTGCCTTTGAATAACGACATCTCTTTTCATTGGACTGGAATCAAGCTGACAGAGAGGACATTCACCCTGGACTGGAATCACAAATGTCTGATGGTCACAATATGGAGCTCAGTACATCACTTGGACAGGCTTTTATAAGAAACATCTTGGTCAACATCTGGTAACTATAACAACTAAACATACTCACACACACATGTTACCATTCTTGGGTCTGATTTTTAACAAACAAAAGGGTTATAAGGAGACTGCGAGGTGATGGAAATTGGACAATTTCTCCAGAAGGGCTAAAGCGTCTCTGTAGCATTATCAGCCCAACTTGCAGTGTCCACCCTTTACTTCCGGTGTGGAATGTACCAATTCCACTTCAGGGACAAAGGCTATCAAGGCACACTGTGGACAGATTGGCCTGATATACCAGTTTTCCAAGGGAAGACAGAGCCACTGGTCCTTCTCCATTTTCTGTGCAATGGGACGGGAATCCTCACCAGAATAGAGTGGGCTAGGTCATGGTCTCAACTCCGCCATGGATGGTCCCAAGCCCGGCTGAGGGTTGGGCCTGGGGCTAGCCACCCCACACCGTGAAAACCTTTCCACCTACAGAAACGCCAACAAGGAAACTTCATGACATCTCAGCTTTAAGGGACACCTGGAGAACCCATGTTGGCGGCCTATGGGCCGCCAAAGGCATAAGAAGAAGAAGAAGAAGAAGAAGAAGAAGAAGAAGAAGGTCCTGGTCTCAGTCTCCTCCTCCCTTCCTGCATAGGTGGGGTGCCTCAGAGGACAGGTCCTGCTGTTTTCAGCCTGCTTGCACATCACCAATGACCTTGAGCATTCGATGGCTCACCTGCTGTGCGTGGTAGTGATGGATGGGGGAGTTGGGGTTCACCATGTCCATAGACATGACCACGTCTCTCTGTCCTGTTCCAGCTATTGCAACAGTACAGTCAATGACCTGTAGTTTAGCTTTCTTGTTACCACCAAAGGCAAACACTGCTGCCAAAGAACTTTTTTTTACAGGTCATCCATCCAGAGCCAGGGCCTACTGGTAGCTCACATCTGGTGCTGACAGCTTGTCCAGCATGAGATAAGAGAAAGAGAGAACAGCAGGCTTTATGAGGATTCTATGTGTTTTGAAGAGATGAAGGGGGTCTTGTGGGGAAGAAAGGTAGCCAAAAAGCAAAAAACACACGTGCTGAACAGGGTTGACACCTTTCTTGGACCCAAACCTGTGTTCCTGGGCTCATCTCAGCTGAGCAATCAGCACTGAAGTGGGAGGACACACAGTCACTGAGATGGACAGAGCTGATGGAGCACTGACAAAGTCATGCAGCATCATCACTGACTGTGGACCCCACACACACACACACACACACACACACACACACACACACACACACACACACACACACACACAGACACACACACACACAGACACGTTCTGCAGAGTTCCTTGGGATCAGAAAGGCAGATCTTGCAGTTCTGCTGTCGAATGGAGGGAATGGCAAAAAGCAAAGCGTAACACCGTTTCTGACAGTGAACAACATGGATTTTGTAAATTGCCTTGGCTTTTTAAGTTTGAAGGAGGATCACAGTGTGAAGTCTGCAAGAATCTACTGTGTACCTGCTAACCACTTTTCATGTGACAATTGCAATAAGGGTTTGGACAGAATTGAAATAGCAAACAAAAGCTGAAACTGGACCTCGAAAGTCATCTCGGGAATTTTTGAGGCTCATTGAAGCCTATACGAAAAAGCAGTGCAAAATATAAGCACTTCAGTAGTAATTGCACACTTTTATTTCCAGGAACAAAAAAAAGACAGTTACATAATGTGTGTGACATCTAGGTTACCTGTTTAAAGGAAACACAACAAAGGACAATTACTCTGTTTGTCACTTGAAGGAAAGCACAGCCAGAGAATAGCATACCTCATCTAGGAAAAGGAAAGGCTCAGTAAAACAAGGTGAAACCAAAAGGTAAGGGCTATGTCATCCTGCTCCCAGCCCCGGGGCTTCGCGTGCGAGAGTAGCGATGATCCATGGCTCTGTTATTCTTCGAAGCAACAAACAGCACTGCAGCATTGCCGATGCTGTAACCGAAGATGCCTCAATAAATTGGACACTGCATTTCAGGTCCCTTGCTGGGATCGCGAGTCTGAAGATCAGCGGGTAGGAAGCCGCTTTGCATCTTATTCCTGCTTCAGCCCAGCTCTGCCTCTCCACACAGCGAGGGGAGAAGCACAGGGAGCACTGACAACTGCGGAGCACCTCAACATGTTTACTGGTTCACCTTCGTAATTCACGAGTGCCCCATCGACAGCTCTCTGTATCTGTACCTCGCTGACTCTGTCTCCAGGTATGCAGCTGTGGGCATCACACAAACAGCAGCAAGGCTAATGTACCGCTCTTTTTGGGTCGTGCCCCATTTCCCGTCTCCCCTCCACTGCTCTGCCTTCAGCGGGCTGTTTACTCGGTGCAGGCTGAGGATCCATGCGTCACTCTCCCTGTCCATCCCCACACGTGAGCTGAATAAACAAAAGGTGGACAGGGAGCGCTACGAAGACGCACTGCTGGATCCTTCTTTCGAGATGACTTCGACAAGGGAGAAGGGAGGGCACGGGGGGGGGCAGCAATAGGGAGCAAAGGGGCAAAGGGGCGACCCCCAGAAAAGAAGAAATCCAAACACAGGAAAGATGACAGGGCTTTCGGCCATATCACCGCAGCCTGCCCCTCACACGCACCCACACCTGTCCTCTCTCCTACCTGACAGCACGAGTGAATGGCTGCTGCTGGACCGGCGGATCAGCCTTAGCCCCTCCGACCATGACCTGGACTTGGGGAGACGGCGGAAGAGCCGGGTGATGCGCCGGGACACATGGCCGAAGCAGGCGGCAGCAGCGCTACCCTCTCCTCCAGGCCGCTCGGGTGTCATGGCGGGCGGCACGCCGGCCGCTATCTGCCCCCAGCCAGTGCGACGCCACTGTTCCGGTGAGCCCAGCCACTCCACGCCTGCGTTGGGGTGCGGGCTGCGAGCTCAGCGGGCTCCTCCGTGTCCACCATCGCAGGCGCCCGTCAGTTCTGGTGCCGTGCTCTGACACCCCCCCAACCCCCACCCACACACACACACACACACACACACACACACACACACACACACACACCCTCTCAGCCCTCTCTCCCGCACGATGGCTCCTCCTGCAGTCTGACTGCTTGCACCGTGCAATGCAGCGCCCACACAGCCCCTCACTGCCGCATGCAGCTTAGACGGTCCTTAAAGGCGCAGCAGCCCCCGGAGCCTGGGAAGACCTGCCGCTTTTTCTCTGGCCCCCCCATCACACAGACCACTGCAGCACCAGGTCGCTCGGATCACGCCGGCTCAAGCTCCACAGCAGCTATAAATAAGCAGGGGCTGGGGTCCTGGGAATATCAGGACGGCTCCAAAGAACCCACTTCATCCTGCTTGGCTTCCTGGTCCCACATCTAATGAGTCTCCCTTCTTCACATGCTATGCTGCTAAAACCATGTAAAACCCTCCAGTTCCTCATGGCTGCTGGTGCACATGTGAAATGGCAGATTATAGCAGAGAGCTACAAAGACACTGGATGTGCTTGTACAGGCAGCTCTCTGTGCCCTGTCCCCTCAGGAGAAGGGAAGGTGTACAGAAAAGAACATACACACACACAGCAGCACACAGACAGAGGCTACCTGACACTTGTGCATAACTGAGCCTAAACACCATCATGGAAATAAATCTCTTAGCTTCTCCATCACATGGCTCCAGTGGCAGCACTCACCTGAAAATCCCTTCAACACAAACCAAACCATTCATCTACACCCAGCTCCAGTCACCGTGATTTCGCCTGTGGTCTCGCCATGGCTAGTTTAAGTAAACTTTAATACAGGAACCTGCATAATCTTCACACTCCCTTTCCATGGTGTACTGCTCAACATTTGGGTGGGGCTTATTCCCATTTCCCCTGAACCCTCAGGACTGAGCAAGGACAGCCTATATATAGTCCAGGATCCATCCACTTCGGGCCTGTCTAACAAAGCTGTATCAGGCTGCATGTTCCTCCGAGTCCACACACACACACACACACACACACACACACACACACACACACACACACACACACACACAACCAATTCTCTGCAACAGCAGTGCAGAGTACTGACACATCCCAACCACTAGCCCTGGCTCTTTAAAGCTGGCTTTACACATAATAATTTGACTCCAAACATCATTAACGGAAGCACTGCCGACTAAGAATTACAAATAATACCATATTAACATAATAAATCCTCTATCAAGACAAAAAATATGCAGAAATGACACACATTTAGCAATGCTTTTCTCCAAAGCAACTTCCAGTGAACTCTATGTAGTGTTATCAGTCCACACACCTTATTCACCAAGGTGACTTACACTGCTAGATACCACTTACAATGGGTCACTCATCTATACATCAGTGGAACACACTCTCTCCATCTCTCACACAGTACGGGCAAACCTGAACAGCATGTCTTCGGGAGGAAAACAGAGTACACAGAGGAAACCCATGCAGACAACATGCAAACTCCACACAGAGCGAGCGGGGATCAAACACACGGCTTCTCACACCACCCAAGTGCTGTGAGACAGCAGCGCTATTTGCTGAGCCACCATACAGCCCAGTAAAATAATTCCACACAGTGAAATAATGTTACCATGCCAGGAAATGACCTTTGTGTCCTATATTAAGAAACAGGTTTCAGTAAGACTCCTTACTCAGAGATATTTATTGAGAGATAGAGAAGAGTTTCCACCGAAACGCTGCCAGAACGCAACGGACACAGCGTAGACAAACCGTAACACAAATGCTGGTATGTCAATAAAGCTCATTTATGGTCTTGCACTGTGCTGGTAGCTCACAGTAAAAGTGACAAAGAACGGCCTTGTTAGAGGCAAATTTAACGTAACAAAGTAAGCAGATACTGTGAAAGCAAATGCCCTTCTTTTAAAAAAAAAAACTCAAAGATGGAATCACATGTTGCCCACCACTAGAGTAACAAGTGGCACAGACCACTCATCTCATACAGTATGTGTTTCTACAAAATGAGAAATCATCATTTAATTTAAATCCCATTAGTCCGACTCTTTTACCTGCCTCCACTGTTTGCTTCATTGTTTGCTCGTATCTCGTGTGGAACGATTTCCTCAAGAAAGCACTCAAGAACGGCGTCAAAATGGATCTCTTTCGGACCACTTCTCTTGAGAGCTCCTAACTGAAAGACATAAACTCTCCACAAATTTGAGTCACATCATCTATCATGATCAAGTATCTTTATTCTATCAGACTCACTTCTACTTGTGTAATGTACATCGTTAAAAATGGTGGTGTCATACAACCCAACTGTTGTGTGTCTGTGCCTAAAGCCCTTCGCTTGTAAGTCTACTTGTGTTTACTTCGAGTTGTTTGGAAACAAGTATCTGATAAATGAAAAGATGTTAAGGTAACATACACACACACACACAGTCTGAAACTGCTTGTCCCAAGCAGGGTCACAGCAAGCCAGAGCCTAACCCAGCAACACAGCGTGAAAGGCTGGAGGGGGAGGGGACACACCCAGGACAGGACACCAGTCCATTGCAGGGCACCCCAAGCAGGACTCAAACCCCAGACCCACCGGAGAGCAGGACCTGGCCAAACCCACTGCACAACCGCACCCCCTACAAAGTAACACACACACACACATTTTCAGAACCACCTGTCCCATACAGGGTCGCAGGGAACCGGAGCCTACCCAGTAACACAGGGCATAAGGCCAGAGGGGGAGGGGACACACCCAGGACAGGACACCAGTCCATCACAAGGCACCCCAAGCAGGACTTGAACCCCAGACCCACTGGAGAGCAGGACTGTGGTCCAACCCACTGCGCCACCACACCCCCAAAGTAACATATTAGAGCTTTATTCAAGACTTTTACCGAACCAAACCACTAAACAAATCAAGACACCTGTAAATAAATCATTTTGAATTTCCGGATGAATGAATTTCAAGTTATGAATTGGCATCTGGTCCCAACTGTCTTCACAAGTTGAGGAATCAGTTTAAGCATCTTTATCAATTTTACTTCAACGTACTGAGTGTCTAGTGACTCCCAGAAGCCCAGCCCTCATTGCCTCTTAAAGACACTGGGGCCTAATCAGTGCCCAGGGTACACTACGGGCGAGTCAGTGCTCAGGGTACACTATGGCCTATTCAGTGCCCAGGGTACACTATGGGCGAGCTGGTGCCCAGGGTACACTATGGATAAGTCAGTGCTCGGGGTACATTATGGCCTTTTCAGTGCCCAGGGCACACTACGGATAAGTCAGTGCCCAGGGTACACTATAGGCGAGTCAGTGCCCAGGGTACACTATGGACGAGTCAGTGCTCGGGGTACACTATGGCCATGTTCAGAGCTCTTTGTAATCTCACAGGGCCTCTCTGTCCATCACCACTTGAGGCAACAGAGCCGGGCGCCTGTCAGTGTGTGTGTGTGTGTGTGTGTGGGGGGGGGGGGGGGGGGTAATTGTCAGTCCCGCAAAGCCACCCCCCCAAACTGACTCAGGCAGCCAAAAAGCAGCAAGTACACTGACCCGTGAAGGCATCAGCAGTAAAAGGCCCTTTACAAAGCGTGCCTATGGCACGTCTCTCATGAGACATGCACATCCGCATGCCGGGTCCCTCCACCACACTAGGAAAGCATGCAGAGAATTCCTACCACTCCACTCATTATTCTAAGTGACAAAAAGCAATGGGGAAATGAGGGGGGTGAGTGGAGGGGTACAGAGTGGGGCCAGGAGGGGCAGTGATGGCTTTACAGCTTCCCTTTTCTTCTGAGATATATTTTCTTGAGGGCAGTGAAGCAGCCTTAGCGCCGGGTCACTGGTCGCACAGCCCATTGTCGAGCAAAAGGTACCCCTCCAGAAAGTTCCCTCAAAGCAAAGTCCCAGAAGGACTCAGGAGAGGGAGGAGGAAAACTGTCATCTTTTGCAAAACAAAACGAAAGAGTTTGAGGCCAAACATGGAAGCTCCTCCTAGAAAACACTCCACTGTGTAAAATGTGCCCCCACTTTAGGCCTGTGGTGTAAATGATGAAAGGCGGACGTCCCATTCCGCACACATTGCACTTTATTCACTTCTCTTCTCTGTAATGCTGACACTGTTGTTGAGATTTTCTGATGACAGCCTGCACTCTTATTGCCTCTTGGAGCGTTTCCAGCTTGCGTTCCTCTTTTGTCTCTTTATTAACTGCCTTACTTAACACACTTAAAAACAATTTTTGGTTCTGCTTTCCGTGAGGAGTTCGGACATCCAGGAGGAACTCGGAGTAGAGCCGCTACTCCTCCACATTGAGAGAAGCCAGCTGAGGTTGTTCAGGCATCTGCTAAGGATGCCCCCTGGGCACCTCCCTTTGAAAGTATACCAGGCACAGACAACTGGGACGAGGCCTCGAGGTCGGCCCAGGACTCGCTGGAGGGATTATATCTCCCAGTTGGCCTAGGAATGGCTGGGGGTCCCCTGGGCTGAGCTGGAGGAAGATGTGAGAAACAGGGATGTCTAGGCCTCTCTGCTCTCCCTATTGCCACCGCGACTCTAGAAGGACTAAACGGAAGAGAAAATGGATGGATGGATGGATGGTTCTGCTCTCCACCAGCCTGCTGAGGGCTGGAGTTCGGCATGGTCCCAGCAGACCAGCGAAATGAGCACCCGGTAGAATAGCAGCCCTCTCCACCTCCCCAGAAACCTCTATCTGGCTGAGCCAGAGGGGCGAGCAGCTTAGCGTCTCACCCCCTCTCCTCACACACCTCCCTTCCATCACGGCGAACTCAAACCATTAATTAAGAATTAATCTGACAACTAATCCCAGTTAATCCACCTGCAAGACGGCTACAGGCAGTTTAGACACATCAGGGATTACAGTCAAAGGCAGACAGCACAGAGCTTCTCATCTGTTGTTGGGTGGGGTGGGCATGGCGCCGGGGAGGGGAGGGCAATCCAAAATTACCGGGATTGAAGTCATTAAATGTGTAGTGAAGGGTTGTAACCTGTCTGTCAGCCCCTATGAGAGCACAAAGAGCCGCATGCCCTCCTCAAACACACGGTGCAACAATGTCAGCGCTGGGCTGGAGAAGTTGCAGGAGACAAGTGCAGGCAGCATCCGTCCTCGTGGCGGCAGCCCGTCTCTGGGCCAGCAGCTCTTGCATGGCAGGAATGGAACCCAGAAATATTGTCTCTGCATATCACTCCTGAGCAGCTGCCCTTTGGGAAGAGGCACTGGGAGAAAAAGGGGAAACTTTGAAGGCTAAATCAATAATGGTGCCTTGTTTGCCAAGGTTCTTGAAACAATGTGCTGCTTCATACTATATTTTTAACCCCGTTGAGCGGGGCGGAGCTCACGCTGGGCCCCTGAGGGAGGGAGGGAGCTGTTTATGGTTGTGAGTAAACCGCTGAACCTCGCAGCCCTTTCATTAACAGCGTGTGCAATCGTGGCCTCTGAGTTTTGGCTCTTGATCTCAGACTGGGGCACATGGCTGATCCGTACCGCACAGTGCACAAGGATCGTTCTCACGGGGATGGTTACAAGACGGCCGCCCTTAAAGCTGACGCTATACAAGTCCCTCGCTTCTACCATGCGCTGCAAGACCCTATATCTGCTTTCCGAAGGCCACCATTGGGAGGCATACGGGGTCTTGCAGCACGCGCACAACGAAAGTGAGAGGCTTGAAGGCTCTTGGTTGGAGTGAGAGATTCATCAGCATGGAGGCCGAAAAAGGGCTGCATGGCATCACGGGTGACAGACTGCAGCTCACTCCTGTCAAGACCATGCTACATAGGAATAACTGACCACAGCACCCCGACTGTGAACATCCACCCGTTTTACACTTTTCGACAACAGTCGCATGATGCCATGCGGAAAGACGTCCATCGTCCAAGTGTGGATGATAAATGTGTATGGCCTGCTTTCTAATTTCATTTTCCATCGTTTAAGAGAGTAACACACAACAGCAGGTTTTAGAAATTCAACCTGCTCAACTAGCGTTAGAAAAAGTAATAATTAACCAAAAGTAATAATTAACTCTTTAGTCAAGTGCAGGCCCTTGTTCTTTGTGGACAACATAGCTCACAAAGAGGAACCCATGTGCTTACAGAGTATAAAAGGAACCTTTTTGATTTACCTTCATTTACCAGTAACAGTGCATTACATTAATGCAGCAGCAAAATGGAAGAATGGAACTGTTTTATGGTTCAATTTTACAGTTTTACAAACTATTTTGCGGTTAGAGGAGCGCCGTGTGTTTTACGGAGCATCAGAAGGCAGTGTCTTTACCACATGTAACTTTGCACAGTGTGAGGCTGTGAGCTGAAAATGGTGGTACAGTAAGGCAGGCTCATCGGGGGCGGAGGGATAATATTAACTGGGTTAGTGTAACTGAAGAGTCCCACATCGTCCTGTCAAGGGAGTGTGCCAGGCAACACGAGCTGAGCCCTGAGGCGCCGACGGCCGGCACCCTGGTACCAAGGGAAGGACTGATCGTCACTCTTCTCACACCGCAGGCCGAGCAAAGGCAGCCTTTGACACCTCTTTCAAAAGGTGCCATGACTTTGGTCTGACCTCCGTTCCCAAAAGAGATATTAAAATCAAGAAAAAAACCCACAACCCACAGTCCTCCAAAACATTACTGGATTTCTTGAATTTTCATCATAGCATATGCTTCTATACAGGTTTAACCATCCACCTGCCTACTCAAAGAAGAACTTTACATTAAGTACTGTATACAAAGGTTCAAAGGCAGCTCCTGACCTGGGACTTGAACCAACAAAATTTAGGATGAGAAACACAACTCCTTAACCACCACATTCTAGAATACAACCCTTCCAACCGTGTAAAAGGTGTTCTGACATCTCTCCCAGAATAAAAGCTGCAACTGGCAGACAGGCCATAAACCTTACTGGCGAAGTGGAATGCTCTAGAAGACGGTGTAAATCAGAGCGCACTGCAGCACTCCCGTTTCTCTGGCCCCATCATGGACCCCGGAGTTAAGGAGAAGGGGCACCACTTTGCCAGTGTCGCAGGAGCATTGAATAGTCATCAGTAATGAAGCAAAGCGATACCCCACAAAAGCTTTATATATGATCAATATGAGTTTAACCAATAATGTCAAAGGTATGTCTTCTGTGCACCAGGTCGGGAAATGTAATGTAAATGTAAGTAAATGTAAAATTTCCTTTGAGACAAATGATCAAGAGTGATTTTGAAGAAAGATTTCACAGCAAGACTGCCCAAAAAAGAAGTTCTGCTAATTATATTTTTTTCAAGCTTGTAGAAATGTATGAATTCAAAATCCATTCTTTAAACTTGCTGAGGTGTTGCCTGTCCCAGTTTTGAGTGTTTTTAACAATATATTTTTCTTTTATACTTGCAGAGTTGAACAGATAAACACACACACACACACACACACACACACACACACACACACACACACACACACACTCAGCAGGTTTGTGTCCTGTAAGCTGTGATAAATGTTAACCCTTCACACCCACAAAGGCCTGGACCATCATGCACCCAGTCAGCACTGGTCTCCAACCACAATGTAATCTGGGGGAGGGGATGGGGTCCCAGTCTCCTCTCCTCGATGTACAAAACTCAATGCTCAGAGAAATACCCCCATCCATCTCCTTGGTACTACTGCCCACAGACTAATCCTGTCCACCCAGAAGATCACCTCATTCTGTAATGCATGCTGGGTTGCACAGATGACCAATGAGTGGCGAACAACCTCTCACATCAAAGCAACACAAACAACAACATGATGAAACCAAACAAAGCAGAACAACGACACTGTTCAGCCCACTAAGTTGAAACAGTCTCAAGGTTGTTCTAGAATGTACCCTCTCTAAGGAGTCACAGCCGACTTGCAACCAAGAAGAATATATCAATCGTTTGGGTTTCTTCTTATTGCCAATGATTTCTAATATCTCATTAAAAAGTGTGTTTTTCTTAAAAATGTTCGGCTGGGTATCTCACACCAGTCCCAAGCTGGTAGGTATATGTAGTTCAAGTGATGATCCAGGTGCTGCACAATATAACTTCTTGGATTGAATATAGCTCTCAGTCACAGCTCAGTGGCAAAATGCAGAGTGCTTTTAAAGGTGTGGAAAAATACACTTCATAAATACCAGCTTTCAGCACAATACTGGGAACATGTACATATTAAAGGCCAAATCAAGTTCGAGTTTAGTTTTGAAATGTTCTGCATCTCCCAGCCTCAGAGACAACCATGCGCTGTGGTACAGACTTTATATTTCAGCTAACCAAATACTTAGATGATGGTAAACCATCACATGCCTCATAAAAATTAACTCTTCAAGTGAGATACAATAGGGAGTGTGGTGGCACAGTGGCTTTCACAGGGTCCTGCTCTCTAGCAGGTCTAGGATTCGAGTTCTGTTGGGGGTGTTTTGTGATGGACTAGTGTCCTGTCCTTTGTGCGTCCCCTCCCCTTCCAGCCGTATGCCCTGTGCTGCTGGGTTAGCATCTGGCTCATCGCAACCCCACTTGGGACAAGGTGTGTGTGTGTGTGTGTGAGAACTGACATGCTACCTGTCTCAAAACTGTCTCTCACAAGCCTGCCTTCCAATATCAATAACTGCTGATGCTGAGCAGGGTCACAGTGGACAGGAGCCTCTCCAAGACACAATGTTGGGGTGGGGGGTGGAACACTCTGGATTGGATGCCAGCCTGTTGCAGGATAATTTTAAGGAATCCCCTCTTTCCAAATCTCAACAATATAACAAACAAGACCGCAACATGGAGGGGAACATAGTAACAATTACTTTGTCTACTAAATGAATAAATGTAAATGTAAACAGTGTGCAGAGACATAAAAGTTTTGTCAGAGAAGCCAAAACATTCCCAGCTGGGGAACATGAAGTTACCTTGTTCTTCCTCCTGAGTTAAAAGGTCTTAATAAATTCTAAATCATAAACACTTCAAATGAACACTGTGAAATACCCCAAGGTAAGAACAAAACATTATATTCAGCAGGAATATAATCACTCTGTCAGGTCCCCGAATCCCCGCAGATTCTCTAGCACTTTTGAGTATGGTATTTATGGTACTTATCCTGAGTTGGCAGAGTAAGACCATGTAGCTGTACGAACGGTTAATCATACTATTACAGTACAGACTAACGAAAACTATACTAATAAGGTGTCGCCTACACAATAATAATCAAATCATAATGATGATGATGATGATGATAATGATGATGATGACGGCAGCTCGGCGCTCCAAAGTGTCAGTGTGTTCCCTCTGACACACAATGGTGCCGAGATGTGTGTGTGTGAGGTGTGAGAGAGAGGGAGGCACACTTACTCCGGCACTTCAGCGCGCTGCTGCGAACCTGACGGCTACACGCATCGCACCAGTCCTGCATGAGCGCGCTGTGGCCGAAAAGGTGACCCTCTCCCTTCTCCCTCCTCACGCGCGGGTCCTCCTGCTGGAAGATGGACCATGCCTCTCTCCTCGGAGGGGCGTGTCGCTGCTTCCTGACGACCCCCGACCTGCCCTGGGTCACCCGGTCCCCCGCGCTCCAGCCTGCGGGCAGCGCGCCGCCGCTGAGCGCCGCCAAGTCCAGGTCCCGGTGAACCGTCACCTGGGAGGAGCGACGCCCCGTGGATCTGTGCACGGTGCCCAGCGGCGCCACGGGGGGGGGCCCTGACTTGGACCCCACGCTGCCACGGGTGCCGGCGTCGTCGCGTCCGCGGATCCGCTCGGGCTCGATGTTCTCCGCATCTTCTATGCGCGCGTCAGCGGCCACCCACACGACGTTCCCGCGCGTCGGGTTCTCCTGACACACACGGCCGTTCTGCCAAAGGCAGCGCCGGACCCCGTCCTCGGCCCCGGGGGGTCCACAGTACACGGAGAACGATGACTGAGCAAGGGATGCTGGCGGCGCTGAGGCTGCGGAGGAGGGGGGGACTCTGCGCAGGATCCCGCGCGTCTCTACCACGGGCGACAGATCGCGCAGGAGCAGCTGCGGCTCGTCGAGGAGGTGCTGCGCGGAGCGCTGCGGGACCGTCACGGACACGGACGCCATCGCCGATCCTCTGAAGAGCGGCGCTCACATGAGCAGCTGAAATGCAGCGGCGGACAGCGCGCGACGGTGACGCAGCACGACTCGTGTTCAAATCCCCGAGTGTCACGGCTCTTAAAGCGAAAGCGCCTCCTCCTCTCGCTGCTCAGCACGTGCCGAAAGAGAGCGCGAGGTCGCGCGCGCATGGGCGCTGCTGTCGGGCAGAAGAGAAAGCGTTTTCTTCGCTTCACTTCTGTTTTCTGTTTGTTTGAAGAGAGACTACATTTTACAAGCCGCAGAACGATCAGTGGTGGCTTTACAGAAATTCCACCTCAGCAATGAGCCGGAGAGACCCACGATTTAGCGGAATGGTGTGTCACAGACATATGTGTTCTCCTACACACTCGGCTCCATCATAATATTTTACCTCAGCTCCACGACGTGTACAGCGAGGTGCATGGCCTGTAATAAACTTGTGTGGGCTATTATGTCAACGTGCTAAGGAGGCATAATTCTCAGAGATGTACATAAAGCAACATTTCAGGTATATGGCTGGCTTGGGCTTCAGTACAGTCCTTTTGAAGTAAATTTCAGTCACTTCCATAAACAACCTTTGGTAACAGCACATACACTATTGATGAGGATCAACACTTCACACACAGGCCGTTGCGTTGGATCTTTTATTAGTAGAAGGACATGTTGCCTCGAACACAACCGTGTCGCTGAGAGAAAAGCTCCAAAAATTCCCTCTCGGAGGACACTGTGGGACATCAAACCAAAGGGTATGTATGTGTGGTGAGAGAAGCTGTAGAAAATTCCCCTTTTGGCTCACAGCGGCTTTTTAGTATATGCTGCGTGCACGCACACACAGTTGGAGTAAAGGACACTTGCATCTCACATGTGAGAAACTTCATTTCATAAAGGGGACTTTTTCCACGCACCCGCAAGAGGTGCGAAAAATGCCATTTTGTTGAACAACAAGGAATGGCGGTCTGGTTTTCAGGTTCTCTAGAACATTCTCTTTGAGTTACAGAAATCAATCTGACCCTTTCCCCCAAAGCAAGCAATTTCTCACTCTTCTCTTAAAATGTACCACTCATCAGCTTGCATTACATTTGACATGTTATTTCTGTCATAAGGCAAACTACCATTATTTCACACTAATAGTGGATGCTTAACAATAAATGTACATACAATCAGTGACACATTTGCGTTTTTAAATAATTTAATTCACAGAGAAAAATAAAGTGCCAAGTTTACAGATTCACATTCTCCTAGATGACGTATTACTCAATGACAATTTGTTTATCCTGAGATGTACATCACTTTGGAGAAAAGTGCCTTCTAAATTATAAAATGTACTTGTAACGTACATGCAAATTGAACAATTTTAAAACAGACTGTGGGTTTTTCCTCACATTCTAGAATGTCCAATATTTAGCCCCAGCAATGTGACCAACTCTCCATCTGAAAGGCACAAGCAAAAAGCACTGGCAGACCAGGATGATACAATCCAAGTGACACAAGCCTGACACGTTTCTGATTGAACTTCATGGCGGGTGGCAAAGAGACACATGGCTGGACAGTTTCCTCATTCTGATAGAGGCTGCCACTGTGGATCAAGGCTTCTCCAGATGTCCTCTACTTTGTCTGGTACAACCCTAACCCTCTGAACAAACTGTTCTCAAGATAGAGAGTTACTGCAGTTCTATGGCGAGAGTGTAGTTAATGTTCAAATTAAAATCAATCCCAGAAGTGGCAGCTTAAACACCTCAGCAGGAACTGCAAGATATGCGGCAGAGCAATAATTAGGCCACCGTGTGGGTGAATTGGATCAATGTTTATCACCCTGGACTGCTCCAAGTAATGTCCCACACAAAAGCTGCTGACACTGCATGAACACTGAGCTGCGAGGTCAGTAGTTTGGGTAGGAAGAAAGCAGAGAGAAGGACAATGAAAAGATAAGACCTGGATTTACAAAATAAATACATTTACATAAACGAAACAGCGGTGGCTTGCACATCATCCATTGACCAAGCACCTGTCTTAGAAGGGGACCGTTTCGGAACATCCTGGATGTTGTTTTCAGTACTTATTTACATATGTACCTTATAGCCCTTAATCAGTGGCTGTTCATACTCCTGGACTCATGGTCATTGCTCCCAAGCTGAAAAATAATAGATACTGTACATTATTCCAGAACACAAGTCCATTGCCAACAAAGATCGCACACTACCAAAATATGATATGAAGAATGATTCCTACAAGTGTACTATATTACCTTTGTTAAAGACCAGCTACATTAATCACTGTGGCACTTGAATCAATTTGCTAAATGCATGTATAGAGAGTAAATAGAAGAATAAAAAGAAATAATACTGATATCGTCAAAATCCATGCCAAGTAGATAAACTAAACATGGATATATAGCATTTGGATAAGCCATGACTTCAGAAAACCATGTTCTTTTAAAAAAAGGTGTTAGCAGACTAGCAGGAGTCACTATTCTGTTGAATTACACAGAAAACGTGATGGCTCCATGAGGCCAATTTCAATTGTCAGCTTCTCTCGCAGTTCTACAACCATATTTGTTCAGGTATCCTTCTAAATCATGTATTATTCTACACTGATTGTGTCCTTTAAAAAAAACACCAGTTGCTAATTTTGTTTCCTCAGTCAACAGAAGAAATTCATCACTGCGCAGCTTCCCCTCTAGAACAGCAGTTAATTAAAACAAAAATTCATTGCGGCAAGGCAGTGTTGTGAGTGACAGAATCGGTTACTGCTGTACCTCTCAATAAGGCTGTTGTTATGCTGTAGCTCACGTGCAACTAATTCCATTTCGTCCTTCAACTGGTTCAGCCTACAAAGTAGAACAGAAACCTTTAACATCATAGAGTCATACAGGTGGGAGGTGAGCACATGGCAATACTGCACCATGAATGCAACAGTGAAACTGCACTAGCTTTCCACTGCATCACTTTCAGTTCCTTTGACAAGAGGATGCAATCCTAGCTGTGAAGTATTTAAAAAAAAAAAAAAAAAAACAGTATCCTTAATTACAGATAAATATAAAAAATAGAGCAGTATCACAGGAGAATAATGGTGTCAGAAAAAGCCTGCTTTCATAATCCCACTTAGAGCTCCATACATCTGAACCAGTACTGAGTTAAAAAAGTCTGGCTACTTGTCAACAACCTCGGCCTACTCCACTGTCTCATTTCTCTGTCTGCCACAATGTGCCTCCCACACTGCGATGCTGCCCCCTATGCCTCTGGCACCATCAGAACACTGAAAAGTTTAAACCACAAAGCAGCTGTTCTATAAGCAATGTGATACACAGACATTACAACTTGTGTAGGGTAGGTATCACCTAATCAAAAAGCTAAATAAGACATTTGTTCATTTAGCTGATGCTTTCTCCAAAACAACGACCTGCAACTGTTTACCCATTTATGAGCCAAATAATTTTGCTAGAGCAATTTAGGGTTAAGTACTTTGCTCATGGGTACTGCAGTAGTAGGTGAGATTCAAACCAGCAACCTTTGAGTTCCAAAGGCAGCAGCTATAACCGCTATGGTATCAGGTGCCCTGATAAGAACACAAATGAGGACAAAAAATTGCCAAGGATAAAGGTGATGACTCTGTAGATGACCACCCCGCCCACCTTAGGACCATGTGGTCGTTGTCAACTGGGTTATCTGTGGGTTGTGGCATTAGTGGTACCTGCTGGAGGCTGAGCAGGACTCTCTCCAAAACCTGAGACAAAGAATGGACTTTAAGATAATCTTGCATTCGGAGTTCATATTATACACAGTACATATTATACATACAAATTCAGTTTTAAAACCTAGAGTTCACACAGCCAGCACTCTTCAAGTGAAGGTTTCCTTAGAGCACTTAACGAAAAATCACTGCACAGGTATAACCTGCATTACACAAATTCTGGTACTAAATCACAAAAAGAAATTACATTCATATTTATACATGCACTACCCAGGCTCTTTGTGCTACAAATGATCACATTATGCATTTTAAAGTATTAACTTTTCCATTTTTTTTATTTTTAATTGCATTTTCCTGACTTATTTGAGATTTCTGTTTGTTGCTGCCCAAAAAAATTTTCTCCTTTCCTCTGTATTTATAGCTTTTTGACATTAAATCTGATCAGATTTTGTCAGTTGTAACAGCATATGAATGACAAGAGAAAAAAATACATGATAATTATTTTTACGTCATTTCCTCAGTGTGGAAAATAATGAAATGTGCAGTCATGGGTGTGAAAAGATAATTGCCCCAAAGTTGTAATCAGCCTTATTACATTGGTAATGAGTTAACTGTTTGAATACAGCCAGATGAGATTTAGGTCAGGCTTCACACACTGGCTGAAGCCACTTGTCCCAAGCGGCGTCGCAGCAAACCAAAGCCTAACCTGGCAACACAGAGCGTAGGGCTGGAGGTGGAGGGGACACACCCAGGATGGGATGCCAGTCCGTGACAAGGCACCCCAAGAAGGACTTGAACCCCAGACCTGCCAGAGAACAGGACCTGGTCAAGCCCGCTGTAGCACCGCACCCCCTAGGTCAGACTTGCCCAATATAATTTTTAACTTTTTAAACCCTTATTAGCAAAAGTCAAGCTGGCAAAACAGAAATTCATAGAATTTCACATCATGTCACATTCAGAGGAAATATCTTGGACTTCCGAAGAAAAGTTTCTGAAGGATATCAGTCTCTAGAGATTTATACAGTCATTTCTAAGACTCAATGAAACCATAATCAGAACCATTCTCATCAAATGGTGAAGGTCTGATGAATCCAAATAGAACTGGCTGTCTTGCCAAAATCATTTTACAATTATGGAGTAAAAGTACATTTACTCATTTAGCTGACTCTTTTTTTTAAAGCAACTGACAACGTTACAGTATTTACAACTATTCACCAATTCATATAGTTGGGCAACTTAGGGTAAGTACCTTACTCAAGGGTACTACACTGGGGAGGCAAAGGTTGAATCCAAAGGCAGCAGCGCTAACCCCATGCTACAAGTTGCACTCGTAAGAGTCATTAACAATGTCAAAAAGAACCCCAGAAGAATATCAATGGAACTGGAAACAAATTGGAATGTGTGACAACCTTAAATCTGAATCCACACTGTTTACAGGTGGTGTCCGGTGCCTATGAGTGTTGGTGATGAATAAGAGAATGACAAATATTGCACATTTATGGAATGAACCTGTGAACAATCAGCACTGAATAGGAGTCAGTGGAGACAATGTACTTTGGTTTTCTCTTTTTTTAATTTTAATGTGGCTCAAAGCTAATAAAAATATTACATATAGAAAGTGCTACAATCTACACACTTACAATTATATAAGAGATATGGTGGTACAGCAGGTAATACTGATGACTCACATTTCAGGAGCTGCTCAGTAGCTGTGAGAGTCAGCTACTGAGTCCAACTTGGGGTGTGTAGAGTTTGCACCGCCCCCCCAAAAACAGGGGTGAACGAAAGCACTGAAAAACACCTTCTGTTCCTCCCTTGCCTTGGAAACCATGCCTTTGGTCGCTGAGTTGGATATCAAACTAAGTTTATCTTATTTGCAAATTCTGGTCATTCAAAAATTGGACTTTCTGTACAGTTTGTGAAAAACTGTAAAATAAAAATTAGTACAGCAAATTTGCTTTAGTTTCAAATAAACCACCATTAGTGGGGGGTGCAGTGGCGCAGTGGGTTTGGCTAGGACCTGCTCTGTGGTGGGTCTGGGGTTCAAATTCTACTTGAGGTGCCTTGTGATGAACTGGCGTCCCCTCCTGTGTGAGTCTCCTCCCCCCAACCTTGCGCCCCGTGTTGCCAGGTTAGGCTCTGGTTTACCGTGACCCTGTTTGGGACAAGCAGTTTCAGACTGTGTGTAAACTGCCATTAAAGTTCAGACTGTTAGGTATATAATCCATGTGTCCTTCCTGGAGTAGATCCTGAGCCCGGACGGGATAGCCATGGACCCCACGAAGGTAAGCGCAGTGACCGCCTAGCCATGACACACCACGATAAAGGTGCTCCAACACTTCCTTGGGTTTGTGAATATTTATCGCCGCTTTATCCAAGGTTTCAGCACCCTTACAGTCCCGCTCACTGCACCTAAGGGTCCCCGTTTGCTCTGGAGCGAGGCCGCAAAAGGGGCATTCCAGGACTTGAAGACTAACTTCACCTCCGCTCCAGTGCTAAAGCACCCCGACCCCTCCCTTCCGTTCTTGGTCGAAGTGGGCGTCTCGCTAGTGGGAGTAGGTGCTGTTCTCTCCCAACAACAGGAGAACATGCCGAAGCTCTACCCCTATGCCTATTTCTCCCGCAAGCTGTCGTCTGTTGAGCACAATTATGACATTGGGAATCGGGAGCTCCTGGCCATCAAGCTGGCGCTTGAGGAATGGAGGCACTGGCATGAGGGTGCAGTCCACCCTTTCCTGGTACTGACTGACTACCGGAACCTTGAATATCTTGAAAAGGCCTGCCAGGCTCGTTTGGCTTTGTTTTTTACCCGCTTCTGGTTCACGGTCTTTTACTGGCTGGGGGCCAAGAACACCAAGGCGGATGCCGTATCCCAGATCCATGACCCAGAACCCATACCGGAAAACCCAGAGCCCATACTCCCCAAAGAATGCTTGGTAGCCCCTGTGTGCTGGCAGTTCTTCTGTGAGCTGCAGGCAACCCAAGCCACTGAGACAGCTCCCCCAGACAAACCCGCAACAAAAGAGTATGTGCCCACCCAGATGCAGTCTGCGCTGTTGCAGTGGGCACATGACTCTCCCTCCTCAGGCCATCCAGGCATCAAGCAAACTCTCTCCCAATTGCAGGGGCTTTTCTGGAGGCCCTCCATAGAGGACGATGTCCAGGACTATGTGGAGACCTGTGACACCTGTTCCCAGGCCTGGACCCAGATTCTGAAGCCAGTAGGTTTTTTCCTGTCTATGTCTTCCCATCCTCAGTCTCATGTGGCGATCGACTTCCTAGTGGACTTCCCCCTCGGATGGTAAGACTGTGATTCTCATCTTAGTAGATCGGTTTTTGAAAGCTTGACGTTTGGTCCTGCTCCCCAAGTTGCCCACCACCTAGGAGATGGCCGAAGTGTTATTCCACCAGGCGTTCCAGTTGTTCGGATTACCAGATGACATCGTCTCGGACTGGGGGCCTCAGTTCACGTCCAGGCTGTGGAGGGCCTTCTGGGATAGACTGGGAGTCAAGGTGAGCCTCACTTCAGGAAAACGGCCAGGCTAAACGCATCCAGCAGGACATTTCCCGATACTTGCACTCTTATTGCACCCAGATGCAGCATCATTACGCCTAGTACCTGCCCTGGGCGGAATACACACACTATACGTTGTCCCACACTTTCACCGGGCTGTCCCCCTTTCAGTGTGTGTTTGGGTATCAGCTCGCAATGTTCCCATAGCAGACCCTCCTAGTCAGGTACCGCCGGTGGAGGACCGGCACCGAGAAAGCAGCGACACATGGCGGTCCATCCAAGACCACCTCAGAGCGAATGCAGAACACTACAAGTGGGAGGCTGATTGACATCAACGGACCCTCTCATTTGTGCTGGGGCAGCGCGTTTGGCTCTCCACTCGGGTCCTTAAGTTGCGTCTGCCCTCGAGGAAACTGAGCCCCAGGTATATCGGCCCGTTTCAAGTCTTGTGCTGAGTCACGCCGGTAACGTACAAACTGCTGCTTCCTCCAGGTATGCAAGTGCACCCCATGCTCCACATGTCCCTTCTCAAGCCTTGTGGAACCTCTCTCCCCCAGCCAGTCACCGCGGGCACTCCTCTTCCGGTGCAGATCAACGGGGAACCGGCGTATGCCACCTGGGATTTACTGGACTCTCGACATAAGAGAAGGGGGTTGCAGTATCTGGTCGATTGGGAGGGTTACGGCCCAGAGGAACAGTCACAGGTGAGCGCACATGATGTTTTGGACCCTGCTCTCATTGCTGCTTTCCACAGAGACCATCCAGGGTGACCGGCACCTTGGCCCAGGGGGCGCCCTCTTTCTTGGCGTAAGGCAGCTAGGGTCGCACGTGGGGGGGCGGGGGGTACTGTCCCACCCTCATCTGCTGGCCCATTGGTGAAATCTGCAGGTCATCAAGGGGACACAGGATAAAAGGGTGCCCCAGAAGACCTTCCATGTGGAACCTCTTCCTAGAGCAACCACAGCGGTCAGTTCCTGTGTTCTTCCTTTTCCCTCGTATGATTGCTTCCCCGGTTCTTGATCCTCGCCTTGTTGACTATATGGTTCTCGTTTTCTCCTTCAGACTATGTTTGCTCATAGCTCAACCCTTGCCTGTCCCCTGACTATTCTTTTGCCACTGTTCAATAAAACGAACAACGAGCACCATGCTTGAATCCATCGCTCTATTTACTCCGTCACTATGACAGCATGAAGTAGTGTATCCTTTCTAGCTTTTAAAATACGTAATTTAGGAATGTATTTATTTTAGACACCTTTCACCATTATTACAGTCTTTTAGGCTTGTTTTTGAGTAAAAATAATTCTGTCGGAGATGTTTACGGTTGTCAATTTTTGTCAGTGCTGGGTTTTCATGCAATGTTGACATGCACTTGAAAGGAGAGGAGCCAGCTAACCTTGCTGTGATGTTCTTCACATGTTTGCAGGTCCCTCAATAACTCAATGAAATAGACAGTGAACTCTTTCAGATGTGTCTGGATCTCGTGCAGTTCACTGTAGAGGCAAAGAAAGGAGAGACTGACACTGCTGCCTTGCTGGTCACCTTTGATCAAACTATTTGAAAGTAGTGTCAACATCATCAACCGCAAGTGCCAATAAGAGACTGGCGCTGCCAAAAAAATTCAACTAATGAGCTCAACAATTCTAATGTTAAGTGTAAAGCTCAAGTAGGCCTCACCTTGTCCAGTTTGCAGCCACAGACAAACATTCATGGTATTTCTGCAAACAGGTGTCTCGGAAGAGAGACTTGACCTTCTTGATATTGTTAGACAAATTTATCCTGAAAAGAGAACCATATAAGGAGAAAATCTTATTTTAACACAATAAACAATGAGTAATTTATTCACTGTTTAAAATAGTAAAAAGATGCCTTACTTCTCAAACTTGTGAATCTGTTCATCATTGTAGTTCAGTTCTACGTAAAGAAAATGAAAAAAGGTTCACATTTCAATGCAAAACTCTATATTTCCACATTTTTATGTTGTACCAGTTTTATAGTATGGGGGGCTGTGGGACAGCAGCGGGTTTGGCCAGGTCCTGTTCTCTGGTGGGTCTGGGGTTCAAGTCCTGCTTGGGGTGCCTTGTGATGGACTGGCGCCCTGTCCGGGGTGTGTCCCTTCCCCCTCCAGCCTTGCGCCCTGTGTTGCTGCGTTAGACCCCGGTTCTCTGCGACCCCGCTTGGGACAAGCGGTTTCTCTCTGTGTGTGTGTGTGTGTGTGAGTGAGTGAATGTGTGAGTGAGAGAGTTTTATAGTGCCTTGATAGTAATACCATATTTTCAGCACGTTGCATTTCACGGGTAAAATCTCCTAGCTTCGACCTTTCAATTCACTTCATTCACAGTAAGAAAGATTGTTAATCTTATTATGCTCCCATAAGTGTGGAATTCTCATCACCTACAGCCACATAATTAAATGGTGAAAGAGCCTCCTATTGTACGAGTAAATGCAGAATTCATGCAGGTGCCAGAACATCAAGTTTTTCCCATATGGTCATACTGACACCAGCAGGTCCCTGCTTCAGCGCATCTGATCTCCAAAACAATCCTTCTGGATTCTGAACAGCAACAGTCACTCACTGCCTGAAGCTTTGTCCTTCCTGTACTGGCGATGAACTATGGTGATCTTGTCCGACAGGACCTCCATCTTCTGTGTGCTGTACCAAGGAGAAGTCAAAGGTAAAGCAAGTTTACCCCAAACTAAACTGATGGATTCATGTTACGCTGGCTACAGAACTTCATTTTTACCAGGATGATTTTCCAGCAGCATTGTTCATTGTTCCCCAACCAAGCTTCCCAACAAGCGATCAGATCAGAGACAGCACATACCATTGTGTGTATGCAACCAAACTCAAAATATAAAATCCCAGAGAGGAGCTGCTGGTGTTCCCTCAGGGAAGGTACTTAACTTGAATATCTTCAGTAAATACCTATGTGCACGTATGGGAATCACCCAAATATCCACCTCTGTAACATAAGCTATGTAGGTAGTTGTGTAGTGTGGGCACCCCCAGGGAAACTGTATTTTGCATTTATCTTCATACAGTACAGAGGCTGTGTCTAATTTTTACATTTAGAGATTCATTGGAATATACAATTTGACAAGGAGTGCTCAGACCTATGCATACAGCTGTATAAGTCATGCTGGATAATAGGATCCTACAAAAATTTGTTCATGGTTACATACAGGCTTACATGAAAGAGCACTAGCAACATTTTATTAGGGGTTTGAAAGAAACTAGTCTGGCTCTGTGAACAACACCACTTGTCACAGCGAGTACTACAAACTGGAACTGTCACGAGGCCTTGAAATAACTGGGCAATGTGTGACACGGAGGACTGAACACTTGAAACTTTCAGTCATGTTAAATTCCTAACACTGAACAAAAATGAAATCCAAAGGAGAGAGTCTGCAGCATTTTGGAGGGAAATTATTCAGCTGAGTCCAGGTACAAAAGTGTTCAACCCTCTACTTTGCCCACCTTTTGTCCTCTGTCAATATTTCCATGTGCTTGGACAGCTCCACATAGAGGTGGTCTAGCTTGGTCTGAAACTTCCGGATGCTGGTGATGTATATGGAGAGGTCCTCTTGTGTCTATTGAACAGTTTGGAGACTGAATGAGAAGGTAACGCTGGCAGAATTCCCAGCTAGAAAAGCATGGCATCTTTGCTCTCTCTGACTGTGTGAGAAAGATGGGGTGAAATGTGTGAAATACAACGTATGGCAAAGTTTGTAGTGTGGTGGATGGTACACAGTCTTCACCAGTTTCAGCTTCTGTCTGCTGTCCACGAGGTCTGGGATCTCAATAGGAGACTGGCTCCTAGAATGGAGGGGACATGTGAGAGGGGGGCTGCCACTCAGTGCTTCACTGGGCTGTTACTGTTCAGCATGCCAGCACAGACCCCACAGTACGCACCCCTGCGGCTGAGGGTGGGGCACTTACAACAGGCTTAGTTTGTCCTCCATATGTAGACAGGAAATGAGCTTCATGTTCAAAATGTTGCTCTTGTGTACAACAGTAGTGCACTCCAGTCGAACATTCTCACTGGGTACAGACACACACCACAAATTAGACACAGCAGTTCATATGTAGAGTAACTGTGGTACATTTCAACCGAAAGAAATGTACTCATTTTGAATAAATAAATCACTCCTATTACAAACAAACAAAAGAAATAAAGTGTCTTGACCTTAGAAGTTACAACATTAATTTCTACACCTTCACCAAGGTATGGCGATTTAATTGCGAGCCTCTAAATTGTCACTGTCATAGTAAAATGTGCTACGGATATTTGCCTGTGCAGCATTTTAACTGAATCTGACACAGATGCATGTTCACCATCATGTTAAAATGATACAGCTAGATTAGCTGTGTCGTTTCTCTTGATGACCTCAACTTTGGGGGTGAAAATGAAAAAAGATCCAGTCACAAAGTGGACTGACCCATGGACTTGTCAATTTATTTCAGATGAGGGCACGTACCATTTGCACGACAGATATTATGATGCTGAAGCAGAAAGAACAAAACCCAAAACCAAAGCTTTTCTGATGCTCTACAATTTTTGCAAGTCTTACTAAACCATGGAAGCTACGAGCACCACTGCAATCAACTGGATTTTATTGTTTACCTTCTGTAATTAATTTGTTGCTGCTCAGCATCTGCATTATGACTATATTTTGCACCTAAATACACACACACACACACACACACACACACACACACATTTTCAGAACCGCTTGTCCCTTACGGGGTCACGGGGAACCGGAGCCTACCCGGCAACACAGGGCGTAAGGCCGGAGGAGGAAGGGGACACACCCAGGACGGGACGGCAGTCCACCGCAAGGCACCCCAAGCGGGACTTGAACCCCAGACCCACCGGAGAGCAGGACTGCGGTCCAACCCACTGCGCCACCGCACCCCCCTGCACCTAAATATTCCAAGCATATTTCCAGACTCACTTCACCCATGATCTCTTAAATTCATGTAAGGTATAAATGTTCATGCACTATAACTTTAAGATTGTGCTTTATCCAAGCACAATCTTACCCAAAACACCAGAATGACCCACTATAGGTAACTGAATTGAGACACTGCCAGTGGTAACATATTGATTTTATAAAAATGAGACAAGTTGTAAACCAAAAGTGGAACAAAGCAAGACTTCAATTAGTCTCTGTGCCTAGAAACAGTTTACTGTAGAGATACTTACATGTAACAATAGAAACCCTGAAGAATGAGCTCCTGACACTGCTGTAAGGAACAGGCTATCCTCAGGTACTGGTGAATCACTCCTAGTACAGCCTGTAAGAAAAACCAACAACACTTTCAGTTTTTCAGCTCAAATGGCATCAAAACAATTCTGGTGACACTTTTCCTCTCCCAGGTTCCATTCATATAATGTTACATCTGATCTCATCAACTTTAATATCAAAAGCTTCAAAAACATAAAAAAAAGGAGTAAACACTTTTTCATAATACTGTAAGCAAAAGCCATGTTGGGCAGCAAAAAACAGAAATTTTAGAAAACAAATACAAAAAAAAAAAATACAATTAAACACTTTTTAAAAAAAATGGAAAGTGGTGAATGTAGTTCTCCCAAAACTAGTAATTTGAGGTAAAATAAAAAGTCCTATGGTTTACAGCTCTACAGTGCCAGTTCTGGAGATCCAATTTTTCAAGCCCTAACTGGTCAGTGGTACAGAGCGGTCGGTATCCTCTTCAGATTCCTTAAGAAAGTGCCCACCTTCGAGAAGCTGAAGTCGGCCAGAATGTCAAATCGGGTGGGCATGGTTGGGCTTTCGGCTGCCATGCGGAGGGAGAGAAGACAGAAAAGGCTTCAGACTGAAAGTTTATACAGGAAGGAGTCAAAATAGTCCCCAGGAGCATACAGCCTACGTAGCCCTAATGGGGTATTCTCAAGTCCCTCACCCTATTTTAGTTACCACATCAGGACAGTGTGTTCTGCTGCTTCCGGCAGAAGAACTAGTGCTGTAAGCAAGGGGTACATAAACCTAGCGTTCATACCCATTTCTGAAGCCCAGATTTCCCAGAATCCTCTTCAAGAACTCCAATAAGCCTTGTTTTTTTTCCTCCAACTTCCTCCATATGCACCTTGTATTAACATGCATAAACCCCCCCCTCGCCCATCTGTTACATAATGGTGTTATGAACAGCCTGCTATCATTCCCTCCAAACACTGATGAAGGTGGTCTTCCTTACGTTCCTTGTAGAGCAGCCCCACAGTCTTTTCTGGGCAACGGCTTATTAAGAAGATGGGACGGTCAGGTGTGGTGGGGGGGAAGCTGACCACCTTCATGGAGGGCTCCAGAATGAGACTGTGTCCCTGAAAAAAGTACTGCTGGCACTCGGTGCTGACCTGAGTCTGCTTCTCAACCTCATCAAAGAAGATGGAGGCCCTAAAAGAGGAGGAGAGGAAAAAGAAAGAAGCAACCCTACGGGTGAAACAAGTATAGCAAACTATTCCTCGAGCCTTGCCTATCAAAGTGAAGAAGCACTTTTGTAATATAATAGGCTGATATATTCAGGCTGTAAAATAAATAAATATACTGTATATAAATGGACAGCTGGTAGTATAGTGGTTAAAGCTGCTGCCTTTAGCTCCAAATGGCATGGGTTTGATCCCCATCTCCAGCTGTAGTACCCTTGAGTAAGGTACTTATCCTAAAACTGCTCCAGTAAAACTACTCAGCTGTATAAATGAGTAAAAAGTGTAGGTACATAAACCTTGTAAGTCACTTCAGAGAAAAGCATCAGCTAAATAAATAAATGTAACTACATATACAGCCTGAATTTTGCAGGCAGGTTTTAAATCTGCTTGTGTGTAGGATTTGCCATATTAACTGTATTCTGCAAATTATGCATAAGACAGGTGTAGCAAGGGAGAAAGAAGAATTATTACTCCCAATCATCCATAAATTATACGTCTAATATAATAAATATCTATCTGATAATTATAAATAAAGTAATTAAAATATCAAGTATCCCAGAGCATGTTCATACTTAATATTGCTTGTGAAGTTATTGGCTATATAATGACTCTGGTCGTTGCTGGGGTGGTACTGACCTCTTACTGTACAAGGACCACTAAACACTCTGTACTACTTCTTAAACATTATTTGCACACTCTCGATTTGCATTCTTTATACTTGTCTACATGTGATATGTATTCATTTCAGTGTTATTATACTGTGGTCTCTTACTTCTTAATTGTATGTATTCTGATGTACCCTCATTTAATTTCCTTTGGGATTAAGCAATCTATCTAATCTAATGTAATCTTAAACGAAAGCAATGTGTTAATTCACAACAGTTTCTTGTAAATTAATACATTACTTAAGTTTAAAAATGAACACGTGATTTTATATTATTACTAAAAGTACCGTATTATGGATTGATGAATTGTGACGTGGATAACAGTAAAAGTAAATACAGGATGTGTGCAACAAAGTAAGCAGGAGATGAGGTGGATAAACAGTGTATATAAGACCGGTGTCAGTTATACAGCAATGGTCTGTATCAGCAATGCCATAGTAACAAACGTGCTGTTAAAAACATATTTCACCCAAAAAACTCCTGCAAACAATCTCCAATCAGTGAAATGCAGTAACTTTCATACAAACAAGTAAAAGGCTACTAAAACGTGGTAATACACCCTAAACAAAAGAAAAAACTAACTTAAAAAATTTCACTTACAGCAAACAAGCAAAAGCAGAGAAGTTAACCTAACAGTGAACTACAGTGAGGTACGAATAAGTACGATACTGAAAAAAGATGCAAATTTTTCTAATGAACTGGGGTCACCTCATACTGCACCCCATCTTCACCATGGTGGTTATCTATGACAAAAATACTGATTTCTGCAATGTGCAGAAATGATACGCATTGACTACTATACTGGCAAGAACAATCTGTCCCAGCACTTTATTGTATGTGTTCATAGTAACACAGCAGTAATGAGAAGTTACTCTACATGTTCATCCATCACATGTTACCCAAAGAAAGGACTATTTATCAATTGTGCTGCCCACATGCAATCTCACACAAGCACACACACACATGCACACTCACTCTCTCACACACACAAAACACTGATTTATGGAAAGCCCTGATACAGTCAGTGGAATGGTGGCACGCCGAACAGCACTGGTGCCTCTGAGCTCCTTGTGTTATGGAAGACGGTGGAGAGCCTCTATTGGTTCACTTGATGTTTATGAATTAACTTTCACATGATGGTTTAAGTAAGTTTGTATGAATTTAAATGAGGCATTTAGGTGGGTGTTCATGAGGCATTCGCATGGACTCCCGTGTAGAAGCGGGCAAAAAATGGCACGTGTGAATAGTCTTGTGTCTTTAAAAACAGCTCAGTGAATATACATGTACAACTCACGTGTTGTAGAAATGGATGTAGATACGGTGTACGGTGGCCTGTTGCAGAGAGAAGATGTGGATGGCCACACGATGGAGGATTCCAGTGGTCTCAGCAAAGAATTGGTCAAAGCCCCAGCATTTGTCCTGGTTGGCTTCCAGGATGCTGGCAAGCACTGGGACCAGCTGGGTTTTCAGGCCCCTGGACAGGCAAGACATGGAGAGAGCCGTTAGAGCAGAAAAGAAGAGAACTAACAACTCTACGCTGGTAGAAAAAACACCTCAAGAGGCTGGACACTCACTCTGAAAGCTGGCAGTGTGATGGCAACTGGTAGCTCCACTCAATGGGACCATCCTCCACACTCTGGACCCCAGCAATGGCTCCAACTGGCTTCTCAGTAGTAATCTTGTACCTAAAGGGCAGAGTGAGAGATACAGGATGTCTCTCATCAAGGCCCAATAAATAGAGGATACATGCAACCCAAATAGGGATGAAGAATTGGAACTGTTGGAACTGGAGAGTCATCAGTGAGCGGTGGGAGTATAGCAGAGGACAGTTCCAGTTACATGATTCGCTTGTTCCTACGTGGACCTCCAAAGGGCACAAACGGCAGGCTGCCAGTGGCTGCATGGTAGAAGGTCACACCAATGCTCCAGAGGTCCACCGTTACACCATAAGACTTCTGCTGGGGCTTCTTGAGCACAGCACGCTCGTACATGTCAGGATGCTGTGAAAACAAACGTGGATGGGGTTTCAGGGATTCAGTCTAGCTGATGGGAAGCAACTTCAAACATTGTCAGCAGACATTCAATCCAGAAGTGACAACCTATAAATCACTTATCTACTTTTAATTTTCACAAAGCAGCAGATTTCCAGGGAGGGGGGGAAGAAAAAAAAAAAAAAACTTATTTACAAGTGTATGAAAGAACCTTTTATATTAAACTTGCTTTATGTTAAAATGTAATTCTGCATAGTAATATGTCTGGTTTTTACAAGCTCTCACGTCACTAAGTGGCCTTACACTGCACAGTAATGCATATGTTTTCAATATTAAGTCTACTAGCCTGTGTGGAGTTTGCATGTTCTCCTCGCGTTCTCATGGGTTTCCTCTGGGTGCTCTGGTTTCCTCCCACAGTGCAAATACACGTGTTTCAGGTAAACTGGGGATGCAAAACTACCATAGTGTGTGTGTGTGTGTGTGTGTGTGTGTGTGTGTGTGTGTGTGTGTGTGTGTGTGTTACATTGCTCTGTTGTATGAATGGGTGGAAATTGTGCGCAGTTCCATGTGGTGTATCCCACATTGCAAGTTACCTTTCGTAAAGGTGTAAGCTAAATACTACATTGTACTCACTGTATATGACATCAGAGAAAAGCCTCTGCTAAGTAAATACATTTAAATGTAAATGCTCAAAATGAATAACTACGCTGTACTATGTTCAATAATAATCACAGGGTATCTGGTAAAAGTACCTTGGGGATTTTTGGCTGCAAAGAAGAATGACTGCAAAGCCTTTACAGTCTCGACGACTGAGATCTGTGGCCTCCACAGACTCATGTTCACAAGGGGATTCACCAAAACAAACGCCTAAGGCAACATTTGGTATGCACCTACCCGCCTCCCACCCTACTTCGTCTATCTCAATATCTCAGTGGCCTTTGATGTCTTCTCACCAGATATTCCTCAGTCCCATAGATGGAGACGAACTTCTCATCATCCTCAAGCTCGCGGGCAGCGCCAAAGTCAGTCAGCTTGTAGATGGATCGGCCATCCTCTCCCACCACGCGCATGATGTTTCCTGGTTTGATGTCACGGTGGACCACGCCATTCTCGCGCAAGTGGTTCATGCCATGCACTGTCGTACAGTTAAGGATGCAGTTGCTTAAAAATGTTTGGACAAATATATTTGCTGCAACATTTTCAGCCGAGTTTGCTGTTGTTCAAGACTTGTATATCATTCAGGTGGACTGGTATGATGGAAATTGGAGTGATTAAACACACACATACACAAACACACACACGAGGCCATCGTGCCACCCACATACACAGAGGCAACACGTCTCCGTCACCCACCCACACACTGCAGCACGATGAGGAACTCCGACTCAGGCAGTCCAAAGGCGTTCTCTGGCTCCTCCAGTTGGCTCAGCAGGCTTCCCCCAGAGCAGAACTCCATTACCAGAACCTTCTTAGAGGTCAAATGCATCTGATCCAGTGCAAAACAGTAGTGCATTATCTCCACGGGCAGTGCCCACATGTCACTCGCTTACGGTACACAATTCATAAGACCCTTCATATAGAGGGTGCAAAATGTAAAACCTGTCTTTGGCAGTGTTTCCCTCTAGGTCATGAAATAAATAGGCATCTTTCTCACACATCTTTAATAAGCACAATATTGTCCAAACTGTATACAGTTCTTCAGCAGCTGCCAAGATTGAACACAATGGTCGCTTTTCCCCATTTTAGATTTTTCTGGAACTCTATGCAATGGCAGGGAAAATGCTGCGCTTATTCATCATCTTTGGCCCAGAGTCTATGAAATTGTTTACCGAGTGCCTGAATGCAGTTGACGGAGGTGCCCTAAATAGCTCAAGTAAACATAACAAGCTGTATAAATGAGTCAGATACTGTAAGTTGCTTTGGGGAAAAAAAGTGTCAAGTAAGCAACAACTTAATACTTCTAAAATAACTAACTATAAGAGTAATAATGTTTTGAACGTTTTAAACTATGTATATTTACATATTTATATTTATGTAAATGTAGAAGCTATGTATGTCCTACATGCCTGACTGCAAAACAAATTTCCCTCTAGGACCATAAAACAAAGGAAAGACGACTCCTCATTATGCCCTGGTGGCGTAGCACAAAACTCCAGATGTGTCCATAAAAGGCACATCAGCCCCCCTGAACCCAGCAGAAGAAGAGCTGCACACCCCCTTACCTCCTCCACAGCGAAAAGCTTTACAATGTTGACGTGGTTGAGTTTCCGCAGCATGTCAAACTCCCTCATCTGCACCTCGTAGGGCCTACTGTAGCTCAACTTGTTGAACACCTTTACTGCCACCAGTTCTCCTGTTTTCTTCAAGGTGAGAATCAAACAAGAGTGGGAAACATGCTGCCTGGATCCACTAGTGTGACCAAACATCAGGCAGGCAGGTAGGCGCTCTGCACACTTAGAAGTAAAGCAGGGACGACGACCTGCTGGGTAAGGATGCTGTAAATTACCTTGCTCCTAGCCTTGTAGACACTGGCTGTTGCACCCTGCCCGAGGACGTCGTCCACAGACCACAGGTAGTTCACTGTGCTCTCCAGCATCTCGATCACAAACAAAGTAGCACTGCCTCCTCTTGAACCAGTAATAAGGGAGAAAGGGAGATCGGGAGATCTTGAAACAGGCAGGAAAGAGGCCATCACAAGAAGATATATTTAAATTGTTTAATGACAACTTTAAACAATTAGTCTTGGTTTAACCAGATTAGTCCTTGTTTAGCCGTTTGTTGAGCCACATTAACAATTTGATATTATTTTTTTTAATTTTGGAATTTACTTTTAGAGAGTCTTAATGTAAATCTTATTTATAATCTTTTTATATATACATACGAGCTACAGATAAGGATCATTCCATATACCTTGCAGTACATTTAAGTTATATCTAAAGATTGTTACAAAGATATCTTGAAAGGCAATTGAGCATTCCATAAAATCTATGAAAAAAAAAAAAAAAAAAAAAAAAAAAACTCAGATTCTTGCCATGTGCAACATTCACTAAAACTTTCCCCAGTTACATCAGACCTACTTTGTGGAACATTTAATATTACTAAAAAGTACTACCTTCCTAATGGCCTAAGAAACAAGTTATGTAACTTCTCACTTTTGAATTTCACAGTAATAAATCAAAAGTATTTGGAAACAAATCTGCAGCCAAAATGCAGTTTTAAAAAAAAGTTTTTTACTGTTTAGAAAGTTATAGTTAATCATAGTGTTGGAACTAATCTTTCCTCAGACAATCCAAGGTCCTGTGGAGTCTAAATAAAGTTTAAAATAATTTTATTACTGTGGTGGAGAATTTTAATATGTGTTATCAGAGATGTACACATGTGAAAAAGGACGTACAGCTGTACTGAGGTTAATGTGTCTGTGTGTCCTACAGATATCCTGTGTGTTTGGTAGCTCATTGCCCAGCACATCTCCGTTACGTCTTGTAACCCTACCTGAAACTTACGTATCAGTATGTTCTCACTGCAAAAGCTACTTGAGGCTTTTTAGTCTGTATCTGTGGTCTGTGGAAAAGAACCAAGTTGCATAGGTTTTCGGTATTCTGGAACTCTCTACACAATGAATTCCACAGTGATAAGTAAAGACAGAAGAAATACAGTAGACACGATAAACAATATTATGCAAATAATAAAATAAAAGAGGGAAAAAAGGAGGTACGCCAACAATACCTTCACCTGGTCGACAGCAAAAAAATGTTCCTCAGAGCCTCGAAGGTTCTTCACAGACTGGTCGTGAAACCATCGAGATGCAGGTCAGAGGAAACGACAACTTCCTGCCCAACAGACACATTAGGTCAGACTTCAACAAGAGGAAAAAAAAAAAAAAATTATATTCCATCATGACTCATGCAAACAGCTTAAATCTATTTCCTATTTTCAATGTAAATCTTCGCGGCTGGTAACACCGGTTTTCTCAGGCCTTTAGCACATCCATAACATGACAACCAGAAATTGGGAAATATGCTGCTCTTGTGTAAGACTGTGAACTGTTCAAATATAGTATTTCATTTGTGGTAAATTTTCTCTCCCAGATTAGGCTGTAGTTTCAAAAGCTCAAACAAATTCCCAGAGATGTAGCCCTATTTCGACAAGTTTAATCTATACACAACAGATAAACCATGGACTTCCCAGAGAAAAGGCCCCACACCGCATGTGCAGTATGTTTCCACACTCATGAAAAGGTGGTAAAATGCTATATTTTCAATGACAAATGTCTCTGCGATCTCATCTTGGACTAAGCAAAAAAACAGGACATAAAGGATGATAAACAGATGTTTTTCTTTTGCTGGGAACAAATCCATTTAATCTGATTGGGGATGTGCTGTCTACTAGAACATTCAGGGTTTGACAAGACAGTCCCACAATTTCTACTATAGCTAATCTGAAGGCCACAGGAAAGCACACTGGCTTGACTTAACCATCATTTTGCATCCTTGTACCCTCAGCAGACAAGCAGCAGTAACCACGGTGTATCCCTGACTAAACCTGTGTGCAGTTCCAGCTGTAAACATTTACTCACATAGCTAACACTTTTCTCCAAATCAACTTACAATTATTTACCCATTTACACAGCTGGGTAACTCTACTGCAACCATTTCAAGGAGATACCTTCATCAAGGAGGTGGGATTCAAACCTGTCACCTGCAGCTCCAAAGGCAGCAGTGCTAACCACCATGCCACCAGTAGGGGCTCCTACAGTGAAGCACATACCCGATTCCACCTTCTCAGGACTCTCAGGCTGGACAAGAGGCTGGTCAGCAGGTTCTGGAGAACATCACATATGGTGTCCAGACTCATGTGACAGACCCCGCCTGCTCGTTATCCTTTCACCACGACAACCGACAACCCCCCCCCCCCGCGAGCCACCAAACTGAACCCAGCACAGTACTGTATCATACGTCATTGTCAGTGTAATTCAACCTACCTGCCTGGGTTCTATTCATTATTGGTATAAACGAGTCGCTCGTTTCGGTTCCGTAACCGGCGTAAACTCACTGTTTTCCTTATTCAGTACGAGCCACATGTTCGTCAAGCGGTAACGGCGATAAACAGTCGAGATAGAGCGCGGTACAGTACAGTACAGTACAGTACAATGAAGTACGGCACGGTCCAGGTGGACAAAGAGGGCGCGGGCGCGAGCAAACGAACGGAGGAGTCTCCGACAGTGCGGCTCTCACCCGCTCCGGGTCACGGGTCGCGCGCGCGTTCCTTCACGAGAGCCGCGTCGAACACGGAGCAAAAGAGAGAGATCTAGCGCAGAACTTTCGGTTTAACACCACGAACTTCCTCGTTGCGTTCAGCAGCATTTAAAGAGACAGAAGCGACGCTGTCGGGGACGCTGCGGACGAAGATACTTTCATGATGTAAAGTATAAAGAAACTTTCAAGGAAAATAAAAAAGCGAATCACCAGAGCTTGTCGGTAGTGAGTAAAATGTGGTACAACAATGTAACGCAATTGAATAGGTACTTCGTGAATACCCACAGAAACGTGTGGCACGTACACGTCAACGGGTCAACTGCAGACTCCGGCTTCCTATTCTTAGAATTGACATACACAGTAGTTATTTAACAGTGCAAGTCACGTTGGCCAAAGGGAAAGAGAACAATTAGCGGAGATTGTCATGATGAAAAAGCATTTCCCACATGTTTTTTTAAAAAAATATTAATTTATTTGTTTTTTACAAGTTTAAGGAAGTTCCCGTAGAGTGTCTCCTTGACTGTGTGCCACCCGGCATTGCTTCAATTAAACGAGATAAGTTGGCACTGCTGAGCCATCTTCACAGGTATGACTAAATTTGTGATTAGTTAAAAATTACTGTCATAAGAAATTCCCTAAGAACCTTTTTACGGAAGCCTCCATAAATACATTAAAAAATAACGTTTTTTTAATTAAAATAAATTATTTAACCTGTGTAGGGGGCGCGGTGGTGCAAGTGGGTTGGATCGGGTCCTGCTCTCCGGTGGGTCTGGGGTTCGAGTCCCGCTTGGGGTGCCTTGCGACAAACTGGCGTCCTGGCCAGGGTGTGTCCCCTCCCACTCCAGCCTTACGCCCTCAGTTGCTGGGTTAGGCTCCGGTTCCCCGCGACCCCGTATGGGACAAGCGGTTAAGAAAGTGTGTGTGTGTGTGAGTCATGGTTAGTAGCACTGCTATCTCACAGCATTTAGGTGGTGTGAGAGAATGTGGGTTTAATCTCCGCTCAGTGTGTGTGGAGTTCGTATGTTCTTCCTGTGTCTGTTTCTACTGGTTTTTTCCCCACAGTCCAAAGACATGCCCTTCAGGTCCCCCTATAGTGTGTGAGTGATAGAGAGAGTCTGTTTCACTGATGTATGGATCCAAAAGAACCATGCTCTTTATCATATCTCTAGCAGCAGTCTTAACAAGGACACTACAAGACACGGAACACTTCAGAATCCCCCTGGGTCACTCCCAGCCCCCTTGCTGCACCCTATGGTTAAGGGGTTCCCCCCGGGACTCCCCAGAATCCCACTCTTGAACACTGAACATAAATAGGACGACAACCAATCAGAAACCACACACAACTATGTACACACACATAAACACTAATGCCAACTATTTACACATTTACTCCCCTCAGCGCTGTTACAGTATCTAGCAGTGTAAGTCACCTTGCTTAATAAGGTGTGTGGGCTGATAACACTATATAGAGTTCATTGGAAGTCGCTTTGGAGAAAAGCGTCTGCTACAGTAAATATATACACACACACACACACACACATTTTCTGAACCGCTTGTCCCATATGGGGTCACGGGGTAGGCAACACAGGGCGTAAGGCCGGAAGGGGAGGGGACACACCCAGGGGGGGACGCCAGTCCGCCGCAAGGCACCCCAAGCGGGACTCGAACCCCAGACCCACCGGAGAGCAGGACCTGGTCCAACCCACTGCGCCACCGCGCCCCCTCTCATATGCAGAAACAGCAAGCTCAAAAATGAAAATTAACGTTTGCCAGACACTGAAGTACTATTTGCACTAAGATGTTCAAATATGTCTTAATTCATCTGTCATTGTGTAATCTGCTGTGGACTGCACCACACAAATGAAATAAATATATAAATGTAGTTAAAGTAGAATGACTCTGGCGGCCTCTGCTGGTCGCAAGTGAGCACTATTCCGTCCAGGGTTTGTACACGCGTGTCAGCTGAATTACGAGAGCAGCATCAACCACACACTGGGCTGGAGGATGCGGGTCTTAAACTGTTCGCTTCCGTGGGTTAAACTGGCATCTGCCATGGTGGCACAAACAGTGATGGTCAGGTTTGAGTGAGCGAAGCTGCAACTAAAATGGACCAAGGAACGACCAGTCAAAAAAGCCCACTAGAGGTCAGGAGATACTGCGAGAAATAACAATTTGTTGCCATTTAGTTATGTACGTTTATTTTCTGCTTTATTTTCTCCTTTTGAACCAGATTGTGTTCAAAAGCTATTAATCAGACAAACACGTCCACGTTTATCCAGCACTTGTGGGAAGTGATTCTGAAAGACAAATTGCAGTTCTGAAATATACTGCACGAAATGCTAAGGCAGATGCTTGCTGGCCAAGTTTCAGCCTTTGGATGCCCTCATGTCCTTTCATGACCCTGCCTGCTGATGGCCCCTCTGTGCATAACGTCACTGCCTTTCAGGCTGCTGCTAACCAATCAAAAGAGAGATGCCTCCGCTAGACTCTTCTTCCTGGCCTTGTCCGTGTGGTGCATGGTGTGTCCGGCACACCCAAAGGCGTTTTAAAAGAATAGGAGGCCTGGGGGTGAACTAAAATGGCTAATTAAAGTGACTGAAGAACTGTTTAAGTTACCAGTAAGCTCCCCCAGTGTGGGGAATGGTGAGAAGACCAACCCTTGCGGTACAGCCCTGCGTCCACAGGGCCCTTTACACATCTGCAGATGGACTTTATTGAGATGCCGGCTGTAAATAGATATGCGTGTGTAGCTGTGGTAGTTGATACGTTTCCCAAGTAGACTGAAGCTTACCCCTGTAGAAAGATGCTTTTCTCCAAAGCAATTTACACCTCCTAGGACAATGCAGAAAGGTTCATTACATGAAAGGAGAGATTTAGATGCAGACACATGATTCCTGAGTACTGTCCATTTGTCACATACCACAATATGAACCAGTATACTGTAATGACCTACAATACCGGGAGTTTGACTGGGAAATAGGTTTATTGTAAATAGTTGAATTGTGGGTAAAATGGAATTGTGTTCAACCATAGTGGGAACTCACAGGGAATTTAAGGGGATGTGTGTGTTAGGCAGTGAAAAAAGAAGCCTGGGGATGCTAAGCAGGCTGGCTTGAGGTACAGGGCTTCCAATAGGGTATTCTCTTAGTGTTTTAAAGGTTCTGTCATGTGGTCTTTGTATTAGTTGGTCTTACTGATTTTTATTGTTTTATTTTAGATTTTATTATTGGCATGGTAGTTTTTAGGATTTATTTATTGAATAAAGATTTTAATCATTGGAAATGATGAATAGAGAAACTTTTACCTGTGGAGTGGGACAGTGTGTGGAATCAGACACTTTTGGTGGGCTGGTAATCCTTTCTGATCCATGAAGAAAAAAAAAACAGGTACTCCAATCAGCCTTTTGGCTAAGATCAAGTGCAGCATCGTGGTTTTCCACTAGAGGGTGCCAAAAAGTATTTTCACAGCCCCTTTAAGGGCTTTTTTTTTGCACTTGGGGGATGAAGGTATCCCAGACGTTGCCGAGGACGACAACGCTGGGAGCAGCAATAATGAAGATGACAATGATCTTGAGGAAGAAAATGGCAGCGACGCCAGCCTCGACGGCGAAGACAGCTTTGGTGGAGAAGACGGCGGCAAGGAGGAAGACAACCGCCTGGGGGGCAGGTGAAGCTGTCTCATCCAAGGAAGCAGCATGACGCTGCTTTCGCTGAGGGGTCACCCAGCCAGAAGAGCTCCCCGCAAGAAGAAGGATTGTTGGGGACATCGGAGCCTCTCGTTGAGGGACACCAGACACCAGCTGGAGGAGGACCGGTGGTGGAGGTGGCGGCAGCGGCCAACCTAAAGATTCCGGCAGAGATGATGATTGCGAGGTGGAAGCAATGACAGCCTTACCTGCAGAAAAGACAGCCAGGCCCAAGAAGAGGAGCTCTGCTGCCCCGGGAGGATCTTTGGAAGATGAGCAGCAGTCCACCAGTGGCTTTAGTCCAAAAATGAAGCACACCACTCATTTCAGGTGACGAAGCACAGAGACAGCAGAAGACTTCCCTGATCATGCTAGTTTTATCAGGGAAGTCATCTTCAGTGAGCTGGGCCTGGCCGCCAGACAAGTTGTCCGTTTTCAAAGGAATGGACCCCAGCGGTCGGTTTGATGTCACTTTTCTGTCGGACAAAACCTACCAGAGAGTGGTAGACTTCTGTACGAAAGAAAAGGACGGGGGTGGTGAAGCAATATAGAATGGAGCACCTTTGCTGGACTGATAGAAAAATAATCACCGTCCACATCTTCAACTCCTTTGTCCCCGCCAAGGCCATCCGTGCTTTTCTTCAGCACCACGTCAACCTCCTACTGGGCCACAGGGATATCCAGGACAAGTTTGAGATATGGAACAGGCTCAGGCAGTTAGCAACTGACCCTTCCTCCCCCCATACGATCACTGCCGACTCGGAGACGTTGACGGGGAACTCCGTAAGGCCCACATGGTATCTGTCTCCTCTGGGCAGGAGGGATGCTTTCGGCCTTCTTCCAAAGGGGACCCGCCCAGCAAGAGGCCCCCCCTCTGTTGCCGCAGCCTCCCTTCCGGACTTTTTCTTCTTCTTTTTCTTCGGTGTTGAGTCTCCTTTTTTCCACTTCAGGATCTCCGCCAGGGTAGGGGCAGGGCTTGCTCCCAGGAGCTTTTTTGTCTTCAGCAGGGACTTCACCACGTTGATTTTCTTTTCCGTCAGTGTAAATGCCTGAAAACCGTCCTCCACAGATTCCCCGGTTCCAGACAGGGCATCTGCATAAGAGGGCCTGTACTACAGGCAGAGACAGGCCAGATGGTTTTCACTGCTGTAAATATTAGAGTGGTGGGGGACCTTGCAGTCCATGGCAAAATGTTCAAGCAGTTATTACATATCATATTTTTAGAAGCTTCTGCTGTATGCCCCTGACCCTGGCAGAACCTGCAGAAGGGAAGCTGCTGGGGGTAAAAGAGATCAGCCTTATTGTTCTACATATTAAAATATGCTGGGGGATGATGGAGCCCGTCGGGGGCCACAGGGTCAGGACGCAGGCGTGCCTGAAACTGCCTGTGCCCGTTCCAGATCCCAAACTCATCCTGGATATCCCTGTGGCCCGATAGGAGGTCAACATGGTGCCGGAGAACAGCATGGATGGCCTTGGCGGGGACAAAGGGGTTGAAGACATGGACAGTGATTATCTTTCTGTCTGTCCACCAAAGGTGCTCAATTGTGTATTGCTTCAACCCCCCACCCTTCTCCTTCTTACAGATTTATACCACTTTCTGGTAGGTTTCATCAGCAAGAATGGTGACGTCGACAAACCGCTGGGGTCCATTCCTTTGAATGCAGACAACTTGTGTGGCAGCCAGGCCCAACATTCTGAAGATGACTTTCCTGATAAATTCAGCACGATGAGGGAAGTCTTCCACTGCCTCCGTGCTTTGCCACTTGAAGCGAGTGGTGTGCTTCATCTTCGGAGCCATACCACTGGTGGACTGCTGCTCCGCCTCCAAAGATCCTCCCCGGGCAGCAGAGCTCTTCTTCTCAGGCCTGGCCACCTCTTCTGCAGGCGAAGCTGTCATTGCTTCCACCCCTGCAGTTGTCGTCTCCTCCATCGTCGACTCCGCTGCAATGTTTGAGTCCGCTGCTGCCACCACCTCCACCGCCATTCCTCCTCCAGCCAGCGTCAGCGTTGCAGCTCCCTTGACGAGAGGCTCCACCGTCCCTGACAGTCCTTCTTCCTGTAGGGAGCTCTTCCAGGTGGGTGACTCCTCAGGGAGACCAGTATGATGCTGCTTCCCTGGAGGAGACGACCTCACCTGCCCCCCAGCAGTCATCTTCGTCCTCGGTGTCCTCACTGCCGTCTTCTCCGCCAAGGCCGTCGTCGCTGCTGTCATCATCATCTACTTTCTCACTGCAGTCGTTGTCGTCATCGTCGTCTTCATTCTGGTTGCCGATGTCATCGTCGATCTCCCCGCCGACGTCTACGCTGCCTTCATACCCCAGTGCAACCCAAGGCTGGGTTGAAAGTGCTGTAAAAAGCCCTTAAAAGGGCTATGGAAGTGCTCTTTTTCGCTCCAGATGGCAAACCGCAGTACTGGAAATGGCGATGGGGGCTGGAGAGGCCCTTGGTGAGGCTGAAGAGCTCCTGGGAGCAAGACCTGCCCCAATTCTGACAGATATGAAGAGAAAAATGAAGATTCCACACCAAAGAAGAAGAAGAAGTCCGGAAGGGAGGCTATAGCATCTGAGGAGGGCCTTCTGCTGGCTGGGTCCCATTTGGAAGAAGGCCGAAAGGCAACCCTCCTCCCCAGAGGAGATGGATACCATGTGAGTGCTGCAGAGTTCCCCATCAATGTCTCTGAGTCACCCATCGTTGTATGGGCGGCATGGTGTCACAGTGAGTAGCGTTGCTGTCTCACAGCCCCTGGTGGTGTGAGAGGATGTGGGTTCAATCACCGCCCAGTCTGTGTGGAGTTTGCATGTTCTCCCCGTGTCTGTGTGGGTTTCTTCCCACAGTCCAAAGACATGCTGGTCAGGTTCCCCATAGTGTGTGAGTGACACAGAAATAGTGTGTTTCACTGATGCATGGAAGAGTAACCCATTGTAAGTAGTGTATCTAGCAGTGGAAGTCACCTTGGTGAATAAGGTGTGTGGGCTGGTAATGCTACATAGTATCCACTGGAAGTTGCTTTGGAGAAGAGCATCCCTAAGTAAATAAATGTAAATGAGGGAGGATGGGCAACGCCAAACTCGAAAGCATATCTGCCAGAGGGGGACTCTAGTGGGATAGCTGGGGCAGTGTCCTCTGGGGAGGAGTTTTTAATGGACTAAATAATGGCCGATTTTTAATCTTATTATAGTGTTGTTTCACTGTTTTTTTTTAATAACATTCCCCAACAGCTGATTTTAAAGTTTTAACTCTTAACATCGGGGGGTTAAAAATAAAGTTAAGAGAACTGCTTTGTTTAACCAGTTTGAGTCCTATGCCTTCAACCTGTGTTTTTTAGAGGAAGTCCATCTCCTGGACCAGCAGGACGTGACTCTCTTCTCTCAAGAACGGAGGAAGGGTGAGTCCTAGTAGAGTGTAGGTGGCGTCCACACTATAGGCGTGGGAATACTTTTTGGGGATCACGTCTTTGAGAAGGTAAGGGCTTTTATTGTTCATGCTGGCCAGGTTTGGGGGTGAACGTCATGTGGAGAAGTCAGCACATACACGTTCTGTGTATCTACGCTCCGGTGGAGGTCAAGTCCTGTATTGCTCTGTTTGATGAGCTGGTACTCATTGTTTGATCAATAGATAATAATAATAATAATAGGAGGAGACTTAAACATCTTTTTGAGGGCAAGGACGATGCTGGTATTAAACATTTTAAAAGTTTTCCTAGCAGTTTTAACCTTACTGACCGTTTTAGAAAATGCAACCCCACCGATCCGGGCATTACCTGGCGCAATGGCCGCGGCACCTGTAGTCATTTAGATTACATTTTAGCATTGCTCTCCATTACTTTTATAAAGCTTCTCTTGACTGACCACGGACCATATAATGGTTGAGCCCGACTCCATGGCCGTGGCTACTGGAAAATGAATATTGAAGTCCTCCAAGAAAAGAAGTATAGAGACCTTTTTTATGAGAATTTTAAATTGTGTCAGGATTCCATGGATTTTTACCCCTCAGTGGCTGACTGGTGGGAGGGGGTCAAGGTGAAGCCCATGACCCTCACCTTCAACTATTGTATCCGACGTGCCGCTTTGCAATGTCAGGATATCAGCTTGCTCGAGGAGGAACTCCAGAGGATTTATTCTTGCCACAGTAATGGAAGGACCTTTGATTATGATAGGGCCATGGAGATAAAGGCTATTTTGAGGTGGCTGTATGAGCATAAGGACAAAGCTTTTCTGTTTGGTGCCAGAGTTAAGGAGGTAGAGGAGAATGAGAAGTATGCCTCCTACTTTTTTAACAAGGTGAAGGATTTGAAATGAAAGGGAGGGTTTACCCTTCTGCGGAATCAGCAGGGTGAGTCTTTCACCGATACTGCCCTGTCCAGATGGTGGAGCTCAGAAGGCAGCAGCTGCCTGGACGTGGCTGGTGATCAGCGTAGCCAAGCAAATGCTTTGGAATGTAAGAACTCAGCTGGTCCATACAGGGTAGACTTGGGCATCCAGGGTGTGTATCATAAAATTCAGGCCGACCTAACATTTAGTATGGAGAAAGACGTCATGCAATGGGGTTACTTAGAAGCCAAAGAGAGGTGGAAGGCCTCTTTTGGCTGTAACCTCACAGGTTTGCAGCAGATCATCAATCCTTGGGTAAGTAACACATGTCTTTTTGCACTTACAAAATACCGCAACCCCTATTTTTGGTGAATTTAAGTGTTGTGTTTTGTGGTGTGTTATGTGTTTTATGTTAGATGTAGGATTTTTAAACTTTTTAACACTTTATCTAATTGCACATTTTTATAATTTATAGCATTTATTGCACTTTCAAGTAGTCACTTGTAAATGACTACGTGCTGTCATTGTTATTTATTTATTCACTTTATTTTATGTTTAGTGTAGTGTAGGTTAATGTGCTGTGTGGGTGTTCAATTTTTTAATTGTGTGTATGTATTTGTATCATTCACCTGTTTCATTCCAATGTGAATAGGGGAGACGTGTTGTGAAAAGCAAAAAACCCACGAATGGTAGGTAAGGTATATGGTAACACCCTGGGAAGAGGCCAGGGGACTGCCCCTCTTTAGTGGTGGAGTTACCGAATAAGTTCCTTTTAATTATTTATGGTTTTAAGCCTCAGGGTATGTTTTCTTTAGTGTTTTAAAGGTTCTGTCAAGCAGTCTTTATATTAGTTGGTCTTACTGATTTTTTGTTTTATTTTAGATTTTATTATTGGCATGACAGTTTTTAGGACTTATTTACTGAGTAAAGATTTTAATCATTGGAAATGATGAATGGAGAAATTTTTATCTGTCGAGTTGGAAAGTGTGTGGAACCAGACACCTTTGGTGGGCTGGTAATCCATTTTGATCTGTAAAAAGAAAGGGGAAAAAAACAGAACCTTGAGGAAAAGGGGTCCTTGGACCAAAAGCATTATTTCTTTGTGTTTGTACTGTCTATGAATCCTTCTTCACCCCATCCGAACCCAGAGTGCAGCACGGTATATCAAAAGTGGGATGGGGTAGGATGATGAGAAGCTGGATTCAGGAGCTGTGGAACACTGAAGATGGAGAAGATAGATAGATAGATCCCACAAGGGAAATTATTATGTTACAGCAGCAGAACACAAGTCTGAAAATACTTGCAATATAAAAACATATAAAACAAGTGGAAAAAATACAAGATAAAAATATGTACAATTATATATACAGTTGGAGGAATAATAAATAAGTATATTAAATAAATAAATCAAAACAGTATGTAGTGCAAGTAGTGCGACAGTATATAGTGCAAGTTGTGCAGAATGATAATATCATTATGAGTAGTAACAAAATGAACTAACAATAGTGCTGAATAGTTCATCTGTCACACAGAGGTGAGCTGTTGTACAGTGTTATTGTGAACGGTAGGAATGATTTCCTGAACCGTTCTTTACAACAGCGGAGCTGAATGAGTCTATTAGAGAATGAGCGTCGCTGTCTCTGCAGTATGCTGTGAAGTGGGTGGGATGGAATGTCCTTGATGGAGAGCAGTTTGTTCAGTGACCTCCTATTCCTCACTGACTCAAACGTCTCCATGTTCTGTCCAATGATGCTACCAGCCTTACGGATGAGTTTGTTCATCCTGCCTGCATCTCTGGCATTGATGCTGCTCCCCTAGCAGACCACAGCAAAGTAGATAGCACTCGCAACGACAGACTGGTAGAAGATCTCCAGCATCTTGCTGCACACATTGAAAGATCTGAGCTTTCTCAGAAAATATAGTCTGCTCATTCCCTTCTTGTTCACAGCATCAGTGTGGTCTCTCCAGTCCAGACTGCTGTTCAAGTGGACACCTAAGTACTTGTATTTCTGAATAGTCTCAACCTCCTCCCCCAGGATCTTTATGGGTCTGACTGCAGTTCTTGTTTTCCTAAAGTCCATCGACCATCTCCTTGGTCTTCCTGACATTTAGGAGCAGATGATTCCTGCTGCACCACTCCACAAAGTTATCCACCAGGTGCCTATACTCCAACTCCTGTCCATCTCTAATACATCCCACCACTGCAGAGTCATCAGAGAACTTCTGCAAGTGGCATGATTCAGTATCATACTGAAAATCAGAGGTGTACAGAGTGAACAGGAATGGTGACAGGACAGTTCCCTGTGGCGTTCCTGTGTTACTAACCAATACATCAGACAGGAAGCTCCCCAGCCGTACAAACTGAGGCCTGTCTGACAGATAGTCAGAGATCCAGGAGACCATAGATGCACCGACACCCATCCCCAGCAACTTCTCACTCAACAAAAGAGGTTTGATGGTATTAAAGGCACTGGAGAAGTCAAAAAACATGATCCTCACAGTGCTACCACAACCATCCAAGTGAGAATGAGCTCTCTGCAGCAGATAGGCGGCGGCATCATCCACACCCACATGAGGCTGATAGGCAAACTGAAGAGGGTCCAGACTAGGTTTCACCTGTGGTCTCAGCTGCTTCATCACCAGTCTCTCCAGTACCTTCATAACATATGTTGTTAGGGCAACTGGTCTGAAGTCACTGGGGCCAGATGGGATGGCTATCTTTGGTACCGGTACTAAACAAGATCCATAGCACCGGAATCCTTTCCTGCAACAGACTCAGGTTGAAGATGTGTTGCATGATGCCAGACAGCTGGGCCAGACAGCTGGGCCGCACAGGACCTCAGGACCCGGGGGTTGATGTGATCCGGGCCTGCAGCCTTGCCTTGGTGGAGTCTCTCCAGCTGTCTTCTCACCTGGCCGATGGTCACAGTCATGGGGGTTGGAGTTGGGGGATTGTGGTCAGATGTACACAGTGGGGGGTGGGTACGACGCAAGGCATAAGTGGGTGACAAAGAGGGTGTGAAGACTGGTCCAGTGCGGGGAGGGCCAGCAGGGGGTCCAGTGCTGAACCTGTTAAAGAACAGATTCAGCTCATTGGCTCTGTCCAGGCTGCTGTCCTGCTGACGATCTTTGATGTTATAGCCTGTGATCTGCTTCATGCCTCTCCACACATCCCTCATGTTGTTCAGCTGGAGTTTATTCTCCAGCTTCTGTCTATAAGAGTCTTTACACTTCCTCAGTGCCACCTTCAGTTGGCGCTGTATCCTTCTCATCTCGTCCTTGTCACCAGACCTGAAGGCTCTCTTCTTTTGGTTCAGCAAACCTTTCAGGTCACTGGTAATCCAAGGCTTGTTATTAGGAAAACAGCGTACTGTCCGGGTTGGAATGATAGTGTCCTCACAGAAATTAATATAGTCCGTGATGCAGTCAGTGATGTTATTGATGTCGTCCCCATGTGGTCTGCAGAGCACATCCCAATCTGTTGTTTCAAAGCAGTCCTGCAGGGCCTCACAGGCCTCCTGAGTCCACCTCCTCACATTCCTTGTGGAAATAGACTGCCTTTGAACTGCAGGGACATACTGAGGTGTTAACAGGATAAGACTGTGGTCTGATCTACCAAGTGGGGGCAGGGCAGTGGTGGTATGTGCGTCCTCGACATTTGCATACAAAAGATCCAGTGTTTTGTTTTTCCGCGTAGTGCAATCAATAAACTGATGAAAAGTTGGAAGAATTGAGCCCAGTCTAACATGATTAAAATCTCCAGTAACGGCCACAAAAGCATCGGGGTGCTGAGACTGTAGCCTAGCAACGGTGGTGTGTACCGCATCCCATGCTGATGCCTCATCAGCTGATGGTGGAATGTAAACCCCGACCAGTATGATGGAGGAGAACTCCCGTGGTAAATAATATGGACGCATACTCAAAGCTAGGAGTTCGGTGTCCGGCGAGCAGAAACGTTCCTTCACAGTAATATGTCCGGGATTGCACCACCGTTCATTCACAAACACTACAATCCCACCGCAATTCTTCTTACCGCTCAGCCTGACGTCTCTGTCTGCCCGAACTGTCCTGAAGCCGGGTATGGAGGCACTGTGTTCCGGGAAGTCCGGTTGCAGCCATGTCTCCGTAAAGCACAAAATGCTGCTGTCCCGGTACTCCCTCTGGGTCCGAATCAGTGCCCACAACTCGTCCATCTTATTTCCCAAAGACCTCACGTTCCCGGTGATGATCGACGGGACAGATGGTTTAAATCTCCTCCTCTTTGCTCTCCTCTTTGCTCTGGCTCTACACCCACGGCGTCTCCTCCTGGGCTCCTCCGGGATAACAGGCCTAGATCCGGGCAGGTATCCTGTATAGGAGAGTGCTAGCAGCTGATCGCGTGTGTACGTAGACACAACGCCACTCCGCTCAGCATGGCCCCCCATTACAAAAAGTGAAGAAAACAGCGACACGGTTATTAAAAAGTAATAAAAGTAATAAAGTAATAAAGTTATCGATCATGAAAAGCAACAAGTTAAAAAAAAAAAAAAGAATCTAACGAGCTGCTGCAGCAAGCTTCCACTCGGCAGGCGCCATATTGCTTAGGAAGCGGGACACCGTTGGTCTCTAGGCGGAGAATCTATTGGGGGACCCCAGGAAAGTGCACACTCTGGTGAAGACAGTGGAGAAGAGCTGCAAGGTGTCACTGAAGGCGTATGAGCAGGTTGAATGGGGTCTCCCTGCTCCCAGGATAGAAGCAACAAAAGGAGGCACTGAACCGCTGCCAAGTGCAGGTGTTTGGGAAAGTCCCCCTGCACCTGCGGAGAGTGGCGCTTTCCCAAAGAGGCCGAATGATGTGATAAATGGCGCTTGACAGTGTACCTCTTCTATATGCAGGCAGGGCTTTGTAGCCGAGGTGAGTAAGCCCTTGAATGTGAGATCACCCCATTTAAACGTGTTGCCATGTTTGCAAAGAAAGCACCCAGTTTGCCTAAAGCCTCATTGAGCTTTTTTAGAAAAGGGCGATGCGTCAGAGCAAGTGACAACGCCACAAAAGCAGGAGTGTTGCGCAACCAGAAGCAGCCGGTCTCATGTGCATTGCGGTGGACTCAGCAAGGCGGCGTGGCGGCGTGGCGGTGAGCAGCAAGCAGATTGGGCTGCCCGGGTCCGTCGTTGAAAGGTGACCAAGTAACTGGGCATGCAAGAAGGGTTGGTGTTCGCCACCAGCGATGGAGCTGGGACAGTGTGGAACGTCTGTGGAAAGTCAACCTGACGTTCCTGCAAAAGCCGCCCAGCTGCGCAGAGCACAAGTTGGTCCGCAAAAACCAGGTCAGTTCCACCAGGCTTGGCTACATGCGTGGGAAATTGCTGTGCTGGGACCAAGGTTGGGCAGACAGGGGGCAAGGATGGCCACCTCGGCCCTCAAGCGCTCCACCATGGCAGGCTACTTCAACTCTTCTCACCTAAGCAACCAGAGTGTCTGGATTCTGCACTCCTGACTGGAGGCACATGTGAAAGCACCAGACAGCAGAATGTTTCAGGGGCAGGTAGACAACGAGGACGCTGCTGTTATTTTTGACGGGGGCAACGTAATAATCTGCGTTACCAGGAGTTTAAATGGGAAATGAGTTTCTTGTAAATAGTTGAACTGTGGGTAAAATGGAATTGTGTTCAACCGCTGTGGGAACTCATGGGAAATATAAGGGGGGGTGAGTGTGTTGGCCAGTGAAAAGGAAGAAAGCCTGAGAGGCACTAAGCAGGCTGGGAAGGCTGACTTGAGGTGCAGGTCCTTGGTCTGAGAGCATTATTTCCCTGGATTTGCGCCTGTACCTCTCGCTGTGTGCTGGTGTTCCAGTAAAAGTTTGTTACAAACGCTGTCCATGCATCCTCCTTCGCCCCATCTGAGTGCAGTGCTACAATACGAGTAGTTACAACATAGGAGTTTTTGAATTTTAATCATTAAATACATACATGTTTATCAAGCACTTAGGAGATGAGGGTAGAAATGAGTCCAAAAGAGATGGGTTTTTAGAACCTTCTTAAATGTAGAGAGATATAGCAGTTCTGAGTGATTGGTGGAAGTCATTCAAGTACATCAGATCTAGAACTGAAAACTTTTTTGCTTTTGTTTTTGGACCACCAAGTGGGCAGAGGTAGAGGAGTGTAGCATTACTGTTAGGATGTAAAGTTATCGGATCTTGCAGAAATTGGGGAGCAGATTCACTGATAGTTTTGCAGCCCTAACCAGAGACTTGAATTTTGATCTGGGCAGCTAAAGGAAGCCAATTCAGAGAGATGAAGAGGGATGATACATGATAATGCTTTGGCAGGTCAAATACAATGTGTGCAACAGCATGATACTTCAGCTGGAAAGGTTTCATGGCAGTGGCCAGAAGACCAGAAAGCAAGGCTTTACATTTACACGTAGGTATTTAGCAGACCTTTTTCTGCCAAGCCAGGGACAGTTTAGGGTGTATGAAAGAGGATCCTTATCACACAAATATCAAAGCACAGCTCTTCTGTTTTATACCTCCATTTTGCCAGGGAACATTACTCAGGTACCTGGGACAGTGTGGAACGTCTGTGGAAAGTCAACCTGACGTTGAGAAGTGAGATTTAAACAGCAAAGACAGTATATAAATAATCATGACACATAGTGCACTGCAAATGTATTTAGCTATTTTGAAATTAGGAAAGAAATGTGTTTCAATGAGATATGTTTCAAGACTGTTCTTGCTCAGTGGGATTCTGCAGTTCTGAGGGAGACAGGGACCTCTTTACATCACTTTAAGAACTTAGTCTTTTCTGGACCATTGTGACTGGGATCTCCAAATGACCATAGGTGGAAGAGCATTGTGCTTTTGCTGGGTGTAGGGAATAATCAGGCCCTATTGGTACAGGAATGATCCTCCTGTCTTGTAGGCTATAATCAAGAGTTTCAAACATGATATAAGCAACCACAGGAAGTCAATGGTCAGATGAGGATCGGAAACATAGAAATGCTTTGACAGCCAAAGCAACTGAAGCTCCAGCATTTCTGGATGAACTGGAGAGGCTTGATTGCAGAGGCTGGAGGAACAGACAGGAGGGAGGAGAGTTGGCATAGCCCAGGAAAGATATCACTGTGGCCTGCACCAGGAGCTGTGTAGAGTGTGTTGTGAGATATGGGTGGCTCATGCAGATGTTGTACAGGAGGTATCTAAAGCATTGGGTTATGGCTGCAGTGTACTGGAAGTAGAAACTTAAGTCAGCTATTATGGTCTGGCTTGAGCGTGAAATGAGTAAACTGTCCAGATTGATAAGAGTTGCTAACATGTAGATTGACCTACAGGGAGATAAAAGATCTGTGTCTTGGAAATATTGCACTGTAGACGGTGGTCAAGGTGACTATGCTGCAGAGGTCTAAAGCAATGTAATGCACTAGAGACTTTATGAGGAACTCAGTAATGAAGTTATTAGATTAGGTAATAGTTAAGTGTCACATCAGGTTATTAAATCCTGATGTGACACTTTATAACAATCACAGAGCTCACATTAATCCCTAGTACTATGCACTACTCATGTAAAGTTCAGAAGAGGTGCGAGTTGCATTGCACTCTGGGGAAAGTGATTCAATGCAGTTTAATATAAGAAGCCTGAATGTGACAACACAGCTGCCCTTCTGTTTGGCTACTCTTCAAGTGATGTTTAAGTAGCTACTGCCTTTGGACCCAAAGGTCGCAGGGTCAAACCCCATCTGCGGATGTAGTACCCTTGAGCAAGGTACTTACCCTAAAGTGCTCCAAATTACCAGGCTGAATAAATGGAAAATAATTGTAAGTAGCTTAACATTGTAAGTCACTTTGGAGAAAAGCATCAGCTAAATGAATGAAGTGTAGCAGTCCTCCAAGCTTCCTGTTCTCAAAACCTCCCTGTTATATGTTCTGTATGCTTTTATGCATCCTGACCTGTGCATCACTTTGGAGAAATAGCATCTGCTTACCAAATAAACACACATGTATTTAACATTTAACACCCAGCCTGCTGGCTTTTCAAAATTCTTCCCATGTGAACACAAGTAACTCCAGACTTCATGAATGCTAAGAATTAAGGCAGGTCTCCTAATACACTCTACAGGGTACCTCTCCTTTTGCTAAAGTCATCTCTAACATTATATTCTGTACATTTGCACCTTCTTCCACAGAGAAACTTCTTGTTTTAAATTCTTCCAAAAACTTTTTTTTTTTTTTTTTTTTTAAACGCACGAAAGACCTGCAATTGTCACACGTAATATATATTTGTGGCACTGACTGCTAGATATATAGTGCTGCTTGAAAGTATGAGGAGCCCTTGTGTCCCATAGTTTTACCACAAAAGCTATTTAATCAGAAGTCAGCTTCATTTGACATAACAGGTGTGTAATTCCATATGTTGGCTTACAGGAAATCATGCATGTAGAACTGTAGTGCATGCACAGAAGTCAACCTCTAATTGCATTAGTTAAATTAAGCAGATCAATAGAATCAGGTGTATGAATCATTTAATAAATTTAAGATTTAAATTAAGTTCATTTTAATATTTCACACAAGAATGATCACCCCAATACAGTTCACACCTTCAAGCAACACTGCATAATCTGGCCTGAATGGATCAAAATCAATAGCTGGACCACCCAAGACTGCCAAAATAGCTAAAATGACAGAAGTGAAAGTGAGACGGTCCAAAACAATCACCAAGCCAAGAAGCTCTATAGCAAGCAATGTTTATTTAATTAAAAAAAAAAAGTTTACTACAAGAACTACACATAATTATATAAGGTCTATTTGAGAGTAAACTACTATTGGTATTACTGTACAATATTGTACCAAAAAGAAAGTACCTCTGTCATGTACAACATTGTATATACAAAGTACATTGGAACACAGGTTTTTTCAGATAATACCGAGACATTTTGATGGACCACTATAAATATATCTTAACAAGACAGACATTTTTAGGTTCTGTTTTGCTTTAAGACAAGAAATACATATTTAATAGTTATGATTAAAAAGATCTGCACTCATCTTGTCCACAAGCACACAATGGCATTTTCAAGTGCATTATTAAATCTGACTTGATTCCTGAAGGGAGAGGGGCAAAGATAGGCTTAGAAACACACTTTTAATGACACCTACAAGGCTTTACCCTTAAGTCCCTATAGTAAAACACATGGTTATTGCCTCCCTCCAACAACTCAAGTTACTTGAAGTAGGAGATACACCACAGCTGTGAATACTTCCCACTATACACCATACATAAATTACTACATCCACCCAAATAGGAAAATCAGTAAAGATGAGATTTTCTTGAATACAATGTTAGTGGAGTGCTAGAATTGTGTATTACGGGGGGCATTTTATCAATGACATTTCACAAGATATTGATGCATTAGTCCTCACAGTATCTCTGCATTTTTCACTCAAGAAGTGCTCAAAGTGTGTGGTGCACAGTGGCACAAGCCCCTGTCCAACACCTCACCCGTATCTGAGGCTGCATGGATTTTGCATCTACTGCAGCCGCAAAATCAAGGTCCGGAAGCCACCTGCAGCCAAAAACATTACAAGCTTTTACAGAGACTCTGCAACCCAGGGGAGTAGTACATCACCCCTGAGAAATGTCTAGTGCCAACACCAACAACCGCTCAACTTTACATCACTGCATGCTTAATCAGAGGCAATGAGTAAAGTTCATGGGTTGCCTTGGCCAAGACAGGGAGCAAAATCTGACAGTAAGTGTTTCTTTCCCTTTAGCTGCAGAAAGGGCAATGCTGCTGGACTGGCTACCTGGATAGACTTACAACAGTGGCAGACTTTCACAAGACAAAGTTCGTACTCTCCCTTTTGTCCGACGCATTCCAGGAAGGAAGTTTGCCAAATGCATACAGTTACAGCAACACAAATTATTTTCTTAAGTATAAAATGGAAAGGAGAAAGAAACTGATCAATGCTTTGAAAGAGTCCAGCAGTGTTGGACTGAGGATGGACAATGCTTCTCAGAGAAGGACCAATCGCAAAAAAGAGCATACACAGATGATTATTACAAAGCTGGAGATAATGACCAAAGACAAGATCTCATAGCATTTTCTCATTCTTTAACATTGCAAGAAATTACAGTTTCAAGATGTTCTAAAGACATTTTGAATTGTGTAAACCCAAAAAAGTCAGCAGTTAACAGTCATGAGTTATTGCCACTCTGAAGTAAAAAACAGTCATACTGCAGTATGCTAATGTTGGCCAACTTAACTCTGGATAACAGGTCATCAGTTTGACATGTCCGGGGAGCAACCTAATGAGACTCACTTATACACCAGCTTGCGTGGACATAGTTTGTCCTGGGCCATTAATCAGGAGTGGAGTTTCCCTTTTCCAAAGTTTGATATCTTTGCCTCAAACATGTTATAGAGAAGTAAAATTCACACATTCACAAAAGGTACAGTTCCATTAAATGAGCAAAACTGAGTGGAAACTAAAATTAAAGGAGACCTTCAGATGAGGTCTGGATGAAGGTACTGAGCACATCTACCAAAACAAAAGCAATGTTGAATGGAATAAGGAAAGTCTGATCTGCAGATTCCAGTTTTTGTGACCGTTTATATATGTATATACACGGAATAAAAACGAATTTCTTCTGTTTACCAGTTGTTACCTTAAACATGAGATCATACAAAAGCGAACTGTTGAGGTGCTATAGATGGCTCTTTATTATAACTGCTTGTTAAGCAGCCTAGCTGCTCTACTTGTGCCATGCGAGAAACCTGAATGAGCTGGAAATGCAGTGGTGACACACCGCTGCTCTGGTGCCGTACAGCATGCTTCAGCTTGGTGTAGTGTGTCACCTGGCGATCAGGAACAGCCTAACGCATTACTCTGTGCGCCACAGCATGCGGGTGTCCTGTTGCTACTATGATGCTGGTGTAGCTTTATAAGAAGATTACACTGCTCCGGAAAGGGAAGCTAAACAGCTGACATACATCACTGTCAGTCAGCACAGCAGAGGTCCAGATAAGCTGCAGGTCTACTGCTACCACAATGCTGGTACAACTGCAGAGAGACGATTACCACAATGCTCAGGAAAGGAAGGGAAGCGAAACCAGTGACATTATCACCACCAGCAAACGCAAAACTACAGGACACAGTTACACTGTCGCTGAGAGGATTGTGGTATCACGCGGCAACGCCTCAGCTCCTTACTCTGTCATGCACATTAACATGGAAGGAGACATGGGGAGAGAAAGAAGTCTTTCACACTAGTCTGTACTGAAACAAGGGGAAACCTGTGGAACGGGAGACTGAGTTCCACATACAAAGTGAAACGACAAAGTATCTTTCTGTTCTGGCACTGAAACCCCCTGTCCTCGGTAATGAGAGTCTGCTGGTTGGCATCATGCTCCATCAAGGCCGGTGGTCGAATCTCAGGCACTCCCTTGAAGCTGGCCTGTCCAGTCCTGCCCTGCTTCAGCAGCACCGTCCCACGTCTCCTGCACACAATGTGAGGCTGGCCCGTTGCCTAGCAACAGCAGCCATCAGTCAAAGGGCAACATAAAGCTGTGTCTTCAGAAATACACAGCACCAAGGTTGAGGAAAATCATAGGAAGCATTTTTGTTTGGTTTATTTAAAAAATTTTAAAAAGTTAGCAGGTTACACAGTGTGATTTATTACTTTAACTTGCTTGGGTGTGCATATGTGTAAAAGTCACACGCATACACAAGCACTTCACATCGATAGGAAGAGCAGTTCTCTCAAATGAATCTTCCACGCTTCCAATGCCTGTCATGAAACGTCTTCATAATGCTATGGGAAGTTTGGGGACAGAGCCAAGCTGAGATGTCCACTGAAATTCCTCCAGCAAAGTTAGGGGTAGACCCTGAAAGCTCAAAGGCCAAGTGGAATGCTGTACGGGAAGGAAGGAAGGCAGGGTTGGGGGGAGGGGAGCACTGCTGCTCACACAGGACAGGACTTGTCGGCGGGGGGAGGCGGAGGCGGGGGTGTGGGTGGAATGGAGGTGGTGGGAGACCCCATGGCAGGGCTGCTCCCGGAACCACTCTTGGGGAAGACAACGGGCTTGGGCCTGGTAGCGGGGGGGCGGGGCTCACGGACAGGAGCGGGCCCTGGGGCAGGGCCTTTAGGTGCAGGCTTGCCAGGGCAGAAGGTGCTGGGCACATCACTGGCTGAGCTAGCGCTGCGCTGCAGGGGGTGCTTGGGTGACTCTGCCTCCTTCAGCAGGCGCGAGTGGAGAGGGCTGGAAGGCTCTGAGGCAGGAGGGGGGCCACCCTTGAGCTGCTCCAAGGTGTCTAGCACCACATCTGGCGCATGCTTGGCACTGCTCTGCCGTTCCAGTTCCCGGAGCTCATTGAGTGCTGTGTTCATGGTGGCTTCGATGTCCTACGGGCAGAGGAGAGATATCATTTTGCTGCAGACCAACACTTGGATGCCCACGCTACACCTGCTAACATGCTGCTACAATGTGATCCCACATGGTTGACAGAAATCTGTTACAACCTCACGAACATTCACACCACATGCAGGTCTTAGACTACACTGGTATACCCTGGTCTTCCATGTGTGGCCATGATAATTTAGCCCAGCACAAGCCCTGTGTTGCACCACAAGCATAAGAAGATGACTGCTTGGACACATGTAGTCTAACAGCTCAAAACTACATGCCAGTGCTTGTGTTCATAACACTGGCATACATGATCATCCAGACCGTTGCATTGTACAACCAAAGAAGCCAGTCATCTGGGGAGGAGGGGGGAGGACTGAATCTCCTGGTCATACCTGAGAGCTGTGCTCCACCTGTGCGATGACTTCGGGGTCCAGCGGTCTGTGGTTACTGAAGCTTTTGGAGCGCCCAGCGGTGGCAGCCTTGCGGAACTGTGGACTCTCCACCTTAGTCTTGAGGGAAGAGTGACGGGTGACGGAGTTGAGGACACTGTGGGCACTAACAGGTCGTTTGTCAGATGTCTCCCGGGGCAAACCTCCGATGGGCAGAGAGGTGGTTCTGGAGCCCACCGCAGAGCCCAGGGAGCGGTCCCCCAGTGCCTCAGCTGTCCGGAAAGTCCGGGAGACTACTCCAGGCTCTGGCCGTTTCCTCATCCTGCGACGAGGACAAAACCAAGGCAGTGGCGTTAATATTAATGAACTAATGGGTAGTGCGCATGCCCTTTCCAGACAAGCAACACACTGTGCCCTGTACAGTGCTCAACAACAGTATATAGGATCAGCACTGATTCGAGTGGAATAAGTCATCCTGACCAGATTTACAAACATACCCAACTGTTTTGAAAGGTGAAAGTTTGTCATTTTAAATAAAACCATCAGCTCAGTAATGTAGATGACAAGACAACTGGTTATGGTTATGCAAAATAATACATCAAGCCTATAGAGTCCAGGTTCGTCTCTACATTCCTGCCGTTTCTCTTACTTGTTCAAGTTGGCCAGGTAGATGTCAGCCACATGACCACCGGCAGGAGAGCTCACACTGCCCCTCATAGACACCTTCTCTTCAGGCAGAGGGGTGTCAGGCACAGCCTCCACCTCAGCCTTGGGGCTACCCCTCCCAGTGAAGCTGTCCTCCCTAGGGCAGTGAACAGGTCAGTGGTGAATGAGCTGGAAACCACACCTTGCCTTTGCATTTCAGGGTTTCAGCTCTGAACAGCTTCTGCTAAAACTTCCATGTCAAATTGGCATGTGACAAAGTGGGGAAACATGCTCTTGCAAAAAGTGCTTAAGGCACTGAACGAGATGCATCACCAGGGGATGTGCACTGGAAACTGCTCGTGCTTTTCCACTGTAGTCACTCACCAATCAGCTCCACATTTTAACTTTTGTATGACTAAGCACTGCCACAAACAACAAAAGTAAATTTCTGAACATAATTATAAAACAAATCTATCAAGAATAAAACAAGCGTTCAAAGGGTTATTAAAACAACTGATTAAAATTTTCTGCGATGGACTAGCATCCTATTCAGGACATACTCTGACTGATATAGTGTCCCATGCTTCCAAAACACACTGTGGACCACAGAGTCTGACTTGGAGAAGCAGTTAATGATGGTGAGTGTGCTACTGCTTACAACATTACCAGTTTAAGTGACTTGGCTTAGTTTCCACCAGTACAGAGAGATTTTTTCCACCATTAGTCAGAGACACCGCTGGTCTCCAAACCACCAACTCCAGTAGAGCTGTAGTGCAAGAGGCTGGACACGGCCTTACATGTCCTGGACAACGATGTACTGGTGTGGAACTAGGCCATCGATGCCGTTGTGGCGGCCCTCCCACCAGTCACTGGAAGCCCGACGGTAGAGCAGCAGTGACGCGCCCTTCCTGAAGGACAGCTCCCGGTCAGTGCGGCCTGTGTAGTCGTAGCGGGCAACGGCCTCGATGGGCTCCGACTCTGAAACAAGCGAGCACCCTGAGTTCAAGCCAGAGAGACGGAAGTAAGAGTGGTTAGAGCAAAGCAGACGTGTTAGCGCACAAAGGGTCTGTAACATGGCACAGTAAAAGCATTAGTCTTGTTAGCCACTCAGCTATATTTACACCTGCTGGAAGTTGCATCAAGCTGCCAACAACCTTTGGTACAGACAGATCCCTGGAAGTCTGAGAAGGGTTTAGGTGTAGACACTAAATGTCTGGTCAGAGTGAGGCAAGAACCGTTTTTATATTACAAAGCAAAATAAAGGCAAGGGGGGGGGGGAGCAGAGTAACTTTTTGCTGCAAGCAATGAAGGCATCCCCTCCCCTGCTCACCATCATCACTATTGTGAAGCTCTGAGGTAGTGTCTTGTGCTGCTTCATCCAGCAGGGGTGCTTCACTGTGGGGACTGTCACTGCAGGACACAGAAAGCCACACGTGAGCTCAGATATAAAGCATCAGGCCCGTTCCTCACACCTGTCATTGAGCAAGTATTACCAGGAATACAGGACTTAAACACAGGGTTGACAAGGCACTCCAAGCTTCACTGCAGAATAGAGCAGCAACACTGCAGAGGAACACGACAAAAGCAGAGCGAAGGATGGCTGCAGCCCAGGTGCTCAAAGCACCGTGGCAGTGGTAGTCTGGCTAGGAGGGCTATGGACCCACGAGGTACAACCGAGGCCCCAGACCCAGGGTGCTCAAGCAGCTAGAGAACTACCGACCCCATAACTCTTTGAAGTCTGAAGGATTTCTTTAGAAAGGCATGAAAACATCAAAGGGTGAAACTCAGATGCAACGCCAACTCCCATCCCCCCTCCAGGCTGGGGGTACAAGAGCGGGCTGAACACAGACACTTTATTGGCTAGGCTTTGTACAGGGAGAGAGGTCAGAGGTACAACACAAGGGGTGGGGAGCACAAACAAATTCATAGCCTAAAATCATACTCTTCTTCTACCCTCCCAACTGTTTGATACTGCAGGTGAGCAATTTGTGTGCAGGTGTTACCCCTTTGTTCTGTGTCCCAAGATCTGCATATTTGGAAAGTACTCCTCTAAAGAGACTTTGCTTCCCTCCACTTTGCCAATGTCTGTCTGTCCGTCCATGTTTGTTATCTGTACTGGACTTCTGTGGAAAGCTGCTGAGTGGTGAACCAGTAAAATAGAAATACCAAAATCTGTGTTTTCATAGCCACGTATTGGTAGCTGAGGATCTTGTCTATGCCCTTTTGTGTACAGAGTTGCATGTTGCTTTAGAGAAAAGCACCTGCTAAATTAATACATGTAAATGTGTTTTTCCTCTTATGAAACTTTTAAAGAAATGGCAGTACAAAAAGCAGGAGCCTAAACTCCAACACCAGTCTGGTATTTAAAGGATGAAAGTCATTAATAATACATTAATAATGTGGTGTGTGTCATAAGGCTGCACATATCTTGTGTATGGCTTAAGGTCAAATTGCTCTTGAAAACACCAATTTTGTTTTTAATGACACCAAAAGCACAGTACGACTGTCTGTTGTGAAGAGGTGACAGACAGCTGTCAACACTTGAAACAGAAGATGGAAAAATACAAAACAGAATTAGTTCCTCTTTTTGAGCTGCACTTCAAGTGAAGAGACTGGGAAGCACCAACTTAGTGATGCAAGATTTTTCCAGAATAACGAGTCTTTGGCAAGAGCTTCTTATTCAACATAAAGCTGCATTTCAAAACTTCTCAGTGAACTGAATTTGCTCCTGTAGGAGACAGGCAGCAAGGTGACGGGGGGGATGTCATCTTTGTCCCATCCTCCAGTCTGACCTTGAGCTGGAGGAAAGGAAGATACCATCGGGGAGCAGCAGAATCAGCAGTAATGGTAGCCTGAGGCCACCAGATGTTTGCAGCATTCCCAGCAGCTCACCAGTACTCCTCAGTGGCCCCACCGCGGTCATAAACAGGCCCTTCCAGCTCACGGTGTCCAGGGAAGATAGCTTCGTGGTGGATGATGATAGTCTTGATGAGCTCATTGACATGCGCCTGGCAGGAAACCTGGTCGTGGCCCTCAGGAACTGCCATGAGAGTGGGCCCAAAGCAGATGGCTAGATTGTAGGGGTCCATCATGTTCTCCTCACTATACTGGGACAGGCTAGAGAGAGAGAAAGAAGAAAGGGCCATGGGGCCAGTGTCAAGCTGGGCCCTGCCCCCCACTTCCCCCATATGTTATTGTGACAGAGGAAGTGAACACAGCAGGTCTGGGAACAAATGAGCGAGGGTTCGAAGGGCTCTGCTTCCACCCAGATATTTTGTTTTGGCAGGCTTCTGGCAGAATTCTGTCTCAGTGTGGCCCCTAAGGACCCATTCTGCAGCCATGGGGGCAGCAACTCTGTGCAAGCAGTGGAGTAAAAGGGACACTCATGCACCGCAATGCCTTTGATGTCACAGTGAAACACTGCTCAATTTCAGCTTCTCTGTAATATGAAAATCTTGGTAAACTGCCAAAGTCTGAGCGCACTGAAGGCTCATTTAAAAAAAAATGAAATAACCTCACTCCCTGCTAGTTTACTTAAGCATGGAACCCTACCCTGTCCCCTCAGCACCAATTCCCAGACACAGTCTGGAAGTGGGCAGGACAGATTCCCAGAAACACCATTTCAGTAAACTCCGAAAGGAGGACATAAGTGCTCAAGCTTGACTAGTTCTGTTGCAGGCCCAGAAAAATTCTCTGCCCAAACTTAAGGATGTCGACAGCCACCCCCACCTCACCAAACACTGGCTTGAGAAGCAAGCAGTTCTTAATTGTTCATCCCTAAATGCTAGATGCCCTACAAGCCCTTACGAGGGCTAAAGAACCAAGGTAGAGAACCTAGAGCTCTGGGAAAGGCACCTGGCATTCTGACTGGATTATACTGAATCTGTACCCACAGACAGACTGTAAGCAACAGGCTCATTCTTGGACAGTCACTGGGTTAACGGTGACCATATGCCTTATCACTGCCTTCTGTCCTCAAGTCACAATGTCACACTTGTGATGGAAAACACACTTTCATCCAGAGGCTAGAGAGTAGCCTGTAAACCCAGGATAAGACACAGAATGGCCAAAGGCAGTGGACAACCATGCTGTTGATGCTGATGTACAGAAGTGGTACATTAAATAAAAAAAAATTACCTAAGCTAGCAGAGACATAGATACTGGACCAAGGAAGAAAACAATACTACTGTAATGGACTGAATGGCAGAACCTCACTGGGCACTAGAAGTACGGTCACCTAGAGAGGCAGGAGCAGAGTACTGAAGCACTTACTGGTTGAGAAAGGCAAACAGGTATCTCATGACGACCAGTGTGTTGCTGGGCAATGACAGGAGCACTTTCCGGATGTGGGCTGCTCTCTCCTGGAGGTTCTCCATCGCTGTCACGCCATAGGCATACACGGACACACACAGCAGTACATTAGTACGCTTCTCAAAACCCTTCAGCAAAAATCATGCAGCCTAGACACTCAAATACCAGGTTATCAACAAGTCATGTGCTATGAACCACTGAGTGCATTCACTGCAGAGAACATCAACAGAAGCCCTCAATGTCCAACATTTGCTCCACTATTTAATTTCCAGACCAAGTATACTTGGCCAAGAACATTTTTGCCATTTGAAGCTCTGGTCTGTGCACTAAAGTTAGTCTGTTGGAGAGATCATGTTAACGTACAGACACAGGACATGAGGTCATGGAAGACTTCCTTTGGGAAGAGGGCATTCTCCAGTCCTCGGAAGTAGAGCTTGAGCACCCCTGCAATGGAGTCTATGTCATGGTCATTCTGGTCTCCTGTCAGAGGGTCTTCCCCTGTAGGTAAGACACACACACACACACACACACACACACACACACACACACACACACACACACAAAATCACCAACTCCAGCTCTGGCAAGGGTAGTGATGTTTTTCATTTTCTGGTTGACAATATGTAAATTTCATAATATACGCTGGCTTAATTCTTTTGCAACAATTTATGGATAAATAAATCAACCTCTAAAGCACAAATGTATACAAGAAGCATGGTGTTATCGGGGGGGGGGGTGCAGTGGGTACCATTGGTGCATCTCAGCTCCCGAATTCTATTCAGACCTAGTTCAGGCTGTGTGGAGTTGGCATGTTGTATGTCTATGTTCATGTGGGCTTCCTGCCACGCTCCAAAAAAATCTTTCAGGTGAATCTAAATTACCCTCATTGTTTACAGTATTTAAGTGAATCAAAATGTTATATTGCTCCAGTTTATAAATAGTTGAACAACTACAGGTAGTTCAGTGTGGCACATCTAACATTTTAAGACTAATATTTAATTGCTTTAAATAAAGGTGTCACCTAAATAAAAACAATGTCAAGATTACTTGTGCAACGTGTCTTTAATGCTACACTGTGACAGGTTACACCCCAATGCTGTGCTGCGGTTCTATAAAGATGCAGCATTCAATATGCAAGTATTAGGGAATGTAAATTCAAAGGGTACCCCTCTCAAAGGCGTTCTTAATGTCATTGACCTCCACCTGTGAGCCGGACACTCGGAAAATGCCCTCATGCTGTAGGCCTGAAAAGGAAAGCACAGGATCTTCGTAATAACATCAATGGAGACACACCACAATAAGAACAATGAACAACATTCATACATGGAAAAACAAAACTGGGAAAATCAATGTTGAGGCATCACTGAAGCAAACAGCCCACCGTGGCGACTAATGAATCGAATGCAGCTCTCCACCATCAGGGGAATTACTTGGCTGGACTCCTACAAAAAAGAAAAATAAATTAAAGGAGGAGGAAAATACACCGAAAGAGAGTGGGGGGGGGAAGTCAGCCTAATATGGAAAGGAGAAGAAATCCCATCACAGTCTTAGCATCACGGTAACGTGCGCCAAAAGAACTAGCAACAGAAATCAGCAGTTGCTAAGCAACCATTTCTTCCTGGCCCTTCTATTTATTTGACTTTGGAGAATTGCTGAGAGTGTGAATCGAGGGCATATTTCAGAGGCTCTCTATCAGTCTTCACCCGCCTCCGTGCCTGTTGAACTGGCAGTCATTCCCTTGGCATATCGCACGAATGCGCACGCCATTCTGGCACACAACCTGGGTGGGAGGCAGGAGCTACACACTATAGTCACCACTTCCCCTTATTTTTCACATATCAGTCCCTGATGACAAAACCCCCTCGCACTGCAAAAATGCAGAAGTAAAACACGTGCAATCTACAGGGAATAGCAGCTGCAATAGCAGTCTTATCGTTTCAAATTAAATACAGTTTAACAAAATTTCCAAATTATCCAATAATTCTGTAAATACCATTATGCACAATGTGCTTTCAATACAGTGTTTAAGAGGGCTAAACAGGAGACACTACTAATAGAGCAACAGAATTTCACACACAAAACACTTCTTGTACACGAGGGGGCACCAGACGTGCAGGAGCGGCGAGGAGGAACTCGGCTTTGCGAGGGTGTGCTTAGCTTAAGGAGTCTGTCCCTTGTTCCCCTTCTGCTGTTTCAGGTTACTGCTCTGCCACTCTACTTCTGCTGTGGTGGCTGTTTAGGTGTTTCGGTGGAAGGGAGGTGCTCTTTAACTAGCCAGACGTGACAGATGAGGACTGCAGGGTGGCAGAGCCTCAATAGCAAGATATTTCTGGCTGTTTGAGGGGCTGGCGTGTGTTTAGGGGGTCAGGGTTGGGTTCCCCCTGGTGGAAGAGTTCTCCTTAGGAAAACTCCATTGACACTGCAAAGACTGATTTTCATGTGGCTGTGGTGGTTGAAGGGGAATGAAACAAACATTTTGTGTACATGATAGATAGTCAAGGGCTGACAGACACACACACACAAAGAAAATAAACTCCCACAGGAGGTAAAATTACCTGCTTCCGCACTGTCGAGTTCCTCCTTCCGCTGATAAGCATGAAAGACAGAAGAAAATGGGCAGTCTGTCATTAGCAGATTGATATTATTTTCCTACAGCTCAGAGCCCTGCAACCACACCGCCTGAAACCATTAGGTTGGTACAAATTACACTGCAGAAGAGGAACCTATTTTTACCATTCACTGCTCTTAAAATACCATGCATAATGGTAGTTTCTGTGGGTATAATGCTTATGCCTCCAAAGTGAGCAGCGTAATTGTCTCTGATATACCTCAGCAAGCAGTGTGCTCACCGTGGTGTGCTTTAATTTACTGCAGAAAATCTGAACAACGACGATTCGAGAATTACGGACATGATGGAGTGGAACTGGCTACACTGATAAGCCTCTCACTAAACAGCAGCAGTCGAAGTCTGCCGTTCAGTAGCGTTTGCCTGCTACCCCCCCAGCCACAACTGTGGTACTACTTGTATATGGTGCATAGCTCTACAAAAGCCCTTCCCCCACTGATGCATGAGCACCAAGCAAAGGTGCCCACAAAGTATACAAGGAAATCAGTTTTACAAGCAGAATTGCTTGTCCTTGGGTGTTTAGTGTGTCTTTCATTGTGTACTTCTCTGTCACTACACCCACCTGGCCAGGCAAACGTCAGTCTTCTGGCCTAAACAGGAGGAAGGAAAGAGGAGTTTGTTACTATTCTGTCAGCAGCCACAGGGGGAAATTGCAGCAGTTGGACACACAGCTGAGAAAACTTACTTCCTCAGATGACTGACCCCACACCTTCAACACCTCCCACCATCATGGCTTTCCTGCCACTCACATCCTGAAGCATCCCACAGTCCCTGGCGCAGCTGACCTATACACAACAGCAGTCCCCCAATCCCATTCTCCCTGAGATGAGTCGCGTGAGCCATCGCTCTGACCAGCATGATGTGCAAACCACGCGCTGTATGCACGAGCGCCCCTGCCCTGCCAAGGCCTGACATCGAGGGGAAACTATTCACAAGACCACCATGCTGCGGCCTGCAGGGGAGTGCATGCTGAAACAGCTGTCTCCTCACAGAAGGGTGCCGAACTCCACTGTCCCGTGTCCGGGAAAAACGATGATGGACAATTCAAGGACTGCCTATGGGAGCTATCAAACATGTGACAGGGTCAAAACTTCGTACACATCATGCCAGCAGCCAAGGTCAGCTCTGGCAAAGAGAAAGAAGTGAAGATGCTATTCAACTAGAGGACAATGTGATAGTACTGGCAAACATATGATTCCCATTTCCCTCCCCTTGCTTTAAAGCTCAGCTTCACCCCTATCACCAAACCCTTCAGCTACACTCTTCTGCCCCTAGACTGCAGTTCTGCTAGCAGACCCAATAGCCATGAATGGGCTCAATTTTCTGTTACTATAACAACTCATTACAATCAGAAAGCAATTGAAAAAGTAACAGCAAACTAAAGAGCTTGAAGAAAATGAAACTGATTTCTGAACAAATAAGCTTGACGAAAAAACAGAAGGCCAGAGTTACGCATGTAAAGAATGGCAAATTAAGAGAGCAAAAACAAATTTCCTGAATTTAAGACCATTCATTTTCAGGTGCCGTCAGGCACACACCCAGCCCTGCCCTTCCCTAAAGGACAACTCACTCTCTCCCAGTGTCTTCTGGATGAGATCGTGTTTGGCCTCCAGCTTGGTGATCAGATTCCTCCCCTCCAGGAACTCCTTCAGCTTCTGCAGAGAGAACAGGGGACGGGTATATACCATGTTAATGCGATGTCAAAAGGAACGCTGTTAAAGCACAGAAGTCTGGATCAGATGAGGATGAGTGATGAAGTTGGGGGATTGTGGGATTCCTGGTACACATAGAGTTCACTCCCCTTGGCTCCAGCTGGCTGTGCTGTTACTTACACGTCAAGCAGTGGTGTGAATCGCTTCTCAAGTGCTTTATTCCCAGTCTGTGGCACTTTGTAAAAACTCAGTAAAAATATGCAAATGGGAACTCAAAAGCCTACTAAACTCTCAGATGAAAGACCAGCTGTCTAGAAGAAAGACTCCTTACTACCACCACAATTTCAATCAAATGTGGTCTCCCAGAACCCTCTGCCTGCAGGGCTAATGGCCTTATCTCTTATAGAACTAAGAACTGCAGGTATTGTATCAGAGGCGCTCCATGGGGGACAGTCTGTACTGTCGGTGTGCAGCAGAGAAAAGTACAAGTAGAAACTGCAACCACAGAAGATAGCCATGGTTGCAGATAGGGAAAAGAAACAAGCAGCTGCAGGGGAAAGTGAGACAGAAGGCACTTCTGCCAAACCTCAGCCTTTTGGCTTTGCTTAAAACCTCTTGGACTGCAACAAAACCAAGAGCGGATCTAAGGACAAAAATAAACCAACTCTCAGAGGCAGAGCTCTCACTGAAGTGCTTATTTGCTCCTTGTTCGTGCTGAAATCACTGAATGCAGTTGGTTTCTCACTGTTTCAGGGCAGCAGGAATCACAATGATTAGAACTGCTGCCTTATACCCAAGTTCAAATCCTACCTCCTGCTGTAGTAGCACTGATCATGGCACTTCCCCTAAACGGATCCAATAAAAATAAGCCAGCTGTATAAATGGGTAAATCACTGTAACCAGTTTTAAACTGAGCAGCTCTGGAGAAAAGCATCTGCTAAATAAATGCAAATGTTTTGGAGTTACATGCATTGTCACTGATGCCAGGTGCTGTTAGCCCTTCTTTCTCTCCAGCCCAGGCCACACACCGTAAAGTAGAACTGCTCAGTCTCCTGCTGGTTTGCCCTCCGCTTGGCCAGGCTAGGCTTGCTCATAAATGACTCGGACACAGTGGACTTGACAGACTCCATGGAGTTGCTGTGGTGAAAGCAGTCTGTCACATCATAGTCCTCAATGGTCACCATGTCCTGGATGGTCTGCAGTGTGGCCTCCATGGTCTTCTTGACCTACGAGTATGAGAAATGGGGACAGAAAACCTGTAAACATTTGATAGATTGATCAAAATGGGTCTTCGGCAAGCCAAAGGCAACACTAAGGAACCGCTGTGCCACTCAGGAGTATCTACCCAGGAACGAACTACAGAAATACTGATGGATTTATGCGATGTAGCAATAAATTAGGACATGATGCCATTTAATGATGTTTTAAGTCCAGGTCTGATTCAGGTGGGGGAATCCTTGTTGAAGGCTGGGCACCAACCTCTTCATTTTCTATCCTGAGGGTAGAGAGGCGGGACTGCAGCTGTTGGCACCTTTGGAGAAGATCACCTTGCAAAGGCTGCTGGGCACACATGTATCCCACCTGGATAGAGGTAGATCAAGGACAAAAACTGAATTCCAGAGACAATGTTCTAACAAAAAACGTATGCGCACATATGATCACCCACTGTCACACTAACCTAATCTGTCATATCATTTTGAAAAATTATAGATTTACAGCATTTGTTCACAAAAAAGTGGAATTGACCTGGTACATTAGGATGTGAATGACCCTGCCTTGCATCCACTGAAGACTTTATTCTGAACCTTTCCATTTGAAAGCTTAAAGCAATTGCAACTAGGCTCGGGTGTAATCTGCTGCAACATCCACATTAACATCAGACCTCTCTTTGTGCAACTCCAGTTAATATTTCACAGAACTTCAACACTGAAATGTTCAAGATGTTCTGGACATTCACCATATCTGCAAGCTTTGCCACATTCAAGACAGACAGGAAGAGATGTTATACCCCATGCATATTTTTCAACGGTTGTACACAAGGACCCAGTCCACCCACCAACCCGAAGACACAAAGAACACCATCCAGCACAGCCAAACATCTTCATGACCTGAGACCAAGAAGCTTAACTGACTTCTCCAACCTACCCACCAAACCAAATCTAACCCACCTACAAATAACCAATTCAATCCTAACCCACCAACACACACACACACACACACACACACACACACAAAAAAAAAAAACCCAAACCACACCTAACAAAACACCTAAACCAAGCCTAACCAAACAAAAAAGCAGCCATCAAGCCATCCCACTAACAAAAAACCAACCGTCAAACCATATGCCTCCCCAATAGCATCCTCAAACGACACTTAACGCAGTGACGTAACAGCAATGGCCTGCAGAACCTGGAGCTGCTTACCCACATCAGCCAACAGCTTCCAGCCCCATGCGTTACCCCTACTACTCTTCTGCCCACACAGAACCAATTGCTTTAGCTAAAAACTACCAACAGGCAGAAAATTCACAACTTGCCGCTTACTCTCAAACACACCTGCTAAACATCTAAGAACTTGAGTATGGAGCCAAGTATAGCGCCCCTGCCCCAAACTAACCTTACACCCTGACAAAATGCACCTCAGCGTCACCACACCACTACACAACTTACAAGAACCATTGCCACCTGCCCATTGTCTAACATTTTGTGGCGTTGGTAGCACATCAAAAGTCGCTTCAACAATAAATTTAAGGCGACTCTCCTCCATCGCCCACACATCTTGCCAGCGTAACTTCCTCCTCTCCACGCCTTCCCAGTTCACTCACTGACCCTGCTTAACTAATACGAGCACCTTTGCACACCTTGCCTCCTCTTCCTGCCCCCAGACCTGCTCAACAACCAACTGCCATCTGTCTGTCCCCAGGGCACCATTCCACAACCACTGCAAATGGCCAGAGCCAAACCCTGCCTTCTCTCTCTACATGTGCCCAACCATGTCCAACAACATCAGTGCCCCTTTTGCACTCTGGACTCCATCTCTGGGGTTCCACCCCCTACCTGTCTTCACTGATGGCACCACCTTCCTCACAATCTCATCTTTTGACTCCTTTAGGGTCAGCTCCAAATCCACCTCTGCACACTTGTATTCCTCCACCAAACTTGATACCAGCAGCTCCAACATGCCCTTACCATATAACGCTACACTACATAAACAGCGTGGCACTTCCAGCCATCTTCTTATTGCTGTACTAATAACTCACTCGAGCTTCTCCACCTCCCGGACGGAAAACTCATATACCATAAGTGGCCACCTAATACGTGGCAAGAGCACGAACTGCAGACACCACAACTTTAACTTCCCTGGAAGGAGGGATGCATCAATCTCTTTATGCCTTCCACAACCACTTCCCTTAGTGCCACAAAGAACTATACCATCTACCCTACCTATACCCTAAGCGTTACAAAAAAGTCAGCTCAATATAAATCTTGACTGAATTCTGTTCCCAAGCTTTCATCTCATGGTGGTCAGAGGTTTACAGATACTTGCACAACTACATGTCCTCCAAGGCAGAAAGCCTTCATCTCCAGTGGGTAGAGCAATTATGAGCTAGGTGAATAGAGGAAGTTAACATGAGCAGAAATGTTCGCTGAAATCTGCAAGCTAGGAAACGATCTCTCACACACACACACACACACACACATACACACATACACACATACACACATACACCTTTTGTACATCAAGATAAAGAACCATGGTAAATGAGCAATAAAAATGTAAGCAGACAGAAGAAAATTCCTGAAGAGTCTAAGGTGTGCTGCTAGGAATGGGTGTAGAACATTTCACAGAAGTCTCTATGGTCAATACACACTCCTCTAACCCTCCAGACCACCGCCAAGTCACTGTATATACTAAGCCCCACTGGTTCTGTTTCTCACAGCCTTGTAAGATGTTCACACCAACTCAAGTACAGTGTTTGCTTCCAACATCCTAAAGGGTTTCAACAGAGCAGCTCATCTCTCCCAAAGTACCACTTCTGCAGGAATGTTTTCTTAAACAGTGGAAGCTTAATACTGCAGACAGCAACTTGCACAATAAGGTTACAAATTCTCAGAAGAGCCATTGACAAAGGCAATTCAAAACAGAATTAAAAATACAGATACATGTAGGAGCTGCAGGAAGCAAAAATGTTACAGTTCCCTAAAGATGGTTAAATCAGTGCGCACGCACGCACGCAAATTCACATATAGCCACTATTAAGAGAACACATTTAATGGATTTTCTTCCTGTGCCTCAACATTTATCAAGGACAAATGTAAATGTGAGAAAAGTAAGAGCCCTGAGGCTCATCTCTTAGGAAAGTCCAGAAACAAAGAAATCAAGGACAGGGCATGATGATGGAGAGCAGGGCCCCCTTGCTCTGTATGGTGGAGCAGCCAGGACAGCTTTGCTCAGCATTGCTATCCATGATATTAAAAATGTTCATTTTGGGGAATGGGGGAGAGAGATTCGTCTCTGTAGGGTACATGCACACATGGCAATGTTCACAGAGACAGAATCCCCAGACTGTTCCTGACTTAAAACAGGAATTATGCCAACCAGTGCTTCCACTGGTACCTTTCTACCCCTATGTTGTAGAGAGTACTGAACACAAAGAGTTACTGCCATTCTTACAGTGCTGGCAGCAGTAGGATGTCAACATCTGTGCAAAGAGACCCCCCCCTTCCATACTTGCAGACCATGGGCACAGCAATCAACAGCTCACAGCTCAGTTGCACAGCTTCATTAAAGGGAAGCCGAGGGATGTCTGCTACTTTACAGTTTGCCAATTTAACACCTCCACTGCTTCCACAACCATTATTCAGACTGTAGGCGGGCCCCCCAGTAGAGCTGCTCCCTCACCTGAGGGTTACAAGTACCACTCTCTCCCTCTCCACTCACTGTAAGCTCCCAGGCACTCGCTGCCAAGGATAATGAAATTGATGATATGACAGCAGGCCTGAGCAGTGAAAGACTGCAATGCCCGGAGAAGCAAGGTTGTGAGATACACTAAGGCGACATGTTCTCCATCAGTGTGCCTGAAATCATGATGGTGCCATCCAGCAACTTTCTTCTTGACAGCTGGCCAGCAGTGTCGCTTCATGCCAATGTGCAGCATTACACTAATGACTCTGCACAGAAGAGGCCTTATATATTCCATGCTGTTAAGAAAACCAGTAGGCTGAAATGTGAAAGAACATAATGTATTCCAGGAAATTTCTCTCTCTCAGCTGTTTGTGTGCTTTCTGTGAAGTTGTATGTAAGACAATGCCCTTTGACAGACTTCCATCCTGTCCTGGATGAACCTCATATTATGCCTCATGCTTCTCACCATACACTGTAGATCACCACATATTTATCTGCACAAGTGCTTTGAGAAAATGAATGCATCATGGATTACATGTAACAGATTTTCACAGTGCCCTCACACAAACCGCTGAGTTATCCCACCAATCCAACTCCTCTCTCCACTCCTGAAGACTGACCATATCTCCCATGTGGGACTGGAAGTCAAAGCGCATGGGGGGGCAGAAAACATGGTTGTAGTTCTCCATGAGGCGCTGTTTGTCAGCAGTGGCATCCAGATTCTCTGCCGCATTCTCAATGGCCTCCAGTCCACCGTGCTTGGATGTCTCCACGTTGAACTCTGCTGAGAGGTAGGTGCGGAGGGCTCGGTTGAGGCTGGCATGGTAGCCCAGGTCACAGCACTGAGGTTTAGGGAACGTGGGTTGAGACAGGAAATGGATTAAAATACAAATAAAGCAACAAAAATTGAGAAGTGCTTACCTACTAGAAGAACAATATTCAAGAATGCACAAGCAGCAGGAGAAAGCTCTGCTGAAAGACCTCAGAGGTGTACAGCCATGCTTGCAGATCACAATCAATGTTGGATTTACACAGTACCCTAGCGTTACAAACGTTTCAGTTACAAATTGTTAAAGACATGAACTTTTTGTTTTGTGTCTGAACATATTTTTCTTTGGTAGTTCATTTATAAATTTTTAATTGGAATGGGGAACCAGAAGAATTCAACCCACTTCCACAGTCTTCACAATTTCTGTGTGGTGTTTAGTGCCAGTAAATAAGAATGATGAGGATTTATAAGATAACCCAGTCACCACTCAGTATTAAATATGAGTTTGTGGAGTTTAGGATTTTTATTTTTAGTAACTGTAAATTAGTTTTAATATAGATAAATGTTAGGAAAAAGGTTCATATACTTTTGATTTATTGCAAAGAGACATTTACAGAACCTATCTACCTAAATGAATTTATATCTTTATTAATACACTTATGGCGCAGTGGGTTGGCCCACAGTCCTGCTCTCCGGTGGGTCTGGGGTTCGAGTCCCGCTTGGGGTGCCTTGGGATGGACTGGCGTCCCGTCCTGGGTGTGTCCCCTCCCCCTCCAGCCTTCCGCCCTGTGTTACCGGGTAGGCTCCGGTTCCCCCGCGACCCCGTATGGGACTAGCGGTTCTGAAAATGTGTGTGTGTGTGTGTGTGTGTGTGTGTGTGTAATACACTTATTGTATAGGTGGTAAAGCAAACAGAAAATGGCCAGATGCTGACAAATTTCACCTTCATAAAATTTTAACTACAAAAAAAAAAAAAAAAAATAAAATTCAAGTTAATAAAGGTAAAATTCCTACAGTGTAGCGGCATCCTATCCAGTGTTCTCTGCCACACCCTGTATTTACATAATAGGCTTAGAAACAGTGACTCTACATTGGACAAGCATTTGCTGAAAACTGAATAAATTACAGCAATTTTTAAAATCCATTACAGCTTTAGCTGAGGTTTTTACAGAATCATACTAGATGTCTGTATTAAGCTTTCATTAACTGCCATGTAGTGGTAAAAGTGACAGTTTTGAATGTACAAAGTTATAAACAGACTTCCAGTCCCAACTGTATGTGTAAGTTAAGGAGCCCGTGCAGATTTCAATGAGGTCCCCGCCAATCGTTCATTAACAAAAATGGGAACGCCTGCTGCAAAAGAGATGTCACAACTAATCATTTGTCTCAGAGTAAATACATATAAATAAGCATCCAAATAAAAACAGTATTTACACAGTTCTGGGACGCAATTTAAGATTCACATGTCGGCATATTCCACAAACACTCAAAACATGCATTCCAAGTAATCATATGAGCAAGAAAATGACAGACCTTGATAATAAAGTGTATAATAGTTTGTATTTTCTATGACATGTATGTCACTTTAGAGAAAAGCATCTGTTAAATGAATAAATGTAAAGACCGTGCAAGCAGTGGACACTGGTAAATGGTGAAGAAAGCCCAAATCAGCTTTTGTGTGTATGTGTATGTGTGTGTGTGTGTGTGTGTGTGTGTATGTGTGTGTGTGTGTACAGTCCACCTACTTACTCACTAAAGATTGCACGATAAACTGTATTAACAGTTTATGTTCATTTCGTGCAAAGGTCAGTGGAGCCCTTAATGAATATTGCATTTCATATTCATGTACTTAGGGTCAACCAAAGGCAATACTAATATACATTCAATAAACTATGGCGGCAACCTCTCCAGTAAAATGACCTGAAGAGTATGAAGTACCTGAAGCACGTGGTATGTCTTATTTAGCAGTGCCTTAACAGTCACTCAAGGAGATCGCGACATAGTCAAGCTGGTTGAGGCCCTGAATTCAATCTGTGATTAAGGTCACAGGGCGGCTTCATGATAAAGGAATCGAACAAGGCTGTCTCAAACACTCATATGATTACATGAGTTAAAGTCATTTGTTGGAACCAGAACACAGTACGTGCACTGAGGAAATGCTTGAAGTATTCAGAAATGATAGAAAGCATTGAAGAACCTTCAGAACAATAAGTTTTTCTGCAATTTTTATTTTTTAGAAGACAAAGATCTAGCTGAGCTCATCATGTTCTGTAGGCTGGCATTTCCTTGATTTCTGCTTCAGAGGAAATGTCTGAATACCAAGTCACATGGCATTTTAGTGCAAATGAAGCTCTACAACACAACCTACAAATTGGAAGTCTGGTTCTTAAGGTTTGCGCATATGATGTGTGTTCTCTTCCCATAAACTAAAGTGATACACAATACCAAAGGAACAAATGTGTTTCAGTCCTGGAATTTGCTCTTACCTACCTATCACCAGCTCTTAGATATCAGGCACATCATACAGGTTTTCCCAAAAAGTTATTTAAATGTTTGCTTTTTTGGTCTTGTTACATGAGAACGCTATAACCAGCACACAGATTCAAAAGTCAACTTACATCAATGAGGTCAGAGAGATCATGGATATAGTACTTGAAGACACAGCAGTTGGTGGCTTCCAATGCCAGGAGGTACTCATTCCTGGCCTTGATGGCTTTCAGCTTGTTTTCAGTGTATTTGGCTTGACGCTGTGGGATACAGGAACAACAAGAAAGAAAAACAGGAGCAAGACAGACAGTGACCAGGTTAGACAGCAAGTATGATAACTAAGAAATAGTGACAAGTGAGGACCCCCCGCCCCTTTTGCTTCACTGTTCATCATTACACATTCCACCCATTCGCACAGCCGCATGTATGCGACAGCAATTCACATTAAGGATGCTGCTCAAAGGAACAGCAGCAGCTTCCCAACAGACAGCTGAACACCAGATACTTAGAGAAACCGGCAAAGACACCTTCACAAAGACACCCGAAGATGTCAGCTTAACTTGATGTTCACCTAGACCACCTCAATCAAACAGCAAGTCCACTCTGTGCCTCACCTTCTCCTTCATCTTCTCAATCTTCTTGACAGAACTGCGGCGTACATGCTTCTCTTCAGTCTTGACACTGGCGAGGGAATCGGGGGAGCGTGGTGTCTGCTTCTCCTCCTGCTTGACGGAGCGCCCCATCTGCTTCTCCTCCTGCTTCTCAGCCTCCTTCAGCTTGCTCTCTGCATTGATGCTGTCAGTGTTGTACATGTGATAGGTCTTCATCACCTAGTGCGGGTGGGCAGAGAGTCAGTTCAGGGGAACGATGTCCTTTAACGTCAGTGTTCCGCTAAGCCCAAAACACAGCTGCTTAACTGTGTCAGATTTTCCATAAACAAAGCAAACAGCAAAATAAATGTTGTGTGGGACTGTTCACAGCCAGAATTATCACACAACACAGTAGTGGAATTAATCACATTAACATTGAGGAAGGAGTTACAATAGGCTGTTCCAAAAGCTCTCAGAGCAGGGCTCCATTCTATGAGCATTACTATTCAAAGAATCAAATATTCTAATTAACAAAATGTAGACCATTCATAGCAGTACTGATTAGCCTAATGAAAACAGAAAATGTTAATGAAAATAGGCTAAAGTGGCTCTATAGGGATTGACAATTCAGATTTGAAAAAAAGCTACCAAAAATATTGCCGATCAAAAATATTTTCGCGCAAAAGGTGCCAACTTTAGGCAAAAAAAAAAAAAGACAACCATATTCTCCCAGCAAAAATGTAAAGCAAAAAGATTCTGTTCTCAGAAAATGTAGGCAATGATCCATCAAAGCCATAACAAGGACAGCCTACGGCTGTGCTGTGGTTGTAGATGTAGGCAACAATGTCGCCCCACTTCTCCCCCACAGCCTGATTGTCGCCAGAAATGACAGCAATTTACAAGCAAAAAAATTGCTATGGGCCACAAAGGTGGGAAATGACAGAGGCCAATGAGCTGCCTGCTACAGGCTGAAAAACCATCAAGCTAGTTCGTCCCCCTGGTGAGAAGAACTAGCTAATTCAATGAGTGAAGACTGAAGGGAAGGCCAAGCAGAGCGTGCACAATTCTTCCTGTTATCGAGGGGGGAAGCGCAATATATTCCAAACATATTGAAATGCTGGGAACACTACCACCCCAATGCAATAACAACTTTGCACTGCTCAACCTTACATAATGATGGTGTCACGTGAACAAGACCTCACTATCATTACCATTATCAGAGCTATGTAAGATGTATGAAGAGCAGCCCCCTTTCTCTAAGCTTTCCCCAGTATGCTGTTCTGCAGGCACACGGGGTGCCAAGAAACTGGCACAAAGACAATCGACGCAATGAGTCTCCAAGGGGGCCGAGTGCGTGTAACACGGCCGACTGTGACATGCTCTTAACCATATCAAACAGCACACACCCTGAACATTTAAAGTGCACGCTTAATGGCACCACTTTGGTTCATAAATGAAATACATAGCAAGGGAAACCGCTGGTGTGAGAAGTCCTCTCAAAATCCATTAGGCCTTTGCCTCTCTTTGAATAAATGTATATTCAAAAATGGTTTGCAAAATAAGAAAAAATTTTCAGGCATGCAAGTAACTTGTTACAGATGCTCTCTACGTACAATGGCTCAATTTCCGATTTTTGGAAGTTACGGTGGTATGATAGTGATACGGATTTGGTAGAATCTTTACTTTGAATTTCGATCTGTTCCTGAGCTTGCGATATGTGGTACGATATTCTTTCCCAATGCTGGGCGATGGCAGCGAGCTGCAGCATCCACTCAACCCTGCTCGCAGTCTCTGTAGCGATCACGTGAAAGAGCGGAAACAACTGCAAGTGTAAACAAGCGATACTGTGTTGAAGATGTTTTTACTTTGTGTTTTCACATCCCATCATGTCTACTCAACACTCATGTGCATCTCCTGCTTAAATTTGCCCAGCTGTAGGCCATGGTAAATGTTCTGAGTACATTTAAGGTAGGCCAGGCTATGATATTTGGTAGGTGTGATACTGTATTCTTTTTCCAGTTATAATTTTTCCACGATGGGATAATTGGAACGCTACCCCATTGAGGAGCATCTGTAGTTTCCTGCTTATCTTTAGCAGTATGTGTATTAAAGATGATCTGCCCATTTCAGAGTTTCTAACACATACCGCCATTTAATGGGCTGCTGCTTTAAAACTATAAAACATGCATTTTTGATCTTTCTTGAACATTTAAGCAGAGGTTCAGGTTTCTCTATGGGCCTGGAAATTGATTACAGTGATTTCATTCAGGGGGAGTTGAGGATGTAGCTGATATCAGCTAACAAGCAAGAGAACAGAAAAGCATTCTTTGAAACACTAAGCATCTACAATGGATAAGCCACCCCATCCTACATCGCAAACAGGCAAATGAAAGCATTGCATTAGAAAGCCCATTTCTAATTCCTTTTTATAAATGAACCATAACAACTCATTAAAAATGGGTGTTTCGAGGAACATGGCCTTAATTAGCATTACACTGAAATCCCAACTCTGCGTCTGCGCCAGGCTGGCTTTGTCCAAGTACCGCCCAAGACAAGTTAATAACAGGGCAGGGCAGGGAAGGGCGGAGTTGGGGAGCTGCTGGATCAAAGAGGCTACAGTCAAGCATCACGTCTGCTTCTGCAGGGAAAGGCAGTGCATCAACCATGTTGGTACCATGGAAACCAAAACCTTGGCCTTTGCTGTCCTCTGCAACCTCGACAGAAGTGATCTGGTAATCAGAATCGGTATCGCGGCCTACAGGAGGTAACTACACTAACATGCTTTCGGAATTATGTAAAAATACATAAATACACCATTTTCTGTCTGAAACCCATGAGTGGAAGTCAACTTACACTAAAGGATAGGTGCTTGTTGTGATAATCTCAAACCATTTATATTCACCTTGGGAGCAGCAGCAGAATTCTGCTTACATAAACAATTTGCCTTTCAGCTACCTACTAAAAAAATGCAGCCAATCATGTAACACAGCTCACCACTACTTATGGATGCACATTTGTCAATAAAATACATCATCATTTATACATACTTTGGAAATACACAAAATCCAAACACAAAAAACAAAACGTCAAATGAGGTAAAGTGCAGATTACTTCAAATAAGCAAAACGTAAAGCATGTATACTAAAGGTTAAAGGTTCAGCTTGATTTATTAATTAAAAAACGTCAGCCAAGAAGGTATAATACATCATGATTGCACTGTGAGGCGATGGGGCAACAAAAAGGCAGTGTTGCTGGAATTACCATTAACACCTTGTTTTAAGCTCAAAACAAAAACATGTAGCTCAGTTTCAAATATACTTCAACATAATAAAGATTTTAACCAATATTAGCAAACAGATTGGTACTTTAACACTGCCGGACTGAAGCTGCAGTGGTTATGTGGTTTTAAAAAAGTGCCAGCTTCAGTAAATCATCTAGGCACAGAAGGGAAGGTCTCAGTCTTCACCCATTTCTTCTGTTTGACTCAAAATCAGCTATGCCTTTCACACCAGTTATTCCCCACAGTGACTCACAATTGCACCAGAAAGCATGCACATGGGACATTAGCTGCTGTCGAGTCCTCCGACATTCAGAAAGAAAGACTCAAGAACGTGCCACCTCTAGATCCAACCCTTTCCTGGCAAAGTATGGACCTTCAGCACTCAAAAGCAGCATGAATATGATCCCCACACAACCACTGTGCAAACATCCACCGGCTTTCACTCTTCACAGCTTTAAAGTGACCAATCAGCTCCAATTGGAGCTGAGACAGAGAAAGAGACTCTCCGGCTGAGAAGAGACTGTCTAGCGGCATGGAACCTCAAACCCAAAAGACAAACTGGAGGAGGGGAGGGGAAAAACTTCCACTTTGCAGTTTCTGAAAAGGCTGATGAGATGAGGAGAATCTGGAAGGTATTGGCGAAGGAAACGTGCAGCCAATCACCTCTGGCAACCGTAACAATAACAGAGAAGCCAGGTGCACCAAATGGAGCTGTGGCACAGCACCTCTGTTCAATGCCACTGCCAATCACTCAAGCGCTAACAAGGTTCTGGTCACTTATCCCCAGCGTGAGCCTGGGTTTTCACTTTGTGTTACACTTGTCTTTTGCTGTTTCGTATGACTATATTCGTTATACAGTGGTGCCCCCTTACCCGTGGGTAACTAAAACCACGGTCCGAAAATATCAAATGGAAAATTCCAGAAATAAACAATAAGTTTTAAATTGCACGCTGTTCCAAGTAGCAGGATTAAGTGTTGCGTGGTTCTGCTTGGGCCGCGAATCATCCCTTTGTCCAGCATATCCACACTCTATACCCTACCCACCCATTAGTCACTTAGGAGTGTCTTGATTATCAGACCAACTGTCACGGTATTGCAGTGCTTGTGTTCAAGTAACCCCCCACCCCCGTTTTTTTTTTTTTTTTTAAAAAAAAAAAAAGACTATTAAAAAAAAAAAAAAAAAAAAAAAAAAAAAATACTTAAACCACATTCACATAACTTTCATTACAGTATAGTTATACTTGTTCCATTTTATTATTAGTTACTGTTAATCTCTCATTGTGCCTAATTTATAAATTGAACTTCATCATAGGTGTGTATGTACAGGGGAAAAAAAAAAAAAAAAAAAAAAAAAAAAAAAAAAAACATAGTACCGAACCCTGTATATTACTATCTGAGGGTTCAGGCATCTGCTGGGGATCTTGGAACATATCCCCTGCAGATAAGGGGGGACTACTATACAATAATGGCTGAGGAGAATTTGGGGGTTCTAAGAGTGATGACAGCTGATCATGCTTTATGTGAAGTCAGATCATCAGTTTCTAAAAACCATAGGCTTGTCATTTTATCTACATTTGTGTGGGAATTTTATCTGTTTTTGGTGTGTATTTTTATTTATTTATTTTTTTTTAAACAAAGTTTTAGGAGGAAAAAAGTCCAAAGATGGAACAGACACATTGCTCATCCCCCCACCCCCCACCCCCCACCTCGGAAGGGAGGGTGTGCGTGAGGTACTTACTGAGTATAGCTCATTGAGGACCTTGATCAAATCTTCCTGGAGCTGGACGCCAACCTCTTTGCTCTGTGGAAAGAAGCGAGAAAAAACAGCTGAGAGGCAGACAGTGGAGATTAATGAGTCGGGGCCCACGGCACACTGTTGCTCTCTTCTGATTACCTGAAAGAGAAAATCACTGCACTGCTGCTATCAATTAGGTCCATGTTACAAGCCGGAGCTGGAGTGAGTAATAGGAGTGATATCCACCTGCACACACAGCCTCTCTTCGAGAAATTGGATACAAACCTGTGTCGAGTGATTAGTCTACATGCTCCATGAAGCATACACATGTATACACAACTATACAACCAGAATAAGAATCGCTCACTGTTCATTGTTAGGAGGCTGGTTCAGAATGATCAATATTCAGGTTTTGAAAAGGCAGGAGATGAGGTTGTGAAGCAGATGACATGATTTGGGCCCTCTGACACCATCAAACGCCAAGCACAATGTGTACGCGGAAGGTGTTAATGAAACAAACAGAAGCCTCTCTGAGCTGTTGAACACGGAACTACTGCTCAGGGCAGGATGCAGGGACCAACATGGAAAGTTGCAGAGAACACACAAGCGACACACACCAGCATCACAAAAAATATCAGCTCAATTCCTGCATTGCTTTCATTGTGGACTCCAAAATGACACTCATTTATTGTCTAACACACACAGAGCTATGTTAGTGTGACCCTCTGAACAAGGCACTTCCACAAAAGAATTCCACCAATGCAGAAACCATATGGTCACACGCTTTCATCCTACATGTCGACTGAAAGAGAATCTCTATTTAACTCATTGAAGGAAGATGATGGGCTCCAGGGAGGTCTGTGAAAACCAGGCCCGCACTCCCTGTAGGCTGCATTAATAAAACAATTTTAAATTGTTTCATCAAGGGTACGGGAGAGATGGTGGGGGGGGAGATGTGTCAGAATAAATAATGTACTGTCCAGGACAGAAGCAGGACTAGAAGTGCAAGAGCAATGCGACTTAGTCTCCTGTCCTCACTGTCTCTTTAACTCCTGCCCCTGATTTATGGGAGCCAGTGTGGGGCCTCTATGAAGGATCGTCCCCTTCAAAACACGCTCAAAAAACCATCCACAACCATCACAATGGGTCCATCTCACAGGACAAATGGACAGCCCACCACCCACCACTGCTGGGCAGGGTGCACAGCAGCTAATGGAGATCACGCAGTTTCAATTACACTGTGCCTCTTTGTGTGCAACCACACGATGTGCTTTACTACAGTAGGACTATCACTGCATGGCACAGTAATAGCAGAACATCCGTCATATTAAGTACATTGAGGATACCACTGCAAATCTGTTGTGATTTATAACTAGGCAGCATGTGACACACAGCTGATCATAAACAGACCCCTCTTTAAGCACGAGGCCCACCTACTATTCTCAAACTCAACTGCAGAAACTTCATTTCACCATCTCATGCTGGGAATAAACTGTCACTGCAGTAGAAAAGGCCCATCCATGTGGAAAAAGACAAAATATCATTCTATTCCATCCTGATAACTCAGAGTATGAGCCCTGAGTCACCAAGGGCTCCAGGCATTGTGGCTTATCATGCAGTTCTGGATGCCATTTCATAATTGAAGTAATTATCTCTTTAATTGGTTGGCACAGTTCTCTCTGTACTCCGAGTGAATCAACAGTACCAAATTAATTCTTCCCCCATGCAGACAGCAACAACACTGCTAATTTGCATACAATAAGCAAGGATGTCGAAAAGTCCGTCCAGGGGATTTATCTTGTGACACACAACAGTGGACTTAGCAGGAAACTGACAAATGGGGTAAGAACATGTGTCCAGAGGACACAAAATGCATACAATTTGCACTGCTGCAAGATTCCATGAACGTCCTCAACCCTCAGACCAGTTTATCATCATCATCATCATCATCATCGAAAAAGCAGGTGTGGTGGTGGAGTAGGTTTGTCCAGTGCCTCGCTGTTTGGCGGGTCTGAAGTTCAAGTCCTGCTTGGTACCTTGCGATGGACTGGTGTCCCATCCAGGGTGTACCCTCCACCCCTTCAGCCTTGCCCCCAGTGTTGCTGGGAAGGCTCCGGCTTGCCGCGGCGGCCCTGCTTGGGATAAGCGGTTATTGACAAAAAAATGCAATCATCCATCCATTAAGAGGACTTGACTTTGATCTCCGTTCCAGTCACTGTACACATTTCCATTACGACTAAACTGCACAGCGTGTTCGGCAGCTACAAAAGCAAGTCAAAAGGGACCTGCAATATTAAGAATATGATCCTGTGCAAATCCTGAATGTTTACTCTTGCAGTTGCAGAACATGCAGTTGTGTTTCCGGTTTTACATTTCGAAAAAAAACACCTCAACTGAAACAGTTGAAATACTTGTGTAAAGTTTCCCTTAAGAAAAAAAAAAAAAAAATATTAAAGGAAACACTGTGCAAATCTTTCCACTAAAAAGACAGGATCAATGAGGAGCCTTTACGCAAATGACAGAGGAGAAAAAAAAAAAAAAAAAATGGTACAGCAGGCCGATCAGATGTGTCAGTGTCCCGGTTGGTCGTTGGATGCTCAACTAACTCTTTGCAAAAGCCTGTAGCTATATAGGCAAATGGGGGTTATGCGTTTACTTGTGTATCACTTAATCATTTAAGCCTAAAACATACATGAATTTAACTGCAAAGAAAATTAATATAACAGAAAAACATCCTTTTAGGTCATTCCAGCAAGGGCCGGCTTGGCCAAAATAAACTTAAACAATATTATCAAAAATTAAAAAGGCGTGGCTTAAAACTTGCACCGGTATTAAGAAGAGAAACAAAAAACCCTTCACATGCACAAAGAAAAGATTGTGTCCCCATTTTCCTGTGAGACTTTGACAGGAAGTTGGAGTCAGGTGGGGAGGAAAACGGATGGCTGAAGGAACATAAAACTCAAGGCAGGTGGGTGTTACAAAACACAGGCCAAGCCTGTATCCATGGTCTGTCAAATTACATATTAATCCCAAAGGCTAATGAAGAGTTGTTCTGGAGAGGAACCAATGGTGGTCGTCGACCATCGCTCTTGAAGGCTCCCAAATTACATCACTGAAAACCGAAACTGAGACATAGATGGGATGTTTCTAGTCAAGTCTGAGTAAAGACAAACTGCTCATGTATTTCGTCCCTTTGCCAAACCAAGGAAGGAAATAAAAGCCAAGTGCTATAAATACATCCTCAGAATCAACGGTGGTCCATTAGAGCAAAGAGGAAGGAACAAAGATAGTAAATCACTGCTGCAAAGCCCTTCAACTCAACATGGTCAATGCATAGCAGGTCTATCCAATGCAGGTCAGGTTGTTGGGTAGAGAGAGATGAGAACCAGGCAACAAATCTTGATTTTACAGCTATGATCTCTACAGACGTATGGCTAAGGTAGCACCAGATCAAGAGGAACTGGCTTGTTCCTCCGAGGGACACTTTAATCCCAGCTTTTATCAGAGCTGGGCCAAGTCCATCATGAGGGCAACATGATATGGTGGATTTTTTGAAAAATTCAGGAAGACAGACTTCCTCCCCACATGCTATGAGCAACCTCAAGAGGGAAAAGACAGACACATGGAAGAATGAATGATTAAATCCAATGTCCCAAACGTGGCAGAAATGTTGAAGCAGAAGGAGCATAGAGACAAGGTCTATGAAAAGATAGACGCCATAGATAAAACAAAAGAACAATGGAGGTATGCACAGCACAAGAAGCAGAAAGGTTATGAGCTGGCAAAGAGTTTGCTCGTGGAGAAGATAGTGAAGGTGACAAAATGATCTGTTGACGGCACACACAGAAACAAGCGGAGCCGTCATTACCACTGAAGTCATCCTTTAGTCTGTCGCTCATGTGCCGTAGGGCCATTGACCTGTTACAGAGGCTGCAGTTCAGACAGGCAACTCCTAATCCACAACCCATTGACACCATTTCAGGATAGTTTTTTCCCATTACACAACAGATGCTCGTGTCATTACTGAAGCGCTTCCATTCCATGTCCATACTCTGTTTTTGACAAATCAGCCGAAGCAGGGAAGGCAAAAAAGAACACACCACACGAGCAACAACAAAAAATTAATCCTCCGCCCGCCTTACATGAAACCACAGTTGGGGATTTCAGAGCAGCTTTATGAGCTTATGGGGCTTGACTAGCGGTTTCCCCTCTTCTATATTTTAGAAATTTTTTTTTTTTAATGCTCACGAATGCATATGAGTATTTAAGCCACAATGAGGTAATTAAGAAAAGACCAGAAGGGAAGTCATATGACCCCTATTCTGCACCAAAGACAATCACTTGTCACATGTATTTTTAATTCAAGAGAAGTTCTCGTAGCTTTCTCACACAAACCGATGTATTTGGAGCTCATCTTTGTCTCACACAGCAAAGCAGAGTGATCGTACTCTTCTCAGCCAAAGCCTCAGAATTTAAAGTCGCTGTGAAATTTCATGGTAAACTGGTCTTAGTCTCACCAGATTCTCTCACCTGCTTCACATGCACATAATAAAAACTCACACTTCAGGGAACATCTAGGGCACAACAACATTCCAACCCAGAGAACTATATATAATCTTCCCATACTAACCCATGGGTGCTGGATGTCAACCTCGAGGGAAAGAGATGCTGAAAGCACCTTTACATTGATTCATCTAGTTGACATTTTTCTTCAAAGCTTCTTACAATGTTTACCTACAGCTATTCACCCACTTGTGGAGCTGGGTAAGTTTACTAGAGCAATTTAGAATGACTATCTTGCTCAAAAGGTACTACAGCTGGAGGTGGGATTTGAAAATAATTTTTTTTTGGATCCAAAGGCAGCAGCTGTAACCACTAGAGTACAAATCTCCCCCCCCTGAGGGGGAATAATTGAAGGGGTGAGGTGAGTCTATAGCTGCTGTCCCCATATTCAAGGAGCATTACTGACCCAATAAGGGAGCTTGAGGAAACTCAAGACCCAACATCAGAAAGATGGAATTTTCTCCCCACCCATCAAAGTGACTAGGGTAAGATGTTTAGTCTGCTGCAGACTTGATGCAGCAGGTTCTTTAAAGCAGAGCACTCCACAGCTCTTAACCTACTTGTGTCTTGAGTGTTGAAAGTCAAGTGAGCAGAGACATGTTAGTTAGTGTCCATAGTTAGCTCTGCAACACCTTTCGTACTATATACTTGAAGGCAAAAGTGCCATGGTTCTTAAAGACAGGAAGTTCTGGAACACAGGAGACTGTACTGCAGAGCTCCAAGACTTGAGACCTGCAGTCATCCACTGCCAGCAGAAAGAGAGTTTCATGAGAAGCTGCAGACTCCCCCTAAATCTTGTATGAAAATGCAGCCATGCTCTCTACCTGCTGACGTATGCTCCCATTTTAAGGGGGGGGGGGTCGTTCAGAGAATATTGGCAAACTGAAACCACTTATATGCTTTAGTATCAGACACGTATCTCTGATGGCACAGCAGTAGTTTTGTGCTCCAGATGGACAGTATCTGGGAAAGATCATCTATGATGAGGACAGGTTATGACAACTATCTCAGAGCTTCTCAAGACCATGGTATTTGGCACAGTCTCATCACCTGTCTACCAACCAGTAAACTGGGCCAGACAGGAGGGAAGAGCAAGAGACGATTTAGGCAAATGAAGAGGGATTCATCCGGATTAAAGGCCTTGACCTGACTGATCTGGGCAGAAATGTCCATCAAACTTAATAGCGTTATGGCTGAAGAGCAAATGTTCAGCAGAGAGATAGGAATAAACTGGCCAGATGACTCTTCTCCATTTCTAAGATATGAGACATTGCAATACATAATGTAAGAATGCAAGAAAGCAGTATTTTGAAAACTAGATGAAAGACAAAATCACATTTCAGGAAAAACTGAAATGAGCTGAAAAGTAAAAATATTGTTATGCAGTTGAAAAACTGTTGTTTTCTTACTCAGCTATATTTTTCACAGAATAAAAACAAAACCACATCGTCAGGGCAAAACATGATTCGGGAAAAAATTGTTCCAGAATAAGCACGATGCCAAGGGAAACAGCCATCCCTCAGAAGTGCCACTGCAGTAGGAGGACCACCGCTCTTTTGCTTTGTTCAAACAAGATGGTAGAAATTGGAACGCCATAATCCATAAAATTAGACTGAGGTGACCTAATCACGACGACACGGGCTGCTGTATGGACATGTTTGGGACACAGCTGCATTAGGCTCATGCGTAGACCCAGAACACAATAAAACAAGGGTGAGCAGGCTTTCTTTAGCAAATTCCCCCCGATTCAACATCTGAACAGTTCTGCAGGAACACTGCAACGCGGCAATAGGAGCGGACTGCTATGCTCAGATGTACTAACCCACTTAGAAAAGAACTAAAAAACATGATGAAAGCAGACTAAGGCAGTAAAAAAAACTGGAATCCAACCAGAAAAACCATGGAGGGCAGGGGGATTTGGGTTTGACGTTAGACTTACCTTTTTGAAAAGGCGGCCAGAGTCCTCGCTGACCTGCACAAAGCGTGGGATGATGTTGTTGAGGTAGAGGTCGCTGAGCGTGGCGTGGTCACGGCTCTCCCTCTTCACTTGGCTCAGCAGCAGATTCCAGCAGGTCACCGGGGACAGCACGTTCTGCTCCTTCCTGGAGGGGGATAAACACACTGTGGGAGGACTCATCGTGTCAGAAGGAAAAATGCAGGCAATCCATACATCTGGAACATAACTTGTGAAAGACTGGGGGGGAAACTACCAGTAATAATTGACAGAATTACACACAAATATTGGGGAAAACATGATAAAATATAGCACCAGGGCAAGGAAGCTACAGTTTACATGCAGGTAGACCTTCTACCATGAGTTTAACCCCAAACATATGGATATGAAGGAAGAACCAGTTGTCAGAAAACCCTGCTTTTTCCAATGGCCATCAACACTGTTTCAAACTACACTGAAAACACTTGCCATGAATTCAACAGTCGATAAGCACAGACCTAAGGATGGTCAGAAGCCGGAAAAGGTGGACATAGAGAAATGATTTAACCCAATGCACCCATCAACCATACTGAAAGCTATAGAAAAACGTTTTTTGCCATCATCCACGACAAGGGAACATTATCCAAGTGTTAGCAAGTGAGGATACCCACTGTGTAGTGGGTTTGGTGTTTGAGCCCTGCTTGGGGTGCCTTGCAAAGAACTGGCGTCCTGTCCGGGGTGTGTCTCCTCCCCCTCCAGCCTTGCACCTTGTGAGCCAGAGCCTAACCCGGCAACACCGCAACCCTGCTCAGGACAAGCAGTTGTTGACAATGGTTGGTGGGTTAGAAAGCGAGGATGAAATACTACTGAAACCCATACTCTGGGGGGGGGGCATACATGTATGAACATATGAGATCATGTATGAATATTTGTTTAGAAAAAGTGTTTCTGAACAAGTGAGGTTTCCTTTCTTGTGAAAGCATATCGCTAAAATATAGTTTATTTTAAACAAATTTCTGGTTCATCATCACCACGGGTGAAAATTCTGAAAGCAGATGCACAAAGAAAAAACCCCCACGTCACAACACATGCCTACGCTACGGTAAGAGAAGTGAGTAATGCCGGATTTTGCATATTCACCTCATCATCTCATGTCACTGAATACTAGAATAAACAATGAAGGAAGTGAATGAGCCACAAGAAGGAATCAACGAGCAGGTCCACAGTTCACCTTTGAAATGGTCAGTTGAACCATAAAATGTCTTCTGGATTGTTTCTGTCCCCCCTGCGGTTGAGAGCATTTTGAGCCTGGGTAGACACTTCCACAGAGCCTTTGTGTTATTTCTTCATCATTCCTCAAACACACAGGAGCTCAGCAGAAACGTGGATCACCCGCAGGCTCAGCGCATGTGCTGAACAGGCAGCCGGAGCATGCCATGAATGTGGGAGGGCCTTCTACAAAATCCTATGGGGGGGGTAGGACGTGTGTATGCGCATGCTTAAGCATAACTGAACATGTCAGATTTCCTGGGTGGCTCTTACCATAGTCAACGCAGATGTGTTTGTACAAGCAGACTGCGTTAATATGGGAGATAATCATCTGTAAGTCAAAACAGTACCTGTGCAACAATTTACATTCTGCCGTTCCAATAAATACTATTTAAATACCAACACCACGCATTATGGAATGCCAGCTTGACTCAACTTGCTAGTTTAATGTCATCTTTACTGAAAAAACAAGAACAGCACATTCCACAAGAACATGAATACATTTTTTGAACATGCAGCTTTCTCAGATTGTCTTAATGAAAAATAAAGCCAACTTTAGTATACACATAATATGAAGGGCCAGTTCTGAATAAAGGGGGCTCATTATTCATTCATGAAGATACATTTAATTTCACATGGGTAACGTACACTGTAGCACAGTACTTTAACAATAACCAGAGCGCACCTGAGATCCGGGTTGTGACCCTCACATCTTAAAACCTCCTTCAATCACTGTGCCGCATTAATGCAGGACTGCAGCAATAGGTGAGAAGTGCAGTAACTCACACAGTTGTGAAGTCAGTGGGGATTTGAGCAAACAGAAGAAAATGTGACTGAAATCATGAATCAAGGTTCACTGTGGGCAGATTTCAATACTCTGAATTTTGAAACTTTTCCTTTCTCTGAGAAAATCCCTGGAAATATGGGCGTGGGGAAGAAGAGATAAGTAATGAGAATCAGACAAATACTGGAATATAATCTTAAATAAAAAGTAAATGTGAACAAGCCTCTCCCAACCCTTGACACAAGACATACTAGAATTTTATTGTATTCTCTGTATATATATAAGGCAGCACTGCGGACCCTCTGGCACAAACAATTACATTTTGATGTTTTCCTCAACGGATGAGCTGCAAAGTGGAATTAGGATCTGAGCAGCTGCTGGTGTGAAGAATGGGCTGTGTGTCTGTACTTAAACTGTTCAAGGCATACCGCTTCAGTTTGGGCATGCATGGTCAGAAGATGATATTGCACAACAACACATCTCTGACGAACAGACACTGTTGTGAAATGTGCCCTTGGTGATGCCACTGGGAGCCCATGGATTGTGGCAGCTGCTTTAAGGATCCCAGCAGGCCACAATGGAGCATCTAAATCAGATGAGACAACAGTTGCTCAGCCAGTTTAACGTTATTAGAGGAAGAACAGAGAACGAGGGGTGCAGAGCTCCACGGTCACTTATACCGTGCCAGAAGTAAGACACGAATAAGATGAGCCCTTTAATAGCAAGGTCGTTAGTGTAAACCCCTTTTTTCTGTGGGAGTAAAAATACTGCTAATGACAACTGGAGTCTCTACCCTTCCATGTATGCAGAATTGACTGGCACCATCTGGAAACTTCTGATTTGGCATGGTGACAAGAAACACTATTCTCCATCTCTCTGCTCCCACCCCCTTGCAGGTACTGTGACTCAAGCAATCTCGCAAGCACATTCCTACTCGCTTGGGAGGACATATGGAAATTGAGTGCCATGGACCGAGAAGCTGGCAAGGGCACTTGGCTCTGACAAAGTAAGTGAAACAGAGCAGAAATACAGTAACCTTCTGACCTGACCAGAGAGCAGCATAGGAATGAGACTGATGGAATAAACTCTTGGCACCAGAAATGTAGGAAAAGGCAGAGGACCAGAATACTGTGTTAGAGTTCTCAGTGCACTTCATCTACTACTACACCTGTCATGATGGGCACAGACCCATATTAAAGGTATGACTCTACAGGAGTCAACAGTTGCAAGATGAATAAAGTCAGTTCCTGCATCAGAAAAGCCCATCCAGCATGCATTACCATTAGGGACCTGGGTTGGGAAGTAGTATTTGGTGAGCAACACACTTCAAGGTGGGGTGGAGGGTGTTCAGTACAGACTGCCATGTGTGCTAGGACCCTTGAACTCCAAACCAGAAACCATCAACTTACTTGACCCAAATTATTAACAACAACAACAACAACAACAACAACAACAACAACAACAGCTGAAAACTATTCAAATATTGCTGGACATGATCACAGAATCATGACTCTCCATCGTACTCTGCCTTTCCTAATGCCCACACACTTGTCACTGGGTCTTCATAACTGGTGGTGGTAGACATTTTGTAGCTATAGTATTCAAATCAAGCAAATTCTTGGTCTACTTATGACCCCAACTTAGAACACTGTACCTACTGAGCAGTTTAATACAGGAAACTCAGAAGTCATCAAGAGTTGGCCTTCCTGCCAGAGGCCTTGCCTGCCTCACAATATGACATGTATTATTTAGAACCTGCATGAACCTCCCTTCATTGCCATACGTTACAGCTTTCAGTTGAACAAAACCTCACAAAACAGCCTTTGTATAAGCAGGCCTTACTGCTGATCTGTCTTTCTTGTGAAACACATTTTACTTGGCAGTTCACAGAAACCAGGCTAGAAGACAGAGAGGTGCAGGACCAGTCCTAAGGGAGCTGAAGAGGATCCTTTTGGAGCTTCTCAGTTTTAAGAGGGCCCCTTCAGAATTTCTCTGCCATTCGAGGGGGGGGGCTTGAGCCACCAGGAGCTACACGGAACGAATGAAGCTGGAAAATTATCCACGTTCTTTCATAGCAACATCCACACTGAAAAAAACAGCAAGCAAAGGAAACTGAGATGTGAGGCCCCAAAAGCCTGCTATGTGGTGCAGAGATAGGTGCAGGTCGGTCTGCGATATCATTCATGTGAACATTTCACCAAGAACAGGAAATCTGGTCACCCGATTTGAGATGTCGCCAACTGACACCATCACACAACATTCAAAAGGACTAGTGAACTCATGGGCACCTATAGGGATGTGAAAGGAGGAAGGAAATACCACTGCTGACGAATGTAGAAGAGTAGGAATGTAGCCTGAATGGATTCTTTCTAGCAGCAGCAAAACATAGGGAAAAAGAAACACCAAACCCGCAGAGGTGGTGTAATTTGAGCTTCCAGTTCAACATTGTCAGCAGGGGGGGGTATGTCAGGGGGACTGGGGGCTAGATTGGCCAGTCTGGCTCAGTTTGATGTAGCCCAGGGTATGAAATGTCTGGGTGACATGGGGTCAACAGGCTTCATAGTGGTTTGGGTTGTGGAAAGATGGAAAAAAGAAAAAGTTACACTTACAGAAAAATTAAGACAAAAGTGAAGCAGAAACACCCAAAACCAGCTTATGAAATCAATTCATAACTGCTAATACAGGTAGTCTTTGACATGGCAAATGGATTTTATTCCAATGACCTTGGAGATTCAAAGTCGCAAACTCTCCTTATAACATACACCAAAAGGATTTACGAACAATTTAAGATGCATAAATGGTATATTGTATAATAGGGCATTTTTTTGTATTTTCCTCACTCAGGGATGAAAGTGCAGACAACTGGTGGCATGGGGGTATGGGGACATATCCCCCAGAAAAATGTATCCTGGGCTATTTCAAGTTTCAAGTTTGTCATTCTATTTTGCTGATCTGGGAGTGTTTGCTGCTGGCCACATGACTGTCAAAAGCCTTCACGCCACAACAAGTGTAACTGCATCTTTCCAAAGGTTACAAAGAACTTTCCCTGCACGTTGATCTTGAACGCACTCACCCAGAACTCAGTCACCGCTTCCATCATCTAAGATCTTCATTGTTACTACTCGATATCAATTCCATCGCAATGTGTTTTTTTTTTTTTTTTTTTTTTTTTAAAAACAAATTTTTCAAATTGTTTCCTTTCACCAAAACATCACCTCTGTGATCTAAAATTCTTGCAGCCTTTTTTGGCAGGAAAAGAATGGCAAGTACAGAGTCACTTAGTGCTGTCTTGCCAGACTAATCAACTACAGAACGTAGAATATTCAAGCACTTGGTCTCTATACAAGTGATGCATTCATCCGTTTGTCACTCAAGAGTCAAACGTAGACTGCTTAAGTCTTTTCACAAGCTTTTCCTAGTTTCAGCTATCTGTGTGTGTGTGTGAGAGAGACACATATTAAATTTTCTCCATGGATTTACACTGATTGCACAAATGAAAAGTGAAAATCTGCCAAAAAGTGGAAATTTGTCACTCACTAGATTTACGTTATTTATTTATCAGATGCTTCTCTCCAAAGCAGTTTTCAGTAGATACTATGTAGTGTTATCAGCGCACACACACACACACGCACACACACACACACACACACACACACACACACACACACACACACACACACACACACACACCTTATTCACCAAGGTGACTTACACTGCAAGATACACTACTTACAATGGGTTACTCATCTATACATCAGTGTAACACACTCTCTCTGTCACTCACACACTATGGGTGAACCTGAAAAGCACGTCTTTGGACTGGAAGGAAACCAGAGCTCTTGGAGAATACACACGCAGACACAAGGAGAACATGCAAACTCCACAGAGACTGAGCAGAGATCGAACCCATGTCCTGTTGCATCACCCGGGTGCAGTGAGACAGCAGCGCTACCTGCTGTGCCACCATGCCGCCCCACTAATTTCACACATTAATGCTAAAATAGTAACATAGAATAATGAGCATTTTATTTTCATGCTTCACTATAATACTAATACTAACATTTTTGCTTGCTAAAAGGTAACTTGAATGGAAACACAAAGTAAACACTTTGTAAGCAAAGGAGTTTTGTAAATAAAACGCAAATTGCCAGTTGACACAGTTTCAACAATAAATGGGGATGCCTTGCAGCAGTATAGCCAGCCAATGTTATCGTACAGCAGGTGGAGCAGATGTGGTTATACGTTATCAAACGGATGCAGCAGGAGTTTTAAGTATATAGCAGTAATTGTTACACTGTATATAGCAGGGTAAGTCACCTTGGTGAATAAGGTGTGTGGGCTGATAACACTACATAGAGGTTATTGGAAGTCGCTTTGGAGAAAAGTGTCTGGCTAAAGTAATGTAAAAGTACAGGTCTACTTAAGTCACATATGTCGCAATTCAACCACCTATATCAGTACAGGACTACCTGCACTGATAATATCTTTGCAGGATAACACTTTCACCCACTTCTGACCCATTTAGATGACAAACGGTATTCTTACAGTGTCGATTTAGAGTTAAGTACCTTGGTCAAAGAGTACTACAGCAGGATACAGTGGGAAGTCAGGCTTGAACTGTCCACAGTTCACTATGATAAATACTGTGAGGGCACATAACTAAAACTCCATTAATATTGTGAAAATGAGTTAATAAATACGGGGGGTTGCACCATAGTCTGTCCGGTCATAAGGGCAACAGAAGCAGAGACTTTCCTCAAAGGGTGGCTGCTGTTCTGTATGAACACTGTTGCATAAGTGAAACAGATGCAGCATGGTAATTGTGTACACAATCTGCCCAAAGACTGTGCCAGGGAGACTCAATCCAGGACTTAGCTGAGTCAAAACAACTGCACAGGGAACACCAGGCCCAAAGGGAACGCTCTTAACAGCTCTTCAGACACGCATCCAGTTTTGCGTTTCAAAATAAGCCACACAGTATGTGTTATTTTTGGCATTTTAATCTGCCCTTTGTTTGGGTTCCCACAGCAACATAACATCCAATCAAAAGGCCAGAGCAAAAAAATGAGGTGCAGGAAAATATGGGCAAAGTAGATTATGGATCTAGACAGTTAAAGACCTTAGTGTGTTGCTAAGCAGGTTCCTATTATGGAGCTGTGACATCCAAGCAAATGCAGTGTGTGGTGTTTAGAGTGTGTGTGGTGTTTAGAGTAGACAGAAATAGCTGGATGCAGCATGGTTTTCCGTGTGTAAATATATAACTTGCAGAATGTTACTAAAAGCATGATGTGGCCTGGTTCGTACTGCAGACGTTTGAGTGGCCGAGCTGGGAGCATTTGGGGACTGTTTTAACAGGGGACTGGGTCGGGCTGGCAAAAGGATCCCATGCTATATAGGAGCACTCAGCTGCTGGAAGGATCTCACTGTGCTCTCTACAAGAGGGAAACTGCAACTCCTTTAATATTACAGACCCCAGTTACATGCCAATTGAAACTATCACTCCCTGCAAACTCAAGCATCACAATATCAGCTATGAGGATGAGAAAGTGCCTCCCTGTGGACAGCAGTAGTGAACAGCACTACAGTGCACCTCACAGCACTTTGTATTCTTTAACAGAACTGCCTGCAATGGCACTGTAGCCATTTTGACTGCATGCTCCACCCCAGGACTATCTCAGTTACTTGACACTACCACAAGGTTCAGTGGACTAATAATCACGTGCTAACACACACTTAGCCTCCAAAGCTACAGCAGCAAACAACAGAAACAACAAGCATAGCACAACACATGCCTGGACCTTTTTATAAAATCATATTCTCTAAGAATGACCACTCTCTGGGGAAGACATGACCTTTTCTTCCTCAATGCTCAAAATCAGTTACACACATTCGCACATCTGAAACCAATCATCTCAAACACCCTTAATTCACTTAAAGCCCCTGACATAATTAATTTCATTATGAAGAGCCTGGTGATCCAACCAGGAAATGTGGCTTCAACTCTATTCCTGGCACATACACACTGACTAACCTCTGCGTGTAGGCTTTTAATTCAGAAATTCATAAGAGGATAAGTCAAGCTCTATACCACTAATCTAGCAAAATTACATACAACTCATAAGAAAAAGCAAGTGGTGCAGTGGACAGCACTGGTACCTTACAGCACCTCAGCTGAGGATTCAGACATGGGCTCGAACCCGATTTAGTTTATGTGGACATCTGATATTCATTGTGTTTGTGTAAATTTCCTCCCACAGTCCAAGAACATATGTTTCAAATGAGATAGTGTGTCAAAACTGCATTGTGTATGTGTGTGGCAGTGATCGTGTAATTGCCCTTTGATGAACTGACATTGCTTCCAGGGTGTACTCTGTTCACACACACACACACACACACACACACACACACACTTCTGAAGTAGTTGCTGGACCACCATAATTGTGCACTGGTAACTGAGACACAGGTTAGAGAGATCCTTAAAGACTTCGACTAATGGGACTATCATAAAACACATAATTATACGTTTAAAAAAAATACATAAATAATTCAGCACTAAATGTTCAGTAGCAATTTGGTAACTTAAATGTTTGGACTTTAAAGAAATCCCCAGGAAGTACAAGAATATACAAAGGATTTGAGAGACTGTTTCTGTGACGAACTAAGACAGCACGTACTTTAATTGATGGTCCTTGGTGCTGCGGGTCTTGGCCAGAAAGCGCTCTGCCAGCTTCTCCAGGTTGCGTGAGTAGTCCATTTCAATCTCAGCCTTCTTGCGGAAGAAGTCCTGGAGGTCTTGGAGCAGCTGGACCCGGAGCTCACACTGCTGGTCCAGGCACTTGAGCTGCTCCACCAGCTGGGCACGGATCTCTGCAGGGTTGGAGGGGACAAAGTCAGTCTGATTTCAAAGGATAGCCCACCCACACCCACACACAGAAAGTCCCTTACAACTCTGTCTCACCTCATCTCACCGCTGACCTCAGATCTGTGCCTATTTCCAACAAGGCAGTACAAAAGATCTATTAAAAGGCAAAAGCTTAACCCCCTGGTTGTAGGATGTCTCTGTATGCCTCATCCTGCAAAAGAACATGGTCTTCAAGTTCAAAACAAAACTTCTTGGCCATGAAACTGATTTGCACAAAGCACATAAAGAAAATGGAAGACCCCTGCTAGTGAAAGAAATGGGAACAAAAACAATTTCTCTTCCTTAATCCTAATTTAACAATAAGATTTGAGACTTGTTCTTTCCAATTGAGCTCCTGGTGGCTTCTGCATATGCAGGTGTTTGTTCAAATCCAATTCATTACACCTGCTGTGTGAAGGAACCATGATGCACCTTTGAAGGTAGGTATTTATGAAATATTGATGCTGTATTTTCAATGCATGACTTGGGTTAAAGAAAAAGGGGGGAGGGGAATGAAAAAGAGAAAGATGAAAGCTCTTCACTAAGACTCAACCTGGCACTGACCTTCCTAGAGACAATTTATAAAATACGGGTTTCGGTTTGGAGACACTTGGACGCCTACACCGAGACAGAACTAAGATATTATAGGACAGCAGCCTTTGATAACATCCACAGGAATGTTGTGAACAGATCTTCTCCATTCTGACGGAATGTACACGTGTAAGAGCAGCAGCATTCCCTTTCATATGCATTCTCCTTTTCAGGGTCACTGCACCGGCAGCAGTCAAAAAAAACACTCTTTGGACAACAATGTCGTGTAAGCAGAGCCAAAGACGACTATTGTCAACAGAACGAAGCCATGATCAGACCAGATAAGTGTGGTGACACTTCTCATGGGTTAAGACCAACAGTGGAATGACGTCACTGAACATTGAGGCAGGAAGTAGCACAGTAGAGACATGGCCTTGCCATCAAAGGACCCAGGTTCAAATACCCACTCAAGTTCCCACTATAGTATCCCTGACTGACCTTCAATTGATACAGTGAGGATATCCAACTACACAAAAGGTTAAATAGTGGTAAGCCGCTTAGCATTGTTCCAAGCTGCCTACGACAAAGGTGTCAGCTAAATTAAGGTTGTCAATTTATAACCAATTTGTCTGACATCTCACAGCAAAAGTATTTTAGTCTTCAACCACAGTAAAGACTTTTTTTTTTAAAGCAACCTGCAGCTCTTGCAGTGCATGTAGACATGAAACAGGACAGCATTTAGCACAAATAGTACTAGAACAGGGCTCCAACAAGGACTTCTGATAAAACTTTTCATGTTCATCTCTTTACATTTATTTATTTAGCAGAAACTTTTCTCCAAAGTGACTTACAATGGATACTATGCTGTGTTTCCAGCCCATACACCTTATTCACCAAGGTGACTTACATTGCTAGATACAACACTTAGACTGGGTCACTTATCTACACATCAGTGGAACACCAACACTATGGGTGAACCTGAACAGTATGTCTTTGGACTGTGGGAAGAAACCGGAGCACCCGGAGGAAACCCACGCAGACATGGGGAGAACATGCAAAGTCTACACAGACTGAGCCGGGACCAAACCCACATTCTCTCGCACCACCCAGGCATTGTGAGACGCAAGTGCTACTCGCTGTGCCACCGTGCCGCTTTACATGCATTCAAACAAAAAAACACTTTAGACTTATTTAATGACACAGTTTACAGGCGTACTCTTAACACATCTGGGCAGGTTTACATAAATTCAGGTTAAGCAAACTTAACAGGACCAAAACAAGTCCTATTCTCACCTCAGGCTCTGACGCAAGGTTCCTGCTGTCCTGCCACGACTTCTCACTATACTCTCTACATACCAATCATACATCACAGAAATCATAGCAGCACGTCAAGAACAGACAAGTGATTGAGAGACGCAAAGACACTGAGACCAATGAAGAGCACTTCTGTTGTTCTATATGGACCTATATGACAGGTATGCACATTGTAAAGGTAGGCATCCCACAAATGGACATTAGTTTTCACCAGCCACTCCTCATTTCTACAGCCTCATTCCCTCACGCTCCCCTACTCTGGGCACTCAAGCTTCACCAAATTAACTTATACCATTCGATACGGACCGTCAACAAATATTGAATTATGACATCTTAGAACCTCATGAGGCTTCGGCTTGCGCAGGTTGTACTACATCTGCGCACTATACAGAGTCCGTACATGTGTGCTATATACACTATATGTACATGTGCTCAAGCAGGGCACAGAGTCATAATTCAAATGACTGCTTATTCACCCCAACCGAACCTAAACCTGCCCAGTATGGACACGCTGGGTCAATTATAGCACAGATTTACTACTTTTATTGCCATGGTACACTGTTTTTCCATCAGTAGCCTTGAATCTATACAAGTCTGGCCTAACAATGTGTGCGTCTGTGTTACATGGCAATGTGATATATGACCAAAGGATAAAAATTTAAGTTTTGAACCTAAGCACAAGCCTTCAGAGCCCTTTCCACACACTCAGGATATATACAGTTCTCCAAAAGCTCGTATTTTACATGAGCAGAAATCACATGAACCCAGTACCTCTGCATTTCTTTCTGTAGAGAAACCTCTGGCATTTTCCCTTCATCATGTATCCCTTCTCCTCCACTTCCGAGGTCTGAAGGAGAGGCCACCACGCGCAAGCTTGGAGCCCCGATGGGGACAATCAACTTCTCAGACTGAGAGCAGTTTCGTGATGATATCAGAGAAGTGGACTTCCTCCCGCATACAGTGTTATTTTTAAAGGCAGAACAGCAAAGTGCAGCGCAGAGCTCGCTGTGAAAGCAAGAGGACTGGATCTGCTTTTAAAACAAATCTGCCCTCCTCCTCAAAATGACCATCTCCATAGAACCCCTTTCAATCATAGTTTGTCAACACTTATTGGCACCTCTGTCACACTGAATAAGGGCATCCCATACACCAGATGATGTTGCGATATTGAACAGGAAGAGAGTCAAAGCTGTTGTGGTCCAGACACCTCCACACTAAAGGAGGCCTCCGGACACACGCTCACAAACACGACGGCAAGCTCCTAGTCACCCATTAGGCCTTTACATGAAGTCATCATCATCATCATCATCATCATCATCACCACCACCACCACCACCACCACCACCTTGTTTAAAAGAGAAATAAAACTGTATTTGAAGTCATCACCAAAGGTAGGGTTCTCCAAGCACTACCACACTCTGGGGGGCAGATGGTAGTGTCATGGTTACCAAGCTGCATAAATGGGTAAATAATTGCAAGACAATTGACACTGTCAGTCGTTCTGGAGAAAAGAGTCCGCTAAATGACAATGTAAACGTAACACTGCCCTGACTGTGGTGAAACTAAGGGAAGGCAGAAGAAAAAGGGCTAGTTGGACAGAGTGGGCAGGGTCATCCCAGGAAGATGCCCAGCTGTTACTATTCAGACTTGGGTACATTACCTCCATCGGTGCTAAAGGAACCGAGCAAGTTTAACATGGTACAGTACCCAACTCATCTACTTCACCTTCAACAAGAGAAAAAGTCGATGCTCATAAAACACAGCTACTAAAGACACCTCAGGCAACCAACTTCTCTAAAGCTGGGGGAAAATTCTAAAACTTATTTTGCTGGGGGAAAATTCTGAAACTTATTTTACTGGTGGAACAACCACGAGAACCTTCAAAAACCCCCGTTAAAAATCCCAACGTATTCTCTGTAGGAACAGCACAGCGAAGCCGTAGTGAAACCATTTCGGGACTCTTGGGGATTAACTAAGTTGTGCAACCTCAAAGTGAAACTTTCTGGTTTAAAGGGGGGGGGTTGATGTAATTAGGACTTAAACTGAGCACCAGCTTCATTAGGCAGCAATTACATGTTAAAATTCTGCTCAGCAGAAGCGACCCATTAGGACCAGGGCGGGAAGCAGCAATCGACTCTGCGCTGGAGGGCTATAAATTATTGAGTGGCTGGGCAGACAGAGAGAAGCAGCTCCCAGTATCCTGCCACCCTCCCGCTCCCCCCTGCAGTTGAGCACGCGTGCTGAACTCGGTACCCAGAAGCCTCCGGATTTAATTAAAAGTGATCTGCTAATAATGTGCATCTTCTCAGTCTTTCCTTTAAATTTGGCTTCTTCAGTCTCAGGTAGTGGATCAGTGACAAAAAAAAACAGATGTGACCAGATAACACGTGGATGAAGACAGCTGCAGGGGGCATTCCAAAGGAACTCCCATTTTAACTGCACTTCAGCCCTTACCTGATCTTTCAGCAACTATGAGCTCCCTGAACCTATAGCTTTCAAACTGCAACACAGGTTCCAATCCTTGGATGGGCCATGCTTCCTTGCAGCAGATCATGCCAATATTATCCTTGGTGCCAACAGTTGTCAAAAACGGACTCTCAGACACAACCCCTACTCGCATTGGTTTAGTGATGCAATTACAGCACAGCTGGGATTTTAGCACAGGGACCACAATGCAGCTGTGTCCCCACATGTGTGGACAGCGCTTCCACCAACTGAAAAACCCTACATGGGTAACCCGACGGTACTCTAGCAATTGAATGACTGAAACCAAGGAGGAGCAGCAGCCCTCCTGAGTCATCAAGCACTGGTGAGAACTCAGAGCAAATATGCTTGGTGAAAAACAGAAGGAAAGGGAGGCTCACTTGGTCAATACCACTGCCTCAGTCTGTCTCAGGCTGAGTGCACGTGCTGGTATACATCAACAGCTTTTGGGCTCCCATGTTGACATCTAGGTCGATCGTGAGGTCGTCAAGCCCTGAATCTCCCCTAGCTGCCAATCAGAGCATTTCACGCCTATCAACCATCCCACCCCAGATCTGTCACATCCTATTACGGGGCAGCCACTATGAGGACAAGTGTGCGGGATCCAGTCCAGCATGCTGAGAAAAGACAGTGGATAAGTTGAACTTTAACCTACAAAATCCAGCAGTAGCACTGAATGGGGGGAGTTTGCACCTCAACTCAGGCACCCTTGTGGGGGCTGTATGTGTAAAGGCTGCAGGGTCAACCCTAGGGGGCAGGGTGTCCTGAAGGAACCCTTGACGACAAGCACAGACATACAACAGTACCCTATCGTTTTCTGGTGAGTCATCTGGGTTGACTCGCCCGCCACTGGGTATCCTGACATCTGTCAGCAGAGTGGGCAGAATGCTGAATATGGAAACCACAAAATTACAGACACCGAACACATTGAGCCTGTTTGTCTGACGTGCGGTATGCGGCAATCCTCGTCACGGTCGTCGTGGGACGAGCAGGAAGGCCCTTGATGACGACTCAACTTTTTGTATTATAAAATTCTATTTCAAGACAGGAGTAGTGCCACATGCTTTCCAACCTTACCACAATGTTGGACGTTTATTGCACAACATACAACATATTTATCTTGATCAAAATGCCCAAGGAATTGACTGACAAAACTGTACAACATGACCATCTACAGGGTAAAGTTATTAGACAAGCCCAAATGTCATGTAAATCCCTTACATATACAATAGTTTGAATAAACAGCAAATTGTCCTGCTCACTGGAAAAAATACCAAAACCAACAACAGCTGCACTTCCTGGAAAATAAAAGGCCGATCATATCCAAGGCTGAGGAGCTAGTTCTTGTAGCAGAGTATGAAGCATGGCACTGCCTGCATTTCTATTAACCTGGGGGGGGCACTGGCTCGTAGACCAGGTTTCTCTCTCTTGCTCACCAAAGAAACCTGACCATAAGCGCTGGAAATTTCTGTCCATCTTTTTTTTCTTTTTTTTTTTTTTTTTGGGGTGGGGGTGGTTCAGGAGGCGGACATACATTCTTCAGCTGGTGACTGACTGTTATTCTTCACTATGAAGCCCCCTCTTTGTCTAACTAGCTAGGGTGTGTGCTGGTGCAGAGGAAAAGAGGGGAGGGGCATAGCTCACACACTATTGTGCAGCTCTGAGCTATACTATTGTCCCACAAAACATTCATGGAAAATGAAAGGGGGGGGGGGGGAGATCCAAAAATATATGTAGGGAAGGACAATAGCAGGGTGCTTTTCCACAGGATTGTAGGGAGTAACTCCTGGAGAGTCCTTGCATCACTGCAGCGGCTCAGGAGAATATGGTCATTCATCTTTGCAAGCCGGATGCCATGCCCCCCCACCCCCTACTATTCTTGGGAGCTGATAAGGGATGAGCAGAGGAAGAGAGAAAATCAACCGGCTACAGGCAGGAGCTATGACTCTCACCAAAAAGTGGGAGGTTTTAAGGGAGCAGACAGAGTACAATGTCACCGGCCCTGAGGGTTCCAAGTGCTCCTTCTTGGTAGACAAGCCTGGATTCAGTGAAGCTCTCATTGGACAGGGGAAACACTGCGTGGGATGAGGAGTTCAGGGATACTGTCCCACTGCCTTGAGCCACTGCTCTTGCCTGCTTTCTAATAGGATTCCTCAACAGGGTGGAATCTATTAGTTCCAGACATGCCAGACCTAATCCTGCAATGAGAGATGCATTCCTTAGGAAGAGAGGGAGGGAGAGCAGAAGGAGGCTGGGGAGAGTGGAGGAACAGATACAGTTTCACTGCACAGTGGTGCAAAACTATGGATGGAATGAAGGCACTGTATGCTGGACCTATATGGGTTCTCCTCCATGGTGGCAGCATTCGTGCAGAACACAACCAACATGTAACAGATATAGAAGTGATCACGCGTTTAATTTTAGAGGAACCAAAACTATGGTAGAATTAGGAAATTGAAATGGTGCTTTACGCAATCCAGCCACCATGTGTTCAGCTGTTGCATATAGTCTATTTTGTGAGTCGGAGTCACTGGAGACCTGTGCTGTACATTCCTGCAAGTCTCTACCCCCGTTAACATTGCAGGGCAAGCTCAAGTGCTTTTGAGTGGTGCCGAGTATGCATGCGCATTTCCACCCCTGAGATTATCCTCCTGCTACTTCAAAATTTATAGTGAGTGAAAGACTCAATCAGGTAAGGGCTAAAATTCCTATAGTTAACTGAAGAACATCAGACAGAAAAAGAAAAATGGCTTCAACCACCAGGCAAATACATATCCTAAAAATATATAACCTAAAATTACAGTAAATTGCCATAGAATCATTTTTTAAAAGAGGCACACTACCCGACAGATGAACAAGTGTGAAAATCAGCTTCTCCACAGATGAAACAAAGGAGAGGATATGCTGAGCGCTCCAAAACAAATGGAAGCCAACTGAAAATTATCAAAGCTTTACCCTCCGCAATTACCATAATCAAGACCGTTTCCATGGAAACATACATCTTCTACACAACCTGATATGGAGATGGGGGAAGAAAGAAGGGAAAAGGAGATGGAAATATACTAAGCAGGTTCTCGTCTCCTGAAAAATCAGAAAAGAAGGGCAGGGAGCTGCAGCATTCCAGATCATGCTATCAAAGCTCATTTTTCCAGAATGTGACCCAGGTTAGAGCCAATAAAGTGGGTGATGACAATCATAAATCCAGCATCTGGCTGCAGGTATAAAAGCCTATCAGGATTTGATTACAGATCCAGGTCTTTAACCACTCTGCCCAACCCAGCATATTGTAACGCAACGCATTAAGAGGAAAAAGCTGCTCAACAGAAGGAATGGGCAGGTGGTGTTGGGGAAACACAAGCAACACTTGCTGCCCTTGCAGCTCAGAGAACCAGAAATCAAACAGGATCCTCAGCCTTGCTTTCAACTCCCCTTTCGAAAACAATTAAAATGGGTAAAGAACGGAAACACTGCTCTGGCGACAGCCTCATCACACAGCTGGGAGGTGGTGGTGGGAGGGGGTAAACAAGAGGTAATCTCAGTGGCTGATGCAACATTTTCATTTGTTTCACATGGAGGAGATTGCTGAGGCTGCAGTTCCCTAGACAAAGCGCTCATTGCCTGGTGCTGCTGCTCTGGAACAGAGATGTGAAAAGCAAAAGGTAACAAAATCCCTCTGCAGAGGCAGAAGGCGGAGTTAGGGTTCTCAGAAAGAAGGAATTAAAAAAGCCAGACACACACACACACAGACACACACACAGACACACACACAGACACACACACACACACACACACACACACGCCATGTTAAACAATGAGGTCAGGTCATCAGAGGTGGTAACTGATGGTGTATACTCCTCACCCAAGTGTACAAGCCTTTCATACTGCTTGCTACCAGACCTCCCTCACACACAACTAAAGTAGCCATTTTAGAATAAATTCTCCTTTACAGCTGTCCCCTGGAGGACATGATCATGGAGAGATTATGCTGTCCATTCCAATGTTTCTCCTCATTAACTAGAGGATCAGGACAGCACAGTATGGACAACTGTGCCAGTGAAGACCATAGGCTTGCACATATCCTGGGATACCCAGGAGGCAGCGACTGGCAGGCCTCAGCCAATACTTCCAGCCTGATTCTAAGGATGGGCAGATGTCACCAGGCTACCATCTCATTTCCCATGGTCAGGCTTCTGTCAATTTGACGTTAAAGCGCAGATCAGTGAACGCAATCCATTAATACACTGCAGATCCTAATGAGGAAATGGCGAGGAAGTTACCAGGAGCAGGGCCCTCCGCACATGTGACATTCTGTGTCTGTCCGCATGGTGAACAGGTCCAGGGAACACAGACATCAATGAGTCTCTGCGTGGGGGGAAGCTGCATCTCACCTTAGCTGTTCGCAGCAATGCCAGCGGTACGCACAATACCAACAGGGTTACAGGCGATCTCCAAACACATCATGCCACCTGATAACGACAGCCACGATTCCTGGATTGGAGTAGAGAGGATGGGAGCTGCAATGTGGAATTGTGCAGGAGTGTGACAGGCTGAAAATTACTTTTGTGTGGCTCTTTTGGTGGTGTGACTGTCCAACATTCACCTGCTCATCCTAATCTTTCTCTCCACTCTCCATTGAAGGCTCTCAGGCTCACATTACCCACCCAATTTCTACTTCACACTATTTTGCTTGTGCCTCCCCTCTACACCTTTTCGAATGGTCCAGTCACATCTCAGTGCTATTCGTGTACAGACACCCCTTGACTTATGCAAATAAACCATTCAACCCCTTACATAATTCAAAAGTTACGTATGTCGGATTCCCCCTTGTCCCCCACCATTCAACACAATAACACTAATAATTTCTCCATCCCAGTTATTGCACCTTGACATTTCTTTGATGTTATTGTTGTTTTCATGCTAGCTGTTCCTTTCACATGCTTCTTTATACGTGTAGCATTCTTCACTATCATATTTATAGTCGATACGGCTAAACCTGGTTCTCATGCTATAGACCATATCTTTGTCCACCTTCATACCTCCTCATTGTTTTCAATTTGACCTCCAAATCAATTACTGTACGCTTGTGAGATTGTAAGAAGAACGAGAACGCTTACATGTATTAGTGGATACTTTTCTCCAAAGCGATGTACACCTCATACAAAATACAATGTGTTAATATAATGAACAAAAAAAAGAGACACTTAGATGCAGACATGTGAATTCTAAAGTATTTAGTTTCTTACTACCATATAAATTGACGTACATCACGACTGGCTGTATAAAGCTTAATCCGAACATTGACGATTCCTTCCTAGTATTTTATAGTGCGCACGTGTATGTATGTATGTATGTATGTATGTATGTATGTATGTATGTATGTATGTATATATATATATATATATATATATATATACATACATACACATACATATACATATATACACACACACACACACACACACACACACACACACACACACACACACACACACGCTACATTGCAGGAGAAGTTGCATGAAGGTTTATCCATCGTTTAACAGGCATGATCTCAAAGATATAATGCATGAACATTTAAACACTACATGAACTTAGATCGTGGTCAAAATGAGTCCAGAAGAGCTGAGTTTTAAAACCCTTTTTAAATGTGGACAGAGATTCAGCAGCAAGTGAATCCTTCAAGTGCACATTTACCACCAGGCATTGTGAATAATGAAAAGGGTAAAAAAAATATGCGAAAAAAGTAGTACACTAAGGAGAAAAGATGTGTTCAAGGCTCAAAACACGCAGGAACTGGGAAGAGTGCAGCTTTCTGCCTTGCCTGGCTACACCAACTTGCGCTTAACGTATTTCAGATGTTTTGGTTAAAAGCGCTACCCGTAAATTATGTGTATGTCAGGAATTTGTGTAAAACCGGTTTTACACAAGTCGAATTTACGCAAGTAGAGTGGTGTCTGTATATGGAACAAACATGAATCCCTTTGTTTCTGTGCACTACCATACTGGGCACAGAATTACTGACAGAACCAGCGAAAAGTGTCCATGCTCCCTTTATGAAAGCTATGAGGAACACGAAGGGACGACTGCATGGGTTGATGATGGGTAAAGGGAAACGAAAACATGCAGCAGCTCTCCCTCTCAGAGCTCAGACTGCTCCGTTTTAATAACACTTATTCGCAAGTCTGACCAGAAAGTGACTAAAGGCAGCCCAAGCGGAAGTTGTGAGAAATGTCTCTGTTCCAGCCACAATGCATTTAGCTTGTCCAACACAAACAACTGCACGACAAGGACAATAGCAGGGAAAGAAAACCTCAGAGCCCCAACCATAGGGGGACAATAGTCCTTTTTGTCATAAGAAAGAATTCACTGTGCGACTTAACCCATAGTGACCAAGTGACCCCACAGCATGACACCCAAAATCAGTGATACAAGACATCATCAAGTAGAGTCGCTTGAACCCACCTTCATAAATGGAACAAACATGCAATAGCTCACCTCCAATGGCCTTGACAACTACAGCTTGACTTTGTCCGGCCGGTCGACAAAGCACACACACATCATTGAACCTTCCACCTCTCAGGCAAGGCAAGACCCAGTGTGGTTTCTGTCAACAAGGCAAAGCAAACACCTGCACACCACTGCGGTGCTCCCAGTTCCTGCGTCGACACAGCAAACACGCTGAGGAAGACATGCTGAACTCGGCTTGAGCACCAAAACACCAAAAACTCTGCAGCTTACAGTATCTCAAGACACATGTGAAGGTGGCACACAAATTGGAGAACTGTAGCAGAACTATAGAATACATGGCCTAGGGTAGGGGAGAACAGAAATGCTAATACATCTAGTCATGACCTCTGACCCTCTATACATGGCCAGGTTAAGAGCTAAGGAGGCAAATAGGAAGGTTATTCAAAGTTTTGCTCATTTTCCTCCATGTTCCCCTTAGCCACCTTCATTGCTAAAGGTCCTTCAGTACTACATGCTCTGGGAAAAGAACAAGGTTATGGCCTCTAAATCAAACCAGCTGAGGTGAGGGGGATTTGTAAGAGGATGGAGGTCCTTTCATCCTCACCAACACATGCCAGTTGAGGACAGGCAGCAGAAGACTGAGGACACATCTCTACCAGCTCACTCACGGAACGACACACCCTCTCATCACACCAGCAGGGAGGCGGAGATGGTTACACAAAACACACAGAGCTGACAACCCAGCATTGAGGGCTGACAAGCTCTGACAAATCAGCAGACTGTAATTAAAACAGACACCAAATGAACCGCCAACCACTTCTTACCCATCCAGTTAAATAGAGCTCTGCACCCCCTTACTGGGAATCATCCCAAATTTAACCAATGCCTTCTCCTTTGCCTCATTCATAATTAGTCTCCCTGTTGGACAGGACCTCACCTGCAACTAGGCAGCATCACTTACACCCAGCATAGCTACAAAGATACTGAAGGTGAACTTCGGGGGGAACCACATGCGATTACGACAAATCTGTACCTCCCATTAGGTGAAATGTCGACCAAATTTGTCTTCATTGACCCCAGGCTGCACCACAAGGCAAACTTCCTCTTTGCTGCCCCCACAAATACAGTGCCCCTCCTGCATGGGCAGCCATCTGCATTGCAGTCTGGATGTCCTGGCATCAACACTGTGGTGCCCACGCCGAAACGGGTGCCAGATGGTGTGGCAGACTCCGAGACAAGGGACTGTGGGATGAGACATACAGAAGCATGTTGTGTGTGTGTGTGTGTGTGTGTGTGTGGCAAGTAAGCACAGCAGGAATCACAAAGGTACACTCAGTACCACCCCCCCAGCTTTCAACCATAACATACTAGTTATTGAAAAAGACTTAGATCCTGTCAAATGTTCAGACATCTTACCCAAGACCTGCTTATAAGGACAAAGTCAATGCATGAAGGGAGGGAGGGTCACCCAAGGGACAGATGTCATTTATATTGGAACTACCGCAATCAGAAGATTTTTTCCTAAAACCTCTTAACGTGTTCACTACCAGCTTAAACTGAAATGATCTTAAACGCCACAAGACTGAACAGAAAAAAATTACATACACAAATATTGAGGGTGCAAATTCAGCAGGTGAAGAAAGGAGGCTTATGGGAGAGAAGGCTACTACTAAGGAGCATGTCCCCTTGAGGAGAACAATGGAGTTGAACTCCGTGCCTGTGAAAAGAGCATTGCACATTTTAAGAATGAGACACAGTACAAGGAGTTTGATGACTTACACTCCCTCTTCAAAAAGCATTTCAGTGGCCCACAGACTTTGAGGTGTTAAAGGTAAGGGCCTTAGGAATCTAGTAGAGAATACAGCTATAAACCTGGAATTCAAGGGATGCACAATAAACAGGACATCAACTATTTATAGTTGTCAGTGTTCCCAAGCTTGGTTTCACTTTGTTGTTAATAATTATCAGGGTGTTCTGGAAAAAATCTGGTGCTCCTTGCACATGCCAACACAAGAAAACACATGAAGCACATCAACACTCTTCAAAAGTACCTCAGCTCTGTAGGAAATCACATGGACATGACACTTTCCCTACGGAACAGAATCTACTCTTCAAAGAATTTTAGAACATTCAAACAACATTCAACAGCGGGGCATCTACAACATAAACTTTTTAAAACTACAGGTAGTCCCCAACTTACGGTGGTTCGTCTTATGATTCCCCCCCCCCCCCCGATTTTACGATGGCGAGCTAGCGATTGACATTCAGTAGAAACCGTACATTGAATTCTGATTTTTTCTTCCCCCCTGGGCAAGCCATATGCGGTGCAATACTCTCTCACAATGCTGGGCAGCGGCAGTGATCTGCATCTCCCAGTCTGTCACGCAGAAGTGTGTATCAGGTGTATTAAATGCATTTTCAACTTATGATGGGTTTCATGGAATATAACTCCATCATTAATCGGGGACCACCTGTACTGGCAAACCTCATTTACAAACAAGTCTCAGCCATGTACAGGCCCACAGTGTTTCCTATTAAATACAAAACATTTTCAGTCACTGTATTGCTATACTTGTTTAACTCAGTTTGGGGATGAAGGCACCTCAGCCCAACCCTCTGTTGGCTCACAGGAGATAACGGATCTCATTAAGCTCTCCACGTGAGACGCACAGTGATGGAGGGGATTACAGCACCCCTGCCTCAACCAACAGCCAGGTCAGACAGCTACAGGATACCACCATGGAAGTGAGAAAAATCCCACGCTGTTTGATCAGTCCTCCCTCCTTCTGCAAGATGCAAAAATCTGCCTGGATCAACGAGGGCGCCTCCCTGACCTCCACTCGGAAAGATCACTGCAAACACTGACAATGGGGATCATACACGATTCACAAAACTCATGACATTAAAATCTACAGGGAAATTATAAAAACACACATCCAGAGAAATTAACTCCAGATCAGACTGTAGCTTTGAAAAAGAAAACACTCTCAGATTAACCCCTCCAAAGATGTATTCAAAGAACCTCAATGAACAGTGTAAAGATGTTAGATTCAGCACTAAAAGGTAAACAGTCATTTTTGATTGTAAAATGGCATATTACTATGTGACTGATGAAAAATGAACAGCAGGTGACATGTTACCTTTATTCAGTCTCTCGGGACCTGCAGAAAGCCATCATGAACTTAACAACTTTAACATTTAATTGTCCATTTAAAAGCCCAACCTCCACATCCTGTAAGAGCATGAAACGTGTGCCAAGCCAGTCTGCACCTCTAAGCTCCAAGAAGCCTTCACACATGAATAATTAGAGAACTTACTAGAAAATGTGTTTCTTATTTCAAATTGTAAATGAACATATTACATTGGTCAGAGAAATGAACCAGGTGATACATTTTGAATGGGAAGGAATGAAAGAGAGCATGAAGATGTTTTCAAGGTACTCCGTACTCTGCCAAAGAGCTGGCGAACAAGCAAAACAGGCTGCATTTAGTCCAGGATTAAAAGAAGCGAGAGTGAGTACAAAACTAATGGTTTGTTTACCCATTTTACATTCAGCCTCAATGCTTCACCCTACTCCAAATACTTTTCAAGGTGGGAGAAAGCACAGCTGAACCCAGCTGCAATATGGATTTCTCACATCAAGGTCACTGGAATCTGCAAGTGTGTGAGCTTTAAAACTCAATGCATTTAGTATTTCAAAGCACTTCAAATGTGTGCATTCAAAAAACCTGAAATGGTTTATCTGAAAAGGTCCCCCAAAAACAAATCCAGACACATACCTTATGGGTTTAAGTTTGCCCAACAGTAGAGCCTTTATTGCACTGCTGGCTGACAGAAAAACCTGTTTAGGAGCAATTGGTTACACTTGGTGCTGAGATTGATGGAAAGGGGTAATCATCAGGCTCACAAACACACACTCCTATCTTGCCTTGCTGCTTCAGACAGAAAGCTATTGCACCAACAAGACCAGGAACATATGCTGAGAAGCAGATAAGAAAAAATAATCTACAAGATGATTACTAGGAAAAAAGCAGTGTGTCTTATGAAGAATCCACAGGATTTACATGGCCTTTAATCTGTCTGTACTGAATATTTCAAACTTGTGCTGAACAAGGGGAGTGAGAGAACCCAAGTGCATAGCTTCTTCAGGGATCTTGTGCAGGCTGCCAAACACTGGCACATGCTCGCCGCTGTTGAACATGAAACACATCCCTGGACCAAACTGAGGACATGCAGAATGAGAACTCCAACAATGCAGACAGGAGATAAAGATCAGAGAGCATGGGCTGGAGCCACAGCATTAACCATAGCTGATCAGCACATTCCCGCGATCCACAGATAGTGGAGCTGTGCAGAGCAGTGACTGGGGCAATGCACAGCCTCCCTGGCATCACGCTACTTACACTACTGCCCTTGCATTAATATTACAGCTACGTCATCTCCTCACCCCTTGGTGGCCTGCTTAAGCTTTCAATCTTTAATCAACAAAGGGAAAGCCAAAAAAAGGCCTTCAAAATAAGCCTATAATTATCATATCAAGACAAGAAGGTCCAAATGATATATTCTATGGTCTGAATAGCACCACATTCAACAGATTCTTTCAGCCAAGCCCAACATGTGTACAGTAATGCGCCGCTTAGCAACATTTCACATAACGACTGACCGCATATACGATGATGGTCCCATAAGATAATTGCACTTTTAGTTTTTCAGCTTGACGTAGCACAATGTGTTACGTGTTCATGGTGCTGCTGCTGTAAAACCTATTCCGCTGCTAGTCGTATAAAAGTATAGCAAATAAAATTAAGTATTATGTACTGTACATAAACACCTGTTGCCGCTTTATGCATTTACTATACTGTAAATTTTATACTGTACTCTTACTACTTACAAAAAAGTTTCTGTAAACAGAATGCTGTGTTATGCCAGCAGCAGCGTCATAAATGTTGTGTTTATCGCGTCTGACTGCATCAAGGCCCTACCATCTAGGTTTACATAAGTACAGTACACTATGATGCTCGCACAACAACAAAATCGCATAATGATGCATTTCTCCAAATGTACCCATGTCATAAAGCGATGCATGTCTGTATATGTAAACTGCTTCATTCTAGATGGCGAAATCACTTGTAGATTAGCAGCTTCAACTTGACACTTGATTCTACTCCGGGAGCCATCGTTCTTTGGGATCCTTAATGAGATCAATACAACATGGGGAGGTGAGAAGTGACTTGTCCCCCAACCACCACATCATGGCCACAGGTTAAGGAATGTAGCCAATATTTAAATGTTAAGAATATACAACAAGCAACTGGGCACGCTGCACTGACAAACTATGCTTTTGTCACAGGTGTAGGGTGAAGGAGAGAATTGTCACAGTGTGGGTTCTCTTTGAAAAGCTACATACACTGCCAGTAAATGATCTGCTAAAGAGTGGCACTGTGCAGTTTAAAGCAGAGGTCTTCAATGCTGCAGTAAACAGCACAATGCTGCTGGTGTCCGTTCATTTTGGTAGCACTTTTCTAATGATTTCTCATGGGAACGGCTTTGTAAACAGATTCATTCCTCAGCACAGAATTTCAAAATGTACATGGGCACAAAGCCTGTGTGACAAACCTTAATGATGATTTAAGAACATGGTCAAGCAAACCCCAAAAGCTTTTAATAAAGAACAAATGAATGCATATCCCATTACGTTCTTCAAAGTGACCACAGTACTTAGATGCTTTGCTCAATTCTGTATTCCACTAAGCAGGACTGAGCAGGAAGTCTTTCACCCGAGCACAATGCATCAGACCCACAGCAGCCACAAACTCCTCCTGAAAACCAAAGAAACTCATGTGCTTCTAGCAGAGCTGAAAGAACATGGGACTCAAAGAAGCAGGAGTGCATGTGCGTGCCCTGCCACAAGTAAGCTACACTCATGCACTTTCCCATCTAGAGAAGCATCAGATAAGTACAAAGGGTCTTTTGGCAGAAGGATAAGGGGAAAGCTTCTCCACTGTTCTGGAGATAATGTTGATCTTAATCGTTTGCACAAGCTGGAGCCAGCAATGCCACTTGGGTGTAATACCTACAGAGATGAAGATGTGAGGGCAGGTTTCTGAAAAAGCTTCAACGTGTTCCTCTTATGACTGAACAGTACCGCCTTCTGCAGCAAGTGCAAGGCATTTAAAGAAGTCATGATCTGAGGTAATGTGACGGCAGCTAATTTCAAGACAAAGTACAAACATGTGTTGCTTAACGACAGGGATATGTTCCGAGAAATGCGTCGTTAGACAATTTGGTCATTGTATGAACATCACAGTGTACTTATACAAACCTAGATGGTATAGCCTCAATGCAGTCAAGAGATGCAGTAAACATGAGATTTATGACACTGCTGCCAGCGAAACAGGGCATACTGTTTTACAGTAAAAACTTTATATATAGAAAGTGTCCACTGTAAAATAATGATAAAGGTACAGTATAGTAAATACATAAAGCTGTAACACAGGTGTTTATTATCATTATCAAGTATTATGTACAGTACATAATAGTATGTGCTGTACTTTCATACAACTGGCAGCGTCGTAGGTTTGCTTCCAGCAGCACCATCACAAAGACGTGAGTGACACGTTGTGCTATGACATCACGACGGCTATGGCGTCGCTAATCGATAATTTTTCAGCTCCATTATCTTATGGGACCACCATCGTATATGTGGTCAGTCGTTAAGCGAAACGTTGCTAATCGGTGCATGAGTGTAACGCTGATGGGAATTCTGCCAGCTTGGCAAAGAAAAGGCTTTTTTTGTGTGTGTGGTGCAAAAAAAAAAAGAAAAAAAAAAAAGGGGGGGGGGGCAGAGAAGACTCACAGCATCACACCCTCTGCAGAGAACATTCCTGAGCCCTAACCCACAAGACCTGCCTCCCTCAATGAGATACAGGCAAGCACATGTCCCCAAAGTATGGTATTTTAAATACAAAAGGTAGATGCCAGCAAACAGGTTAACCTTGTGTTTGCTGCTACATGACACGTGAGAATTTCACAAAATACAAGCCGTTTTGTCTTTGATGTGCCACCACAAGGGGAATGTGTCTCCCCTGGATTATAACCCCAAAATGGAACTTAAAGAATTTAAAGGTTTGAAAGTCATAATAAAGACACAAACAATAGGGTGTGAACCTATGCGAATGCATATGTGAAAGAGTGCTCTGATGGACTGGCATACCCTCCAGGGCATATCCCACCTCATACCCTATGCTTGCAGGAAAGACTCCATACCACTGCAACTCTAAAGTGCACAAGGGGTTGTTGATAAATGGATGGAGAAGAGTGCATACAAGGGTCTTGGTTTCCTTGCACTTGGTTATGTAGTATTTTGCCTGGGGGGCGTGGTGGTGCAGTGGGTTGGGCCAGATCCTGCTCTCTAGTGGGTCTGGGGTTCGAGTCCCGCTTGGGGTGCCTTGAAACAGACTGGTGTCCAGTCCTGGGTGTGTCCCCTCCCATTCCAGCCTTATGCCCTGTGTTGCCAGGTTAGGCTCCGGCTCCCCACGAGCCCGTATGGATACAAGCGGTTCAGACTGTGTGTGTGTGTTGCCCACTTTAATCAGTGCTGTTGTGCAAAGATACTCTAATGTTCAGATGCACTGGTGCTCGACTGGAGGAGATACCCAGCAGGCATTCAATAACGCTCAGCTATAGCCGCTCCTTTGGCCTTAAGTGACCAACAAACTGAAGCAATCCGATAAGATTAGGCCTCTTGTGAGCCATGTTAACACAGCCTTAAGTGGGTGTTGTGTTTCGCTGCCACTTTCCAGTACTGTTAAAACAGGACAAAGTGTCCTCGATGTCTCCTGTTACAGCACCCTGATTAGTCCATTCATTTACTGGGCAAACTACATACGCATTACTCACATAGAGCACAGTACTGCCCATTAGACGTGTCACATATGGAAGCATCAAGGGATTTCATTGAGGCCTGCACCTGCAAGCCACTGGTCTTCTTCAGCAGCATCATACCTCAAAATACCTCAAAAACAAAAATACTGAGGTATATACAGCATATCTCTTGCTGTGCAGAACCAACAACTCTGTGCACAGCTTCTGAAGCTTTCACTCTGGTTCATATCAAACACAAGCTGTATTAGAGTGGCAACAAGCAAATTTGAAATCCAACATATGCATGAATATACAAAGCTAGGCATCACCTTGATACGTAAAATTGTGAGTATTCATCTGTCCTCCAACTGTACTATGGGCTCATTATTCAATGCCAGCAACGGAGAGCCTTGAAAAGTGTCACTGACAAATGATGACATGGTTCAACTGAACAAGCACCAAATTTCAGCCCTCGATCCGTGAACAAACCTGCGTGGGATCCTGTTTCAGACCATCAGCTCATTCGACAAAACATTCACAGTGCCAATTCAGATGACGCTGGTTATGTCAGCACTAATACCCCAGGCCCTACACTCATTGACTCGAATTAGGCAATAAATGGAAAAGTGCTCCATGTGTACACAGATTTTACGCCACCCCAACCAGCATGATGATTAAGTAGAGCCTTATGAAGGCAATGCAAAGAATCTGCATGTTCTTAAAACCTCCTGGATTAGTATGACGTAACTTCACTGACCTGGCAAATTACTTTCCTGGGGCCATAGGAATTTTATTCTCTTCAGACTCTAGGTCCTTTACAAAGCATATGGGTCCTGCCCTGCATGGCTATAGGTAAGACCACTGAAACTCTCTCTGGCTTGAGAATGACCTTCGCAACAGCTTTCCATCAGTCATTTTTAAGCAGTGACCTCCTAACCCAGTCGCCAGCACTCTCCTACTTAGTCCCAAAACCCTACCACACTGTAAGCCAATTAGAAGCTTGGCAGATCATCAGCGCAAGCTGTTCCATTACATTCAGTAGACAGTAATGCTTGAACAATTTGAGTGCATCACACAGCAAGTATGCATAGGAGCAGAGTTTGTAGTCATTTCCATAGCAGTTTATAACATGAATTTAGAGTTGGGCTTGTCACATACCAGCTAAGCAGCTACATTAATTACTGGCAAGATGAACATCTCATATCTGTCCCAGGTTCAGCCAAGTCCAAAATCCACAGGCAATCTGAGACTAAGCAAACACTGACTACAGTGTTTAACACTGAGCCACATGCTTTGCCCCATATGCATCTTACCATCAAGCACAAAGATGGAATATGTCATCACTTTTGTTCCTGAATATCCCTCTTTCATTCACACGTATCCATTTAGCAGAATCTCCCCCCCCCCGAGTGACATACATCTCATAGAAAATACAATGTGTGCATTACATTAGAGGAGACATATGTAGACACACAGCTCTGAAGTACAGTTTGTTATTCTCCACCATATGAATCAATGTACATCACATGAGTAGCTGTAAAAGTTATCAGAATATTGACAATTCCTAATCACATTCCTTATTTAATATATGTGTATATATAACATTTACATTACACAAGTAGCTGCATGAAGGTTTATCCATTATCCAAATGTTATGATCTCAGGTTTATAGAGCATGAACATTTACACTTTACATGAACTTAGATCATGGAAGAAGTAAGTCCAGAAGAGGTAAGTTTTAAGACCATTTTTAAATATAAAAAAGATTCAGCAGTTCTGAGTGAGAGGGGGAGGTCATTCCTCTACATCGGCGCCAGAACCAAGAACCTTTGTGCTTTTGGACCTTTTGTGTGTGGGACCACCAAGCAGGCAGAGTTGGAGGAGCACAGCAGTCTGGTTGGGGTGCCGTCTTTCCTTGACATGCTGGGGTTCCATGTTCATCAGAGAGACATTTTCACCTGTTTAGTTTAGTTTAACTTGTTTCCACTCCCATTTTCCTCATATGCACAGCAGGACAGCTGGTAGAGTAGTGGTTAGAGTTACTGTCTTTGGATGCAAAGGTCATGGATTAGATTCCCACTTCTGGCTGTAGAACCCTTGAGCAAAGTACTTACCCTAAATTGCTCCGTTAAAATTACGCAGCTGTATAAGTGGGTAAATAATTGTAACCTTAACGTTGTAAGTCACTTTGGAGAAAAGCATCTGCTAACTGAATAAATGTAAAGACCTTTGGTGTGAAAAGGGAAGACATCACACACCTCTGGGCAATGTCACCCCAGACTGCCACAAGAGTCTTCACATCAAGAGTCAGGCTGTGGCCCAACTTGGCTACATCTCACTCCACACTTGTAGGGCTGCTTCCTCAGAGCAGACAAGGGCACCATTATGAGCTCTTAAAAGTTTAACACCTAGGCCGCCCACTCCAAAACACAAGAGTGCTTTGTGGCTTTTTCCAGGGACTGGAGTTCTACAGACAGGGAGAACCTGCACCAACCTCCCGGTGCCTCCAGCACGTCGATGAGCACATAGAGAGCTCTAAACAATCTGCAATCTATTTTGTACCCATGGGCAAAACACACGTCATTATAGAGAGGCAAAATGCTTTTCGTTGAATAACCATTATCGCTCTCAGAGAAGACAGGCAATATTGCAATGCTGGACTCGAGACACGTGGAGCGGAGGTCTTGCTGAAATATTGCCAATGCCTTGCAATAACGTCCTATTCTTCATCCTTTCTGCAATTCACTTTCAGGAGCTCATTAAATGTAGCCGAGGCTTACAAAACTGCTTTGTGTGCAAAGCTCACAGTATGAAGGCTGAATAGAGTGGCGCTTCAAGACAAAGTATAGGAGGGCCAAACTGATTTTTTTTTTTTTTAAATAAAAAGGGGGGGGGGGGGGACCTGCGGAAACAGAAACTCATCCCAGTTACAACAGCCCCCTGCTCGTTGAGAAACCTCCACCCAGACTGGTGTAACTCACTCCTACACCCACCAGTGTGAAAACAAGGTGTTTGCCCATCACCCAGTAAGAGCACAGCAGCAAGTTGGGATTGAAACAGCCCTGTTCTCTGCCTTGTAAGGCACAAAAAGGATCAGAGGCCCATCTCACAACTTGTGTAATTAAACTCTGAAGATACCACTTTAGGAGATCCATGAGCCCACCGACAAGATCTCAGTGTAATGCGCAGGGCAGTGCCTCGTACACAGTCAAAGTGATCTTTGGAAAAAGTAGCACTGTGAAACGCTGCATTACAAATTTGGCCCAGAGTATATTTTATCCACTATTGTACAAAATAAATTTTTTTTTAAAAAAATCTAGTATTTAAACAGAATGCAGTCTGCTGTAAAATCTGATCCTAAACCTTCCTGTGCAATTTTGCCACATAATTCATAAGTTTGTCACCCCAACTGCACAGCAATATCATTTCTGAAATTTCAATTAAATGTCAATGTGTCTATAGCCAAACATACTACGGTATTATAAGCCACCTCACCCTTGGTCAGAACAGACCTATTTCACACATTTCTCTAGCATGTTCTAGAGTGCGGCCATTCCCAGCATGCTTTGTGTGGAAGCACAGCAAAAAAACATGCTCAATACAGCAAAGGCACACAGGGTCCCATTTACTCTGGGTCAAACTCACCTGTGTGCACCAACAAAGGCAAACAGGGTTTCATTATCATCACAGCAGCCCTTGAAACAGAGCTGTCCTATGCTAAGAAACCAACACTACCGTCCTATTCCAGATCAGGAACTCGGTCAGCCGGCATTCTAGCTCATAGAAAACGACACATTACAACACACGAAAGAAAGAAAGAAAGAAAGAAAGAAAGAAAGAAAGAAAGAAAGAAAATGTGCCTGCACATGAAAAATTCCTTCTGTGTATGCAACAAAAACATCTTCGGCACAGCAAAGAAATGTTGCTTTCCCTGCAGGATCTCTTTTCAATGGGGATTCGGCTGGAGCTCGGCATTATGACTAAATATCAAATTTGTTCTTCAACACCAATGCTGTTCAACATTTACAGAAATTTCTGTTTCTTAACAGCCAGGCATTTGCTTCAAGAATACTTACGCAAAGAATTTTTTTTTAATTCATTCTTGCAGGAAACTGATAACTCAATATCCTCTGGCTATATGGAAAAATGTTAAAGGAAAGCAATTTTAAGAGAGGAAATTTCACTTAAAAAAAAAAAATAAATAAAAAAGGTGTCTGGTGGTTTGTAAAATAAGGCCGCAGCTGGAATAACGTTTAGCGCTGTCCCCTTGCAATACGGAGGTCCTCAGTTCAAATACCACTGCTGCTGTCGAGGAACTCACCCTGAATTGATACGGTAAGAAAAAACTTCTGAGATAATGGGTAAATTGGATTGTGACAACCTTGAAACAGACTCATATCAGTGACCACACAAGACAGCCTTTTTAACAAATAAAACCATTTCAATTACGCATTCACCTCTTGCAAGCACAAGATATTCAAATGGAGGAAGACATGCATAAAAGATAATGGTCTACATGAGACAACTGAAGCTTACTTCAAGTCTCTTAGGACCAATCCATATTCTCATCCAATTTTGTACTGCAACACTCATGTTCAGAGCTGTCTTACAGCTGAAGTCAGCAGTATTGAGCATCCAAAGCAGGCCTCTCACCTATGCAGTTATGCTACCAACATCATTTTGTTGTATAATGTGAATTTATACAGAGCAAGACAAAAGTATTAGCCCTGCAGGTGCTCCAGCTCTCCTTACATCACTGAACTCAAACGGAGTTTGACGAGTTCAATGAGGACAGTGAGCGGAATTGGGCAATTTGCAGGCCAACTAGAAGAAAAAGCTCATTGACACCACAATCCCTACAGTTTGTGAAGGTAAACATTTACTGTAGTAGACCATATGTATAACAAACAAAGGGTACACTGTAAAAAAAATGTCTGAAATTAACAGTGAAATGCTGTAAAATCGTGACATCAAAAAACTGTAAATAGAAAAACAAAGAAACGGTGTTTAATTTACAGTAATACTGAACCAAACACAACTGTTAATTCTACAATAAGAATATGTTAAAATCATCTTATTTCCTTGTGGAATTTACAGATTACTGTATCTTTAACACAGAAAATTTGTAATACAAAAAGCAACAATACAGTTAAAATTACAACACGACAGTGTCAAAGTAACATTTTTGTCAGGTTGATTTTTTTTTTTTTTTTTTTTTTTTTAATACTGAGAAAAACCATTTTACATTTCACAAAATATGGCATACTTTACAGATGAGAATATGTACAAAACTAAAATTCTGTTAATAAGAAGGGTTTAAAAAACAGGTGATGTGTGTTTATAATTGAGTAGGCCTATATTTAAACAATATATCAGTAGGCTAGTAGTAAAAGTGTATTACATATGAGCTATTGTATAGCCTCTCTGATGAAATAGCTCATGAGTAAGTGTAGCTAATAGCCAATGGATTTTAAGAGTATTACATTGAAATGTTCCTTAAAAAGTGCACTTTCCTATTTATGTTGACTGTAGAAAATGAAATGCACTTGGCATCCTTAAGTGCAGGTGTTGGCAGTGAACATGGAGTATGTTGGTAATATTGTGGAGAGATGAATGACAGATTTACAGTTCGGCCCATAAATATTAGGACATTGACAAAAAAGTTGTTTTGCCTGCCCATCACAGCATATTGGAATTGAAAGAAAAATCATTATTATGATTTTCTAATGTGTAGATTTTCAGGTTCCAGTTTTAATTTGAGGGTATTCATACATCAGGTGTGACTGGTGGTGAAATTGCAGAAATTTCATCTTTGTTTTCCAATGGACAGTTAGCTGGTCATCTGTTCCATAGCTCTTCATCGGCTCTATTTTTGCATCGTATTGTTAATGATGAAATGAAAAGTTTACATTATTCTGTAATGAAAATACAATCTAGTAATATTTTCACTGCCTTAAGGCAATTTTAAATGTAACAGTAATGACTTTCAACGTAAACGTCACAGGCAGTCAGTCCCGCGAGAATAAACGCCTCCGTTTGTATTTCAAATGAGTGCAGCCTCGTCAAATCACTGAGCAGAACAGCTTGTCGCTCTTCGTTCATTGCGCAACTTCATTTTGGCGGGAACAGCCAGCCTGCTCCAAATTCACGGAGTGGAGGTTTTTGCAGCGTTATCCGAGGAGGGTAAAACTTACAGAAACCGGCGGTTTTGTTACTATGTTAAAAATTATTACGTTACATTTTTGCAGAAAAATATTGGAGACGTTGAGGGTTATGTACTGCATTGTTGTAGACTTCATAAGAACGAACCCAACATTGTCATTGTGTTTTCAAATGTGCTGGCGCTCATGCAATGCAAGCATTTTACACAGCTTTCAAAGCTCATTTGAGAGCTATTATTATATATTTTTTAAATGTTGCATTTGCATTTCGCTGTGTGGGTGCCAATTGCACAGTGAACGAACTTGTATATCCCACACAGCATATCTCGGATGGAGGAGCAACCTGCAGCATGTCCAGTCAGTGGTGGTAAATACGTTCTGTGAGTCATTTACTGCTCATATGTCCAGGAAACAGACACAGAGCATGTTCTGTGTTCGGTGAATAGCGTAAGTGACATGTACAGGTAAAGTAATTCTCAGCCTTCTGCAGTCATTGCATGTGAAGATATTTCCCAGAGTTCAATGAATGATGCAACAAATGAAAGCATTGAATTCCCACAGAATCAATTAATGAGACCTCTCTTAGGAATCATGTATGTTTATTCTACCTAAAATTGCAAGGGCAGCTCCTTCTTCCAGCTTCAACAACACAGACAATTGTTGAAGAGATACAAAATGTGCATGAGTTGGGACAGGAATACACTAAGTATGTTCACTTTTAAAAAATTAAATGTGTTTAACAGATGATGATATTGCTAAAATCTGTTCTGTCTGTCATCAAGGACCACTGAGAACAGCATATTCAAGAGCTCAAGCATTCAAAAGAGATACATAGAACCTAAAAAGTAACATTAAGAAATGATGAAAATATGACACAAAAGGCTTGCTTACTACATATCTGTGATACAAATAGTAAATAGCTTATTAGAATCAGAATTATGTAAGAATTCAGTGTCACAGCAGTCGTGTCAGACTCAGATTATTTTGGTGACATTACTGTTGGACAAATCTTTAAATCCAACCAGTTCTTCATTGAAAATCCAGGATGCCTGAAGCTAATTCTGTACTAGGATGCTTTTGAAATTGTCAGTCCCCTTGCCTCTACTAAGAAAGAAAGAAGAAAAAAAAAAAAAAAAAACAAAGTTGTTAGTCTATCTTTCTGTGCCAAATTTACCTGTTCATGTGCAGTCCAATACTGATCACGTCTTATTGTGTGGAGAGAATGACCTCAAACAATTTGGAATTGCCAAGGTTGTTTTCTCAGAGATGATACTGGATTTGAAATATATGGAGGAAAATAGAATAACTACAAGAGGTGAAATGGTCAAAAGGGCTCTGTATTATATTGCTGGTGATAATCTGGGTTCACACGGCATTGGTGGTTTACTGAAAACTTTAGTAGTTCTCAGTACTTTTGCAGGTGCTGTGAAATAACGCAAAGTGAGTTTCAGAGCGATGATCCAAATGTATGTGGTCCACAACACACCCCTGAAAGTTATGATTCTGCTGTTGGTGATCTACAAGCTGAAGACAGTCAAGACACCAAAGGCATAAAGGTAAGCTCTGTTTTCAATGGTCTGAAATCTTTTCATGTTTGCCAGCCTGGTCTCCCACCTTGTTTAGGCCATGACATATTTGAGGGTGTCGTATCCTACAATGTTGCACTGTACCTGAAGTATTTCATTAAGCAGAAGAAATGGCTGACATTCACTTTTGAACCGGCACATCAAGCAGTTCAAGTACAAAGGATCTGATGCTCTCACAAATCCATGTGCTGTCAACTGTGACGTGTCCAAGCTTTTGGGTAAAGCCATTTAGAATTGGAATTTCTTAAGGTTGCTGCCTGTATTAATTGGTGACAAAGTGCAAAATCCACAAGATGATGTGTGGCAGTTAACTACAGCTTAAAGATACTGTTGATATGATTTGTGCACAAAATATTTTGTTGTTACAGGTAGCCTATCTTGATGTTATAATACAAGAATATTTGGAATCAAGAAAGCTATTTTATTATTAATACTGTCATTTATTTTTCTTATTTCTCCCAAGATTTTTTCTCCATGAACTCAGAGAAGGGCACTAAAGTGGAGAAGACAAACACATCTCATCTTCACATTAACCCTAATCCTTTACCTTGATTCAAGAACTGTTGGATCACGAGTGGTGTGATGTCTGAATTTCGCCTAAACTCAGTAAGATTTATGGTATGTGATGTGCCCTACTCACTGAGTTCTTCAAGCTGAAGAAGCCAGTAAAGGTTTGATGAAATTCTTAGTTTGTATTCAATTGTTAGTTTTATTGATCTTGTATGTCCTCATGTGCATGCCTGCACCTCAATTTGCAAAGAAAACTATTTTTCTGTCTTTCACTTTTTCTTTCTCTTTCTTTCCATCTTTCTTCTTTCAGTTCCAATAAGATCATTGCTAATCTGTCACAATGACTCCATTGTAATGTTTGTAAAGTACATATTGTGAATATGTATGTTGAGAAATTACATGTTTTTGTTCCTTGCCTTGAGGTTAATAAATTCTTGGAAATGCAAGTTGTTACTGGATTTTTGTAATCTTTCAGTACAGTAACTTTTAAGGTATATCAGGCTTTGCCGTTTAAATGAAATTGTACAGAAGATAGAAGTGTTCAATTTCCCTGTAATGTACAGAAACTGTTTCTATTTTTCACTGAGCAATAATCCTAACAGGGAATAAAAAATACTTTTATACAGTTTTACAGTTTATATTTTAGATGATTATTAGATAGGAGTCATAGAACAGGATTTTATGCCTTTACATTCTGATGAATTGTACAGAAAATTCAGTCGCCGTATTTAGATGTTGCTTTCACTGTAAAACTTGTCATTAATACTGCAAAAGTCAGTACATTATAAACAACTTTTGAGTAAAATCTGCAGAAAAATGCAGTTAAATGACAGCCTTATAATGAGGCTTTTACAGTTTAACAATGTTAATTGTTCTGTATTTTGCAGTAAAATCAAATAGGATTCAATGTACAATAAACTATAGCAGCATGTAAATCTTACTGAAAGAATTAGTTTAATAGCAGCATGGTCATGCTAATTCAGCAGAAAAGGGCTGTTGGATTTACTAGTTTAAAATGTAATTTTTTTTGTAAATTACAACAGTTTTAAACTGTAAAATTTACAGGTTGTTCAGTAAAGTTGTTTACATTTTGACTATTTTTACAGAATTATTCTGGCAACCACAGCTGCCAGATTTTTTCTGTAAAAACAGGATTATTATTTTTTTTTTTTTTTTTTTACAGTGTACTGTACAAATGGGAATCCTAGTTCTGGACCTTTGAGCTTACCAGCCAACCTACTTGAACACTGCATTGCTCTGTCTTGAGTTGACAACTGAGGTGCACAGGCAAGGTGCTGAAGAAAAAGTGTGTGCAATGTATCCCCACCCTGGAACATTGTCTTTTTTCTACCCATAAACATAAGCTATCCATCTTCCTGCCACGGGCTGGAACTATCCAGAGACTGGGCTGGCCACTGCTTCCTGGCGCAGTAGGGTGCGACCAATTTACCAGTCTTGAAGGACACCCAGAAGAACAGTGGAGATCGCTGCCAGAAAACATTTCAGCAAGTTCTCAAGTGATGGCAGACATCTCATATTCGTTCAAACAGGAAAAGTGCTCATTGTGACAAGGGGGGAGAAGGGGGGGGGGGAAAAAAAAAAAAAGTTTGGTGGAGCAGCATGCTCTGCCCCATACGCCCCTTACTGCCAGTCACCAACAGCAGAATGGGATGTCTGAGTCCCAACCTGAGTCGTTTCTCCTCGGTCCTTTGACTAGGCCTCACACTGGGATACGGGGTGCAAACTGAAGCTCACTCACTCCAAGACCAGATTAGCACACTGTAATTATGGCTTGTGCGATGCTTAACAAGCAAGTTCTCAACTAAGGCACGATTTGGAACACTCCTGGCACCATGCAAGACAACACTCCACATGCTGGACTTAGGGCTGTCAAAGGAATTGAGAGGGTTTCACACACAAGCTAATAAAAAAAAAAAAAGGAGTCAAATACGAGGGTATTTTAAATAGTTTAAAAAAAAAAAAAAAAAACTGTTTCGGGGTAATACCATTAGGCAGTTAAAAAGAATGATGGTTGTTCAGGAAACTGCAAGACCCATTAGCTGCATGGCAGGGAGCAGCCATACAACATGTCCAATATGACATGTCCCCTCTCGGTTTTGCATCTCATCATGAGCTTTGTGGCTACCTTCTGGAAAAAGTTAATCATATTTGACCTCCGCCATGCACTCAAACAAACAAGTCAAATCAGAGGCAGAAATGGAACCTCAACAGCATCCAGCATCCAAAACAAACAGAGAAGAATTCTTCCTCAGCCAGAAAAGATTAAAGTGCTGTGAGAGGCAGGATTATAAGCAATCGGCTACCCCAAAACTACATTAGTGGGACAGCACTGAGGACCTAGGCAGATAGGTGGGATCCTTTTTGAAGCTTGGCTTTGTATTCCATGCAAGGAACAACATAACAGAATGCTTGTGTTTGCTTTTTTTAACCCACATTAATTAAGAATCCTGCATCAGAAATGGCGGCACTGCCAAGGCCCTGAGCTCCGCTGCCTTTCAAAATGCTCAAAAGCAAACCTGTAATGTTTCAAGATTGCTTTAAAAATGATACGATAGAGGGGAACTAAGAGCCATCCACTCTCCCAAAATTCCCCCCTCCCCAGACACATACACGTTAAACATATCCAAGGGATTATTCGTTAGATTGATTTCAGAGTATACTCTTCTGGCCAAAGCTCTTTGCAGGATGCGAGTGTGATAAAGTGTGTGTTACTGTCAACCACTAGACAGTGAGGTGTGGGTGAAGTAACGCCATACCTAATGAGAAGAAGATCTGCCACCAACATATCCCCTACCCTACCCAATTAAGTCCAGGATTCTCTGACACATGAAACCTCATTCATCCCTCCTAGTTTCCATGGGAACCCTGCTTATCAGCCTGTTCTGTAAAAGAGACCAGTGGCTTGGTGCCAGGCTAAACCCAAACAAGTTTCTCTCGTCTCTAAGCTCAGAACCCTGCAAGAGGCCGCAGCAAGCCATGATGTGCTATGGCACCACGTCAAGGATGCTGCAGGCCACTGACCTGACAAACAAACCAATTTTCCCCAGTTATCAGCAGTTGCATCTCAAAGCCAGAAAGCAAATCTCAAAGTCTGTCACTATGGAAACAGCTACAGTGGGTGAACTGTCCATCCCCATTGGTACCACCTAGGAAATACTAGTCACCAGACCACTGAATCACCCATGGTGAAAAGCCATTGTGAGCATCCTGATCTGAAATCCATAAAACGCTGTAGAGCAGAGCCTTAAACATGTAGGAAAAGAAGCCTTAAAAGGATGGGGAGGTGGAAAAGGGCAAAAGACAATGGCGGGAACCAGCACAGACACTTCCTTCCCACACCATTTCCAACAAGACAGAGGCAATGCTGAGTAAATAAGATTGGGCAGCAGACAGATGGCCCCCCTCGTACAGGGCGCGTTGTTATCCAAAGATTTCAAAGACCCTCATCCCACCAGTACCTGAAAGAGAACATTCTCCTAGTAAACCACTCTTGTCACTGCCTTCGCTGAAAAGTGAGCTCAGGCACATTTACTCATCCAAATTTCATTCAATCAGCTCAAAGATGTTCAAGAGCAACTTCCACCACGACATATGAGCTCGGCACTAAGCTTTCTGAACTCATTAGGGCGTGCCTTACAGAAGCTTTACTGAAGAACAGAAGGTCAGGAGCCTTGCTTGTGGGTGCAGCATTAGCTCGGCTGCCTAGTTTATCCTCCACAAAATGACTACGCCACCTTGCAACCCTTGTGGAAAGAAGTTGTAAGGAGGCTGAAGCCTAAAGGGCAAGACAGGAAGCAAGAGGGAGTGAGACACAAACCAGCTTCTCTGGCCACATATAACCCCGACAGCAACTATACCAGTATACAATTAAACTACATATCACCAATAAATGGCATTGAAAACATGACACGGTCAAAGCTGGAGACAACTGCTGAACTATGGGTTAAAATCAGAAGGCAAGATGTGATGTTGGAAATGTGAACAACATCGCTTTGATGAATGCTCTGGCTAGGTCACAGCTGATAATACAAGACAACACACGCCCCTTCTATCTCTCTGTGGGTCTCCAGGAACCCGGGGAGAGTCCGCTCCCTGCACCCTCCCCTAAATGTTTCAGGATGTCCTTTCAACCAAATGCCTGACCTCACCTTTAAAATTTCACAAGAGCTTTTAACCCATTTCTTCTTTTGGTTCTAAGCCAATCCAAACAACCTAAAGTCCATCAGTGCTAAAGGGGAAATTGGGGGGGATTACTGCATTATTGAGCAAAATACTGAGATTTGCACTAACAGAGCTACAAATGCAAAAAGCAACTAAAAAACTCAAATGGAGTAGTAGCACTAGTAGAATCAACACATAGTAATATAAAGTTTTACAGTTCTGGACATTAATGTTGAGCATTTCACAGACAGCCCAATCTTTGTTAAAACCTGAAAAACTTACATGAATTTCATTTACTGGAGGTTCCCCACTCGGTGACAGAGAGAGATGCCCTGTCTGCATTTCCGGCACACAAAGCAAGGAGGCAAACTGGTAGAATGGCAGAGAGAAGCAAAAAGATATATAAATGTCTTATTTCAATAAAAACGGCTTGTTAGATCTCGAGGGAGGGGTCCACACAAAGTTGATATAGATTAGCCGCCCTGAGCAGCACACAGCAGAAACCCAATGTGCCATTTACTGCTTTAGAAGGAACACAGTTAATGAGGTGTGAATTCGTGCGCAGCCCTGAGAAACTGAAGAGTCAGGTTGTACCCATGATCGATCCCAAGCTTCTGCTCCGAGAAGAGACACTTCTGGACACCGACAGTCCATTAGATGCGTGGCCTTCCAGAACAACGACAAATAAAAAGCAAACTCAAATTGCTTCCTTTTCGTGTCTCTCTGCTCTCAGTTCTACGGTAACAAACACCGTCAACACACTTAGCTGAACTCTGGTGTTTTATGATAAGTACAAATTAATTCATGTTATCCAAAAATAAAAAGCATTAGCAAAGGATCTTTAATTTGCAATTCATGCAAAAATGGCTGGACTCTCTGCATGTGTATGTGTGTAGTTTTTTTGTTATTGTTCAGCTGCCAAGAATGGTTCATTGTTTGGTAGTTTTATATTGCAGGTTCAGCAGAAGACCTTTCAAATAGGTGAAACTCAAGCCTGCAATGCAGAAAGTAGACCTGGCGAACGAAAAGCCACCTGATGTCATGGGAAACCAAACAATCTAATCGGGTTAGGCTCGCTTCATCCTGTCTTAATCAGCAATACAGGCACAGAAGCTCCAACACAAACAAATAGGCATTGCAGGCAATGACCGAAGGACAGAGATCCTCCCAAACAAAGCAGTCAACTGTCACACAAAGAACTAGCATGAGGAACAAGACCTTCTGAAACGTTAACTTCGCCCAACGTTTCTCCAGCACAGAGCTCCACGCTCAGCTGAAGGAGCACGCCAGTTCCCTTTAGTAGGGAAAACGACAATAAATCCTCTAAGCCACAATCAAAGCTGTAAGTGAGGTCTTTTATATCTAGGGAGCGTCTTACTCAAATACTCCTACCATGTCATGTCACTTGAAAAGAAAGAAATCCACACGCATACAAACATTGAGCCTGAAAGGAGAACACGCCTTAAATGGCAACATGTATTTGCAAGAAGCAGCTTGGAGTGAAGAGATTAAATCGCAAAAGCACAGGCTTTCATGTGAAGAGGCAAAGCTGGAAATGGCTTCCTGGCAAACGCTTTAGAGCAGGACTGCCGGAAAGGTCCGATGACTGGACCCTACTGTGCAGGGAGAAGTGGCCCTGCTGGAGGGGGAGGTCCTTTGTGTGTCCGTGTGGGGAGAAAGCGAGTGCAAAAGAACAGGAGAAACTGTATGCGTTCCTCAGGAATTAAGCAGCCTGCAAACCACAACCTCTCCCAGAGCCCTGAGGAGCCGGCGAGGAGGGATCGGGAATGCAGAGTGAGGGCTTTCTCCCGTGCAGTCTGGGTCAGGCCGTAAGAGCCCCACATGAGCTCTCCTGGGTTGCTCATGCAGCCATCCGCTGTAGTTGCTATAGCTGCAAAAATGTACAGCACTGAGGCATCACTTCTCCATGAGGCTTTGTATGAAGCATATGCAAAGGAACTGTGTGAAAAGGAATTTGATGGAGGGACGGGAGGGGGTGCAGTTCCACATTGCTCAGTATGAATTCCTCAGAGGAGGTCAGAGGGGAGAGGGGAGCAGGGTCATCCTTGCAACGGAGCCCATGGGATTATCACCGCACAGTAGGCCATCAAGACTCTGTAGGAGACATAAGTTGAGGGAAACCTACTGGGTCAAATGGCATCTGGAACCTGCAGGAAAGTGGTAGCAAAAGAGCACCAGGCCAAGCACTGTCCACAGGAGGTAAACTGTGTGATGAAGGAACAAAAGGGAGATTGAAGCTACCCGTTCCCTACCAGGGGACAGAGGGCTCCTCTCACTCAGCTCACAAAGCGAAGGGAAGTGACTGGAAATTAATTGTGAGCAAATAACAAAACCCGCTACCTGACTTGTTCCTCCAACACATAAGCTCGCCGAAGCACAAAAATGACACTCGATCCTGTCACAGCGTTTGTTTGAGACGTGTCCCTCCACAAAAACATCAAGAGGCGCAATAACCCAAAGCAAATACCTTCCACAATACACCTACCAAATGAAATGGCCGAAAAATTAATAGCGTGACATAAAGGAAACCTTATCTGGTATAAAGTCAACTTACCAAGTTTATTAATAATAATAATAATAATAATAATAATAATAAGTAGTGAATTTGTGAAACTGACAAGAAGCCGCCCTAAATACCTCGAACAGCATTGTGTGTACAATTCGTTGTTATTCCAGCAGCAGGCCATCTGCTGTGTGCTCCAGCAAGGAACTAACAGTGCAGTAATTCAGAAATCGTGTAGCCCCAGGGTGTGTTCAAGCAGCAGGAGCAGCGGCAGCAGCCTTTCACCCAAGACAACTCTAAATTCAACGGCACAGCGTTTCGGAAGAGAACTGCCGCCCGGCTGCACAGAAACACCATTTAGGCTCTACAGTTTGGACAAGCGCAAAGAGAACTTGGGTCCTTTGGCTTATGGAAGACAGATGAAGGGCAGCAGCCACAGCTGTTTGAGAGGACAGGAATTGGGGGGGGGGCAAGAAAACAAGGGTAAGGCAAAAGATGTTTGTCTGCACCTAAGTGCAGCTTTCATCAGTAAGAACTCTTAAAAAAAAAAAATAAATAAAAACTTGAAAGGGACTCAAAATCCAAAGTCTGGCAAATAAAGAGGCATGAAAACACTTGGCAATGTGTGTTTTAAAGCAAAAACAGCCAAGCTTTGACAGTCTTCAATTTCTGGTTCAGTCACCACCACCATGATGATTACACTTTGCTTTGCATTTCCAAGTCAGCGTCATTTCAGCAGAGCCGTTGACATGTCAAAGGTCAGAGTTCGCCTCCACAGAGCCCCTATCACGGCAGAGGACAACATGTGGCTTGAAAGAGCCACAGGAGGCTGCTGAGGCCACTCTTGTGCTGCTTCAGAGAACAGTTAGCCCCACCCTCAGTCACAACCACCCTTGCCTTCAGAACTCTTAGGCTTCCTCCACAGTCACATTGGAGGAGACCGTATGTACCTACAAGTCTGTCCACAGGTGTAAGGGTAAGTAATCAAGAATCCGCAATAATTCGCCTTTCACAAATGGTATTCTTTGGGATACTTTTGTAGGTCTGAGACCCACCACAACAAAAGTCAGAGAGCATGAACACTATGGATGCACATGTGTGTCTATGGTTTTAATGAGTTGAGATGTATTTTCTCGAGTTCAAAGTGAAGCAGTGAATGTTTGCCAATCCATCATGAAGCAGGGAAAAGACGACTGCATGAAAACAGGGAGGGAAGGAAGGAAAGCACATCAGTAGCTGGAGCTTGGCGATTACGTAGACTCTGTGTACGACCAAAACCCACGAAGGAACAGGGAAGCCCCCCCACAAACTTCACCAGTACAGGTACATCTGTCGTTCTGCACAGGGTGGTTCAGATGACTAAAGATACGAGACAAAGAAGAGATTGATCACTTCATTAAAAAGGAATTAGGAGTCCAGATCGTGGAAAAAACTGCAGCACGTCAGCAAAACGAAGTTGCGCTACAGCTGAGAACCCTTTGGAAACGCATCGCTCATACAGATCCATCCAAAGGTTACCGTTCCTCAAGTTCGCTGCACCCCCATGGAGAAGAAAGAACCTCTATGGATACTGCTGTGTTCTTGCCCTCCTGAAGGCTTGTGAAGAACTGCAGAACAAACCGATTCCCTCTGGATCAGCTGGACTAGGTCTATTAATCAACGTATACATAACATATGGCCCAGGCTCCTTTTCTGTCCCGCCTCTCACTGTTTCAGTATCATCTTACAGTCCCTTAATCCTAACCATAACATTTATGAAGGTAAATCAAACTGATCAAAGGACAGTTGCTTAAGGCACATTTCCAGATTCAAAGTGTATCCACTTAGTACCTTCTCTTATCCAAAGCAAAGTATAAAGCCAGAGCTAACATTCCCAAAAAAACCCCCACAGCATAGCTTATGCCTGGTGGAATAATCAAAGTACCTAACAGCGCAGTATTAATATCATAGTATCAGTTTTTTACATTTACGATTTTGCTCTGTGACAGGCTGTAACCATGTGTCCCTTATCAGTACCTGTTGAGTTATTCTTCAGTAATACAGGAGTAAAGGCCAATTTGTCAGTTCCTCTCTGAAACATCCTCTCATCACACTATTGATCTGTCATTATGTTATCAAGACAGACCCATTTGCTACTGCAGAGCTAATGTGTTTCAAGTCCTCTACGCCAAATGGTGAACAAGCCAAAGCCCAGAGGCTCAATAGTGGGATGAAACGAGTGCCATCCAGGCATGAGGGTATTTCCCCCATCGTGTGGGTCAAAGAAAAGAACCTGACCTTGCAGATGTATTCAGGCTAGCACAACAAGACAGGTAACTTGATGGACTGCTTCAGAAGGGGTGTTTGCGTTGTAGAGCCCAAGACTTGCCTTGAAGGCAAACGATGAAATCCTGTTCGCCATGAGAGTGCACTCAACCTACACAGAGAAATAGCAGTGGAACACAACTGATGGCAGAACCGATAGCTTGTACACAAATGAACCTGTCTCTCCAAAGCAATGGGGCCCCTTAATGATCATCTGCAGCTCACCCGGTAAATACAGGTAGTCTCCAGGTTACGAACATCCAACTTACGTAAAACCTGCAGTTACAAACCACCCCCTGGAAAAAAAAGTCTACTAAATTAAAAAAATTTGAGTTAAATACAATGATTTGTAATAACGAATGGGCGCTACTTTGAAACACACATCAAAACATTGCACGCCTGTAGCAGTTCGTCAGCTCATGGGCATGTGAGCACAAGGTAAGACAGACTTTGTTCTTTTCAGTCGGACCACGTTTCTGTTAATAGTGACACTGTACAGTGTTGCTGTATTTGGCTTTAGTTTTATTTTTTTTACCCTTCTAACCATGCCACCAAAGCTTAAACATGATGCAAGTGATGGTGATGCATCCAAGAAAAGAAACAACAACTGAAACTAAACTGGAAATAATAAAGCGATTGGAAAAAGGTGAAATGCCAATGAATACTGGAAAAAGCAAACATTAAAGTGTCTAATGTTTTTTAAACCCACACACACACACACACACACACACACACACACACACACACACACACACACTCCTCCTCTCTCTCCATTATACTGTAGTAACATTTATTTAATTCTACATGTCTATTAAACTGTATTTACATTTATCACCATTATTACATTGTATTACTACTGTATTGTTAAATTAAAGATGTTTTAGTGTATCCGGAAGTGTTTCTTTAACGTTTTTCATGGATAGAAGGGTAGATGATACGCTATATACTAAGACAAACATTTGACTAACTGACATTAGACATGAACCAAATCCAGCTGCTCCGACTTGCATACAAATTCAACTTAGAGACACTTAGGAACGGAACTCGTTCATAACCTGGGGACAGCTGGTATTAAGGTGGAGCCTGCAGCACACGGGGTGGTGTGTGGAGTCACCCAATTCCTGAGTGAAGTCTCATTATTGCGAGTGTCCACGGACCTAAGAGGTGCTGATAATGGCTCAGAGTGATACTGCATGCTCAGGCAGACAGATAGATGAGGAGCGAAAACCGGACTACCCAAGCAGCAATGCACCGGAACCAGAAAGACATCGCTGCCAGTTCTTATGGATTATCTGCACATGTTGAAAATGGAGAGCAAACTGGTGACTGCAACCAGTCTCCCTTCCTCCACTGTCATCTGCAACAGAGGTACTAAAAGCAGAGGCAACACAGTGATGAGTGAGTAGAGCTTCATTACAGGATGACTATTAAACCGGAAAAGCTTGGTCTTAATATGGATCCTTTTAGGAGAATTAATTCTGACATCCCAGAATGGAGTTCAGCAAAAAGAAAAAGGGAGCAAGTGCAGTCTTGTCCTCCCAGACATAAAAGAAAAGCCCAAATAAATAAAAAGTAAAAACAAAAGAAAGCAAATTCACTTCTCCAGTGTCACTAAAGACAATTTGCTTTGTGCTACAGTGATTTCTCATGTAGAAAATGATTAAAGTCATAATGCTTTTATTTAAATGTTGGATTTTACCAATTTCTCATGAGGAACTAAGACTACTTTCAAGCATCATTTAACCTTGAATTCTTATTACATGCAAATCCACTTGATTCACTTTTCAACCCACGGCACAAACCTTTACAATAAACAGACTGCACCAGTACTTTACAGCAAGCGGGGCTGTGTCTTGATTTCTGCACCTGTGGTCACAAACATGTTTGTGAAGATGACTCCGTTACACACTAGAAACCACAGCGCATCAGTGAGGTCCTTCAATGAAACACGCCTTTGACCAAAGTACGCCCAAGAGCAAATTAAATACCAAATGCCAAAATGCATGACCCTGAAACCAATACAACTACCAGCAGAATGCTGTGAAAACCATTGATACTCCAGGCATCAGTTCTGAATACTAGGGGTGGCTGCAACACACACAACTGGTTTGAAACACTGTTGTTCTTGGACAATGAAGCATGTTACACTGTTTTTGAAAAGCTGGGATTGAGACTGTACTGTGTACAGTGGTTACTGTGTTTCGCAAGTCAAAAAGTACCCTGGCAAATAGCAAAGGAACCAAAACTTTCCCTGGTGAGAAGATAAGAGCCTTGGTTGAACACTTCTTCATTTACAGGGAATTTCATAAAGCAATTGGATAAGTGAAAGTGTGGGCAGTACTTCAAAACAAGACAGTAACTTGCTGATGCCTCACAACAGAAATGGATGAGACTTAGACTTGCATCTAGATTTCCCATCATTTGGCTAAGCAGGGAAGGGGCTCTTACAGCAATGAGAAATACACTCACACAGGACCATTTAGACATCGCTCCATCAGCATCATCATGTGAAGCACAGAGAGAAAGTGTCTTCTTGACCTGCATCATCAAATGTGATGTTTTTTTTTGTGGAGGGGGGTGCTGCACTGGGAACTGTGTTCATAACAGACTTGGAAAGTGCACCACCAATAGATGACCTGACCAAAAAAAGGACTGTTACTGAATCCTAGTAGTCACTAAAAAGCATTTGTCAAGCAAACAGAAGAGCAGCTGGCTGCTTTGTTGAGTAAACACTGCTGAAATCATCACACAGTGCACACAATCCCCAATGCTACATCCCAAAAAGATCCCCATTACCACCACTCCTCATACCACTCTACTGATGACCATTTCAAATGAAGGATCAACTTTCAATTGACCCAGCACTATTTCACACCTGAACTATCAGTTATACCCTTCTAAAATACCACAGGGCAACCATGGAGCCCTATAGGGAGGAAGAAATAAAGTGACTGCATGGGTAGGTCAACATACTGCACCTAAAAAAAAAGGAAAAAAAAAAAAAAAAAAAAAAACCCCACATAATGCCACCCATGAGGGATTTTAAAAGTGCAATGTGTTGCCTCCTTCGAGCAGCTCACCTCAGAGCCAAAACAAAAAGACAGTGTTTGCCAAGCAGTGCGGCCTATCACCAGCTGCACCTATCGTGCCACTCAGTAAAAGGTGGTCTCTGTGTGAACTGCTCTTCTGCAAAAAATCTCCAAAGGATACTGGTATGCTGGTGAGTACCAAGGAAAACCGGCTACTCCAGTCAATCAATCAGAAGCATTCCTGGATTCCTGACAGCACTAGTCATATGCAGCCTGCTGGGAAAAGGAGGGATGTGGCTGCACCACATGACTTTATGGCAGACCCCTGACAAACAGGTGGCACTTGAGGGAGGCCTATCGGCCAGTGTGATATTACATCAGGTGCATGACACAAAAACCCCTCCCCTCTCAACCACATCATCTCAAAGATGTCTGGAGAGGCGATTTTAGCCAACCGGCTGCCCTTTCATCAGTAAGGTGTATTAATAAATTGCTGCATTGTGTGGAGGAGCAGGAGATTAATTAGCAGGGACAGAAAGTCAATGACGCCATTTTCATTTCCGGAGTAAATTATGCCCATGCAGCAGAAAGGCGTTTTGATGAATCGCACGCCACGGAGCTGGTTCTTGTTGTTCTGCAGCAGAATAACAACGGGGAGCAAGAGGGAGGGTGACGGAATGCTTGTCTCCCCTCCTTACACATAACTCCTTATACCTGGTGCAGTCATAACTCACAGGGCAGCCCTACATCAATCCTTTTCCAACAACCGGTTCCACAAAACTGACATTCAATGAACAGCAACACACATGATTTTTTTCCATCGTCTCTCTTGGATGTTTGATCGATAAGCATTTCTTGCAAACTCCATCTTTTTGGTTTTGCTAATAATTATAGGCAACTATGAGCTGCTTACCCACTTCTGTTCCTCCCTTGCCATGAAAACCCACAGAGGCAGTTGCTGTGGGTCAGGTTTGATTTGAAATTCGAGATTCGTTGTGTTCAGTTCTTTGGCTTTTGAACACCCATACAAAAAAATGTATTCTGTATTATATAGGGTCACAGCTTCTGTCAAATACCATAATTCGAGTTATGACAAATTTTCATGCTCAAGATAAACAGCACATAAGGCCAATGTCTTTCTGCTTGTTTCAGTGGTCTACCGTATGTTCAAACTAAATTTTTCACGCAGCCAGAAATTAAACTTGGCACAAAATATGGTTATTTCGACAACCGAAGACAGACTCAACCGAGCCTTCTTCATGCAGACAGTACAACAGTAAACCCAATGCTACTCAGCAGAAAGGACTGCTAACTGAATTTGGTCATTGTGAAGTCAGGAAGCGGTCATCTGTGGACCTCATAGTTCTCTCCTACGACCATTATGTACCTGTAAATAACCACTGATATGCCATCAAAGAATAAGATTCCCAATTTCAAAGGGTCCATTTTGAAGGCTCACTCAGTACTATGCTGAAGACGGTCAGGCCATACAAAATCTACATTTGCCACAAGAGGCACATCTTCATTTCACAAGCAACCCATGCTGGCACTTGCCTTCTTATACCTAAGCACAGCACTAAATTACAATTAAAATAATGCAACGAACATTATTACTACAACACTTTTGACACAGGAGGGTCAAACCAACCACAAAGACTATACAAACCAAGAACCAATAAAGCCCCCAGCCAAATAGCTCCAGCTGTCTTTCAGCGGTTTTCTGCACATTTCTCAGCTGAAAGCAACAGGAGAACAGGTTGTTAAAACACTGATGAGGAAACAAGGAGGGTGAGATGTGATAATGGATTCATTTACATACTGTGTATGTGTGCGTGTGTGCGCGCATGCTTACACAGAGAAAACAAAAGATAATCATTCCTGCGAACACTGGCCCACTGGCTTCTTTCATTCAGTCATTGGTCAATCTGGGTCATTTTCGCTTCCTAAAATGACACTTAAGCCAACATCACTGGTTGGTGCAAAGTTTACCTACTGCTGTTTGAGCTGCCAGCAGTACTTTCTCCTGTCTTCTTTATGTATAGTACATGAATTTTGTATAAAGGTATAGTAACACTGAACCTGCCCTTGGGAATATTCTCTGTACTGGACAGACAAATCAATCTCCCTGGCAGAAAAGTTTTTGTCAGTTTGTTTTGCCCATCACCCTGGGTCAGCTATAGGCTACCAAAAAGAACATCCCAAAGACTTCTTCCTGTGCCATCACTGGTCCTGGCACTACACCTACACTGTTGAAAAGGGTTTAACATAATGCCCCCACCTGATCGATATACAAGGCCTAATATGGCCTCCATTTTCAATGGGGGGGGGGGGGGGAGAGAAGAAAAGACCATAATGTAGTAACTAAAGACTAAACAAAAACTGATTATATCATATACATGTTGACTTTCATGACAATATCAGGGAAAATCAGCACTACTGAGCTGGAAGAATTTTTACAACTGGATGACAGATCTCTTTTCACCAAGATCAGAAGGCACATTAATGCTCCCACCTAGTAGCTCAGAAAAACTGCAGAGAGGATTGTCTAGAACCAATTTGCACCCCATTCATTAACACACTCAAATGGAGCAGAGACAGGCAAAATGCAGATTAGATGTCCAGATTAGTGTGTGAAATAAACACAATTTACCTTTAACTACCAACTAAATGTAGTTCAGTAAGAGTATGGCAAGTTACACATATTAAGGGGAAAAATTCAATTTGGGCTTTACAGTTGCCAAAAGAGCTTTGTCATTCTTCAACATGTCAGAGGGTTATTGTTAATACTTGAATTTCACCCTAATTTCTCCCAGCTATGGTGGGATTTAAGTTTATAAAAAAAAAAAAAAAAGTACATTTTTCTCCACTCTGACAAATCATTTCTTAGGCTGCTTGGACTGATATCATCCTCCACCCCCAAAACAAAGCCAAGTTTCGCTCTCAAATCCTTTCCGATTGCTTCATAACAAGGGGTTGCCAGTTTCTGCCCTACTTCCCCACAACATCTCCATGTGAAAGTCTTTGGATCCACAGTGTGCGCTACCAAGACTAAAAGTGTCAGGCCAGAATGGAAGACGACAGCTCTCAAAATTGCTTGAGTGACTGGAATAGTCCAAAAACTGTGCCCAAACTAAAATGCTACCTTGTACCCCAAGCCCAAAGACCTTGAACCACTAACCCTTACAGACCAGGAAAGGGGAGTTTGTGAGATACACACGTACTGCCTAAAATCGCTTGTCCCAAGCAGGGTCACGGCAAACCAGAGCCTAACCCGGCAACACTGGGCACAAGGGGACACACCCAGGAAAGGACGCCAGTCCATCGCAAGGCACCCCAAGCAGGACTCGAACCCCAGACCCACCTGAGAGCAGGCCCCAGCCAAACTCACTGTGCCACTGCACCCCCTGTGAGATACAGTACCAGTCAAAACTGAATACATGTGGACAACCTGGGACAAGTTACATGAGATAAAGCAGAAAGAAGAGAAGACAAAGCAACAGACAAGTGCACTACAGCTCTGGAAGTGTTGTACAAGAGCTGTGAAGACATGTATTTTGACATCTTGTTCAAACTTGTTACCTAAATACCTAATGCATTAAAAAAAAAAAAAAAGGTCAGGTCCAGGTTACATTTACATTCATTTAGCAGATGCTTTTCTGCCAAGTGACTTCCAGCAAACACTACGCAGTGTGTTCTTTTTCACTAAAGGTGACAAAGTGCTAGATGCACTACTTACAATGAGTCATCCATCTGTAAACGAGTGGAACACATTCCTTTTTTCACACACGTACTGTGGGCAGTGTCGAGTAACCAATTCACTTGAAACAAATGTCGGACTGTGGGAAGAAACCAAAGTACCCAGAAGAAAGCAATGCACGCAGGGAGGAAACACAAACACAAACTCCATACAGACTTTGCAGGGACTGACCCCACATCCTCTTGCCCCACTCAGGCACTGGGCCATGGTGCCAATCTGCCAAAAATGGTAAAGCCTGGGCAAGACATTTGTTTGCATCCGACTTGGTAAATTTCAGTTTGCAGTGGAGAGCTCACAAAGAAAAACCAGTTTCTTGCAACACAGTTAACATGACTGGTGTTCTGGGAAGATGTGCTACAAGAATACTGGGCTTCAAGGTTACAGTTTAGCGCTCAAGCTAAACCACGTACAATTTCTCCACTGAACACCTGCCAACTTCGAATGAGCTCAAAGTAATGTGACAAACAAAAGCTGAAGGCACAGGAGAGGAGCAAACAACTTGGAGTGAATGGCATAAACAAGTGCTACAGTGTGGAACACCAATTCTGAAAGAGGATGTGAAACTGGTTGTCCGAAAAAAAAAAAAAAAAAAGCTTATTGCCACACGTTTGTCTGTTTTGCTGAGTCACTGACTACTTGATTTTGGTGATTTTTAGCACAGATGGATAATCGTTTCACAACAGAATGGAATTCAGGTCTTAACTCAATCATTACATCAGTGACATTTTTCATACAAGTTGCTACACACAGGATCTAATGTCACTGAAAGCAAGGCGGAGTGAACAGGAGGTAGGGGTGGGGGCATGCCATCCTTAACACACTGTATTCAGTGCAACAGAAGAAACTGGGCCAGGAAGCTGTGACCACTCACTTTCTCATTTCACCCAAGTAAGGGATCGGGCTGCCTGCAGAACGGGACTCCTTCACCTACTTTTCAGAATACCAACACTTTAATATTTCTGGAGTACCCTTTTATTAATATCAGGTATATGATTCCATTTTGTTTGGTGATGACATATTCTTCCCTCTAGGAGTGTAGATTCATGTTTCACACAAAAATGGCTCAACTAGGGAGATGATCTGATAATCCAATACTGAAAACAGTCCCAAAGGCTGCGTCACTATTACTATATACAGACACAGACACACACACACTTTCAAAACCGCTTGTCCCATACGGGGTCGCGGGGAGCCGGAGCCTAACCCGGCAACACAGGGCGTACACACTTTTATATAGAAATGCATTTACAAGAAGCAAGGAGAAAGCACTGCTGGCAGCTTAAACAGCAGCTGGTAAAATTTGCACAACTTCCTCTTAAAATTCCAATGTCTCATTTGCATAAAATGGCAGTTAGGATCACATACCACTCCTTCCTGGGGAATCCATGCAATTCCTGTTATTTTGTGTGGTTGTGCATAAGGCGCATGCACACACACGCACGCACGCAATTTTCAGAACCGCTTGTCCCATACGGGGTCACGGGGAACCGGAGCCAACCCGGTAACACAGGGCGTAAGGCCGGAGGGGGAGGGGACACACCCAGGACAGGACGCCAGTCCGTCGCAAGGCACCCCAAGCGGGACTCGAACCACAGACCCACGGAAGAGCAGGACCCGGTCCAACCCACTGCGCCACCGCACCCCCGTGCCTAAGGCATTATTCCAGAAATCCTACCATGACACCCCATACACACACAGACACAATTTTAAAAATCGAGCAATACCAAAGCCTTTTTTGATCACGTCACGAGTCTGTGAGGCAGCGAACAGCATCAGTGAAGACTATTACATGCATCCATCAGCCTTAGCGTCACTCCCCTTAATGAGTCCAGTACTTCCTGCTGCATTTTACAGAAACTTCTTTCCCTCATTTTACCATGTGGACAGCAGGTTGGGGGGTTATGCAAGATTTCCACTGCCCCTGCTTAAGGGGGAGGTGCTCGACTGTGGATCCTACACCAAGCCCTCCAGAACCAGCCGTTTGCGCAACTTCATCTCTAGTAGAGTGCCAGCTGCTTGTAGTTCATGATCCCTGCCCAGGGAAAGTAAGCACGTGCAGCACCACTCTCCGCAATTCTCCCAGAAGATGAACGAAACGATCCTGCATTTCTGCTCAGAGCTGCTGTCTTTTTTTCAGATCATTTTTTAAATTCTCTTGCTCTGGCGCCCTCCATTCAGCAATAATATCGGCACGTGCCAAACGCCAGTGGAGTAAGTGTGTGAGTGACAGCCCCAGCAAGGCCTGCTGCGCTGCAGTCCCACACAACAGTGCAGACAGCCTGGGGGCTGCAGACAGTCACGCCACATGCCCCGATCATCTTCCACATGCTCCTGGGCAGCCAGCTTCTCATGGTCCACCCTGTGTCAGCGTGTCAAACTGGAGCATCTTCTACATCTTCCAGCGCTCTACTGATACCATGGCTACATCAGAATCCACACAGTGCATGCACATACGACAGAAACCACTGAGTTTTCACAGCAAGTTTTAGGAGCAACAGTGAAGCAGCCATGGTCAGCTGAGCAGTTCATGCTTCTGCCCTCTCTGTGCACCACCAAGGAGACTAAGGTATTAATGTCCAGCTGGTGCTTTTGTAGCACAAGCCAAGGTGTCACAAGTTTGTGTGTGTGTGTGTGTGTGTGTGTGAGAGAGAGAGAGAGATTCTGGCTGGCGTCCAACACACTGTTCAGCGCCACATACATGATACACGCATTGCGTGCACACCGCCTCCTAACACACGCTTTATACTAGCCTTATGGAAATTGCTTAAAATACTGAAGCGTCTCTCGTGGGAAGGAGCGCAAGCACATCTGCGACCGCGGGAAAAAGAAAAAGAAAAAGAAAAAGAAAAAGAAAAAAGGGGGGGAGGGGGCGGAAGGGGGTCATTGTTCCACGCGCTTCCTCAAACCGGAGCGTCTTCCTGTGGAGAAGGCGGGAATCTCGGCGCTCAGCTCACACTTCCCCCTCACTTCCCTTCCCGCACTTTTTTTCCGCTGGAAAAATTATAATTTAAGCAGTTGCGCAGCACGGCATCCAGTATCGTTGAGAAATGACGGGCGAACGTTTTTGTCAGCGTTAAGAACACCGCCGCCCCGCCCTTCTCTGCCAGATGAAAGAAAAAGTCAAAGGATGCAGAGTCCATGAACAGCGTTCGGCCAGAAACGGGTACACCGACCACACACACACACACACACACACACACACACACACCTGACACATGGTGCAGAAACGCACTCTAAGACACACGAAACGGTAGGAGCACACAAATCACGTAGTAGTAAGAGACGCATTACTACTGTGCTTTACGTAAATTGTTCCAGCTCGCGGACCGATCCGATTGAGAAGAACAGAAGCGCATCGCCTGTGAAGTGTGTGTAGAAGACACTCGACTCGTGCTCCGATGTGCTCCGGCACATCCCGCCTATCGCAACCGAGTTCCAGGGTGAATGTAACAGAACGAGCGCAGCTCAGGGGACGACGACGACATTTACACACACTCCCTGCCCGTTATACACTGTCCGGGAGGTTAGTGGACTCGGGGCGAGTGTACCGTGTGTGTCGTGTCCACGACCAGGATCAGTCAATGTAAGCGCATCTAGGCACACGCACAATAGTACACACACACACACACACACACACACACACACACAATACGACGACGTGTCATTTCAGACAACTCACCCTTGACTTGAGTTTCATATTCGGCTATTATTTCCTTGTCTTTCCGGAATTTGGCCGGAGACGTCATTTCTCTGGTCGCTCTCGGGCTCGCCGAAGGAAGTGACAGTGTAGAGCAGTGAAAGAGGCACGGCGACCGTGAGCACTGTGGGCGCGCGCTGCGGACGCACCGACACACTCCACACTAGGGCCCGGGTTCTTATTGTTCCCACCGCCGTTCACATCGGCCGCATTATGAATTATGAGATCCCTGTGTCTGTTCCTTCCTCTTCCACGGGCGGTCCTGATCACGGCTGCGGCACGAGAGCAGAGGAGCGGATTGGCTCCCTCCTCCTGCTCCCCCGGTAGCTTAGTGCGGGACCCCACGGCTCCCACGAAGACGGTCCTTGCTGTGCGATTTCAGAGATCCGTGGGTGACGTGTGGCGTAGCTCCTCTTTCCCCTGCAACGCACAAGTACACAGGTTCGAGTGCGTGTGATCCTGCGGAACGTGAATACACAGCACGGGAGCACGCATGACAGCGGCGCGCGATCGGGGTCTACGCTCCAAACCCAATTACATCATCGTGACACTCAACAGGGACCACGGACACTGTTGAGCGCGCGCACACAGAGTGAGGCACATCACCCCCATCACCACGCGCCGCACTTCAGCGATTAAACCCCCCACCGAAAAACAAGCGTAACTGTGTGTGAGCGACAAAATCCGAATTGCGCTGCAATCTGAACAATGCGGACACAATTGCTGCTTCTCTTCTGTCTAGTGAAATCACGTGTAAAGCCTAAGTAAGTTGTAGTCATACTTGGACATTCAGATTTCAGTACTATATAAGATTAATCAACAACAGCCTGGAGCTCCTCAAACACTCGTAGGTGCCAGAGCGACATACTACTGACGACTCCAACAAAAACACATTCATTTAAGTGAGTGTACATACACTGAGTCAGCAAAACAATTACAATTAACTCTGTCTGTTCCGAGTTGTGCCTTTTTTGTCCCCATCGTAACATTCCACTGCAGCAATCTTCCAAAGAAGTGTCGGACAGTTAACTAACCCGTTACTGGTAACCACGTTAGATCATCAGGACTCCACAACGAGCATTTCAACTCTGGTTTGCGCTTCTACTGTACATGATATCCGCCCGCGTAGATTTTACACTAAACTAAGTTTAGATTAGTTCTTCTTGATGCTGCATGGTTGAGCGCCACAGACTGTGTGATCCTGGTGCTTCTTTCAAACATAAGACACTCTTTTAAATTAATGCTTATACTATACTACAGAAATGGTAAGTAGCTCGGCTTCCATTTTATTTCGCGTTGCTAATCTGGCTAAACTAACCTAAAATACAGAAAAAAAGCAGAGAATCTCTTCTCAGGAAAGCTATTTTTTCTTAACATAAAACCCTTAACAGATTATTATAGGATTAAAGTTCGCCTGTTTAGTCAAGACACAGTAAAGCGTGCGCATGTACCTGGAACAGGATTTTCCATTTGGTTTTCTCGAGTTGGTTAAAGACCACTTTCCACCAGCCTCATTGCTTTCAACTTTCGAACATTTCTCCAGTCTCTGATCGCAAGACCCGCCCCTATGGATGGGATATGAAACTTGGATCATCTCTCCATTGGTGGATAACACTAAGAATGACAACACAGCCAACAAATCAGCTCGAGAAGAGCCCTTCCCCCTGAAAAGGGCAGTGCCCCCTTGTCAGTCACTGAAATGAGCCAATGAAATGTGAATTGATAGTTTGGAGGACAGTATTCGATTTTACTCAATTAAATTGTGTCCCAACCATTGTAAAATCAAAGTTAAATTAAAATAATTAGACAGTAAAACATATCGCATATGTTTATATAACTGTTAATCATAATGTAAGTAATCGTAGGGACTTAGTAAGGTTTTGTCGCTCGCTTTTCTTTGTGACCAATAGAAAAAAGGGAACGGAAATAACGGATATTGATTTGCTAAATGCTGTCTCTTTAACACTATGCCAGCCAATGGTAGACATTCATATAACTCGTTGTCCGGATATGCTCCAATCATCGTCCACAGTGTATACTCATGTGACCCAATAGTAACTGGGGCTTGGTTTCGGGGAACCAATCCGTGTAAGAGATGGCACATTTTGAAAATATTTCAGGAAGTTTCTAAGCTCCCCTGTCAGTTTGATAGGTACGGTGTAAACAAAAAGAAGCAAGAAGGAGTTTGCTGTTTTAACAGTATCACTCCTTTAAAATACTGCTGCCCGATGAATTCTATTAGAAGTTACAGTTAGCTAATAGAATTAGTTCGGTAAATAGCAAAATTCATCCTGTTGAATTACTGACTTTCAACTACCGGCGTCTACATTCGGTAACCATGAATGGGTTTGTAAATGTGATAATTAGCGATCAGAACGATTAGCTAAGTTAGCTAACTTTCTGAATCTTTTTTTTGCGAAGTTGGCCGTCGCGTTGTCTCGTGATCTTTCTTCGAAAGGAGGTAGTGTGTGGTGGCTTAACCAGGACTTGGTGTCCGTGTCGCAGTCATCATCATCATGTCGACATCCAGTTTCAAAAATAAATGTGTCACTCAGGTCTACTGTATATACTGCGACAGTTTATTGTGTACAAGAGGAATGAAGGCTGTGCTCTTAGCAGACACAGACATCGAGTTGTTTTCCACGGACATACCGCCTAACAGGTGAGTAATAAAATAGTGTTCGTTGGAACGACGTATTCCTATTACTGTACTTACTCAGTGTTACACGTCTACTGTACTAACTAGCCATGACGTACCTCCACAGGTAACTAACTTGTTAGCGATTTAGGAATACTACAGTACTGGGTCCTGGGTTGTTAACTGAAGTGTTATTTCAGTACTAACCGGATACGAGCTAGTACAGGTGTGAGCAACTTATTAAATAAGCGACTGCTTTTCTCCAGTGACACATACACAGTGATCACTGTAGTATTTAGCTGACACCTGTATCCAAGGTGATTTACACTGCAGGACAGGCTAAACAGAATGTCTCGCAATCAACCCACTCGTAGACAGCATCTTACACACATAGACAACACTGTGTGGGCAATTTAACGTTACCCATGTCATGATTCGCCCCTGAGAAGACCCACCTGAATGCATCGGAGAACACGCAAACTACATACTGAATGGGGAACAAAAGCACTTCCAGTTGTACAGCCTACAGTGTGGGAAGTACCAGCATTGCAATACCTGCTGTATTACTGTTCGCCCATGTTATTGCAGTACTAACTTAGCTAACCTGTGAACACATGGCAATCTTATTGCAATACTCAATAGCTGTACCACCTAATGGGTGAGTAGCAATATTGCTGCAGTACAGTACTTACTAACTTCCTAAAAAGTGATTAAGTAAGACAGTTATTAGGAATTCTAAGTGCAAACCCTCTAAGAGGATGCTAACTAACCATGGCATGTAGTGGCTTGCGTACCGTGTAAAAGACACATGGCAGTGTTCGTAGGGATACCAACTAGCTATGTACTCGATAGGTGAGTCACTACCTCTTACTGCAGTACTAGTTCACAGTGCACTTGCTAACAGGTGAGTAACAGTGTGTTATAATAGTTTTAAATAGCTATACACCCCTAACAGATAATTAACTAACAATGTTGTTACAGTACTAACTAGCTATTCCCTAACAGCTAACATGCAATTGTTTGCAACCAAGTCATAACTTATCTTTATAAACCATCCTGTGAGATGCATACTGCCTGCAAAGTCTGATATGTTACTGTGTTTTGTGTTAGAATAAAAAATACACACATAATAAAATTCAGAAGTTAATATTGTATTACCTAACATGCTTTGTTTTTCCCAACAGATGGGTAGGTGTCCACTACCTGAAACACATAGTGTAAATGTCATTAATTTGTGTTTAATGCTATTATTGACCGTACTCTCTCTCATTTTCTTGCTATAGGACCGTGGACTTTGTTGCCAGCTGCTATGCCACTGAAAGCTGTCAATGCAAACTAAGAGACATTGCATGTCTGAAGTGGTGGGTGATTCTTTACATTATGTCACAAAATATTTTCACTCAGTTGTTCTCACACTTGTATTATTTATATTTGCTACTTTACTGATCATTCACATGTAATATGTATTTATTTTTAGCATTCAGTATGAAAGCACATGGCTTCTGGATAAGCCAAACACTTTTTGTGTTATACATCTGCAGAAGGACATGGCTGACTGCAGCCAGTGTCGTGACAGAACAGTCCACTGATTGCACATGGGAAAGTGTCACTGTCCTGTTGACCTGCTTTGGAGCACACTTAAATACTGAGAATCTTTCACTTAAACAGTTTCCATTTGTCTGCATTTTAAGATTCTCAGTCTTGTTCAAAAGCACCATCCTGTAAATCTTTTTGGTAAATGCAGTTGTTTAGGAAGCTTCACTTGTTTGTCTTTTCGTATTGTTCCTTTCCACTCTGTTTGAAGCAGACACGTGATATAGGGTGGCTCACTGTGGTTGCTTATACATTGGTTGGCACTCTGAACAAACAGCTGATGCCTTGTTTCTTTTCTCTCACCCCTAGTGGGAATGTTGTGGGCTATCACGTGGTGGCTCCATGCAAGCCCTGTCTGATGTCCTGTAACAACGGTCACTTCTGGATGTTCAATAGCGATGCGGTCTCCACTGTAAACAGGCTGGACCCATCAGGTGAGGAGGCCTGGATTGTGGTCTCACTTGAGTAGAGCATGCTCATGGCTGATAGCAGTGGACCACTATGATTTTATGATACAGTTTGGGATTTGCATAATGCTTGTTTCTCTAGGCAGTTATATGGCAGTTTTACATTGTCCTGCAAATTGAGTTTTTTAATTTAAATGTAAAAATGTATTTTTAGTTATTGTTGCTGGAGAGAAGTGAAGAAAGATGCTCAAAAAAGCATGCTATCTGCACCACCCTATTTCTGCCATAATTGAAATATTTTCTTTACAAAAGTGCTATTGAGGTATGAATTGTACTATAATTTGCACTTTATTTAAAGTGAATGTATGTTTTTTTTCATTTAAAAATTGTCAATGACGTTAGTCCAATTTGTTTTGACTTTTATATATATATTTTCTGTATAAAATGATTTTTTTAATCTTTAATCCTATCATCACAATAAGGTACACGCATGCATCTTTGTTGCATCACATTTCTCTGAGTATTACTGGGTGCATAAAACAGACTGGTCAGATTTGATTTTCTTGGCAGTAATAAAAAGAGCATGGTTGTGTTCTAATGTGTGTGGGGAACAGCTGGTAGTGTAGTGGTTAGAGCTGCTACCTTTGGACCTAAAGATTGCAGGTGTGAATCCCACCTTTGTCTGTAATACCCTTGAGCAAGGTACTTACTCTAAAATTGCTCCAATAAATTTCCCGGCTGTATAAATGGATAAATAACTGTTGGTTGCTTAACATTGTAGTTCATTTTGGAGGAAAATGTCAGATGAATGTGAATGCAAGACTGTCTGCCATATAGAAGACCAGTACATTACAGTGTAGGTGTGCGCACACACACACATGGCGTCTACAATCGCTTGTCCCAAGCGGGGTCGCAGCAAGCCAGAGCCTAACCCAACAACAGAGGGTGCAAGGGCAAAGGGGGAGGGGACACACTCCGGACAGGATGCCAGTCCATCACACGGCACCTCAAGCAGGACTTGAACCCCAGACCTACCACAAAGCAGGCCCCAGCTAAACCCCACTGTGCCACAGCACCCCCCCAGTGTAGGTGTATTTGTTGATAAATCACTTTGTATTTAGTAACCACGTATATCAGTTTCTAAAGTAAGAGCAGGCAGTATGCAATCCAGCATTTCACATTTTAGTAAAATGTCGACAGCACACTGGTTTTACACTAGAAAAGGATCTCTTGGTAGCAGTAAGCAGAGTAGTTTTGAAAAACAGTGGCATGAATGTTTGTTTTACCCAAGGTGTTTATTTGGACAAATCTTCAGGACTGAACTTGCTGCTTTGGGGAGATCTTCCAGAGCTGGATGACCAGGAAGATGAGAACCTTGACAGCCAGTCTGAGGAAGAATTTATTCGGTAGGATGGCAAGATGATGCCACTAAGATCACCCCCCCCCCCCCCCCCCCCCATCTGCCTCAATGAAGCATAGTCTCTCAGGATCCCACTTGTCAGCTATTAGTAATGTACACTGCACAAAAACAAATGCATCTAAAACTCTCGCTTTGTGCACAATCTAAGATTTTATATCCAGTGACGAGTGCTGGCAGTATTGTATACAATTTGTCTCCAACCATGTAGCATTAATTAGTTACACAGTTGTTGGTGCTGAAAGTGACTTATGAAACATCCTTTGGAGTGTGCTTATAGTTGAATGCACAATATTTATTTCTCTCTGGTGAATTTGTGTGTATGCAAACTGGTTTCGAGGGATGTGTAGCAAAATCTGTTTCATACCTGTAAACTGTATGTGTTAAACTAAATGAAATTAAGCAACTGTAGAACAGTAGCAACATTATAAAAAGACGCTATTACAGTAAAACTGAGACAGGCTCCAGTAATGGTAGAGTTAAGCTTTAAACTTCTGGTTGTAAGAGCAATTAGTTGCCAGTCATATCAAGCACTTGCATGTTAACAAGTGTGTGTGTGTGAGTGTGAGTGTGTGAGTGAGAATGAGAGAGAGAGAGCAAGTATGCTAAAACTGGGTAGATGTGTTTTTGCCATGAGGTAGATTTTTTTTAAATGTAATTTCCATTTAGAGCATATTATTTTAGGTGATGTTAAAATATGAAGTTTAATTTACAGTACCATCTTCAAACCACCTCATACAATCATTGTTTATTTGCTTTGTGCTGATTTCAGTTGCCTATCTGCTGAGATGTATGTCACTTTGGAGAAAAGTGTGTGCTAAATGAGCAATGATGTGCACCAGGAAATGGAAATGACAATGACTGAAGTAAATTACTGCCTATCAGAAGCTTTGGAACAATGTATTAATGTACACTTTTAAAAATAATGTTTACAATATTATTACAAAACTTACTGATTTTGGTGGGTCACACTATAGAAAAACCAAATTGTGTTGTCTAAAATAATGTAGCAGAAACTAGTGAAGACCTGTGAAGAACAGTGTAAATAAATAGATACTAGAGAGCTTTTGTTATACCTTTCTTGTAATATTTTTGAGTAACATGGCTTATTTGGGTATCTGAAGGCCTTAGACATTGGGATGACAAAACATGTACTTGTACACCACCCTCACCTGTCAGTTTAGTTTTAGTATAAAACTAATTGACTGGCAGATTTTTTTTGTGCCGTAACCTAGTGACAATGCTTAGTGTTGTGGATCTGTAGAATGGCTATATGTGTGAAAACAGTCAAAATCACAAGGTTTGAATTCTAGCCAAATTTTGAAATCCTTGAGAAAGTCCATATTAATTCAAAGATGGATTGTGACAGTTATGTTAGTTTCATCTTGTCCTGAGAAGTACTGCAGTACAGTGTGTCATTTTGTACATAAGGGTAGTTGATGTAACATAATCTGGTGAACAGTAGTTCACATGTGCTCAAGATGCATTAAAGCTTGCTCAGCTTTTGTTGTATTTTTAAAAACCACACAAATTGCTATACATCTGAAATTGTCAAAAAGGTAGTTGATAACATTTCTTCATTAATATATTTTCATAAAACAGCTGAAATAATTCTTCCTTTCTAGTTATGTATCTTATGTATGAAGCAATTCAGTCGTGTTTGGAAGTAATCTGCTATTATTGTTGGGCATTGTAGGACAACAGGTTAATCAGACACATTTCGAGCTGCCGTTTCCTTTCATGTTACATGTGAAAGAATATTTGAAATCAAATGATATGCTTTCAAGTTGAGGTATTTTACCTTGTCTTTAATAATGGTACATAGACCTCAAACTATAAAGAGGGATTTTGATTGCCATCAAATAAGCACAAGTATATCATATCTAAAACGTATTTACGGGTACTGAATAGGTATAATTTATTTTACTGTTTTACCAGAGTAAAAATTCAAATAATTCAAAAACATAATTCCATGTGCTGTTAGCTGCCCCAAGCATATGCATTTTCTTTTCATAGAAGAATGCATACTTTTTGTTTCTTATTCATTGCATTAACTTGGTTGATTTATATCATTTTATTTTGGTTATGGCTGACCTAAAAATTTAAAAGATATCTCAGTAGAATTACCTTAAGGGGTAAAATTAAAATGAACTGAGGTAAACTGTATGTCTAGGAATTTAAATGAGGATCATGTTTTAAATGTAACTTGTGCTTATTTTTATTTATGTAATTCCTTTCAGTGGTTTGTATTAAGATTTTTTTTAAATGCTGATGTGTTTTCTTGTGATCTAATTGTGCTTTGCTTTTGTTTGGGATGGAAATGTACCTTTTAAATTGCACTTGAGATATATGTTTGAAGACTGAGAATTTTTTGATGTGTTAATATTAAAGATTTTAAAAATATTATTGTGAAATTCAAATGATGCTAATTCAGATTGGTTTTAAAATCTGCAAAACTATGTTGTCTTTTCTGGGGTTCGCTAAGTGCGGCAGAAATGGATGGTCACACAAGTTTTTTTCAGCTGTCAAGTGTGTGAATGAGTGAGTGAGTGAGTGAATTCCAACCTTCATAGATTGTTACAGGATGGACAATTTTGTTCCCTTCCCTGCTGAGAAAGCAATTGACATTACTGTTAAGAGCTACCTAAACATCATTACAATAAAGTGATGATCCAGTGTGAACAAGAATGGTTCTAATTTTACTGTTATAACTTATTTATTGCAAGAACTTACATTAATAATATATTACTGTCTGGGCAACCCATAAATTACCAAATAGGCATTGTCTCAGCCAAAACCTTTAGTCAGGGTTGTCCCTTTTCTGTACTTGAACAGACACCGATTGCATGTTACAAATTTTAATGGGTTTTAGTGGCTCAGCCACCAGATACAGATTTCTTAACAAAACTGTTTTGACTGTAGAATGTAATCTAAGGATCTGTTTAATTATTTTCCAGCTGGCAAATTTTGTTTATTCTGAGCAAATATTCCTAGTAGCTTATACTTTAACTGGATAGTTTAAATTTATAAGCAATATCAAATTAATCATAGGTTTACAGTGTAAGCTACATTGTCACCACTCTCAAGGAGGTTTATTTGTCTTAGCTTAGAAGTGGATTTTAAAAGCCTGAACTTGTAAAACAGTGAAGCAGTTAAGTGAAAAACTAGTTGCAATACATAATCTACAAATGTACAGTGCTGTGAAAAAGTATTTGCCCCCTCCCTGAATTTTTTTTTTTTTTTTGCATACTTGTCACAGTTAAATGATTGAGATCATCAAACAAATTTTAATATTACACAAAAATAACCTGAGTAAATACAAAATGCAGTTTTTAAATGATGATTTCATTTATTAAGGGAAAAAAGCTGTCCAAATCTACCTGGCCCAATGTGAAAAAGTAATCCCCCCCCCCCCCCCCCCTTTGTTAAATTATGAATGAATTGTGATTAACCACATTTTTTGGAAAGCTGAGTTAAATTTCACTTGCCACACCCAGACCTGATTACTGCCAGACCTGTTGAATCAAGAATTCACTTAAACAGAACCTGTCTGACAAAGTGAAGCACATCTGAAAAAGCAACACATCATGCTGCGAGTTAAAGAAATTCAAGAACAGATGAGAAACAAAGTAATTGATATGTATCAGTCTGGAAAGGGTTACAAAGCCATTTCTAAGGCTTTGGGACTCCAGCGAACCATGGTGAGAGCCGTTATCCACAAATGGAGAAAACTTGGAACAGTGGGGAACCTTCCCAGGAGTGGCCGGCCTACCAAAATTACTCCAAGAGTGCAAAGATGACTCATCCAGGAGCTCACAAAAGAACCCAGAACAACATCTAAAGAACTGCAGGCCTCACTTGCCTCAGTTAAGGTTAGTGTTCATGATTCAACAATAAGAAAGAGACTGGGCAAAAATGGCATGCATGGGAGAGTTTCAAGGCGAAAGGCACTGCTGACCAAAAAAGAACACAAAGGCTTGTTTCACATTTGCCAAAAAAACATCTTGATTATCCCCAAGACTTTTGGGCAAATATTCTGTGGACTAATGAGACAAAAGCTGAACTTTTTGGAAGGTGTGCATCCCGTTACATCTGGCGTAAAAGTAGCACAGCATTTCATAAAAAGAACATTATACCAACAGTCAAACATGGTGGTGGTAATGTGATGGTCAGAGGCTGCTTTGCAGCTTCAGGACCTGGATGACTTGCCATAGTTGATGGAACCATGTATTCTGCGCTCTACCAGAAAATCCTGAAGGAGAATGTCCGGCCATCAGTTCGTGACCTCAAGCTCAAGCGCACTTGGGTTATGGAGCAGGACAATGATCCGAAATGCACCAGCAAGTCCACCTCCGAATGGCTTGGAAAAAAAAAAACAAAATTAAGGTTTTAGAGTAGCCTAGTCAAAGTCCGGACTTAAATCCGATTGAGATGCTGGCATGGCCTTAAACAGGCCGTTCATGCTCGAAAACCCTCCAATGTGGCTGAATTCAAACAATTCTGCAAAGAAGAGTGGGCCAAAATTTCTCCACAGTGATGTGAAAGACTCATTGCCAGTTATCGCAAACGCTTGATTGCAGTTGTTGCCGCCAAGGGTGACACAACCAGTTATTAGGTTTAGGGGGCAATTACTTTTTCCACAGAGGGCCAGGTAGGTTTCGAGAGCTTTTTTCCCTTAATAAATTAAATCATTTTAAAAACTGCATTTTCTATTTACTTGGCTTATCTTTGTGTAATATTAAAATTTGTTTGTGATCTCAATCATTTAACTGTGACAAATATGCAAATAAAAAAATCAGGAAGGGGGCAGATACTTTACTATACACTGCCATGAAAAAGTAAGAAAATAGTTATATACTGACACTTATACAGTATGTTATATATGATAACATAATTTTCCACATAGTATTTCAAAAATTGTAATGTTTATTTTAAACCTCCCATTGTCTTCTTGCTGTATACAGGGCTATGCCAAGCCTATCCCAGAAAGACAGGGTGAAAGGCAGGGTTCACCCTGAACGTGATGCCGGTCCATCGCCTGGCAACGAGCATCACACACATTTACACACTATGGGCACTATTTAGTCAACAATTAACTTGAAACATACAGTTGGGTTGTGGGAGGAACCTGGAAGATAGTGATGCTCACACTGTGCTCACTCGACACAGACCGAGATGGATTTGAACTTGCAGCCAGACCCACAGCCCAGGAGCTTGCTGTGCTGCCACACTACCCATAATTATATTCGTTTCTACCAGTTTTACTCAGTGCACAGTAGCATTTGTATGTAAAATTTCTGCTTTTAAAAGGAAGCCAGAAAATAAGTTTATTTTATATGTTTATATTACATCGTTTAGCAGACACTTTTCTCCAAAACGACTTCCAATAGTGTAATCAACCCACACACCTTATTCACCAAGGTGACTTGCACTGCTCAATACACTACTTACAAAGGGTCACTCATCCATAGATCAGTGGAACGCACTCTCTCTCACTCACACACTATGGGTGACTTAGAGTTACCCATCTACCCTAATAACATGTCTTTAGACTGGGAGGAAATCGGAGCACCCAGAAGAAACCCACGCAGACACGGGGAGAACATGCAAACTCCACACAGACTGAGCAGGGATCAAGCTCACGCTCTCTCGCACCACCCAGGTGCAACGAGAGAACAGCACTACTCGCAGTGCCACCGTGTCACCCGTATGTCTATGGGATTTTTTCATTTAAAAACTTTTTTTAGGTTTCTAAAAGTGAGTGACTCAAACTGAATGAATTGGATTCATAGAACAGTTTAGCCTGTGATTCCTGACTCAGGCTTGAACTCAGCGCCCAGTGATTCAGACTCAGACAGAAAAGCTCTGGACTGAGGACAAATGCATAAATATGAAATTAGTTTTGAGATTAACTTCTCATCTTGTGAACATTATGATATTTCTCCCATGAAGTGTGCTTCTTATTGAGCACTGTATTTGGGTTAACCTTGAGCTTTGTTCCTGCGCTTGACCCTTTTGACTTGGTTGTTTCACCAGTGGAGAAGTGAGAAGGCCTCACAAGTTCACTTGCTTTACACTGTGTCTTCCTGCAGATGCACAATCCAGTAAAGGAGCATCTGTGCCACAAGTTATTTCCCTGAGGGAGCTTTTCACATAAAGTACTCAGGGAGTTCCTCTACCATCTGGAACAGAGATGTAGTACAGCAACACAAAGTGGGGAGACATGACATGACATGCACTTATGAAGATGAGCAGTGTTTAGCAGCCACAGAGGAACACCCTTCATCACTCATCATTCTAACTCATCAGATCATTCTTCTTTTCTCATCATACCAGGAGGTCACTGCCAGAATGAAGCTACTTCACCCACCAATCATCACCATCATCCCTGCTGCAGCCTTACATGGTTCAGTCACCACAGAAATGACCAGTTAGGGAGAGAATGATATATTTTATGTGTTTTTAGTGCGGTCCTCTGGGGTCAGGCAGATTGACCAAAACACCATTCGTGAGTTTGTGTTGTGAATTCCAGACAGAACCTAACATGCCACTATACAGTATTGTGCAGTTAAATTTGATATTCAGAATGGTAACTCATTACTATTAATCTGATGCTTGGCTGATCATTTTACATGAAGCAACTTGCAATATTTTACCCATTTATTTAGCTAGGTATTTTCACTGGAGTAACTCATGGTAATGACCTTGATCATAAATAATTCAGCAGTGACAGAGACTGAGGCATGATCTAATAATCTTTACATTACAACTCCATGTCTGTGATCACCAAGATACCTCACTTACTCGCTATCCTTAACAGCTTGGTCAAGGCAGATTCACGGTGGCCTGGCACCTACCCTGGAAGCTCAGGCTGCAGGGCTAAGCAGGGCACACCCTGGTGGGACACCAATCCATCAAAGGGTAACCAAAAACAGTCACATACTATTAGTGAATTAGAGACACCACCTGAAGCATGACTTTGGACTGTAAGAGGACACTGGAGAACCTTGAGAAAAACCCACATGATCAGAAGGAGAGCATGCAAACTCCATACATTAAGCCAGTTTCAAACCTATGCCCAAACAACACAGGAGCTGTGATGCTGCAGTGTTACCAACCCCAACAGGATATCTGCTCTCTCCACATTAATTATAGCCCATTAATTGTTATGGATAAAAGAGTAAGTAGGCAGTGTATACTCAAGAATCAGTTTCCTCACAATGCAGGCCAAAGAAGATGAGAGGACTCAAGGAAATGTGAGGAGGCAGGCTCAAAAGAGACAGCTCCAGTCCCCTACCCCACAGCAGGTTCTAGAATGATTAAGGAGTTAGACTTCTGACAGAAGTAGGGAGTTTCAAATTCCAGGCAATGGTCATGTTTTCTGGTGTTGGACAAAATACATAAAATGAGTTGCTTCAGGAGACCTCATGTTGTATAAACGGCTGATGTAATGTTTGTTGGTCTATCCCAGAAGTCTATCACAGGCTCAGGTTCAGTAATTTTAGCAGAAATGGCAGAAACTTCCCAATAAATGTGGACGACCATGTCCTATATTTCTTCAAGCTCAATGTGGATTTGATTTTAATTATTTCTGCAACAACCAGAAAGACTCCCCATAAGCTTCAGAAGTTGTATTTCATTACATCACTGGGTGTTCATGGTGCATTATCTCATGCACATGGCTGCTTTCAGGGATTCTAACACTTTTAAAAAGTTCATTGCCAAACATCTCCTCTGAATAGCTCTGGACGGAACTCCCCCACTGATGGAGTTCAAATGATTCATACTGGAATTTAATTAGTGAACTCTGAAGGCCCTCATCTTCGAAGGACTGATCCTCTTAGTCTGAGGGAACTTAAATGAAGGAGCCACATCACTGGGTATTATTCAAAGAAAGGAAAGGATAGGCAATTCTCCAGACCCCATTACGTTATGCGCTCACGTCTGGCCAAATAAACAGTTGTGGTTTTGTAGCTCTGAGCAAGTGTAATTAAATGAGGTTGCAAATAAATGAATGAGATCATCTTACAGACAACTTAGATGCCACAGCTAAGTACCCCAAGGGTAACCCCATGCACTAGTTGAAACACCTATGCAGTCATATTGAAGGTGTTTTTTTAACTGATTGATTTCCAAACATTTTCTTAACTCCATTTCAGAAGGTTGCACCTATTTGATAGGGTGCTGCCAACAGCTGAGCTTTGGTTTTGTTTGACTACAGAAATTTTTCAAAAATTTTACTCAAAAAAGTGCACAAAAATGGACAGTGAACAAAATGTGAGCCCCATACATAATGTCTATCTATTTAAGATGCTCAGTTGAGAACTTCTCACATGAGTCTTCCAATGAAGAACTCAGCAAACAGTCCATGTGGTTTTCAGTCTCCATCCTTGTCTGTCTGTCCCTTGCCTTTTTACATACTGTGGAAAAACACAAAGTGTGTAAAAAGTGTAACTGAACTGGGCATGAAGTGTGTACAAAGTGTAACTGCCAAAAATTCTCCGTTTGTAATCAGATCTCAGGCAAGCAAATAAGGACTTTGGCCAAAGCAAGTTTGATATTCCATGTACACTCATGACATATCATACACTTTCAGGTGGCAGAAGAGATAGGACTGAGCTCAGTACTCAGTACTCAAGATGAACATTTGTTCAAGGCCCAGAATAATCCTGTGACATTCCTATGATGCTGCTGAAATGTTATTTAAATTGTACAGGAGATCAGCAATGCTGGAGGGTCAGCTCTGTTGCTAAGAGAAGAGAGTCACCCTTGTGCTGTGGGCATGGCCTATTTCTTAGCCACTTCCTGTAAATTGCCATTTTTGCTGACCACATTGTCCCGAGCCACTGGAGGCATGCGGTGTCACACCATTCATTGAGGGAATAATATCCCAGGCACTGCTGCTCATCCTCTGGCATGTACCCATGCAATTATCTAGGGATGTATAAACAGCCAAAGGATTACAGCTATTACCTTGTAATCAAAGGCACCAGGTTAGAATCCCACCTTGAATCTTGGTACCTCTGAACAATGTATTTGCCCTATGTTGAATTAAATGAAATGGGTAAATAATTGTAAGTAGCGTAGAATACAAACCTAACCAGTAATTTAAGACTGTCAGTAGTTACTAGAATAATAATAAGGATAATAATAATAATAAGAAGAAGAAAAAAATAGTAACTCATTCCTTTAGTTATGTGAGACAAGAGAGCCAACCTGTTATAATCGGCTACTTATGCGTTAACAGGCCAGGAGGTTCAAACCTGTTTTCCATGGAGCAGGATTATGTGTCAGACATTCTGATGTTCACTTCTCACCTTCATTACTGCTTCATTAGAGTGTGTGGAAGCAATTCGGCAGCGACCGCTGAGCGGTTTATAGGACTCTCAGTCGATTCTGGCACACGAGGGATCCGGTTTAGTCACAGGGTCATTATGTGCAGCTGTATTTGTGGAGGCCACTGCAGTACTTGAAAGCCCTCTCTCTGCTATCAGCTATGTTGAGCAAGATTTACAAAGGCAGCCAAATGTCATTTTTCCACGCGTGCCTCAAATGGTTTTCCAGCTCCCCCCCCACATCACTCCCACCCGTTTTAAAATCTCTTGAGCTGTATATCAGCTAATGAAAAAGAGAACACGTTAATCTGGTGTATCTCTTTTTTGTTTGAACTCTGAAGAAAAACATGTTGCACGGTGTTAGAGGGCTTTTATATCTGTATATGAAAGCCTTAAAAGACATGTTAGCTTATGCAACATAAATGTCGACACAATGTTGTTTGTTAATATTGGTTTTCCATTTAAAATGCTTCCTGAAGGCAATGACGGCGTTATAAATCTGAACCCCATAACTCAGTAATTGACATCTCGAGTTCTATTTAGCAGATTAAAAATAAGAAAAAAAAAGAAGAAAAATTTCTCATGGCCTCATGGTCTGTGGCACAGGCTGAATCAATTTAAGAATGCTGCAATATGAATGCTGCCCAGTGAGATTATTTCTTTTTCACTCTCACAGCTTTGTGGTGCATGATTTGTGACTAAAGATTTGCATTCATGAGGCACTTTTGAAAAAAGAGCCAGTACAATTAAGAGTAATAAAAGCCTTAACAAAGACAGGCTGTCAGCTCTGAAACTTCCCACTCAATTAGTGTTTCTGTCACTCCTGCTACACAGACTATTGTTAAGAACTGTCTTTTTCTCCTGACAGTGGTAATAAGAGCAGTACACGCTTGCACACACAAAAAGGCGTTAACTGCTATGTCAATTAATATTTTCCAAGGAAAGAGCAAAAGGATTTGCAAAAGCAGGGAACTATAACATTGCCTTCACTAATAACTGTGTCGAATAGTGAAGCCAACTAATTTTAGAGCACAATGCCATTGGAATCATTCTGAGAGGAATCAAGTGCAAAATGGCGCTATTGTGGCTGTTTTGTGGCGGCTTGTGCTGGACACTGAGCAGCGAGACTCCGCCACGTGGCCGAACGATAAGTGCACTGCTCTGGGCTACTAATGCAAGTATAATGAGTTCATATCATCGGGAGGAATCAGGAGCCCGAGCCTTAAGCAAAATAACATGTCCATTTTACCACTGTAGCTATGAAAAATTGCTTTCACATACATTCCTGGTTAAGTGCAGAATGCAGCTGTTGAACAAACAATTGCAGTTATGGGTCTTTTTCAGCATGGACTACAAAACCACTTTAAAAAATGTCTCTTTAAGTTGTTAACCTGTAACTGTAAAGGTCAGTGCTGCTGAGCTCTTTCCAGAATCATGTAGGACCTGTTGAGACTGTAATTCACTCTTGGGTGTTATATCCTGAGGGGGCGCAGTGGGTTGGACCGGGTCCTACTTTCTGGTGGGTCTGGGGTTCAAATCTCGCTTGGGGTGCCTTGCGATGGACTGGCGTCCTGTCCTGGGTGTGTCCTCTCCCCCTCCAGCCTTATGCCCTGAGTTGTCAGGTTAGGCTCCGGTTCCCCGCGACCCCGTATGGGACAAGCGGTTCAGAAAATGTGTGTGTGTGTGTTTTATCCTACAGGTTTCTTTTTAAAAGGAAAAAAGCTTAACAAAGATGCATGTGCAACAAGTGGCACTGTGCTCAAATGTTAGTTAATACTACTTAGAAGAAAACTTACATTTGTTTTGCTGACACTTCTCTTCAAAGCAACTTACAATGTTAAGCCACCCACAGTTATTTACCCTTTGGCCTAGAGAGCAGTGGAATTTCACTGCAGTGTTTCAGGATGGGTACCTTCCCAACAGGTACCACAGCTGGAGGTGAGGTTGGAACCTGCAATTTTTGGGTAGAACAGGAGTTGCACTGACCACTAGGCTACCAGCTGCTCCATCTCAGGTTGCTGTTTTCCATAGATCATTCCAGAATGGCTGTCATTTTGGTGTACAAGTGCAGAGCACACAATGTGTGCACTTTTTTCACCTCTTGGCCTCCAACATACATCCTTATCACTATTCGTAACAGCTAATCCAGCAGCTGAGCTCTCGATTGCTTTTTATACAATGACAAAAGTGCTGGCCACTTGAAATGAAAGCACACACTTTCTTTCCAGCTGAAAATACACTCAAACGCGACTATTTCCTTGCTCTCAGCAGGTCCTGGTGTAATGTCCCGTTGCCTTGCAGTCGGGAGGATTTGGTTTCACATCCCACTCTTTCTGCAGTTCGACTGAGGAAAAATATTTCCTCTGATTTGATGCAGAGTAAGAGTTAAAAAAATAAAACTGTATAAATGAGTAAGTAATTGCAAGAAAAGTTGTGTACAACCACGTAGTAATTTGCCCTCGATAGAAGTCTAGGCTAAATAAATGTTATTTAAATGTAAAATAAAGCCTGAGGACACTTCAGTCAATGTTCCATTTTATATGTGGTCTGCGACTAATTACAAATGAAACGTTTGCTTTGGGGAAAAAGAGAGAAGGTTGAAGAACAAAACGTCGATTCACACCGTCGCTAGAGCCTAGAGGTTTTATCACTAAGTACAGTGATTTAATGGCGGATCTGGGAATGTGGCACAATGATCGATAGAACAAAGATCTCTTCAAGGATCTCAACGCGTGCTCTGGCGCCACCTAGTGGTTGCCTCTGAAAGTAATATGGGCATTCAGTAATTCTGCAGTCGCTTTTCTTCTCCACTTACAATGTTTAGCTATTCATAGTTACTTACCCATGTGTACAGCTGAGGAATTTTTTTGCTTGAGCAAATTTAGGGTATGTACCTTGTTCAAGGGTACAGCAGCTGGAGGAGGGATTCAAACCTTGACCCTTTGAGTGCAATGCAGCATGATGACATACCAACTACCTAACTTACAGAGAGTTGTGTTTCTTTTGCATAGGAGCTTTTGTCTGTGTGACTGAGCCCATGGAGATAAAAAGAAAACAAAGAAAATAAAAAGTGTTTTACTTATATTATATATAATATGTAATTGTATTTATATATGCAATACGGGGGGTGCGGTGGCGCAGTGGCGCAGTGGGTTGGACTGGGTCCTGCTCTCTGGTGGGTCTGGGGTTCGAGTGCTGCTTGGGGTGCCCTGCGACGGACTGGCGTCCTGTCCTAGGTGTGCCCCTCCCCCTCCAGCCTTACGCACTGTGTTGCTGGGTTAGGCTCCTGTTCCCTATGGCCCCATATGGGACAAGCAGGTCAGAAACTGTGTGCGTGCGTGTGCGTGCGTGTGCGTGCGTGTGTGTGTGTGTGTGTGTGTAGTACATTTCTATAGAACATATGACAAATTACAAATGCAGGGTCTGAAACATTCCTACATGTAAGAATCCCATGCACTACTTACACTACAATGGTCTTCCACTTCTGCAGAGATGTGTGCAGGGGGCTACACTGTGCACTGGAAAGTAAACCAACCTTACCTAGAGAGGTCAAAAAGTGTCCCACAATCCCACAGTAAGACTGCTCAATGCTACTGCAGTGCAGTGTGAGGTATTGATATGTACACAGGGCCCCATGCTGGGAGGTACCTAAGAGTTCTGGGCCATCTGAAAAAATACTGCTCTGCCCCCTAGCCAAATAATATCAATTAAATATTACTGAAATTTCTGTGTGTCCTGGTTTGCAAGTGATGTTGTCCATTTGGCACCTTCACATGGGTGCCTCCAGCACGCATTAGAATCGTTTGCAGCCGAGTGTGAAGCGGTTGGTATGGGGATCAGCACCACCAAGTCTGAGTCCATGGTTCTCTCACAGAAAAGATTGGCATCCCCCTCTTCAGATAAGAGGAGAAAATTTGACCCAGGTGGAAGAGTTTGGGGGTCTTATTCACGAGTGAGGGGAGAAGGGAGCATGAGATCGGCTGCAGGCTGGGAGCAAGGGCAGCAGTAATGTAGTCACTCTACCAGACTGTAGTGGTGAAGGGCGAGCTGAGCTATAAGGCAAAACATTCTATTTACAGGTCGGTCTACATCCTTACCCTCACCTATGGTCATGGGTAATAACTGAAAGAATAAGATCGCATATACAAGCAGCTGAAAGGAGTTTCTACGCAGGGTGGTGGGTCTCACTCTCTGTTAGAAGGTGTGGAGTTCAGCCATCAGGGAGGAATTCAGAGTAGAGCCACTACTCTTCCGCATTGAGAGGAGCCAGTTGAGGCGGTTTGGACATCTGGTAAGTATGCCCTCTGGGCGCCTCCCTTTGGAGGTATACGAGGCACAGCCAACTGGGACGAGACCCTGAAGAAGGCCCAGGATTTGCTGGAGAGATTACATCTTTGGCCTGGGAGTGACTGGGGATCCCCCAGGGTGAGCTGGAAGAAGTTGTGTGGGACAAGGATGTCTGGGCCTTTCTGCTCTCCCTATAAGCCTACTAGCAATATAACCATTTAATATCATGTGCAATTGTTTTAAATTGTTTTTAAATTTTAGTATAATAATGTAATATAAGATGTAATATCATGTGCTGTGCCACTTTCTACCTTCCACTTTGCTTTCTTACTTTGTTTGTACTTTTTTTACTTTTACTTTTGTATTTAATTGTTGTGGTTAATCTGTTTGAGCAATCTCTGGCACAAGAATTTCCTTCGGGATGAATAAAGTTTTATCTTATCTTATCTTGCCACCGTGACCCTAAAAGACAAGCGGTTTAGAAAATGGATGGATGGATGGAAGTTTAATAACTGTTTATATCTCTTCTTAACGCTCTGTGCTCTAAGGGTGAATGTCGCTGTGAGACCTGTAAGCCATCGCTGTTGATTCTGCATGACCCACTGAAGGACAGACATCGGGTGTCCAGATGACCGTGTGACTGCTCTTGAAACCACTTACACTCTACTAACACTAATACTTTACCACGTGTCTGTATGCCCAGGAGGGCTGCTTCAACTAGCTGGCCTTGCGCTGAGCTTTTCTCACCTGAACCAGCTGTAAGAGTTTGTTTCCTATCCTTCTGAGATTCCCCACACTTGTTTATAACACTGTGTTTTTTTTGTGGTCAATAATGCCCCTGCTTGGGACAAGCGCTTTATGACAATAAATGGATGGGTAATCACACTTGATGAACTTCTCTTGTTTTTTTATGTCATGCTTTAGGACAATCTGTGGTACAGGATACTATATGAAATTAAATTCAAACTGAAATAAAGCAAATTGCTTAACACAAAGCACACACACTGGTTGAAACCACTTGTCCCAAGCAGGGTTGTGGTGAGCCAGAGCCTAACCCAGCAACACAGTGCATAGGGCTGGACACACACACACACACACACACACACACACACACACACACACACACACACACACACAGGATGGGACATCAGTCTGTCACAAGGCACCCCAAGCAGGACTCAAACCCCAGACTCACCAGAGATCAGGACCTAGCCAAGCCCACTGCGCCACCATGCTCCCCCCTCCTAGCACAAAGTAATCTTATGCAAATAATCAAATCACCTTTATCCTCATTATACAAGTATGGTATAAAAAAGATGAATTTCTGCAACTCCCTGACTGATGCAACATACAAATACAGAATATGAAGTATTGCAAAATACAAAAGAAAATAAATGTAATAAAATAATATAACATAGCAGAATAAACAGTATAAGTCATAGCAGCAAATGTTAAGTGGAGGTTAACTCCAGTGCTTATAGAGGGCATCACCTGCAGAGGAAGCTGTCATGCACATAAAATTATGCATCTTTTTTTCTAACCATTTGTGAAGTTAGATTGCTGCATTGCAGACATGTTTATCCACAGCACTGAACACTATGCGTACAGATCAATGTTCATATTTTAACTGAATGTAGATTAATAGCCTTGGGTCCTTTACCAATATAGTACTTGTCATGCCCAAACCATGTGATTTCTGTTGGTTTCAGCTCCTTTGCCAGTTCTGTACTGCAGTGCCTGCAGCTCAAGGAGAGCTGGAGCCACAGCGCCCCCTAGTGCGCGTATAGTGACACACAGGGAAAAGAGGTCCCTCCGGCAGTTCTCGCCTCCTTTCCTAGTCCAGTCATGATAAAATGACGATGAAGGGTAATGAACACCGAAGGAGGTGCAGAACACACAGATGTTACAACTTTCTACAAAGTGACCAACAGTAATGAGAAAACTGCCTCCAATGTGGTAATACTCTGAAAAAAGTAACCACATACTGTATAGCCACTGTACTTTAAAGAACCCTCAAGGAGGGAAACTGTGCAATTCTTGAAACATCTCATTTATTTCATGTTTCCTCAGATTATTTCTAACAAAACAAACTTGAATGAAAAAAGTGTCAGTGTACCCAGGTTTTGCATTCCCAGCTCCATTCAGGTGTCTCCACAAAAGGAAAGATCCACCTGTTTGACTGCCGGGAATCTGCACTGCTTTCCTGGCTTTTCTGAAGGTCTTCATTTTGTTCTCTTCTTATACGACTTTGTGTTTCTTTCTCGATTCCTGTGTTTCACAGAGTTTTTAATCTTTAAATCATTTCTTATTAATATATCATTATTTTATCCATCTGAAGGGGCTTCACTGCCTGTATTGTAGCGAGGTTTGGGGGGGGTGTAGTCAGGAATGTCCAGTTAGGAGTTTCGCTTAGGAGGTGTCATCACTGTCTGACATAAATATATAAATTTATAAATATGTATCATACATAAATATACAGTAGGTGGTGGCTGACAGGTTCTCTAAGGGAGATGGTTCTGTTTGTTTAAGTTTTCTTATTGTCTGCCTTTGAACCTTGTGTTTTGACATCTGCCCCTCTGTCTCTTTCTGTCTTTCTTTCTTTTCCTCTTTCTGTTTTTCTTTTCGGGGGGTGCGGTGGCGCAGTGGGTTGGACCACAGTTCTGCTTTCTAGTGGGTCTGGGGTTCGAGTCCCGCTTGGGGTGCCTTGCAACGGACTGGCATCCCGTCCTGGGTGTGTCCCCTCCCCCTCCGGCCCTACGTCCTGTGTTACCGGGTAGGCTCCAGTTCCCCGTGACCCCATGTGGGACAAGCGGTTCTGAAAATGTGTGTGTTTTTCTTTTCGACTTCACTTGCTCACATGCTCTTTTGTCTGACAATAGGACAGACTGTACTTCTTTGGTAACTATTTTAAGTAATTTTATTATTTTTAGGTAAAGTAGAGTTTCCACCTAAAATTAACATTGTGCTGAAATAATGTAAAATCAATCTGCTCACAATTTCATTGAAATCTTTTAAAGCCTTGTCAGTTTTATTTATTTCTTCTTCATAACCAAGTATTTTGTAGTTGTGCTCCATACTCACAGTTCTTTTTAAACATGGATGATGTTTGTGAGGAATTTTTTTCTGTCTGATCTGAATGACAGTTCATGGGTTCATACTTCCTTGGATAACTGATTTAGATAATGACTTTTAATCACTTGTATGCAACACTTCTATTTGCTTTCCTTGATTTCAGTGTGCAGTTGCATTGTCAGTGTTACTCTGTGCTGTTACTGTATTCTGCATGTGGCTGCGGTGCAGTGTTGCTGTTGCAATAATAATGGTAGGGTCAGCTGGGGATTAGTGCTACGGACCTTGAATCCAAAGGTTGCGGGTTCCATCCCTATTTCTGGCTGTTGTGTCCTTGAGCAAGGTCCTTACCCTGAACTGGTCCGGTAAAATTACCCCAGCTGTACAAATGGGTAAATAATTATAACCTTAACACTATAAGTTGCTTTAGAGAAAAGCATCAGCTAAATGAATAAATGTAATGGGGAAAAAAGAATCAAGATGAGGCCTGGTGAGAAGTCACACATGCTACCTGACAGTCTGTGTTCATGTGCTGGACACATACAGGTGGAACCCATACATGAAACCTGTATATATTGGTATGTTTATGTATCAATGCAGCTCTGCTTTATTAGCAGATGAGCATTGTCCTGTAGAGCGCTTCTGCCTGTTTCCTTGAATTAGTAAGTCAGAGGAGCCGACACAGCGAACCAGGCGAGTTGTTACATCGGCTGCAGAGGTGTGACGAAACATAGAAACAGTAAAAGGCACACAAGTTATTCTGTAATGACATAAATAGAGGGGGAGTGCTGGGAGTGACAAGACTAAACAACAGCAGCATCACAGGAATCCAAAATGGCTGCCAACCGTTCTCCAAATATTTACGACACGTGTACAAAATGCCTGGAAATCCGAGATGGTCACCAGCTGTTCCCCAAATTCCTCCACCTTTTGCATGTCATAAAGCAGTCATTGTTGCATTTTTTTTTGCTAATTCTTCCAGTCATATCTGGAGTAAATGTAAACAGATGACAAGTTCTCATATCTTGGCCACAGCGCCTCATGTACATAGGCCTACTCTGTATTTGATTTGCTTTTAAAAGTTTAATATCACACCTACATTTCTAAGAAGTAGAAGTTTGTTATGTGATAGATCATTGTGTTGGTTTTCATCGAATTTGAAATGTTTCTGTTGCTTGAATAATCATTTACACAGCTTGTACAATTTGATGCTGTCCTTTGACAAATGCACATTAACTTATGCACATTGATGAGTGGGAACTGTAAGCATTGTTATGCATTACGTGTTATATATAAAAAGAACAAACGAGAGGAAACTGCATCTTTAATTTCCCAAGACAGTTTACTCAAAGTATTAATCGTACACTTGTAAAAGGAAGATCGGGCAGAGAAAATCTGTGTGCATCTGGCTGAAATCTGGGAGCAGAAATATTGTAAGCAGTATAAATATTGTGAAGACATGCTGTTCAGGTTCACCCATAGCGTGTGAATGACAGAGAGAGTGTGTTCCACTGCTGTATGGATGAGTGACCCATATATATTATATATGATATAGGTAGTGTATCTAGCAGTGTAAGTCACCTTGGTGAATAAGATGTGTGGGCTAATAACACTACATAGAGTTAATTGGAAGTCGCTTTGAAGAAAAGTGTCTGCTAAATAAATAAATGTAAATATAAATGTAAATAAAGAAAACAGAAGTGTGTGAATTACTCAAAATGCTGTTGACCAATGACGAGACATGAGCGCTTCCTTTAAAGGCGCGCGCCGTGCAGAGTTCGCGCGCACAGCGGCTCCTATTCTGGAGACTAATATTAATGGAGAAGGTCCGAGCGAAAACCACGAAAGGCTTGAGCGTCTTTTCAACTTGTCTTTCTGCTGATGCTGCTTTGCATTCTGTTGGCCACTTTTTAAGATTCTTACGATGAGTGAACAGAGGAAGTATGAAACATTGGGTCTTAACTATATAAATGCATTTTACTTTGCAGAAAAAAGCAAGAAACTGCAGAACAGAGGAAGCTGATGCTCCCTCGGACAATCATGATTCATGGCATGAAAAAACCCTCTTCACGGACCTTATTTCATATTTACCTTTAGCTTCGTACCTACTCTGGTATTTAATAACATACCTTTGTTTTTATTTGAAGATTTACTGAATTAATACAGCTAAAAGTTGCTAAATTTAGAAATGTTATGATGCGGTGTGTGTGTCCACACAGCATCCTAAGCATACATTACTAAAACCAACCGGTAGCAATATTAAATGAGTAGTTTCTAAAACGAGCAGTGGTACGTTATTAAATAGCATAATGAATGAGTATTTGAATAGGTATTTAACAGGCAGCACAGTGAATCGAACAGTTGTAACTGGGAGCAACAACACTAAACACACACGATTGATTGAGAAAAAATGTAATGTGTGCCTGTACAGGGCTTTCTTTAAAAATTATCGAGTAATCGTAGAAGATAATAGTTTATAAATAATGTATAATAAATGTGCTTATTTTCTAACTTTCGATTTCAAGTTGAGATGCATCTGTGGGAGGAAAGTGTTTCATGGTGAGAAATAGAGCGCGAAACCGGGTACAGCGGGCATCGCGAGTGTGCACATTATGCCGCGTTTAAAAAAGTGGCCACAAGAGGGCGGCTTCGTATCAATTCCGAGCGTCCGGCACAAAGTCGGTGCCCCCAGTTAAGGCTAAGTCAGCGCGTAGACACTTGGTGGGATTTATTCAATTCAATTAAAGCGACGGTTATTTTACGCTTTTCGTGAAGGAGCGCCAAACATTTTTCTCTAACGAAAATAAACAAATCGGAACGTGCTAAGTGTATGAAAAATTGCCTCCAAGTCATTGTTATTGCGGCATTATTTAAGGAGAGTGAAAACGACACATTAAAGAATATAATTAAAGTTACATTAAATCAGGCCTGACATAGCCTACTTTAAAGTAGCCTTAATTTAATTTCGCGCGAGGTGAAAATGAATATTGAATAAATGTGGAGGGTGAACGGGCTTCCAAGATATAGTCCTTCCTGCTGCTTTATGTGAGGAGAATACTCAGGCACTTGTATTTACCACGATTTACTCTATTTCATAAATAGTGCCATCAATCTGTGCTTCACAGCTAAAATCCAAATTACAGTGTAATACTGTAAAATGTTTAGTCTGTTTAACGTGGACTCACAGTTGTTATAGTGTAGATTGTAAATCACGGAAGAGTGTGCTTACGAAGAAACCACCAAATGTGGAGTCTTGAAATAGGCAAAATATTTTACCTGATTACTTCTCAGATTTAAGGACAAATCTTTACCGATCTGTTGTTATGTCTGGCTGTTTATCTGCGTAAAATATAAAATAATCTGGGTGGAAATGTAATTACCCTAATATATAATACAGATTCGCTCCAGGAGCTCTAATGTATTGTAAACCAGTGATATTCCATTTATTAGGAAAATTACTCATTCCGTGTGCGGATTATATTTTTAGATGGAAGAAATGAATGTATGGAGAGCAGCATAAATTCACAAGTTATCCCCCCCCCCCCCCCAAAAAAAAACGTATTCTAAAAATAAAAATAATTTTAAAAAGATTTTCATGGAAATAATAACGTGCTACACGGCAAACAAGTGAAAAACGACACGTTGGTGCTGAATCGCAACAGTGGTGATATGATAGCGTCCTTTTAAATACTATATCAGAACACTGGAACTCTTAAATACTTAATGATGTTTCTTCAGAAATGTTGCGCTTTCACTTTCAAATGTCGTATTTTGACAGGACATTTGAAAGAGGAAAATGACTCTTTAAACCAATGGCCCGTTTACCCCCCCCCCCAACCCCGGGACCCCAAACCTCTTTGCAAGTAATTGGTAGCAAGTTGTGTTTTATTGCCTAACCTGAAAGTTGGAACAAAGAGAAACTTAGCAAATGTACGTGCTTTTATGTCTCCTATTCTTCTGGGCTATTAGGAATTCTGATTACGAGGCTCTGTGTAAAAGTTGTGTTTCTTTCAATAAACTAATTTAAAGGATCAAATTGCTAATTAAGCCATTGGGGAAAAAGAGGATCTCTGTACTGAAGAGGTCCCCGACGGCTCAACGAAACCCTTTGTTTTATTGTTAAGTCCGTGTATTATTTAACTTGTTTATTGAACTCGGGCTCAACAAGCTCGCAATAAATGAATAAATAAAGTGACGCCATTATCAGCACCCCTGAGACTGTGGAACTCATCATAACAGTTGGTGACGAAGAAGTTGCCTGAATAATAATAATAATAATAATAATAATAATAATAATAATAATAATAATGTGCATGTCCGACGTGTCCATTTCCCCGAGAGACGGCCTTGGACTCTCGCCAAGATGGAGTCCTTCCTGTGTGTAATATGGCGTGCAGGTCGCGCGCAGAAGGGCCGGGGAGACAAGGTAGGAAGGAAGCGTCTCAGTGTCTCAGTGTCTCGCGCCCGTCGGGCTCCTCCTGCTCCTTCCTAATTCGTACTAGGAGTTTATACGTACTGGACTGGACTTCACTGGACTGGACTGGACCGGACCGGAATGAGATGTGTCGCACTGTAGTAAACTATATTGGACTGGAATAAGCCGGACTGGACCGGACAGCACTTGCTTTTAGAAACGAGTTTAAAGTTTTGTTGGCGGACATATTGAGTTATTTTATTGTGTAGAAGGTGATGATTCACTTGACCCGCCTGTCCGTTTGTTTCCTGAACACGCAAAAATGTGGCATCTTTTTAAATTACGGTGTATGTGGAGACACCAAGGAAGTTACAACTTCGACGAACTCAGAGACTCACACTAGTTTCAATACACAGCGCAGTACAGCACAGTACAACTGAGTACAAGAGTATAGTTCAATAAGTATGACTTGACAGCTTTCTTCTTCTTCTTATTATTATGTTTATTATTATTATTATTATTATTATTATTATTATTATTATTATAAATTTATAAATAATAATAATAATAATAATAATAATAATAATAATAATAAATGAACTGTTATTTTTTGTTACTCCTATTTCCTTGAAACATTTAAAACAGACATTTTGAAGAATTGACATGTTTTCAAAAATAAAAAGTAGCCTTTTTTGAAACATATATCAAATGCTGTCCTGAAGAGTTACTGAGATGCCCTGTTTATCTTGTAGAGCTGGCAATATATGTATTTAACCCGCAGAAACCTGACGGTTCATTCTAAGGAATTACTTACTATAAGACTTTACTCAATTAGCACCATTTTGGGATTGTGTTTCTCAAAAATTAATAGAAGTTCAGATAATGAATGAATCAATCAATATGGATTTCATACAGGCTTTATAGCCTTTGCTCAGAATGAAATTAACTGTTTATATTTTGTTTTATTCACTTTCTCAAATATTCCTTGCAGAAATTTTAATGACATTTCTCAAAATGATTATGTTCTTTGATTAGCATTGTATAATATTTTTGGTGTAGTAAAAGCATGAAAATTCTCTCTTCTCTTAGAAAGCAAAATATTATTTTTATTGCAATTTTTATTATTCTTATTATTGTTATTAGTTTTATATTTATGTATTTTTTTGTCAGCTGCTGTACAGAGTGATAGAAAGTCTGTGAATCTTAGAGTAGAGTGGTATCATACAACACACAACAAAGCTGCATTTGGCTCTGTTACTCTAATATATTTTAATTTATTGTACATTTGAAGTGCAACTACTAACAAAAAAAACAATTGAAGATCATTATCGCCACCTTTACTCGTTGTAAGTGTTTTACCTTACCTGAACATACCTTAGATATGTTTTTAATTTTTGGAATTCATGAATGAGAATGATTCATTTTATAGTGGAGGGAGACGCTGCTGCGGCAGTGTAACGCAGGCTCACGAAGCGCACGCTTTCTCTGTGTCTGCTAAAAAAGCCCAGGTGAAAAGGTGGTGAATTAAGGAAACCATGGGAACTGCTGTGCGTGTGTGTGTGACAATGGAAGTGACTGCTGTTCAGACACGGCCTGTTTCGCCACCAGAAACCTGTCGACTGGGCTGCTGTGGATGCTGACTCAACGCCGTGCGCCTTTGAAAGCCAAGGCTGTAACAAACACTAATGTCACACTTTCTGCATTGAAAGTAGAGACTGAAGGTCCTGGCTCTGCTGTGAGGAGCCCAACTGTTGCACCCTTAAGCAGGTACATACACACAACCTGTTGTAAAATTTAGAACATTTACTACGTTTGGATGGAAGCATATATATAAGCTGCTGTTATGACAGCAAGGTCTGCATCATATACTGTTTTTTTTCAAAATATGTTGTCATGACCAGTCTGTGCCGTGTCAGACCTCCAGTGCCTTCCACTGTCTCTAGCGGTCCACGACTCGGGACCTAGAAGAACCCCCATGTTGATACAGCAGCTCATTATAATTCATGCGAGGAGGAGGCTGCGCATTGGCTCTGACTCTGAGGGCCGTGCTTCCGCATTTAAATACGCACTCCATGAATATGCAACGGTCAGCTTAGAGCAGCGGTATTTAATGGTTTCACTGGCCAGCAACTCTCGTGGCAGTAACAGGCGCCTGCTCGTCTTTGGAGCCTCGCCGATATTCTGCCCTCAGCTGTTTTCAAACTCCTTTACGCCAAGGCTGCGTCTCTCCCTCGCACCCTTCCCCCTGTCCCTCCTTCTTTAGGATTAGCCCTGAATTATAAGCTGCTCAAAGCACCAACTTGGTGTTCTTGTGCTGTATATAAGATTTGAAAGTGACGTGCAACTCATCGTGTATCCAGCATAAATTATGTTGCCACAGTGCTCCACCGTATATTCCTCACCATCTCCTTTGCACTGGCTACACTTCTTTTTCAAAGTGTGCTCACATTATTTTGAACACAGTATTTCTTAGAGTCCATAGTAAGTTGCATGAAATCATTAAAACAAAATGTATAGAAGCTCTCATTTGCCTTTCTTCCTTCCTTTGGCTTGATGCTATCATTGGTCTTTTTTTTTTAAGGTCCTGGCCCAATGTGGCTCAAACGCTTTCTTTATTTAGTTAAAACCAGCTCCTTAATTATTCAGCGATCTTTCTCTGCATGTCTAATTAAATAATTAACGAGGCGGCAGTTGCAGACTCTTGCAGCGGGAGTGCGAGGAGGCCTGCAGCCGTCTGTGTGTTGGTTTACTGGCTCACGCTGACTCTTGGCTGGCTTGATGTCAGGGATGAACAAAAAGGAGCATTGCTTTGCAGTACACGCAAAAAATAGCATTTAAATATTTGATGAAGGAAAAGCTCAGCTTTGTGTCAGATGTGTAGATTATTAACCTCTGCTGTAGTGCAGTGCACTGTATGTGAAGGAAGGGATTGGTGGTACTTCTCAGGTACCTTAGGGTCAAATCAATGCAAGTTTAACGCTCTGCTTTGACCAGCCCTTTCCAACTGGGTTGCTGCTGGACCCAGTACAGTTTCCTTATGGTTACACCTAGCACAGACCGGCTAAATGGAAGTCACACAATGCATTGGGATCATGTGGCCATGGGTTTGAAACAACGTTGAAGTTTGAAACCCGAGTCATTATTCTACCGGAATCCGACTCAGGCTTGGTGGGAACAGGAAGAACTCAAAGTGGGATTTTTCTAAAAGTGTATTTTTTTTTTAAATTAAAAAGGTTGTTTTATCACCATAAGTCCACCCTTTTTTACAACAATGATTCAGCTGTTCAGGACTCTGCTTTTTGGTCACTGTAAGTGCTTGAATTCATGAGTGAAGATGACCAACAAAGACAAAATAAAACATAACCCAGACAGGAAAGAATGTAGCACAGACATACACCATGGATGGGTATTAAAACTAAATGCTTGCTAAATGCTTTGTTTAAAATATATTATTTCAAGAAAACATAAATTTATAATAATTTATAAGCTTTCTTAAGTTTCATATCTTGTTAATGTGCTTCAGTTTGAGTGACTGAGCAAACCTTGGTGACTTGTGACTCAGGGTTAAACTGGACTTGAAAGGTTGAACTCAGTTGTAACACTAGGTCAAATGAGACCAGTGGCAAAGGGGACATGGGGGCAGCTTGTAGTGCAGTGATTAGAGCTGCTGCCTTTGGATGCAAAGGATGCAAGTTTGTATCCCACCTCCAGCTGTAATACCCCTGAGCAAGGTGGTTGCCCTAAAATTGCTCAAGTAAAATTATCCAGCTGTATAAATGGGTAAATAATTGTATTTAGTTTTATATTGTAACTTGCTTTGGAGAAAAGCATGAATGAATGTAAAACGTTAGTCCCACTCATCATTTGAGCACTGACAGCTAAATGTGTGTGTGTGTATGGGAGGGATAAGCATAACTCCTTTCCACTCGAAATCTGGTGTCATCCTCATACCCACTATGTCTAGCTCCTTGTATCCCAGTGTTCCTTCACTGTTCAAGTCTTACATACATTTACATTTACATGTATTCATTTAACAAATGCTTTTCTCCAAAGCAAAAGTCTTGGTCTCCCTTCCTAAATGCCAAACATCTGAACTCATGGTTCTGCAGGTTTTTCGTCCCATTATTTGTAATTTTTTATTGAGCAGTTAGAGTTTACTTGGGGTTCATGCTCGGACTTCTCACATCAATACTGATGCTGTAATTTTCCCAACAAAATTTGCTCATTGTTTTCAATATGTATTTGATTGATAAGGTTTTTAGAAGGTGTATGTTCTTCATTGAGTTTAACGTACAAGGAATAATAAACATTGCGTTCCATCTATGACTCTGTATGTCAGATTATCAGTAAAATACTTCCCGGGCCTTTATCTTTACTTTAAAAAGCTTCTTGGTGCCCCAACCCCCCCACCCAAAAAAAAGTTCGCATCTTGACTGTTTTATTTTATTATTTATGCGATTGTACAACAGGCATCCGTCTCCTCCCTTAAAAACCACCCTTGTCTTGGCTTCCTTTCTGAAATGAGTGAATTGAGCGTGCCGCTCGCTGAGTGAGGCCCATTCAGCTGCATGTCCCCTTTAAGACCTGGGCTCCGCGGTTGAAGAATTTGCTCTCCTGTCGCGGTGAATGGGGCCCAGGCCGGAGCTTAGTAAGGGGCCCTGTGTTTTGTTCTGTTACACATCAATAGGACGTCAAGCAGAGCTCGGGCCTGACAGACTGTGGATTAAAGGCTTTTACCAGATTCTGTTAACCCCCTCCCTACTGACCCCCACACTCCAACAATAGCCTGAAAGAAACACATTCTTAACTCTTCAAGTACTAAGTTGTAATTTGCAGGTGGCTTCAGTCTGTACCACTCAGGCTGGACGATAAAGGGGAGGGGAAGAAAAATGAATGGCAGGATGGTGTCATCTGTGGGCTCTCCCCAACCCCTACCCGCATCCCCCTTAAAACAATAAACCCATCTGCACCATTAATCACTGATTAGGAAATTGTACCAATAAGTGTGCCTAATAACTGAGAAGAGGCAACATCTGTGAGCGAGTCTGCAGAGAAGGAGACAGGCACCATGACCTGAGCTTCTGAGCTGCGTGGCAGCTTTTTATCGGATCCTAATCTCATCTGTGATTCAGTACCAAATGTCCCTGGCATTTCCACAGTTTGAGGCCGACAAGGCAGCCAGAGATCACAACGGCCCGCAAGGGCCGGCGGAAAACACGCCCATTCTCTCGTTTGTCACGGAAGCAGGTGACGTTTGCCGGCCCATACTTTGACAGGTGCCCTATCCAGGAGTGTGATGCCTTGGTCTCGTTTTCACCCTTCTCTGTATACAAGCCTGAGCAAAAGTTGCAAGGTTTTGCCGAAATGGTATAAATTACACTTTGGAAATGGAACAGCCTGAAGGTGACAATCCCAGAACCCCTCTCCAAAGACAGCGTGCTGGGGTTCCCCACCAGGTGGTGCTGTGTGTAAATGCTAGACCATCCACAAAAGTGTGTGTAGCACCAGTTCCATGATACTGAATGCTCAGGTGATACACTAGTGAGGGCCGGATTCATATTTGCACCAGCCACAAAAATGATTCACTCACACATTTTTTTTCCATTGGAAGGGCAATCCTTGTTCATGTTTAGTTCAATGAAATGCTTGCGAACTAATGTGGAAACTCTTGGACACACTTCCGAGGTATTCAGTACACTTAAAAAAATGTTTACTGCTCTCAAGGGGCTCTGCACATTTCAGTGAGGGCATATCAAAGACTGCGGCTGAAACATTAAAGCACTCAGAAACAATTAAAAATCCAGCGGTCCTTTCCTCATTTTTCGGGCACTGCAAGCCATTAAAAGGGACAATGCAGAAAATACACTTGGAGGAAAATGTATTCTTTTATTCCTGCTGCTTGAAATTGTTTTGGACATTGCAGTGCTTGTCTGAAATGAGTATGTGGCCTGCTGAATGATTCCTTTAGTATAAACAAGGGCCATCTTTGAATTTCTGTCCCTCTCATCAATCCTGTCTTGTTTTTTTCTCAACATCCTGTCATGCCTGCGCCCTTTGTGCTCCGTGGAAAGACCTTAGAGAAATTGGTCATATGCTGTAGGCAAACTCTTCTTCTGTGGTTACACAGTGGGAGCAGTCGACTTGTGAGAAGCATCACCCAGTAAATTTGACTACCTGCAAGGGGCCAGTGAGTCATGGTAACCTAGTTGGAGTGTTCACATAATGGTCAAGGTCACCGAGTGGGAGTGGTCAGCTAAAAGGAGAAGTTACCCGTAAGCACGAAAACATAGTATTGCTACGATCATCTGTAGTAACTGTGAAGCGGTGCAGTGGCCAGATGGGTGTGGTGACCCAATGAATATGACGACCAAGGACTGTTTGTGCTGCCAACGGTCCAGTCTCATCCCCTTGTGGTTCAACCGGCACAGAATGTCCTCTCTAGCGGGGTTGCCAGGGGGAGACGTGCAATGTTTGTAGGCCTCACTGGTGCGTTCAACAAAATCGCCTTTGCATTTTAAACAGTTTCTTTTTCCCAATGACCTGAGATTAACTAAGAGCCCAGTCCATCTTTGAAAACCAGAATTCTGTCTTGTAGAGGAATATTGGCTTCATTCACTTCTCGAAGTCACTTGAGAGTAGGATCCACAGTATGTTTCTGTGGAGTGCATTAATATGTTTTTTGTTTATGGCTACCACAGATATAATTGTTGCTGATGTCAAACATTTATAGGAATGTAAGCCTGGTCAATGGTTTGTTTAAAAGAGTAGTCTGTGGACTGTTTCACCTGTCACCAGTAATGGAACACAGGTGTGACTTTCGCTAGCAATCTCCCGGTATTTGTTTAAGCACTGATGCTGCTGTCCCCGACTTCAGAAGTAAATCGAGGTTGGCCCTCAGGTAGTCCCTGTAACAGGTTTCTAAACACTAAGAGGAAAAGGTAGATGACATGCACTAGGAAAACAACTTGGAAAGGAAGTGGCTCTGGGCTTGTTTTGAATGTCAGCTGTTGGGTTTGGTGAACTCCCAAGTCATCTGGGTTGCAGTCCTAGTTTTTGTCAGAATGATTCCTAATAGTTAGGCTATGATTGTTGTTTTAATTTGGTTCAATGCTAGGAAAATATATTATGCACTGTGCCATTCACAATGAGCAGTGCTGGGTAAGATACACTACAGTCTGGGCAGCAGGTAGCAAAGTGGTTCAAGCTGCCTTGTACTCCAAGTAGACGGGTTTGAGCTCTGCCTGCTGCTGTAGTTGCCTTGATCAAGTAAATGGGTAAATAATTGTAAACAGCTTAATAGTAAATCAGTAAAAACAGTAAATCTCTTTAGACAAAGCATCATCTAAGGTGGTGTCATGATGGTACAGTGGAAAGTGCTCTACACTATTTGAGTGTAGGTTTGAATCCAGCTCAGTTTGTGTGGGGTTTGCATGTTCTCTCGATGTCTGTGCGGGTTTCCTCGTTCAGTCCAAAGACATGTATTTCAGGTGAATTCTGTCACACTAAGCTGGCTGTTATGTGTACATGTGTGGCTACAATGCAGTGAGCTGGCGTCCTGCCCAGGTTGTACCCCCCAGCCTTGTGCCTGGTGATTCTGGGCTAGACTCTGGACCACTGCAACCCTGAGCAAGACAATTGGTTAACAAAATTGCACGTGTTCAGGACTTTTTAGCAATATGCCCACTGTGTGGGTAATATAATTACCAGATCTTTCCTTTTCGAACACTGAAAAACAGTGAGTGATTGTCAGTCAGCTTGTTTGTCATCAAAATTTTTGCATTAATGCAAATGTTTGTAGGTACAGTACTTCCTCAGTCACAGCCAGATCTCACCTGTAGAGCCACATACAGCATCTTGATGAACTGAGCAAAAAATCGTCTGAATGAATTAATGACTTTAAGTAAAAAAGGAGCTCTGCTGTATAGTGAAGACCATGAATATGCCATGCGTGATAAGGCAAAAATTATACAGTGGGATGGTGTAAATGTATAATTTTCAGCTTCAGTTACAAAATACGTCCGAAATATGTCAACATTTTCTGTGTCACTGTATGACGTATAAAAGGGTAGCGTATACCTGGATGAAGGTACATGCTGAAGAATAGAACAAACTGGTCAATGTAACCTTCAGGAAAAATAACACTGAGAGATCTGTAGTGAAATATAATCCAGCTTTAGCTGCTTCAGCCAGTTTCCCTGCCCTCATGGTGAACTCTCACCTTTGACCTTGTCTGGGTCACATAACCCTCTGTGAGACACAGACAGCACAAATAGTGTTATTCAGGATTTTTTTTGTTGTTTTTTCCTTTTTTTTCTTCTACTGGGCCTGTGTCCACAGTGTTGATGAAAATATGAGGGGAGCGCTTGGAGCAAAAATGTCACGGAGACATTAAGCAGCCAAGCTGGGGGTGTGCTTTCTCAACGCAACTTGTCTGCTTTACCTTCTTTTTTGGGGCGAAATGTTTTCTTTCCCTCTCTATCATTCCTGGGTAACCTGTACTTGGTTTATGGAAAGAATCAATCTTAGACATTTCCTTTGTCAAAGATATACCTGTAGTACTTCCTCTGTGACAAAAGGTGCCTTATAGGCAGTGTATATTCATACGATTACTGTAAATCAAAAGTAATACATTGGTTAATACAATTTGTCAGCCTGGATTACAGAACCTGTCAAGTAAACGTAGCGATGAGGAAAACGTGTCTTTGGAGCATAATTCAGAGAAGGCATAGCTGTATGTGGATATATGTGGCTGCACATCTTTTAAAATGTTCAAGGTACTTTATGAACAAACTCATATAAGACAGTAAGCAGGACCGGATTACACTATTAGTGAAAGCGATTGTCCAGAAGTGTGACTGATATTGGTTTCAGGAATCCATGGTGGACTATGACGAGGTGTGGATTTGCTTTTCAGAAGCCATTCACGAGGGTTTTCTTTCCATCAGGGTATGAAGGATGTGTCTTATGACCATACTACAGTAGTGCAGCAATGCTATGTATTACACCAGCCACAGTTCAGGGGTGAGACTGTGAAAAAGGATGAAGGGTAAGGGGGTTGTGGTGGTGGCGGTTGTGGTGCTCCTGGAATCATTGTGGAGAAGAACCACGAACCAGGATACTTCCCAAGGTTTGTGTCCCTTGAGTCTGTTTTTCATTCCCATCCTTATCGTCTACAGCCAACAGGGGCCAAAATAACAACAACCAACAAGCATGACTGAGATTAAAGCAATCAAAGTAACAGTTTTATTCCTCTCTCCCAACAACACCCTCACTGGCATTTAGTGTGATTTTCTACTCCCACACCCCCTCCACCGAATGCTGCGTTTTTATGCATCCCTCAGTAGAAAGGCCAGAGGGTCCATCGCTGCCCTGAAGGCATTGCGTACTCGTGTTGTAACATCATACCTTTCCCTGTCCTCCAGACACAGTGGGGGACGGGGTGGTGGGGGGAGTAATACATCGAGCAGCTTTGAAACTCATCCAGGGCCATTTTACAGCACCTCAGGGGCTTAGAAACCAAGGGCCTGGTGGACAGGATCCTGCCTGCTCCCTCTCTGCAACGGGTTCTCTAGGTGAAGGTTTTCACCACCACGCGATACACATGCGCTCAGTGTTTATTTTATTGGATGTTTATTTCATTTCTTAACGTGCCACTCATCCCCCCTAAGAGCACTGTTTACCCTCCCCTGTGTAAACATTGCATATTTCGCAGCCGTTTCCTCCAGTAAAACGTTTATATCTGTAATCTGTTAAGTCGAATACTCTAAACAACATCTCCTTGTGTTTGGAAGCGCTGTTGGGTCTCAGTAATGAATTTATGGTAATGCATTTTTTCCTCCCCTATCACTTCAAACATTTTGCGGACACCAGAGATAAGATCCCCCTGAACATTTAGGTTCATAGTCCATAAAATGTCTTAGCAGCAGTTTCCACAGTCAATAAAGTGAGGCTACCTCAGTTAGGCTATAATTGCTTTGCATTGAGTACATAAACAGTGATGCCGAGAACATCTTTTCAAATAAACATACAGTGAGGCTCTGTGAAAAAAAGACCTGAAGGAGATTTTTCTTGTGATTTCCTTTTAAAGCCCCTTTTCTTCTTGTAGTATAGATCCTTGATAATGAAATATAATGCTGCTTTGTTGTTAATGTATTCATCTTTGATAATCAATGTCAATACTGCTTTTACTGCTGTACAACATACCCTTTAGTTATGCATATCACTTCAAATAAATTTAAATCAATCAATACAAATCCTAGAGGACCATTACTTTTACAAGTTTTAACTTAAATAAAAACAAAAAATGGATGATACATGGATATTGTTCTAGAAGATTTCTAAACAAGAGAAGGCAGGTTCAAAATCCTGTAAGGGTTCTTACTATGGTACCCTTCAATGAGCTATTTATCTTGAGTACCTGTAGAAAACAGCTTAATGAGCAAAGTGTCAACTGAAAGTTCTGCTTGCTAATATCAATTTTGCATTAAGTATTAAAATAAAAATTTTGAAACTCAAGGAAGCCTCTAAGTTCCATTTTGAGTCTAATAGATATATTTTAATAGGTTGGGACAAGCGGTTTCAGACAATGTGTGTGTGTGTGTGTGTGTGTGTGTGTGTGTGTGTGTATACTTAGATTTTTTTTTCAGAAGTTTAGCACTTGCCCATTTTGCTAAATTGGGCTTATATGTGTCGAAATAAGGAATAACAGCAGGTAATTTGAAATAAACCTAGTTTATAACATTAATCTTACCTTTATTACAGTATTGGTTCAGTTATCTTAGCCAGACAGTTAAGTTAGATTTCAACAACTTCAGATTATCGTGTGAAAATGTTTTGCAGTTTAAAACTACATTCCCATCGACTGCTATATTATTACACACACATTTTCAGAACCGCTCGTCCCTTACGGGGTCACGGGGAACCGGAGCCTACCCGGCAACACAGGGCGTAAGGCCGGAGGGGGAGGGGACACACCCAGGACGGGACGCCAGTCCGTCGCAAGGCACCCCAAGCGGGACTCGAACCCCAGACCCACCGGAGAGCAGGACTGCGGTCCAACCCACTGCGCCACTGCGCCACCCGCTATATTATTAATGTAAAAAAAAAAAAATAAGTAAATGTGTGATGTTAATGGCCTGATGCATTACTTGCATTTTCAAGAACTCAGACTATGTGGTTCCTCTTTGTTTCTCAGCTTCAGTTTGAAACTTTGGATCTTATGTCATGCAGAAATAATTTTATAAGTTTGTTAGAGGGAAGATTCAATCAGGCCATTCATGACACCACAGTTCAGTTAAATTGAACAGTCCTTCATATTTCTTCAAACCTTTGCAAATGTGTATTAAGACAGTAAAATTGTAGTGTATGGTGATTGGAGACAAGGGGTTCTTCATTTCCTGAGGTCTTGGACAGGGAAGATTGCCTTTTGAGACTCTAGCCCTGCATTAAGCCTGTCAGTGTACTGGCACTACATTTGGGAGACCCGTAATTATGCCTTTTCTAGTGAGCATGAAGGTGTCTATTATATTCAAATGAGATGAGGTAGATGTGATTGATTTTATTTGAGATATGTACTTGTATGTGAAATTATTTGCATTGTTTCAGGTATTGAATATGAACAGGACACATGAATGCAAAATTTGAGTGTGAATCTGTAGGTACGCTCAGAATTTTTGGTAGCAGGCTGTTTTTCAAGAATATCAACACAGAAGTGTGTCATTGTGTTAAATTCTGGCGTTTTACTAAAAGGTCATTTTCTTCAGCATTTTCATTGCTAACAAATTTTGTTTTGCAACACTGAGCTGTAGGATATTCAGTGTTATATTTTACATGTGGAGACATGAGAGATAAAAAGGTGAGTATTAAGCAAACTGAAAAAAATGCCTTAAATTAAACTTGCAGGTATTGCAGGTGTTTGGTTCTTTATCCAGGCTTTCTCTGTGTGCAGGAGTAGCAACAGAGGAAGTGCTAATTCGTTCACGGCCAACTCTTTGAAAAATAGTCAGCTCATTTCCAACTGTCGTAAACATAAAGGCTGGTGAAGCAGTGGTTCCTTATCCAAATCTCTTTTTATGAAATATTACATTTTTCAGCTCTAAGTGCTCGAAGGCTGAGGCTTGCCGAAGTCTGATAATAAATGCTTTTGTATCTCACTAGGAGAAGACAGATACCGGAAAGCTGAGTTTCCCCCTGTAACAAAGTTTGACCATAAGTATCTACCGTTTAAACAAGCTGCTTGACTGTCTTACAGTCTTTGCTGTTTCATCCGTCCAAGAGACTCATAAAGCAAAGAACCGGTACTTTGGCAATAAATTTCCCTATTATTTGTTGGCCAGGGGAATATTATATATCACAGGGAGAGATTGCTATCTGTCTGTAGAGGAGCTACCAAAATATTGAGTGTTGGGTTTCGTTTGGAACACTGTGCTTTTTGTCCTTGTGCTCTGAGCAGCAGGGACTGAGACGATCTGTTTCCCCCTCTACCTTCAGCCCCTCCGCGCTCAGTCCTGTCTCACTAATCTCTCGCTATATTAGCTCCCAGAAAATCTCTGACTATCATCTGGCTGTTTTAGTACCTGTCAGCACCTTCCTGGGTTTTAGCGATGTACTTCCTCCGCCCTCATTTGTCCTCTTTTGTTTGACTCACTTCTCCCTCTTTTGTTTAATTCTTTTGTCGTCCATCAGAGAGGAGAAAGGTGTGGCTGCTTTTGGTCGACAGAAATTCTGGTTTTCTCCGAGAATCACTTGTGGTCAGTGTCTGTTGTCTTTGGTCAAGCACTTGACCCCAAAGTGCTGACACAAATACGGTCCTTGAACAATACAAGCTAGGTATCAAAATGTTTGTACTACCAGGCCCCCTTAAGTGTTGGCGCTGAGGGCGAATGAATGGAGTGATCAATACCGTCGTGTGACATTTTTGTTTAATTTTGTTTGTGAAGGCTAAAACCAAGAGCTTCATGAGTTTGTCCACAGAAGCTCTTGCTTCCCACAGGATGGTCCCTGTTTTCTCAGCTCCATCTTCTGTGCGTATTGGGCTGGAGTGATGGTGGGGGGTAATGCTCAAGTGTGTGAAATTTTCTGACTTTTAGGAAAATTTGGATTTTTTTTTTGATCCTTTTGTGTTTAATTCCGTTTGAGCAAATGTTAAATTTCACAATTTTTGTATCTCTTTTATTATTATTATACCTGAAAGGCCAGGGCAAAACCAATTCTGCATGCCCTTGTTAGCGAAGGCTGTGTTTGTACCTTGGAAAATCTCCATGGAATTGTACTCCTTCTCCTTCAGTGGCTGTCTTGATTTTGATGTTTGCTTTTATGTCTCAAACAAATGATTATTTTTGTTATTAAAGAAAATAGGGTATGTACCTATGCAATGAGGAAATTGAATATCACATTTAAAAGTGAATTTCGGAGATTAGATTAGCCAAATCAGCCGCTTTGTCAGTTTGCTGTTGCCCTCCACCTTGATGCTTTTCTCAAATTTACCGTGGTTTACTCAATTCATTTGGCATACCGTGCAAAGATCTTTTCATGCTTTGTTGGAAGCCTTTGTTCTTTACTTTGCATGGTTATGCTTCACATTTCATTTATGCCTACAGTGCTCTGACAGACAAATGCAAACCTAAAACCAGTTGTCTTTGCAGTGTTTCATGGGCTGTGCTGCAGCAATCTTTGCTAACACTAAGTGCAACCTATAAACAAAGAAAGAATGATGAATATTAACTGTTTTGAAAAATCGGAAAGATTCTGCTTTTGCTTTGCTTCCGATTTCACATGTTCTTTAAAAGAATCACTCTTTTAAGTGCCATGCTTACTGCAGATTTTATGGACCCCCCGTGTACTCGGGTAAACTGGAACTTTACTTCCAGGCTTTAAAACAGAGCCACTGGGCCCCATTGTGATCTCAGTTGCACTGAAAGAGGTCCTGATAGTGCATTTACTGTGCACGTGTTTGTAATTAACACATCCTACCAGGGTAGTTGCAGAAGTAATTTGAAAAAAAGTGGTCGACAGGTGGGCCCCCGAAACTCCTGATTAGTGGGGTCTCTTTGTTGTGGGGGTCTTCCACCACATTGCATGTGAATGCACCAAGACAGGAATTGGGAGGCTGTGCTCCATCTGTCTACGGCTCTCTGCTGCACAAACTTTGACCTTTTGTTGTTTATTTTCCTTCTGTTTTTTTCACAGGTGCATGGTTTGTTTGGACATCGGGAAATAAATGGCAAACAGAATACAGGGTGACCAATATATCGTTTTGCTTACGCAACTATTACAGAATAAGTTTTCCAAGTTCAGTCGGCATCTGCTGGTATTAGCTTCACAGGCCTGAGAGCATTCTTATTTTTTGTTTTGTGTTTGAAGGTTTTGCTGCATGTGGCTTATTAATTTTTTACTAAAAGCATTGGAAGAAGACTATTGAAAGTAGTGACCCTGTGCAACATGAATGCTAAAGACTGAGCTGTTTACCTGGCTGAAGCTCTCGTAGTGGAGCAGGTATATGTCAGCCTTTTTCTGAAGACAAGGTAATTTCTGTTTAGTATTTTTAAATAAGGGGGTGCGGTGGCGCAGTGGGTTGGACTGGGTCCTGCTCTTCAGTGGGTCTGGGGTTTGGGTCGCGCTTGGGGTGCCTTGCGACAGACTGGTGTCCCATCCTGGGTGTGTTCCCTCCCCCTCCGGCCTTACGCCCTGTGTTGCCGGGTTAGGCTCCGGTTCCCCACGACCCAGTATGGGACAAGCGGTTCAGAAAGTGTGTGTGTGTGTGTGTGTGTGTGTGTGTGTGTGTGTGTGTGTGTGTGTGTGTGTGTGTGTGTGTATTTTTAAATATTAACATTTATAAATGCCAGCATGTTTTAAAGTGTCAATATCAAATGTTCAAAAAGTGAAAAATCTTTAAGCAACTCAGGAACTGCACTGAACTGCACTGAACTGCAGTGTCTTGTATTATTTCTGCACTCATCTATTGTATGTATCTTTTTTACAAACTGAACTGTATGTTTTGTGTGGCACAAGAAATCCAAAGTTTTAAATGAAATTTCATTCTCCTGTATGTGTAACTCACCTATAGATAGAATGACAATAAAGTTGACTTTGAGGAAATGTCATTAGGTTTTTGAAATAAATATCAGTATCACCTAGCAACCTAGAAAGACTAATTTATAATGAGGAAAAACAGTAGTAAGGGCCTGTATTAACTATATTGTACTGTTCAACAGTCAAGCGTTAACAGGCAACACAGCCGACCGCATCACCTACCTGTTACTGGGCAGTTTTCTGTATGACGCACAATTTCACCAGAGATCTGTCCCATGCACTATTCTCGACTGCGATGGCACAGTTATAAAATTTATTTTCCCTTCTTTAAGAACTTTAGGTAAAATGCTTAATATCAGCTAGTAATCAGTTACCAGTGGAGAGGACCTCATATACATCATGTTATCGAAGTCAGAAATGTACTGCAGGCTGACCTCTAGTAGGGAGTGTATTGGAGGGATAGCCGTTGTCTTTTTCTGCCTGGTTTCGTCCAGTGAGTCAGCCCAGAGGAATCCTGGGCAAATGAAGGCTCCCCAGCATCTCTCTTCCGCTCGAATGGAACAATAAAGGAGAAGAAAAGCAGTGTGTTGGCCTGATGGAACAGCCTGCTCAGCTTGGCAATCTCGACTGTGTTGTGTTAGTAACCTGAGACTCTGGCGAAACACCCCAGGCCCTTCTCTTCGAGGCACACCGTGTTTGTTCAAAGCAATGCAGGCGTAGAAATTAAGATGATTTTATTGTCATTTCCTTTGTGTGAATAACATGGTAATTCCTTAATAGCTGTTTCACATGTCCCCTACCACACATCCCCCACCATGTCCACCTTATGGCGAGTTGCAGTGCTGAGCACAGGGGGCTACAGTTGGTTGTTTTGGTCAGAACTGGCACTGGCAGGCGCCAGTAAAGTCAGTGGAGCATACTGCTGTGGATGTTGATGAAAAAGGACACAGTATTGTACAAGGGCGTTTATATTATCAAAATTTTTTTCCCATGCTTTTGCAGAGGTTGTCCCATCCGGCTGAGGGGGGATGGTTGTGTGGGCAAGGGGGTGGAGAGGATGGACTCACCTCTCTATGCGGTGTTTATAATAGCGATGTTCAGGGAACGTTGTTTTACCTTTTATAGTCATTCCTTCTGGTGCATTATGGGCGCAACACCCTGACCTGATGGGTGGGGGTACTCGTCACGGGGAGGGTAGGGGTCTTGTGGAGGTTAGACTGGCTATTGGGAAAGTGCCCCCCCCCCCCATCCTCAGGCCCAGGCTGCTGCTGCTCTTCATCCCTGGAAAAAACATTTCAGAAAAGTAAAGGGTACATTTTGAAATGTGGAATTAGTCTAATCCAGCCCAGTTCCCTCCAGTATGCCTCATGGATATGATTTTCAATAGGTGTACGATAAACACAAACAAAAACCTTTTTAAAGGCCATTTCTTAATTTAGCTAATTAATATCGACATACTTTTTAAAAAATAAGTTCTACAGAGTGTTTTTAATGGAGGAAGAATTTAATACATGTCAGCTTTCAAACATAGTGAACACTGTTTTGTAAAAGAGAACTGGAATCTAAACCTGTTTTCAGTTCTTCATCATTATTAGTTCTTAAGAGTTATATATGTGTGTGTGTGTGTGTGTGTGTGTGTGTGTGTGTGTGTGTGTGTTACCAGTAAAGTAGCTGGCAAGCACTGCAACAGTGAAATCGAAATGCATTTCCCAGGGAAATGATTTTAACATTAAAACCAACCTTGAAGAATTAATCCTGTTGAAATGAGAACTTTGTAGCATAAAGCAAGGTGATGTTTTGTTTGGCAAAGTGGCACAACAGTGACAACGGGGAAGGAGAAAATGTCAAATTTCAAAGCTGTTAATGTACACTCTGCACAATGGCAAATGCATTAGCTCTTGCTTCTTATTAAATTTTGCTAATTCCATAATACATAGCGTGTCATCAATTAAAATCAATCATCTTTAGTGCGAACACCATGAATTAAGGATGGCCGTGTAGGGAGACGGGATCCGTCGCCTTGATTTTTGCTGCCTTTGTTCTTGGCCACAATGTGAAATACTCTCTTGGCTCCGGGGCCTGATCAGCAGTTTACCCCTTTACCCCGACATCTGGGGGCTAGCCTCACGCTCGCCCGGCAAAGAGGTGTGATTCCAAGCCGTAAGTACACAAAACTAGGAGCACTTCTCAGCACACTCCTTTTTTCAAACTGCTCTGCAAATTGCTTTAGTTTTCAATGAATTGTGGAGTTCCACCGTTTCGAAGTGACTCAGTGCATGAACTTTTATGAACAGTATAGCCTACTGATTTTTACATTTTGGGCGGTGGGTAGGTTGGCATACATCTTCGCAGATTTTACGCTTCTGAGGCAGAGACAGGTTGAAGGCCATGACTTCTCTCAGGTGCAGCGTTTTTGTGCTTCAAGTGGCAGCGTGCTGGCAGCATGGCGACAGAAACGTGGATTTCATTAGCCACATATGGTGGGCTCAGAGCCTCCAATCCATCCACGCGGGAGTTCCTCGTTGTCAGTGGGGCCTCTGAGGGAAATCTCAGCGCAAACAAACAAAATATCATCTTACTCTGCCTCGCTATATCGCCTCTCCAATCTGGGGCCATTTTGAAGCATGCTGTTTATTGTTTTAATGTACTCTGCTGTTTGCCCTCGTTTGCCTCTCTAATTAGATTTTACCTTCAGCATTTTTCCTGTCCTTGCTCACCCTCACTTTAGGCGGAGAATGAAAGATCTCTTCAAGCAGCACAGTCTGTGTGGAAAGGGAGCGCTTACCAAAGGCTGCTTTGTGAGAGGACACCTGAACGAACCACCCAGAAACGGAGGGACCGGTCTGTGCTCTCTGCCAATTATTGTTTGTGGCTGATGATCTTCCAGAAATTCTGCGCATTCTTCCCTACGAACCGGTTTTGTGGCAAAGCACTGAGAGGCTTTGAGTGCGGGAGGAATGACCCTTGACCCTGCTATCTCCTGGACTTAAAGTGATGCATGTTGGGGGGGAGAGTTAGACTGTACACTACAGCAACCCCCAACGTATCCCCGTGTGCCTGCACTCTTTTGGCAGAGTGTCACGTACCGCAGGGGACCCCTTGTGTTTCGATTTGATTTCCCCACCCCCCCTTGATTTCTGCAGGAGCTGGAGCCCCCCTACTGTTCCTCCACAGCATTGCCAGCAGGCAACCCCCCCTTGCCACCCTCCACCCGAGGGGGCTGCCACCCTTGCAGCAGGGCTCTGATCTGCCCTGATCTCAGGAGCGTGCCGCACGGCGCCCCCTGCAGGGTGCTGGGACAAAACCCGGTGTCGCTGGGGAGGCCCTTGTCCCCGGTGAAACACTTCGCCTCTGTGACTCAGTTAAAGCCCCATTGAAAGCCAAAGGGCTCCAGATGACTGCCTTTTCGTTACCAAGGGAAATGAGAAGATCCTGATTGCCGCGTCGACTTTCATCCTTCCTCTTCCCTTTGTTGTTGTTGTTGGTGGCGTATTCCCTGAGCTGCACTTGGAAAGTGTCGAGAAAGTAGTGTGTATACTTTGTCCCTTGTTTTTCTCTGCTTAATTCGCTGGCTTTGAAAGAGACTTTTCTCAACTTTTTCTTCAATTTTCCTTCTCTCTCCTGCTCTCTGTCTACCTTAATTCATGCATATACAACAGTGTTACACTTGGGTGCATTTATAAATATTTTGTACCATGTTAACGCTATTTGGTAGTGTGACATTTTCAGCATTGTCAATCTTGCATAAAGCATTAAATGGAACTGGTTTATTGTACTGGGTACAGTCATCTCACTCTCACTGTCCTCATATGATGCTTTTTGTTGACATTGTGGCTACTTTGTTGTTCTACCACCCCACTCTTACCTTAGGTGAGGGACTTGTTGTGTGGCTATCGTGTGGCATCACTGGCTCAGCTTCCTATTGTGTATCAGTCAGAGATCCTCATGGGTGACGGTGACTTGAAGGGGCTTGATATCAAAGGTCAGGATATTTTGGATCATGTTTCAGTGCTTGTCAGAAAATGCTGTGAGTCCAGCATTAAAAGAAAAAGAAAGGGAAAAAACAACAAAGGTGGGGGTTATTGCAGGTGGTGAGGAAACCTGAACCAAAATGGCACAGACTCTGATGTACAGTAATTTTTTTTTCTTGGGTGTTCAAACTACACTTGTCAACAATAGTCTTGGGCAGTGATAGTGTAGCGGTTAGAGGCACTGCCTTTCGCCCTAAAGGTCCCAGATTCAATTCCTACTTTCAACTGTAGTACCCTTAAGCAAGGTGATTACCCTAAAATTGCTCTAGTAAAAAACTTTTTAGATTGTATAAATGGGTTAATAACTGTAAGTACCTCAACAGTGTAAGTCTCTTTGGAGAAAAACATCAGCTAAATGAATAAATGCACTGGTCAGAGGTCATTCATGCACAGTATGCACTGCTGGTAGCGTAGTGGTCAGTAGTGCTTTTGCTGCATCCAAAGGTCACACATCTGAATACCACCTCCAGCTGTGGTACCTTTGAGCAAGGTACTTACCCTAAAAATTGCTCCAATGAATTTACTCAGGTGCTGAAATGGGTAATAACTGTAGGTAGATTAATGTTGTAAGTCGCTTTAGAAAAAAGCATCAGCTGAATGAATAGATGTATCTCTCCTCTTGCCAACAAATATGAAAACGCATGCTTTTTAGCAACAGTGAAACACTGGCTGGAGTAAAGAGATCCCTTTTACTGCCTGTGTTTGCCCACCTCTGTTGCCCTCCCCCATGCCTCCCTCCCCTTTCTTACTGGGCTCTCTCCAATAACAGGGAATGTTTGGGGGCCCTCCTCATATTTTGTTTGCACAATGCATTCCTGCAGGCTCTTTATTTATGTCAATCTTTCTTTTGATCAGAGTCCGGTTACCCACTTTGTTCCTGTGAGTGAAAGAACCCACCTGCGAGGCAGGGGCCCGGTGGAATTCTTGGGAAAGTTTACCGTCAATTAATATGGCTAAATTATTTCTTCACATGGTAAACTACTTATGTAAGCTGATCGGGGCTGGTGGCTGATTCTTTGACATCTGGGCTGGATATTTTGGACAGATGGCTGTACCTGCTTCTGGAGTTTCTTCCCCCACCCACCCCTGTTTTTCTTGTGGGTGAGAAGCAGAGGGTATGGTTGGGGAGGGTACTGGGGAGGGGGGTGAGTGCCTGTGTATGCGCAGGGGGGGAGCACTCCTCCCCTGAGGCTCTCCTGCTCCCCGACGTTTAGCAGTAGCCCCAAGTGCACAAATGGGTCAGGTTTGATTTTTAGCTCTGTGTCTTCTTTGTTTCTCTCATGGTTCAGCTGCTGGGGCAAAGTGCACATAGAGCCACCTTCTCTCTTGTTTGCGAGCAACAGAGAGCTTTCAGTGACAGTGCGTGGTGTATGGTGTCACTGTCAGGGCTGCTGCCTGCAGCAAGTGATGTTTGCTCCAGAGGAGTCTGCTTGTGTGCTACAAGCCTCTAATACACTATTTTAAGCACAGAGGCACTGATACACCAGTACACTGGGTGCAGATAATAAAAGTAAAAGCAGAGTAGATGAAGTCATACGGTGAAACTTCAAGAATACAGCAGGTAACTGTACTGAGAGCTCAGCTTGTGACTAAAGCAGTGTAGGTTCAAGTCCCGGTAAAGGACATAGTGTTGTACCATTAAGAATTTAAGCCGTGCCAATAGTTTTAGACAAAATGTCTTCAGACTGACAAATAATGATGGTGGTCAGCTAGTTGCTGTAAACATGCTGATCTTTGCGACTTCAAAATATCTGCCAGTAATGCCTTGCTCTGTGCATAAAATTGCTTAACACTTTGTGCTGAATGGAAGACTGGTGGTGCAAAGGCCGTTTCAGCCATCCTCCTGCCCCCATAGTTCCTGTTGGCAAAATTCATTCAAGACCATCATTGAAGACCATGAAATTCATCTACTGGCAGGAGAGGGAAATACTGCTGGGAGGGGGTGCATCACTAGTTGTCACTTTTAGCAAAATAGAGCACCTAGTGCTGTGCAGTCTAAGGGTGCAGTTACATATGAACAGCAAGTCTTATGTGGATCAATCTGTAAAATTTAAATGTTCCACAGTGCACTATCTTTAGAAATATTTATGAGTTTTCTGCATGAAATAAACTATAATTTTCTCTTTTGTGCTCAACAAATCAAAATATATTTGGCTGCTCTAAGAAAAGGTCTGTTAATACTATTTTCTAGATATAAAGAAAGCTGAAAAAGCACTATTTGAAATATATCATTTGCAATTAATGTCCCAGCTTCATCGGTCTCTGAGGACTGTAACAAACATTTTTTTCTGCAAATGAACGTTTCGCTGTCATTTGTCAGTTGTAGTGCAGTGAAATACAGAACACAGACAATTACAGAAAACCAAAAAATAATGACAAGACCCTGCCAAACAGATTGACAGTTTAACCAAAAATTATGGGTTGTTTTGCACAGTGTTAATTGGGCTGATGGTAGTTTTATACTCATATTAACATTTTCTTTTTGTTCATGCAAAATAACCATCACAAGCCCCAGCTGGTTTTAATATGCTGATCTAAAGTTATTTGACTGAAAAATAAATTTTTGTAATCTTATATAAACCAAATACACACACACACACACACACACACACACACACACACACACACACACACACATTGTCTGAAACTGCTTGTCCCAAGCGGCGTCACGTCCTTCAATAATCTTGGGCCCTGGTGCTTAGTAAATCAGAGTGTTGAACATTTATTTCAGGGAACTTTCAAATGATGTGTTTTTTGACAGACCATCAGGAAAAAGTTTGTCCAAAACATCCAGCAGTATCATGAACGTGTCACTGTAATCATACAGAGAAGGAGATCACTTAACCTTTATAGGATACATTGTTTTTTAGTTGTGATTTGAAGATTTTAATTTAGATGCCTGCAAAATACTATAACAGAAATATATTAACAGGTAATGAAGAAGCTTATTCCTGCAGAGCAGGAACATTTCATCTGCCCTTTTATCGTACAAACCTATGTTAAGATTTTGAAATGCGTTTGGAAATCAGTGGATTTTGAATGTACTGTAATTAATTACAGTATAATATTGCCCAGCAGTAATTATTTTAGTTAAAATTTCATTTACACTTTTAACCATATTTTCCAACTTTTAATATAATTTTTTTTTACCTTTTAGACATTTAATGTTTAGTACTGAGTATTTATTCAAAATCATACTGAACTGCTGAATTCAGTTATGAACTGTAGTGTCTGTGTTGTGTGATTAATCAGAGGTTCCAAACAGACACTTGTTTAACATTTTCTATTGCCTGTTCCCGAAAATGTAGCTTAGCAGTCATATATATGCCAGGCACAAGTAATATATAACTGACATACTGTATGTAATGCACTGTAATTAAGCTTACTTCATCTACTTGATTTAGTGTCCCATCAGGTCAGTGGTTGCATGCTTTCTGGTTACGTTCCATGTTAGTGACAAGACCACTGTGGAAAACATGCCAGCTGTAGTCTTACATTAGAGATTCCATGGGTTCAGCCCGAATTTCTTTGCCTCATTGGCCTTGTGCCTTGGTCTGCAAAAACAAGAATATGCATCTGAGAGATTTTCCAAACAAAATACACATTTCCACATCAACTGACAGACTTCTGTATGTGCGGGCACTCATGACCATAGCAATGGTCACTGCCTATAGAAAAGAGAGAGGATTCCGAAAATTGAGTGTACGGGCACAGGCCCGGTCTGCCCCGGAGCGGTTCACTCATCCCGGGCGCAGGAGAAGGCCAGTCTGGGAGCAATTTGGCAGTGTAAATTGTTGCCACACATGGGGCTGGTTGCTGGCAGGGTCAGAAGCCCCCAATGTCACACCCTGTCATTTTAAATTAAGTTATGCAAAGCGAGGCGGCCTGTTAATTTTCTTGTAAGTTGGGCTGCGGGGCCCCTGGGGCATAATGAGGAGGAAGTTATAATTGGGCCGAGCTGTTGATTGCGATAATTGCTACTGTCTGTATGAGGTAGCTTGGTCCGGTTTGATCAGGCATTTACTAAGGCGTGACAGCATGCACACAACCGCCACCCGCGCCAGCATTTTTGGGAGTGGGGGCTGAAGACTGGCGTGATGGGGAAGGTGGGGGGAACAGAGAGGAAGATGAGAGTGGGGGAGGGAAGCACTGGCAGGTGGGGGTTTGTGTTGGAAGTCCCCGCTGCCTCCAGATCTTTTTGTTTTCCTCCTCGTAAACAATGCTGTTCAACTTTCGCAGCCGACCCCATGACCCTGCTTGCCCACTTGTTGACCTCAATTCTATGGTTTGTCTGGGAGGAAGCACAGTGTAGCTCCTAGCTTTTGTCTGCCGTCCTGAGTGAGGAAGGATCATTACTATCTTGGGGGCCCTCACCATCGCAACTTTCTTGCATTTGGGGGTCTGCTGACAGGAGCAGGGGCTGAGAGAAGTTGGGCAGCATACCATCCCAATTCGGGAAGGTCAGAGCTGAATTTTAATCTTCGATATTATTTCATGTATGTAGCTTTGTTGCTTAATGGGAAGTGGATGTGGCCGAAAGGGCTTATCTGTCAAATGAGGCGCAGCCTCCGTGTGCTGTTGTAAACATGAGCGTTTGAATTCTTATTATTTTTGTTGCTATAATGAATATTACAATTATAACATTTTCATTGTTATTACTAACACAGGCATTATAATTGATAAACTATTTTCTTTCATGCTCTCTGCCCAAGCACTGAGATGTGGTACCCATTACTTTTTTGCGGGTAAACATTTTACATTTGTGATTATCCAACACCCGAAACTATGAGGCTCCATTATTTACAAAACTTCTGAAATCACACTGTGTGGCTGTCATGTCATTTCAAATGTATAGCTAATGAGATAAATGCCAGTTCACCCCATTAAAACGGCACATTCAAATATTTACTGTTCCTGTACATACAGCATCATTAATCTTTTGTACAACATTGAGATTATTCCCACTCATGTTTAATAGATTTGCTACTGTTCTTCTGATTCTAGTTGTGATTTAACAGAACCTATTTAAAGATTTTACTTGTTGAAATCCATGTGACAGATCTGTTGAAGGTGCACGTAAGAAACACATAGGAAAACTCTCACAAAAGTGTGGCATGTGATACATGTGTAAGCATCAAATCCATTTTAATATTTTTTTCTGGAATCGTTTTGGTTTGTTTGATGTCAATAATAGGAGGTAAGTGTGTATCGGAAGCTGCCAACACACACCACCAGTGTGGAAAGGCTGTGAAGGACGCTGTTGAAGAGGCAGTGAGCACCCAGGCTGAGGTAGCATCAAAACCATTGAGGCTTTTGGATGTCTTCCAACAGTGCCTTCCTCCTCTCACAGGCAGTAAGGTTAATGAGAGGCCCTTCCTTGTTTCATACAACTGTTTAAAGTCTGCGCTCATGTTGGTGTTTCATTTAAGGCAACACTCCGCCACTGCTTCCATTTAGACTCAACAAAGGATCTTAGCGGCACTTTCAGTGCTTACAAAATTATAAAAATTACGCTAAAAGGGAGAGAAAGTCCAGAAGCAGTAGGATAGCTTGGCATTTATTTTTAAGGGTAAGTAGAAAGAAAAGAAGTTCGTAATGGAATCGCTCAGTGAATGCTATAGGTAAATCAGATTAATGACTGTTACATATATAGGCAGTCCCCGGGTTACGAAACGTCCGACTTACGTACAACCTGTAGTTACAAACCACCCCCTATAAAGCCTATTATATTAAAAATTCGAGTTACGTACAATGATTTGTGATACGCATCAAAACATAGCGCATCTACAGTGGTTTGTCGGCTCGTTGGCACGTGAGCCTGAGATAGGACAAAGACTTAGTGCTTTTCAGTCAGACCACGTTGCTGTTAACAGTGTCTTGTGTGTTACTGTATTTGGCTTTAATTTTTTGTTTTTACCCTCCTAACCATGGCACCAAAACGTAAATGTGATGCAAGTGATGGTGATGCATCACAGAAAAGGAAAAAGATCACGATTGAAACTAAAGTGGAAATGATAAAGCAATCAGAAGAAGGTGAAATGCCATCGAACACTGGAAAAGAGAACATTAAAGTTTCTTTAAAGCTTTTTATACTGACACACACACTCACCCCCTCCTCTCTCTCTATTATAAATACTGTAGTAACATTTATTATCATCTCTTTCCATGTCTCTCTCTATTGTAAATACTGTAGTTCCTATTATTATTATTATTGTTGTTGTTGTTGTTGTTATGATTACATCACTACATTCTCTTATTATTATTATTACTGTATTGTTATATTAAAGATGTTTTAGTGTAACCAGAAGTGTTTCTTTAATGTTTTTTATGCATAGAAAGGTACACGATATACTATGTACTAAGAGAAACATTTGACTAACTGATGTTAGACACGAACCATACCAAAGTGTTCCAACTTACGTACAAATCCGATTTAAAGGCAGACTTACGAACGGAACTAGATCGTAATCCGGGGACTACCTTTATTCAAAGATGTATATATGTAAACAGCAGTGACATACCAGCAAGTGCTGGTGTTTCAGAGCTATATTAGTGACAGGCGCTTGTGTAGTGCAGTTTGGATTGTTGTTCCACTTATGGCGTAGAACAAGCGGCACTCGAGTCATAATTGCTAGTGTTAGCGAGTTTTTCCCTTTAAGACACAGCCCTGCAGCGGCTAGCCACGCACAGCTACAAAGGGAACACAGGGCTGGGGTTAACATGTCTCCGCACATTGCCTAGAACTGGGATTTTTGGATTTTAGACACCCACTGAGAGAGAATAATGAGTATATGTTTCTAATCTGGGCCCCTAGGAGATCGCAGCTCCCTCGTCTTTTCACAGTGGTGGAAACCGACAGGCTTTCCTCTGCTTTTTTTCCTTCTCTGTTCGCAGGCTAATTTAGAGCCGTCTTTGATGGTTTCTCCGTGGAGCTTCTGTTTCAAATATCCAAATGCAAGGATTAGCAAGCTTTTGTGCTGTAAACCCCAATTTATCCTGTTTTTTCTTCCTTTTTTTAATATATTTGGCATTTTTTCAAACCAACCTGCAAACAGTGGAAGACTAACAGCCGCTACATTGTTTTCAGAGATTGTGAAGTCAAATGACTGCCCTTGTGGGGGTACGTGTGTGTGTGTGTGTGTGTGTGTGTGTGTGTGTGTGTGTGTTTGGGCTGGGGGGGGGGTGCAGCTCCACCAACCCCCAGCAATTTAAAACCCTATCTTGTTTTAACTTTCATTACCAGGAATAATGTGAAATAATAAGGTCTGAAATGTAGTCTCTTGGTGATATTATAAATCCCTTTGTTGGCTGCGGCATTGTCACTTCTAAGTCGAAGTCTGATGAAAGAAGAGAATGAGGAGAAGACACATACAAGCCTGCTGCATGTTGGCTCCTCCGACTTTGAGTAGGTTAAGTCTCTGCTCACGGATCTGCAGATGAAGGGTTGGCAGCACCGCTAGCTGTGGCAGTTCATGCCATAATTGCATCGCCTACTTGTTGCTTTTCCAGGTGATGTACAAGTCCCTGCGTGTGTCGCGGTTACCGCGTCCTGACATGTGGCTGTTGACAGGGTCAGGTGTGCAGCTACAGTGCATAGTGTGGAGTGTATGTCACTGGTGATGCAGAGGACAGGGATGTATCTGTGATTTTTTTTTTCAAAACAAGATCCAGCAACAAAGCCCATGTTGCAAAAAAAATGAAATCAAGGTTCCTTTTTTGTTCTGTTTTATTTCTCTTGCCTTTTTTGGTGTGGCACATTCACTGCTTTACTTTTTCCCTTTTTGTAATTGAAGCTGACCTTTGACTTCTGGCTCTTTGGAATTTCTATGTATGGCACATAGGTGGCTTCTATGAACCTCAAGGCCTGGCCTGTGCCACAAGGCGAGAATCGAAAGGTCAACACGGTGAGCGTGGAAATAAGGAAAGGGGGCATCTGGAGTCTTTTCTAACAGTCTAGACAGACACCTGCCCCACAAATACCAATAACCAACATTAAACACAAAATGGAGAAGAATTTTAATTTGTTATTTAAATTAAAATAGCTGTAAAGGAGCTGATGCTTATATAGAAAAGCAACTTACCACTATTAACCCCTTTACATAGTTGAGTAATTTTACTGGAGAAATTCAGAGTAAGTACTTTGCTCATACATACTGTAGCTAGAAGTGTGGCTTAAACTTACAACCTTTGGGTCTAAAAGCAGTAGTTGTTACCACTGCACTACCAGCTCTTTTGAGTGGGGTATTGTACTATATCACTGTAGGATAAATACTTTGCTCAGTGATTTGGCAGCTGAGCTACAACAACACAAGTCAGTTCCTGTCTACTCCATGAGTGCATAGAAGTGACATATAGTGGTAGATAGGACATACACCCTAAAATTACCCCCCCCCCCCTTTTTTTTTTTCTCAAAATCGGTTGTTTAATCCATTATTGTGCTCATACACTTGCACACACTGCTGGCCTTGCCTTTGTAAAAACAGTGTAACTGAAATTGTACCCATAGCATTTTGACTTCACCTTCTACATTAATGCTTCCAGTTATGGAAAGACTCCTCGTTTTCAGCTCACAGCCATGTTGGAAGTGTTTTCAGCCTTTTGCTGCCATTGGCCACCAACCTTCAGCAGCCCTCCTCTACTGCCATAGCATTGTCTTCAGGCACGTGTGAGGCAGGCTTCCTTCTTCAGTGCTGGTTCCCTGATGAAGACGCTTCTCCGGCAGGTTACGCTGATCACACCGAGGTCCTTCTGTGCACTTCCGACTATACCGCCAGCAGACAGGAGAAGATGAGGGTGATTCTGAGCTGTTCCGATGGAAGGGGGTGGGGTATGGCATGTTCCGGTGGGGAAGGGTGGGCATTGAGATGGGATATGGGAGAGCTGTCAGTGGAAGGCCTGGCTCCCGGTCGCCTTTGTAAGGGTCTGGAGGAGCGCTTCATGGGGCAAACTGACACAGCACAACAGTGTACAAACATGGCACATACCCCACACTCCCCATACTCGTCCTCCAGCAATGTTTGCTGTTGCTCTACTCAGGGGATTCGTTTTCGAAGGGAGAGCGCGGGGGTGAAAAATAAAATAACTGTCATGTGAGTCGACAGGCAGTGATTAAGGTTTTAACTGATCATCCCCTCTCTGACAGCTAACCAGCTATTATCTTAAAAGAATCAAACGAATGTTCAAAGCCCGGGCCGGGCACGGAACATGAAAGGAGACGTCAGTCCTTGGCAGCTGACAAGCCAGAGGGAGATGAGGGGAGCGCGCAAGAGAGGGAGAGAGCAGGGGAACGAGCCAGAGAGAGAGATCTTTATTTTCATTTTACCACAGGGACTTTTGACAAACTGATCCCGGAACAGGAGGCCTGATGTGCTGCAACATCGCAATACAATGGACTGCTTTGTTTATTTATGTGGGAACTGTGCCGGGGGAAGCGGGAGGAAAAGGAAGAAGACGACATCCAACAAAAGGTGGTGGCAAGGGGTCAGCGTCTCCCCCGGCGCGCCTTTTAAGGTGGTTTGAACCCATACGCCTACTGTATGCTCGTGAAATAATTCAGCTGCCTCTCTGTCCTACTCTTTTTTCCTCCTGCGTGCAGCTCACCCTGTACAAAAAAAAGATGACAGGTGTCAAGTTTTATATCTTTGAATGTTTAAGGTGGATCTCTTTGTACGAAAGGCACTGTCCCCTTTGTGGTTTCACTGGAGGGGCTGCGATCCTGAAGGCTCTGATAAACCGGCGCATTTAAAACGGAAACAGAAACACGTTGTTGTGCTTTCTCATTTCGGAGGGCAGAGGACATTTACAGGGCAAAAATTGCTCAAAATCAAACATGTTTTAGTGCCTCTGCCATGATGTTATTTTCATAGTTGCTGTAGATTCCACGCACTATATTTGTACTCATCTTTACACTGAGCTAAAAGGGAACCACCCAGCTGTGATATCGCTCTTGCAGTCACTATCACTGTCTTCACCCCTGGCTTGCTGCTCTAGCGCATTTCCAGTCATGCCTGGAACCCCCAGAAAGGAGGGCGCAGCAACCACATTGATTTTTTATGGAGTATTTACTGGCAGCTGGAAATGACAGAAAAGAACAGGGTTCTTTACACACCAGACACAGCTTCACATTGGCTTCCCTCTCACAACCATGTAAAGACAAGTGGAAAGCAAGCTGTGTCCCATGGGAAACACCACAGCCCAAAATTGGGGTTTTATGTCTTCAGAAATTTTAGAATAAACCCAGTATACTTAAACAGTTACATGAAAGTACATGGTTTTTTTCTTTTGATTACATCAAGAAATGAAATGTTAATAATGCTTTAGAATAATAAAACTTTAATGCATATTGTTCAAATTTAAAAACAGAACAATGTTATCAGAGACGTAACCCCATTTCCCTGCAAATAAACCATTGATTGTTAGATTTTCACTCCTGGAACTTGGGCTTCTGGTAAAGTTTACTGAACTCATCCTTAACTGACTCTGATGGATGTCAGAAGTGACTGCATCACAATAACCCATAATTGAAAAGTTTGCATTGTAGGGAATTTGCTTAGGAGTAACGGAAATTAATTTCTCCGTTTTTCAAGAAAGTACAGTGATACTAAAATAGTGCAAGCGAGTTACACAAAGGCTAACAAGCTGTTGGTGCCATAGGAGAGAAGAGAGTGAAGGAAGAAAGACCCAAATGGAGAACTCCTTACAAAGATATGAAGTGAGTTTAATTTAGAGCGCATGCCTTTTTAATATTGCTGCCGAGGTCCTTTGTTGAGAGCTAAATGAGTCGCACTGGCTTCTCCTGCGGCAGGTTAACTGTGATCCCTGGGTTCCTTGGAAGCCTGAGCTGCAGAACTGCAGCAGATGAAAAGGAGAGAGATGTAAATCCTCCTGAGACAGGACAGCGTGGTTTTAAGGAAAAAATACCTACCTGGCTCCTTTAACTAATTCAATGCCCCAGTCACAAATGGCAAAAAGTCTGAAATGGCAAGGACATACTAACCAAAAGCGAAAATACCAACTTTTTCAGTTTTTTTTTGTTAAAAAAAAATTAGTTTTGCATGCAGCAGGTGGACAAAGTACTGAAGTAATTCAAAATAAGTCTGTGATGTCATGCATGTGCAAAAAAAAACAAAACAATGAACTGTGATCTGAAAAACTTTCTTGGACATGTGGTCTTACGAGGAAGCTGGCTCCATTGGGCCCTTGTTGTGCCAGCACATTTCTTGTGTCTCAGTAGTTGTTGCTGGAATCTGATTAAAACCTTGCTCAGTTTTCGTAGCCTGAAGACATGATGGGATCATCCCAGCATTCACTGTTTTTTTTCTTTTTTTTGCCAAGATTGAGTAAGTGGAGAAACTCACTTGTGTGTAATGACATTTTAACCTACATTTTTGGACTTAAAAGCTTAATATTTTTCATTGTGCAGAAGGTTGACATTGGCTTGCTTAGTGCCGTGCAAGATTGACACTTTGATACTGCCCCTGATGAAATTGCTTGCATTAAGCAGTCCTCGCCTTGGCTTCTTGTGGGAGTTTATATCGACTACACGTGTGTGTATGCCTTACTTTCAGAGGCAAAACATATGTCTGCCCTGTCATAACACTGACAGGAGCAGCCATCAAAAGTGTTTGTTACCAGTTTTGTTAGCCAGCTTAACCGCAGAATAGCATTTTTACCCCCTTAGACACGTGCCGTATTTCACCAGTTATATTTATATGACCAAAAACACTGCATTTATGCCTTCTGCAGCCACCACAACTCAAAGAGTAAATACGTCAAGTGGTTGGTAAAATTTCCATTTTCACTTATCCGATGTTTATTCAGGCCAGTTGAAGAAAACTTTAATGAACCAGCCCCTCTCTTTTAGGCGTTGCTGGGTGTGCTTTTGCATTTTTTTTTATTATTCTCTTCACTTGTTACAAATCTTGGCATTTTGCATATACGTAAACGAATAGTTAAGACAAGCAGGCTAATCCTTGTTAAGTGAAATTTGGGCTGGAGCTTCTGTTAGAGGGGGGTGTCGTGGTGCAACGGATTTGGCTGGTGCCTGCTGTGTGGCAAGTCCAAGGCTCGAGTTCTGCTTGGAGTTCCCTGCAATGCACTGGCATCCTGTCCAGGGTGTATCCCCTCTGCCTTCAGCCCTTGTGCTCTGTCCCTCCAGGATAAGATCCGGCTTCCTATGACCCCTCTCAGGGCAAGCAGTTGTTGATGTTGGTTGGTTGGCTTCTGTGAGCAGTGCAGGAAACACTTTTGTGCAAAATGTTGGCCGATCCATGCTGATCTTTGTCGGAGGTACCAATCTCATAAAACGACTGTGTCTGCAGTACCGTCTTCTTCACGGACACGCTAAACTGAGATGGTTTTTGCTGTTTTCTTGTTAAGCTTGATGACACCTGTGTCTGGGTCCATGGCATTTCCACAAACAAAACGTTTGGAACAAAAGTCAATTTTTTTGTGGACGTAGATGCAATGACGAATCAAGCTCATGCCTTTCCCCTCCTCTGCCGGTTGTCTATAACTTCTGCAAAACAGAAACTGCCTCAATGTTCTTTGGACCATTTAAAACCTGTCACTTCCAAACTTTTATGTTTTTAGTCCCCACCTGCAAATGCACTGACAAAGGGAGCTTTGATTTAGGGAGCTCCTCTGTTAAGGAGGAACCACATCTACTTGTTCTGTGCCCCTCCAGCACCATATGCGCTCACTCATCTTAACATGGTCACTTTGTATCACACAGACACACACACACAGACACACACACACACACACACTGACTGAAACCACTTGTCCCAGGAGGGGTCATGGTGAGCCAGAGCCCAGCAGCACAGGGCACAGGGCTGGAAGGGGAGGGGAGACAGCCAGGGCAGGACGCCAGCCCATTGCAGGGCACCCCAAGTGCAACTTGAACCCTAGACCCCCCAGAGAACAGGCACAGGTCAAACCCGCCACACCCCACCATGCCCCGCCACGCCACCGTGCCACCCCGTTTTGTATTACTGTAGTCACATTTTGAGGACTTTGTAAATTTTTCCAGGAATTTCTATCATTTCCACATTAACCAGAGTTAATGTAATAACTTTTTGGCTTGCATACCTTCATTAAAAAAGCTAAAATAAGCAGGATTATTGATTTTTGCAAATTAATACATTACATGAGACATTTTTCCTATGTTCAAGATTCTCCTTGTTGATAGTGGCTTGATAGCATGAGATACTTTTGCATTCCCCAAGTGGCTGTGAATGAAAGAACCCTTCACATGGAATACCTGACTTTTAGCGCTGACATTTGCAGAAAAATGCTGTGAACCCAAATACAGCTGCTGGTATTCAGAGGAAACCCATATGCATTTAAAGTAGCAGGTAGCAGAAGTACCGTCCGTCCATCCATCCATCCATCCATCCATTCATTCATCCATTCATCCAGTATCAGTAACCTCTTGTCCTGAGCAGGCTCGCGGTAAACCGGAGCCTCAAAAGTATCATGACATTTAAATAAATAAATAAATGTGCCTGTAAGCAATAAAGAGAGAGGTTCTGCTTTTGTACCCTTGGGTGAGATACTTAATCTAAAATTACTTCAAAAATTGCCTCTATGCAGAAAAAATGAATGCAATAAATGTTAGACATTTTGGATGAAAGCAACAGTTGAACAGAGAAATAATATTGCTATTACTGTATTACATTTCAGATTTGATTATGATCCAACACATTTTAGTAGTTTGTTGCTAAGCACTTGCAAAATGAGATACAAACCTTACATTTCCTTTGAACCACTCATATATTTGAATATTTTTGCTAAAAAATCAGGTTAAGTACATTCCTCAAGGCTATCACTGCAAGCAAGGGCTCTTCTGGGACTTAATTTTTTGGTTAAATGTCCAGGTCTTTAATCACTGTGTTACCTGCTGTCACTAATACTGAAAAGCGTTCTGACGACTATGTAAAAACTGTAATATATAATTCTAATTAGTAGTATCAGATTCACATAATCCTCACAGTTGTTTGGCATCTTTGGTTAATACTGGAAAGTCCAAGTATTGCTGGACTCGGTTCATTGTGATTTCAGTGCAATTCTTCAAGAGGGCAGGTAGTGGCATAGTGGTTAGAGCCTGCACTTTCCTACTCCGAGAACCCAAACTGGAATACCACTTTCTCTTTTTCTACCCTTGAGCAAGGTACTTAACCTAAATTGCTCCAGTAAAAATTACCCTGCTGTGTTAATGAGTAAATCATTGTAAATAGATTAACATTGTAAGTTACTTTGGAGAAAAGTGTCAGCTAAATGAATAGATGTAGTGTAATGTAATTCTCACAGTTGTCTCCTGTTACCACAGCTGTATAAATCCCACAAGGATTAGAAGTCATGAACAACTCTAAATGCACCAGGCAGATAACATGTTTACACACTAACACAGCTGCAGACACACTTCCATAGCCTCTTGGCATTCTGAGAGAAATGCCTTTGAGACACAGGAGTGAAGTAGAGTGCTGCTGAAAACTCAGACACAGCACTTGAGAACCCTCACAATTAATTGAGAATAGCAGTGTTAACATTTCTGTGGGTGAACACAATAATGCAGATCATTTTCAAGAAAAGAGCATGTTGTAGTTTTATGTGTTGTGTGTAAGGCAGGCCTCCAGTGACCACAACACAATATGCTCATTTTGACAGATAATTCATGTTCATTCATTCAGCGGACACTTTTCTTCAAAGCCACTTTCAACACTATGTAGTAGTGTAATACATGTGGTACTATTTGTGGTGGTAGTTGTATGTGGTGGTGTAGTGGTTAGTACTCCTTCCTTTTGATCTGGAGGTCACAGGTTCGATCCCCATTTCTGGCTGTAGTCCTCTTGAGTAAGGTCCTTACCATGAAATTGCTCTAGTAACATCCCCCAGCTGTGTAAATGGATAAATTATTGTAAGTTGCTTTGGAAAAAAGTGTCTGCTAAATAAATAAGTAAATGTAGTAATATCAGCCCCCACACCTTTTCACCTAAGGTGGCTTACAGTGCTAAATACAATGAGTCACTCATCACATTGTTATGCGCACACACATAATGGGTGTTCAATTTGGAGTCACTCATTTATTTTAAAGCATGTCTCTGGGCTGTGGGAGGAAACCCACACAAACACAGGGAGAACATACAAACTTTACACAGACCAAGTGAGGGTCAAACCCACATCCTCTCACACCACCCAGGAGCTCTGAAGCAGCCCTACTTGCTGTGGCTCCTTGCTCTTCTGGTTTCTCTGCTATTAGAGCATGATTCGTAGTAGACACACACATTCACTCCTGCAGGCAGGTGCAAGATACAGCGCATACCACTTTCTCCAAAAGCATCAAGTACTCAACTATGTGACTTGTGCCCAAGCAACAACTATAAAGTATAACAACCTTCCATTTATTGCTGTTTGTTTCCCTTGTTGAGCTCCATTCTGATTGACAGGGGCATTATGGGGTAAGGGGTGTGAATTACTCTACATCTAAATTATGGATTATAAATTATCACAGACTAATCCCCCATAGGGAAACTCAAACCCTCAATGCAGTCCTATTATTCTGTAATGGATGTCTGATTTGAGAATTAGACACTCAGGCTGTCAGGCAGAAGGTGATATACCACTGTGCCTAAGGACAGGGAGGGGGTCTGGCAATAACTCTCCAGCAACTTGATCAGTGTCGTATTAATCTCGGGAAGGTTTCCGTACGTCTGCCACACCTCCTTCCTGTTTCCACTTGCCTTCATAGCATCCAACCATGGATGGGGAGGATGCTCAGCTGCCCCTTCCCATGACACATGCACTGAAATACTGTTTACTAAATATTTTTTCTTTTTAAGAATTCACTATGAAATTTCTGACCTGAATGTTCAGCAACATTATGCTACTTAATACTGAAGAATCTTGTTTTAGACTCCCTAGCCATGTACAGTACTGAGGTTAATACAACATGATAAGAAAACGAAAGAAAAATATTGGACTTTTGATTTTTTTCTTGTACTGCCATTATTTTATTTTTGCCACATTTCCCATCATCAGTACCATAGACTGCTGCATGCTGATCATGTCACTTTGCTTCTGACTCAAGCGACGTGCTGTGCTCTCAGAAAAAAAAAAGAGAAAAGGAGCTTCTCTTTTAGTATTCAGAACATTTATTTTGGAGGTTTTCATTCCTAGGTATGGTGTCCGTGCAGAACAGGCCTGCGAGCAGCACACAACCACTAGACTCTATGAAGACATGGCCTGTTAGTGTAGCAATTGACTTTGAATGTCCTTTGTTCCCTTATCTTTTTTTTATACATTTTTTTTTAATAAACAAACCCTGTCCATTCCTCAGTTTAAAATTGAAATCATTCAAAATTCGTTTAACTAAACAAATAGTTTATTATGAGTCTTTTTTGAGTGGTTCTCCTGCAGTGTTGCAGGAATTTTTTGTAATGCTTACCTTGACTCAAGTCTGCCCTTGCAATAATTATAGTGATTTTCCAAAATTAAATTTCACACTTTGGCACAGCATATATTAGGGACCCTCGGTAGAGCTAGTTTTTAACGGAAAAGAGGAAAACCACTCAGAGAGCAGACATCCAGTTTCAACAGGGGATGGCAATACAATGACAACATTGCATGTCTGACTTGTGTGTTTTTCAACCTATGAAAAACACATTGTGAATTTGTGGTAGTGATGGAAATGGGTGTTGCTCTGGACTGGCCTAGATGTCTGTAGGAGTTAACAAACTGCATGGCTGATAGAAAGTGCTAGGCTCACTTCCAGATCAAGCTGGATGGAAACCATGATTGACATGATGTTCCCACTGGTCCCTGGGGCTGTTCCTCCTTGCTTTCAGTCTCCAGTATAACACAGCTACACAGACCGAAATAAAATAGACATGAAAAACTCGTGTCTCATTGAGATGTTGTCACTGCTGCGTTATACCTCTGTATTTTATCACTCTTTTTTCAGTCAACATACAGTATCTGCTGCAAATGTAATAATTTTAAATCGGTTGTGTTGATTAGGTTGGTTGATTGGATTCGGATATGAATTTTTCTATATAGTATTTTATACCCCGTCCAGAGTATACCTTTAGTTACCTGGTGCCCAGTGATTCCTGGATAGGCTCTGGATTACTACCACCCTGTAAAGGACAAGCAGTTACTGAATGTGAGTGAGTGAGTGAGTGAGTGAGTGAGTGAGGAAAATTTTATGTGTTGCCATTTGTCTTATAGTTTTTTGAAAAAGAATGCATATAGATTCAGATACAGGAAACCTTGTGCTGCCATTCAGCAAATTCGTGCTGAGCTCAGATTGTATGTATTTATGTCTCCGTTTATCTAACGTATGACTTTATTTTTGGAGGTTAGAGCAAAATATAACATATTGCTAGCTGTATAATCACTTAAGCATTCTGTTAATGATCAATCCAAGGCAATCTTTACTTCTACTTCAGGTACTAGTCACATGGTGTAAAACATGTGCAACTGTTTGCTTTGTTTGTCACAACTGAAACGAACATACATACCCTCATATTCTCCAACTCACATGCAAAGAAACTGTTTTTGTACTCCGTGCTTCAATTTAACAGTGAACTATGATTTACTACAGTTTAGGAGTCAATGCAAGTCTCTTTACAGTGGGTTCATATTTGTGCAAACGTTTTTCTGTAAAGCTTCTGTAATCATACTTTCAATTTCTGTATTGCTTATATCTTCCAATGACAGATATTTAGTTCCACGATGGTTAGACAATTTTAAACATTTACGTTTACATTTATTCATTTAGCAGACTCTTTTGTCCAAAGTGACTTACATCTCAGCAAAAGTACAATTTATGCATCACATTAAGAAAAAGAGACATGGCTGCAGACATGTGACTCTCAAGTAAACCTAGTTTGTTAAAGCAATGATTTATGTTATGATGTGTATTTCTGAGGGCAAATTTATCCAGTGAAGCAGCTTTATTTTAACAGGAGCATATTTCTCATCTCCACGGGGCACTGCATTTGTCATCATAATGCCTGCATTTTAATTGTTTTATTACCTGTATTTCTCCACTTACTGCAATACGACACAGATTATTTTGTGTATAAAATAAACATCATATGTATTTAGAAGCAGTTCAAAGGTATGGTTCCTACTTTGTGTGTATAGTGTATAACTGGAGTATATATAATATGTAAACATGCAGTATACAGTATATAAAATTATTATATTTGACTAAGGTCAATAAGTAATCTTATCACAATATTCATACCATATGTTACTATGAATCATCTGATGTAATTATATATTTTCTTCTAAGTGTTCTTTGTTGTTTTCTGTTTCTAAGCTGTGGTTACGTGAGGTGCTGAAGTTTTTCTTCTCATGAAGACGACCGGTACTCAGAAGGGGACAAAGACTGTCATAGTTCTAATCATTAAAGAGAACAAAAATGTTCATCTCATTACAGAAGCACAGTGTGAGATATAATGCAGGTGTGGTACTGAACTTTAAAACTTTCCCCCAGAGGAAAGCAAGAGGGGGGTGGTTGCGTTTCGTGCAAAGCAAATTTAACACTGCCTCTTGTTCACACATGCTGAAGCGGGGGTTGCAAACAATCTTTCATGCTCAAGTGCTTGGTGCAGCAAGTGTGGCATGTCGATTTGGTTCATGGACGGAACCCAGGAAGTGTGGGCAGACATTGGCACTTGGACCCACGGAGGCTTTCTTCTTTTCTCCTTTTCCTTTTGGAACTTCCTCCGTGGCCAGTTTGCTTACTTGCAGCGTTAATAATTACATAGTTACTGTAGTTATTTTACATATAGCCAACCTTTTATTTGTATTATGCTTCTGATCCTTTGTTTAGTGGTCTGTGTCACTGTGTAAGAAAAGTGCTCTATAAAAATAAATTGAATTGAGTTGAACCGAACTGAATGGACTGTCCCTTCAGTTGTGTTGCACCTTGAGGACTGTCTACAGACATGTGTTCCTCATCTGTCCAGGAAAGGCGTCCCTGTGTTCTGCTATATCAGCGCAGAATCATGGAGTAGCCGAGGTGTGCCCCCACAGACGCACACTGTTTATTTTCCTAAATTAGGTCTGGTGTAGACATTTAACCCAAATAACTCCCCAATCTTAAACTCAGGGCCTTTGCTATGTATTGTTATAATTCTTGTGCCCTAATACAGGCCAGATGTCTAATATTAGATATAATCTGTTGAAATAGTTTTGTTTATGTAATACTGTTTTTCAAGGCAGTTGTTTCCAATTAGAATGTTTAAAAGTTTTTAATTAAATTAAATTGTACATTTTAATATGTGACAGAATGGCATACGAAAACAAAGTTTGTTTCAGCCGCATGCAATTGTGTGAGCATAACCTGACATTCTTCGAATAGCCCCAGGAGGTTTGATTTACAGTGTTTCACTGAGGGCAGCTGGAAATCTTCCCAAAACAAGTTAATCAGGTTTTGTTATGGGCCCAGTGCTATTAATTTCTCTTTAATAGATGCAACATCACCAGCTGGTTTGCCAGAGAAAGTCATTACAGAGTGTCATTCATGACGTTCACAGCAAAGTGATTTTCTGGCAAACAAATGTCGTATTACCATGCAGGTTCATCTCGCTGTAGATTTATGGATGTGGCATTAAATAATTATATCATTACAAGTGTCATCTATCACATACTGTGTTACTTGCAAAAAACAAACTTAGATCGGTATTGCAAATCATAGAAATTCTTTTTCAACAGCAGAAATTTTACTCAAGTTTGGGAAGCAGTCTTCCCCACTTTTTCTTCTTTTTTAAAAAAATTATGCTTGTTTCAGCTGTAAGTAACAGATCATTATTTTTGGATTCACTATTGAAAATAGCATAGATCCTTTCAATGAGCAGGAGGCTAAAGACCATGAAGCCCATAAACACTACAGGTAGTCTTACTCTGCCCAGCACTGGAAGAGCAAAGTGGACCCAGTGGAACAACACTGTCTCTATGTGCCACACACAGCTCTAGCTCACACAGCTGTGACAATCCAGCCTGGTCTACTGACATTCTAGGGCGGTCAGACCTTTGACCACCAAGCACATTTAGGAGCCACAGGAGCCAGAGTCACTGCCACCCTCCTGCCACGTTCTTCGCAGTCCACTTCATCCTGGGCTTTCTGCTTGTGTGCACCATAAAGGAGCTGACAGTAAAGGGGGGGGGGGGGGGCACAGTGCCTCTTGCCCCCAGGAAAGGAGTTGTGACTGCATTGCTTTGATGGGACTCTGGAGAATGCTGAATAGGAACTTTGTTAGTTGTGTTCATCCACGTTTGTTTTGGAATTCACACAGAACGCAAGAAAGTCACAGTTAGTTGCCAGGATACAGAAGACGGAAGAATAATATCAGGTGCTGTATTTAGCTGGGGTGGCGATATTTACAAAGGCCGTTCCAAAGAAAAGCACCATGTTAGATGACCAAAAAAAAACAAAAAAAAAAACAAATAAAAAGTACAAGTAGCCTTTAGACCACGATGGAAATATTATGAGATTCCTGGTGCATAAACACTTTTGCCATGCCAACCTCACAACTGTAGAGTCTGTGCTGTGATTCTACCTTTTTGTAGTGTTTTCCCTCTCATGCCAACAACTTTAATGTGGATGATTTAATGCTGAAATGCAATCGGTGCTCAGATGTTCCCAAGGCCTGCACAGCCATAACAGGCTGGGGCTGTTTATAGAGACAAGCACAATGCGGAAGACAGATGTTGAAACTCCCTCTGCCAGACAATGTCTCCCTCTGTCCTATTTGATGATGGAGAGTTTGGGTTACAGAGCTAACTTCCTGGATTACATCAAATGCTGGGCAGGAAGCATAGTCCTGAACACTGATGTCTCCCTCAGCAATGGCCCGCGAACATCCATCTGAGCAAGGGGCACATAAACAGGCATGGTTTTTCTCTACTGGAGAGCCAAACATTCAAACAAATTCTTCTATGGGATCCTTTTGTCCAAAGCAACTTGCAGGTTGATGGCATACGGGTGTGGTTTTGAGGTGTGTCCCACACACAGGTCCAGTGTAGTTGTGCTTGAAGCAACATGACCACAGTGTGGGCCACAGAAGTGCGTTGTTACTGTGGGAAGGTGCGTCTGGACCTCTGAGTGGAGCCCTTTCGCAGCAGCAGAGGCCGAGGAGCCCGGATCGAGAGGGCCACGGGGCGGGCGAAAAGAGAAGGGCAGGGGTGAGGGAGGGCAGTGGCGAGTCTGAAAGTCAGAGCGTTGCCATGCCTTGCTCAAGCATGAAGAGTGTTGATCCGAAGCCTGGGGCAGGGTGGGGGGTTGGGAGCGCTGTGTTATCTGGCCAAATGTATGCAGCTGTATTTACTGCCACTGTTTGTTGTTCCCTTGGAAGCTCCGGGATGGGAATTTTCTGTGTCACTGCCTCAAAGGATTTTGGCCGTGCTTTGTTGATCCTGTGTTGTTGTAAAAAGGGGAATAAGATTTAAGTATTAGCCATGTCGGGTGGGATTTAACACTCTGGTCCCCGGACAGGAGTGCCAGTTAAGCACTCCTGTTTCGGCCTGGGAGCTACTTTCCCCCCAGTCTTAGGAGCTGAGGGATGAAGGTCGCTGCACCCCCAACCACTGCCTCCCCTGCGCCAGACGAAAAACACGTTATAGTTACTTGATTTTGTGACATGCTCCCTCAAGCGTGCCAACTTTCAATTACCGTGCCTCCCCTTCCACCTTGCACTCCCGCCTTGCCTATCTGACAGCACTCCTGTTTGTTTGTGGCTGGTGGCCAACCGATTCCACGTGCATTATGTTTCTCCGACGGACTGAGAGATAGCTGGTTGTTTTCCATTTAGGCCTCTGTTATCACCATCAGATGGACACCTTGTAACCTTGTTGGACATTTTGCTGCTGGAACGCTCTCAGATAGACAAGAGTGCAGTCGGTTTTGCCTGAGTCCCCCCAAAATGATGTATCACAGGACTTCTATGGAGCTGTACCTTCTTCTGTCTTCCGTTTGCTGTTTGTAGAAATGAGATCTCCAGAGGAATACTTGGAAAGCGTTTTTTTTTTTTTTTTTGTAACAATTATTACTTTCACATTTACATTTATTTATTTAGCAGACACTTGTCTCCAAAGTGACGTACATCTATAATACATAGTGCCATAGTGCCATCAACATTATAATACACAGTCATTAACTTCTGCATTGGGAGTTACTTGTGAATTATCACCTCATCCTCAGTGAATCCTGTGCCACTCTGTCAGAACAAATACACACAGAAACTCCAGCTTTTGTTGGAATTTCATTCCAAAGAGCACTTTTTTTTTTTTTTTTATTTATATTTTTCCGTTTCAAGTCACTGTCACTGTGGTCTTCAAGGTATTTCTATTTTAAAGACTCGATACAGCATGCAGTAGACATTACAGTCAACTTTCCATTCAGTTTCTCAGAGTGCTTTGGTATTCCACAATTATGTTTTGAGCTGTGAATGACTGAGGCATCAAAGAGTGCTCCAATTACCTTTCACCTTATTAAACATAAAACATATACTTTTTTCCTTTTTGACCTCGGTCATGCTGTGCAGTGACAGCACATTCTTGCTGTGTGCGTTGCTGTATGCTATAGCGTTTAATTAAGTCCTGACCGGGGGCTGATCTGGATAATAGTAATGCTGGCGTATGGTGCTTGGACTTGCGAAAGGTGGGGAAATACCTTATTGCCTGTTTGCTTATTTTGTCATCTATGAAATGTTTCCTTACAAGGATGAAGAAAATTTTATGCACGCTATACAAACAGCCCTGGGGAACAAAGTGGATTTTTTTGTGATTCAGGTGGGATTTTGTGTTTCAGATGTGTTGGGTATACAGTACAGTATAAGTCATAAATAGTTTTAACAGCAACGATTTTACATATTTTAATATATTGCTTGTTTAAATAAAGATAATATGACAAAACCAATTCTTTCTGTGGCTTCCCCCCTATGATGGATTCAGCTGGACACACCGTAAGTTCAGAGTAATACGGGCTCTCGGTTCTTTTTCATTTCACGAACAGAGGGCATCTTTAAAAGCAAGATTAAGAAAGTTGTTCGAAAACCTGTTTCAGTGTGATTCATTTACATTTAGATTTGTTCATTTAGCAGATGTGTTTCTCCAAAGTCATGTACAACTCAGATGAAGCAAAAGTGCATTTCACTTGAGGCAAAGAGGCAGACATGTGATTGTCGAAGGACAGTCACTTCATCCAATAGCACAATTTTTGCTGGCACACGTTACACACATAGCTACTGTAAATATGGAATCTGAAATTCTGTATGGAACTACTTATGAAGTATGCAAAGGTGATCGTGACTGATAATGTGACGCAAGTTTATAGAGCAGATAGTAGATCGTAAGAGAAGTGGACTTGTAAAAGAAGAACTTTGATGCAATTCTTGAATGTTTAAAGGGATTCAGCAGTATTGAGGGATTCGAGATTTAGGTTCGTTGTAAATACAGATCTGTGTAAATGTATGTTTTCCACAAGTGTTGCACAATTTTATTTTCACTAGAGTGCTTTGTGTGCGGCATTGTAGCGTCCAGCTTATACGGATGAATGAGCAACATCTGAAAAATCTGACCAGATCAGCAGGTTACTGAGTCTCTAGGCTCTTGTCAGCCTTCCTGTGCTGTAATGAAAAAAACTCCACAGAGTCAGTTTATTTTTGCTCCTGTCTCACACATATAGAAAATATTTATTTTATAATAATGCCAGAGTTACATTTATTTATTTAGCAGACACTTTTCTCCAAAGTGACTTCCAATGAGCTCTATGTAGTTGTTATCGGCCCACACACCTTGTTCACCAAGGTGACTTACATTGCTAGACACGCTACTTACAATGGGTCACTCATCCACAAACCGGTGGAACACACTCTCTCTCTGTCACTCACACACTATGGGTGAACCTGAACAGGATGTCTTTGGACTGTGGGAGGAAACCAGAGCACCCTGAGGAAACCCATGCAGACATGGAGAGGACATGCAAACTCCACTCAAACTGAGCCAGGATCAAACTGATGTCCTTTCACACCACCTAGGCACTGTAAGACAGCAGCACTACTTGCTGTGCTACTGTGCTGCCCAATTAGTTATATCTATTGTCGTATGTCGTATGTTTAATTGTGTGTACAATTTCACCAAATTTATTAGTGATAAACATTATATGCATTATATACATTCTTGGGCCATATCCAAATATTTACACAGGTGATAAAAATGTGTTTAAAAATATATTTCTCTTCAGTATGGACTTTGTATGGATTTAAATTTTTGCTCAGATAACTTCCCTATATCAGTGGTTACTTGAGAAGACAAGAGGTGGCAAAGAAATAAACAGCTAAGGTCTGAAACTCGAAAAGAAGTGTGAGAAAGCTTTGTGTAGTGTCATAGCAAAAAAGAGAAACCAACAAGTTATCATGTTACCTTGGAAAAAAGCGAATTTGTATTATGAATTTGTAAATGTGGGATAATGGTAGTATTTCTAGGAAAAAAAGATAGGCTTCACTGCAGAAAATGCTTGCTGAGTGAATGGTGTTATTACCAGGATTTCAGCGATTACAGAGCGCCTATGGAACCTGTGGAAGTGTATTGTGAGAAAGCCAGGGTGACTATGTGTTGGTGTGAGCAAGTCATTGAGGCTCCCACTCCTGTTCCAGGGACTGAAGGGGTTAAGAGTGGGAAAGGAATGTGGTGGTGCCCCCCCGGCTGCGCCCGGAGAGGCGCGCGGGGGCCAGCCTGGGGTCACCTGCTGGGGATTAGGCGGCGACTCGCAGACAGTTGTTGTTTGAGGAGCGTCTGAGCGCATCGGGGGTGGAGCCTGGGGATACAGGAGGCCGGAGTGGCGGGATGCAGTCTTTACCCTAGATGCTTGAGCAGACAGCTCCAAGCTAGGCAGAGGGGTCCTTAAACTTATTACTGTAGCTGCAGCAGTAGATGTGGGGGTGTCCCACTCTGTGATGGGACAAAGGGGGGCAATAAGCTGCAGTGACACACTGCAACAAGACCACAACAGCCCTGCACTACCACCAGTCACACCACTGTTTTTGTAATGCAGACATGCGTTGCTTAACAACGGGGATACGTTCTGAGAAATGCATCGATAGGGGTTTCATTGTTGTGCGAACATCGTATAGTGTGCTTATACAAACCTAGATGGCATAGCCTCGCTGCAGTCACGAGACGCGGCAAACACAAGATTTATGATGCCGCTACCGCCGTAACATGGCATACTGTTTTACAGTGTGGTGTCCGAAAAGGAAGGTACACCGTTCTTTGGAGGTTTCCCTGAAACAAAGCACTGGAACACTTGAAGTGTGCAAACAAAGAGTTTATTAAGAACGGTAGCTCGCGTCACAAACTCACTTCACACCGCGGAACCTCATCTCCTTTTTTTGCGGGAAAACACCCCCGTTATATATAGTGCCTCCAATAACGGTTCCCGCTTCTTTTAGGAACTAACCAATGACAATTATCCTTTGTCAACTTACACCCTACAGGCCGGCAGGAACCTTTCTTTTACAAAACTCTCAAGGATTCATTCTTGGTGTAAAACACCACATACAGTAAGCTTTTTTATAAGTAAAAAGAGTACACTATAAAATAATGATAAAAAGTACAGTATAGTAAATACATAGAACAGGTAACATAGTTTATTATCATTAGCAAGTATTATGTACATTACATAATAGTATGTGCTATAATTTTATACAACTGGCAGCACAGTAGGTTTGTTTACAGCAGCACCACCACAAATATGTGAGTAACATGTTATGCTACGACGTTATGACGGCTACGACATTGCTAGTCGATAAGAATTTTTCAGCTCTGTTATGATCTTATGGGACCACCGTCGCATATGCGGTCAGTTGTTAAGCGAAATGTTGTTAAGTGGCACATGACTGTATGTTAATGCGATAACAATAACGGTTTTACTGAATTTAGCATAATAACCAAATCTGTACTATTAATGTATTCAGAAAAAGATATACTGATGTTAGCGTAGCAGGCACCACTGTACTGATGTTAATGTAACAACAAACGTGTGCGAACAATCATAACTGCACTGATGTTAGTATAACTACCACAACGGTATTCATTTAATATGACAGCTTTGTTTGTACTGATGCTAACAAAGGTACCATGCTAGCATTAGCATAGCTGAACAACTCAAACAGGGCCGTGTATCAGTCTTCCACAACACCACAGTAACTCTTTTACTGTAGGGCAAAGGTTGAGAGTTGCTTTGGATAAAGACATCAGATAAATGAAGATGTCATTTAGAAGAACAAGTAAAAGTGGATCAGATGAGGCAAACATGCTCAAGATGTGAGCCCTTCTCTGTCACGTGTCTCCTTGCTTTTGCAAAGTCCGGGATCGAAGTATCGTCTTCCGCTGTGCCTTTTATTTGCCACTGAAAGACATGCACGTCTGCTCCCTGGGCCGCTTGTTGGAGGCCCGTCAATAATCACCACATCGCGTCCATTGATATTTCTGTGAAAAAGTAATGTGTTAATAAGCACCTACTGAGAAGATCATCCCCCGCTAATCAGCTTGCTTGTAATGGTCCATAAATCACCCAGCTAATAGCTCAGCGGATAATAATAACTCCAATAATGATTTATATCTTTGTTGATGCCTCTGAAAGGATCCTTCTGCCTTGTGCAGCGAAAGGGATTTTTGTCAATATTAAGCAAGCAGCAATCGAAGGGCCTGGCTGTAATTGCTGCATTGGAAAATAAATACTGTCTAATTCAGGGCTTCCAAAGAGCAGTATAGCCTCCACAATGATATGTGGGCTCTCGTACCTGTTGCACCAAAACGGACTGATTTGGTGCTCTGCTGGTGCCTCAGAAAGGACAGGGACCATTTCTTTCTACAGAAAGTGTGCCTCCGATGTGACTACAGGCAGATGTGTTATGGGGGTCCCAGTGAATGTGTGTGTTTGTGTATGACCCGCATTACGCTGATTGCACTACTCTGTGGTACTTTGGAGGGAAAGATACCTTGCTGAATTTATAGGCTGTTCAGCATTTCACTGGTTTCTTTTTTCACTACAGGCTAAAGTCACACTACGAGAGCCCATAAGTTACCACAACCCGATCATTGTGGCATGACGTTCTCATTCAGACAAATACATGCCACATTCAGTGCCTGTGATACGAGCTTGGAGTGGATTTGTGACACTAACAATAGGGATGTATTTAAGAAAATTCATATAGTTAGTGTTCCATATGACAAATTTTACCATTGAGAAAACACCAAAATGGGTTGACTTGACAAGGCCATCGGTGTAATTGTGGTAACACATTGTTGTACTGGAGAACTGGCCACATTTTGGATGGGTACGTTCATCACCATTTATGTACGTACATCCCTGTATATCCCAAAGCTGTGTTTTCCTGTTTTCCTTCTTTGTCTTGTGTACAGTAGTGAATCTGACTAAAAAAGACTTAAATGGATATTTGAAACTGCTCTTGGCTCTTTCCTCCGCTGAGCAAAGTGAATTTCACAGGACTGGAGTTCAGAGTTCAGAATGAAGATCCAAATCTTGGCCACCACTTGCTGCCCGGTGTGAACGAGGCTCAAGCTTTGCTAAGGTGTGATAAGAGCCTGAACACAATGGGATCTTTCTGTAAAGCTGTTTGAATGATAACCTATTTGGGAAATAAGAGCAACTGTCTAATGGAAACTTTCCACGTGGGGGATTTCAAGGCTCTCCAAGGTGATTGGGGTTATCATCCTTGTTTTGGCAGAGTTGATTCTCAGGAAAGCAATCACACAAACAAATTAATTAGCCTCATTGACAATGACTCAATAAATTCAACTATGGTCGCTTCAACACACTCTGAAACTCATGGGATAATTCTGTTTTTTTCTTCCTCCTCTCCTCACTTTCATTACAGCTACTGAATTGAGAGTGCCGCGTGCGATTTTCTGTGTAGTGAAACATCTAATTAAAACATTCTTAGCAACCACTTTGTTTTATGCGCATAAAACTTCTTAGACGTGCCCTTCCTGCACAACTACCCTCCTCCTAACTGACATATAGATGGAGACAATGCTTTCTGTTTTTTTCATCTTTTGCCTTTCACCCTTTTTATTTACATTTGTGGAATAATAAACTTGTCTGTTTTATACCTGATTGCCTCAGGTCACCCCCCCAGAAACTGAAAAAAAAGTTGGTATATGTTCTGCACTCCTTTCCTTCTCTGTCAGGGCTCCGTGGTGATTTGGGGATTTATGCAAAGTTACCATCTTTGGAAGATGGTAAAGTCACTTGACTTAATTATTCATCTCTCGTACTATGTTAGACCATTTTGCCGCTCTGCTCTTAGGGGATGTGAACGAGTGGTTTCTAACCAACCCATGAAAAAATTACTGTTAGAAAAACAACGCAATATGCATGGGGCAGGGAAATGTATTCATGACAATTTTTCTTCCCTTCTCACCAGTTTTTGGCCACAGGGGTTGTGTCTTTATTCAATTATCAACTTAAAGCAGTAGGCTCTCATTAAAAGCAACTCGTTATATATGAAACGGAACTTGCTGCAGGTACAGTTTACATTAATTTAGTCTCACACATGGCCACAAGTTCCCCTTCAATTCCTTGCATCATAGAAGTATTTAGAGTTTGTCAATGCCATTCTTGCAAAGTCCCAGGGCTTCTCTAGTAAGAGGAAAAAAAATTACTTAGCTCTATAAATGGGTAAATAATTGTAACCTTAACACTGTAAGTCACTTTGGAGAAAAGCGTCAGCTAAATTAATAAATGTAAATGTAAATGTAGGAACATGGAGCTCTGGTACATGCTGTGGTGGCAGTACAAAACATAAGTAATGTAATTTTTGGGATGTGTTCCTCTCTCTGTCTCCCAATATGTATGCAACCCTGCTCAGATTTGCCTGCTAAAACCAGCCCAGTTTAATCAAGTTCCCCAGTACAATCAACACAATCTTCGAATTTATTTAAGCATGTGAAATTCTCTCATAAAAGCTTTAATAACTGAGTTTTTGAGGAACCTGAAAATACTTCCGTGCTGTGTTGTACCACCTGAGCTATTATTTTCTTGTTTATCTTCTTAGAGGTATAACAGCAGCCAAGACTGCTGGAGCATCATTCATCATTGTATATTGAAAGTGTCTGGTGATGACAGTGTTTTACTAGCATTACTGGAGAAATTGGTTGTTTAGTGGGGTGGACCTATGATAGTGGCTAGAGGAAAGCTGCAAAATAATGTTTCAACAACCAGCCAGCCACAGTACAGCTGGTGCACTTCTACTTGAAGTATGTGCCTTTCACTGCAAGCCAAGAGAGCTGGGGAGAAGGCTAGAAGGTTTGTGGGAGGAATTTGCTTATTGCGGACGCGACCGTGTAAATATGAGTCAGTTTGATAGATGCACAGTGGAAAATTGTTACTGATTAGCTGCAGATGTTTGGGAACAGTACATGTAATTCAATGCTAGAACCCCTTGGTATTTATTTTGATTATTTAAATTATTGAATTGTTAACTGTAAACTGGATCAATGTGATTGACCAGAACTGACCCATTTTCTGGCCAATTAAGTGTATTTACCAGCTTTTCTCTTTCAAATATTCAAAAACATTTTTTTATTATTTCATTTTTTAATTTTTTATTACATTTATTTAGCAGATGCTTTTCTCCAAAGCGACTTCCAATGAACTCTATGTAGTGTTTTCAGCTCACACACTTTATTGACCAAGGTAACTTACACTGCTAGATACACTACTTACAATGGGTCACTCATCCATACATCAGTGGAACACACACACACACTCTCTCTGTCACTCACACACTGTGGGGGAACCTGAACAGCATGTCTTTGGACTGTGGGTGGAAACCAGAGCACCCAGAGGAAACCCACACAGACACAGGGAGAACATGCAAACTCCTATTAAAATCCTCTTTAGCTAAAAAGTTTTGAAATTGAAGTGTAAATCTGAAAAAGGGTATATATATATATATATATATATATATATGTATATATATATATAAACAATATACGGTCAAACTTTTCTTTTCAGGAAAGCGTTTTCATTTCTCCCTGCAAGAAATCTTAAATACTTCCTTGACTGACACTGGCACAAAAAGACTCACTATTAGAACCCTGAATTCATCTGTGAAAAAGAAAATTTGCTCAAATCAGGATCAGCCAGATAAAGACCCCTGCGTTGCAGTTATAATGGGGGCACCTGAGGTGACCTGACGATAGTGTTGCGCAGGAAACACGTCGGTGACATTTAAATGACTGCCACAAAGGGCTACAGTGGCACATGCGATCCACATACCTATTTTACTTTGGGAATATCTCCTCTGTGAGATGGTGCGTGAAAACCCAAGCATATATAACATGTAAATAATTTGTACATCACATATGTAGTATACACTAATATACATTTGGAGACGTTGGAATAGTTACGTTTTAAGTACAAAATTGTCACTACTGTAGCCATGAATGATGAAAATGTGTGGTTCTGTAAAGAGGGGAGCTAGATGTATTGACGGAACAATCCAGTAATTTTCTTGCAGTGACACACAGAGCAGTAGTGTAATGGATGAAGAACTGGAGCCATGATGGGATTCGACCTCTGTAAATATGCAGATGTAAAACTATGATGAGGTACATATGCAGCCATTATAGATAACAAATGTCTCCAAAAAGCAGATGGAAAAAATATATATTTATATATGTACTGGTATTGTGTTTCAAAAGAAAAACAGAAAACAAAATAGGGTAACAGAGCTACTGAACACCCTAATAATATAAAATATTTAAAGCCAGGAATATGAGCTGGACTGAACTTTTTTAATGTTCCAAAGCTTTGAGGATTAAAAAAAAATGAGTTGGTGTGTGCATTTTCGGCACTGTGGCAGCAGTAGGCTACTCAGCAGGAGAAGTGTGTATGTCTCATGACCTTCTCACTTGTAGGCAATGGAACATGTCAGAAGTCTTCAAGTGTTTGCTTTGTGATTCAGTAGAGAAATCTTTCCCCCCAAACCTAAACTCTGAAGTCCAACCAGGCATCAAAAGCCAGAGGAGGAGTGAGATTTTGTGGTTTAAACTTATGGCTGCTTGCAGGTGGCAGCATTTTCAACATGTGCAGAATTCATCGTTTACCTCTTCAAAGACTGCAGTGGCTTCACTGAGCTGTTTAATGTTGAAGGACTGAGATAAACCGATACTCTCAAGCATGATTGATACTGTTTACTGAAACAAAACACATTTGTTGCCGCCTGTTTCGGGCCAGAATGTCTGATGTAATCCGGTCGAGCCACATAAAATAAAAATAACATCCTAATTTGTTTTATAAAAGTCGTCTGTTGCTCGCGGAGCACTTTCAATAAACAGTCTGCGTGACTCACCGCGCCAGTAAACAGACCCGAGTGCATCGGTGTAATGTATCGGAGAGAAACGAGGGAGAACAAATAAAGTGGAGCATTATCATGAGGAAGAACATGTGTTTACCAAGGCTACCAGAGTGCGGCTGCCTCCGACTTGTGGGCCAAGCCAAACACAGGCTGGCCCTTCGCTGAGATTCAACTGATACACTGAAGGTAGATAGAGGAGCAGTTCCTTTTGTACAGAAAAAAAGGATGAGGAGTTTGCAGTAGTTTTGCTACATAGGCTTGTAATTATCCTGCTGTAATGATACACATTTTGCTCAGAGTTTTTTCTTGGTTTTAAAGTAAAACACACACACACACACACACACACACACACACTTTCAGAACCGCTCATCCCATACGGGGACACGGGGAACCAGAGCCTACCCGGCAACACAGGGCGTAAGGCCGGAGGGGGAGGGGACACACCCAGGACGGGACGCCAGTTCGTCGCAAGGCACCCCAAGCGGGACTCGAACCCCAGACCCACCGGAGAGCAGGACTGCGGTCCAACCCACTGCGCCACCGCACCCCCTAAAGTAAAACATTGCTTATTTATTCTGTCTTGCGAAGAAGTACCCTTCTTGAGTCATTTCTTTGGCTGTCTTCATTAATAGGATTTAACACAGCATATTGTTTCAGCGAAACATGCAAACAATTATGAAAGAAGGTACAGAATACATTTATTTTGTACAGGAAGAATATTGCTATTAAACATTAAGATACAATGAAAATGAAAAAGGTTAAAGCAGTGCAGTATGTTTCATAGTGGGCTTCAGTTTCCAGGGTTTCACCTTCTGCAGGTCTTATGCTTCTTCTTTGTTTGAATACATTTTGTCCTGTTGTCACTTATCAATGACAATTTTATTGAAATATAGATTTCAAGTGCCTTTAGCATGAGGCTGTATGTTTGTGAATGTTCTGCGCTGTACCTGTATTGTTACCTGTTGCAGGGTTTAAAAAAAAAAAGAAGCTGAAAATTAGGTTAAGAGTGGTAAAGTAGCTCTTGCAGTGGGGGGGTTGGTAGCATAGTGGTTACAGCTGCTGCCTTTTGGACCCCAAAGTCACAGGTACGAATCCTACCTCCAGCTGTTGCACTTTTGAGCAAGGTACTTGCCCTGAACTGCTCCAGTAAAAATTCCCCACCTGAATAAATGGGTAAATAATTGTACAATGCTTTAAGTAGCTTAACATTGTAAGTTGCTTTTGAGAAAAGCTGCAAGTAATGGAATATATGTAAAGAAAGTTATGGGTTCTAATTCCTACAGCAGACTTTTTGTTGTACCACTTAACCTTAATTGTTTCCACAAATATCAGTCACAATAAAACTGTGCAAAACAGTAAAATGTGAATCCAGTTAGCAGTACATCACAATTATTAGCACAATTATTGGCACAGGTATAATGAACAATGTGGAACATCAGGCTATGGTCTGGTTAGGGTTTCCGAATGAAACGTTCCCTCTCAGAACCTTAAATCTGGTGAAGTACCATTGATCTTACCCTAAATTGCCGAATGGAAAAATTTTTCCTCGCACACAGAAGCTGCTTGTCCCAAGCAAGGTCGTGGCAAACTGGAGCCTAACCCAGTAACACAGGGCATGAGACTGGAGGGGGAGGGGACACACCCAGGACAGGACACCAGTCTGTCAGAAGGCACCTCAAGCAGGACTTGAACCCCAGACCCACCAGAAACCAGGACCCAGCCAAACCCACTGCGCCACCACACCCCTCCTGAAAAATTTTCATAATGGGTAAATAATTTTAAGTAGCAATATACAACCCCAACATTTTAAGTTGCTTCAGAGAACGGGTGGCATGGTGGCACAGCGGCACAGCTGTCTCACGGTACCTGGGTGGTGTGAGAGGATGTGGGTTCGATCCCTGCTCAGTCTGTGTGGAGTTTGTATGTTCTTCCCATGTCTGTGTAGGTTTCCTCTGGGTGCTCCAGTTTCCCTCTGCAGTCCAAAGACATGCTGTTAAGGTTTCTTGTAGTGTATGAATGACACAGTGAGAGTGTGTTCCACTGATGTGTGACTGAGTAATTCCTTGTAAGTAATGTATCTAGCAGTGTAAGTCACCTTGGCAAATAAGGTATGTGGGCTCATATCTCTACATAGAGTTCATTGGAAGTTGCTTTGGAGAAAAGTGTCTGCTAAATAAAGGTAACATGATGACAGCTAAATAAAAAAACAATAATCATTTCTTAGAATAAAAGACTAAGAGTACCAAATGAGGCACTCAGACCATTAAGGAGCCAAAAAGGAAGCAGAGGAAAGAGGGATACTATACCATTGACTGACTTCGTCAGGTGGGCTGCTTGTCCTCAGTGATCCATAGAAGCTTAGCAGAATAAACTGGACATATCTGGAAGACTTTGACTTGTTATGGCAGTTATTGCCTCCAAGAGAATCTATCCATCATCAACCACAACATGTCCCAAGCAGGCTCAAGACAAGCCAGAGCCTCACCTTGGCAACATGGGGCGCAAAGCTGAAGGGGCAGGAGACACACCCATGACGGGACACCAGTCTGTCTCAAGGCACCCTAAGCAGGGCTTGAACCCCACACCTGCCCCACAGTGGGCATTGGCTGAACCTGCCACATCACCACACCCAAGAGAATCCCTCTTATTATATTCTTTATTGACAAGTTTCTCTGAAAAAATAAGATGTATAACTTGATAAAATATGAAAAAATGTAACTGTTCAAAGAGGGGCCGTGGTGGCGTGGTGGTGTGCCGGGTTCAGACAGTGCTTGCTGTGTGGTGAGTCTGGGGTTCAAACTCTGCTTGGGGTGCCTTGAAACAGACTGGCGTCCTTTTCTGCGTGTGTTTCTTCCCCCTTTGGCCTTGTTCCCTGTGTTGCCAGCTAAGGCCCCTGCTCGTCACGACCCTGCTTGAGACAAGTGGTTCTTGATGATGGATGGATGGAACTGTTCAAAATTATGTCTGCTATGTAACTCAGTAATGCAAAAATGTAATGGCGGTTGCATTCTGTGATGTAGGGCTGAATGGGATCGATCCTATGTCCAAGATTCCTTGCTGAAGTTTGGGGTCAGACTGACAGCTTCCAAAAATTTTGACAGGTCCTGGAGACGAGGAAAACAATGAGACTGGCAAAACAAAGCATCACATCTAGCAAGACTAATCTTTGGGTGGTTGTCAACTAAAGATGGTACTTGTGGGAAGTTGAGAAAGAATGGAGGACAGAGTAAAGTAGGTTCACATGTGACTTATGGTGGAGGTTTGGCACAGCGGTCATCAATGAAATGTTGATCTGCCAATGATAATGTGTGTCACAGTTTCACATATTCTGCCATGAACTCTTTTTAAGCAGAGATGAGTTAATCTGTGATGAAATTTGATATATCTATTTACAGCTTAAGGGGGTGCAGTGGCGCAGTGAGCTGGACCAGGGTCCTGCTCTCTGGTGGGTCTGGGGTTCGAGTCCCGCTTGGGGTGCCTTGCGACGGAGTAGCGTCCTGTCCAGGGTGTGTTCCCTCCCCCTCCGGCCTTATGCCCTGTGTTGCCGGGTAGGCTCCGGCTCCCCATGACCCTGTATGGGATAAGCGGTTCTGAAAGTGTGTGTGTATTTACAACTTGTCATGTATTACTGAGCAGTATTAAGCTGGATTTTGACTTTGTGCTGATGATGTCCATTCTCTCTCTGTTTCTCATCATGATACCAATTTCTTTCCCTCCGACATACTTGCTGTCATGGTAGTGATGTAACAGTCAAAGTTACTTTGTGTTGTTATTTTTCTGTTCCTGTCTGGGAGCTTCTGTTTGAGGGATATCTTCTACCCTTTTCTGAATCAAAGTGCCTTGCACTGTGGCCCCAGTTCACATTTGGGGTCTTAGCATTGCCTCCCAAACTTCCTGAACTCTAAACCCATGACCCCAACAACAAACCCCTGGAAAGTGAACGGTAGTATCATTGTGGGTTATTAGGCCTTCCTCATTAAAGAAAGAAAGCCATTGCTGTAATGATGCCTGGAATGATGAACCCAAGCCAACAAAAAAATGTAAAACAAGTGTGATGGCGTGGAAAGAAAAGGATCTTGACTGTTAACGCCGATTTGTATTCATCAAAATCCAAAACTTTCCTTTAAAAAAATTAAGAAATACACCAAAGGCAAACGACTGGATCCATTTGTCTCCACCACTGAGCTAAGCAAACCTACTCGTAGTGACCTGCTTCGGGTGGCTTAGCTTCATGCCGTCCCCAGGGCTTTGAGTGCAGAATGCGCCTGCATTGTCTTTGTGGAATGGACCCCCTTTCAGTCTGAGCCAGGTGAATAAAACCAATCCCCAGCTTGCGGCACGCAATACAGAAGTCATCCGCAAAAAAATATTACCTAATTCAGAGCAGAAAAGAATGCTCTTTTATGGAGACAAAATGACTTAAAGTTTAATCTTTTTTGGTGCTGCCATCATGAAAAGAGCACAATGTTCCATTTTAAGAAAGTTAAATTACACATTTAAATGGAGACGTGTAATATACTTAAAGTGGGTTGACGATGGCCACAGTTAATCAGAGGGCGCCCTATTAAATTGGACTAAAGCGTTGCTTCTACAATCTAGACCTGCTCGCAGATGAGCGGCGGGGGGTTTTAGGCAGTGGGGTGGGGGGCAGGGGAGCTGCTCCTAATCCCTGTGCATTCCTTCCTACACCCCCACCAGCTCTTACCGTACCTCTGCGTCTCACCAAAGTTGTGAGAGCCAGAATAGATTAAAGGTGAGCTGGAGATTGACACTTCCCTTTCTCTGTCTAGGTATCTCAAATCCCGCTAATGCGCCGTCTCCTGCTTTGCTCTTTTTTGTTTTCCTTGCAGACAAGTTTTTGAGGGAAGTTTTTGAGGAAGACAGGAAGAGCTCCTGGACAAGAGCTTGTGGCTCACGTGACTTACTGAGTGGAACGTGGAGAGTGAAGCTGGGATGTTGCAAAGGACAGTGCTTCTGCAGGAGTAGTAGGCTTCAGAAAAGGGTCCCCGTGCTACATTGATGTCCCTGGCATACCGCTGCAATGCCCATGCTATGACAGCACACAGCTAAACAGCATACCCTTTGCACCCCTCAGTCTTTTCATCTTATTGAAAAGAATATTAATTCCATTCTTATTTCTTTATTTTAACTTGAGGATCATTGAGAAATCTTCTCCTATATTGTAATCCCATTTTAATTTGAGAGGGTTTGGTTACATTACATTTGTCAGACATTGGGGCAGGTGAAGTCACTTAATTATTATTATGAAATTATTATTTTCTATGAAAAGAAGGGATAGATTTAATTCTATATTGTTCTTAATATACAGGCCTCATATAATTTTGTTGTGTGTTCTTCCTTCTAAAAAATTCTGTCGATGTTCAGTACATTTGTTTTATGAATAACTGTAATGTGATTAACTCTGCCATGGACGGTCCCAAGCCCAGCAAAAAGAAGAAGGAGGGTTGCCCATGTGGCTAGCTACTCCACACCGTAAAAACCTTGACAGCTACTGAAACGTCAACAAGGAAACTTCATGACATCTCAGCTCTTAGGCACACCTGGAGTACCCTTGCTGGCAGCCAGTGCCAGAGAAGGAGTAGAAGGCGTAAGTAAGTAAGTAATGTGATTGTGGTGATATGGCTGCTTTTTTGTTGTCAGTGTGCCCAGACAATGTTAAAAGTGCAATTACATTCCATAGCACTCTGTCTCGTTGGATGTCACAAGGCTAGACTGTGGTTGCAATGCTGTAGTGCAGGCCCCGGAAGTGCTTGGTTTGTCCGCTGTAGAGGGAAACGTGTGTGCCCTCCCACTCAGGAGGAACACAGTGCTCATGGGAGCCATCACTCTTTCTGAAGGCTATGACCTAACCCGAGATTATCTATCCTTTTGCTCTTTTTGCCCTACTTGTCTAAGAGAGAGGCAGCACTAGCTATGGCTGGGGCTCCAAAAAAAGAGGCTGTGGTTCAAGGGTGTTTAAGAGGTCACAGAATGCTCTGGTTTACTCTTCCTCCTCGATTCTTCCATCTGTGGACCAGCAGTAAAGTTTCTTTTCTCCCACTTGACAAGAGGATGTCTTCCAGTCCCTGTCATCTTGCCATGTGGTGTTGTGCTTTCTTTACCCCACACAGTTCACCTCGAGGTGTGAAGCACTCTAGGCCACAGAAAACTAGAAATAACCATTCATCTCCACTGGCTTCATCATTGCCATGTTAAAGTTTGCTTAAAGAGAAAGTTGTGCTTAACATTCTGTTCACTGTTGCAACAGATAGGTAAGTGAAAAAGTTCTTTGATAATTCCTTACTGTCGATTTCATCAATAATTCTAGATTCTTCTCTTAAAGTTCACTTCTCATTCACTTGCTGTGTATTTACAGAACTTGTCCCATCTTGGCAGACCATCCAGCCTTATGTGTGGTTCCACAGCAAATATCTTGTTTGAATTTCTTCAAGCTCTGACCAGCTCAAGTGAAACTGAGAGTGAAGGTCAGGTGCCAGGCCCAGTGTTATCTTCCATGAATGTGGGACACTGTGGCTGTGACAATGATAACAAAAAGGCAAAAATGAACTTTCTTCAATATGTAAGGCCCTGAAAATGCAAGGCCCTAGATAAGGGTTGCGCCAATGCTTGAGGTACACACAAAGACACACACACTTCTCCTTTGTCTGGCCAAGCACCCAGCACCCACTGAGAGGAACTAGAAGGTTACATGAGCCCCCAGATAATGATGTCATCCCTGGGCCACAGGCTATCCCAGGCACATGAATGGGCTTCAAGGAGATTGACTTTCTAATAGGCCTCACCCTGGGATTTATATATGTTCCTTTAACCCTGGGCATGGTTCCGCCTTTTGAGGCTTACACTGCACTACATTTGAAAAGGGGCATGCTCATTTTTTTCTGGCTTTTATTTCACCTCTTTTATTCTCCTAAGGAAGCAGCAATAAATTTGACTAACAGGGTTATGAATGTGGCAGCTTTTTTGGTTGGGGGTGCTGATGAGTAGGGTGGTGCTGTGGTGCCCTGGGCTGCTGAGCTTGGGGGATGGTGTTGCATGCTAATGAGATGGTGTGGTTAGTGGGAGTGGCATTGCAATGGGGAGACATAGGGAACATTGCGTAAATCTCTGATGCCATTTCCAGTTCCCAGGATTTCGGTACAAGCCTTACAGCTCTGATGCAATGATGAGTCAGGATTGCATTTCAGCATAGAACAAATGAAGCATCAGTGGGAGACGCAAGCTAACAGTGAGGGATGAGCCTTTCAGGCCTCCCCCAACACATGTGATGCATGGGCCAGGGGTCTGACCATCTCCAGGCACCCTGTAGATGAGTGGCAGCGCAGCTATCTCTGCCATCACACGTGGCTGACTGTGTTAATGGACAATGCCCCAGCTTGCCTGTGCCTTTGTTTGCCCGGTCGCACCCATTAATATGCATGAAGATGGGGGGTTTCACTAATTACTAGATTCCTATCATGAATATGTATAACCGCATCTTTTATTAGGTGCTTGGCTTAAACATATCACACACCAGGTCTCCTGTGTCGTGCCGCATCCTTAATTCGTGGCTTCTGGAGTGTTTGACTTTGATGATAGAGATGCGTCTGGGAGGGGATCGCTCCCCGAAATACCACACTAGGGAACTAACATGAGGGCCAGGCCCTCCTGGAGGAAAAGTATTTCTCTGTACTCTTGGTGTGTTGAAGGACTCCTCCAGAGATGGGACTGCAGGGAGGCAGAGGTGAACGTGTCCACTGGCAACTGTTGTGGTTGAGGTTCTCCTAATGCCAGCATAGAAGCCATTCTGTTCGGCTAAGAAGAAAAGCATGGCCGTCAATAGCCAGCAAAGCTGTCATCCATCTTGGTATCGGCTCAAGCTTGAGCTCTCATTTCTACATGTTCCCCTGCTGCCTGTTGGCCCAAAGCTGTCGCCAGACACCAGGGCCCTTGTAGAGACTTTCTCCATTAGACAGATAAATCAGGTCCGTCTTCCTTTCCCTGACCATCCATTCAACATTCCCCTCTTTCTAAAGTTATTATTAACCTCGGTGCACAGGCCCAATACAATCTGCCCAAAACTGGGACCCCCTTATCTGCTGGGTTTACAGGGAGCTTATAATACATCAATTTAAGTAGTTAACAGCTGAAAGAAGTGAACCTGTGTCTTTGAGGACTTTGATAGCAGCTGCCAGTTCCTGCAAGTGTGCAGATGTACTGTGGCTCTACATGCCAAAAAAGCAGCCTGTGGCATCTGTAGTGTAGTGAGAATGACTTGTGTGCACACTGAAAGTGGGGTGAATACCTTGCTCCAGAGTACTGTTGCACCACATGATTGTCACTGTGCCCTGGGTCCTTTAGAAATCAACTCTTGTGCATCCCTTGCTCTGAGGTCCTTTCCTGTACAGTTTCTCTCTCTGGACTGTGCGCTAAACTACTGATGCTGTACTGACTTTACCTGTTTCCCCAGTGACACCCTCACTGGGCCTTTATTTACAGTGCAGTTCCGCTGTCGTGCTCTGCTTGATTGTATCAGTATTATCTGTCATGGGACATATTTGCTTTCAAAGGCCTCATCTTCCTAACTGAGTATGGCTCAACCAGTCGGGGGATAGCAAAACACACTGCAAATCATTTAGCTACAGAAAACCCGCACAAAATGAATTTAATCAGAAACACAATGTAAACATGCAACAAAAATGATGAAACAGAAGTGCATATGGCAAAAATGCAAATAAAGAGGACAAAGCACTGCACCCAAAACTAATTAGCATATGTACTGTTTTCCAGTTCCATGTTTTTAAATACAGCACACCCTTGAATGCCTGAATACACTACTGCTCTTTAAAAAGTTTGTGTTTCTGATTAATATTTTACTATTGCACTGTCAACCCTGTCTAAAAGACTTCAAAGTGCCTATTTCCTATCACCTTGTCAACATTTTGCAGCAGGGAGCATACTGATAAATTATCCCTCTGTATAAATGAATATGAAATCCAATTTGGTTATTATTGTTAGTATTGTCAAAATACAAGGTAGCAACTGCAGAATATGATTAACGGGATTTTCATTGTAATTTTAAAATTTATTTTTGCAGTTTCACAAGGAATAAGGGGGTGCGGTGGCGCAGTGGGTTAGACCGGGTCCTGCTCTCTGGTGGGTCTGGGGTTCAAGTCCCGCTTGGGGTGCCTTGTGACAGACTGGCGTCCTGTCCTGGGTCTGTCCCCTCCCCCTCCAGCCTTATGCCTTGAGTTGCCGGGTAATTCTCCGGCTCCCTGCGACCCTGTATAGGACAAGCGGTTCAGAAAGTTTCACAAGGATGTATGTTTTTTACAAATGTGAAAGGGGATTATTTTGTATTTTCAAAAAAGTTTTCTTTAAAGGAACCTATAAGTAGAAAAGCACGTAATTACATAAGTGCTTATGTAATATAATGCATTAATGATTATGCTCTTGATTACATAATGGTCACATGGAACCAAACATGATACTGTAGGTTATAACAATATGAGCAGAGTGTTCTGAGTAGTTAAATAGATTTTTTCATTCAGAAATGCATATAGATTCATTGATTTTGAAGAGGAACATTTTACTTCCAGTATAATCTGTAACATCTCCTGGATTTCAATTAGAGAGCCCTTGAAGGAGGTTTCCTAAGACCTGTCCCCACAATACACACACACACACGCACGCACGCATGCACACACGCACGCACGCACACACACACGGACCGCGTTTGCCTCCTCCCCATGGAGTGCTCTCATTTCCTGTCACCTCCAAAGCCCTTAAGTACTATTCAAGGAAAGGGAATATGACCGTGGCTGTTGCACTCCTCCTGCTACAGAAACAAACAGAAGCCGCCTGCTTCCCAGACTCTAATTAGATGCAAGCGTTCCAGTCCATGGTCCTACTCTTAACTTCCCATGCAACAGACCTGTTTTATTAACTGCTCAGTACAATTAGTTATGTGTCTCACATCTGAAATAACAATCCAAGCCGAGTCTTATTATCTAGAAAAAGCTTTCTTTGTAAAACAAAACTGTTTAAGTTATAAACCCCTTAGACCCCAATTTGAAATGGAGTAGAAATGCAGATGAATGAATGGTTGAAATGAGTTTTGCATGTACTCACAAAATGAAAAGGTAATTTAATTCCTTCTGTTTTTTGGGCTGATGAGCAAGTATGAATCCATGAAGGCAAAAGCCCTGTATTATTAATGTGAATATCATTTAAAACAGGTATAACTGCAGCCTAATAGATTTCACATACATTTCATATAATCAGAGGCATTAAGGAAAGCCGTCTTGTGGAAGATTTGTTGAATTATTATCAAAATACATGAACACCACATTGAATTGTTAAATATATTTGGTGAAGTTGTAATATTTTTGTCTTTGAATTTTGTGACTGGAACAAAGTTAAACTGACCAAAGTTGTGGTAGTTGATAGGCAAAATCAGTATCTTTGGTTGGTTTTCTTTAGTGAGCATAAGTTAAATGGCTTCACTTCTTAATTTAATGGCAATAGCCAGACTGTTTTGCTTATTCTTATATTAAGCCAACAATACTGACTGCAGGCCAACCATTTTATCTGGGTTTTTCATACTTGCTGTTTTCATATGTTCTTTTTCATTCTTTAAAATAATTGTTTAATAGTGTATGCAGTGATTTTTCAGCAATTCCCTGTAGCCATAGACTGCTTTTCCTCACTCTGTATGTGGGGTACCTTCAGCTAAAAGTATGCTTAACTGGGTCTGGGAGCCAAGAAACAATTGACTCAGTCTGCTAATCTGACAGTCACTTCATTTTAGTTTCTGTGATAGTTTTCATTTTATCTGTTTTATTCTGTAGCCACAATTATTCCAGCTGTTTTTAGTTGTCACAACTTTAATACACACTGATTTCTCCAAAACGGCAAAAATTAAATATCTTGAATGCAGAATACAGTATATCTATGTAGTGTTCTAAAATGTTACAAATTTAACATGTAATTTAAAATGTTACACTTGGATCAGTGGTTATTCTTTGTTAGAAGATGGAGATAGCTCAAAATGGGCAAGACAAAAAAGAAATGGCATGCAGTGGTGATTGTGGGTCAGGAATGGTAAATAATGCTTTGAGATGACCCTCTGAGTGGGAGTTGGGACCCCCTGCCCTTGGAGTAGTAGATGTCGTGATGGGGTGCTCAGAATGAGGTCGTGATGTTAACAGGATTTACAGCACGTTGCTTCCCAATCCCTCCTCCTTCTCGTACAGGGCACGAAAGGCCCCAATTTAGCTTACACTTATGCGATCTGACGTGTATACAAAATACAAGGCATTTGCTGTTTTGTAGCTAGTATTGTTTTTCCACATGGACAAATCCGATTATGGAATGGTGTCTCGTCCAACCACGGGAGTCCGGACCTAGAGTCTGTAAACATACAAAGTAGAGCGAAAGGAAGAGGGAGCAAAGGGGCTGAGACAGAGGAGTGAGACAAGTGAGTGAGACAGCTCACTTACTCAAAAAGGCGGGAAACAAATTTAAAACTGACATTACTGTGTAGGTAATTCTTTTTCTTACGATTGCTGCCTACTGTCATTGTGAATATGTTGTTACTGATTTACTGGTTATACTATGGAGAGGCCTCAGTGTTTTGCAGCTGTATGTGTATCTTTGGGATGCCAACGGACTTCACGGCACTGAAGGAGAAGAGAGGAAAAGAGAAAGACTCTTCACTCACACACACACACACACACACACACACACACACACACACACACACACACACACACACACACACAGACTAGTAGGTGTTCTGTTGGTAGAGGACAGCTCAGTTCCTTTAGTTCTTGCACTCCGACCTTTACCAAGCTGAGCAAGTGACGTCAAGTTGGAAAAACAACACACAAAAAAGCCCTTCCAAACATGACTACAAGGTCAATGCTATTGTTTGTGTGTGAAAAGAACATAGCCATGACTGTCAGTTCACCCATGCACCTGTCAGTGATCTCTGCCTGTGCTGGTAAAGCATCTCCCTCAATGAAATGCAATCAAAGATATCAAGGTGGGCACAAAATAGAATTTGAAAGTCATATGACACCCCTGGCAGTTTTTTTCTGCTGTCCACAGACACGTAACGGCTGCTGTACAAACTGAACATCCCTCTAAAGTAGTTCCTTTTGTCATACAGATGCAATGAGTAAACTTTTCCTGGCAAAGGCTTAGTCAAATGTTTATTTGGACACAACATTGTTCCCAGTGTTAAAAGTCTAAGATTGCATGTAATGGACTTGCTAGTGACACCGTCAAGTGCACTGATGTCAGACTCAGGATTTTTACAAGAGATGGACCTGACAACTCTGAGGGCTCTGTTGCAGGGAAAAATCTAGTGTTTATATAGGAACAATCCATTCCTTTGGCAGAGGAGCAACATTTGAGTGTCTTCTCCCCTCTCCAGGTTACATAAAGCATCTACCTGTTCTGGAAGGTTAGAAGCAACACAGGCATGCTAAGAATCTCTGACTGGGCCAATGAAAATGAGCCCCATCCATTTTTGAGGGGCTACAGAAGAACTGACAAGGAGGTTTGACTTGACCCCGACATTGAGAGTCATGGCTAGAGCTGGACTACTTGTCACTAGCTAATCCTGGTCCACCTTTAATGCTCTAAGAAATGGTCATGGTTTCTCTGGAGCACCAAGAGGATATCCATTGACTCCATGCAATCCTCCTAAGCTGGCAGGAGGTCTTTCTCCTGTAGGAATAAGCCTTGACCTGGAGGGATAAGGGGACTGCAGGTTGTCAGGTCCGGTCCCAACATAAAGATAGAAAGTGTTTTTTTAATGTCTTTTCATTTATTCAGCTTTGTGCGCTGTATTTTTGAAAAATAATCTTTGTCTTGATCTCATGAAAGCCTACGCTCATCTTTGTGAATCTGAAAATTAGCTTGTGTACGATGATTGACAAAGAGAGCAGACAGCAAAAGACTCTTGCACCGCAGACTGCATTATCAGATGCACACATGCCAGAAAAACCTCCGCACAGTCACAGCAATGGCTTCTCCTCGTCCTCATTCTTAATACTTGTTAATACCTTTAAGTGCAAATGGTCTAGCTACCTCCGAATTGACGGTGTTTGCTTTGAATAAAGGCTCAAAGTTTTGTAACTTGCAGCCCACAGGTAAAGTGATGTCATTGAGCCTTTGGCCAGCATGCTGTATAACATCTCTGCAGGAGGTTGACGCAGTGTCTGTTTTCTGTGTAGATGTTGGGGTGGTGTATAATGTCTCTTTAGCCAGCTGAGGTTGTGTGTAATATTGTTGTGCAACAGGCACTGTGTTTATTGTTTTTGTGGATGGCTGATGATGGAGCAAGAGTGAGTTTTAATTTAAAAATTCACTACATTACACTCAGGGGGGCGCTATGGCGCAGCGCCTGCTGTGTGGCGGGTCTGGGGTTTGAGCCCCACTTGGGGTACCTTGCGGCAGACTGGTGTCCCATCCTGGCTGTTTCCATTCCCCCTTTGGCCTTGTGCCCTGTGTTACCGGGTTAGGCTCCGGTTTGCCATGGCCTTTCTAGGGACAAGCGATTTCAGACAGTGTGTGTATATTACACTCTTAACCAGTGATTATTTTCTAAATTTTTATGACTGAATATTTTACTGTAGAAATTGAGGAGCAATAAAATTACAACACAAACAATACAGCAGCCCCTCATTGTACATTGAACCTGTCACCATATGTATTGTTTGCTCGCAGTTGCCAGTTCTGGTAAAGAGAAAAAGGCATGGTGACTAAGGCTTACCATTATCCCACAGAAACTGGTTTCAGGAAATTCACATGATAAAGTTCTAGATTAGGATGAAGAAGCTGTGCTGGAATCTTGAGCTGTGGTGCTCGCCAACTGTCTTTTCAATTGTGCAGCTCAAACTTTGGATGAGCCATCCACTTCCTGGAATCCCCAAGTTCAGCAGAGAGGAGCAACACTGCCCTCAGTATTAGACTCATAGCTGTTCTGTTTTATTTTTCAGTTTTTTCATCTGGAATGTATCAACCTCACCACAGGTCCATTTCACAGCACTTCCTTCAAGAGCTGAGAAAAGTCGAACCTAAAAAGCGTATATACACATCATTGAACTTGGGGTTTCCATCACTACAGGAAAAATGTGTACATTTTTCAAAAAGTTTCCCCTAGTTTTTGACCATAGTGCCATCAGTGGCAAATAATATAAATGATTTGATTAAATGGAGCAGAAGTTAAAATTAAACATTTTACTGATCTGCCAGTCTGTGTGATTTATGTAAATTGTAGACGTTATATGCACCCTTTGGCTTAAATTGAAATGCAGATATTTGTCAACACCATATTTGTAGATGTTGTAAAGTTGTCCAGCAGAGGATTCATTCAAGCAAATGTCTCTGCTTCTTTTGCTCAGTACAAAAGTTCATGAGGTTTCATAAAGCAAAACACTGTTAAATGACTCACATTACCAGATGTTTTCAATTATTAATTTCAAATCCAAAATATGAAGTAAGTTAAAACATAATGAGTCCAAGTAATAAGTTTTTCAGGATGGTTTTGAAATGAAAAATGTCTCATAGCCACAGTTACATAAGTAGCTAACTCAGCATTTTGATTGAGAGATTGACCATTTACATGCCCAGACATGCATTATGAAAAATATATTATTTATGATGTATTTTTTTGCTTTCTTCCACTATTTGGGCTAATAATCATGCGCTCCTCTTTAGGGTACTTATGAGTGGATGGAGAAAAGAGGTCCATGTAGTGATATAAAAGAAAAATGACACGCCATGCTAAGTGCTTTGACGCCTGAACCATTAAACCTATCCTTCAGTGCTGTTTATATCCTGCCTTTTATCTTAAATCCAAGACGAGGAGCATTTAGCAATGGAACAGAAGTTGTTATGAGCAGACCAAGCTGCATATACATCTGTCAGGACAAGTTAATAATGGAGGTATTTATCCATACATGTTTACCCTACATATGTTACACTAACATGTACAGCCCAGCATGGCCATGTAAGGCAAAAAGCCTCTGCTGTTTACACAGAATTTCTGAAATGCTCAGGCATTGGTTAGAGTGTGTGGATATTTTTACTGCACTTTTTAAAGCGGGCGTAACACAAGTGTCCTTCACCACAGTAAATTGCACTGCTATCCCTTTGTTTGCCAGCATTTGCACTGGAAAGCTCGGTAACTTTAATGGATGCAGTTAAAAAGTCAATCTTTTTATAGTCCAGTTTTTTTCTTAAAAAAAAAAGCCAATAGATATTTTTCCGAAGTAGAAAACTTAAGAGGCAGGAAATCTTATATTTTGTGTAAAAAAATCAGACTAAAAATATAAATATGCAGACAGGTTGAAGACAAAGGAGGACAATTTTCCTTCTTTTCCTGCATCCAGATTCCTTTATCGGTATAACCTGAGAACTTTTAAACAATGTCCTGCGAACGTGACACTTGTTTCGCTAGGAACACTTGCTCCTTCTTGTCATGCTGAAATAGAGGTTGTCATGGAAAAAGGAAGAGAGAGGAACAACATTTGGTGTACAGAAATTCCCCAAACAGCTGCTCACCCTTTTAAGGGATTGTTTAGAGAGACAGGATGAAAAAATAAACATTCTCAAGAATCCTTTAGCTCTTTTTAATAGGGAGCAAGCTGCTACTTGCTATCGGTGGCAGCTTGCTTGGATGTTGTAAATTTTAGTGAACCCCTGCATGAAAGGTCCTTCTTTGGGCTCCCTCAAAAATGAAGGAACCTCTCTTTGCCGCACCCCCTTCCTCTGCCCCCTCCCTGTCCTTTGACTCCCCTGCACCCTGTTAAAACCGATGTGTCTGTGCCAGGAATACACAGAAATATGACCTTCGACTCCTCAGAATGTTCGCCAATCGCAATGTGCTTTCCTGGGGACATTATATGGAACAAAAATGTCATTCACACAAAACACAGAGAATTACAGTAGGCCATTCGGTGAAGACATAACCCATTTATTTGTCTTGTAAATCAGTTGTGACAGTAACTGGACTCAGCACTGCTCCTGCTTGTTATTCACAAAGTTTTTATAATTGTTGTTCATATTATTGTTTTTATTATGACAGCAAGTTCAGATGTGTAATTATAGAGCCAGGAGTTGGCCCAAGCTCGCCGAGCTGACATAAACCAAAGATGGATTATTTGTGTTAGCTTAGCATGTAAACATCCCCCAATGAGCCACGTTGCGCTCCTGTTTGTGGGCCAGATGGAGTGGCAGGCTGGCTTGGCAAGCATCAAGCAGGGAGGCTTCTATGCACAAGTCCCTGGGTAGCAGCAGACTGTGGTGTCATTACAGAGGGGTTACTGCTGCTTGTAAAAGCCTTGTTAACACAAAGCCCTGTTCAGATGTTAATTGGCTAATTGACTAATTAATTTTTCTATAAAGGCATGTTGCGGGGAAAAAAAACCTTGTGCTAATTGAAACAGACTAATTGTTTAATTATGTCTGGAGAGGGGGGGAATTGGTGCTGATGTGAGGAAGTGACAGCAGGGATCAGCAGCGCATTGTTTCTTTTCTCCATATTATTACCTCCATCTTCACTCCCATCACCACTGCCACCCTTCAGAATCTTACCCTTCACACCAGGAGAGAAATGTAGCAAGATTTAGCTTTTTAGCATTTGATTTTGCTTACCTACCAGGTAGCCCCATCAGGCATTTCCCGCAGGTTGCCCTTGCAGGGATCCCTCCCTCAAGGATGCTTTTCACAGGTAGCCCTCACAGGTTACCCTTTGGCAAAGAGTGTTTGGTGAAGAATGTTTTGCTCCTATCTGAAGTTGGGCAGTTACCCCAGCAACCTTACCTCTCTACCTGCCTTTGCCACAAGTGTGTGTGTGTGTGTGTGTGTGTGTGTGTGTGTGTGTGTGTGTGTGTGTGTGTGTGTGTGTGTGTGTTTATGGATGGGTTCCAAAAAACCCTGAAAGTGAGATCTATGTGTAAATAGATAAGCTGGAATCTCTGTCTCATTCTTAATAGTTATTTGTTTTATGACATCCATCATCTAATATATGAGACTGACAGGTATATTTAATTAGATTTTCAAAGTCACAAACCACATGTATCAATATAATTATTTTAGATACTTAAACAGATATAAAATGTTCCCAAATACATTTTTCTTCTTCTTCTTCTTCTTCTAATTCTTCTAATTCTTCTTCTTCTTATTATTATTATTATTATTATTATTATTATTGTTGTTGTTGCTGTTGTAATTCAAGACCTGATTAAGATGCCTGATGTCAAGCAGTAGCTGTGAAAATCTGAACAGTTTGGATTGGTATCTCTCCTGGTAATAAGATGAGCAAAATGCTTAGGTCCCATTTAATTACCCATCTTTAACTCTGTTTGTAATCTGTGTTGATTTATTGAGCAGAGGAGAAAAAATGAAACGAGCCGACGTTGACAACACAGAAATCGGTGTGTGGAGCCGCGTCTGCAAATTCAATTTCATTTGCCAGCTCTCTAAAAGACAACTACAAATTAAATCCGCCATCTAGGAAGAAACTAATGAAGGGAATTAACACTGAGGCAACATTTTATATTGAGCTATATGGATTCGTGGCATGTTTGGCATGTGTATGTCCTGCATGCCCGTAAGTACAAGGGAAAAGCTATTTTTTTAATCAAGAAATCAGTTTTCTCTCCACCCCCCTTTCGTTCTCTGCTTCCTTGATTTCGCTGAAAACAGAAGAAAAATTACCCACAAGCAGTCAAACGCAAACATCTTGTTCTGGCCTAAATTGCTACGTGTGCATGTTAATTGGATAGAAATCCCTGCAGTATTTTCTTCTCTATATGCACAGTGGGTGCAATTTTAAGACGATTAATGCTGGTGGTGGAGTATAAAATTTTGAGGTTATCTGTTTTTGTTTCTTAATTGTAAGGCTGATAATATCACTTAGCTCGTCAAATTCAAGCAGCGTTTTCAGCAAATTACTTCCATAATCAGTGACGTTGAAGTCCAATGCAATATAAAAATAAACACCCTTAGTGACCGAGTTCGGGAGGGACAGAAATGCTGGAACGTTTAGCGGGATGATTTAAATCCTCCTCATTTCAGTTATGGGATTTCTGGCAAGGCTGCTCAAAAATGAAATATTCTTTTTTACTCTGTGTAGTTTCCACGCTAACCATGATGTAAATGAAAAAAGCATATTTCACCATAAAAAACTATGTTTATCAATAAGAAGCAAGTGAAAGCTGATGATTTAATTCACCCAGTTTTGCCAATGAGAGTAAATGTTGTGAAGCATCCCACCGGTTTCCTTTAGACACCACTGGCTCCCATTCTGACAGCAGATATTCTGCAATAGAAGGTAGTATATGGGGGTTACCATGCTGACAAATGGGCCTTTTTCCCTTTCCCCACATCAGAGAGGCCAGTGATATATTGTTTTTGTTATTACCGGTGTGCGTTCTTTCCACATGGAGGGAGTAATCAGCTATTTACGAAGGGGTCTTTTTATCTCTTCCATCCCGGAGGAATCTGTACCGTGTTAAGCAGGAAAATGTGTGGCAAATTAAAACACTGGCCTATCTGATCAGACAGAGTCATTTCCTTTAATAATCGCATTAAAAATGGCTGCTCTTCTCACCGGGAGAAATTATGCGCTAAATAGCAACATCATTCATCTGCGGTAAAGCCAAGGTGTCTTTAAAAAGGCAAACCCTATTTTTCCCCCATGCCTCTTCAATTAGAAATATTTATGGTTATCATTATAAAATTGCAGCTATCCAGCAGACACCTTGGTAGCTCTGTAGGCTCTGTTAATGTACTTTTGCCTCGAAACACATTGAATGTACAGTACAGCAAACTTGGAGGCTGAGAATTAATTTGTGTCCTTCTGACCCCTCCCTTCCCTAAGAACATGCTTTTCATAATTCTCAGTGCACTCCCCCCTTTCCACACCACCCACCACCCGATATGTATTTCATATCGTGCAGCCCCCACCGACAGGCCAAACACGAAGAGTTCGGATTTCGGTCTGATGCTGCGACACACGTGTGTTGTCTGCGACTGCGATCGGCCCAGATGAAGTCACTGTCTGCAGACGCGGGCCGGGGAGGATGTTGTCTATGCCAAAGCCCCCATGAAGTCAATTTATGGTTTGTCACTACACAGGCCACTTGTGACGGCAAGGCCAGATGCACGCTTCTCAGCGGCACCATTTCTTTGAACAAAATACCCGTCGACAGACAGAATCCACAGGGTGACAAGTTCCCATGATGCACTTCTTAACTCACTTCGTGGTAGGACCTACTCTCTCAGGTGATTTTTTGGAAATGTTACAAGCTTTTACTATGGCCTTACAAAACGACATCTGAGAGGATGTCCACGTCCACAGATCAGTCTGCTTCAGACAAAGTCTCACTTGTACTAAGGTGGACACCAACCATAATCCCTTGGCCTCAAGGATGCCAGGACTATGAAAGCTAAGGCCTTTCAGCAGGGGTGCCTGTGTCTGTGTGTACATGTGCGTTTGCTTTAGGGTCTTCGAAACCTTCTTTTACAAGATTGACATCACTGAAAGATGACGCTGAAATTTTACTACTACACTGAGTGGACCTATACTTGTGTAAGCGCGTAAAATTACCACTTGACGTCCCAGGACATTTACTCCGCCAAGGCTGGGGGACAGGGTTTCTGCAAGATGACCCTGTATATCATGTAAAACTGGAAGTGAAAATGCAGAAATACACACAACAGATATCATTTCAATTTGAAGGAGATACAAAGAACTAGACTAAGCAGAAAATCTGGTACATTTTTCATAATTCTGTGTACGAGCTAAATACATTTTGTATAATAGAAAATGCAAAGTAATGAGCTATAATATTCTTTAAAAGCCAAAAATAATTCATTTACTGCTCTGTATATATAAATATTTCAAGCCTCAGATTAGAACCTGAATCATCTTCTTCTTCTGATTCAGAGTTATAGAGAAAGGGTTATATTTTAGTCTTGCTGAACTTGGTTCGCACACCTAACAAGACCTTTCCCCATGTGCGCAACTGCACATTGGTTTGCTTTTTCCTCACAGCCCATAGCCGCTGTCAGGTCCTTCAGAAAGTGCCATTCACAAGGTGCCTCTTACACTCGTCCCAGCGTGCATCCATAGGGACACGTGTGTAAACATGCTGTATGTGTACTTGTTAACGTGTTTGTCAATCTGATAAAGGCGTGTATGTCTGAGGCCTAGAATGGACTGTAGAATAAAACGTTGCAGAGAGTGCATATCAATCTCTTGGTCTATTCCTGCTGGAACATTAATTTTCACCCATATTTCCATCTTATTAGTGTCCAGTTATACCCAGGACTAATTGAACATTAAATATAAAGAAAGTTAATGAAAATGTCCTTTATCCCTGTTAAACTGTGCCTGAGACTGCATTTATTAAAGGGAATTAATGGGAACACACCCTTGCTGGAAGTGAAAGAGATGTATGCAGATGTGAGTTCTCTTTCAGGCGCAGAAACGAAAATAAATTTTAACGTGATGTGGGGCGACAAAAGTATCCTTCGGTTCTGCTTTTGCCTCAGAACTCCTGTGTCTCTTTGTTTAACTTTGTGGTCTTTCTTCAGCTTGCTTTGCTGTGACACCTTCTTGTTGCTTTGCCTCAGCCCCCCAGGGATGAAAGAATGCCCTCCCTCCGGCAAAGTCCACTTGCTATTACCCAGGACGCTCGCTCCGTGACACGTAGTCCCCCCCCCTGCAACACGGTCCAGCGCTGAGGCCGGTGCCATGAACGCGGCTCGGGTCTTTATGGGCTCTGCAGGGAGCTGGAGTGGTGTAGCCGCAACAGCCAAGCTACGCGGGAGGACATGGGACTGCCCCAGGTGTTTCAGCCAGAAGTGTCTCAACTGCGTGTTTGTGCCGAGTGTGGGTTACGATAATGGTGCCTAGACAAATGCGAAACAATAAGGGCTTGGTTTCATTTAGATTAAAGAAAGACGATAAGAAATTACATTCCGCATAGCCTAAACGGCCTCGTTTCAGCCGCCTCTCATTAGTGTGTCATGATTGAACCAGCCAGAACTGGGTTAAAGACCATTTAAGAGGAACAGAAGAAACAATGCACGGCCAGAAGACAATAAATAAGATTTCATGTGCATATTTGTAATTTAACATCAAAAGGCACTCCAATATAGACCTCTACTCTAGCTATACTTTAATGAACACCTCCCCACCCCCTCCTTAATCACATTCAAATTGGTTAGTGTTCAGAAAATAGAAATATGTATTAGATAGCAATAAATTTTCATCATTGGCTAAGCCTGCTGCTTAATTGTCCTGTCCCAGGGCTTTGAAATTTCATTGTTCGTTAGGTGCTTAAGTCCCCCATCTCATTTTGTCTCACTGACATTAGTGCTGAGGGCTCTAATACTCTAATAATTTGAATGGGGATTTGCATGATAGAGCGGGGAGCATTAAAATGTAGAAAAAAAAATGAAAAGGGGGAAACAGCTTCTTTCACTTCAAAAGTCACTTTGTTCAAAGTCAAATCACAATATTTAAAGATGCACTATCTCTCTCTTTTTTTTTTCTCCAGGATTGGACTTCAGAGCTCGTTAGCCGTTTCCGCTGCTTTCCGCTGCTTTCCGCCGCTTTCCGCCGCTTTATGCCTTTTTTCCCCCTTTGTTTTGTTGCGACCGTTCCTTGTCCGTTTTGCTGCGAGACGGAGCTCCTTTGTTTCAGTGCCTCAAGGAGGTCATTGCCACTTCCTGTCCTTCCCTCCTTGCGCCCCTCTCTCTCCTATCTTTCTCTCACTCTTTGCCTCTTTCTGCTCTTCCCTGTCACGCTCCCTCTCCTCCCTCTTCCTCGCCTTCATTCTCTGTGCCGTTCCTGTGCCCTGCCTATCATGTTTTCTTCTTTCTGCCACTTCTTTCCCTCTCTCCCTCCTTAATGATTTTTCTTCATATTCTCCTCTTCCACTTTTTCCCTTCTCTGTTTCCCCCTCTTTGTTCACCCCCCCGTCTCCTAGCTGGCCTTTTTCCTCCAGCCACTCACCTCACACCCTGTGCCCCCTTCCCTAGCTCTTAGTCCTGTCACTGACCCAGGTTAGCCAAGTTGCGGACCTGCAGTGGCACAAGTCCAAACCGCAAGTCACTTCCGCACTTGTCCACTTTTATTCCGTTACTTCTGGAAAACGTGCCTGCCTTTGGCCGTCCAACAAAAAAGTCTGCAGTTTACAATTGTTATCGTTTGTTTTGGTTTCGTTTCACAAAGCAGTTTTTTGCACTTTCAGTACATTCTTTTCTCATCTGTGTGTTTTGGAAAGATGAACCTATAATGGGCGAAAAAAAAACAACAGAGAAAGTGAACTCAGTATTTGTTTTAATCCGCAGGTTGGCTAAATCAGCGCAAGCGGAGGTGTCCACATGCTCGGCTAATCTGGTGAGGGAATGAGCACTTGGCACTAGGCTGCCATGCGCAGTTAGCGTTGTGGTAGTATGTGTCAACGCAGCACTTTGCAAATAGAAGAGAGTAACCTTTCACTTCCTTGCAAAACAATTAGCCGTTGTGATGCACATGCAGATTGATTTTGTATGTTTCATTCTTCAGCAATCTGTCGTTTTACATTCAGCCCTATAATTGGGTGAGCGCAGTTTATTAAAAAAATCAATACGCTGTTATTCTAAAGTCATTTGAACTGTAAGTACCAAAAGAGAAAGGAAAAAAATGAAGACTGCCCACAGAATGTGGGCCTTTTATAACCAGCAAAGCAAAATAGCTTGGCATGAAAGGTGAGATTTACAAAATTAATTAATTATCATAATGGCCTCCAACTACAAATTAAACAGCCTTTTTTGTTTGAATCGCAATTAATTTCTTTCTGCACTCAAGTTGTCTATCGCTTACAATTTCACGTGTCAGGGAACAGAGGCTTAAGACTTTTGAAGAGCAGAGTGTCAGAAAGGGAAAACCATGGCAGCGTGCAATCACACTTCCATGTAAAGAAACCAGAAAACACGTGCCTCCCCTGGACCTGTCTCACTTTATACACGTCCATCTGCTTTGATGTTTGGCAGTTATTGCCAGGTATGGTTTTGTTCAGAATGTAACAGAGAAGCTAAATTCTCCTTAACTTCCTCGGACCAGTGTAGACAACAGGAGACATTTAACAGAGCTGAAAGTTCTGTTTCTGGCAGAGCCTGGTGTTTTGTTGCAGTTGTAGATCCACATCCGTTTTAATTTAAACAAGCCAGCTATTTCCTTTATCTCCCTTTTTCCCAGAACGCAGTAATTCAGCACAATTTTGATATTGTAATTATTTAGTACAATCATCATATTGTCTCAGCCGCCCAAGAAATTCTAACAAATTCAGCCAGCATGATTTCTATTATCTTTTTAAAAACTGTAACATACAGTTATAAATAATAGGATTCAAGGGTTGTGCTGAAATACTACAAATGTTCAATGACTTAAAAGACAGAATACACATAAGAACAAAATTATCCATTCTGATATCTTTTAATTAATCATATAAAGCATTTTGGAGCCTATAATTTATTGATATTTCATTATTGTGTGAACTTGATTTTGATTATGTAAGTCACATAATTCTCTTTGAGATGGAGACATTTTTGGATAGAGATTGCTTTGATACAATACATTGTGGTATTTTATCTGTTTCATTTTCAGAACTGTAAACAAATTTGATTTCATGTCATGATAACCATCAGCAATTATTAATAAAGATCAAGAAATATGTAACAGAATTCAATGAAGCCTCATTAAAGCCATAATAATCTATTTTCAAAACTGTATTTCTCTGAATTTTATCCTGCTCTTTCTGAAAGACGCATAAATAGGTATAAATACTGCAGAATATGCTAATGCTCTTCTTTTTTCCCTTGTTCTGTTTACCAAATGTCCATGTAGTGTCGTCTGCAATTTTACATACTAGAAATATAAATTGACTGCAGGTTTTCCTGTACTAAATTGTTGAGGAGAGATTAAAGAAATAGCTTGAAATTGTTCCCAGCAGGTTTTGTCTTAAGGAGTCTTTTCTCCAGATGGAGAGCTGGTCCTTTATTTGCCAATCAGTGCTAAAAAGGTGGTCTTCTCCCAAACTGTGCCCCCAGTTCACCCACACAGGAAAAAGAGATCTCATCAGTTTATGAACTGTCATCGTTGTGTCTCTTGACAGCCTCTTCCAAAACAATTTTATACCGTTAAATTGCAAAGCTATCACTTGTTTAATGTGCTCACTCTTTTTTTTGTGTGTTTTGTGAGCAGGTAATGAAGTAAACAGAAAGGGGCTTGACTTTCACTGGCATGCATGCCAGAGCACACGTGCATGCTTGAAATCAGAGGCACAGCAATTGTAAATATTCCATTGGACTCAGTGTGTAGCATGTGGTGACTCGAGCAGGCACATCGGGGATCATTGTGAGATATAGAAACAAGCACCACTGGTTCACCTTGAATCTGCCATGCACTGTGTTCATGGGCCTAATGGAATTATCTGAAACTCGCTCAACCAGTAGACAGTAAATTAAAATTAAATGTGAGATATATTAAACGTTCAAATTTTAGTCTTAAAAGGAGGCCTATTTAATTTTTTATTTTCCACGTACTGTGTATAATTTAATTTTGTCAAAATGTGTTTGTTTTTAAATGACAGCTAGTGTAAAATTCATATTCCTATTATGTTTTTATCTTCAGTGGCCTGTCAGTATCATTCTGCCTCCGCGTTTCCCTGATAACAAGTGTTTATTGCAAAGATCTGAAAGGGGAAGGCCAATACTTCAACCCCCACACTTAATTTGAATGCATCCTAATGGCAAAATCAAAACCATGCCCCCCCCATGAACCTCACCCCCTCTTGAAGGCTAATGCTTATATCGTCTCGTGTTACACTATTATTCGTAGCCAAATATCCCCCCCCCCCCCATTAGTGGTTTCGTTGAATTCAGATGTCAAATTCTAGCAAATAAAAAGGACCTCTTTCTTTGGGGTCACACATACTTTATTACTGGTCTTGAGATAATGAGCTAGAGTTGGTTGACCCTGTAACATCCAAGATTTCACACCCAGGGCATTCAGAGACAATAAATGCAAAAACACAACAAGAAGCAGTCAAATAGGGAGCCTAGATATTGCCCTGTTTCCTGTGGTTTCTGTTGAAAAAGATAAACATTCCTCCATTAGAGAGTAGGATATGCCCTTAATTAAAAGCAGTATTTGAAAATGCAATAATTGCTTCTTGTTAAACATTTTGGCAAAAGGGGTGTGCAAGTCTTTCTGAATTAATTGATTTGAAATAAGTAATAGTGCTTAATTTCTTGTTCCTAAGGAATATGTATTTAAGCCCTGCATTAGCCAATACAAAAAATCTATATTACTCCAGGAAAAAAGACTGATATCCCACTGAGCTAGCATACCATCATTTTTAGGAGTTGGCTCCTAATAAAATATAATAAATAAAAGCTGACACGACAGCCTGGTTAAAATGTGCTTTGATCAACTGGTTGACATCAGCAGAAACTGCAACCAGTTCCCATCCTATTTTATAAGTTATTGGACAGTCATTGTTAGTAAATACTAAAAATCACTTACATTTGGAAGTAAATGCAAATAATAGACATGCAGAAAAGTATAAATATTAATGATTGCAGACAAAGGACAAGGTAAGTATCAAGTGTATATCACGCAAGAAACCGCCTTACCGTTGGTCTCCTGGTGTGCGTTATTTAATTAATTAATTAATTTTTTTATTTATTTAAACCTTTACAACCCAAAACATGGTTGCAATTTTCCAAACACTGTGAACACTAACAAAAAATTTGTAGATGTTTACAGCTGATTGTAGATGGATACATACAGTACTACAACAGTGGATAATATTGTGCGGAGGAGCAAATACGGAAATCACAAATATGGATATAAAATCAAATAAGATGTTTGTTTTTGCTGCTGAGCAAAGTTTATATCCTGGTATTGCTTAAAATGCATACAGTGTGTTGTTTCCAGGTAGCTGCATCACAAATTGGATCCAAATTTTTAGTTTTATCCTGAAGGTTTTCAGTAGCAGTCACATCACCTCTCAGAAGTGGACAGCTTTGATTTCTTTCCCGTAAATGGTGAGACCGATTGAGCTTGGGTTGTGGTGGTAGGGGTGTGCTTTCCTTCCCTGCAAAGCCGTGTCACATCAGTGGAGCCACTACCATCCCTTTTAAGGGGATGAAGAGCAAATGTTTTGAATTTTGAGCACCTTTTCGTTGACCATTTGATAGCACGATGTTCTGATACCGTCAGTGTGTGTCTACATTTGGAGAGATTAATGGCAAATACTGTTCGCATGACCTTTCCTCAAAGAGATGGAGGAGAAGCAAGTCATTAATGCTTCTTATGTGGTAATTAACGACACTACACCCCCACTCCACGCGCAAACCCCCACCTCACTAAAAATGGCCGCCTGCAGAATGGAAGTGATCATTTAATTAGGCTTATGCGCAAGTCTCGTTATTGCCAGTGTCAGGTTTTAACTGCGGCCCTAAATTTCTTACTGTATCACTGCTGGATGGCATTCTGTTTTATTACCGAGGAGATTAAAAACAATCACATAAACAGAGAGAAAGCATCTAAAGCATGTCACCCGTAGTCAACATACTGCAGAATTTGTAAACCAGAAAATCTTATTTCACATCTGAAAGGGAAAAACTGGCGCTCTGTAAAGGGGGAAATAGCACACCTTTGTCCTGGTTTTGTTTCTAAAACACAATGAAGCAGCAATTTCAGTTGAGGGCTAAAAGAGTTATCCCCCCCACCTATACAGGTGTATGCTAATATGTGTGCTTTATCAATGGTTTTTACTTGTGAAAAACTTTGACAAGAGAAAACTCTGCTCTCTCATGCAGGTTTGAACCTACCACTGAAGCCACATAAAGAGTTGTGTCAGCACAGTGACCCCCCCAATTGCCCCTTACTGCAGCCCCCATAGCTCGAGAAAAGCTAGCCACCTGTCTGCAGAATGTTTTTATTATTCTACAAAGTCCTCCCAGACCTCCACCTGTGTGCTTCTTGCTAACCCTGCTGTAGAAGATATGGGGCAAACACAGCCAGCAGCTAAATTCCAATAGCCAGAACAGATTCACTCCAAAGCCAGGTGGGCTTTGACATGGGCGGAAGCTATTGGAGCCATGCAGTATTGCATTAACAACCGTATATGTGAGATTAGCCATTAGCCGGAGCAGGCGAAAGGTAGGTGGTCAAAACTGGCCCATGGGGGGTGTGTGTGTGTGACCACATAGTATCATTGCTGAGGCCAGGGGGGCTGTCGCTTGCCTAATACCCCATCCTTGTGACGGGCCTGCCGTGACGGATGCTCCCGGCTGCAAACCCAGCCTTCATTAGTGAAAATGTCAGCCCTGGCGCTGAAACAGAAGGCACTGCCCGGGCCATATTTTACCATTTCAATCTAATTGAATTTTTCGTTAAAAAATGGATGAGTGCATATTAATTGTTCCTCAGTGTGGGAGTCTCTTTCCAACCGGTTCTCGCTGAGCTTTGTCCTGTTCATATATACCAATCTATCAAAGGCCTCTTTGCCCTGTGGCTGAAGAGAACCCCGATGCTGTCCAGTAAGTAAAAGTCAAAGCGGATTTATTATGGCAGACGACAAATTTGTGCCAAGAGACAAGTAGTACTTCCAACGAAGAGGCCCAACTGAGATCATCGGTGTTTATAAAAACATCACCTGCGCAGGCAGTTTGCTTTAATTATCGTGGTCAACGGCAGTCAGTTTTATGGTAATGTTGTCACCACTCATTGTGATTATGGCTTTTATTATTGCTGTTTGAATTTGATGCAGTCATTTGTGTTTGTTATTGCCTAATTCTACTCTGTCAACAGAGCAGAGATCTTTGTGATAAATATGTTTTTAATTACTTGTAGGTGTAATTGCTGTTTTTGTTTCAATTAATTTGGCAGATGGTAAACAAGATAAGCACAAATATGAGAATCGAGTAGAAAAGTGTATCTAAATGATGTTGTCTCGGAAAAAAATGCATCACTTGCTCATAGAGAAATCGGTGCTTTGATTAAATATGAACTCATGCGCGTGCACACACAAAGACATACTCAAAGGAGACCTCAGAAAATGGCACCAAACATTTCCATTGCGTTCATGACTTCCTCCTGAAATAACAGCCAGCATATGGAGTCCATCTCCTCCGTCTGCACACACTGCCCCTCCGCCTGGCGAGCGCACAGCTACTGAAACGGCCGCTGTCTCTGCGCATACCTCCCACCCCTCTCCAAACTCATCCGTAATTGGGCCGTTACGTGTGTGGGCGCCGATTGAGCGGTCTCTACCCCCACCTCGTAATTGTACACTTCTCCCTCTCTGGCGACTCCCTCTTTAGCATCGTTGGATTTTTGCTTTTTTTTCCTTTCCTGTCCCAAGCCCCCCACCACCACTCCTTCTCCTTTCCTTTCATACTTTCTCATCCTTTTTTTCCACTCAATTTGGCCCAGCTGTGAAAACCATCCTTTGGCCAGTGCTGTCTTGCAGGTCGGGCTCTGCAGTAGTTTGGGCTTGGGAGGCCCACGTCTGTGAGACACCATGCCTAATGCACACCACATGTGATCGTCTGAAAAACAGGCTGCACTGGGCGGGCGAGGCAGCGAGGGATTGCGGGCAGGCGCGAAGGGAAACGCCCCATTAGTACTGCGGCAGGATCGGTCGTGCACTCACTTATGCCAAAGACTCCAGCTTCCTCCATTGCAGCTTTTAACCAGGGACATAGATTCCAGCCAGATCCTTCTTTGGGCTAAGGGGAAACCAGAAGGGTTGCTTCCTTGTGTGGAACTAGAACAAAAAGACAGAATGCACTGGACTTCTACAAACATTGGACTTCGGTCCTTTCAAACAAAATATGGGAGGCTTTCAGTAAGATAGTTCAGAACAGCACAGTTGTTAAAGCTTTTGTTTCTGCATCCAAAGGTCATAGGTTCAATCCTCACCTCTTGCTGTAGTACCCTTAAGTGAGGTGCTTACCCTGAATTGCTCCAGTAACATTGCACAGCTGTATGAATGGGTAAATAACTGTAACCTTTATGCTGTAAGTCACTTTGGAGAAAAGCATCAGCTGAATGTAAAAATAGTTGGAACAACAGTTGACGTCCAATTACTGTAAGGGTCTGTGGCTCCAAAGGCCTCAGGCATGTGTACATGACCACTGCTGGGTCCTCACAGGCAACAGGTGAGAGCTTTTGGAAAGGAAAGAGCCACAGACACAGCCCCCTTGAAGGATGACACCAGTTGAAGACAATAGCTGACCCGATCCATCGATAGCACGGTGCGAAGGAATACACTTGAGGTGTGGGACGAGGAAAGAAAAACTTTGAAAATAAAGCATGACAAAGGGCCAAAGAGTAGGGAACCCCCACCCCCTTAAACATCAGGGCCAGAAATAAATTGTAACATACCTTTTCCATAGTGTAAGGAGTTCCAGCACAAAGAGAAGTGCATTAAGAATAAACAGAGTGCCTATTAGGAGGTGAGATTGGAGCAGTATGAGATAAACAGTACCCTTGAAAATAAATAAACCTACCATGTCAAAAGGAACCTCGATGAGCCCTTTATTTATTTTGGGATCTATTAATTATTTATCTGGACATATGCTCGGCGGAGTTTGTTCCTTTCTCAAAGCGATGCTCCCATATTTGCTCGTTCATTCAGTATTGCTGAAACCGCTGACAAGGTGCAATAAATATTGCCTCCCAGCCATACGAGGAACAGTTAGTGAATTTATGTTCATGTGATTGATGTAATGTAAATGTATGGGTAAAATCAGTGAAATTACTCAATAATTGCTGGCAATGAGAATTCTGCCAGCTGTGCTTGTAGAGTAGTATATTTATTATTATTGTTTATCTCCTTCACAGACATGCGGCTTGATTTTTAACTAAACAATGTTACATTAAGACCTTCAAATGAGGGTGCAACAGCAGGACAACACCTGTAGTTTTTAATCCCATGAGACGTAACGTGTTAAAGTGACAGGAATGAAACACAAAAATAGTAACAAAAACAGGGTAAAAAGTAATAAAAGGTATATGTCCAGTTGGGTCTGGTCTTGATGTCTGTGTTAAATGAAAGACAAGTGATTGAGACCCTAAAAGAATCAAACAGAAGGAAAAAATCAATAGGGAAAAAGTTATTTTTTATTTTATTATTTTTCATTAGGCCTCTCTTTATTGGCTCTGTACCTTAACGGTATCAATTTATCGGTGTCAGTTGGTGTGCAGACATCATTAACATCCCATACCCGTGTTCCTTCCTGTCTGCGGCAGAATTGTGCTGCAACAGCGGACGTTTCTCATCCAGCTGAACTGATGAAATATTGACCATTTGCAGCAGGATCTAACCCTATTGATCTTAACTTATCCAGCTGTTTATATCTGAACTAAAGGTTTAACACCCATTGATTTTTCGCCATGCACAGTTCTCAAGGTGTTAGCCCCTGCTTCCTGCTAATTGGCTTAAATGGGAGAGTGGAATCGACTCGCCCCAAAAGTCTAGGCCCTGTCGAATGCCTCCTCCAATGTTTCTTGGATTTCAGAAACCTGTAACTGTTTTCTCAATCCCACTGTAAAGGTATGAATACTTTTTTAAATGTAGTGTTCTTCGGTTTTCCTTTCTCATTCTAGTACATCATCAATCAGTTGACCAAAATTTTTCATTAACTACTTTCTTTGTCCTGCATTTCTAACACTGTACATTGATTGTAGTGTTTGGAAAATTCTCTTAGTAAATATCTGCAAAAAGGTCGTAGCACTTTGACAAGACTCTCTGTGTGTGTGTGTGTGTGTGTGTGCGTGCGCCTTGGAAAAAGTTGGTTGCTTTTTATTATCCCAACTCATTTTCACATCTTCTGGCTTTCATTTATACAGCTGTGAACTTCCACAACTCTCAGACATAACTTGTTATTTAAGCCATAACCTTTTTCTGTTTTCTACTGAATAGGATAGAAGGTAACATGAAAATACACAGAAATACCTCTCCTTTTCTACCTGTTAGAAGAGTAAAATGGGAAATTTATAAATAGAAGTGGCATCTTTCATATTCCTTTTAAATTGTTTTGCACAGTATCCAGTTTACATTTTGCAGAGTAGTCATTGCATCCCTTGAGAATTTGTTCCATTTCACAGTGGGAGCAGTGTGATAATGCATGGGAAATGGAGTTCAGAGTGCTTGTTTTCTTGATATCTGAGGGACAGTCAGTGACACAGGAACTCGAACAGGTAGTGTGATGGTAAAGACTTTTCACTTTGCAATCTGAAGGTCCAAACTGCAACTCCTCTTTTGCACCTTTGACAACGTGGTACTTGCCCTGTATTGACACAGGAAGAATAGCCTGCTGTACAAATGAGTGCATCATGTTAGCATGGTACAAAAGGAACACAACAGTCCCAAAGAAGCCAAGCTTACAGGATCACACCTTGAATTCTGAATAAGACTGTATCCTGTATCGCAGGTACACAGTGTGTAAATATGAACAACAAACTGTAAAACATGTCCCAAGCAGGTACTTCTTCGCCAGTTTCCTGGCTGATTACCATGTTCCGTATATTCTATTTTGTCTCAAGTGAGGCCGCAGCAAACTGGAGCCTAACCCAGCAACACAGGGCACAAGGATGGATGGGGAGGGGACAGACCCTGGATGGGACACCAGTCCATCATAAGGCACCCCAAGCGGGACTTGAACCCCAGGCCCCCCAAGAGTGCAGGACCCGACCCAACCTGCTGCACCACCGCACCCCCGCCATTATTATTATTATTATTTTTATGGGGGGCACAGTGGCCGCTATGTGGTGGGTCTGTGGTTCAAGTCCTGCTTGGGGTGCCTTGTGGCAGACTGCCATCCTGTCCTGGGTGTGTCCCCTCCCCCTTCGGCCTTGCACCCTGTGTTGCCGGGTAAGGCTCCGGCTTGCCACATCCCCACTTGGGACAAGCGGTTCTGGTCATTGGTTGGTTGGGTTATTATTATTATCACTTATTTGTATCCGTATTACTATGTAATCCAGAAAGTATTAACATATTGCATTTACCTGATACTTTTCTCCAGAGCAGCTAGCAATGAGTAAAAAGCTAATTACAATTATTTACCCAGATGTGTAATTTTACTGGACTAGTTTAGAATAAGTACCTTGCTCAAGGCTGTTACAGCTGGGATACAAACCTATAACCATCGGGTCCAAAGGCAGCAGATCGAACCACTAAACTACCAGCTGTTGCCTTTATTTAAAATACAGTGACAGGTCACATCTTGAATGTTGTAATCCTTTGTTTGGAAACTTTCACAAAGCTGATGGCACTCTGAGTGAGATGTTCTTTATCATTATCGAAGCACATGTCTGCTAAAAACTAAACATAAGGGATCTGAGTGAAGATGTATGTTTTTGTCATAACTTCTAAGATCTGCCTTAGTTTGTGTGTGTGCTGTATTCTGCCTGTGGGTGTCAGTATGCTCTCTGTGTCCTCTGTGTGTGTGTGTGTGTGTGTGTGTGTGTGTGTGTGTGTGTGTGTGTGTGTGTGTGTACGAATGTCGTTTCCTCTGTGCGTGCAACGTATTGTGTCCTCTTACTGTCTAGTGTCTGTCTTGACTCTTAGCTTCCCCGGCAATGTTCCCCAGTCCAGGACAACAAATACCATCTTGATGAAGTCCACGGGACTGAACACAGCTGCCTGTGGGGATGCGCAGACTAACTCCTGTGTGAACTCAGTCCAGACAGGTGTAGTTGTCCAGCTGGACTCACCAAGCTGCCTCCACTCGTCCCGTGCTCAGAACATCACTGCTCTTGTGGGCAGAGGTTGGTGCAAGCAGATTGTCATTTTCTGTTTATAATACATAAAATGTTAATATTGAATAATGTCCAGGACAAGGGTACACAGCGACCTAAAATACATAGTGGTCCATCTAAGGAGGACAAAATGTTTCTCCCTTTGCTTCCCTGCCCCTTCATGCTACCCCAACAACCTGGGCACCTGCTAGTGGCTTGGACCTCATCCAAAACTCACTGCAAGTTCAGCACCTATAGCATCACTCCCTGTCTGCGTTCTGCTGGTTCTCACACTCCCCACTACAGGGGCTACCTGAGAGTATGATACTGTTCATAGCTCCCTATAAACACTTAGCGCAGTTGTTGATGTCGTGCACTTTCTATATTGGTAGCTACAGGCATAGTGGTGTCATCATCTGGCAAAATTCCCAATCCACTTTGTGAATCAAACCGTCCCCGCTGGGCAAGAACCAGACCCAGACCGATAACTGCATCTCTGGCAATGACATGCTTTGAAAGCAGACTATATGTTTCACTGGTGTTAAAAGATCATATGTTCCCTAACATTAGTTGCTGTATAAATTTCGTAGTCCTGTTCCTGTGTAGTCCATAGTGACTCTAAAATGGTTTTATTTGTTTTGCTCTTTATATGACATAAGCATTCACAGTTAATAGGGCAGTGATGTGTCATAGCGGGCCTCCAGCACCCGCGACTTCAATGCTGTGTACCATGACACCCTGATGGAGTTATGAGAAGAATGCAGTCTTTTCCAGTGTTCTCCTGCACTTCTCATTGCGTGCAAGCTTATAGAAGGAAGCATGAGCTCGGCTCTACTATGATTTACCCATTTGCATATCTATCACTTCCAGCTAAGTACCTTGCTCAATGGTGCTACAGTAGGTCCGGGGATTCAAACTAGGAACTTCAAATGAAGATGATGGCTTTAACCCTAGAAGCTGGTATGTTGTCACATATACATATATATAATATATATAACCTAGAACCACAGCATATTCATTGTGTGCATCAGCAAACTGGCCAATAAAACTCATTTTGATTCTGATTCTGATATGTCTAAACAAAACATTTTGATTTGCATAACTCTATCAAGAGGAATTTTTAAGGAGTGTTGCAAGTCCTGTTTTTACGTACCTGAGGAAATATCCTGCTCTATGAACTGTAAATGTTGCTCAGGTTTGCAGTGTTTGCTAAGCGATCCACTAATGTTATGCAGTGCACCTAAGACTATACCTCGCAGAGGGGTGCAACTATGTCCCTGGGGTTTCCAGGCTGGGCTTAAGCCTCAGGGCTGCATTTGACTCCTGCTTCCTGTTCGCCGTGTGGCGCTTGGTCAAGTCATCATCACAGGAGATCAAAACCAGACCTGAGGAAATGGCTTTTTGATATTTGGACAGAGCACAATGTACAGCCATGACCTGTGTCATAACGTCCTTTAGGCACCTGGATTAATGACCCTGATATGAATGGTTATGTTTCTCAAACAAGTTAACAGAGGACACAACAGTACAAGTTCTACTTTGTTATAGATTCAGATTTTCAAATGGAATATGATGTTAAGACTATCAACTCCATTTCAGTAATACCAAATATTTTCAATGTACATGGAATATAACTGTTTTTTGTTATAATATACATACATTAGAGGGGGGTGCGGTGGTGCAGTGGGTTGGACCGGGTCCTGCTCTCTGGTGGGTCTGGGGTTTGAGTCCTGCTTGGGGTGCCTTGCGATGGACTGGCATCCCATCCTGGGTGTGTCACCTCCTCCTCCAGCCTTACGCCCTGAGTTGCCGGGTTAGGCTCCGGTTCCCCGCGACCTCGTATGGGACAAGCGGTTCGGAAAATGTGTGTGTGTGTGTATACATACACTATAGGCTATAGACATATATATATATGAAGCATACTCTTTTCAAACAGAATACCACCCAGTCATTTTGGTGGTTTGGCCAAGAAACAACAGGTGGAATTCAACACAAACACTTTCTGCTCAAATTTCCTGCTTTATAATGTAAATAGGTATTATTGTGGTTCATCCCAACCACCCCAGCAAATGGACACAAAAGGCATTTGAATATATCTGCAGCACTTGCATACATGAAATGTCAACCTATAGTTAACATGAAAAGTGTGGGTATTTTTTTCCTGGTGCTAACTGGTGTTGCACCGCATGTTATCCTTTAGTCATGGACCATGCACAGGAGCACCAGGTAAGTTAGCGAAACAATACACAAACGTGCATCGAAACAACGCACGAACATCAATAGATGAGTGAAATGCTAGTCGACTGAGGAAAGAGATTTCCCTGCTATGGAATCCCCCAAGATCCCACATCAAAAGTGAAGCAGTCGGTGATTTTGGCAACACCCCACACTACGCCAGTCCCCCCCCCCCCCCGTTAAATCCCACACGTTGCCTTACTGTCATGCGTAACCAGTAGCGCATCCCATGAAACATGATTATTTTGGATTATCAATCACATGTGCTTTTTTTTTTCTGCCCTATTGGTTTCAAAGGAATACAAGCAAGAGGCGAAGCTGCATGGTGGTGAAGGGCAATTTTGCAGAAGCAGGAATCTGAGGACATCCCAAAGCTGGCATACATACTCTCTCAAGTGAGCTCCATCCAGGAGACACTAGAGGCCCATCCCATCCCTCAATGCGGGTAATGTAGCTGTTTGAGCTACCACCTTTGTTGGTAGAGGTTGCACATCTGAATTCCCCGTCCTGCTATAGTGCCCTTGAGAGAAGTACTTACCCTGAAGGGCTTCAGCTAAAAGAAAGAAATTACCCAGCTGTAGAAATTAGAAAATAATAATAAACATATTCTAAGATGGTTTGGAGAAAAGTGTGAGACAAATGTAAATTCCCAAGGATTCTAAAGCAGGGCAGTTCTTGTACGTCCATATGAGTTTAGTGGCTCTGTGGTATATTCTCTTTTTTTTTTCACCTTTCACCTCCTAAAGGAGCCTGAACTGCCGCTCTTGCCCTGGCCTACCTTATCATTCATTCCCTCAGCCAAGCGCCTGCATTGGAATATTGGTCATTTGATAGGTTCTTCGTTTGTAGGCTAAAAAACTCATAAAGTTTTGATGTCTTTCACAGCTGCTTTGGTGGGAGTATAATTTGAGCAGGGAGGGGGAAAAAGGAATCAAGCAAAATGTCCCTGCAGGACAACCTGGAAAGCAGTGTAGTCACAACACGACACAGGCACTTTGTGTTCAGCCGTAAATCAGGGAGGAATTTGTCAAACAAAGCTGAACCGTAACTCAACCCTAAGCAAAGTGCAGATTCCCTAAAAAAAGACCTGGAAAAAAAGAGTTTACTTGTACTGTAAATGGTGGGGAGGGGGGAATTAAACAAACAAGACTGTGTGCGTGGTCAAGTCTCAGCAGCTGAGTGGGAAAAAGATGCAGAAATGACCAGGCAGTGGGGAAGTGTATTGCTGTGTGCAGCTCTTTGTGTGCGTGTGTGTGTTTGAAAAGTTACTCTATGTTAACAATGCTACTATAACTGTCAGTGTATAAGTGTGTGTGTGTTGTTTCTCTCTGTGCGTGTTTCAAACATTACTTTGGCTGTTTGTGTGTCTAATGTTATGCGTGTGTGTGTGTCTGTGTGTGAGATGCCTAGGAGGAGGTCTGCCTTTTCTCCAGCCTGTTTCCTCCGCTGGGCCTTGTTGTGTCTGCCGATAAGCAGGGGCCCTGGGAGGGGGTGCGAGTGGAAGGGAGCTCCCTGCCAGACCACAACACAAGCAGCAGCCCCTGTGTGCTGTGTCCCTCACCCCCAAGGCCTCAGCTCCCACACAACCAAACCACTGCCACACTTTACTGCACTGTTTCTTCACCCCTACACCACACACACACTTTTATTCGTCTTCCCCTACCCCCTGTTTTTTTATGCAATTATCCCCATATAAAGGGAGAGGTGTGAGAATGAAGAGGATAGAGAGAAGGGGGTGGTGGATACGCTAAGTTCGGGATGTGGAGAGGAAGGGGCGGTGTAGTCGTGGGGGAGTAGCAGTAGGGGGACCTAAAGATCATCATGCTGTCAAATTCATCAGCCAGACTAATCTCTTTAAACGAAAATAGGTTTTAGTCGTCAATAGCTATTGCATATTTAAGGGATTTAATTTGTAGTGTTTGTCAGGAACTGCTGGCCAATAATGCGGCCTTTGTTTTGCCGGGGTGACATGTGGCGGTGCGCAAAAGCAGCCGGCTCTGCCAAGGAGCAGGTGAAGGATACGCGCCGTCAATAGCAGCAGATAAGGGTAAACTCCTTTTCTTGTCAGATCACCACTCATTATCTTGCCTCGCCAGTCATTACCACAAGTAGAAATTAGCATGCATTCTGACCGTTCTTATTGTCCTCCATCTTCTGCAGCCGTTTTCTCCCTCATCCACTTTGCTTTCTTTCTCCCTCCTTGCTGCCTCGTGATTTTCTTTCTTGCTCTCTTCTTCACTCTTCCAGCAAAGACTCCTCTCAGGGGTGCCCCAGCTCACGGCCCCGCCTGACCGTGACCGCGACAGGAGCTGGACATTTCCGAGGGCCCTGCGGTCCCCAGAGTTTTGGAGGTGGTCTGCTTAAATCGGAGCTTTATTATTTCTGCTCTGAAGGACGCCATCTCAAACAACACTTCCTAATGAGCCATAGGGGAAAGGTGCTATGAATTATTAATACATAATTATGATGCTCCAGCTGAATTAACAATCAGCCTGCTGCTGACATTATTTGGTTACAGAATAATTCCTTGTGTTGGTCCTTGTTTGACCTCACATCTTATGTGGTAAAGGATGGTTAAAGATAAATGCTGAAAAGCAAGCAGTTGCAGGTTTGGGCCAAACATAGACTCTAACAGGCCAAACGGCAGTGATCATGAGCTGTGCAGCTGTGAAGGAACTGCTCAAATCAGGGGGGTGGTCTTCTGCTTGCTGTGTGGACATTTACACAGGAACCGTATTGAGTCTATTACCCCTTATTGCCCCATTTGCCCCAGGCATCATGACCTTATGGTTCAACGCAGCACCAGTCCACAGTGAATGCGCTTTGTGTCTTGTCTCCCTGGGAATTTCAGATCGGACTTGCCACATGCTCCACCTGTTGGAAGAGCCAGTGGCTCAGCGGTGTCTGTGGCTCCTGTTCCACCTTCGGTAGCACAAACTGATTTCCTAGTCGACTCCAATTCTGTCCTTCGCCCTGGAAAAGACGAGGCTGAAACCAATGGTTATCTGTCCTTACACCACTGCACCGACAGATGCTCGAGAGGTGTTTAATTTCGCTAATGATTTACACCCTTCCTGGGGGAGGGAAGGGCACCACACCCCAGCAGGAAGGGGGCATGGTTTCAGAGTCAACACAGAGGGTCATGTGCATTATTTTGAGAGGGAGAGAGAAAAAATTGTGACAGAGATAGATGGGTTATTTGCCCCTCCCCCTCATTTCAAGCATGGGCCTGATTTGACATGATAGGTGGGTAGGGGGACAAGAAACAACAGACTACACAGGTAAATAAGCATGCACTCTTGTTCAAGGCAACATTGTGGCACAGCGAGTAGTGCTGCTGTCTCACAGTGCCTGAGGGTGGTGTGAGAGGCTGTGGGCTCAATCCCTGCTCAGTCTGTATGGAGTTTGCATGTTCTCCCTGTGTGTGGGTTTTCTCCAGATGCTCTGGTTTCCTCTCACAGTCTAAAACATGCTGTTCTGGTTCACCCATAGTATGTGAGTGACAGAGATAGAGAGAGAGTGTGTGTGTTCCACTGATGTATGGATGAGTGACCCATTGTAAGTAGTGTATCCAGCAGTGTAAGTCACTATGGTGAATAAGGTGTGTGGGCTGATAACACTACAGAGTGTTTGTTGGAAGTTGCTTTTGAGAAAAGCATCTACTAAATAAATAGCCGTAAATGTTCGGAGCTTTGTACAGCTGGCTATGCGCTGGAGGTCTTTGGCGGACTGGGGCTCGTCTTTCCCTCATCCGTACAAAGTATTGGAGTCTGTGCTCTGGTGTTGGGCTGCTGTGAGATGGGTCAGAATGAGCAGGCCTGCCTAGCCTCAGGACCCAGCCATTCTACCACAGGCTCCTCCAAACAGAGACGCCTTATTTTCCTCATGGCAGAGCGGGAGATTGTGATTAACCTTGGACAAGTCAGCGAATTAATTAATCAACTGCGCCATTCTGTGCAGCTGTATTAAAATGCCCCCCTTGACCCAAAGAGGTTTTTTGTGTCCAGCGCAGATAGAGCAGAATAGAATTTTTGTCTCAAAACTTGTACAATGGCTTTTTTGTTCTTGGGGACACTTCTAGAAAATTTTTTGAAACAAACAAAAACTTTTACTGGAAGAATATTTTCAGAAAGTTATTTTATTCATAATGTCTGCCAACCAGCACCTCGATTTGGTATAACTCTGGATGATGATCATATATTTTGGATTTTTAAACAACATTTCTGTCCTGTTTTTTCATTTTTTTATTTTCAGTGTTACTTTCCAATTTCTATGAAATTAAAAGCACTTTTTAATTTAACCAATGTGAAGAACAACCAGCGTAGCAGGAAATAGCAGTCGTGGGTGTGTTTTTCCCAGAATGCATCTCTGTGCCAGCTGTGCTTTGAAACGAAGTAGGACTGAGCCAGAAAAGCAGTTTTGTCTGGCAGTCCTGGCACTTTTTGGAGAGCAGAAAAAAATTGTTAGTACAAAAAATATTAATCAAAAACTGCTTTAGCATTCCAGGAGCAAAGAGTTTTGGAGGTGCATGAAAATTTTGTGACCTCTCACAGGAACAAAAATAATATCCAAATATCGAGTCCCGCTTGGGGTGCCTTGCGGCGGACTGGCGTCCCGTCCTGGGTGTGTCCCCTTCCCCCTCCGGCCTTACGCCCTGTGTTGCCGGGTAGGCTCCGGTTCCCCGTGACCCCGTAAGGGACAAGCGGTTCTGAAAATGTGTGTGTGTGTGTGCTTTAGCATTCCAGGAGCAAAGAGTTTTGGAGGTGCATGAAAATTTTGTGACCTCTCACAGGAACAAAAATAATATCCAAATATCGAGTCCCGCTTGGGGTGCCTTGCGACGGACTGGCGTCCCGTCCTGGGTGTGTCCCCTCCCCCTCCGGCCTTGCGTCCTGTGTTGCCGGGTAGGCTCCGGTTCCCCCGCGACCCCGTATGGGACAAGCGGTTCTAAAAATGTGTGTGTGTGTGTTCCATGTCACTTTGGTGCTATCATGTCTGTAATGACCACAGTGGATTATTATCTACTGTTAATCTAGTTCTTCTGCTCCCTAGAGTGCCTTAGTGGTTTACCCTTAAAAAGGATATCTGAATTAATTCACTGACGTTTCCAGCAGCATGCACGACTGTAATGTTAAATATGTTAGTGACCTTAAGATCTGAGAAGTGCACTGATTGAGGTCCAGGTGATGCAGTTTACACTCACTCTTCATCCATTTTAATATGAATTGTATCACTTAAGATTAATTCACTTTCAGAGCAACACAAACCTGATAAATCTGAGCTCTTCAGTGAAAACAAAGTGATTTTACCAGGAATAAGCTTAGCTTGCACGGGGATGTAGCGGCGCAGCAGGTTTGACCTGTACCTGCTCTCCGGTGGGTCTGTGGTTCGAGTCCCACTTGGGGTCCCTTGCAACGACTGGCATCACGTCTTGGGTGTGCCCCCACCCCCTCCAGCCCTGCGCCCTGCATTGCTGGGTTAGGCTCCAACTCACTGCAAACCCACTTTGGACAAGTGTTTTCAGTCTGTCTCTGTGTGTGCGTGTGCATGTGTGAATTAAGCTTACTAAGTCTGGGGGTGGTACAGCAAGTAGCACTGCTGTTTCACAGCACCTGGGTGGTGCAAGAGGATGTAGGTTTGATCCCCGCTTGGTTCTGTGGAGTTTGCATGTTCTCCCCATGGGTTTCCTCCCACAGTGCTGTTTGGGTTTACCCATAGCATGTGAGTGACAGAGAGAGTGTGTTTCACTGATGTATGGATGAGTGACCCATTGTAAGTAGTGTATCTAGCAGTATAAGTCACCTTAATGAGTAAGGTGTGTGGGCTGATACTAAATAGTTTGGAAGTTGCTTTGGACAAATGCGTCTGCTAAATAAGTAAATGCGCTACTGTGAAGTGCAAATAAAAGAGTGCATGTTTGGGGAAAAAAGGCAGATTGTTTATATGTTAGCCCTCATGCGGTGGCTGTCTACTCTGTGGAGTCGGATTGCAAGGCGCTGCAGTTGTAGCATCTGGACAAATGCTGACATCAGCACACCATAAACTTTAAAATTATGAAGAAAGGAGAAATTAAATTGATGTTTAGGCAGAAAACAAGCTAAAAACTCTATAAATAATTGAAACGGATTCAGTTTAATAAGTAAGAGGCCACTACTCTGATGTATGACAGAAATGAGAGCTAAGTGACCTCATTGTTGGCATAATGCCAGACTGTTTAAAATAATGCAAAAAAGCAAACAAACAGCTTTTAAAAGGATGTTTTATAGTCATTCTAGAAACACATAAGCACTCTCATTTAGCTCAGAGATTCTTTTAATGAGCCACTGTCAAAGATCCAACTGTATTTTGTTCCCGCTTGAAGACTTTGCGTTTTTACCCGAGAATTCATCTTTTTAGTGTTTGAGATTTTGTGAACGTTTACCTACAGTATTCATTGGAGCCCAAAAAATAATATCCAGAGACTGTTTAACTGGTTTAAATTTCATTTAGATATGACCTTAGTGGCCTTCTCTGCGTTTTCATTGCAGAGGAAAAGACATGCAATGATGTCGCTGCTCTCTATTCACCAAAAATGGCTTTGCAGCCACCTTTCAGTTATGTGTGTATACCTGTTCTACAGAACAGCACTCTGAAAATATATTTCTTCATGATGGTTTCAGTAACACGTTTTCCCTCACATTTTCTGTTTCCTTTGCCAGGATGCCTGTACAGCACTCTGTCACAACAGCAGTTGTGAAAACGCACTGGTTTTATTCATCACCAAAACTTTTAAGAGGTTGGGGGGAATTTCAAAGCCCCATTCTGCTGCTCACTGTTCCAGGTTACAGTCTCAGAAAGGTGTTTTGTTCACTTCTGCAGTCACACACAGAGAGTCTGAAACTGCTTGTCCCAATTGGGGTCGCAGCAAACTGGAGCCTAGCCTGACAACACAAGGCGCAAGGCTGGAGGGGGAGGGTACACACCCAGGATGGGGCACCAGTCCGTCGCAAGACACGTGAAGCAGGACTCGAACCCCAGACTCACCAGAAAGTAGGCCCTCGCCAAACCCGCTGCACCACCACACCCCCCCCACTTCTGCTGTCTACTAGCTGTAATTTTATTTACTATTATATTAAACTAAGAGTAATAGACTAATTATACTAATCTCATCCATATTACAAATTGTAGGCATCAGCTCATGAACTGTAGTACATTCCTATCTGTCATGAGTACACTTAAAATTTTACACTTGTTTTAGGATGTTAGTAAAGCAATGGAGGTTACATACAACGCATATCTCAGTTGGACCATACCTTTTAACCTCATGGCCAAGTCCATCTCTGTTACCCCTCTGGTGTGCCCTGACATCAGGAGGTACGATTGCCTCCATGTGAACCTGTATTGACCACACAATGGTGCACACTGACATTCACTTTGTGTGATACGTGTGGAGAGCATTGTTGCATAATTATGGCAGGTCTTTTAGTAGGCCCACCAGACATCATTAAACTTGTTCATGGCTGAAAATTTTGCTGCTTATTTGCTGTCGAGCTCTGAATGCAGTGAGCCAGTCGCTGTGCACCCGCTATTGTTTTATAGACTCTGCAATGCATTTATGATGTTCTGGAGGGTTGCCACACACACTCACAAGGAGGGAATTAGGGGGAAAACCCAACAGCAGCTGACACTGTGCCAAGCAGCAGGTAGAGTGTACTCAGTTTAAATAATGCTGGCGTTTGTGTCAGTCCGATAAGCGTTCCCCCCACCCCACCGCTCCCTCCCAATCTCTCCATTTGACAGCTCTATCGGAGTCAACGACTACAATCAACAGTGGCGAATGCTTTTGAGATGATTTCCTGACGATGCTAAACATTCATTTGCCTTCCTGACACTTTTCACACCAAAGTTTGTGCATGAGTTGACCAGCAGAGTGCCTTCTCCCATCCAGCTCTGTGTTTCTGGAGAAGTCCAAGTCCCCCTCCGGAGTTCTAAGGGTGGCCAAGGTATGCAGTCCAAGTGGTTGTTTCATCTCCAGGCTAGGGCTGGTGGACATATGGCCTGAGTGAGGGACAATAGCACTGGCACCAGCAATGACAGCGAACTTCAGACCCTTTCAAAAAAGATATTTCAGAAAGCTGACTTCTTCCACCAACCTTGTTTAAACTGCCTTTAGTGTGTGTATGTGTGAGTGAATGAGAGTAGGTGTGGTTACCCTGTGATGGACTGGTTTCCTGTCAAGAATGTATCCTGCCTTACACCGTATGCTTTGAGACAGCTGTTAACATTGTGGTTACCAAAGGTTGCTGGTTTGAATCCCCCCTCCACATGTAATGCCCTTGAGCAAGGCACTTACCCTAAATTGCTCCAGTAAATAATTTCACAGCTGTATAAATGAATGAATAGTTGTATGTAGTTTTACACTGTAAGCTGCTTTGGGGACAAGCATAGGGTAAATGTAAATATAATAACGCTTAAATAGGTACTAAATACAAACATTTAGGTAGATTGGACATTTTTAAATCCAGTTTTCAAATACAAGAATGTCACAGATAGGATCAGGGTGTAAATGCTTCGGACCGACAACAGAGTTTCCTTGAATGATTTTTTCTTTGTGTCAGCTGTTCTGCAGAAGCAACCTGAGGTATCCTCTTTCTTGTAATCATTAAATGTGCTAGTCCTTGGTGCCAGTTCATTAAAGGAGTAAATATTTCCGTTTGTAGCAGACAGGACTGGAAGGTGTCCAGCAAGTTCCTTGAGCAGGACTTAAACCCGCAACTTAAACAACTATTACTTTCCTGGTTCCTGCCAAAATCTACCAGCTTGTTTAGCTAACAGAAACCAAAGAGTGAATTCTTGACTATCTGTGAAGTAGGTATGCCGTTGATTTGCGCTCTGAAAACATAGCGCTTCCCTGGTCCTTTCACAATACGGATAATTATAATAAAAACGAACATTTTGTCAGCGTTGCAGGAAACTTGGGTGAAACAGAATCTGTTTCTAGATCAGAGGTAGCAGACCCCTTTGGGAAAAGAAACCAAATTAGTGAAAAAAACAGAAGTAAACTGTAGAATACTTTATTCAGCTGTGATTAAATAGAAGTTTTGTTCAGCCTCTGTCCAGATGTTGAGTCTATGTATTTTATTTTTAAATTCTTGGCCCTCAGCCCGTATATATTTTGGATACAGCAGGGAGTATATAATATCAGTGGAAAATGATGCGGTCTGGTACCTTTTAAATAACATTTCCTCCTTTTTGTGCTGCTTTTTTGTTTTTCTTTCCATGTTTTCTTTTATTTTGGAAAGGGGTTTGAGAGGTGCTGTTTTGAAATGTGCTGAAAAGGGACTGCCTTTGTATGCTCTGGGTTTTTAAAAAAGTCTCCTTCTCTCCTCTTTCTTTCACTCTTGCCCCATCTCTAAAAATGGCACTGTTTCAGATGCCTGGTTTAAAAATATGGGACAAGAAGGGGAAGAAGCTGGGGTTTAAGTGGCTAGGGGTCATCAGACAACCTTGAGGCCCAGCTGCTGACCCTGAGGTGTCCAGGGGAACATGCTACACTTGGAAAGTCCAACACCATTACACATTGAGAGTGTAAAGCGCACTTGGCAGTGGGAATTGCTTGGGTGGGGCTACTTGAACTCAGTCTTTTGTTTTTCATTTTTTCCGTCTTTTTGATTCATTTTTTAACAAATTTAAGAGGAAGTCAGACAAAATATGAGCAAAGAAGTCAATTGAGGGATAATATAAGGGTGTGTGTGATTGAGAGGTGCTGGGGGAGCCACTTGGAAAACAAATGTGACACTTTGCCACAGGGCTCAATTCCCCTCTGCTTTTGTATGCTGTTTAAGGTATGCTGGCACTGTGGAGAGTGCCGTGGAAGGTGTATCTTCCAGCTGTACCCTCCCACTCTGCTAGCACATTCCAGTATGGCCTGTGTCAGCTGCCACGCCAGCCAATTCCCATGCACATAATACCACAATGGGGGCCTAGATGGTATAGCATGTTTGGACCACCTGTAACTTGGAGAGAAGGAGGAGGAGTTGGGAACGTTCTTCTCGGGCTGCCATGAAACCCATTCAAAATCTAAAGTTTACACCAGTCTCCTTCAATAAAAATTGCTGCAAAATGTCTTCTTTTCTTTTCTGAAAGAAGGAAGAGCTGAAGTAAGGCCATTCATCAAGTGCTTTCTACGATGGTGCAGACCTGCAAAGAAATGAAGTGTAGCTGTGAAACAGAAAGAGTGCTAGCTGGGCTAACTAATCGGGACAAAATAGGAAAGGTAGCTTGGGACACAGCAACTGCGACCCTAGTCATTGTAACATACATTTAAATAACATGGTTCACAACAATACTTGTCATCAGAACACTAATGTGGACAGCATGAATCAAGGCAGAAGAGAGAAAGTGGGGCTGCAGTTTAGGGTAACACTACTCAGGGTGTCATGGCTGACAACTTAAGGTAACACCAATCAGGGTAATAGCAAGGCTGCTGCTGACAGTAGCTGCTTTACTTTTTAGGACAAAGTAGACAAAAGAAGAAGGGGGCCAGGACGAGTTAGCAGCTGCCTTGAGCTGAGTTGGCAATAAACACCTGAAAACAGCTCTCAACTTTCTTTTATTTGGAGCACTAATGGAGCTCCGTTGCCGGGAGCGGAGGGTCCCCCGTGTATTCCCCTCGCCGAGAGAGAGCTTGTGCCTGCCACTCCAATTAAAGGAGTCTGTGGAGCTGTGGAGGGGGTGGGGGGGATCTGGGCACAGGGAGCCGCTGCATCTGGAGTTTGAGCGCCTACTCGGCCAGCTCACAGTTGTTTAGTCTGTTCAAGTGAAATGTGGGGGCCGGTGGACATGCCAGGTGGGGATGGAGAGGGTGAAAAAAGCTGGAAGTCCAGCAGTGTGCCAGAGGTTTGATTATGGTGCAGAGGCATCAGAAAACTGACCGTTTTTCACATCCTGTTTTGGGGATGTCCAGCAGCCTTCCTTCAGCTTCAGTAACCCTAAGAAATAGCTACTGTGTCAGGGTTGAGCGGCCATGTCATCATTGTTAGCTGCAATGCCTTTATTTTCATGTATTCATTCCATTGTCTTCTTACTTTTGCTTCTTGTATGTGCTGTTTGTATTATTCCATTTGCTATGAGGATAAGAGTGAGACAGTGTTCGGTGGAGAACACTGATAGGAAAGCAGCTGTGAGCCTGTGTATGTGGTGGTGTGGAACTGGCGACGACATGCTCTGACATTCCAGGACCTTCATAAGGCCAATTCTGATGCTGCTCAAATGGGTGGAGCAACACTAGCAACATCTGGCAACAGTTTATACATTGACTGGTGGGGGTGTCATCCTCCACCATTGACTGGTGGTACCAGGTAGTTCCCCAGAAGACAACACTTTTCCATTTTGCTTGTCAGTTACCATAAGGGTATGCTTTTTAACATTTATTGAAATGGATTTCCTGAAACAAAATTGTGTTTGAGAAGTAGAAATTAGAAAAGAATTAATTATATTAAAAAATAATAATATATGTTTGAAACACAAAAGATGGACAAAATATCTGAAACACCTTATGAAAAAGATTTCAAATGTGAAGTAAAAACATCATAAGGCAAATACAAAGCTGTCTGGTGTCTGACAATAAACTGTTTAATATGTAAGTTTCTGAAACAACATAAGAGAGCTAAAAGAGTCCAAAAGCCACCAAATAGTTCATGCCAGAACTGCACAAAAACATAATTATATGGAAAAACGGCATCAGAATTTTCAGTACTTGCCAGTGTAACCCATCAGTAGGGATAAACAGACGCTAAGGAATAGAGTTGTCAAAAGCCTCAAAACAATGACCTTGAAAATTACGACTGAATTGAATCAACACTTGTGTGCTGCACTGTGGCACAGCGAGTAGCGCTGCTGTCTCACGGTGTCTGAGTGGTGCAAGAGGACGTGCGTTCACTCCCCGCTCAGTCTAAGTGGAGTTGGCATGCTCTCCCTGTGTGTACGTGGGTTTCCTCCGAGTGCTCTGGTTTCCTCTCACAGTCCAAAGACAAGCTGTTCAGGTCCCCCATAGTGTGTGAGTGACAGAGAGAGTGTGTTCCATTGATGTATGGATAAATGACCATTGTAAATAGTGTATCTAGCAGTGTAAGTCACCTTGGTGAATAAGGTGTGTGGGCTGATAATACTAAATAGAGTTCATTGGAACTCACTTTGGAGGAAAGCGTCTCTTAAATAAATGTAAACTCTGTCAAACTGAACAACTCATTTTGCCTGGCTCCTCGGCTAAGAGCCCAGGAGTAATGATTGACTCAAGTCTGTTTTTCAATGCACTGAAGCCACAACTCAGACCTGCAGATAAATCCTGCATAACATCCACAGGATCCGTCTCTATCTAACAACAGACTATGCAACTATTTGTCCAAGCCATGGTGATATACCACCTGGACTACTGCAACTTTCTCTTGCTTCACCTCCCAACCTCTGCCATCAGACCTCTACAGTTTATACAGAATGCTGCTTCACAAGTTGTGTTTGACCTACTGAAGCATTCTCATGTATTACCCCTCCTCGCCTCTCTGTATTGGCTTTCTATAGCTGCTCATATCAAATTCAAAACTCTGGTTACAGCCTACAAAAACATCATACCTGATCATTTGCTACACCCCAACCAGACTGTTACTCTCCTCCACCTCTCTCTGCTTGGTGCTCCCACGCACAAAAGGTCCAAAATCAAAAGCACAAAGGTTTTTGGTTCTGGCTCCGATGTGATGAATGACCACCCCCTCTCACTCAGAACTGCTGAATCTCTCTCCACATTTAAGAATGGTCTTAAAACGCACCTCTTTCGGGCTCACTTCTCCCACGATATCTTAATTGTGTGTTAATGTATAAATGTTAATGTTCAATAACTTTGTGTTCCTAACTATTGAATAATGGATGCATTTTTAGGCAGCTACTCGCGTGATGTACATTGGTTCATGTGGTGGAATGTAGCAATTTAAGTGTACTTTAGAATCATATGTCTGCATCTAACTCTCTTTCTGCACTCGCATTTTTCTGTGAGATGTGCATCACTTTGCAGAAAAGCATCTGCTAACTTAATAAATGTAAATGTAATGATGTATCTAGCAATGTAAGTCACCTTGGATAAAAGAATCAGATAAATGATAGTTAATGGCCCCAGATTTGGAGACAAGTGTGTACTAAATAAATAAAGGTCTCACCACATTTTTTTGTTCGGAGAAGGTTTCTTAAGGTAAGAAACACCAGAAACAACATTTCGTTAAGTTTGCAATGTCTCTTGGACTCAATAGAAGGTTGTCTATCAACTGACCAAAATGTAAGCCAAAGCCTTTGTTAATTTGGCCTGTCATACATCCAGCTTGTCTCTCCCAATGTGTGCATGTATCTGTGTTTTTGCATGTGTGTTGTTCCTAAGTAAGGGATAGAACATAGTGGAAAAAACATGTAATCTGTGTGATTCCTTGTGTGATGGCCCATGTGTGAAGTTCCCATGAGTTGTGTGCCTGTTTGGCTGCTGTGAATATGCATTCCTGAAAGAACGTGTTTGTTTTTAACAGTATGCATGTAAGTATAAGTCTCTAGGTCAATTATATGCGAGTGTGTGTCTGTGTCTAGAAGCCCTGCTCCACAGATCTCCTTTAAAAAAACTGTTTTATGTGAACAGGTGTCTGTGGCTGGAAGTATGTGAACAACATAATAAGATAAATGTTACTTTGTAGGACTGCATGATTTTTTTGTAAAGTTGAGTTACGTAGGAAAGTAAGATAGTGTAAAGTCAACGTTATTGTATGGTCTACCATCACCTTGAAGGAGTACATGTTTTCTTGCAAAAACTGATTTGTGACAGACCTCGGTTTTTGACTTAGCAACAGTAGTTGCCCTGTGATCCTATTTGACACTTTTTTCTCTCTGGTCTGACCACTATCCTCTCTTTTGTATATATTTGTGTGAGGCATTTTGGCTTGGAAACTGAAGCTGAGCTTGGTAGGCATTGTTCAGAGGGGAGGTAATCCCAGCATGCCGCACACAGCAACCTCTGGGGCCACCACCGCTGCTGCTGCACGCCTCCCAAACCCACAAGAGACCTCAGGCTGCTGTGCTCAGCCTCCACATCTGGTTCACCGCAAAGTGTGTCACTGAGACCCGGTGCAACCAAGCTTGTCTCTACCATGACCATCCAGCCCCCTCAGAGCACCTCTCCAGCTTGGTGCAGGCTCATCAGGAGTTGGCCACAGACTGAGATGCAGGCCTGCTGCCGTTCATGTTTTCAACAGATGCAGAGTCACTGAACACAGCCAGGAAACTGAACGGATGCTTGAGAAAGAGGCAATTAAACAGATTTCACGGGATTAGAGCTAACGGCAGAGGTACTGATTTTTGTTTAAAGGGGATTATCTTGAAGGCAATAAGCAAAAGCCCATTATGGAACGGTATAGCATTCAGGCATGGGTTGTCACCATAATGGTGCCATTAAAGCTGCAGATGTGCAGCCTTCCAGTTCCTGTACTGTGTGTAAAGTACTTCACTGAAGAGGGTGTAAGTGCTAACAGCAGCCATGAGCTTTTCACTGCTCTACACCACAGGCTTTGAGCATCATCTAGAGACAACAGGTTGCTTCTGTTACATTCTCCTCTGGCTTGGCCATGTGTCTGAAGAGAGGACTGGGCGAGCTTGTTCAGACAGATAATAGAATAGCAGCTAAGGGCATGGACCAGTGAACTGTCAAACTGTAACTGTCAAACTAAAGTTTACCGTACAAATACCAAAAGATGCCCTGATGTAAAACATCTGAGCTGCCTTTGCCCAGCCTCTGAACTTCAAAAATTTGTGCCACTCAGCTTGGCATGTCTCTGTTCATGGTTATCTGTGCTTTTAACTCCATAACTGCACCAAAACTGGGGTTAACAAAATGAGCCACTCACTCATTCAAGTGTGTAATGGCTGGAACCCTTTCAATATCCTAATTCATAAATTACAAATGTATAAACATAGATATAGAATACTGGTGAAAAGTATGTATGTTATAAATGTTATATATGTTGTCTATGTATTTTTTCTATATGTTGTCCTCTGTGTCACACCTTGGTCCAGGAGAAATGCTATTTCACTCCAATGTATGTTGAAAAAATATTGTGGAAGTGGCAATAAAGTTAACTTTAACTTTGCAGAAAGATTGTCAGGTACAGGTACATAGGACGGAAAAGGAAGGCACAAAAGAGTGCCAGGTGGTTAAAGAGCCCATGGTAGCAAATGAAGCAGAGAAACTGAACTCCCCTCGCTTTCCCTCCTTATGGTTCTGTTGCACGCAAAGCACTTGACTGAGATTTCAGAACTGGGAGAGGCCTCATCAGAGTGCAGGAAAATGGTACTGGATTTTGTCCCACAGAGCATAATACCAAATAAGAAAATGTTACAAGTGGTCAGTGTGTACCATGGCATTGGTGTGTGAGTGTGAGTGCCCGCACATGTTTATGTGAAAGCTCAGCGAGTGAAAAGCAACTTCCTTTTCTCCTCTTTCCCTCAGGATCTGAGCCTGTTCTTCTTCACCTCCGACACAAATAAGTGAGCCGTCATCATGACCGTCTCACAGGTACACTCTGTCTCTAGCAACTCATAATAAAGCTGCTGACCTCGGTCCCCATAAGGTAGTCTAGAGTCAGTCACTCCTGCAGTTGCTATTTTCTCCCTTTTCCCTCAAGCACACTCTGTGTAGTAGGAGCTACAATCCAAACAAGGCCAGAAAACAAGATATTTTCTGGAAAAACAGGCTCTGTGAGAATGTACTGTTGCTATGGGGCACTTGTTGGTGCAGTTGCCGGTGGTGAGGGGTGGGGGGGTGGGTTGTGGACTTGGTGACATACCACAGATGCTGCTCCTGCCCCTGCAGCAGCTGTGTGATTTCTAACTAAGTCACCCTGCAGCTCAGATTCCTACAGAGGGGCCTGTCTGGTAGTGCTGCCAGTGCATCAGCTTCACTTGTGATTGTAACAGAATGAAGAGTAACCACATTACCCCATGATTGAAAACCTCTTGTTATTTCAGCAATATGATGATGTGGGCTCAAGCAAGGCCATGATCCAGTGGCACATCTGTTGTGTATTTCTCCTACAGACATTGTCTCGCCACCTTTTGTGAGAAGGGATTGGGCAAGCGGGTGGGGGGAGCTCTCAAGTGTGGAGCCGATCGAAGGGAGCAATCTTGTCATTGCAGTAAGAGACCTGCTGCTCGGAGGTAATTGTTTTTTTTTTTTGCTTTCGATGAGAGGGTCCTTCGCATGTTTGAGGTCAGCCACTGCAAACGCCAGAGATGTCCGCCTCCGCTACGAAAAAAAATGGATTCTTGGGGAATGGTGTCATTCGTGGCAAAACCATTTTGTGCAGCATGACTGAGCTATCATGTCTGGTCAGAGAAGAAATCTTTAATAGCTGGCCTTATAGTTTTTGATAGAGTTTTTCAATAGTGTGTTACAAGATTATCCATTTAAAGCTGGATTTTATGTAGCTTTTAACTTCAAATAAGCCTTCTACTGTCACGTCTTCAACATTTCATTTTGGCTTGAGTGTTTCCAAAAAGCAAGACTAAAGACAGAAGTAAAAGTTGTACACAAAATTTCATAGCAAATGGCATGAAAATTCGCCAACTGGACTTGAAACCAGATGGTTATGAGTTTAAGTCACAGAAGGGGAAACAGCAGTTTTGACCTTGGACTCAGCATTTAACCTGGCTTCATTCTACAAGTAGCCAGCAAACAAACAGGTGAGCTCAGCCAGTCATCCTCTCTATACTAAGTACATCATATAATACTGTCCAAGTCAAATGCAGAGAAAACATTTTGACCATCACTGTCATCTGCTTTTTATGTGATGCCTTCCACTTTTGTTTGCATGCACAATTCTACTGTATTACGTTCTGAGAAACACAGGCGTTGTGTAGGTGCTGTATTTAAAAAACAGCTGGTCAGAAAAGGCTTGAAAATGAAACCCTGAATGAAATTGTAGAAGCAGGCCTTTGATGAAATGTGATAAAAAGCAATTGAGCTGCACCTTGTGACAAGGACAAAGAAACAGAGCAGCTGCGCCAATAGGGCAGCCTATGCACCCGGGACATAGTCTATTTAGCGGGCGCTGGCTAAAGCCTATAGCAGTGTCTTAAAAGGGCAAACGTCTATTCTGTGCCAGCTGTCAGCCCCTCAAGACTGGCCAGAGTTATGGAATCTGAAATTAAAGCAGCCCCTATTTGAGCCTCACCAAGGCATTCATCTTTAATTTTGTTTCGTTGATGGACAGGTTGGTAAAGGTGAGGAGAGTAGAACAGTTGGTATGTCTCCATTTTTCTCAGGTCGCAGCGCTACCCCCTCGGCCCCCAAACACACACACACACACACACACACACACACACACACACACACACACACACACACACACGATTTCTGTCTACCTTTCTTTCTGTGTCTCCCTGGCACCTGTAACTGTTTTACCTGGCTATTGTAAAAGCACAAACAGCTTTTTCAATCACTTTTGAAAAATTAATTTTCATGAGGGAGAACGAAATGCTGCATGGGATCATTTTTACACGTTTGTCACTGAAGGGCTTTCATTCACTGTTTAATGTAACATGAGCCGCCTCTATAAACCAATAAACGGAACAAGTCTTCTTTATATCTACATGTACATGAATTCATTCAGCAGATACTTTTCTCCAAAACAAAGTACATCTCATAGAAAATACACACACACACATTTTCTGAACTGCTTGTCCCATACGGGTTCGCGGGGAACCAGAGCCTACCCAGCAACACAGGGCATAAGGCCGGAGGGAGAGGGGACACACCCAGTTCCTCGCAAGGCACCCCCAGCGGGACTCGAACCCCAGACCCACTGGAGAGCAGGTACCAGTCCAACCCACTGCACCCCCTGCCATAGAAAATACAATGTGCTCATTACATTAGGAGAAAGAGAGACTTAGATGCTGATGTGTGATTCTAAAGTACAGTTAATTTGTTTCTTTACACCATATGAGCCAATGTTCATCACACGAGTAGCTCCATAAAACCTTATCAGAATATCGATGATTCCTGATCACCTTCCAAGTAATTTTTTTTTTTTTTGGAGATACATTTAAACATTTACGTTACATTACAGGAGTAGCTGCGTAAAGGTTTATCCAGGCATGATCTTAAAGTTATGGTGCATCGACATTTACACCTTACATGAACTTAAGAGATCACAGTTTTCAGACCCTTTTTAAATGTGAACAGAGATTCAGCGGTTCTGAGTGAGACGGAGAGGTTACCTTATGAAGCGTAATTAACCTTACCACTTCAAAAAATCGAAACCCAAGATGCCAAATATTCTTTCTGATTCTAATGTTATGTGACAGAAATTAGGCGGGACCTAATGAGAAATGCAGTGAACACGTATGTATCCCTTTTCACTGTGTTCAATAATGGGCATGTGACTCCTTGCATGCTTGTTTTTTCATCGCTGTACCTCAGGCCCTGTTCGATTCAGGCTAAGTTCACCTTACCTCCTTAGAAATTGCAATGCAGAGACAGTAGTCTGATGCAAAGATTAAAGGGAGCTCTGTACAGGTTGCATTTTACTGTCTCGTGTGGTGGTTTTGAAAAACAAAGGCGTTGAGCACTGTGATTCCAGCAAACATAGCGGGGGCTCTCGCCTCTCTCTGTCAAACAGAGGTTCCGAAAGGCGTACTCAGGTATAGAAGTTTGTGTCGGCGGGTGTCTGGAGTTTCACAGGCTTCCCCTCACTAAAGCAAAGCAAACAAGGGATCAAATGAAAATTCAACTGGTGTTTCATCCAAGAAAGACTCCCAAGCTCTTTGGAGGAAAACTTTTCCTGCTGCCTGTACATGAGTTACGTTTGACAGGTGTGTGAAAGGAAAATGAGGTACCATTGACACTCATGGCCATGTTTCATGCCAGTTAGCTGGCTTGAAAAACAAATTAATACTAGGTCTAGGCCTGACTTTGGGCCTAAAATATTGTTACCGGCACCGGAAGAAGCCCAGTGAGGGAAACTGCAAAGCACCAATAACAGGCAGTTTGGTCTCGTTTTGCACCTGTCATCTAAACACTACTTATTTTAATGTGGGGCAACTTGTTCCTTCATTTATGGTAGCCTATTGCTGGTGATGCTAACATGGAGACGATAGGTCCTTATTAGCTAATCCCTACTATTGTATCAGAGTGAGCAGGTGCCACGATGACAGAGGTGTACTAACCTATCAAGCACAGGCAGAACCAGAAATAGTATTACTACATTTTTGATCTGATGCACTCTTTGCACTTTTTCTCTGAGATGCATGTCAGATTGAAGAAAAGCGTCTGCTAAATGAATAAATGTAAATGTAATTAGCAATGGTAGTCAGAGGAGTTACCACAAATATTGGGGTATTTATGTTACACTTAGAACATTAATGCTTGCTTGAGCATTGTTACATCTATGCATGGTGCACATGAAATCCTGTGAGTTAGCCCTTAGGGTGCCAGACCAAACCAGGATGCCGCTGTGTCCCACACTGTCTGTCTTCCCCTACTGTTGGGAACACAAGGAGCCTGGGTTTGCTTTTGCAATTTGTATTTTTATTTATTGTCAGAACACGCGTGTGCACGCATGTTTCTGTGTTTATTATGGTAACACATTGCACAACATACCAACACACTGAAATCTGTTCCTTTTCTCTTCCTTCTGTTCCTACTACGTTGCAGTACTTACGTTGTGTTAGTGTCGGTCTAGCCACTACGTGCCTGGTGGCAGTCTGTAGCTAGTGAGCATCAAGTGCTGTGCAAGCAAAGATTGGTTAGTGCTACTGATTAAGCTGTTCTATCTGTATGTTTTTTTTTCTGGTATGGAAGAGCCTAAAATGGGCGTTCCATGGTGACCCTGGGTTTCTTCGCATGAAAAGCAGCTAGCAAGACTGAATAATAAATTGGTAAATTGTATCAGGTGAAAATTATTACTGACTGGATACAACTGCATATATTTTTTGCAGAACATCAATGTAAAGCAGGCCATTTATGCAGCACTGTCCACTCTGGATTAATATTGTGGCGCACGGCAGTTTGGGTTCAGATGGTGCAAAGAAGGGCGCACAGGCAGTGTTTATTGTGAACATTTATTGGAACACCAGCATACGAAGGAAATAATGCTCTCGGTCCGAGGACCCCTTTTCCTCAAGGACCTTTACTTCAAGCCAGTCTTCCTAGCCCACTTAGCACCCCGAGGATTTTTCTCTCACTTGCTGATAAACACAGTTACTCCCTTATATTCCTCATAAGTCCCCCCAGCTGTTGAACACTTTATTCCAATTTTCCCACAATACAACTATTTACAGTAGACCTTTTTTTCATCCAAATTCATGGTAACGCAGGTTGTTACAATACATTTGATAGGGGTTATAGATTTACATAACTTTTCTTATTTTCAAACTTTGTTCGAGGTCATACAGTGTTCACGCAGTGTTTTGTAATGAAACCTGCAAGTGACAGCTCCATTTGAGCAGCGGGGCCTCTGGCAGAGTAACCCACAGGAAACTGTAAAATACACCAGCACCCCATTTCCCTCAAATGAAACCTCACTTTCCTAGTTGAAGAACTGTGAGCATTGACAAATCGGCCCGTTCCTGTTCTTTCATGAACCACTTGTGGACAGGTTTATGGTTTTTCACATTTATTGATCTTCTTCTGAAGCGATCATTTACGAACTTGTGGTGTTGAAGTTTACGTGTTTTGTGTAGGGTGGCTTCAGAGGCAGTGGAGCTCATGACAGAATTTGCAGATGACCAAGGTAATACTGCCACCAGCAACTGACATTTCAGACTTAAGTGAAACAACTGGTCTGGTGTGGCAAGTGCTGAACGCATTGGTGAGACTCACATTACAGGGGTGTGTACATGGACTTGAATACACAAGATACACTTCCTGAATTACTGTGCTCCTTGGTTTTTAACAGAAGAAGCACCGGTTTTGTTCTGCTGTGTGTGTTTATGTGTGTGTCAGACTATGAGAAACTTAGTGTTTGTCAGTGAGTTCACCTGTGGGTGTGCTAATAGGGAGTGGTGCTATGAGCATGTGTCTGTATGAGAGATAGCTATCGCTGAATACCATGAGTAATTACCTCAGCCAGGACTGGTCATGGCTAGTCTTGTGTTTTTTTTTTGTTCTGCCATCAGACATCCATCCAGCGCTAATGCAGAAGTTTCCACAATGAGCTCATTGCATGTTTACCGGCTCAGTGTTTGTTTCCCTCGCCCTTTGTTGCTCCTTGCATGCTGCTCCACCCATGGTCTGCATTCCCTGCTCTGAGAACACCTCTACAGCTCTCAATCCCTCAGATGAGCGCTCAGCCAAAGGCTCCCCTCCTTCCAGAAGACTTCCACTCCTTCTCCTCCTCAAGTCATTCTTGTTTCAGTGGAGGAGGACTGCTGTAAATGCTTCTTTATGCAGCATGGTTTATAAGCCTTTTGGAAACAAGGGTCTCATGTTAAGGTTAGCACTGAAAGTGATGTGCTGGGTGGACTGAGAAAGAGGGGTCAGCATCCTCATATTTCCTGCTGACACTGGGTACACTGTGGTTCTATTTACTTGTTGCTCTCTTGAATAATGAAAGGCTAAGAGCCTTTAGGATTCCTTATATTTTGAATGTGATTCGCCATTTAGGATTGTTGAGTGACTGTTGCTATTTTTGCTACTGTTGTCTGTGTTGCTAACAGATTAATATATGTGCTGTAGCAAAACAAAGGGAGTGACTTCAAAACAAGTCTTTTCAAAATGCAGTTCAGATTACATTATTTGTGTGTTTTTATTAAACTTCCATTAAAATAGCTAAAACTGTTTTTGGGTTCTGCACACAGCCTGAACACTCACTGCTCGTACTGAAAGATCTCAAAATGGAAACTGGATGATTGTGGTGTCATTCAGGGAGTGGTGTACGTTGCATCCTGTTGCACTTGCTCTGTCTTGCCATGGCAAGGATCGGTCACCTGTTCAAGGCTTGGGCAAATGGGTTTGACGGAGTGACCTAATGTTATTCTTAGCTAATTAGGCCAGACAGGAAAGATTCCCCTGATGTAGCCTGAGTTCCCCTTTGAGGGTGGGTTGGAGAGGATGGTAAGGAGGGGTTATGGTGTTACAGAGATTGTGCTGCTTCAAAAAAGGAGAGGATTCTCAAGTTTCCCCAGCATCAACTGGTCTTGCACTCCAAACATAACCAGGAACAGGGCCATGGAAAACACACACTGCATCCACACAGACATACACCACCTTTACACAAACACATACACACAATATGGATGTGGACATGTATTTCTAACCTAAAGACTGCTGGTTCAAGTCCCACTTCTTGTTCCTGCTGCAGATCCCTCGAACAAATTGCAAAATACTAACTCAGATAAATGGTTCTATAAATGAGACAAACACTGTTGCTATAAATGGCTCTTGATGAAAGTTTCACCATATGCATAACACCTATTATGAGAGTGTGTTAGAAAAAATTTGTATTAGTGCATCTATTCTATAACTGCAAGTGTGCATGAGTCCATGAGCATATTCCAACTACACTGAAGGGGTCATGGCCACCTGTCATCAGTTGACCTCCTGCACACAACATACCCCATGATGTCAAATAAAGGCCCTTGAGGATGTGTTGTGTTTTCATATTACAAAATCATACTGCCCCCACTATAGTCTACCAGGGCTTTTAGGAATCACTCTAAAGACTCCCAACGGGAAACCCCATCAAAACAATTTGGAGCAACCATGAGTATGTTGTCATCTCTGAGACCTTCAAAGAGAACATCTCAATGGACTACCCATCATCTGAATAGTGCTCTTCAGGCTGGGTATTAATATTAAACAGGGTTTAATAGAATCCTGGCCAATAACAGGAGGGGGCTTTGGGGCCAGTGTAAACCTAGGAAGGATGTTGAATTTGCATACATGTATGGAAGGAAAAGCCCCTAACAAGTCCTCATTAGGTGAGAATGAGGAGGACGTCAGTTGGGGATAGCGTCCCAGCTCTCCAAATGAAGATGATTATAATTGAATCTCCAATGACAACAAGGGAAAAGGGGGAGATATATGGCAAGAGTGGGTGGTGCTGCTGCTTGAAGAGGTGAGGGCGGGGCTGCTAGAGAATGGGGTGATTGAAAGGGGTGTGACTGAAGCTTTCTTCTGTCATTAAAGAAAGCTAGAAAATTTGTGGGATGATCTTGATCGGTCAATATGGCTGTCCGTCCGCAGCCCTGTCTGCAGACTGACATGGACCTTGCGCCCAGCAAAGCTTGGTGAGAAAGGTTCTGGACAACAGTTTGAGAAAAAGTGTGATGCCTTTGATGGTATCATTACCATGATTCATCAAAAAGTACACTGAGAAAACAAAGAGTGAAAGGCAACATTTATTTAGAAGGTTTTCAGCGAAACGGACTGCAGTTATTTATAATGAGGTTTATAAAGATAATGAGATTGGGCCAGTTTGAGCGTGTAGGGTGTTCTGCAGACCATGAGCATCAATCAGCTGTGGCGTGGTTCAGAAATGAAAGCCTCGACCGGAAAATGAGTCCAACGCTCTCTCAGTCACCCGGCAGTGGCTAATTGTTCAGAATTGTAATTGCTTTGTTTATCAAGCACATTTAACAGCACTGCTCTCCCTCCCGCTCCCCCACTGCCCCCCCTTCTATCCTCCAGTAGTTGGGTATGCTAGAATCCTTTTTGGTCCCTGGTTCCAATGGCAGGGAGATGGAGGTAGGAGATACTGCAAAAGCCAACGAGCGAGACGGATTACCAGCGATGCCATTCTGGGATACAGCCTCTTCTCCATTAGTTCTCGCTTTGTCTGACTTTGTTGGGTCATTAATTTAGGTAAGAGCTTATGGTTTCAAATAATAATGATATATAAAAAACATATATTGTCTTTCTGGCCTAACTAACTGCTTTAAACACCCACTGTGCACAGACAGTCTTCACTCCAACCGATCCAAACATGACCACTTTACTTCGTTCAAATTTGAATGTCGTGTGCCCCGCTTATTGGTTCTCCCTTAAGCTGTCAGTCGTGTGGATCTTTCTTGCACATTTATGCACAATATCTACCTGCATATTTTGTTGATAGTTATATTATCATCCTTTGCTGCAATAGCATAGGCTATACTTATTCATGGAAATCCACTGCCATTTAAGAATGTATTTTTTTCCACTCAGATAGAAGGATTTAAGTCTTCAGTTGAACTGTATTTTAGTATTTTCATTAAAACCCACACCATTCTGTGAAAAGTTGTGTATTTCCTGCTCTGACTTAAGCAGCAGATTAATCCTTGGCTAAGGCAGGGAGTGGTATTTAACTCAGACGTGAATAACGATAATCTACATGCTGGACTCTCCGCTACATCAAACGGCAGCTATCACAAATGAAAAGGTGCTGGTTTGAAGGTTTTTGCAATGCAAAATTTAAACATGTCAATGGGCTGTGAATTAATGATCCAAAGGGTTTTTAGTTTAAACCCCAAGTGAAAAATTAAACATCACTTTACTGTTCGGTTCCCAAAATGCAACTAAATTTGCGTGGCGCCATCCAGTGAATGGCAAACTGTTTGGATAGGTCATAGGCTGTAGTGTTTATGAAATTGAATTTACTGCCTGTAGGTTGCTGAATTATTTCCCAGCTGCTGTGTCCATTACGTACTTAACCCAAATTACTCTGGTAAATCCAGCTGTTTTAAACTTGTAGCGACAAAATCCTGCTATCTAAGATGTTTTGGATAAAGATGTGTGCACACTGTATAAATAACATACACAGATGGTTACTTCGAGAGAGCTGCTAAGAGTTTGTTGGATAGAAAGTTTCTTTCAGTGGCTTTCATTGTGGAGTTTCTGTGATTTTACAGCGCGTTGCTTTACAACATCTCCGAGTCAAATAAAAAATGTAGCCCCCGTGGCCCATCCCCTACCTGGGAGTGGATAGCCAAGGTGTGTGGTTCTGGTTTGAGCCTGGCTTTGTTAGTGTGACTCGAAAGTCTAGAATGACCTACTGTAGCTACTAGCTGTAAGCTATTGGAACTGGAGGCTGTTAGTGTTCTTAAGGGAGGATGAACTACAAGTCTCAGTTGGTAGCTCACTGGACTCTTACCCTCACAGGACCAGGAACCATCAGAGAGAGGCACAGATCCAGTGATGGGTAAATTCTTAAAACTCCTTGAAAGTGGAAACACAGGGAAAGTTCAACAGTCAAATGTGAAGGGGGCCAACACATACTCATCTGTGTTTGTAAATAATCTCGCCAGGCTCATTCAAACATCCAAATGTGCAGAAGAACCAAATCTCCCCCCACACTCCCCACCCCCCAAGGAGATAATAATGACAAACACAAATGATGGTAACAATACCGCCGCCCTTTGATAAATCCCCCATCCAACCTAACAGCCCATCTCTTCGTGAGCCGCTTTGTAGTGCTTAGTGCCATAAAGAGGTAGTAGGAACCGGGGAGGGTAGGGGGTTGGGGGCCAGTTATTTTGCATGATATTAAGCACTTGAAAGAGTGCAGTTATTGAAAATGGTGAAGTTGTGGAGTAAAGAGAGTGGAATTAGTGGGGAATAAAAATGTAAATAAAGGGAGGCTAAGTTATCGGGATGAGCTCTGTCAGGTTGCCCATTGTTTGCAGGAGTGATAAAAGACGGGCTCACAGTTTCCCTGCACCACCACCCATGTTTCGCTTAATTTGAGGCCTGTTTCTGTGACAACTGTTGACAGTTTATACATATCTTTTCTTTCCCCTATTTTTCCCCTTCTGCAAAGCTGGTTGTTGTATTCATGCTCATGTTTATTAGTCTATAACCCCTTGTATTGCGTGTTCCTGTGAAAAGCGGTGACAATGCCTGCCAAGCCACTTGAAATACCTGTCAGCGAGGAGATCTGCTGCCTGTTTTTGTTTCATATTCTAATTCCCTGTTAGGGAGATGTGTTTTTCCTCCTCCTATCGTAATCTCTCCCCTGAAACATGGCTGCACTGGCATCTGAATTGACACCAAACGGAGCTTACTTTGCACTGAAACTGAATCCATTAGGCAGTGGTGTCTTTAACAGGAACCTGTAGATTATTTCTGGGATCAGTAGAAAATAATGGGAGAATGTGCAGACTTGGGCTCAACCATGTAATGGCATTTTCCAGAACAAAAGGACTTTGTTTTTTGTAACTTTGCGTGTGGTGTGGTGTTGAGATCACAAGGCACTGTTGCACCATCTATTTGCAATTTCAGGTCTTAGCCAAATTAGAGCTTGAGCTCTTAAGTAAATTGTACATGTGACAATCTGTTACAACATAAAGTTTATGTATGCCTACATTTCTTTTTTTAACTGCAGTAATACATATGAAGTGTGAACCTGCAACAAATGCTGTTTTGTGCTTCATAAAACTGTTTTTAATTGTACATTTATTTATTTAGCAGAGGCTTTTCTCCAAAGCAACTTCCACTGAACTCTATATAGTGTTACTAGCCCACACACCTTACTCACCAAGGTGACTTACACTGGGTCACTCATCCATACACCAGTGGAACACACGCTCTCTGTCACTCACACACTATGGGGGAACCTGAACAGCATGTGTTTGGAAACCAGAGCACCTGGAAGAAACCCACGCAGACACAGGGAGAACATGCAAACTGCACCCAGGCTGAGTGGCAATCAAACCCATGTCTCCTTGCACCACCCAGGCGTTGTAAGACAGCAGCGCTACTCACTGCGCCACTGTAATTGTTGCATTAACATTTTCACTGCTGTTGCAGTATGAAGGTTGTGCCTGAAGACATTCAGTGTATTTCCAACAGTCATTCTTGGAACATCAATTTCATTTTCAAAATATTAAAAAATAGTTTTGTTAGTTGACAACTTCCATTGTTACAGGACCACAAAGAATACATTGCAAATATCCAAGGTTGCACTAGGACATCAGAGGAACATTTCATGAACATTATACACAAGGTTACCTGGGTTTAGTTTTTAGTTTGAGAGAGTGCTTGGTGGAACATTTCACGGAGCCACATGCCTTAGAGATGCACCCTAACCTCATCTAGCAGCTGCCTGCATTTAACCCCACTGACAGTGAAGAAAATATCACAGCTGAGTCCTTCTGGCAAAGGCCGACTGACACATTTTCCTGCTGAAAACAACACAATGGGGGCATTGGCTCAAAGCTTATTTTGTAAGGTGTTGTATGTCTTGTCTCTGTCAAAGTCCCAATGGGACAAGAGCCAGGTATTCATATTCAAAAAAGCAGCCCAACCAAACCTCTTATTATAATCTGAAAGAACTGCTGATCATTAAGTAAATAAAAGAAAACCTGTTTATATTTCAATTGTAATGTACTTAATGTATTTAAAGTAAATCAATTTTTTTGCTCAAAGATTTAAAAAGCAACACGCAGGGGACGTGCATGTCTCTCACGCTGTGCATGTATATGTTATATTGTTTGCATGGTGAGAACTTTGATTACAGGGAGCAGTTTATTGTAATTGCACTTTAACATCATCTTCAGCGTATCAGTCGTTAATCTTTGATGACATCACAATTTATGAATGAAGAACCTCTTGCCATCCTGGGCTGAAAAACTGTATATTACATACTGTAGGTTCTGCGGCGTGTTCATGCGTGAAACACTGTTGCAGCAGGTAAGCAGGGCTGCTGTTTCACAGCAGAAGGAAACAGGCCGTTTGTATTGCCAAGTCAATTATATTGCACAAGTCTCAAGTTCAGCAGGAAGCTGATTCACTGTCAAACGCCTCCAAATCAGATGGAATATTTAATCTTGAAACACAAAACCGCCACGCTACATTTAGGTGTAATTTTCAACCATGCAAAGGTAATTTGTTTCAGTATTATGAATTAATTAAACACTAACAATGATGGAGAATGCTGCAGAATGTATAATTAAGTGTTTCGTCAAAGACAGATTGATTTGCTGTTCTTTCTTTTCTCTCATTCCCTTTTCCTCTTTTTCCCCGTTTCCCCTTTCTTCCTACCCTCATTTTCATGTCTATTTTTTACCCCCGTTTCCAACTTAAATCCGTTCTTCTTGATTTACATGGGTGGAGGAGGGTGTCTGTGTTACTCAATTACCTTGTCACTGACATGGATTTCAATGGCACTCTGATTACAATGACAATGTTGAAATCCCTTCAGCACCTTGTGAGGAGATCAAAGTCAAATTAATGCCAACACGTTCCATGTAAATTACAGCACCACTTGCACACAAACGCTGCACAGGTTCCCGAACCTGGCAGGACTGAGTGGTGTTTTTGTGGAACTGCTTCTATAAATACAGACATTTAGACATCCACAAAGGTCAAACAAACAACATATACTATATGCAAGTAGATCTTTGCGCTGTTTTAGGAGAAAATGCTATCTATCTTTAACCGCTTGGTCCCCATAATTTGCATGTACTATACATTTTCCCACATACAGTGGGATGTTTAGTGATGTAGGACCTGTGCTTTCACCCAGGTGCCCAGCTAAACATTCAAATGGTGCTATTTTACCCTTGAGCAAGATATTTAATGTAAACTGCATCAAAAATGATTAAACTGTACCTCGTGTCAGCCGTGTTAGATTAAAGGGTGTGGTACGCAGCCGAAAGGAGTGAAAGACAAAGTGTGCAAGTTCTTGACATTGTGAGCACTCCACTGCTGCACCTACTCACCTGCTGCCATTGCTGTCCTCAAGGGCCATTCCACTGCAGCTTCAGGGTCTCAGGGGCAAAGTCTTCAGGCTTACAGTTGCTCCCATTTCAGTCTCAGCTACCAAATAAGAAGCACAGACTTTAAAATTAAAAAGCCACAAATTATAATGAATCGCGCACAAAGTACCACTCGAACTGCTCAAGCTAATGATGTTACAGCGCTGCACTTCTCTCAGTTAGATTGATGACTTTCACTGTAACGGGTTAGCATAGTCAGACTGTGTGTGTGTGTCGGGGGGGGGAGTGGTTCTTGACTTTCAGAGAATTGAGTCTCTGTTCCCTTTGCTGTGTGTCTATATATGTGTTTCTTGACATTTGCTTTTTTAAAAATAACTATACTATTACATTTATCTAGTGCTTTTCTGTAATTTAACTTACAATGTTGAGGCCATTTTTATTACCATAACAAGCTTACAATAGGTTACCCATTTATAGGGTAAGTATCTTACTCAAGGGTACTACAGCCAGAGGGGGGGGATCAAATCCATGACCTTTAGATCCAAAGGCAGCAACCCTAATCAGTATGCTGCAAGCTGCCCAATGGGATTAATTTTAAATTAAAAATTATAAATTATTATTTACCTGATTTCTTTCTCCTAGGCAATTTACAAAGTCAGGTTTGTGGAAAGCAAAAATGAGAACATCCTTTTTCACAACATCACTGAAGAGGCAGGTAGGGCAGTGGTTGAAGTTGTTACCCTGCAGTTAAAAGACCCAGGTTTAAACCCCATATCCTGTCACAATATCCTTAATTAATGTATTAACCCTGAAGAGGTAGAGTACAAATCACTCAGCTTTGCAAATGAGTAAAAAACTTTCATTGGCCTTGTGTACAAACCTGACATTGTAAGCATTTTTAGAATAAGCTGTCAGTTAAATAAGCTATAATAATTCCCTGTATGTACACTGGTAAGAATTTCCTGCGTTTTTAAAACCAGAAACATGATAGTCATTATAGTTATCAGTTTCTGTATGTTCATGTGTTTGTGTGTGCTCTGTGTGTGTTAGTACATAACCCTCTATATATGCACAGGCATGTGTCTTCATCAGTGCATTGCTATGTGTACAGGTACTGTGTATCTGCATATGTGTGTGTGTGTGTGTGTGTGTGTGTGCAGTAAGTTTATGCGCATGGCTGTGTGTGAGAGGCCCACTGATGTGAGCAGCCAGCGTGCCCTGCGCTGTCGCAGGTGTGAAGCTGTCACTCAAGCACGCCCGCGCCTGCTGTCCCAGTCAGGAAGGAGAGCGCCTGTGGCCATAGCCACATCCTTGCTGTGTCACTGCTTTGTCAGCTACGTGTTCAGGAGCGCTGAGGCAGTCCGAACCGGCGCTCGGCTGTCACAAGACGGCACAACAGCAGAGGACAACAAGGGCGCGCGGAAGTGAGTCGTGTTTTACGTTTGCTTGATTCTCGTTCACGTCGATTAATATTCAGTAGAAACTTGTGAAAATTTGTACAAATTTAGTCACAGTATTGGTGTTAGTGATGAGGGTTCTGGGCAGATCCAATCAAAGCAAAGCGAATCATATAAGCATCCCCCCCCCCAAGTGCCCCCATAGACAGCACCCCTGGCTTGTGTCAGTCAGCAGCTGTTTGGCTGCGGGGGATGGAGGGGTGTGCATGGAGCACCCCTGCCGGTATAAAGATTCCCCTCCTGCCCCTCCTCCCCACACGCACAGTGAACGGCAGCCCCTGAAGGGCCGCCGTGGAGCCCCGGCGGCATCCCTGGCGGGGGAGCCGCAACACATGTGCCTGCGCTGCACCGTGAAAGCACAGTATTCCACAGAGCGCAGCTGCTGCTGCTGCTCACACAAAAGTACACTGCAGCACACACCTCTCATCCCCATTCCTCATGGCCATCCCACACAGCAGTGCACTTCACTTACACTAATGACGGTGCTTTCATGTCATCATGGCTGGGCTTATGTACGCAACACTCTCTTATGTGCTGTAACAATCCCAGGCATACAGCATATGAAAATGTTTCATTGTACTGTACTATTATTGTTTATATAGAGAACTCATCAGCCATAGAAAGTCACAGTATCATTCAAGCAGCTGTTATAATAATCCACATTAACATAATATTGCAGCCAATTACTGCTGTTTACTATTTTGTACCAGTTGATTTTTTCTTTTTTTTTGCAGACCATGTCAAGTAGGTGTGAAATAGCAGAGGTGAGATAAATCGCAGCTTTAAAGCAAACAGTGCTCAACGACAGGGCGCAGAGCTGAAGGGAATTAAAGTGAGGAAACGGATGTGGCCCATTGCCTGGCCTCTGTTATAAGAGCGCTCAAGGGTCTCCGTGTGTTGTAAGGTGTGATGCGTTGAGTACAGAGTGCGGTACGAACAACTATTGCGAGGAACAAGTGAAGAAGTAGAGATGTGATGCCAGTCGCGGCTCCGGGAGCATCCTGTGCTCAATGTTCATGGCCAGTGCTGGATGTTGTTGGAATGTGTGGGTCTCAGAGTCCATGACACTGTTCCCTCTTTTGCAGGTAACTTCACCACAACTCAATCACAACAGACACAACAACTATGTTATGGTTCAAGTATCACTGTGGAGACCTCGCCTTGAGTATCAAAGTAAAATATTACTAACCAGACCCAAAGAAAGTGTGAAAACACATTACAGTTGAAAGCATGCAGATCTTTAGCTTTTTGGCACTTAGGGTACAAATGGTGTTCATCTTGGATGGGATGTTCAAAATAGTCTGTATTTCAGGGTTTACCGTATCATTATTTTTCACAGATCATATTTGTATCCCTCACACTCATGGGATTTGTTGTGTTTCTGTTCCTTTGGAATATGCTGCTATATAGTTGTGGGACAAAGAATAATATCCACCCCCAAATAGAAGATGGAAACAGTAGGTAGCGGTGGTTAGGGATGCCATCTTGCAATATAATGTCCATGGTTTGAACCCCTGCTTGTGCTGTAGTACCCTTAATCAAGGACCTTATCCTGAACTGATGCAGCAGAAACACCAAAAGTCATATAATTTGATAAATCATTCCAAGTAATCAAGGGTGTCAAAAAGGTATAAAAAAAAATCACAAATATTCCATAACAAAGGGGACATTTTTAAGGAAATGGGCATGAAAAAGACACAAAATTCATATACAGTACAGACATACATATATAAACAGATGGATGTTTATGCAGATATGAAAATAGGATTGGTAATACATACATAAATACATGAATGCACTGAAAACATGTGTACACACATACATACATTAATAATATTGCTTATGATACATTATGTATTTTCCCAGAGATGTCCTTCCATAATAGTTTGCCTCACTTATGTGGGAGTTCAGAATAAAAATTGTCCTGCCATTACTCCTGTTCCTGCGGCAGAACTGAAGCAATATCAGTGTTATCTTCTCTTGAGTGTCCATTGTGGAAAGTGGGCACAGTCCCACTGGGAGACTCCTGTTGCATATTGGGACAGCGGGCTCTAACACTGCGCTAAAACATAGTTGTTGGAGGATCAGGAGCACAGTGCCTCATGCTCAGTGCCTTCTGTTTATTAATAGTCACCCTCACTGTCGAGGTGGACACAGTAAAAAAAAGTGTACCGTGGTGGTCAGATTCTTTTCTAGCCTGCTGGATCTCTGACCCTGCCCTCCCCCTAACAACACACACACACACACACACACACACACACACACACACACACACACACACACACACATACACGCACACACCAGTGGTCCTATGAATGGTACGACAGGGACCATCCTGTTCCACAATTATCCTTCCCCAATCAGCCTTCACCTTAATTGAACATTCCCCTGATGGTGCCAGTACTCTAGGGTCCTACCTGGATCATGCTGTTCATTATCTGTGAAGGTGACTTTGTGGGCCCTTGGCGTTTCAGAGCAGGAGGCCTCTGTTGGCCAAGAGCAAACTGCAACCACAGACTGCTTCCCTACTTGTAGCTTATAGCTCTGTTAGTTCTTCACTGTATTTTGACAAGATGCCTAGCTGTATATAGGGAGGGTCTTATTATAATGGACTGGCAGAAGGAACATGAACGTGATTAAACCCATCCTCAGAGCTCACAAGGTCCTGAAACCTAGAGAAATCCACCAGGATCCTGTCTGCATCAGTCAAACACACCTACACATCATCTTTCCAATTCAGTTATAAACAGGATTTACTGTTTAGAATAAAAAATGTTTCTGCCTTTCATTTCGCCTCCTTCAAGGCTGTTGACTTGAGGCACCAAAACACTTCATTACTTTAGCAGATGCTTTTATCCAGAGCAACTTACCTTGCACCATCTCATATGGGATGCGACAATAGTCATTCTTGGATTTGAACCCACTATCTCTTTTTCAACTGCAGTTTTTCTAACTATCAGGTGCCATGTTACCGGATGCCCTTCTGTACAGATGTACCACTCATGAAATACAAGGGAAAAAAGAAATGCAATAAACATCCAGATGACTGGACATGGCAGTGATAATGATTTGAAGAAGACCTTTCTTTAGCATAGATTACTCTGAGTTGAGTCACGGGCTCCAAGTACGAAATTATGAATCATATCTTAACTGGTAACTCAACTGGACTTCAGTTATAGCACAACATGAACATTTATTAAGTAAATACAAGATTTATTTGAACAAAAGCAACTTTTTTAACTTAAAGCAATATAGAATATGTGTAAATGGTCTGTAAAGCTGTGCTGAACTGTAAGGGAAAAGCTGCACCCAAGCTGTAGTGCAACGAAAGCTCAGTGTATCCTTGGGTAACCCCTTTGTTTCCAGAGAACTGGGGGTGTGGTTCTATTTAATGAGCTCATAATTAGGTAAGTCAGGGCCTTCATTTGCATGTTTGTTTTTCAGTGCTACAAACCATTAGGCTGTCTGTGTTATTATTCACTCATTTACGTGTGGATAATCAGGCTTTTTTTTGCACCATTATTGTTCACAATCAGTGAGGTTTCCTCTAGTCATTTGCTTAAATTGTTGTCTGCATTATGTAAATATGGTTTAAAGAGACCTCGCTATGTTATATACATATTTTTAATTTTTGTTTTTTTTTTTTTTTCGCTCCTTATGAACCAAATCTTCTAAAGGAATAAAATTTTAAGCTTAAATTAATCGTATTTGGCTAGGGCAGTGAAAATAAACACTAAGCTTATTGGCTGTTATAGAGGTGAGGTCCAGCGCTTTATTATAACATTGCTCCTGTATGTTCAGTTTATTGTCAAGTCATTCAGCATCAATTGTTTTCTCTGACATAAAATGAAATCCGAGCAAACAAAGTTTTTAAATGCATTACATGGTTCTGATGTGGTAAAAATCCACATTTAATGATAATGATGACGATGGTGACACTTATGATGTGTGAACAGCAGGATGCTTATGGTTAGTGACAAAGTCTTGTAACCTAATGTTTGCAACTTTTTGTTCTTGGATTGTCTCTTTCCTAAGTCAAAGTTGAATGAAAAAGTGAATAGTTGATATATTGTAGCTTTTATGGCATCACTGGAATCACTGCCTTTTCCTTACTTTGAGAATTATTGGTTTGGTAACGGTGACATCATCTGTGGAAAGAACCCTCCACACTCCTTTAGACCTCCTTCTGGTCTAGGATCATGCATTATACAGTATGGCACTGGACCACATGGGTTGCTAAATCCAGCAGGAAGTGGACCTAGTAATGCTAATTCTCGCTTTTTCCATGGAAAAAGTTTTTTTTTTTACAGGTAAGTAATTAAGACCCTGTCTTTTGTTCAGATGAACGTTATGTTTAATATGGAAAACAATTTTACACATTGATTCAGATTAATATTTTCCGAAGCAGTTTTATTTGGGTGTTGAGTGTACAAGGACCGGTTCCTGTCAGGACACGAACTGGCAGATTTTTATAGTTTGCACTCCATTTCATTCTGCTTCCTTGGTGACAGCTATGTCAATACTGCTACAACTGCTGCTATGACCGCCACTACAACTCTTGAGTGTTGCCCCAGTGTTTGATTTTGAGGCACACTGTTGGGCATGAGATCATTAACATGGGGTGTTCAACACATGTTCTGATATTTCTAGTGTTCCACCCTAAGAGAAGTTCTTCCAAGGAGATTTTGAACATTGCTACAATAGCTGTCACGTTACTATTATATTTTGAGTAGAGGTCAACACAAATTTCTGCAGGATGAAGCGATGTTATTCTGTGCCCAAGAGCCGACTTCACACACAGATGTTGTGGGAACGATCACAACCCAGGAGTTGAATTTTCACAGATCTTTCTCTGTGTGTGATCCTGTGTTTTTTGTGTGTTCTTACAATCAGTGGTTTCAGGATGACAGACAGCAGAGCGCAACACAGACCTCTTCTACTCCTCTTTTTACATGCTGAACAAAGGTGTCTCACCATATGCAAATTTTATGATCACCTCTCCATATTCTAGAATTTCAATGATGGCAGATTAATACCAAAAATATGCTAAATGAAAAGGTACATTACAAGAGATTAAATATGTGAATTAAAAATGATGGTTACATAAAATTAATTAAAGAGTAGGAGAAGAACTAATAGGTGCTTAATTATTAACTGATGCCTTCTAAGAGGTTCAGTCTAGACGATCTTCATCAAACCTCAATTTAATTTTGCATGTTTTTTATAAATAATGCAGCTTTTCTCCCCGGCCCGTTTAGCCCCACTCCTCCTCACTTTTGGCTTTGTTAGCCTTGTTTTTCAATAAGGCAAGAAGACATTACCCTGAGTATATGTGGAAAACAGCATTAACAAATTGGAGTACACCAGGGGAAAAAATGGGTCAGAGCTTAGTTTAGGGGATACATATTAAATTGTATTTACTGTGTTAGCAAGTTAAAAAAATCCTATTATGAATGCTTTGAAACTAATTACCTTAATTAGAAGCACTAATACAGCGAAACGAGGGGTGGTAAGTAGACTGTATCTTCTAAGGCCCGATTTAGGGCCTGTTGTATTTGGGTTGCTCCTTTACCACTGGGATGGGGGTGTCTCTATGACTCATTGTAAGAGGTACCCCAGAGCAAGGGTACACCCTCAGAATGAAGCCTGAGACCCCCTTTTCCAGGTTTCACTGCCTCCTTCCCAGGGAAATGGGGCTTTAGTTTGGCTGAGGATCAAGGATCAAGGATGTCCACTTTTAAAAAGGGTCTGAAAACTCACCTCTTCCAGGTTCACTTTGCCCATGATCTCTGAAGTTCATGTAAGGCGTAAATGTTAATGCACTATAACTTTAAGATCATGCTCGGATAAACCTTTACAAAGCTACTCCTGTAATGTAATGTAAATGTTTATATATAGCTCAGAAAAATCACTAGGAAGATGATCAGGCATCGTCGATATTCTGATAAAGTTTTATGCAGCTACTCGTGTGATGAACATTGGTTCATATGGTGGAAAGAAACAAACTAAACTGTACTTAGGAATCAGACGTCTGTAACTATGTCTCTCTTCCTGCTAATGTAATGTACACATTGTATTTTCTATGAGATGTATGTTGCTTTGGAGAAAAGCATCTGCTAAATGAAAAAATGTAAATGAAAATGTAAGGATTGACTGGTGAAAGCAGTCTGTACAGCCAGTCCTAGGTAGTGACCCTTTCACCCTGTTCATGAAAGTGTCCTTACTGTGAAGAAACAGGTTTTTGTGATCCACAGGTAAACAATAGTTCGTGAAAACCTGCAGCAGAGACTGTAAGCAACAGCTGAAGCCAGTGGGACATAAAAGCATTTTTTAAATGCTTGAAATTTTACCCTTTTAATTTTTCACCACATTGCTGTTATCTGCTTGAAAGGAGGCACAATTTGTCTTTTTGTTATAGAGCAATGTCTGTTTGTTGACTGCATGCTCGGGAACCGCACAGATATTTTCCATCATGAATGAAACCAGTGAAACCATGTGAACCCGAGAATGAGCCCCACAGTCAATATGATAGCTCACATCCTTGAGAAGCATTATTGTTATTTACATGAAATCAGAATTTCTTGTCAATACTGAATGCTTAACCCACTTAAGAGATTCAGTCTTTATTGGATTTTTGAAAGGAAATTTATTTTAAAAATGTCCCACATGTTTGAGCTCATAAGAGAGAATGTCTATCTGAATCATGCTAAATATTTTAAAAACAAATACATTTAAACATTCTAGACAAGAGCAACTGTTTTTAAAGTCACACTGATCATTTAAAATTCCTGAATTTTAATAATTCCAATTAAAAAACTGTGAGGATGTGAATGTCTGGCATGAGATACATAAAAGAAGATTGCAAGGGTGTCCCCCTGGATGCCCATCCCCTCACTGAACCCCTCCTCCTGCCTAGGACCCTTTGGTCTGAAGCTGGATTGTTCTCGCCTGCCATTTCACGACTATTTTAGCTGTGAAGCCACAATCAGCCCTTTTCAGTCTCTTGCTAAAAAAAACCTTAATGGCAAGAAATTCATGAAAGAACGTCACCTTCTCACACACATCTTGACCACACCACTTTTCCCGTGGAACAATGCTACCGTTTAGCTTTTGCGATTAGATGCTTTTAGCTAAGTTCACAATTGTTGCTATGCCGCCGTGTTTTCGTTGCACACCCATCGTTGTACCAGCTGCCTGTCTCAATTTCTTATCTGTGTCAACACATGACTCCTGAGATTGAGGTTTCCGAACATGCCCACCACATAGCAGTTTCCTTTTACTTTATTTCTGCCAACTGCGAATGGATTCAGATAACATTTTAAAAGGCCTCCTGTGTCATAATGTGCCACGAGAATGAGAAGGCTAATTGGGAAGAACAAGCAAAAATCTGATAGCAGTCTTGACAGTGGTCATTGCTGGAAGGGCTACCGACAGATTCCCCCAGCTGAGGGGCCAATGGGCATCTCACAGTGTCAGTGGTCACCAGAAATGTCCTTTTCCTTAGCCTTACTTTTGAGTCTTCTCATCTCGAGTCCCTCAGCTGAAAGTGGAATTGTGTCAGGTATCTTGTTCTATGATACATTTATTGTCTTTCTTTGCTGTATATTGTTCTGCTGTTATGGCCACATGTCTGTCAAGGCTGGATAGTTGTAACCTCTGCTGTTGTCCACAAGAAAGAGGGTGCACAGAATTGCAGAGACCTTATTTGAGAGAATCACATGAGAGAATCAGTACATGGGAGAATCAAGGCATGTCACTATGTAGATGTTTATGCGGAGAAATCAATCATAAACAGAGCTGCTTTGAAGTAATAATAATTGTGAATAAAGTCCAGCATTTTCCAAATAAACTACACCATGGGCTTTCTTAAGGAATTCATTAAATGAGAACACTGAGCATGTATACACCCCCAAATTATCTACTGCATTCACATTTCACTGATAGCATAGATGAGTTTTCAAGAAATGGACACACAATTATGCTCACTTGTCGTATATTAATACAGATTCTTGACATCTTCCATAGACCCAGAGCTGTCATCTCTTTGTCTGCTTTAATTGAAAATTAATGGTTAGTGCGTTGCCTAGGAAACCAAGGCAATGGTCGGCGGACGCATTCACAATTCAAGCAGACACCAGTGGCATTGTTTGTCCTGGCTGACCTTGGAAGTTTCAAAAAAAAAGAAAAAGAAGTAGAACAAGGAGGAAAAAAATCTAAAGGAGAAATAGGGGTTGAATATTGTGTACTGGAGCGAGGCAAAAAATAAAATAAAGTTATTGTGGTTGCGTTCAGAGAGGGAGAAAAAAGAAATGATGGTGTCAAGATGGCAAATGCTGAGAATTATGTTTGAGTAAGAAAGCATAAAGGCCTATCTTTTTCATTCAGTCCTTACTATTACCTTTGTGATACTGCAGTGATGGTGATGCCAGAGGGCACATTATGGCATCATAATAGTCCGGACGGTGCTACCTCGACAGAGGCTCGCTCAGTGAACAAGTCAAGATTGTATCTGTCTGGGGGGATGAGCAAAATCAGTTATCAGACCCAGGCACCAGCAGATAGCACAACAAAAGGCAGCAGTGAACAACAAGGACAAACAACATCAGGAACTCAAAGTGGAAAAAGAGATGTTATGGAGCACGAGAAGGAAAAAACATGAAAAATACTCAGAGCTGCAAGGATGGTGGACACTGCAATTCCTTTAAAATACTCCATTGCTATCTACTTGAACTAGACTGAAGTTAGTTTCATAAAAATGTCCTTATGTCAGGTTGGAATACAATGAGCGAAAGTGGTGAACAGAAGCTTCAGAGCAGTGGTGCTGAACTGGTAACTAATTCTCTGGACAATCTTAAATGACATGGAAAGTGCTAGAAACAGTTCAAACTGTTTACCTGCCACGCTTCATCCACACACACTGGCTGAAGTCGCTTGTCCTGAGCATGATCGCAGTGAACCGAAGCCTAACCCGGTAACACAGGGCGTAAGGCTAAAAGGGGAGGGTACACACCCAGGACGGGACGCCAGTCCGTCAAAAGACACCCCAAGCAGGACTCAAACCCCAGACCCCCAGAGAGCAGGACCTGGTCAAGCCCATGGTGGCACCACGCCCACCTCGTGCTTCATCCAGTTACATTTATTTACTTTCTCGGCACATGCTTATTTGCAAAGTGACTTGCAAAGGCTTACTGTTTTGCTTGTACTTACAGCATAATATTTTACACAATGGTACAACGTCAGTGTCCCTTGTAGAACTTATAGGATGAGTTTTTCATTGGCATCACCTGTAAATGTAGATGTTCACCACTTGGGTTTAGTTTTTTTTTATAAATCAGCAATTCAGCAGTGAGTATGCGATATCTACAGCATACAAAAGTTAAATCTATCATGATTACGACTTTGGCAAACACGGAAACCCAGCTAGGTGCACATAACATGGAAAGGTGCAGGGAAGAGTGGAGATTTATGGAAATATAAATTATACAGGGGACAACAATTTGATCCCTGTGACTCTTTGTCATTTCTGTGACCATTTTTGCACACATGCCAGTATATGTCACATCATGAGATCACCACTGTCACACCTATGCATATGTAAAAATGAAGTGTCACAGGGTGCACGGTCCTTTTTGCTTCTCCCAGACTTCCCACACACAGAGCCATGAAGCTCTTACTGCTGTGACAATAAAATAGCTGCAAGAGTATCAGATCATCTTAACTGCTTGTTTGCAGTTTTTATTATTACTAAGTCGAATGCCCTCCCAGGGGGACGCATACATTGCACGACAAGAAATTAAACTTATATGGGCCCGTGCTAAAGAACGGCCGTCTACCAACAATGCAGCGCAGCTGCTGGTACCGAAAGTCAACTAAGTTTGAAATGATCAAGCAAACATATTCTCGCTTGGAGGAAAAGTGTGTAGGCCTTTTAACCGTTATGGAACATGACAGTTTGTGTTGTTTGTTTGTTGTACGGGGCTGTCAGGGATGCCTGTTCCTCCTAGGCACTCATGTCTGGAGCTCAAAGAAATAAAGAGGAACCCCTTGTTGTATTTGTGTTGTTACCCATGCAGACTAGACACTTTGTCATTTCTCCATGCATTATACACCCAGCTCAGATTACTTTCTCCCATCATGAGAAACGGTTTTCCTTTCTAATTTTAAAGACATCTCCTTCAGGTATGTTGTCAATTTAATTTTAATTTACTTCCCTCCTGTAAACATGAAAACAAACAAGCCATGGGATATGTAGACAGAATACCAGGAAAACTATTAGAAATTCAAGTTATGTGATTTATTACCCCCGTGGAGTTCAGCACAGAATAAAGTATTTTATTACTAAGTATGTTACAACTTGCATATTATCACATGTACTTCAGCAGAATTCAAGAAAAGTTTTAATGTACACTTTGTCCATGTAATGGTAGTAAATTAATTGCCACAGTGTAAAAGGAAAAAATCCTAGGGTTAGGAAAAGGAAAAAAGCCTAAGGAACTCCACTGGACAAAAAGTGAGCTATAACACCGAGACATGATCCACTGTGAGAGATAACAATTCAGTTCAAAATTTTAATAAAATATGATATTAGTACTGGGTAACATCGCCAAAATGGTGTTCCAGTAGTTCATATACAACACACAGATATACACACACATTTCAGAACCGCCTGTCCCATACGGGGTCGCGGGGACCGGAGCCAACCCGGTAACACAGGGCGTAAGGCCGGAGGGGGAGGGGACACACCCAGGACGGGGCACCAGTCCATCACAAGGCACCCCAAGCGAGATTCGAACCCCAGACCCCCTGGAAAGCAGGACTGTGGTCCAACCCACTGCACCACCACACCCCCCACATGCAGAGGTATTGAGACAAAAAACAAGTCTTCGTATTTCACAATTTTACAAGTTCAGTAAGATTTTTCCATGATTAAACTTTTTGTTAATAGTAAAACAAGCTCAACAAAAACAAAATGATATTTTTGGCAAAACTGAAAGCACAGTTTACAACCACAGAGTAGATTCCTCACGATTACTGTACAGCTGAAAGCCTCTTTAGTGCAGATGCATGAGGCCTACAGTTCTGTCAGCCTTGCCTCTGTCTACAGTTAACACACACTGTAAAGAAGTTTCTCAAAAGATCCTGCCCTTACCTTTCTAAACTGGATTCAGGTTCATGGCCCGTTTTGGTCGAACTCTTTATACATTTCTTTTCTGCCTTTTGATGGAGTCTGAAGGGCTTTTCAAGGCCTTAATATTTCATTACAGTGTGAATAATGAAAATGATTTTTGAAGAAATAATTTAAAAAGCAGGAGAAGCATCCACAGTGTTTTGCGCTGATGTCATTGTGCTCTTGAGCGTTTCGACACTTTGAAGAAGTCCCAGAGGGTGCATCGGGGTCATGGATCACTCGGTAATGTCTCATTCTTTGGGGTTCTGTAGGAATGTGATGGGCTTTCAGTGAACCACACGCTTCCTATGCTTTCCTATGCACATGCACACACACCATTCAGTGGTGGGATGAGAGGTGTAGGACAAATACACCTAGGGGCTCTCGACTCATTGCCACATTCTCCAGCTAGAAGCAAGCCCCGAGTTCATCGGCTCGAGCCTGTGTCATTCTCCCCTGCCACCGAATGAGCTACGGAGAAGAAAGTGAGGCTGGCCAGCAGAGTGACCTTGTGTGTGACACTTTCTGCATAGGATCTCCACCGCAACATGTAGCAGCCAGCACTGCAGGGGGTCTAAATGTACTGGATACGTATAGTATGTACAGTACATATTCTATGTACCTATTTACTTGTACTACATTATTTGTGAAAAAATTGTGCTCTCTCCCAATTACATATGCAGCTTCTCATGGAACGTACGCTGGTTAAGCAATGGTATCAGGCTGACTTGCTTTACTGCAAGAATCGCATGACTGTATCTATGTCTCGCTGGCTGTTGGTGAAATGCACTTTTGTTTTCTCAGAAGTGTACGTTGCTTTGGAGAAAAGGCTCTGGTAAATGAATAAATGAAAATGTAAATGTAATGCAATGGGTCAGCATGGGGGTAGTTATAATGACATGGCATTATCTGAAGGTTGTGTAAGAATGTACAAGAAATGCAAGCAATCATATTATCCAGATTTGATTTATACCCATAATTATCATTCATTGTTCTATGCTTTACTTATTTCTGGTGAAATTCCAAAACAGAGACACTCCTTGTGTGAAGGTGAAGCTACATGGACTCTGTGATTTACCAGTCAGAGATAGAGGGAGGACACCTAACTGTTCCTTTGTCAAAACGTCCTCTGGGTAAACCAGGTGGGGTGTGCAGTATGGCATGTGTGTGCTCAGTCCCAACACGTCGAGGTGAACGCATTGCTTCCTCGGTGGACAATCTGTGTCTGTGGGAGGAAACAAAGAGAAACACAGTGAAAGCAATGCCAGGAGCTACAGGTCTGTGGGCAGAATCAAACAAGATCCACCGAGTGAGTCATTATTATTGTGCCCATGGTACCATTAATACTCCACCCTTGCATTCTAAACTAATGTACATCAGTTGATAGGTGTTGAAAATGTATAGGTGAAAGGAAGTGTGATATCTTGGCTGCAGCACAGCTCTCCCAATGTCCTCATCTAATGTCGGTCGACACTGAAAGGACTTCTGACCTCACAAAGGCAGTGGGGTCGGTTTGCTTTAATTGTAATTTCATGCCTTCCTCGGAGTCAAGCACACATGCACAGTGTTTGTGTGTGGAGGGGGGGACAGAGTGGAGATGCGGTGGTAAAAAAGAAAAGGACCTCAGAGGACAAGGCAGCGACTGGCCCAGCTGATGGACCTGCTCACAAGACTGCAGGCTATGGGGCCTGTCTTTCAGTCATTGCCCTCACTGACCGATCCCTTTATACTCCCCTACTCTTGCTCTTCAGCCACGCTTGCGTGCTTGACACCCATCGCAAAGCCCCTATTGTCATTTTCAGAAGTGCGTATATCGGGGGGGGCTATTTGTTGGAAACCAAAACCCCCTACTGACTGTACCTGGACTCAACTGCCGCCAGGAAATGAACCATGAAGATCGACCACGCGAAGCATGACCACTGGAGAATCCCTGGGATTTAGGGCCAACTCTGTGGGCAGAGTCGGACGATTGTGCCCCGGCATGAATAAAACAGCAGTACATATGTTCCACCATCTTGTTGTAATGGCACTGGATTAATTATTCACACCAATACGGACTGAACGTATTTTGCTAGAGCGTCTAGGACCAGCAGCAGAGTGACTGAGAACTGGAGAGGGGTAACTGGGACTGCTCGAGTGCTGGGCATGGTGGGCAGGGTGGAAGACCGAGACGAGAAACTTTCAGACTTACAGAAAGACCTGTGTTTTTTTACTACCACAGCTTAAGTTGTTGAGAAGAAAAAGAAGAGAGGGGGAAAAAAAAGAAAACAAACAGGGGAGTCGTCAGAAAGTGCATTTCTCATCTGTCCTTATTCCTCCCATCTCCGGCTCTCTCTCCACAGCTTGCTCGCCCGCGCTCTCCCCCTAATCCCCCCGCTCTGAGCTCTGTCAGGCTGCCTCTCACGAGCTGACATTGCTCCGGGCTGACTCCGGAATGAGCTCCCTCAGATCTGCCATCTCCTGGGAGCCTTAAAGTGGACTTAGAGATTTCAGCATTACAGCGCATGTGAGAGAGAGTGCCCTGAAGCATAGCGCCAGGTCCTTGGTGGAGAAACTGAAAATAATAGGGAGTAAGCGTTGTTAGAAATGTAATGTATTTGATATTGGTAAGGGTCGTGGGGGGTGTGCAGGCGGGTAACATCGAAGCAGTGGACACAAGTTGCAGACAAACCTTTTTATTTCTGTCTGGGCTGGTTTGGTTTTTACCCCGCATGGTGTTTTTGCTTGCTGGCACTGTTACTTGGGACACTTGTTCCGAGGACAGCACTCCCTGCTGGCTAGAGTGCTTCTTTTACAGTCCACGCTCTGTTTTCCATTCATTTAAAAGTAGGGGGACACACTCTACTATGCTGCAGGGAGATTCCTGCATGCATGTTATGAGTTTTGCCCAAGAAAAGATGCTGCAAGAGTGGTGACAGTCAGTGGACCTGTTTGTGATCATCTCGTTCTCAGTGTTACCGCTGTAGTTCTTCATAGCTGCCCTCCCCGTGTTGTTATTTGGAAAGCTTTCAACACCTCCTGATGATGAATCATCTTTGACGCGGTGCAGTATTATCCTCGGAAATAGGCCTCACCGAGTAGTTTTTCTACGCTGCAGAAAATGGCAGCAGTGGAGCTGATTGCTGTGAAAAAAGCATGCATTGATGCTCAGGGCTGTTGGAATGTAACCAGCTACATATCTGGATACAGGATAACTGCATGAATAGAAGTAAATTGTTAAATTACCTGGATGAACAATACTCCAGAACAGAAATGCTCCTTTTCATAGAGCAATCAACAACACATATGCTGTTGAAATGTTCAGCTGTACAGTTCTAGGCTATGATAGACATTTTGGTAGTGAGACTATGCTTAGAATGTAGATGAACAGAAAAGATCTTGAGATGATACTGAAAAAGTCAGTGAGTGTGCGGGCCTGCCAGTGTGCCATTTAGCAGTCAGTATGGTCTGCAGATTCCATCTGTTGCAGCAATGAAGGGTACAGACATATTCTGACATCAAGCCCTGTCTGGGCAAATGTGGCCCACCACACTTTGGGTTTTGATGGGGACTTCAGGCAGATTCTTGAACTTGCGAATATAGGGAGCCATTGAGCACAATAAGAGCAAACTGTGATGGCCCTGTGACATTAGCTGCCTGAGATACAGGAGCCTTCATGTCGACGGTGTAGATTCTTGCTCTCTCTTTTTCTTTCCCTGTGTCTGTCATCTGGGCGGTGAAGCCCAGAGTTGAAGAATGCTACCCCATTAGTGTCCCAGGTTATACAAGGTGAAATACAAGCTAGATCTATACTAAACTAGCTTGAGCATGTGGTTTGTTTATCATTGAGGAGCCAAGAGTCTGAATCCACCTTGCATGGACATTGAAGGGCCATGAGCAGCAGAGTTTGCCCAGTAGGCTGCTGGCTAACAGTGGACAATTGTCAGTAATCATTCAGCAATTCCATCTCCCCAGACCTTTTAACCACTTATCAGTCTCAATGGTTGCTTAGCAGTAACCAGCAAAACCTAAGACATCAGCACCAAATATTCAAAAAAATCTGTGAACTGAAATAATTAATTTGTAACAATGTGAAACTGTGCGCCATCCTGTGTTCAACTGGAAGGCTCTCAGTGTATATTTGTCCTCTCTCAGGTATGTTCAAAACACATAAATGACATAATTACGACATTCCCAATTTCAACATCTCATCTGGAAGCTAGCATGAAATAGAAAGTACTGAGGTGCAGTTGTTTTGATAATTAAGTCTGATTTTCTTGACGTAATGCAACTACAGAAAGAGGCCCGTTTCTTTGCCATAAGAAATGTCAGCAGTTCTTCTTGAACACATGTATACAAATTTGCTCCTAAGCTGCTATGGGTAAGTCTTTGTATGTCTGTTTCTTCTCCACTCATACTGAGTCAGACAGATCAGACTTAATACTTCTATTCCTCCAGCCAGTTAACTAGTGATCTAGCATTGATGGCTCTGGACCAGCTTCTCCATCATGACGTACAGTAGACTGTAATGTTCCCGTCCACAATTAATTGTTTTAAATTGCTCCATTATGCCTTTCTGTCTCATCACACAATAATGACAGTTTCACAGTTTGCCATTTAAAACATAGCAATCAGTCATCTTGCCAGTTTTTGCTCTGTTTTGAAAAGTTAGTATGTGCTAAGTCCTGTACTACGTGGGTTTTTATAAAAATATTCTTTATATTAATTGATACAAATATCTGGAAATTTGTGAAAAAGATGGAATGCAATATAGATAATACAACTGAACTGAAAGTCCAATACCAATACATGGCTGATATTGATTATTGTTATTATTATAGTTAATCACCTGAAGAGAAATTGCATCCTTCTACATTGTACTGCATTGTACAAGGTGCTTTATTTTGACTTTTTTATGTGTCCATTTAAATGTCAGCTACAAAGTTAACTTTTTGCATCCGCCAAGGTGAAATCATCATATGTGTCATTATTTAGTCATGATTAAATATATTTGGGTTCGGTGCATGCAGACATGGTTGATTTCATTTGTGCCTGCTCCTTATAGAGCTCTTGAGTGATGACAAACAGGACCCCCCTGACATATCTGCTTCCTTTAATATGTGGCCAGAGTCTTTCATGGTTTGATGGTAATGACAAGTTAAGGATATTATGTATGTATTATGAGTAGGCCTCAGAGTTCCTTGATGCAAGTCTGAACTGCAAAGGTAACATCACAAATCAGCGTTTGCTTTTGCAAAGGGGCTGCCAATGCAATGGACTGCTCACATATATAACCATCAAAGGCTGGGGTTTTGGCCTGTACTCTGCCGTTCTGGGAATAAAGCTGTCTTCTGCTTTGCACTCTGGGGCTGTAAATGTTTGGACGGTAAAGCGTGCCTTGCTTTTCAGCGGACTGGACCCGTGTTCCACACCCGAACCCCGGCCCAGGCACACCGCTCCACACTGCAAGGCTTTTATCCTGGCGGGCCGCCATCGTGACTCACTGACAACAAGAAAAGGAAAGGGAAACGGGGGGAAAAAAGAAATTTGTGTTTCCGCATGTTGCTGACTTCTGGAATATGGACTTAACGATAAGTGAAAAAAAGAAGGGAGATACACATGGCCACCACCATTTTTCTTTCTGATAAAGGTGAAGAAAAAAAGCCTATCCCTTCGGTCAAACCCCAGACCTTTATTATTTGGACACTTCTTGTCAAATACAACATAGAGTAGGAAACATAAAATAAGAATTATCGCCATCAAAAAGTCACATGGATTCTCCTACCAAAAAGTCATTCTCAGCTAAAATTTCAAAACCCATATTCAAGGACCTTTTTCTTTCTTCACATTTAGCTAAATGTATTTTTCCATCTAATTTTCTGCCACAGTAAGTCCCACTGTTGCTTCATTATGTCATTTGTCCCTTTACATTCTCTTGTGTTTGATTATGACAAATACATGGATTATCTGAATGTGGGATTTTTAAAATACGTGGCAAATGTGTGCTTTCACGCTTTTTCTTTAATCTTCTGAATATTTAAAATGTATCTCAAGGACAAGCAAAATTGCAGAGGTCGGGATTTCTATGGGGAAGAAGAAACAGTCTTTTCCATCAAACTGTTCAAATTAAGACCAGGATTAACACCAGAATCATGACCATTGACTCTTGGGCAGCAGAAGAAATATTCCTAAAAAGATTGCTGTTAAAAGTTCTGTAATATAATGATATACAGCAATTATATAATTATGTAGTGTGAGTAAAAGTGTTCAATGTGCATTAGATTTTTTTGGACATCTTATCGAGTTTGGCCTCTATCGAGCTCTGCGTTGCACGCTCCTGTCCGTACATTATGTGCTGCTTAATTCCCCTCCTCGAACAGAGTCACCAGCTTAGTGAGCTGACTTTTCTTCTCTGCGACAATGGCACCTGAGAGGGGGAGGTTCGAGTGAGGGGCCCGGAAAAGGGGGGCGACGTGGAAGGGTAGATCGCTCTTCGCCGCACTCCTTGCACTGTTACATTGCCACCTTTTTTCTAATTAGAGCGTGCTGTGTCTTCGAAATTCTGCTATTCTTTTTTCAATATATGTATCTCGTCATCATAACAAGAATAATAGCACATTTGCTATACTTTTCCCACAATAATACATGCTGCTGTGCATTTTTATATTTCATTGTCATCAATGTATTTTGATTATTGTATAAGGGTATTACATATAGTTGCAAATGTATAGTGTTTACAGTGTTCATTTTCCAATACACAGCACAAAATTGTTTTCATAAATTTATATTGTTGTAACAGAAGATGACCGACTCGTTTGTATTTTCAAATGAAGAAAGTACAGCAAAGAAAGCACAGAGTTTTTGAAGAGCCGGTTTTACCTTTAACATTTGATTATCATTTGATGCATTTTTGGTAGTGAAATGTGTGACCTAAAACGAAGAATTTTTTTTTAATTTTTTTGAGGAAAAACAGTATACAGTAGCAGCAGTGAAAAAGGCTTCCTTTAAATGTAAAATAAATGTCTGCAGATGTAAATGAGCAGACTTGAAAATAAAACTCTCTATTACTGAGAAAATACAGAATTTTTGATTTTTTGCTGATTAGAAAGTCTCTAAATGTTAAGATATGATTTAAATAAAACATGTTAAGTATTAGTAGTATTGATTATTACTATGCAAGAAATATTTTTAAATGAAATACAAATAACAACCACTGAGAATGCATGTCATTATCTGATGATATAATTACTTTCATTCATAATTTATCTGAATGAGTTCCTCAATGATTTCCTTCCAAAATAAATTCATATCTGGCAAAAGTTTAGGTTTATTACTTTTGTTTAAAGAACAGCCAACACTAAGCAGTCAGTCCCATGGTTGCTTGAAAGTAATTAATTATTTAAACCCCTCAAATCACAAAAAGAGGACGAACTGAAAAGGGGAAAGGTGTTATTTTATATGTAACAGGGCATATCAAATGCTAGATTGCTACTGTAATAAGCTCTGTTACTGTTAAAAAAAAACTTAATTAGTGTTGGTTTTCAGAATTTAACAAGTTTAATGTATATTAGTTATTATGGATGGCTTCTGCTGTGCTACAATTTAAATTATACTTATTTTCTCAATTCCAAAATTTTTTGTGAAGATGCTTCTTAGTGCTGTATGTACAAAAGTTATCTGATATTTAATATTATTTTTTATTGAACCTGCCTTTTGGTTTGTGAAGAACGTATTTAAAAGCTTATGAAAAACATAGCCTTTTGGAAAAGTCCCATAAACAGATAGGCCTAAATAAAAGCGAAAATGCAGCACGGCTGACAGTGTCGAACCTAATCTACTGATTCCTAGACAGCCTATATGACAGCTCACAATGTCGTGAAAAGTCAGCGTTATTCCTATGGGATCTTTTAGCAAACAAAGGACAATGCTGTAAGATTTCCGATGGGAAATAGGAGTTTGGCCGGAAGATTTGAGCAGGCCGCCGATTGATAATGTCAGTCAGCGGAGATATGAGTGTCATTTTAGTGAAGGCAAGATCAAAAAAAAAGACAGCATGTCATTTGGTTGCTTTGATACAGGATCGGAGTGAAGGATTGGGGGCTGGCAGCGAGCATGGGGTGTGTGTGTGTGTGTGTGTGTGTGTGTGTGTGTAACTTGTGCATGTGTTGGGATGGGATGAGGGGGGATTAAATTCTGTGAAGGACCTTTAGAGCCTTCTTTATAAGATCCAGGGGCGGCTGTACACTTGCTGCTTCCTTGCCCCACCGTGAGTCCCCCCCCTTTTAAAGGCCTACACGTGGATGGGAGAAGGTGATGGAGGATCGTTATGCCTTTCAGATGCCTGCTTTCCACAGGCCGAGCCGAACGCTGGACATGTCCACTGTGTCTCTTCCTTTCTAGAAACAGATGGGCAGAGAAGTGTGACAACCCCCAATCTGTCCACCAGCAGAAGTGCCCTCTGCTCCCTGTACCAGCGGAGTGGGACATTAGCGCAGCCGGCGAGTGGCGATTCCCCGCCTCCCTTCTCCACAGAGATGCTACCTAGCAAGGTCTGAAGGCATGGGAGAGCACCTCTGCCTGCCTGCCAGCCTGCCGCTGGAGTAAACGTTAGCTTGGCCAGAGGTCATAACCTGGGTGTCACTTGTTGCTGCTGCCGCTTTGTGAGGGCAATAGGATGCAACAGGGAAGTGGTTGGGTGTGTGGGGGGGTATTCCCCACATAGAAATAGCATACAAATAGAACAGCGGAGACGAAGGGAAAAAAAAACAACTTTATGCTGCATTATTTATCACCCTTTAATCAAGGCCAGCTGTGTGTGTAAACAGTTTTATGATGCTTTAATGAAACCATGCTGCTGTTCCTTGTGATCCGCCTCGGCAATCAAATTGCATAATTTGTGTTGTACACTCAGCCACCGTCTTGTACCGTAAACAGTGGCTCGGCAAACAGGCTGAGCTTAGAATGTGCCCCTTCTGCATGCTGCTGTAGTCGCACCACCCCTGTCTTGCTGGACGTCTCCGCTTATTTCTGGGCACAAACAGGCCAACTTTTCCGTAGTATGTGCCCCGGGGGTCACGCTCCTAAAGTGTCCTACTTTCCCCATTTGCGGACTGTCGGTGCCCTCGGTGCTGTTTGCCACTTGTTTGCCCTGGCCGGTCTACTTGTAAACACTGTGAGGAATAACTTTTTTGTTCCAGTTGCCCAATGGCCTTATTACGTTAAAAATGGCTACGACTGGGTCTCTGTAATCGTCCAACAATCCGTCATCTTGGGCTCTGAGCAAAATACAAGAAGGACGAGTTGAGAAGCAGTACGAGCGGTGTGTTCTCTTTCATCGGGGACCCAGAAGTGACCCCGTTTGGCATTGGGTTCAACAGCGGGACACTGCGAGACACACACTTAAGAGTGCAGCTTCCCAGGAAAAGCGTGCAAAGTGCATTTTACCCGAAAGCCCTCTGTGTTATAATGTTTTCATAAGTTATTCCTTTTGTGCTTTTTTATTCTTACATTGTGTGCTCAGAAAAGAAGCACTGAGCGCAAACTGTCGCATGTACACGTGAGAGTGATGCAATGCACGTGACGGCGAATAAACACAGGCCAGTGTAAACAATGTGACAGGCCTCTTTTAAATATTTACATTAGGCTGGTCATTAAAACCAACCAGTGAAGGAATGCTAACTAGGAACAAAAGGTGAAACTCGGAGGAACGATAAGGTCATTCCCACTGAATGAACACGGGGCGTTTCACAATCACAAGGCACGCGCATTTATCCTCTCATTACGAAGAGCTGAGTGAAAAGTGCATTTTATACCAAATTACTGTTCAGCTGAATTACCTGTTCGCTTGATGGTTAACGGCACCCTCCACGATAAGTTTGGTGGAAGTGGAAGTGCTAAAAAAAAAAAAAAACAGCTAGAGCGCAATGCAACCAAGGGGAAAGGCGTTGGGGCCTTACTGGACTACCATATCGACTGGACCAGGGCATGTGTGCCTCTTTATGGTAGTAAATGAATCGTCCCATCGCTGAACAAACAAACAAATGGCAAGAACCTCAAAAAATGCAAGAACAAACATTAAAAGAAAAAAAAAACCCTGCCTGTCTAGTCTCCATGTGACCCACCCCCACCCCTCCCCTCAGTACAGTCACTCTCATCTCCATGGAGATGCAAGGAAAGACAAACAAACAAACAAACAAACAGCAAGACAAAAATAGCCCGGGCTCCACATGCTCCTGGAGCTCCCTAGGCGCTCCGGTCTGCGGCGGCTAGGGGGGGTGGGGGGTTGAGGTGGGGAGGGCGGCTGCTTGGGAGCCAGGTACAATCCAGGCATGTCGGTAACAAACAAATACCCTTTATTTCCTCATCTCGGGGTTTGTCTCTGCGAGTCTGAACTGTCCTGCGTTATTTTTGGATGCGTGACTTATGTGGATACGTACACAACTCCAAACAAAACAGAAATTATCAAGGAAGAATGCAGAACGTGAAATGCAGAAGTATTACAACATGGAGAGCGGCTCAAACCAACAGAGGCACTTTTGTATCAGAAAGGTGCTCTTCCCTCCCCTGCAACAAGTCTGTGTGCAGTCAAAGGAAAGGAAAACAAACAAACACTCGCTGGCACTTCAAGCCTGGAAATTGGCAAAGCAAGTCCTTGGTGTCCTCATTGTTACACCTTGGGTGGTGTGGGGTTCATGTGCAGCAGCTCACACTTTTCGTGGAAACTTCTCCTGTCCTGGTTGTCAGTGACAAAGGGGGCTGCGTGTGGCACTCGGTGGACTGGTCCCTGAACTGGAAGACAGGCACTGCCATTCAGGAGCAGGGTCCCTCCAGTGTCTGTCCTGTGTCACCCTAGTGTCTCTCCAAGGCCCCTCCAGTGTCTGTCCTGTGTCTCTCCAGTGTCTGTTCTGTGTCTCTCCAGTGTCTGTCCAAGGCCCTGCCGGCATCTGTCCTGTGTCTCTCCAAGGCCCCTCCAGGGTCTGTCTTGTGTCTCTCCAGGGCCCCTCCAGTGTCTGTCCTGTGTCTCTCCAGGGCCCCTCGCACATCTGTCCTGTGTCTTCTCCAGGGCCCCTCGCGCGTCTGTCCTGTGTCTTCTCCAGGGCCCCTCGCGCGTCTGTCCTGTGTCACCCTAGTGTCTCTCCAAGGCCCCTCCAGTGTCTGTCCTGTGTCACCTGGTGTCTCTCCAAGGGCCCTCAGTATCTGTCCGGTGTCTGCCAAATGCACCACCACAGCTTACAGGCAGTAACTTTATCACACGTCTACATGCTGGGAGTAAATTACTCATGTGCTGCACACAGTTTGGAGGCATCCTGGCTCATACTTCCCCTCACTTTGGACACTATTCTTGTATTTTACAGAAAAGGGCGGAACAATTGAGCGGCAGTTTAAAGGAAAATGCGGCTGCTTGAAATACTGCAATGCTAAATAGCACAATGTGACACGATGAGTTTTTAAAGAAAAGCCGAACTTCACTGGGGTGTGAGCGCCTTCTTTTTTCTGCTCTTCATCGACTAGTTAAATTAATCGCGAGTTACACAGCTCGACCTTAAATACATTAACTGATAATACGACGTTTCAAGCGTCCACACACACTCGCTCGCTCGTCCATTGCCGCGCGCCCTTCTCTGTCCGCAGTTGCATAACGCACCTGGCCGTCTCAAGCACACGACCTTCGTCCTCCCAGCTCGCGCAGCGCAGGCGCTCAGAACGATGCGAGCGCGGGATGCACAAATGGGGCGCGGGAGCGGACGCGCACGTGCTGCCCCGCACACTGGCTCCAGCGTTCATTTACCGCCAGAATGCTGCTGAACATCTCGTAAGCCGTAAAAATGGGAGGACTCAGGATTCGGACCCGGGTTCGACAACCAGCCCAGGGGCCAGAAGTTAACTCATCGTCACTCAGACACAGCCTTTAGAGATCCTCGTTTAACCAAGAGGCTATTTATGTCTTTAATTTCTACTTTAGTCACAGCCCACCGAAACATGAACACTGACTTCATTTCCTCATGCTAAGGGCTTAAAGGATAAGGACAGAGAGACGGCACCCTGCTTTTGACCAAAAAAAAAAGAAAGAAAACGTGTCACTCTTCTATTAACACTGCCCATACTCTGTGTAATTTAATCAGCTAAATGAGCAATGTCTTCCATGCGGATTCATGAACAGTTTATCTTATTATAAAAAATTACAAGTTTTTAAATTACAGTTTTGCATTTTAGAAAAAAATATAACTAGGGCAATTTTTAACTATTAAAACTGAAAAAAATTGTTTTTACAACTGCACTAAGAGTACTATACAAAACAAAAAGTTATACTAAAGAAAATGTTATATGATGTTATTTCCAAGATAATCCGAAAAAGTAAACTGCTTTCGAGGTTTGGCTCTCTGTTTTTTTCCTCCCAACATCTGCTGCGCGGTGGATTTGTGTATTCTATGCAAAAAGAGGTGAAAAGACGAGAGTCCCTCGCGAGCGTCGGTCCGCGCGCGCTGTTATTGTGTTATTGTGTTCCAGCGCGCGGCAGACAGAAGCGGTGAGGCAGCGGGGGGGGGGGGGGGGGGTCGAGGTTGGTGTGTGGTAGTTGAGATTGTCGACGCGCACCTGTTTTAGATGAATTACGGTAGACTAAACTGTCCCCAACACATCTCCAACACAGACACAAGCCGAGTAATTCAACACTGATTTCTCTCCCAACGAGCGAGGGGGACGACACGACATGCCAAAAAGTGGAGCGAGAGCTATCGCCCGGACTTCTGGAAAGCGTACACACTGAATAAAAGAAGAAAGAGAGAAAAGACGAAGAAAGGGAAAAGTGGGAGCAGGGGGAACGGCGAAGAGAGACAACTGAAAGCTGTGTGCGCTTCGCTTTCGAACTTCCCGGAGCGCTGAGCGGCGTGCGGCGCGCGGCGGACATGCAGCCCCGCAGCTAGTGCACCATTGTTGAGAGTCAGCGCAGCGCTCAGAGTCAGACCCACTCCCACGGAGGACAGCGACGGAGCAGCGAGAGGCGGCACGGCAAGAACTCACCGAGAAAAGTGCCAAATGAGTGCGCCACATCGCTCTTAGAGCAACATTTGTGTTTCTTCGTGTTCCTCCTCTTCCTCCTCCTCCTCCTCTAGGCTCTTCTTCACGTTGCTTTTTGGGAATCGTTGGGACAATTCCGCAGAAGCTGGAAGTGAGCAATCCACATGGTCCAGCCGCTGCCGTGAAAGTTGACTTCTTCGCAGTCTCCTAACAGGTTGATACCTCGTCCCTTTCCGATTCAGTCATTAGCACCTCGAACCTCATCACCACACCAACTCTGACAGCTCTCTGCACATGAGCGCATGTAAACTTTTAGCTTTAAGGCTTAATGTTAATTTGTAACTTTTCCCCATTGTTACCAGCGCTATCAGCCATTGTTGTACTTATTCAAACTTTTTTTAGAAACGTACACGTAAAAAGAATTATTCATATATGCTCAGACGCGAGATTATTTGGCCTACTCTTACTTTTTTCAGCATCTTACTGAAATTCTTTAAGCTATTGATATCTGCGTCTTTTGAAAAGACGAAACAGTGCGAGAAGCCAGGCGCTCGGTCACGGATGGTAAGTGAATGAATCACTAAAATGTTTATCTAATTGTAAAGTTGAAACATTGAATTTTCTTTCGAACTGGCGCATGTATTCGGTCAAGTTGAGGCAGTTGAGGGCTCATGAAATTGTGAGTAATGTTGCGGTGCGGGAAACGGGGTGTTAGGGGCCCGTTCGGTCAATGGGGTGTCCATAGCGGGCATGGTGGTGGCGAAGGACGCTAGAGTACCAGACTGTAACATGTGGTAAGTGTGTGTGTCTGTGTGTATCTCTCTCTCTCTCTCTCACTCTCTCTCGCTCTCTCTCTGTGTGTGTGAACTCGGACCGTGTGTCGTCTGAGCTGTGAAATGAGTTTTGGTCGATGGCTTAAAGTCAGAAGGGAACAATGGTACTCCACTGTGAGCGGCACTCCCGGCCCTGAGAAGCAGGCCTTGTCAGTGCGGTGAACGAGCGCAGGCAGAGAGGCAGCCTCGGCACCGGCCTCGCAAACCAGGCACGAACCACAGAACTGCTCGCGCTATACCCCTTCACATATTTCTGTGTTACCATGTATTTATTATTATTATTATTATTATTATTATTATTATTATTGTTATAAATAAAGCCTTTGTCCAAAGTGCCTTGGACTGGAGACAGAGAACTTTACAGATGTATGTACCCGTTTGGACAGCAGAGTACTGGCCCAGTCCAGATACAGATACCCAGACCAGAGCAAGGCAGGGTTATTACAGCAGGCATTGAATCAAACAATGATTGATTGAAGTGACTAGATAATATTAAAAGTTTACTGTAAAGTTGGCAGTTGTAGCTGGCTGCCCGCAGCGCATATGAATGCATTCGACCATCAGCTGTATTAAGGGCAGTTCCTTGAGAAGCAGAACCTGTTTGGGGAACTTTCTTACAGTGCTCGGCGACACAGGTGGTGCCGCTGGCGCGCGGTGCGCGTGGCGGAGAGCGCTCTGCTCACGTGCGAGTGCGGACGGTGCTGAGTTGCGCGCGCTCGGGCTGCGCTAGGCGGGACGAGGGGCCGCTTTTCGAGTGGACGGGAGAACACCGGGTGGCTGGAACAGCCAGAAACTACCCGAAATTAAACAGAGCGACTGCTTTCCGCAGCAAACTAAGATTTGGGTAACTTTACACACACGTTCGGAATCAAAAGTAGCAAGAACGGGGAGTTTAGTTGCTGAACTTCGTGGCGTCCACCGTGCAACGTGAAGCACTTGTACGGGGAAAATAATAGTCGGAGGAAGCACTCGGGGTTACATGATGAATGTCGTAGCCTGGCGCTGAGATAAAATTTACAATAATAGAGAATTAACGGCAAAATACATGTCGATGTAGGTGTGGCGTCGTGTCGGGTTTGAGCGCTTAATTGTGCGTAAACTAGCAGAGATATTTCGTTTCTAATTTTGTATTGTTTGCGTCCAAGAAGTATGTGTTTGTGTTTTTACACGGAAATGGAAGGACTTTCTGTATTCGACAGCACGGGAAAAAAGTGTGAAGCCTTCAGAAATTTCGGGGACAAGTTTTCCCTTATTCCAAACGAAGTAGATCTTCACTGATTCTAATGAGCGCTTCCTTACTAATTTTAACAAACACCGGCGTCAGCATGTGACCATTTCTAAATATGTTTTACCATTAACGTTTGAAATGTTTGTTTTGTTTTTGTTATGCCGATAAGTGTGGCGAAATGCGCTGCTTTATGTATTTGAAGAACAATTTGTTTTATGTGTCCTGTGTGATTAAGGGACACAAAGAAACGTTCAATATAAATAATGCATTTAAACGGTTACAAATATTAAACCGGTAACAGAGCAAAAGTTGTATCATGAAAAATGTCCACCAGCATCTCGTAGGTGACTATATATTTTTTGCTTTCGGAACATTTACACGCGAAGAGCTTTCCGCCTTTTCCCGAATATATTTTACTGTCCTTTCCACTCGGGAAAATGGGAGATAATTCTTTCTTTCTTTCTTTCTTTCTTTCTTTCTTTCTTTCTTTCTTTCTTTCTTTCTTTCTTATTGCTGTGGCGGGAGAAGCTGTTAGCTGCGTGGTTCACAGTCGGGTCGGTATAAGTTCGGGACGTTTCTCGTTACACCACAATTTACCTGCTTCCTATCATCTAGCCTCCCCGACAAAGTTTTTTTTTTTTGTTTGTTTAAAAATAGCATTAATAAAATGTAACGTTAAATGAAGTCCTGTTTCTTTTCAACTCCATGAAATGGGCCGCTATTCCTAAAGGCTGCGTTTCTGTAGCTAAATTTTAAAATACCACTTTTCGGATTTTAGCTAAAATATTTTAGGTGACATTTGGAATTAATTCTGCCGACATTGCTAATACACTCTGACATGGATGTGCACATAACATGAAATATGTCATTTTCATTGCTCATTTGTTGGACATGGACTGCTAAATCACAAGTGAAAAACATCTGTATTTAAAAGTGAAATTGATTTTGATTGTACAGCATCGTCAAGAGTGTTTACTCTACAAAACATTTTCAGCTCCTATGAAACTCCTGTGATTTATTTCCTACTGAGTGAAATTACTGGAAATTAGTTATGTCAGCCCTGAGATTGTCTAGATATTGCAGGTGTTCATTTAAAAGGCATTTAGACATCCCCTCTTTAATTTTTATACTTTTTAGTTTGTTTATGTACAAGTGCAGGAGAGATTGGGAAAAAAGAAAGGCTCAGAGCCACAAATGGTGTCTCGTTCCCTGTGTCTGCGGGAAAGTTTGGGAACACCACTTTCCAGGGACAAGAAGCCCTTCTGCCGAGACACTAAACGGGGTGATGGCAGGCAGGAAGCTTGACAATGTCAAAAAATACCCCTTTCACGCTCTTGTAGTGTTCTAACCGCTGCAAAGAGAAGACCTCACACCTTCTTCTTACTTGGAAGTTCATCAGTTCCTCTTCTTTTCGTCGTACTGCATTACTTGAAATCCATTGCCTTCATACAATTTTTGGGATTCTCTTTCATGCCTGTGGGGTCTAGAGGTGTGTTAATTTTCTCCGTTGAATTGATAGACCATAAAAGGGCACAATCTGTGTCTCTGATAGACCGTAAAAGGACAGACTGCGCGTCTCCCAGGGTCTCTTACAGTGGTTTAAGGGGAAAAAAAGGCAGAGATGATTTATTCATGAAGAACATGAAGTTTAAGTGTGATGGTACACTTGTTTTGCATTTGGACTGGGGTTCTTGGGAGGGGGGGGCTTGGGGCGAAGGGCAAGAGAGCTGATGTAGAGGGAGATGAAGTGAAAGGATTAGATGCTGCATGGGTCACCTGGTCGTCACAGACACACAAGACCAGAATTGGATATTTTTAATCAAGTTTGATAAACCTTTTATCTTTGACACTTTTTGTGTGCATTTCTGGTTAATATTTATGTATTCCTTAAGTTTGGGCTTTAGAAGACTTTTTTCTTTGCAAAAATTAAAATCTCTTTGGCACAATGTTTTCCTATTAAAAGCATTTATGTGTAGAGGAGGGTGTAGTGTGTGTATGTGTGCGCGTGTGTGGGTGAGTGAGTGTGAGAATGAGCTCTCTAATTTCAAATGTGATTCTTTTTTGTTAAGTGCCCTGTACGTGCAGTTTCGGTTATAATGTCCCGAGTTTAATATGGTGAATGCTCTTTAAAAGGACTTGGTTCTTCTGCTGCCTGTCAAACCTTTCAGAAATGATTTTGGAAATTTGACTGAGTGCACTTTCTATATAAGTGTGTATAAAATGCATGTGATTCAGCTGGTGCTGAAATTGACACAGGATATGTATGTCCTCGAGATGCACTACATTGATAATTGTTGTGATGCACCCAGACATGAGAAGTTACGAGTTTTTAAAACTTTCAGATTTTTTTTTGAAAAACTTGGATTGAAATTTTACGGTCCAATTTTTCTTGATTTGTTAACTTTTTCTGTGACCATAAATCCAAGCCAATTTCTTTAAAAGATAATTAAACATTTGGTTTTAATTGAATGTGTTGTTTGGAAACTTGATGGCTGAAATTTTCTTGAAGTATAGATTGTGCATGTTTTTTCATCATTGAGAGCTGATTTTGCTGCTTGCTATCTAGTGGTGTCATTTGCTCCATTGCAAACCTAGGAACCTTAAACAGTTGTATGGCGTAGATGCAAAGATTATGGTGTTTTATTATCCAAATGGAACATTGTGCTTGTCTTAATCTATTGAAGAGACAAGAAATCATCAGTTTGGGGAAAAAGAAAAGATAAAGGAAAAAATAATCACTGTAATCCAGAAAGTACAATTAATCCTATTAAAAAAGGGTTTGAATTTTTTTTCCTTCTTCTAAGGGATTGAAGTAGGACATCTGTAAGGGTTGTAGTTTGGAGAGAAGCAGTGGATACCTTTTTCTAAAAAAAATTTTATTTTACTTATGGGACAGTACTTTTTCATGACTGGACTGCCTTTTGGGAGAGATCAGGGTTGAGGTCATAGCTTATGTGTCAGGAGGATTGTAACGTTTAATTAAGCAATCACATGTTCGAAAAAGATAGATAGATAGATAGATAGATAGATAGATAGATAGATAGATGTCCAAAAAAGTTAGAGGGGCATTTGTTGCATATGTAAACACCTAAAAATTCAAGGGTGAAAATCAGGTGCCTGTACATATTGAAAGAAATATTGCATGTTTTTCAGAATATCCTCTGTCACTGAAAACTTCTGTGTTTGTTTTTTGGGGCGTGGACTACAGGAAGCTGGGCGTAGTGCTGTATTAGCATTGCCTTTCAGTTGGGAGGTGATGAATTTCTTAAAGAATGACCCCGAGCGCTGAGAAAAGAGAGGAAAGACCTATTTCCGATGAGCTCTGGAGGAAAGTTGCTGAAGAAAGGCAGGGTGTCCAGCGGACGGAAATGACACTGCGGAGCCGAGGGTGTTGGTCGTTATTCTTTGTGTCCATTAGCTAAACCTCCCTGGAGAGGGCTTGGCAGGCTGCACTTCTCTTTATGGCTTGTTATTGGAGCTGAAGGTGCGGATAGCAGCTAAGGATCGGCCTTTGCTGGGGACAGCGTGCTGCTCAGATCTGCCAGCGACCCAACAGCCAAGGGGCCTGCTACCAGCAAGGGCAGCAGGAGCTGCTGATTTGTTCCCCTGCCTAAAGAAGTGCCTTGAAGTGGATGGGAGTCCTTACCCCTCCTCCCTGCGATCACCTCCATCGGTCCCCCAAAACAGCCCGCTTAAGTCCCTTGGTGGCCTCTCTTTTCCTCCGGCCCCTCGGCACACAGCCTGCGGTGCCGCCGGCTGCGTGAGGAACTTCTCTGTTTGAGTTGATTTGGCATTAATCAATGCGGAATTCTGAAATGGTGTCTTCTGGGATGGCATCTTCAGCCATAAACTGATCCCAACGGTCAGCAATGCCTCTGCTAACTTTGCATTCCACTTGACAGCTGTATTTGTGTTATGGATTTTCTTTCAATCCGGCTGCCTTATTCCACTCGTTCCCCCCATGCCGCTTCCCTTCATAAGGTCTTCATAACATGGCTTTTGTATATTTTAAAACCCCAGCAGGGAAAAAAATTGACAGCCCAGCACATCTATCAACACAGGGACAGAGTAGCCGAAATCATAAAAGCTCTGTTTTAAACAAAATCTGACAACTTCTTGAAGTGTTTTATATGGCTAAAAATGCTAGAGATGTACGGATGAAGCTGGAGCAAAGCAGTTTTGAGTGCAACTTAACACACCGCATAAACTTGTCAGTGCGGCAACACGTTCCACTTGTCTTAAAACACAGTTCCATCTGTGTCGACAAGATGTCTGCTGTGGAAAAATGATTTGCACTAAAACCTTAAACGCTGTATTTGAATGTAGGGCATTGGCTGCAGGTTCACAGATTGAAAACACTTAAATTTTCAAATTGCCCGAAACATGGAAGTCCAGTAGCTTATTTCCCATTTCAGTCTGTCACGACGAGGTCTGTTTCAGACATGCCATTTGCGTTGAAGGGCTTTACATTCTGTCCTGAATGCCCCCCCTCCCCACCGTGCAAACAGTGAAATTCACATCACAGCAGCCGATGGTGAGGAACCTTGCCTGGTCTTTAAATCCTAATGTGGCCCCAGCGGTCAGAAGGTGCAGGGAGTGCGTTCCACAAGAGCTGCTGGTGCTGCGCTGTACGCCTTGATAAATCCTCATGCTGCAGGGTTGCCATATGAGTAATAACCATATAAATGCATCTCATTTTCATTTCGGTAATCCGGAAAGTATCAGCCGACTTGGATGTATTGGTTCCTTTTATGGTATTAGTAATGGCTAACAAGGGATGTCTGCTTATGTTATTTGCATTTGAAACAGTCAAATGTGATACATCTTCTGACCGAATTATCTCCCATTAGTGTAAAACAAAACGAGATCTGTGTCAGTATTTCAGTTGCGCTTTCCCCCATTTTTATCCACCGTGTTAAGTGAGTGAATACAGCTAAGAGCATTCAGTCAGTTTAGTTTAAAAGATTCTTTGGTGAGTTCCAAAGTTTTTAATTCATTTTAATGATGTGATACTGCCGAAGCTCTGCCGACAAAAGCACTTTCCACCTGTTCTCAGTTCTTTTGTGCGGGTTTGGGTTGAGGTTTCCTAGCAAAGCCCGTCTCGACGCAGCTCTCCGGTGACAGCGGGATGGGGAGCTGTAGCCCTGGCGCTACAGTGGCATCTTGCTTGCAGCAGTTTTGCAGTCTGTCTTCTGGGCTTGAAGTGGATATTGCCCATCAAATGTGTTTATCAAGCAGTGGTGGACAGTGAACATGTGAGCAGAGAGAAAAGTGTCTTATAATAACTTGATGTTGTCTTAGATATCATGAAGGAACTTTGTGTAATTCCAGCATTGCTCAGAATGTTAAAATAATTGCAAAGCCATGATTTGCTTGTAGAGAAATAAGCAACGGAAGTAAAATTCCCTTAGTACCTAAACATGGACACCTGTTCCCAAACTGTACAGTGGACATACTTTGCGCATTTTCCAGAGCAGCATAAATGCAGAATCCTTCATGGTAAAATGTAAATAATTTGAAGCATTTCCGAAAAGAACGTTTTTGTTTTGACATGACCCGAGTCCTTCTTTACCGTGCTTCTGGTGCTTTGTAGCTGTTATGTTCTACGCAGGGTTTAATCTGGAGAAAAGTATGTTTTCCGCTTCCTCCTGAATTTGAATGACCTTCTCTAATGTGTTGCAGTGAACGGACGTGCCAAGAGGCTGAATGCAGATTTATTCATTTATTTTATTCACAATCGTCTCTGAGACTCTGTCTGTCTTGGGGGCAAGCCTACAACTGTCGGGTCATGCTGCTTTTAGCTCCCGACTCACAGCCTGTGGACATTGTTGACCAAGAGACATCTGCCACTATATTATCCACAGCTGTTTTCTGAATAATTGTGTTTTTTATGTCTTTCTTCCTTTCTCTCCTTCCTGCTTAAAGGGAGGTGGCGCAGTGGCTCTGGCATTTTCTTCGGCCCGACGTGTGGGCTGCAGCACACAGATCCTTCCCTGGGGGGATTTGTCCAGTGTGCCGGTGTGTTGCCTTCTCCGGTCACCGGTGGCTGACATTTGTAAAAGGATTTGCTATTGGCATCCCTCTTCCCTGGGAAATAAACTGCCCCTAAACCCCCAGGATTACCGTGTCTATCTACGAGACCTTCAGAGGAGTGAATTAGTCATTTTTAAGAAAGGGTAAAGGGGGAAAAAGTTTTGCGGTGTGATGCAATCTTTGCAGCCTCTGTTGTTTTACGCTTGTAGAGGAAAGCAGAATATGGTGTCACTTTTGTTTCCATCACTGCGGTGTCTTCCCTAATATTCTACACTTTGAGTAGCTCTTCTCTACATTAGGGTGCTCTTCTAATGGGATTTTTTTTTTTTCCTGAAAAAGGTTCAGAAAAACTGAAATATTTTTCTGGTTTTTATTTTTAATTGCCACTGTTTTCTTTGCTAGAGCAACAGTTTTTTGGCGAAAGTATGATGATAAAAGTTGTTAAACGTGTGTCTTGTGGTCATCGTGAAGCAGGTTTGAAATTGCGACAGCCAACAATGTGGATATTCCTCCGGCTTCTGCTAATAAAGGTAGCTGGGCCACTCAGCCTGACCACAGCGGTCTCCTGGGGGCTGTCGCATTTAAATTTTTTCCCCAAAGGGAGCAAGCGGGGAGGAAAAGGAGAAAAAGAAAGGGACGTGGCGCTAGGTGACTAGCGGGCGCTCTCTGATCGGTGCGCACAAGCTCCCTTTTCTTGGGGCTGCTTGTGCTCTCCAGGAGACAACCCCCCCTTTCTTCCCTGCCGCTTTTGCTTTTGTCCCACTGCCTTTTGTGTGCTTCTCCTGTGTTTCCCTCCTGAACCAAAAAAAGGAAAAAAAAAGCTTGAGCACTGGGGCCAGTGAGAGCGCATCTAGTGCGAGACCCATGTTTTGTAGACTGAAACCAGTTTTTCCTCACTTTTTGTGCTGCTGAATTAAACACACTGTTTAAGTGCAGGCTGCTGTGTCCTTTTTATTGTATTAAAACTGAAGGCGGGTTGAAGTGATGCAGCCTTTATCAATTTATTGTAACACAAGGTATTCCTGTGAAGGCACCTTCCCCTTTCTGCTAATTAGCCGCTGCTTCATCTTTCAGTATGTGGTGGAAACGCGCTGAGCGGCTTCATGAAAAGCAGTACTCGTTGGCAAACAATTCATGTTCATTTTTTTGCGGGACTCTCGGAATACGCATGTATTTTTTAATTTATTTTAAAATAAAGTGTGCTTAATTAAAAAAAAAGTTCTTTGTCATACTGCAGTTATCGTTTTAGACATATTTTGCCTGGTTGACAAGGTGTCATAAATATCCAGTAAATATTAAGAGAAGAATTTTTGTTTTTTTTTTTACTTTGAAAATTGTAAAATATCCAAAAGATGTATGAGTAAAGAAAAAATGAAATTGAAGGGGATGGTAAATATGTGTTTTGGGAAACTTTTTAAATTATATGATGGGATTTAGAATTGGTAAAGCAGCCTGTGCATTAAATCAATTTTACCTGTACAGGTTACCTGTAAAATTCCGAAGAAAATACAATTTTGAAAATCCCTGGAATTGGCATTGTAGTATTAAATATAATTGTGTAGTTTAATCCAACCTTGCGTAAATGAAAGCAAAAATAAAATGTTAAAACCAATTTAAATCTTTTTAATTAAATGTTTAAGTGAATTTAATGCCCTTGCTTTATAGAGTGGAAGTAACGGTGAACTTAGTTGCTAATATTTGTCTTTTGGAAAGTTGGGAATGCCATCTTGGGGAAAATTGTGTTTTGAAGCTTTGATTAGGCACACTGAGAAACTTACGGTAGAGGGCTCTGCATTCGCTTCTTTCTTCCTTTCTTTAAACCTCCTTTTTTTCCCCTTTTTTAAAGAGGTTCCTATTGAAGTATTTACAGTCTGCTAGTAATGGAGAAAACACAAATGTAGTTTTCTTCAAGGACCAACGACATTTATTAGAAGCCTTAAAGAAGCCTTCGACTCTTGGAAAACAATATTCATAGTGAAATATTAGAGAAAGCAAGCCCATTGGAGTGTGAAGGTCACTTTTATTTTATGCGATGTGTGTCACTAATTTGCTGCTTCTTGGTTGTACTTATGTTGGAGCGGTGAAAGGGTCAGGAACAAACAGCTCTTGCTGGGTGCGGGGTTACAAGGGTGGGGGCAAGACTTATTGAAAACTTGGCATCCTTCACCACTGAGAGCCAGATGTATTTGTTGAGCATTTTTCGAGGGCTTTGTCAAAGTTTACCGAAAAACTTCCTGACATGTCGGTCGGCATGTCTCCCGGGTTCCGTGCCCAGGAGCCGAACAACATTTGTGTGTTTGCTGCTAGCGTGCTGTCACCGGTACCTAGTGAGGCTTTGCAGTCTCTTCGGAGATTCACTCCCCCGGTCTGGGAGGGGAATATTCCAGAAGCTGTGCCACGGCTAATTTCTGAAAGGCAGTCCTGACTTTTCCCCAGAACGGCGTCTTTTCATCCGCTCCTCAGACGAAATTACGCGGCCCTGTGGAAGATCGTTTTTCAGTGGCTCAACGCTGTGGTTTTGAGACTTCCCCTCATTTATTAGCATATTGTCAGAATGAAACGGCCTTGCATTCTCATGCTTAATGGCTTGTAGGCACTTGTAATGCCACCAATTTGAACCCGAGTGTAAGAGGTCAAGTTCAAGCCTGAGGATGTGTTATATTTTCTTTCCAACCCCAAATTTATTAGTGTGCCCAACAGGGACCGGAATGAAGGTGTAATTTGGCATCCCAAATTTTAATGTCTCTGCCTCTCTCTCTCTCTCTCTCTCTCTCTCTCTCTCTCTCTCTCTCTCTCTCTCTCTCTGTCCTGTCTCTCCTTTCCTCACTCCATCCATCTTTTTTCTCCTCAGGGTTAATTGTTTAGGAAATTGATAGTTCTTTTCAAGTAATTGTGGCTGTGAGAATTTGAGTTCCTGCTGTGACAGGCTGCCGTGGTTCCGATTCCGACAGAATGACAAGTTAGAATGGGGGGTTGGGGCTGAAGTGAGGGGGCAGGGGAGGAACACCATGAGGTGACCGCATTAAAGCTGATGCTGACGTGATTGATTGCAAGTCCTGATCTTCCACGGTGCAATCAGCGCTACCCGATCGTTCGATAAATTGGCTAATCATGATAATTGACGAGGCTCCCTCTGGACTTTTGGTACAGTCACAGATGGTCACTGACAGGGTGCTCAGCCGCGCAGGTGCCCTTGGGCCGTGGAGTGGCACGCACATCATCTACACGGCCCCTCCCAGCAATGCTGCTGGTTTTCCACTGCTGCTGTAACTATGTCCGCTTCTTTCCTGCACTTTGGGATATATAGATCAACATGGTGCAATGCAACGGTACCCAAGCATCCTCTGACCCGAGGTGACATCCCTCCGGCATTGCCACTGAGATGCTTAAGAACTATTTTGTTTTGGTCTAAGTGTCATCTTAGTGTGAGAGTTAGCTCTGAGTGTCAGGAGGTGAAAAGTACAGGACAGCCGATGTTCATGCCAATTGGTGTAAGTGCTAGCGGCCTCAGAGGTCACACCACTGAGATTCTGTCCCCAGCCCCTTCCCAGTCCGCTGTCAGGAGTTTGGGTTTCTCAGTCTTGGACCATGGCCTTAAAATGGAGGGATATCTTTTAGCTTGCTTTAAAAAATAAATAAAATGTGAAATTCTGTCTCAGTATCGCTGAAGCCATTTTTTTATTCAGATGTTTAGTCTACATTAACATTGGGATTAGGTTTATTTGTCAAGGTTGTCTAGCCAAGAACACAAAGGGCAGTATCCATCACAACGTGTTAGCATCCATGACGCTTTGTGCTTCAGCTGGACTCCCAGTCTTGAGAACGATTTCAAGAGAACCTCTCTGGCCTTGCATGACGACAATTTTATTATCTGCTGAAACTTTTCGCAAAGAATTCTGTCAAATTCCCACAGGTCTACGGCAGCTCCCTTCATGTTTGTTACTGCATTAACACAGAATCTCCTAGTAACCTTTCAGGCAAATGAGAGATGGACTGAATTAAGATTTTTAACAACCAAATTCCATGTAGTCCCCCCCCCCCCCCCCCAAATTTAATGTTGACTTTTTGGCCTTCCTTTATAAGTGTGCAGTTAGAGCTGGGGTCGACCTTGCATATAAAAGGAGATTAAAAAATGCTCGCCCACTGTGTTGGAAGTTTTCTGGCCTTGAATCCATGTTCACTGGGGGCCACACCTGGGACCTGATATTGGGGTGCATCTCAGATGCTTGAACCCTTTTTAGCGATGGAAATCTCGTGATAGCAGCATGCAGTGATTTAATTCTATCAGTCCTCCGTCTCTCTCTCTGCCCTCCCTCCTCCCCCCTCCCCGGCCCCCCTCTCTCCCCCTGCTTTTAATGAGAATGTGTTAACGAGAGTGAGAGATCTTTTGGGTATAGCACAATTTATCAGAAAGGCGTGGGTTTGAAAAAAAAAGCCCTTCAAAGAAATTCTATTCTTCTTATTTTTAATGTTTGATGAGACATTGAAAAGTTTTATAACGTCATGCTGTCTGAACAGTGCAGAACACAGGGAAGCGTCTAATCACTCTTCACAGAAAAATGACTTCCAACCAGATTTAATTAACTGATAAGAGGGGCTTCAAATTAATTTTTCAAGGATGTTAGATTTTGATTAAGAAACTCCTAAAAGAAATAGACGAATAATCAATTTTTTAATCAACTTACTCAAATGGTAACTGGTTAATATGGTAATTCTGGCAATTAGGCCAAATATTGTAGAGCAGCAGTTTCAATGCATCCCCTTAAAGGAATTATAATATCTTTACATCTAATTATCATGGTTATTTAATTTTTTTGTGTGGCTACCTCTCAATTTCAGTATTCATTTTATCATCTTCTATTAGAGTTCCATTCAAATGAGAAGTTGGAAACCTTAATAAAATGAAACTTTCTGAAAACGGAAGCCTGAATGGACACTTTCACTAAATCCTTATTGGAGGTGTGTCTGGGGGGCTGGGCTGGTGAAGGGAAAGTGTTTAAAATGAATCTCTTCTCTATTTAAAGCAGAAATTGTTTAGCTTTTTTTGAAAATTTTAATGTTTCTCATAATTTATTCCTCTTCTTTTGTGAATTAATGGGACCGAGCTGTTATTACTCACCGATTATTCAGAATGGGTGTATTTTTGCAAAGCGATATGGAGAAGAAATTCTATGAAAATATTCTAATGAAGAGAAATGCAAAATTCTCCATATGATGATACTGAAGGAAATTTCTACCTTTAAAGAATTCTTTCAGGCACAGCAAAAAAGAAAAGCTTACACAGATTCCCAGTGTCTTGGAAGGGTGCAAAATGGGAGAGAATGTGGTAAAGGTGTTGCTGCCAGCATTCCAGCTCACTCGTTGAGGTGCACGTGACGAACGGCAAATGAAGGACGGCTGTCCAAGAAGAGAGGCACTGGAATGTTAACGCCAGCTTGTGTGCTTCTGTCGGTCTTTGGCCATAGTTTGTCCTCTCCTGTACAGTGACAGGCACTTTGTAAAAATGCTGGTTTCTAGAACATTGTCTGTTCGAGCCTCCAGCATGAGCTGCTGTTGTACCCCTGAGCACAACGTCAGTACATTTCTTGCTATGAAATGGAAAGTGTAGGGAAAAAATAAAAATAGTAATGTCACCTCTGTCACACTGGATAAGAGACTATCAGGTAATTCACATAGTTAATAATAATAATAAGTAATAACAACAGCAACTCCTTTTCAATTTTAAAGCATTTGGATGCCCTTCACTTCTATATGATACAAATTAAAAGGGAATATTCATCTTACACAGATACATTTGGGAACATGAGACACTTAATATTTAGAAAGGCACAGGTTTTAAAGTGTGACATTGTTTTCCGTCTCAATTCACACAAGTGGCTTTCAAATAGCGCACACTGGCAAAAACTCAATATTGAACATAGATATTCAATTAGCTAAACTCATTAGCAAAACTTGGCGATTGTTGTTGTTTTTTTCCCCTCCCTGGCTCTGAATCAATGGTTTTGATATGCTAATTAGTGAGTAATTTAATTTCAAAAGGCCGCAATTAACAGCGGCGTTGTGGACACGATGAAGTTAAGCAGCGTAATCTAATTTGCATTAGTAACGAGCAGGGAGTAATTAGGGGACTAATTAGACACTTCAGACAGCACTTGTGTTTACTTTCTTAATGAAGTGGAGTTTTTCGAGGAAGCCGCCGACATGTGCCAAGCGCCAGAGCCCTGACAGGGAAGCTGGCACTGGAGGGGAGTGGCATATGGGTTACAGATTGGCTCTAATTACACAGCCGGTACCAGTCAGGTTCACAGGCGGCACCATGTGTCGCCGGCCCACCGTTCACTCTCAAGTAGCAATCGAAAGGCCCCTCTTTGGCTCATTAGTAGATGCTGCGTGGACGGGAGCCTTTGACCGGCACACGTGTCAACAGCAGCAGGAAGAGAGAGGGCCGTGCCGCGGAGGCCCGTGTGCTGAGCTGACGCCGAACACCTGACGAATTTTCCTCACGAGAAGTGAAAAGAGGCATTTGCTGCAGGTCAGGTGGACATGGCACTGTGCGTCCTTTTGTAACCGTGTGCTGAAATTTTTACGATGACGTGCACGTTTTCCCCTCGCAGTGCTTTTTTGTCCTAATCCATACAGCAGATGTCCTCTCCATTCTGAGACCATGGAAAGTTTTTTCTTTCTTTTTTTTCCAATAAATTTCCCTCTTTCCTTGTCCCTTTGGAAGGAAAAGCAGCTCTTTGCTGTGGTGGCGCTGAGGAGATGTCGTGAAACGAGGGAAGAGGCCGCCGACACGCTTTCGAGGACTCGTACTTTGTAAGAGCTTGGCTCATTAGATGGAAAGTACCTACTGCTGCGCATACAGAATGATGGTATTCCACCAAAAATGGCCGAGGGAGGCTTTTAGGGTGACTGCTGCCTTCCCTTTTTCTTCTCTTTTGCCTCGGCTGTATATTTTCCCTCTCTTTTTGGGAGCAACGGGACTCTTTGATTAAAGGTTCATGGCTGTTTGGCCATGGGCTCAGTAAACAAGGTGGTCAGTGTTTTTTCAGCCGCTGCGTCAATACGAAACCCTGCTTGTCTTTAGTAACCAGGCAGCTGGCAAACATTCCGCCGCCTTTTCCAGGCTTTGTCCACCAAGCAAGTATAAATTATAGCCTTGCTTTTGTTGGGAATTAATAGTCTTAAAGAGACCATGCACATATTACTTTCTTGGGTGAGAAAGGAGAGTGGAACATCAGTTCAGGAGGGAAAAAAAAAACCAATTGCTTTCCCTCCTACATGGGCTTTTATTTAAAGTTTTATATTTTTGCAGTGTTCACTGAAACTTTGGGTGATGCAAATGGAAGGCTCCATTAAGTTTGTGTGAGGGCAACACGTGAAGCCAAGTGTGCCAGGGAGTTGAAATGGTGGTCACATCACCTCGAAAGGGCCTCTTCAGATATTCTCAAATGATTTCATTTTTGTTTCCGCGTCCAGTTAAACTGAGTGGGTGTGGCTCTAGGTGAAGGAAAGGGCAGCTTTGATGGGCGGGTTTGAAGTGCGTGGGATTAAGGCTCCATATTTGCGAGGGGCTGCTGCCCGTGGATGCTAAAACTCTTCCATATGGCCCGGCAGCAGACCACTACTTAAATAATAGCAAAACTGCTGCCGGTTGTCCCCCACCACGTGCACGTTTGCATCGTAAAATGCTATACCATATTTCCTTATGGCTTTTTTTTTTTTTTTTTTTAATTGTGGTTATTTTTATGTGTCCCTTGGCAGTGGCCCAAAGTGAATTTACATGACACGTCTGATCTGGATCTGAAATTCGAAACTTTCTCGACGGGGCGGCTGTCAGTTTAACCGCTTTTTGAGATGCAGGAAAGTGTGTATGGCAAAGCCTAGGAATCAGCCCACGTCAGTAGTGAGTGGCCGCCGTAGCGCTGACGTGCCTGCGCACGTCGTGACACACACGAGGAGCTCATTAATGTGGCGAGCCATAGCAGCTCCCCAGTTCGAATTTGGCACCCTGGATGCTGCCTACTGTGAGGGGAGAACACACTCGAGGTGGGACTCGCCTTCCTGACACCCAGTACAAATACAGCTCCACATCCCTGCTCCGCAGTTTATGCACTGTCCGTTGCATTAGCTTTGGCAAATATTAAAAGTTTTTTTTTTTTTTTTTGGGGGGGGGTGTGAAAATGAAAATTGCAGAAAAGTTGAAAAGGATGAGGGCAAAAGGGAACTGTTTGTAGCTCTGCATCCACAGAAGCACCACGTGATACATGCTAGCTTGGCTTGCAGTATTTCTCTGTGCAGTAACATGGCAAGAGCCAGGTTAAGAAACAGGTTTACCCTAATGCTGTTAACTGGGCCATGTCCCCTAGTTCCCCTCTTAATGGGAGTCCAATGTGTGCACTGAATAAAGTGCGCCTCGGCACGTATGGGAGTCATAGGTGAAGATACCGAACATTTCTCCAACTTTCTCCTTAGAATAAAAAGGTTAGGGGCTTTGTGCTTTCCTGGAAATAAAAGAGCTTAGCAAATGGGGTCAACTTCCAGGTTAACAGGGCCAATGCGGATTTCATGGAAGTCACAGTGTGCCCTCCCCAGCTTCCCTTCATCCCCTGAATGGATGGCACGTTTTAATAGAAAGGCAAAATGTTATGTCTCTTTTAAGGATTTATACGCACTTGGTAAGTAATTTGAGGAGCTCGATAAATGTAATGTATTCATGTGCTGGAGAGACTGAGCCCTTTCGCCTAAAGCTCCCCCTTGACGATGAACACACACCCTTGCTTGCGCATAGATACTCATGTACACGCGTGCGCTTTCTCTTTTCTTTTTTTCCTTTTTTTTTTTTTAAAGATAGGGTTGGAATTTTGTTATTAATGGTAAACTGTACACCTAATTTTGCAGCTAGTTACAAATCTGCTAACCTTTTATCTTTCCTCCTCGTGGGTTTACAGCTGCTGTGAATGCATTTTTATGTTGCTGATGAATTTCAAAGACTATGAATATTCATTATCATCCAAGTAGGTGCTGTAAGTGGCTTGGTTTGTATTGACTGTTGCGTGTTGTTTAAGTACCTTTTTATTCGGTCAAGTTAAGGACCGCACCCGCTTTTTTGCTTTAATCTGAAGCAATTTGAATGGAAAGTGGTCCTTTTATGTGTGAACTGGTTGTGATTAAACTATCTGGTGAAGCCGCAATGGGCCTTATCGCCATGTTCAGTTCATCCCGACGAAGATAAAGTTTAGCTCGTGCTCTTTGTTGTAGTTTTGATGCTGCGCCTCTTGTCGTGAAGGTATGAAACGAGATTTCAAGGTCGGGCCGTGGAGGGGCCGAGAATATGAAAGGAAGCCTTTATATTTTTTGCGCCGGGATGAAAACGGGAATTTGGGGGGGAGCGGGGGGTTCTCGGCCGATTTTGGAAGAAGATTGTGGGGATTTAATGCGGCGCATTAACCTCTGTGCGCTTTATGGCTCTTCCACTGGCAGCCGAGTGCAGCGCACATGCAGCGTTAATTTATAAACCGCTCACTGGGCTGTGCTGTGCCAAACTTTAAGTTAAAATGGTAGGACATGGGTTCCTGGTGAGGTGAATGAATTACTTTTATTGATTAGCTTAACAGTTTGAGCACGAGCCAGTGTCGTTTCGCGAGCGCTCATGAAAGCGCCCCGCGAGGCTCGAGCTGAGCCCCTCTTGCCGGCAGTGGTGGGAAGCGCAGGCGTGCCTGGCCCCCTGGGAGCCGGAGGTGTGAGCCTGACTCACGGCTGCCAGTAACCTCCTGCGAGTCACAGTGGGCGTACTTGAAACGGCCTCGTATTTCGTGCATTTATGTACATGTTTGTGTATGCATCTATTTAGTGTTTTGTCACAATTTTCATGCAGTCGTGTCACCCACACGGAGAAAGGAGCAGCTGGGTGGAGCCATGTCACATCTGGGGCTGACACATGGGCGCGAACAAATAGCTGCTTTAGTGCACTCTATTATAGCGGAAATCATTTCATTAATATCCCGTTTATTAATGTTCATGCCCCGCTGTGGCTAATAAGCAGGCGAGAGTGATGGCATCTTTACGCTCCCATTAAATTGCCCTGATGCACTGGCGCTGAACAGGCCATTCACGAACCCCGAAACCTGCGCTTGGAGGCCCTTGGAGGGGAAGGCCAAGTAGGTAAAGGGGTGAAAAGTTCACGGGAGCCCAGCAGTGGCGTGACATCAGGTGGGGTGGGGAGACTCAAGGCTGCACCGAGCCCGCCTGCGGTTTTAATAGCTACGGGGCTTATGTTCCGGCCTTGTGCGAGCCCTGTAAGCGGTGGGGTGCTGCCTGGGGGTTCTCTTCATGCTGCCACTATGGAAGAATTGACTGCCAAGTGAACAAATGATTGACAGACCGTGGTCAACACCTCCAAGGCATTCCAGCGTTGGCTCCACACATAGCTGGTCCCTTTAACAAGCTAATTCTTTTATTTTCTTTTCATTTTAATTGGCTGTGCTCTCATTTACAGTTTGTAATAAACGTCTTATCGGCTGGAAAAGTGTTGCTGTGGTGGCTTCCTAGTTAATACCTAAAGTGAATTAAAGCTATCTGCGGGTTTGGACATGCCACAATGAAGGCGGCACACCTATTTTTACACAGGCGATAGCTGCGAACCTGACGGAGGCTCCAACATGCTATCTATTAATTAGCTTTTCTTTGAGTAGGCCCTCATCCGCACGCATTCACGTCGACTCCAGCAGTCATTTCACTTCCTCGCGCTTTAATGTTGGAAGTCTCCTTTGTTCCCTCTTAAATAGCTGCCAAAAAATAAGTTTATGAAAAAAGTGCAATAAATAAAAGAACAAAGCCGAATAGCGGCAGACAGCATAGGCGGCTATTATTTTATTTACACGTTTTTGTTTGGGAGACTACGAGGTACCATCAAACAAATTATCATGTTTCATTATGTGAGAGATACACCCGATTGAGAATTAATTAGAAAACCAGCATCTTAGCTTGCAGGGATTTTCAATTTGTTCATTAGCTATTTTAATAGCTAATTACTGTGTGGGAGAGTGTTAATTGGAATTCTTTTAGATAATATGAACTTTTCTTCCCCTTTCTTGAGTTTTTTTTTTTTTTTTTTTTGCATTTTTAATAGAACACGGGAGTACTTAATGTATTTCTCATAATAGTATGAAAACATTAAAGGGAAGAATTATTTAATACATTTTACATGTACGTGTGTATTTGTGAGCAAGTTTGAAACCTGTATGTTTAATGAGAGCAATCAATTACGAAGGTGTGAAAAACAGACGTTGCAATGAAAAAGTTATAATGGAGTTATGTCGCTGGTCTCTCTCCTCTAGATTAAGTTTTTTCTTTTTGTGATGTATAGGAAATGAGGAACTGTAAAGTTAGTGGGTGTATTTCATGCTTGATGCAGGAATGGTAGGACAGATGTTGACCACCAGAAGAAAAGATAAGGAGAGGGTTCGAAACTCCGGACCAATCAATGGTCACACACTTACGAAGCAAGTTACTGTAAGTTACTGTACTGCTCATATAGCTTTGAAAGAATGCAGTTTGATGTACCTTACAGCTAATAGGGTAGTGGTTAGGGGTCTAGCTTTTGGACACAGAGACTGCAGGTTCAAATCCCAGCTCTAGTATTCTTGAGTAAGGCACTAACCCTAAATTGCTCTAGTAAAAATTACCCAGCTGTGTAAATGGGTAAATAACTGTAGGTAGCTTAATGTTCTAAGTCCCTTTAGAGGATTGTGTCAGCTAAATGGATAAATGTAAATATAAGAGGACAACAAGTGTCCAGCTATGTACGTATTTGAGAGTGCAGAAAATTTAAGTAAATAAATAATGCATTGGAGGAATAAAAGATGCATTATGATGAGCTGTTCTTTCAACTGTCCTGCCAGGATGGGTTGCGGGGCAAGTGAGAGTTTTGGTGAAGGCCTTGTGGCATCAAAGCCCCACAGCCCCAAAATCCTAAGTAATTTTCTTGATCCGCTCAAACCTACTGAAGATATCGACTTCCTTGGCTCACTGTTTGAAAGCTCCTTTCAGAGGAAAAATTATTGCAACAGATGTTTTGTCAGTGTACTGTGTCACATTGCAATGATGTTGTCGATACCACAGGTGCCATTTCAGACTCGTCTGTCTCCACAGGTGACGCGTGCAGTCAACTGTTTGTCGGTGTGAACAATTTTTTTTTTTCCCCTGTGCTCTTGGGAAGGGGGGCTCTGAAGGCTTCTGAGGCTACAGCTCTTTCAAAGGCTGATGCCCAAATCATTTGTATATTTTTGACATGACATAAAAACAGTGTATTAAGTTCAGTGCAAAGATCTTGTTTTAATCTCCACCCTCAGCTTCAGGATCACTTGTGTGAGCACACATACGTAAAACAGGCACGTATACACACATCATAGCCCATTTAACTTCTGAATGAAATGAGGTTCAACAGCATAAAGAGCACTTGAACCGTAAAGATTTTGTGGAGGCCCACAGTAGGTTATCGAGGATTGCCGCCTTCCCTCCGATTCCCATTTCTGTTCAGTTGCAACTCTGGCAGATAAATGTACATGCAGGGAGCTTCAGAGTGGTCACTGCCTCTTAAATGTTTATAGGATTGCCAGCTGCTGCGTAGTCATTTAGTGGCTCAGTTGCTTCTGCCCATTAACACAGTACAAGGGTAAGAAATTGTAATTTAATTAGCCGAGGGCAGGGTCGGAGGTCAGCCGCGGCTTCCAACCTGTCTTCTCCCCCGAGTTTACATTTGTCTTTTTTTTAATATTTATGTAATTTCATGAATCATTAATGCACTTTTTTAAAAGACTTATGGTGGAGAAAGAAAGGCAAGAACAGCGATATTTATGTTGTCTGCACTGCCTTATGTGTTCTCTGCTTTTCCCATGCTCTCACGGAATTGGCCTACTGTACATTGTACTGCACAAGGCCATGCTGCAGTGTGCTCCTTAGGTCTTTCAGCAGCTGTCCAAGGAAGCAAGAAGCTAAGAACTGCAGTTTTTTTCCTCTTTCTTGCAAATCTTTGCATGTATCGTCTGCCTTCCCCACCTTCATCCACACACACACACACACACACACACACACACACACACACAGACACACACACACGCACACACACACACACATACACCCTTTCTGAGCTGCTTGTCTCATCCAGGGTCGCAGGGAGCCAGAGCCTAACCCGGCAGCTCAGGGCATGGGGCTGGGGGGCAGGGGACACACCCACGATGGGACGCCAGTCCGTCGCAAGGTACCCCAAGCAGGACTTGAACCCCAGACCCACCGGAGAGTGGGACCTGGTCCAACCCACTGTGCCACTGTGTCCCCCTCCACCTCCATCCAGTGGTATAAAAACAATTTGGAAAGTCTCAATCGAAAAGTAGAAAATGCCAAAATGGAAATGAATTTTGCTTTGAGACCCGGAAACAAATTTAAGGTGAACCACACTCTACGGTTGGGGCATGTTAGTAAATTGGTTAAAATAAAAAAAAATAAATAAATACACAATGCAAGTGCGAAGAAATGAAAAGCTCTTTGATTTTAATATGCTGCTTAAAATTTAAAATCCGACATCAGCTGAACTAGAATAAAACCAATTAAAAGAGAGCTGATGCCTTCAGTAAATGAATAAGAGATGATACACAATTAAGCCTGAATTAGAAAAGAATGACTATATTCAAACCTGTGACAAACTCATTTTACTTCAATTTGGCTTTCCTGAAGCTGATTGACTGTTTTAGCATTTAAGTCAATTTGATGAGTAGATACATTTTGATGTTTTTACACCTTCATTTATCTTTTAATTCCAGCACCCAATTATGTTGTATTACAAGTTGCATTAGCAAAACTGTAACAAATTCAATTAAAAGTAGTTTGCTTCTCACCTGGATTTGTGGCAAAACCTGCATTTGTTTTTTTTTTTTTCTCCCCCCTTTTCCTTATTTCATATTGTTACTGCATAACAGGCTCTTAGATGGGAAAATACATGGCAGTGGTAAAAATGATTGCCTATGAATAATTTCAAGTTCTTCAAACATTTAGATATTAATGTTAAAAATTGTAACTACGCATGTGCATTGAATTCGGTTTCCATTGCAAGTTGTCAGCGGTCACTTAGGGTAGGATGCAAAATTGCTCTTTTTCCGAAATGCTGGGCCTCGCCGTTTCCCATGGCTTTGCTCTCAGGCCCAAGGCATGTGATTCGCAGCCGACGGCCGGTCTAGCATTTTCTCAGGATAGCTCAAGCTTTGTGTGAGAAGGTAACAATAAGTGTTGGTGTTAATCCCGCCAAAGTCGCCTTCCACAAGTGCCACGAGATCTCCCAAGAAGGCTCGTCACACAGAATGAACCAGTGTGGCTCCCCCCCCCCCCCCCCCAGCCACGGCATGTAAAAAGGAAACCTGGGTCCCATGGGAAAATGAAACGCCCGGGGGATTACTGCTGTCCCGAGGATGGTGTTTGTGAGGCAACGTTCAAATCCAGATTTGTCTTCAGTTATGTGTCTTTTCACATTTCTTTTTCAAAGCAAAGGTAAAATGGATTTGAGTAAATTCATACTCACTGTGTGGTGTTTGAACATAAGTTCTGTGCTTTTCTGGGTAGTTTACATCACAATTTAGTTTCCATAGTGACCTTTTTTCCATAGTGACCTTTAGTTTGTGCATAAGTATAAGGACAGGTATATTTTACCTGTCCAGTCAAATTTTGCTCCTGTCCACTTTTGTAACATATCAGATAGATAAAGATAAGTAAAAGTCTGGATTTAATCAGAATATCACCTGAAAAGAAGCATGCTTACATAGGAGCTTCAACAGTTAAAAAAAAAGAAAAAAAAGCAGCAAAAATAGCCGGATATTGGGACTATTTTACTTAATTTCTTACAAGTTTGGGTCCTTTCTAGGAAGATGATGTTTTTGAAATGAAAATGAAGTGACACGATTAGTGACACTGTGCAGTTTCTTTGTTATAGTGAAAGCGATTGTTTACATTCGCTTACTTAGTTTACAGGTAACAACATGATTTTACCAGTCCAATAGAGAAAATTTCAACACACTACCTGCCCTGGACAGCCAGACAGCTCTTAAGGTCTAGCCTTGGAGAAGTGTTCAGAGTTACACATTTTATGACTTTTTACGTGCTTGTACCTCATACTCAACCGTTGATGAACTTGGATCTGATCTGGGAGTTTCTTGCGTTTGTACCGCCAGTATCGGCTTACATGGGTAAATTACACTCAAATCACTGTAATTGCGTCTTGCACAGCATGGGCCTTTGTATGTCAAGTTGTGGACCAGACCCTTCTCATCCGGCGGCTCAGCACAGTCGAAATGATGTCAGCATGCAGAGCTATTTTGTGTCTGTTTTGATTAGCTTGAACAAGTTCCAACCACTTTTTGTTTTCTTCATTTAAGGGAGAAAAATGAAATGTAGGGGGGTATGTGTGTGAATGCTACCCTTTTTAAACTTTTTTTTTTTTTTTTTTTTTTTTTTTAATGGGTGGAACATGCACAATTCTTTTTTTTGGTCAGCTTTATTAAAAAAGCAATTTTCCTAAGTTTCCTGATCACTTGATGGCAAATCTCAGGGGGAAGTAAAGCAAAAAATACTTTCAGGCTGCAATTTTTTTTTTTTTTTTTTTTTTTTTTTTTTTTTATTTTAACGGCCTAACCCGTATTTATTTTTTATTTGCCTGAGACCCTTTTATCTGTATCGACTTATGTGACTTAGTTTCCTGCATATACACAGCATGAGATTTACTTAGTTTTCCTCAAGCGCAAAACAAAAAAGAAAATCTTCCCCTCAGACAACCTTTAGGATATGTCAGCCCTTTGCCACACTCCTTCAGCTGTTGGACTTACATGTGTCCCTATGGTCTCCTTGATTTATTTATTTTTATTTTTTTTAATTGGTTTTTCACTTTTTCCATTGAGTTCAGTTTGAAGCACAGAATTTTTTTAAACTAATGATCAGGCTGAGAGCAAAAGGTTTCAGTCTCCTGCCATCCGCAGCCACCGTAACTCTTCGGAATACACCCGTATGGCTGAATGCTACATTGCAGGCTGGGCTGCCGTATTCGGACAGTTATTTTTTTAAACCGTAAGCTTTAAACTTCCCAAATGCATGGTAGCGCAGCTTTCTGTACATTCACTACAGGTCCCCACTGCCAAAGTTGACCATTGAAGGGCTGCAAGGGCCATTTGGCTGGTTTGCCTTTGAGCACAATGGGAGTCATGAAATACAATTAAACTTTGTAGCTTGAAGGTTCCTGCAGCTTCTTACCGGATAAAGCTGTTGACTGTGAAAAGAGTGCTGCTCAGTTGTGCTTTACAGCAGTGGTGCCGTCATGGAAGCATCACCTGGACTTGTGATCCAAATGCTTGAAATGCTCGGGAACAAAATGAAGCTATCAGTGTCACGTTGTTTAATTTCGTATGATATGATGTGTAACAAATCATATGAGATGATATTAAAGTGACACCTTCTTCCCCTAAATGAAAACAGTACGTGCTGAATAAGTGCTGCACTACAGTAGCTCATTATTCATTAGGCTTTGGAAGTGCTGCTCCGGGAATGGGATGCAGGGAGAATCCTGTTGCTGAGTGGAGCGGCAGCTCGAAAGGACGGTCCCAATAAAACAGTGGACACCCCCCGCCCCAGCCCACCGCCCCCATTACAACGAAGCGTCGCTGCTTCAAAGAGCCGCAAGGTGGTGGGGACATGTTAATTGGCTGGCACACAAGTGGAACGTGGTTGTGAATCTGTGAACAATTTGATCAAATTTCTGTTAATGAGAAGGGCCTCTGACATTGTCTGCTTTTTTCAGGTAAGCGGTGGATAAATATTATTATTATTTTTTTTTTCCTTCCCCCCTTTCTTCTTTTTAGTAGCGCTGTTATGGTAGAAGCTGTCTCCACATGAGTAGGCAGTGGGGGCAGGCAAATATCAAATTAACCACAGTTTTATTGTGCACCACCTGTGATGGTTTATGTTTGTGAGATGCTAATGAAGTCATTTTTATTGTTTTAATTTGTTTCACAAAAATATATTGCCGTAGGGCAGCTGGAGAGGGCTGGTAATTTGTAGGATCGACATCAATCAGTCATTTTTGGCTAAATGCGTAGTTATCATTCAGTGGGGAAAAAAATCAAATTGTTGAGAGGGCTCATGTTAGAGTAGTGCTATTTTGTTTAATTTAAACTTACTCTGATTATGAGCTATTAAAACATATGCCAGGAAAGCGCAGCGCTATTATGACCCATCCGCTGAGAGCAATTTGAATAGCGGAAGCTATTGAGACTGACAACTCCAAGTGGAGTCCCGCTCTATTTTTCTTACTTGTCCTGCTATTTTCGTGTGTGGGAATGTCAAATGTAGTTTTAGTGATGCCCACCCAGCGCTGGAAACTGCTTTTTTTTTTTTTTTGGTGCGTACCAAAAATGATTTAAGTTTGTAGCCAACTTCCGGCTGCAAGTTTTGCTGTTACTGTCATAGTGCAGGGGTTGAAAGACTGCTGCAGGCCTATGCTTTAGACTTCAAGTCTTTGTTTGCACCAGTGTCATCTTTGCATTTGCGCTTCACTTCTGTGCCTGGTTTGTAAAGATATGGTAAATGAATGTGCTGCTCTCGAGTAAAAGGTGGGGAGAAAAAATGTCCCATACATCGTTGATGTCGGAGGCAGGGCGATGAGCGTGTGGTTCGTGCCACCGTGAAAGCCACCTGGATGCCAGCTGTAGACACAAACACGCTCATGCGCTGCTTTGAATGGCATCTGAAATCTGTCTGATGAGAGCAGGCCTACTATCAGCTTCTTCGTTATTTTCTTCACTTGTTCTGTATTTTCCTTTCCAGAGAGCTATTTATAGACGAGCACTTTTAGTTCAGAAATCTGCACTTTGGGTCCAGGCCCAGTGTGCTGACAGGAGCTGTGTAGCCCCTTCAGCAGATGCAAGATGATTGGAAAACCATTTAATTGTAACAGAAACCAATAACGTGCCACGGTGCCATGTGCGCCGTGCCTCTGTGTGTTTAAAACAGCTCGTAAGTACATCTTGCTGTTCTGCCTTACGTCGCTTAACAAGTTGGATTTTTGTTTAAGGTGCGCACACCGGTGGGGGGGGGTATTGCGTCTTTCAAACGTTCACTTGTGAACTTGCTAAGAAAAATGCTGTTCTTATTTTAAAAAAAAGCAAGTTGGTGGGGGGGTGGGGGAGAGAAAGAAGTAGCGGGACAAAAGCGGTATTGTATCATTTAAATTACTTTTGAGTTGAAAGCTTTAAAACTTCTCCAGAGGGCCAAGTCTATAAAGTAAAGAGACGGTGCTGGCAGTCTGGCTCGACATTCTTCCAGGAAAGGGAGATGTAAAAATCAATTTGCCGTGAAGAAGGTAAACAATCGGAAATGACAAAAATGCAGGTTTTTTTTTCAGTTTTTTTTTTCCATTCCTTTTTTTGAAGTTATTAAAGAGGATGGATGAGAGAGAAGAGAATTCGAAGTCATGGACTCTGAGAAAGAGAGCAGGCAAAATGAGGTGGATCCCCCAGCTTGAAAGTTTGAAGCTGTGCATTTCTGTGTGCTGCAAAATTTCAGTTGTGCACTATGACATCATGGTCCAAACGCAAGGCTTCCAGTGAAACGCGTGTCCAAACCTTCTTTTATGTCACGTTCTTTGTTATTATTTGTGGGGACCTGTCGTGATGGAGAGGTAATCCGTGACTTCTTACATTGCAGGGCTAGATTTCATTTACCGCGGCTCTTAGGCTACCGCTCCTGTGCTCGACGGAGGAGCTTGTAGCACTGCTCTTAGGTGTGGAGAGCAACTGTCTTTCTTGGCATCTCTTCTTATCTTCTCTAACCTCAGATTGCGCCAAGTTGTCAACGAGTGACGAGCCTGTTAATGGAACTGCTTGGAGCCTCACCCATGTTGATTCTGCTGCGGAGCCACGGTGTCCGCTTGGCAGACAAGCGCGGGCCGTTAAATTCAGGCACATTGCTCAGTTGGAGGGGAAAAGGGAAGGTCGCTCTCCTGCATGCTTTAAAACAGCAGAAGGGCTGAACAGGTGCGCGTGCTCAGTGGCCTCTAATCCTGCGGGTGCGGTGAGTGCACACTTTCCTACGCGATGGTAGGGGCCGCAGATGCGAAGGGGCGAGCCGGGGCCTAAGAACATGGGAATTGCGGGACAAAAAACGTTTCCAGTGTGGAATTTTTTTTCTTCTTAGTTTTCTGTTGCGAGGATCATGCACTGACGGCTCTCCTCATCGGAGGACTTCCGCCCCTCGTGGCTGATCGGGAGGCTGCCCACACAGGCCTGCGCATGCTTCTTGCACTAAATCTGGGCCACTCACATGTCCATGACTGACTCGTTTATGTTACATTTACATGTATTCGTTTAACAGACACTTTTCTCCAAAGTGACTCACATCTCGCAGAAAAATACAATCTGAGAATTTGTGCGAGTGTGACTTGTACGCACACAACAAATACTAAGGTTGTCCGCTATAGGGGTTTCCCACTTATAAAATGACTGGGGTCTTAATTTTTTCTGTTTGTGTGTGTGTGTTGTGGGGTCTTCCATCTGAAACTTGTTGCAACTATTGCGAAGTTGGCACAAGGATTTCCACTGTTACCAAACAATTGATAATTGTTGCCATGCCAATTGCAGAGTTTCAGTTTTACAATTATAATACCCCCCAGGGATAGTTTTGCTTGATGAAATCTTTTGTGACATTTTCATATTGCACAATATCTCTGTTAATTGCTTGTTTAATAATAAAAAATGTTGTTTAAGTGATAAAACATTGATGCAGTTTCCTTCAGGTTTAATAAAGTTTCAATGTGTATGATCGTGGACAATACAGGTTTTGGAAAAAGTTGGAAAAATTTCTATTCTGTGTGGGCAGGATGAATCTGGCTTTGGCCATTAAGTTGTCTTTGTCATTTTATATTTTTTGTCTTAAAAGAAATCTAATTTTTCCTTTTTTCCTTTTGCTCTGTTAAAATGTAATATAGCACTTTCAAATACTTGCTGGGAGAAAGTGGGGGAAAAATGAAGATGGGGTGGGGGCACGGGGAGAACCCGTACATTTCCCAGGCCCTAATTAACCTAGTTTTAGTACCCATGGATCTGTTTTCCTTTCTGCCCTCCCACTCCTCTGAAGCCTTTTTAAACAAAACATTGCTCATCATTGAGTCTGCTCAAATCTCAAAGAAAGGAGAGCGTGAAGGACTTTGTGACGAATGTCCGTGCCGAATATGATTGGTTAACGCCAACGTACAAATCTCATATTGTGCCCCTTCAATCTCTGCTCACATGCCATCTCCAGCTTGCCACCACTTACGTTCAGGAAGGCTCTGTGAAAACCGGTGCAATATCGGCCGAGAACGAAACACTCGACACATTTGTCTGTTGTTGTCTTTAAACCAGTGTTAAACTTTGGCTACATGAAGCCAATTTTACAGCTTAAAGCTTGCCCCATGCTGTTAAAGATGTTTTTTTTTTTTTATTCACAATATAAATAAATTTAAACCCGTCATAGCTGTTATGCTGATTTTTATTTGTACATGTTCTGAAACGCTGCATATGGGCGTTTTGCGCTCCCTGCGTGTTTGTGTTTGAGCTAAATAGTTGCACATTTGCGCCTTAACGGTGTTGATGCGCACTTGTTTTGTTTTCCTTCGAGATTTGTCTTCTCTTTGTGTAAGCACAACTGTTTGAACATACATCATGCAAGCTATCAATTGTTAATGGGTTAATCATGGCTTTAAATATTTAGATGCGCTATCTTCGGGGAAATGTTACAGCAACCACAAACGTTAAGTGTGATTTACCCCCCCATCTGCTCCCGCTGAAAGTATGCACATTTTATGAATTGGCCTAAAATTGCAAGCCAATAAGCAGTTGTGAGACAGTGTGCCCATTTTAACTGTCACTGACAGTGTCATGTTGCTGAACGCTGCAGGGCTGGACACTCAGTTGGCCTTGGACGCCTAAAGGGTTTATTGGCCTTCCAGAGTTTTCTTGCCTTTCGCCTCCTTTTCTCCACAGTGATTTTGTGTGTTACTATTGCTAATTGTGGCACGTCTCACTTTTATGAGCATTATTCTGTGTCGCTCACTGCGAGGCAAGCTGTTGGAAAGTACGTGAGACAAAAAAAAGTGCAGGAGTCCATCCTGGCAGAACATGCAGCAGATGAGCCGTGATGAGGAGGGGAAGGTGGCTGCAGCGTGACTGCCTAGCAGAGTCCTCAATAAAAGAAAAATGTCCTGCATTGTGTCCACAATCTGTTTTACGCTTCACTTGCACATTCCATCAGTTTCCAGCTCCTGGCTTTTCCTTTGGTCCCCCCATCCCTCCCTCCCCACCCACCTGCCGACAAGGCAGGTCGCCACCATGCCACGTCTGGGTGCCACAATTTTCTTGAGTATCAGTGGCATTTTGCCGCTTTGCCAGGTGGCGCTCATGAGCAGCTCGGACCAGTGCCTCCCTCCTTGGCAGAGTCTACGGGGCTATGGGGTGATGGGGTGCGCTTCACTGCGTGCACGGCTGACCTGGTTCGCCAGAGGCCTGTGCTGGCGTGATGGAGCGGGGACTGAAACGAAGGAAATGACCCCGCACTTGCCATGGCCGGTGTGTGTGTGTGTGTGTGTGTGTGTGTGTGTGTGTGTGTGTGTGTGTTTGTGTGTGAGAGAGAGAGAGAGAGAGAGAGAGAGAGCTGCCTTCACCCACCGCTCACTTGATGGGCTGTGACGGAGCTGCTTGTTGACGCGTTCGCTTAGCTCGGCCGACGCGTGACATGTATTTTGTGTTTAATTTGTACTCGCCGTCTACCAAGTTCCCTTTTTGACTGTAACACTTTACATAATTTTATAGATGTCAGAGAATGAAGAAAAAAGCTTTGTATAATAACACCATAATGAAACATTAAACCTGCAATACATGACAGGCAGGAGAGACGCATTTAAGAAGAATGTGAAAGGAAGGGTTGGCAGCAGCACAAGAAATAGCACAAGTGAGTCCAGCTTCAAATTGGTTTCCATCGAAGCACAGACTAATGGAACTTGTAACTAGGGTAGGAACAACTTTAAACAAGCAAGAGAGAACTTTAAAAATGCATTCAGATACTTTAACCTTGAATTCTCCCCTTGCAAATGCTGCAGTACTTTTTTCATCTTTTAAATGTTTGAGTGTTTGATAGTTTGAGGTCTATAGCAGAAACCGCTCGGGAATTAATGTCATTCATATGCCCTGCGGAAATTACTTTTGAAATGCATATAATCTAAAACATGCAAATGAGCCTGACTTTATGCACCCTGTTTAATATGAATTATCATTTTCTGAATACCTATTATTACTGCGTACATTTCTCCAATTATATTGTTCTTTTCTGTCATTTTGGCATACACACACGCGCACGCATGCACACATGTACAGAAAAGGAAAAAAGACTGCCGGTTTGTGCATATATTTCCCCCTCAAATGTGCGCGCGGCCAGTATTTTAATGACGCGTAATAAGAATGGTAATGACACACAGGCAGGCCTCTTTGTTCTTTGCCGGAATTGAAAATGAGAGGTGAAGAGATGAATGTCTGAATTTGATTTTAAAACTAAATGCGCTACAATTGAATCGATCCGCTTGTTGCCATTTTATTATTATAATACATTTCAAACAATGGCTGTTTTATGAATATTGAATTATTATGTTTAAATTTGCGTTACAAGTCCTTTCTAGCAGTTCAGCTCTTACTCTGTTGTGTTGTGTTTTCCCCCCTTGTTTTTGTGTTTGTTTCCCTTTTGCGTTTTGTCTCTCGCCATAAGTGCTACAAAATCCCAATAAATGTCTTTTTATGTCCTTGTCTGTATGGATAATTTCTTTTTTTTGACTGAATTGGAAGCTTTCCTCCTTCAAATGAATTATCTTATTAATTTATTTATACTGCACTATAAATTATTCTATTAATATTAGTATGTTCCAAATTAGTACTGCATCTTCCTGTGTTCATTTTACTGACATAAATTAGCATTAAAGTCAGTTTAACAAAGATTTTTCTTTCTTTGCTAAATTATAAAACAGACGTTTTTAATGCACTCAGTTGGATTTTCTCTGCTGTATGAACTATTAATATTTAAGATTTGACCTAAATTGGGGGAGAACATAAGGTAAAACCTGAAAGATTTGTGTAACAATTACTAGGAATTTCAGTAGTATTTGTAGAAGGAATCAGACTTTTTTCTTTTTTCCCCTCGTTTGCCTATAAAGATTTGATTGTCTGCTTTACTGAGGAGGGGCAGCTTGTCTTGCGGAACCACTTTTTTTTGGAAAACGGTGTAAAGTAATTACTCTTTGGATGCCTTGGACCAAGTTCAAAAGTACTAAAATTTAATTAATTTGAAAAGTGGACATGCTATCATTTTCCTCCATGTCTTCACTTTGTCCATGCTTTGTTTTTATTATAGAGTTATTAAATTTTATTTGATTAAACCCACTCTGATCCAATCAATTAATTAACTCAGAAATGCAAAGTGTGACTTGAAAGCAGATGTGTAAAATTATATCATGTCCATTTTTCTTTTTTTGTACTTATTTAGCGAACGAGATTTATTTTTTACACACTTCAGCAGTTTACCAAGTAGCTTGGTTGAAAAGAACATTTTTGCCAGAATAGGATTCTGTTTATTTCATTTAAATAAATTCCTTAAACAGAGATTGCTTGTACAACAACAGTTAACCGCAAAGGCAGCATGTCTGTTTCTGCTGCAGTGCAAATCTTTGCTTGATGCCTTTGAAATGTGAAGACTTCACATGCATAAATGACATTTAATTTTCCCACCTAACTTACCTATTTAAGTGGGAGATACAAACATAAAGCACTGAATTAAATTGTAAATCATCACAGCATCATCAAAAGATATAGAAAAAAATGTAGAGAGGAGAAACTGTTGAAAAAGCTGAAGGTAATAGAGGTGCACTGTGAGAAATGTGAGCATTTATGTACTGGGAGTTGTTCCTGAGTATGTCCACTTTGTTTACTGTGACACACAGGTGCGCACTTAATAGCAGGCTACAGAAGGATGTTTAGTGAAGCACAGGCTGATTACCTTCATACGGTCACAAGGACGTAACACTCAAATTGGCTTGCGAGTGGTCCTGGCTTTGTGAGGAGCCTAGGTGTGTGTGTGCGTGCGTGCGTGCGTGCGTGCGTGTGTGTGTTTGTGTGTAGAGGGGCGGGTAACAGATACGGACGCACTGATTAGGCAGCACTTCCACAACCACGCACGGTACCCACAGCCTTGACTCGGAAACAACATCCGTTGTACGGGCCGCCTGCTCTCAGGAGGGGAGAGCTCTCCGCGGAGCTCGGGCTGCTGGGAAATGGTTTTTTATGGGAGCGGTCACGGTGGATAACAGCTGCATTAGAATGGCTAATCTCCGTTTGACTTCGCTGTAATGGGGCTCTTCCCAGTGGCAGTGAGGGCTTTGCTCAAAGCCTTACATATTGTGTATCTTTAATGTCTGTGACAGGATGTAAACACTATAATGTGTGTTATATGTTAAATAGAATAACGTTGTCATTATTATTTTATTTCGCCGAGGTTTTTGTCCAAGTAGACTTGCAGCTTCTTTGTGAATGCAGACAACCAGGAGCTGGCACCTTGTCACCCTGAGCTCAGGACAACTCGACTTGCACAAAGCATGTACCCTGCTTCCAATAGGTTATGCCACGAGAAACGAGGCTTTGCACGGGACCAGAACACTATAATAGTGGTAGTGGCAGTAGTAGTGATATGTTTTTTGCACTGAGCTATGAAAGGTGAGTGTTAATGTTATGTAAAGATTTTACTCATTCTCCTTCACTCACCATTTTCCCTTTGCTGCTGTAATGACGCACCTTCTCTGACATGAGCAGCTGACTTCTAAGACCTGACCCCTAATTGGTATCTTGGTCTGCCCCCCCCCCCACACACATACACACATTATGCCCCCGCCCTCATCAGTTCCCCGTACTCGTGTTTAGCCTTACAGTAATCCCACTCAGTCATCCCTCAGATTTTATCTTGGCAGACACGGGGTTTTGAAGGTCATGTTCATAAAAGGGCCCGGTGCTAATTGCGCAGCCCGGCAATCGTAGGCTCCAGGAGGCCGTAAAACCCCATCTCTGTTCCACGGCGTTAAATACAATTTGGGTATTAGCTCTTCCACTAGTCATAAGGCTGCCCTTGCCCTGTCATTACCCCCTTAAACTAGGATATGAGAAATGGGATTATTCGTCTTGGTGATCACAGGATAATGCCCAGTGGCCATTAACATGAACTTCCATTTTCCATGGAAAACCATCTTGCTACCGTAGGGTGGGGTGATGGGAGGGGGTGTCTGGATGGTACGAGGGGACAAAGGTCTTCAATTGTATGTATGCGACACTTGTTCTGCGGCTCGTTCATTGAGCTTAGTGGGGCATGAATGAAGACGTGCCTCTGTGCAATAAATAGATGGAAACCGGTCCACCGCAAATACATCAGGTGTGTGTGTGAGTCATGTGGCCCTTCCCCGGGATTTTAGGAAGCTGCTCAGTTTTTGATTGGGATATGCCTCATGTATAGAGATCTCCAGTGTCTTGTCTTGAATTTTTGCTATCTGCTAGAGAGCTGGAAAATCAGTTACGAGCGCAAAGATGTCGGGTGGGTCGGGGGGGCAGCGTTTTGCTCCGAGTTGCATAAAGCCATCGTGGAGCAACCTCATCGCTGGGGAATGCCTTTAGTGTTTACCTTTCACCCACCTGGTGGAGTGACTAATCTTTATGGGCTCTACAAATAGGACTTTGACTTATATAGTATGAAAAGGCAGTTGAGATTTGGACATATGGCGTATGAGTTGGGACACAGGCCTTGTGCTTTATTGTCTCATCCAGTTTGAGGCGGATTTTCTGCTGCTGCTCCTTTGTGGATAGTTTGAGGCTTTCAAGGTCCTAGATAATGAAATTGTTTTTTCCTCTTTTTTAATTTTTATTGTGACCAGTGCTAATTAAGCATATTCATTTAAAGGATTTGTATTCAGTGGAGCTGTTGCTATTTTTAGGTGCGAAGGGTTTAGCAAGCACATGTCTGCGAAGTGAAGCTTGACAACGCTGTGTTAGCTTTACATTAAAGGTTGAGTATTGGTACTGATGTTCCTTCGTCACCTGTGGTGTTGAACGCTTAACTTTTGGTTATTGCAATTAGCAGTCACAGCTGTAGCTGTCATGGTTTTACGTTTATTTATTTAGCAGACGCTTTTCTCCAAAGCCACTTACAGTGTTAAGGTTACAGTTATTTACCCATTTATATAGCTGGGTAATTTTACAGGGTAAGTACCTTGCTCATGGGTACTACAGCTGGAGGTGGCTCAAACCTGCAACCTTTGGGTCCAAAAGCAGCAGCGCTAACCACTACGATAGAGGCTGTCCCATTGTGTCCTCTTTTCGATACATGGATATGTATCACCATGGAAGTCGTACCGTGAAGCAATGTGCTGCTATGTGTTTATTTCTTCCGTACACTGTGTTTCGCCCTCGCCCGTGCGGAGAGGCCTTGAGTTATTAAAGCCAAGCAGAAGCCTTCATTGCTGGCCGCGGTGCTCCTGCTAATTCCCTTTGAACTGGAGAAGTGACTGGAAGTTATTGCTCCAGCTATCGGCTCAGTCATAAATCTCACCTGGATGTGCTGGACAGACTCCAGGTAGTCGTGGTCGGGAGAACTTCGCATTGACTAATTCAGAGTCCATTAGTGGTGCCCGGACTTCTGGCAGGTGAAAGTAATGGGATTTGGAAGTGTTTGTGTGGGTGCATTCGTTTTTTTTATCATATATGTTGAAGAAATGGTGTTTTTTGCGTGACTTTGTGACTGGTGTATCATAACCTTTTTGACCCTTTGTTGTGACGAAGCCACATTTCGAAGCACTGTTAGTATTCGAGAATGAAATGTCTTGGGAAAGGGCTTAAGGGGGGTCACTAACAGGTACATAGAGCTCTGCAGCTGATGAGCACAATGGCTTCGTAGTCCACATCATCAGTTCCTGGTGTAGAAAGGGAAGCAGACTTCACATGATGCTCTTTCACTGAGGGGGGTGGGAGGGTGGCTTTTAAGTGGTCAATGCGAGTAAGAGAAGTAAGATGAAGAGTGGCCCTGCATATCCTTGAGTCTTGGTTCTCTCTGTGCCCCTTAACTCCTTGCCAGGGACTCCACACAGGGGGATGACTTTCACAAATCTTCCTCTGTCATGTCTGGCAACCACTGCCCATGTCTGGTCCACAGCCAAGGCATATGTGAAGGGAAGTGAGAGGTGCCTGCAAGCAGATCACTCCAGAACATTTCCCCAACAGCTCCAACCAAACAGCCCCTTTCTGTTTGTCATCTGTCCTTACTGCCTTCGCTAATATGTCCTTCTAGAGAGGCAACATTATTTGCATTTCTTAGCTCTTCAGTATTCCACTTTAGACATAAAAGTAACTGAAAAAGTAGTAGGGTGGCAGTTATTCTGCTCAGCACTCATCGACTGAAAGTCTTCTGAAACGTATGAATTTTGTAGGGTGGTTAACATACCTGCTGTAGGTATGAACAGATGTGCATCGAAGAATGGCATGTTGAACTGGTAATTAAAGTTCTCCAGTTTGCAATGTAATTAAATAAGTAATATTTCAACCTAATGGCTTCTTGTGGGTTGTGTCAATTTACATTGGCTGTTTTTTCCCTAGAGGGGGCGCGGTGGCGCGGTGGCGCGGTCCTGCTCTCCAGTGGGTCTGGGGTTCGAGTCCCGCTTGGGGTGCCTTGCGACGGACTGGCGTCCCCTCCCCCTCCGGCCTTACGCCCTGTGTTACCGGGTAGGCTCCGGTTCCCCACGACCCCGTATGGGACAAGCGGTTCTGAAAATGTGTGTGTATTTTAAAATGACAGTGACCACTTGTTAGGCATTCAGGAAAGCTTCTGCATTTAATTTAAGTTGTCTGTTATGTTCATACTCCTGGCCAGTGATTATCTTGATCGAGTTATGGTTACAAGGTTAAGAAACGTTACATCATATCAGATGTGTTATTTGTTAACTTTTAATTTCGCAGCTCACCACGGTATCTGATACCATGGCAACACAAGAATGCCAGGCACTGGTCCTGTGGCTAGCAGCAGTTTTATTTTTTCCACCTGCTGGTGTCCACACAAGGGTACCTGAATTAAACCACTTGAAAGGCACGAAAGAAACCGCTTCTCCCAGCACTGGCTTCCCAGAGTCCTCATCCCGAATAAATAACGGCGTTTCGCAGAGGCATATGTGAAATTTGCCACTGATAAACTGTGCACAGTGTGAGGAACTGATACTGTTTTAATAGCCTGAGGGGGAGCACTGATATGTGTTGGCACCATCGCGCCTGTCTCTCCCAATCACGTTACTTTGCTTTGTATTTTTAATAAGAGCATTCTTTTGAGGTGATGCAAGTCTCTGGAAACAAGCTTTTTGGGACTTGTGTAAATATTCCCACAGAAGGCTTTACACGATAAAGAGCTATTAACCTGGTAAACCGCTCTAAAAGTTGAAATGGAAAGCGGGAGAGTGACTGCAGGTGTGCTGAGACAGTCGTGGCAGTGCCACAAGAGTGGCTAATTAAACATTCATTGTGGCAACATCTGGATGTGCAGCTTTTTTCTCCGTATGTGAGGGGTGGACAAAAGGGGAACAATGAATTTTCATGAGCGTGTTCAATTTTGTCGTCATTTGCTATTTTGTCTCAAAGTCGACAGCACTGAAATGGCCTTAGTAGTCTTGAAAGCAGAACTGACAAATTACAAATGCCAAAGAGGTTTGTAAACATTACCACTGTCTTTTGTAAAACAACCTTTTGAAATTTATTTGTAGCAGAGGGTTATAATCTTTTGGTCAGTACTTGACAATATTACAAATCCCGCTTGCTGGCAACATGAATATGCAATTTGTGGCGACAATGGCATATGTGGACGACCATGTGCGCTACTTCATTTAAAATGTTAACATTCATTCCTGCTATGAAGGCTCTGACATAAATTATCCGGGCCACGGTCATTTGTTGCGCACAGCTGTCCTGCATTCCATTTAAAAGGGCTCACAAGTCTGTCCAACAAAGTGCTTTCCCTGGTCTTGATTGTCACACCATTTCATCTGACTTATGGAATTTTGACTTTCTTCTGAGGATTTTGCCCTAGCCTTCCCAAAGCTCAGTGATCCCGTCTAGCCTGCACTCATTTGGAATAGGCCCTTCAGTAGAGGATTGTCCTTTAGATTCCGTTTGTCAAATGCCACGTTGCAGAAAAGATCTTGATCTGGAGGTGCCCTGATCCAGCCCAGCTTGGTTCACACCTGGGTAATCCACCCCTGGCAGTGGGCCAGACTTGCACTGGAAGCCCTAGTCTGTCCCTCTACTGGACCCCGGCTTGAGACCTGGCACCACTGTCAGTGGCTCAGTATGAATGCCATGAACGGTGGTAGGTGCCATCACGGTTGGGACTGCCAGTGTGTTGCTGCCGATGGCCACTGCCTCGTAAGCGTGTCTCCTGTCAGTACACTGGCGCTTGGGCCTGAGTTCACCCATCAATCTACCCAGCAGTGTTGGGCATCTGTACCTGCAGCGCCAGCCTGCCTTCTGCAGCTGTTCCTCTACTTGTTGGGCCACTCATTGGCACAGTTGTCTTCTGCCGTGTAAGAAGAAATCCTAGCTTATTTTCCTTTTTATCATCCAAAAGTAGAATAATCTACTGCATATGGAACTTTATGAATATTTTTAGGACCCTCGAGAGTAGTTTGTATACAGAGTCACTATCTGAAAGCCAGAAACTCACTGCACCAGCCTGCGCAACAGCCCTCCAGTGTACTGGCATTTGGATGTTTTTAGTCCTTCGTGCAAACCTGTTCAGGCCCCCTGAGCAGTTGACTGAAGAGCAGTCTTTCTGTGCAGCTGCTTGTAGAAACAGGACGTTGCATCAAACCTGACTGATGTATGCAAGAAGGAATACCTCAAATCGGAAGAGGGGGGCTTGACAGTATTGCAAAGCCTGTAGTTTTTTTTTTTTTTTTTTTTTTTTTTTTTTAAAAATCTCTGAATGGTTTTTCTTTTTTTTTACCTTTCTGTCCCTGAAGCAAGGGCATGTTAGATCCTATTCTTTTCATTCCAATTAAAAAGCAGAAGTATTTTTATTTGCTTTCCTTAATGAATTCATTATTGCACGCACCTGTAGAAACTAAGGAGGAGTCCCAGTATCCCGGGAGGTCAAAGCTCACTTTGAGGGCAGCGCATGAAGCGATGGGACTTGAACCGGCAGCTTCTGCTGAAAGGAATAAGTTTGTGCTAGCGGTCTTTCAACAGCAATCCAAGGTTTGATTTTTTCAACATACCTCTTTCACGGTACATGTTATAGTACATGTTGCTATGTACACCCAATTACAGGAGGTGATACATCTTCATGGACATTTACACCTAGAGGCTATTGTGGGCTGCAGCATGTTTCAAGGTCTGTTATTCACCCTTTCAGGTCCCGGTAGTGACTACAAGCCATTTAGCCTCTGACATCTTTGTCAGCACCAGTTGCGGAAATACACTGTGCATTTAAAAAAGCAAGGGCAAGAGAGGGGAAAAATGGTTGCCTGAATGTGGTAAAATGTAGTCGCAATGAAAGGCAGTTTATTTTCTGTAGGGATTATGTTCGCCCGTGCTATGAAGTCAATGAGGAGTGAAGTCAATAGGCGGCGAAAGCTCTCTTCGGTATCTTGAACTAAACGTTATCTCTGCTGTAAGTGGTAGAAGGCCTGACTAACCATCATCAAGTGGTGGTTACTCTTGAGAGCAGCGGATTTACACACAGCTGAGTGATCCTTGCATTGCGCTCTTTGCCTCATTCAGAGCATTGAATGTTAAGGTTGGAACTGCTTTCGAACGCTCATACAAAGCCTTAATATCCAGTGTTGGACGTGAGTGACCAAGTCCTGCCCTTACGTGTGACGTTCAGTGCTAGTTTCGGAACGAGAGAGTCACAAAACACTGAAAGGGACGTATCTTTTTTTCTGTGTTCAACACAGAATGAGTTGGTCATGCAACTGGGACAGCCCTACAGCCTCTCCAGGCCTCGAATGTGACCAAGAGCAGCAGAGGGTTGGTTGACATTTCCATTTCCAGGGAGGCTATACTCATACATCCGGGTGGCCGACTGCTGGAGCTGTTCTATCCGGCTGGGCTGCAAACCACACCGTTTATTTCCCTCCTCTGTGCAGTCCCATTCACAGCTCCTGATATTGTACAGAGGGCTGGAAAAGGCGCTGGGCTTGGCCTCAGAACAGCCTGCCATGTGGCAATCGGGCAGGCAGGCCGCCTTCACCCTACTTGCGCTGAAAGACCTTTCGGTGTTTTTGGCAGCCATGCAGGTCTGGGGCCCCTCTTGTGAAAAGGAGTCGCTGGAGTCCCCCCGCAGGTGCCAGCGGCCCCCAATGTCTTTGGCACAGTCTTTCTCAGGACCGTTTCTCACTGTTCCTCAGAAGACACATTGCTAGTGGAATGCCTGCGTGGCTTTTCGCTCCTTGTGCCCAGGGTTGTTGAAACAAGACGGAAGGGAAAAAAGGGAAAACTTTCTGCTTCTCCCGGTTTTAAAAATAAAGGCGACATTGCGCTCATTATTAGGAGTTCAGAGCACGCACGTTTGAAGGTTGTTTTGTACCTTGTCCTGGCAACGTTTCTCCCACGCTGCCGTTCTGCTCTTAACAACCAGAGATGCCTCGGCGTAATTGAACAGTGTTTTCAAAACATGGTGCAGGAACACTTCTGTTTTGTCACCGGAGCGATTTCTAATTAGAGCCCCTAAACTCCCTGCAAATACTTCAAAATGTCTCCCACAAAGTGACTTGTTCGCAGAAGAGGCACACAAAAACAAAAAATTCAACAGTATTACCTCAGGGAAGTGAGAACTTCTGCGTTTGTATTGTTACGCTGCCTTTGCTTCTTCCCAGTACATTCTGCCTGTCTATATTTTGCACCATCCATTTTTTAATCCCAATCTGTTTAATGAACTTCATTCAGAGTTTTCGAATGTGGGATTTGTTTCTCGTGCTTAAATCCAACTTTCCATATGGGGAACAAATTGGCGAGCGCACAGCGCCAGTGTTTTTATGTTGGATGTCTGCTGAAGGATTTCAAAACTTTTATGGAATCCAGTTGAAATTACTTAATTGTGCAAATCATTTTCAATACAAATACATCTTAAGTCACAAAATGTATTTATTTCTAATTTAGCTGACACTGAAAGTGTTTTTAGTCTAAGGCACTTATACTGATATGTCCTTTTATACAGCTAACATAATGGTTAGAACTGCTGCCTTTGCACTCAAAGGGCCCACGGTTGAATCCCACCTCCGAGTGTAGTACCCTTGAGCAAGGTACTTACCCTGAATTGACACCATAAGAATTAGCCAGCTGTATAAATGAGTAAATAGTTTTCAGAAGCTTAACACTGGATTTCGCTTTGGAGAAGAGTACCGGCTAAATTAATAAGTGTACCCAGCTAGGCAATTTTCACTGGAGCAATTCAGAGTGAGTACTTTTCTCAAGGTACTACTGCAGGAGGTGAGATTCAAACCCGGATCCTACAAGTGCAAGATCGAGCCACTCTGCTACTGGCTGCTTTCTCCATATTTCTTTAGAAGTTATTAGGCTAGTACATATTGGCTATGTAAAAGGAATTTTTTTTAATGGCAGAGCAGAATTTTGGTATGTTTGTGGTTGTTGACCTTCAGAAATAGAAAAGTCAATCTAATCTAATTTGTCACCATATCTTCCTGTTTTTAGGTGTCACGTGATGATGGTAGAATCAGCAACTGAGACCATTCGAACTACCCCCTCCACCCAGAATGGAGTGAGCAGTCTGAGCAGCCAGTCGGACAGCGGTGGGAGAGAGGGCAGTTCCAATGGTGACACCAATGGGGAGATCAGCCCCGTGGACTTACTGCACCTCCAGCAGCAGCAGGTGAGCTACACACCCCATGGTGTTTGGTGTGTGTGTGGGCTCTGTGCGTGTGTGCGTGCGCCACTCCCCTTGTCATGGGCCTTGAAAGGAGTTCTGGGGTCCCATTAGCCTCGGAGGGTGAAACTCATTCCATGAATGTGTGGTGTGCGTGCTGGTTTTTCAGAGCACAGGTAGAGTATGAGCACCATCTGTTATTCAGTATCTCTGAGTTACTGGAGAAACACAGTGTGTCAGAGGAAATCTCTCTGAAAGGTTCACATGTGGCCTGGAGTGAGCACAAAATGGTCTAACTGGAACCCCTTAGACAAAGCGAGCGAATTTGCTTGAGTCAGCAAAAGTCAGCAATACATGGGAACCCAACATGGACTGAGTGTGACACTTCTGTGTTTGTGTGCTGTGCTTGAGCAACATGTGACACTTGTGAAGCAAGTGCTCGGGCAAACTGTTTGGATGGGGCAACAAACAAATTTACACAACGCATGCTGTTTCCTAATTTCATAATGCAGGACCGTTTCAGCTCAGCGTAGAGAACGTTTCCAGTTAGTTTAATGGAACCTGTTCGGAAAAAAAGGAACAAAAAATGAGCAAGGCGTTTCACAACTAGGTGTTAATTCTAGCACACAATGAGAACAGGAGTGGAACGGAGGCAGTCGGTGGATGGAAGGGGAGCGTTGTTATGTCTGAAACACTGTTTTAGTCGCAGGAATGTGCCGCCTTCTGCGACACGTCAATAAGCAGCCTCACAGTGCCATGAGCCAGCTTTCCGCTGCTCTCTAGCGCGTCAGCTGGAATTTCCTCTCTTCCCGACATTTGCCTGGCCGAGGACTGCACTCCAAACAGTGCTTTCTCGTCACCTGTTGTTCCCAAACTAAAGGGAGGCAGTCTCATTGATGTCAGCAGTCTCCGCCAATATAAACCCAACGCCCGAGCCAAAACCCGCTGCACTCTCACATAAAATACCCATATCTGCTTTTCTGTGAAATCAGTCAGTTTGGGGCTCCACCTTTTTCCTCATCATTCATTTATTTTTTCTGTGATTTACCAGAATGTTAGCAGGAGGTGCCTCAGACTTGAAGAAAGCATTTTGCCCTTGCCACATAATGCAGCGGTTCAGAAACATAGGGCTGCCAATGCAGTAAATCCTCTTGGTTGCTCCGACCGCTACAGTTCCGCCATCGCTTGTGTCTGACGGCACTCAAAAAATGCAGTTTTTCGTCCCTGGAACAATGTCAACGAGATGTCATTAGAATAGACTTTATAATTATCCTGGACTAATTCCGCAGTCATTCCTGAGGGATTAGGTCAACCCAGCAGAAGAGTCAGATGATCGTCATTATTGGTTCCATCGAACATTTCAGCCAAAGTCTGTTTTTTCCCCAGCTTTTGCCTTATTTGATGAAAATAAAACTACAACAGGTCACACGCGAAGCGTTTAATTTAGTGGCTTGTGTGCGTTTCTGTGTGTGAGGCTCCAAGTCTCAGCACGACTAATAGGGGAAGTAACATTAAAACGGAGGGATATGACATCACTCGCTACTCTGCGTGAATTGTGAGAGAAAATAGCACATGGAAGCAAAGTACAGTAATGTGTGATGTTCATAGGAGGAAGGGTTATCCAGAGCTTTGCCGCTACTAGGATGGCTAAAGTGAGGCGAATTGCATATTCCCCTGTGCTTTTGCAGGTTGTGGTTCCCCAGCTGCACGAGAGTAGTCGTGTGTACTTGGAAGGAAGGACAATTATAATCGAAGGGAATCCCTTTTTCTGTTATGCGCATTCCCAAATTTGTGTTGCCACTTTGCTGTATCCTCCTCTCGTGCTTCCCCATGCCAGTTGGGGGTCTTCTTGCACCTGTGAGCCTTAGTACAGCTTGCCGGCTTTAATTAGCCCAAGACGCTGCTCGTTCCTCGTGCGGCGCGTGCTCTCCTAGCGTCGCATGTGTGCTTGGATGCTTTGCTGTCCGCTACAGCTGCCGCAGCTGGAGCACTGCACCTCGGACGGTCAAAGCGCTTGCTCACTCGCCCGCCCCCATGCTTCACCACAGCCTCCAGCCCCATGTTTCAACTTCAGCCAATTTCTCTTTTCCTTACAGCGTCTGAGCACAATTTCGGTGTCCCGTTGTCATGACAAATGCTACTGAAGGCCTTTGCACCCTTCTCAAGGTGGAAGAGGTCTTTTAAGTTCTCATTTGACTGATATTGGAAGAGATTTGAAACCCAAAACACACCTGCTAATTCTGAATTGCAACATGTTTTACACCCTCTTCTCTTTCATTTATTTATATATAAATATATAAGATGATTTGCGTGTTGGTGAGTTCTTTATGAAACTGAACCGATAATCAGATCTTTTTATGACTTATATTAAAAGTGTGGGCCAGTGTTTGAACTGGGTCTCTTTACAATTTAATATCATCTTTTTATTAATAACTTTTCCTTTTCTGTGTCCCCTGAAACTTGTTCTGCTCTATTTCCTTGGCCTGACTCAATCTGTCATTCGAACCGCAGCGTCTCGAACAGATCCCCTATATCTCATTGTGACTCAGTGGCTGTGGTGAATCACTGGCTGTTTGCGACACCAGCCCCCTGTTCGCAGCGCCCCATTAGGATGCTCTCTTCACTTCACTTCTGTCTGCTTTTTTTCTTTTCTTTTTTTTCCTGCTCCGTGGTTTGGCTTTTAAAAAAAGCTTTACATCTGGTGGCTGATCGGCCCTTTCCCGCCTCGAAACCTCAGAAGCGCTCAGTGAAGACGTGCCTCGCTGGGCATGCGGATCGTAAATATGACATGGCCCCCAGAAGCAGCCGAGATTTAAGGCAGCGCAGTTCCCTGCCAGGGAGAAATTGCAGGCTCTTTTACAATATCACTGGGTGTGCCTTAACAAGAGCCCTTCTTTGCCAGATTTGAAACGTTCATCTCAGCTTGATGAACAAATTAGTGCTTTGTCCATTTCCTTGTTTGATGAAGCAATTTATGTCTGCTCTTAAAGCTAGGTGCTTCAATAAATAATTCAGAAATGGCAAAGTAAGCAATAAAGTGTTTCGGAACGTTTTGTTAACATAATTTATTAACTTTGGTCTGACCATTACTTAATGAGTACTGAGCACAGCTTTTGGTCGGATTGACAGCAGAGGCCATATTTTGCCTGGCTAATGTTTTTTTTCCCCCCCATCTTCCCATCTTTTTTTCCCCATCGTAGCATCCCATCTTCCCATCTATGGACATCAGCATATTAATATTGCTTGAAAGTTTAGTTTAATAGGATTACTTGAAAGTTCTAGGGCTTTCACTCTTGTTACAAGCTGTTGTGGAGCAATAGGAATCTATTTTTTTTTTAAATAATAATAATAATAATAATTAATAATAATAATAATAATAATAATAATTAATCTTATTCAATGACATCGGCAAGTGTGCCCTCCATGCTCCTTTCCTTCCCTGTCTGTTGGATCTCCTATTCAGTACCACCACCACTGCCCCCCCCCGCCCCTACACCCCAAAGAATCCTTCACCTGGAAACCGCTGTGTACCAATAGTGGTTAAACACCCTGCCAGTAACCGCTCAAGCATAGAAAACACTCCTGCTCCTCTTGGCGGGCCGGTGTTGTCAGCACACAAAGCGCTTTCTCCCTGGGGCCCTTGGGAGCCTGGGAGAAATCAGACATCTCGAGACGTCAAAGCCCCGGGTCTTTACCAAACAAACAGAAGCCGCGCAAAACTCCAGAGGTAGGGCGGGGCATGGGGGGGTGCATGTGTGTGAGAGAGTGAGCGGGTGAGGGGAGAGAAAGAGATGAAGAGAGGGAGAAAGTGTAACGCTGAGACGTGTCAACAAAGGGCGCCAGGGGCCCCCCTAAGGAATGTTCCTCATGTGGCCCACACCCCCAACACCAGTGAAAGAGGAGAAAAAGGTGGGGGGTGCTGGGCTGCAATAGTGCACACTAGTGGAGCCCCAACAGAAACTCACCCTCTTGTTACACAGAGCTAGGACTCCGGCCACGTTTTATTCCTGTGAGCGTTCTCCACTTCAGATGTTTCCCGCGTCATCTACCAAGCAGCTCACCTCCTTCCCGGAGAGAGCGTCCTGCTCAAAGCAGAGAGTGGGCAGCCGAGCACTGCTTTGTTGTATTGCGGCCGCTTTCGTTCCCTGCTCATCAAGCTTGAGCAGAGGGCAGCAGGGGCTGGGCTGGGGTGGTGGTGGTGGGGGGGTGTTTGGGGCATGGAGGTCTGGGAAGGGAGCTGGGCACGCTTATCCACCTCCGTGAGCAGCAGGTTAGCCCACATGGCCGCGCACTGGTGCTTCCCGCGCTGCCTCTGAGCCTGTCCAGTATAGGCAGTCCATCAGGACAACAGTTGGGCCCCCCTTGTTTGTTTTAAAAAAACAAAAGGCATTCTGGCAGAACCTACATCCCCTGCGGGAAAACGGCTCTCTCTCACTGCTTTTTTGTGAACACGGGTTTCTCGGCACCCCTTCTTCGGAACGGAGCGGCCGGCTCAAAGAGCCTCGCTCCAAATGCTCCAGGGTGAAGTGTGGTGCTATAAGAAGAACCTTCAGAGGAAGCTCCCTAATATGCCACCGCTGGACAATTAGGACTTTGTTACCAGCTCGCAGTTTTCAGTGTGAAAAATGAGATTTGGGGGAGTGGAGCCGCTGAAGTGTTATTTCCTTCTGAAGTACCACTCGACTGGAGGGGGGGAAGCATCGTCACACACTGAGCCCCACAGAGTCAATACCTCCCGTCACACTGCGCTTCCAGTTTCTCCGAGCGAGATTTACAACACTTTCGGTTGGAGTTTTCGGGGAATGACAACAGAGGTGGGTGGAGGGAACTCACCACAGCTTCTTTAATTAGTTATGAGTTGTGAAACAACGTGCTAGTGTGCGCCAAAGAGGAAGGAGTGCGAGGGGGAAAGTGAAACGATTCTGAAACCAGCATGGTGGCTGAGAGCTTTAGAGGGCAACACCCAAACCGCATGAGCTTCTCAGCCCCAGCTGTCACCGTGTGGCTCCTCAGTGCAGCCCGTGACACCACGCCTCGGGTGATCTGGCCCCAGGTTGGCCCTCCCTGCTTGTGTGTGTGTGTGTGTGTGTGTAAACAGTGTGTGTCGGGGCAGAGTCGTGTGGGAAAAGCGCCTTCCCCTAATTAGCGTGGAAAAGCCGCTTTCTTTCTTTCGTCATAATAATATTTGGATTATAAACGTATTTGTTTGATAACCAGTATCTGGCTGCGCTGCAGTCTGGCTTTGTAGCATGGGACTTAGGGGTGCTGCGGCCCTGACCCCGGACGCGTTCCTGTACGGCTGGCGCATGTCCTGTTCCCCTCCGTAGCCTCGCAGGCTCAAAGTGACCTTTGTCACCGTGGAGCTGACAGTCCTTGCTTTTGCTCCCCGCTTGGTGCGACCGCAAAGAAGCACAAGGTGCAGACAGGCTACAAATGGGCAGTCCGAGTCAAGAGCTGGACACACGGAGCACAAAATACACAGGGGTGTGTTTGAAGCCTTCTGCTGGGGACCATATCTGCACCTGGGCCGCAGCAGCTTCCTAATGGGCTGAAAAATGTGAAATGCTAAGTAGGGTTAAAAATTGTGTGAAAGTGGTGTATCGGTGGTCCGCTGGTGTGGTTGGCCTCTCCCTGGCCTCATTAAGTGTGTGAAATAGCCTCGTATGATGCAGTCAATGACTAGTAATAGCTATATCATGTCCTAATGTGAAATGAAGCTCATTTGACCAATTGCTGGTGACTAGTGTCAGGAAGCAGAGCAGTCATGAGATTACAGTAATGCCTCTGTCATGGAGGAATTTAACAGGGTCGGGGGGTGGCAGAAGGGGGTGCATGGACATCGTCCCTGGTTCCACTGAACGTTCACTTCCTTTCCAAAGGGGACTTATTGCATCTTTCCTTGAGAAATCTTTCGGCTAACAGACAAAAAATTGATGCGACGCACCCTCTGACGATGGAATAATATCCCTTTTAGACGGGGGAGCACAGCGGAGCAGGCGGCGAGTCAACCTTAATAACAGCCCGTAAACGTGACACAGGCGACCTACTGAAAGGTGTCATCACTTAAAAGCATTCCGCAATTTAATTGCACACAGTTGCATTGTGGCCAGGGTCGCGGGGGGGCAAAGGTCAAGCAGGGTCAGTTCGGGAAGGAGGCGCGGTGGCCGCTGCACGGCCACGGGGGGGTGGGGTGGTGGGGGGTTGCTTAGCATCGTGGAACTCCCGCCGCTGTTACCGTGACGATACAAAGAGATCTCCAGTGCACTTACTTCCTGTAGCACTCTTGAGAAGTCCTCCCCTTTTCCCTGCCGCTCTTCGCTGCTGAGCTTAACTTCTCACAAGTAACATGAAAAAGAGGGAAATGGTGAAAGAGGAACGGTCTTTGTACCTTACCGGAAGAGTAGAGGAGGACAACGTGGGGGGAAAAAAGGCCCACTCTAGCATTTGTGAGGACAAAATAACCACACTTGTGGAAAGTGTCACCTATAGCTTTATTTGCAATTTTAGTCCTGAAAACATTTGTCCTGTGAACAGAATAAAAATGTCTTTAAAAAAAAAAACGCTATTGTTCACATTTTATGTCAAATGTATACGAAGTGCTGGAGAACTGTAGAGAACTTGAAAGATGATAATTTCTCTGTGCTGAATGCACATGTACTTTCAGTATAAGTAAAGGAAGTGTGAAGCATAATGCATTTCGCATGTGGCCCTTGATACTCCATAGTTCTCATTTTAATGATTTTTTCACACTTTGAGTCCTAATTCTGGAATGTGGGAATGTCACATTTATGGGAGGCCTATAAAAGTAATTTATGACTTTTTCCAGGGAAACCTTTAAGAAGGCTGTAGAGACCTGGGCATATTGTACTGGCGCTTCGGTATCAGATTCAGAGCACTTCCACGTAACGTCACATCCAGTGGGGCTGGTAATTGAAGTCATACTTCAGGGGGCATGCTGGACTAGGCCCTCCTCTTTCCAGGCTGGTTCCGTCCCTGTTGCCCATCCTTCTGTTTACGTCTCTTTTCTCCTGTTCAAAGGGCCTGTGCTGACAGTCGCTCGCTCCAGTGTTTCTGTGCACCTGGCTCATGGCAGGCTGGGCAGCTCGTTGCTTCTCTCCGCCATAATCACATCCCGTCTTCTTGGGTGTTTCAGGTTTAATAGAAACCTGTGGGGCAGCTGGTGGCGTAGCAGTTAGAGCTGCTGCTTCTCAGTCCAAAGGTTACCGCTTCAAATCCTCCCTGTAGCTGTACTCCCCTTGGGTGACTGAATAGCTTCAGTAAGAATTATCCAGCTGTACAAGTCAGTAAGTAATTGGCATTTAGGAGAAAAGCATCAGCTAAATCTATGTAACAGTGACACACTTTATAGCACTACTGTTTCATTTATTTTTTTTACCCTTGAAAAAAGTGTAAGAGAAATAAGCAAAGCCACTTCTAATGTTAATTTAAGCTGCTTACAATGATTTGTACAGCTGGGTATTTTTTACTGATGTCATTCAGGGTAAGTGTCTTGCTGGAGGGTACCGCAGCAGGAGGTGGAATTTGATCCTGGGTCGTCCCCTAAGCGGAAGGTGGCAGTTTCAACCACAAGCGTCTGCCCATAGTACGCTGCTTGCCTACATACACGATTATGATTCACATGCTAGCAGTACTAGTGCTCAAGATAATGTCATATTAGAAGCAAAATGGGTAAGAAGGGAGGAGCAGTACGTCTCATGTAGCACTTATGAGACTCTAACTACCCGCATATGTATACGCACTGTGTGTGCCGTCACGGGGGACTGTGGCTTGCGGTGGCCTTGTTCTCCAACTGGCGCATCCGCAGCTGGTCTTGTGGACCGTCCTGTCCTGTCTGTTTGCACTTAGGCCCCGTAATCGGCAGTTGAGCGTGTGGGGCTGCTACTGCCCACCCGCTGCCGCCTTCCTTAACAAAAAAATAAAACGCACCGCACGTACACAAATAAATATTCCACGCATGCAGACGTACATGCAAAATGTTGCTTGCATAGAAGTGGAGCGCGAAGAGGAGACTCCCCAGCTGTGAGTGAGGCAGCTGTGAATCAGCTTTGAGTCACCCGCTGCTGACGGCGCGCATCTCAGTCTCATGAAGCCAAACGCATGACTGCTGCCCCGCACCTATGAGTAAAGGGCTTGATCAGCGCTCCTCCAGCACTTCTGGGAAAAAAGGCCCTTTGTGGGGTAAATGCTCCCCACATCAAATGAGTAAGAGAAGCAGCTGAGGTCAACTGCACAGAGTGTGTGCCAGGAAGGCCGAAAGCTGAAGAAGGGCCCCCCACATGCAAGTCGCCCCACAGTTTAAACTGGGGGGGTACAGTGGAGGCTCCAAGGGAAGATTTGAAGCCTGGAAAAACCCCCTGATTTTCACACTGAGGTCAGTGGTGCTTCTATAACTATATCCCGGAGACTTTGGGGTGGTTCGCAGGGTTACGGGGCGTGGGGCATGGGGCATGAGGCATGGGGCGTGAGTAGACTGCAAGGTGATCCCTTTCAAATCAGGGTGCGGTTGGTGAGACGGGGTGAGATGGGGCCCTGCTCTCTTGATCGCCGTCTCCGCACGTCGTTTAAGTGCCCAATGAGACATCCTGTGGGTCCTGGCCTTACGAGGCCTGCTATGCTGCCACATAAATACTGTTGAGTAGTGGGAGGGCTAAGCCGTTTGTCCCACCTTACTTCTACTGGCAGATGCAGACTACGTCCCGTGTGTCTCCACTGCTCTAATTCTGGCCTGTACTGGTGCGGCACAGCAGCAGTGACCTGCCGGTGTTTCCTGTGCAAATTATATCACAGTAAACTTTGGACACTTAAGGGAAGACCTTCCGCCCCCACTGTTGTGAATTGCACCATTGTGGGTCACTTGGGCAAAGGGCAAGCTGGACGTTATGATTCACATGGTGGCGACCGAGAAAGGAGGAGGCAGGGCTGTGTTGGGTCAAGGTTGGGAAAGTAGGAGGGGGAGGGAAACTTGGTGGCCGGACACGACATCTACGTCAGGAAAACGGCTCCCATAATTGACACTAATTGGCATGTGTTTTTGGCTGCCTGAGCACTCGTCCAGGCTGAGCCAGGAAAAAGAAAGCCGGACACAAATGTGCTCCCCACACCACCCCCACCACCCCCCATCCCCCACCACAGTGGCAATAAACTTGGGGGCACATGTGCGCACATGAAAGCAGTGGGTGAGTGGGGTGGAGTGGGGGTTGCCGTGTTGCAGCAGAGGCCCTTCGTGGCTCTCCACTGCTTTGCTCCCCCCCCCCCAGTGAAAAACACCAGCGAGAGATATTCAAACACACCCGGCACCACTCTCCAAAGTTGTTGCCCTGGAAACGGGTGAGGGTGAGGGACTCCAAACAATGGCTGCAGATTTCTTTTTAAGTGTTGCTAATTAGCTTGCCTCTGCTTAGTCTTTGTGTTTGCCATCTTAAAAGGAGATTAAAGTCAACAGGGAGAAGCGGAGGGGAACAGAGGAAGAATGTGGGTTTCTTTTTACATTATGGGCTCATGGTGGCTCTGGGAATCCATAATGAAGGGCCCCTTTCGACCAATTTGACATGCATTTGTGCCACATGCTGCACGATGTTGTAATGGCTTCACGTTGCAAAGTTGCAGATTTTGATAAGAATGCCCTGAGATCACATCAGGCAGCCATTACACCTGTGGATGTTGGTGTGCCGAGCTGATCCAGCGCACCTTCGTGTGGCACAGCTGGATCTACATGTTGGTCATGAGAAACCGAGCTGAAATGCTGTGGGCTGTGGGACCCTCAGCGTGGAGGCTGGGCCGGCTGGGCTAGTTGTGCTTTGGGGTGATAGTGTTTAGAAAGAGCTCAGACAGTGTAGGGTTTTTTGTTTTTTCTCTGAAAACCAACATCCTCTCCCAGTTTCTTCTGAAGAAATGCCCTCCTAAAGACAGGCGCAGACAAACTTTTCAGCTTTTGGAATTGGGATGATGTGCAGTTACGGCTGCTTTCTTTTTTTTTTTTTTAATCTTTCCATTTAATTTAATCATTCTCACAGTTCGAGCCATAATACATCCACGTGCAAAAGCCATTAGTACGTGTGATCTTTTTTGAATATGACAGGTTTTAATGTTTAGCGCCATTGTTTTGCCTTTCAAACCTGCCATTCAACATAAACCTTTTGAGAAAATGAAATTTTTATGTTTTCTAAGCAGGCTTACTTTTGCAAAGCATACAACAAAATGTAGTGGTATAACGTAATTTATTTCATTGCCTTGTCTTTTTTGTTACATAAATACATAAATAAGATTGTTTGCCCTGGTGTGTCCTCAGGGTAGCCATTGTCAAGTGTACTCACAGCCATTTGTGCGTTTCCATTTTTCTCAGCTCTTTGGCTCTTGTTTAGTAACACCTGGCTTTTTCATCTCTACAGGAACTAATTGTGTCATCTAGTACAGTCATTGAAATTAGATTAATCACAAATCATGTCTACCTGCCGCGAGGGCTGTTGATCCCAGTTTACATGCTGTCACGTGCAGTTGGCTGAAAATGGCCATTTCAGGCATGACTAATCTGAAAAGACAATTTGATTAGTTCAGAGAAAATGGCTGCTATTTTTTTCTCTGTTCCACAAGGGCAGAAGTCTGGCTCAACCCCACATCTCACTTGTGTCAGTCCGTTGTGTTTAATAGCTTCTTCTGGAAAGTTCTGGACGAGAACTTGCCGTCTCCCTGACATTTGATGAGGTTGAACAGAAGATTTATTCCTAAGCCCTCAAAATGAAATAAATGTTTGCCTCTCTGTATTGTTTGCATCACGAAGAACAGTAGGAAACGACGTTTCCATGTTCCCCATAGAAAGCGAGAAGACATTTTAAGAACCAATTCACATCCAAATTACCCGGCTGTTGCATGCGCCACCAGTGCACGTTGTACAGTTGAAATGGTGCTCAGGATGAAAGTATCGTTCCTTGCAAAACGACTAAAACCCCTCATCTGTGCTTGTTTGTCATAGTAACGTATTCAGTTCCCTCTTCGGGCATGATTTAAGGTCTGCCGAGAAGGGCCCCCTTTCCCGTCTAGGAACCCCAGATGGAGGAAGCCACAGTAAGTTTGCTTTGCAGCGTCTGGCCACGAAACGCTAATGCTGCACACCCAGCATTGTTAGCTGCAACTGCACTGCTTTTTTTCCGCTGCTCTCTTCTCAAAGTGGACAACGCATTTTTAAGCGCTCGCAGTGACCGAGCGATGCCTGAAAAGCATCGCCCTCCTTCCAAGGGGCCAGGGCATTTGTTTTACCATGAGAGCAGAATATTCCCAAAAAAGAATTTCAGAAAAATTGCTCTTGTATCACAGCGGTGGTCCGCCACGATGGGGTGCAGCCATTGCAGCACTCTTAGCCTCATCTCTCCCTCCAGGAATAAGGACTCTTTACTGCATTCCTTGTGTTTTTCATGTATTTATCTTTTGGGTGGTAAATTTTAAGAAAAACACCCTGTTCTGTGATTCGAAGGTGTGGAACGCACATCTGGAGGAAGGCAAAGATGTGAGAAGCTTGGAAGGGATCCGTTTTGCGGGGAAAAAAGAATATATAAGAAATGGTCAAGGTTTTCAAACATTACAGCATATTTTGAAGTTTTTGAAATTTATTTATTTTTTTATTACTTGGCTCAGAGTGTATTCCTCTGCCTGTTTTAATGGGCAGTGTGAGCCATTGGAGTGCCACTCCAGCAGTTTAAAATTTAGAGCTTTAACATTGGTCTTTATATAGCGGAAACGTTACATTAAATAAGGAAAAATATTTTTAAGGTACCTTGTTGAATTCAGACAGACTCATTTGGTCTCATTTTAGTGCTAGCTCTATCCATTCGGAGTTAAAACAAATGTCAAAAGTTAGGAGCAGAGCAACTGGGAGATGGAGCAGGAAGTGCTAAATTAAAACCAGCACGGGCTGGAGAAGTTAGAGGGAGGGGAAAATCTGGTCAAAAGCGTAGTTTATTTGTAACCCACCGTGAAATTGGCCCCCTTTGCAGCCGGTGGTGGTGCTAATGAGGCAGGGGGACGGGGCTGAAATCCAGAGCCTGTGAATTCGATCCATGTCAGGATCCTACATCACTCTTGAAGGATGACTGAAAGGCCTCATGTGCCTAATAGCGGACATGCCCTGAGCCACCCCGAAGGCACCACCGTGCCTCTGCATTTTGTTTATTTGCTGTCTTTGTACCCATTACTGTGCGTGCACAGTATTAGGTAATCAAGTTCTTATGTAGTATTCACTCCACGGTAAGATGTGCCTTAATAGTGTTCACGGGTACAGAGTTGCTCGCGGCCATTGTTCATACAGTGTATGTAGAATTTTGATTTTTTTGGCATCTGAGCTATGTTGGAGTCCTGCTTTCACACTTGTTTGTCCATTGTCAAGAGGCATTGAGGGTCATAAGCGGACCTTCCCATGCCGCAATGCTGCCGATCAGACGATTCCTCCCCATGTGAAGCACCAGCTGAGGCATGGGAGCTGCAAGTGGCAAAGCAAAGCGGTGCTAACCAAGATGCCTGACAATAGCATGATACGGGTGATAGATACTGAAACGCTCTTCACTTAGACACATGGTGGGAGTTACTGCGATACAGGCAGTTGTCACACCGTTGGGGAATTACTGAGGCAGGATGGTGATGTATTATCTGACCCCCACTGCCTTGAACTGGCATTCCTCTAAAGCCAGCTATATGCATTTTTCAAAATACAACAGTTGACTGGCAATCTGGCTCTATGCTTCGGTTTTGTCTGTCACGTTTTTTTCTTCTCCTTCTTTTACTTAATATAAGTAAATAGAAACTGTTTTACCTTCTTTTTTCCTCTTTTCCAGACTTATCAGCAGAGCTTGAATTGAAATTCCTAAGTCGGAGGGATCGTATTCTCACCTGAAAGGAAGCAGCTCTGCCTTTCCTTTATTTTCCCTTTACGGTTGAGTGGAAACAGTACAAAAAAGAGCCCCCCCAGCCCACATACACACACACACACACACACACACACACACACACACACACACATACATACACACACACACACACTGATCCTGAATCAGCTCGTGCACAGTATGCTGTGGTACAGAGGCACCCGAGTGTGACAGGCACTTCTTACCCTTCCTGTGCTGCAGGAGGAAGAAACTGGGCAAAGCGACTGTCATACAAACTAGACGGGAACTACTCGACAGCCTTTGGGGTTGGGACTTTAGATGATGTGAAATGTTCCCGCTAGGCCTCCCTCTTGCTTCCCCCTCCCTCTTCCATTCTGACATTATCCGCAGCCCACGGGGGATTGTCCTTCTGTTGCGGGCCGTCAAGGCGAGTGGTGCGGCCCTTCTGAGGCCCTTGAAACGTAAGGGCGTACCCTGGGGGGACCAGTCGTTGGCCGGCCTTGAGCTTACCTGTTTGACAGCCAGCAGGACGCCAGCAGGGTGGCCAGAGTCAGGCATATACATCCTATATCCTGCTTTCTTTCTTTTTTAGTGAAACACCAGTCTGGCTCATTTAGCTACTTGTTCTCTGTGGCATCCTATTGTTTTTGCCGTGTGCTGGACGTGGAGAACAGAAGTGGAGAAGGCAGAGCCACGTGCAATGTAGTTTCCTTGCAGGCAGGCCTGGAAGCGAAAGCCAAAGGGCAACCTGGTGTCCCTGGGAGAGTTAATATAAAACACCCCAGACTTGCCCCAAGCCTGGACGTGCAGACTAACCTGGATAACCTTAGCATGTGTGTCAGTACTACAACTGTGCTGGAAATGAGGTCTCCTTCCATTTTGTCCTTGGTCCACATTGCCGTGGGTTCGAGTGGAGGTCAAGGGTATTCCTAGCCAACATGTCAGCCAACACAGCTACCTTTGTTCAGATTGGAGGTAAACATTATGTGAATTTCTACCCTGCTGTCAGTGTGTCCCTACAGTAAGTACTTTAAAGCTAAAGTGGATAAAATGGCTTTTTAAAGGTAATAACAGACAACACTGGAAGCTGTCACTTTATTGTGTTAATCCATTAAATGGATTAACATTGTATTTCCTGGTATTGTCAAAGGTTGAAAATTAACTGAAGAGCTAAGGACATGGACTTCCTATATCTGTAATTGTTTGAAATGTTGCAATGATTCATGTTGTTATAAATGAACTATTTTCACTTCCAGGGTTGTTTGTTTTTGATTTGCTTGTCTTGTAATTGTTAGCTAGCTTGTAATAAAACTTAAAACTCGATTGATTAGTTTTTTCCTTGAAGGATACTACAGTGACTTTGTCATGATCCTGTGAGTACGTACACAAGGGCGTCCACAACCAGTTGCCATTCCACTATTGTTATGTGCACAACGGGTAAGACAGGATGGGGGGGCGTGGTGGTGCAGTGGGTTGGACCACGGTCCTGCTATCCAGTGGGTCTGGGGTTCGAGTCCCGCTTGGGGTGCCTTGCGACGGACTGGCGTCCTGTCCTGGGTGTGTCCCCTCCCCCTCCGGCCTTACGCCCTGTGTTGCCAGGCAGGCTCCGGTTCCCCGCGACCCCGTATGGGACAAGCGGTTCTGAAAGTGTGTGTGTGTGTGTGTGTGTGTGTGTGTGTGTGTGTGTGTGTGTGTGTGTGTGGGTAAGACAGGAGAAAAAGGTGGCTGTGTGTGGCCTTCCACTTGAAATGAGAAGGCTTGTGGTTTACTCGCCTTCGGCTGGTCATCTTGGCATTATAGGTCTATTTTCAAGTGAGAACCTGCTGTCATGTCAACACAGCGTGTGGGCCGGGAAACAGCTCAGCGACTAAGAATGTACATTGATGTGCTGTTTGTCTATAAAAGCTACAGGATCACTGGCAGGAGTCTTTCTAACTGTACTGGTCTCATGAGGATCTGACAGCCAAAGGCTGTCAATAGACTCGTCTGCGTGCTCCTGCGGCCTTAGTAGACAGATCTGAGGGGAAACTTGAAGCCCAGGTTATTCTGGCAGAGCATCCCACCTAAGGGAGCTGTGGAGCAGCCCCCGCTGTCACCACAGTGACTAGAGCAGGTCTCACACACCACACGGTCAGTAAAGAACAAATTGACACTGAAGCTATGACATCCATTCCACTTTGACGCCACGGGCATGGCTATTTGCACCCCACGGGACAGTTCGGGGAGCCCGTGATTTTCGCTGCCCTCACAAGGCCATGTGCTACCATTGTAGCTGTCTAAAGACACACACTGTCTCCATCTTGAGGGCGGCCAGACTTTTGGTAACCTGACTCCTGCTGAACTTTCCTGCCTCCTGCCCCTTGAGAACGACCTCACTGTCCATTGTGGGTTGCTGTTTTTTTTTTTTTTTTTTTTTCCTTGGTCTCCTCTGTGTCAGTGTAGTGGGGACTTGTCAACAATGGCCCTCTGTCAGTGGTGATGGAGCCTTCCAGCATATGGTGCCCACCTGGTCACCCCCAGCCCACCCTCCCCAACTCAAATTTTTCCTGCCACCCTTCCTCAGAAACTGCCTTGGTGAATATTCATCACCTTTGTTTCATTCCTTTTTCTAGTACGTAATTGTTAATGTAGTTGTTTGTTTTCCTGCGTATATCTGCGTAAATGGAATAATGCGACTTAATCGCTTTTCCTTGCTCTTTCTCCTGTACTAGACCAAGCGCTCATTCTCCCCTTTGCACTGTAACGTCTCGAAAGAGAAGACATCTATATGTCGGGTATTTCTCTAAATACAGGCAAAAAAGAGAATGTCATTGGGGGGGGCTGTTCAGCCGTGATGAATTAAAAAATGTGCTGCTGAGGATGTTGTCAGGAGTGCTGATTTACAGCGAGCCCTGATGACAGGCAGGGAGAACTCCCATACTGCGCAGCCGGCTTCCAAGCTGGCCTGCGACCTCCTCACCCTCCCTTCCCCTTGTAATAAAACCTGTCCAGCACACCAGCACAATGGCTCTGTTGTTTGCTGCCCGCTGCCCCTCCTTGCCCACACCCCCCATATTTTCTTTAAAGGTGCAGCAAGCCCAATCGAATGCTGTTGTCGGGAGGGGTACCTTCCCGTAAACTGTGCCTTCTCAGGGCGGCCGTGCAACTCTGTGCTAATGCGTTCTGAACTTGGGGCTGGACAGGAATGGCGAGAAGAAAAGGAGAAGAATGAGTTTTTTTATGGTGTTGCACTGGTGTAAGGAGGCAGGGGAGCCCATGCTGGTGATGTTCATGTGCTTCCGAGCTCATCGGAAAAACTTGAAATGCTATTTTGTAAAAATAGGCAATGCAAACACGACACATGCATGCCTGCCGTGACAAAGGGCTCCATTGTCTACCTGGAGGATGGTGCCAGTTAGATCTATCAGCAAGAGGATCCCTACCCTTCTGTGCGCAGGCAGACTTTTTAAACAACTTTCCCTCCATCGATTTTCTTGTCTCTGCTGACCTGGAGCAGCAGTCATTCAGCACCTCACATTCATTTAGGTACAATTTTAAACCGGGTTCCTTTTAGGCACGAGGAGAAGAGGCCTCACCTAGCCTTAATAGTGCCATTCAATAAACCCATAAATAGGATTTTAATAAAGTGGTAATCAGTGTAGTAATTTCGACAAAATTGCCCCTTATTGCTGCCAGATCTGCGTGGTGTGGTGTCTTTCCGAAGAGTGAAGTAATTTCCAACACATGCACTTGGTGAGGAGCAGGGAGTGGGAGGGGGTGCACTTTCGGCCGAGTTATGAACAGAACAGTGGGCAGATGTTTGCTACTGCTGTGTGTGTGTGTGTGTGTGTGTGTGTGTGTGTGTGTGTGTGTGTGTGTGTGTGTGTGTGTGGACATGCACGCGAGTCATTTTGGTGCGAGTGGTTTTCATTATGCTGCAGATTTTCTCTGGAGAAGCGAAGCTTATTCCTTTTTAACAGTGCTGCTGTTATTTCTGGATAAATGGTGTAATGAGAGCTTCTGGGTACTGCCGTCCCTCCGTGAATCTTTCACAGTTCCACTTGCTAATCTGTACTTTTCATTTGCAGTTTTTCAGCATTAGCCTAGTTGGCATGTTACTCTTGTCGGTGTCCTGCTTGTCTTGGGAAGCGGAAATAACTGCGAATGTTTGTTTTTCCATTTCTGTAGTCACTCTGTGACAAGCACCTATCGGAGCACTGGCTCTACGTCTGTGATCAGGACCCTTAAACTGACCGTGTGCCACATGAATGTCGGCTGGCGCTGGGAAGAGCTGCTACTGCTAGGCACGGCAGAGCGGAGCCTCTGTCGTTCTGAGCTGGAGCTGGCGGCATGACAGCTGGGACACATTTCAGCGCAGTTTACACGAACCTGTGACTTATCAATGCGGCCCTTTGTAAGGCGCTCGTGTTTTGTTTTTTCAGTTGGGCAATTGCAGAAAGGCTTCTCCTAGGACCCAAGGTACATAGTAGAACCTGGCCTCCTTGATTTATTGTTTATGTCAGTTGTTTTGGAAGGGCCCCATTTTTTTCATAAATCTAGTATTTATTTTGAAACCTGCCACTGCTCATAAGCTCGGAACAAAACGTGCGTCTTAGCAAAACAAGTTTACTTCTTGATTTATGGAGGCCCTGGTGTTTTTGTTTTGGGACGATGTGTTACGAAGCTGGACTGAGGCATTTGCACCAAAACATGCCCGTTGAATGCTCCTGCGAGGAATGTTTTTGCTCTTTTTCTCGCTGTGGGTGCACGAAGACATAGTCGAGAGTGAGTCGGCCATGCGGGGTCTTGCAGGTGTTGGAAGAAGGCCGCACTCTCCGACTACGGGGCGGTGAGGACCCTCGCTGTGGGGCGTGTTTGGAATCCACCTGTAAACCCACACGTGTGAAGGCAGAAGGTTGTTGTGTGTGTGTGTAGTGGGGCAGGGTGAGGGTAGCGCCACACAAGCTGCTTTCCTGGAGGTGCCCCATTAATCGTATTCCTCTCACGCTACCACCAAATCGGTGCTGTCATTTTTGGCAAGAAGCTCACAAGTGAAACAGGACTCTGAGACGGGGTTGTAAGAAGGTAAAGGAGATGACATTATTTCGGTTGGGGGTGGTAATGAGAGTGATGACAGTGGCAGATTGCCATTTTCCAGTCTGACTTCCTCACTCCCCCTCTCCGTCCCTTGCCCCCATTCCCCGACTCCCCTTTTCTACTCTCCACTTTAGGCACTGCAGGCAGCACGCCAGTTCCTGCTCCAACAGGCCACAGGGCTCAGCTCGCCCAGCAGCAACGAGGTCAAGCAGACCCCTGTCCAGGTGAGTCCAGATGTCTTTCTGACACACATGATCACACCCACTGGACAATCCCCTGGTGTGTGGTCACGCACATCCTCAGTGCTGGAGAGATTTCCCAGCACAGGTCCTGTGGGACCTCTGATTGCCTCTGTCCACGAGAATCCAGCTGTGAAAAACGGGTAACTTTCTCACAATAACAGTGGTTATTGCTGCACAACCTGCCAGAAGAGTCTGCAGGGTGTGTTTATACAAGAGGAACACTGGGAGGCCCCACACCTGGGTTTCCAGCACGGCCATACAAAAGACCAGTCCACCTGATGCTCTCAGTCTCAGGCGTACTCTCAGTTGACATGTGCGTTGAAACCTTAAAACTAAACAGTTTGTTCCCTACAGGCACCTCTTATTCTTTTGGGTGTGAGTACATTCTGATGGAATTGAGATCCAGAGGTACAGCACTGTCAGAAACTACTGCCTACAGCTTTGTGCCCTATGTTCTGGTGTTTTATTCTAATTGGTCCATTGTGCCATGGCATGGGGTTCTCAGAAGTCCCTCAGGGTCCCATACTGTGCCTTGGTTTTTGGAGCATGCTCATGGACTGCCAGAGCCATTCAGTGTCTTAGTGGAGGGGTATGAATAAATGAGTGAATTATTATTGAAATTTGTTGAGTGAATGCTACCCTTTGCAGGCCTGGGGAGATGCTGGATTCCAGTGTCTCCCACCGTAGACGTAGCAGCTGACCCAAGGGTTCCAGGCACTTGGCACCCCAGTTGGCACAGCCCATCAAACCCCTGCCAGCTGTGTGCACCTGCATTAGTTCTAATTTATTTTTTTGAGCAATATGAACTGAGGTCTCAGCCATGCAGATTTTCTGGTCAGCTCTTCTACAGGCCTGTATTTTGGTGACAGACACTGGGGATGGGGGAGGATTCTGTGCACCCACTGAGACTGAACCATATCGGTATTGAGAGCCTCCATCCAGTAGGTGTTCAGTAGCAGCTCATGGGGCTTTCTTTCCTCAAACCTTGCTCTGTCCCCAGACTTTGGCTGTGTTGCATATTTTGGTTTAATCTCCTTGTGGCCAGGTGTTGTGACAGTCTAAAGCACCTGGGACCAGGACAGTACAGATGCTGAAGGAATTGGACTCCGTCACGTTGCACCCAGTTGCACGTTTTCTCATTAGTGACATCACTCAGTTTTTTTGCCATATGCTTGGTGACTGAGCGCGAGTGACGCTTAACCATGTAATCCCTTAACCACCGCTTTGCGTTGTACAAGAAACAGTTGCCTTTGTCTTTTTGGAGCTGCAACGCTGTGCTTGAAATACTGCTTACAATTGCTGTTTTATCCTAAAATGCCGTTTAAATTTACAATCTGATTTAATCTTCCCAAAAATAGTGCTCCGGCTCGTGCTGCTGCCAGATTTTAATGTTTGAAGGAGATAATGATGCAGAGCGGGTGTAAACCAAGTTAATTTAGACCGGAGCAGAACAATCCGCACAACAGTCTTCACACCTGCCATTTCGAATTTGGGGCGGCAGCATAACCATGCAAGCGCCTCGTAATCTGTCGTTTCTCAGGATGTGCGGCCGATAAGAAGAGGGACGCGCTTCCAGTAGGGAGGCGGCTGTGGAGCTGGGTGTTTGTGTTGGGGCGCTCGGCATGTCAGTAGCAGTGACGATGATGCACTTTGCACATGGCCGGTCGCCGTACCACTCCTTTTATTTTGCCCGGTGCCAGCATCTAACACACACCGCAGTTCGCAGTAAGGGTGTTCCAACAGGAGGAAAAAGGCGTCAGGGGTGGGGGTGAAAAATCGGGAGTTTCATAATCGTCAATATTAAAGGGGAATGTGGGTTGACAGTTTAAATGGCCATGGTGAGAGGTTTTCCCTTCAGGGTAATTAACATTATCAAGGAACAGCAGGTTACCTCGTTAGTGCCGCGTTCATTTAATTAACAAACCACACTAATTAGATTGAACTCTGGGCTGGAGGTTTGTACTACAAGCTTGATGAGGAGAAGGAAGTGGAGTGGAGTGCAGTGTAGCTGTCATATGGTCGCACGTGTCTACTTTTCTGTGTCTTTACACCAAGTTGTACTTGTGCTTTTTGTTGTTGCTGTTGCTACTGTACTTCTGTGGAGGAGGGAAAAAAGAAATCTTGACACATTACAGCCATTTTAAATAAGAGAAGTGGAGCAGGTTTCTGCCAGGCGAACTGCCGCTCCCCCACGTGGCCCCTGTCAGCACTCCCCTTTGTGTGGGAAGTTCAGCTTCGCGAAGGCACCAGCCATGTTAGTAGCCGTGACAATAATGCGCCATCAGCACTCATTCACGAAACCTTCTTCTGAAAATGTTTCCGAACATACCTTTCAATACACAGCCATTCCTCCTCTGTAGAGTGCACTCTCGGTCTGGCCTTTTCTGCCTGCTTGCTCATGGCCCTGCGCCCTGCTCACGCTCATCGCGATCCCCTGCAAAGACCTCATTCTGCACATGCCCAACAGGAGGGTTCTCTTCAATACAGTGACACACATCTTACCCCAAACCCCCCCCCCCCCCCAGCTATATCCCACGAGGGCTCCTCCCTGCCAAGCATCCTGCAGGCTTTTGCAAGTGGTAGCTTGTCTCAACCTGACAACCCTCATGCACACATGCTAGCAATTATTGTTGCTAATTAGTTGCTTGGCTGATGCTTTTATAGATAGCGACTTACACAGTTCAAGCCATTTGTTTTCACTGGAGCGGCTGAGGGTAAATATTTCAGGGGTAAAACGGCAGTAGCTGGCAGTGAGGCTTGACCCAGCCACCTTGAGGATACAAGTACAAGGGTATACCTGCCGTGTTACCTGCAGCCCTTATTTTCCACTTAGCATTATTAAAAGTCAAATTTCCAGCATATGGACTGAGTATGTCCAGAGGCAGTGTGGTCCCTTCCCTCGCGTGGTTCATCCCAAGCCCTAGCTCTGCTTCACAAAGAATCTGCCCAACCCAGTATTCCAAACTGTTTGTTTTGATATAAAAATTAAAATGTACAAAAATTGTGCAGAGTCCCATCCTATGTACAGTAGCTGCCCGTTTAAAAACAAAGGTTGTGGCTTTTTACCGAAATATTGAGTCCCCAGGATCACCTGTAACTCACTGAGTTATGCTGATGGCCTCTCAGCAAATGTCTGTGGTGGGGCTTTAACATTCATGTCCAAAGTCTGGAGCTTCAGTCAATACAGCTGTCTCATGTTGGTCTCATGTTGAAGTTGCAGTGCCATGGCAGGGTAACGAGAGGCTAAGGGTAGACATAGCTAGAGGCGAAGCGCTCTTCTTCTGCTCTCACATGCCTAAAATTACTTCATGTTGCGTTAAATCCTAGTGGCGCCTTTCACACATGTGAAGGAAATGCAGGGAATCTTTTTGCTCAAAGCGAGTCGAGAGTCTCATTAGACAGGATGAGCCCTTGCGGTTTCCCGCTAACCTCCTTTCCGTTGCTGTGGTATTGTGTACCCCTTTCCTCCATGGCCCTGGTCTTGCTCCACTGGATCCCAACATGCTGATGACCTCCGTGTGGGGTGGGACCTGGCCACAGTGTCCCACGAGACAGCCCATGCTTGTTGAAGCCCAGCCGCAGAAGACGTTCTCAGATCTTTTCCATAACATTGCAAAGTCACATTAAGGTTGCTCCGCAGATTTCCTGGCCTGCAGCTCCGGCAGAACCCTGTGGGAGGTGAGGTCTGACCTCTGGCAGCTGCCCAGTGAGTGCTCTCTGAAAGTGCAAGCAACGTTCTTGTAACCGCGCGGTATCAAAATTCGGCTGTCTCTGTGCCACAGCCTCTCGGAGTGAGAGTGTATGACCTGCCCAGGGATTTCCCACTTTTCATGGTTGGTTTTCACAGTTGTATGAGCTGTTTGGTCATACGGTGCCTCCTTTAAAGGTTGCGCAATGAGATAAATTCTCCTCTTCGCAATCGCTGTTTCTCGGTGACTGTGGGCTTTTCACTTTGCCAGGCATCTTCTCTTGCTCCTTGTTCTCCCAGGGGCCCCAGAATGCTTGACTTTGTCAGACATAGAGGCCCCGATATATTGAACAAAGGGTGACCGTGGCTCATTTGGATTGCGCTCAGCTCGTGGTAAAACTGCCTGTCCTACCCCCAGTGCCACGTCCATACGTGTCCGTCTGTTTACCTGTTTTGGCTGCGGCATTACGTCTGTAACCTTCTCTAGTGCGAGGGACCGACAAGTCCAGCTGTAGACACTCGAGGAGGGGTTTGGGGTATGGGTGAGGGGGACATGCCATGGTGCACCCACTGCCCTGCTGTAGCGCCAAGCACTTTACAAACACACCGCTCCCGGCCTTTATCTCTTTTGGAAATTGAAAAAAGTGTCCTCTTTTTTCATGTATTATGGAGGCTCTCGTTTAATTAAAAAAAAATGAAAAGACTCATTAGAGACATGCTAATTAGTTTCCTGCTTTTGTCCCCTAATAGAGGGCCCCGATGCTGCCGTTGCTTTGTGTTTGAGCCACATGACATTTAAATGAGGTGAAGCAGCTGGGTGGGGACCAGAGCGTCTCCACCCAGATGTCCACTCACACGTGGATCCGATGTACTCGCCAGCTGCACCTCCCCAGCACACAGAACCTCGCCTCTTAGTCTGCAGCATGTACTGCCTGAATGTTGTCATGTTTAGCCGTCCTGGCTATTAACAGTTCAAAAATTTAGGGGAACAGTTATTTGTCTGGGAAGTGGAAGTGCTCATTTTTCACCGAGATTCCAATGCCAGGTGTTTTCTGAAATTGAACAATTGTATTACGTTCTGTTTTCTTTAAATCCACTTTTTTAACTTTTTGGAATCATCAACAGTAAGGGTTAAAACAGTTCAGTTTGCCTTTTTTCTACCCCAGTCCAACACCCCCCCATACGCGCGCACACACATACACACACCCACACATCCACACACACCCAACCCCCTTCCCATTTTATCTGCTTTTAAAAAAGTGCTTAGTTGGCATGTTTTGGGGAGATCCTTTAGACAAGGCATGACAGAATGAAAAGAGAAAGAACAGGGCAAAAGAGAACAGTAAGAAAAAAAGAAAAGCGACTGGGTAGTGGGGCTGGTTTCGGAGTTTGGGTCCATGCAGCGAAGTGTGAAACTCTATTTTTTGATTTGAAACATGAGTGAAATGTGTAATGAAGGTGGGTCGATAATAGGCTTTTATATTTCCTCAGTAAAGTAATCTCTGTTGTGTTCCAGTGGAAATTTGTTGTCATTTTTATTCTGGCGCAGTGGGCCGTTAGATGGAGAGAGCGCTGGTGGGGGTGGTGGGCAGGGGAGGGGAGGCTTTATTTCCACTTGAACCTGCTACCCAGGGCATTCTCACGATGCAAGTTTTTCATTTGTCGGGACCCTGTCAAGAAGTGGTCCCTCAGCGGAGTTCTGGACAAGCCTCAGTACTCCGTGAAAATAACACAGTGACAGGAGAAGCCCCTCTCAAATGCCCCCCCCCCCGCACATACACACTCACACACACATTCAGAACTGTCCCTTTGGCCTGAAATGCATTTGCCGGTGCTCTGTTACCATGTGGGAGATCTTCTTACCTTGCTCCACAAAACAGTAAAAAGTAAAAGAGAGGAAAAAAAGCTGTTGCTCTCCAGAGGGCCTGAGCATCGCAGTGAACGCATTGGCTCTGACATGTTCGAACCTTCGCAGACTTGCGTCTTGGAAGAGGAGCAGGCTCAGGCTATGAGACCCGTACGTTCCGGGCCTTTTACCCTGTTCCTTTCTACCTCTTCTTAAGGTAACAGATGCTGTGGCAGCCACCTGGCCGGCATCCGCGTGCGACTTTCAGCAAGCTCATTACAGAAATGACAAGCACCTTTTGGTTGCCGCCTGAGCTCAAAAGACGCCTTCATGCAGGCTAATTTCAGCGAGCTTCTTTGAAGCTTTAAAGCAGAGCAAGCTAAAAGCCCCTCTCCTTTCCCTTACCTTGTGTCCCTCATCAGCCTGGCCCAAGAAATGTGCCCTTTGCCCTTGGCGAGGATTAAGGAGAGGTGGTTTCTTTCTCTCACAATGGCTGTATTTTGGTCTCTATGCCACATGTTGATAAACACGACCCGGTATCAAATAATAAAAGCGTCGGCAGCCGTTCTGACACATTGGTGCCACTATTGCTGGGCCGTCGGCTGAGAGCCAAACAATTGTCACCACGATGTGAATAAATGAATGTTGCCCCCAGGGGTCGTGTGGCTACGGGCGGGGTGACCAGGTACAAAAGGAGGCTCTGTTTTGCGTGTCCATTCAGCATGCCAGGTGAGGCGCAAACCTGCCTCGGCACGTTCCGGTTCCTTCCCTGGGGCAGCAGGCTTTTAAGATGGCCGTCAGCAGTTCTCTGCCGAATTGTATTTATTTATTTTATTTTATTATTTATTTAATTTCGCCAGTTGTGCCGACGCTCCTTGGTAGTTCAGTTGTTTTCTCGTGGGTCAGCCTCCGTTTCTTAATCTGCCAGAAGTGCGGCCCCTCCAAGGACACTGATGTCTGTGGGGGGGTTGACTGCTCACGGCATCCCTGACAAGTACACTGGTGAACTAGTTGTCAGTGTAGTGCTGCAGGAGTGCTTGAGGAGAAGAATGTGTATGTGTCCTTACAGTGTGTGGTTCTTTGAGACTAGAATGAACGGCACCCGAAACACAGCGCCTAACATTTGGTAACTGGGTGGGGGTGGGGTGGAAGGGAGTCACTTGTCCTCCACCAGCTATTTTCGGTGTCATTTTTCTCCCCAGTTATCGGCATCCCTACCGCTTGGCCTCAGCCTCATTGATGGTGGCGCGTGGAGACAAATCATTTAGATAAAGTGCACCGTTTCATGTTTTGATTATAGGTTCCCTTCCCTTGCTGGGCTCGATCTCTGGCGTATGCCGCTTTGTTGCGTCCTTCATGGGCGCTGGCAGAGTGCTTGCACTGCTTGTTAAAGACGCAGCCTTGTGAAAAATTACCCCTAAATTCATTGACGTGTTTGTCTTGCATGGAGAGGAGTGTTTTATACACTGTTACACATGTCATTTTGGTGTTGGTATTTGTTAGTGTTCAGAAATGTGATTTTTTGACACAATTTTTTTTATTTTTTTGGATGGTGAAGTCTCTCTTTTTTTTTTTTTTTTTTTTTTACATGATTTCAACTGTTTCTGATTTTTTTTGTTTTGTTTTTGTTGTAGTTTTTGACCATTTTCCTTCCAGGTGCAATTACATAAGCTTCTTGGTTTTCAAGAACTTGGCCTGTATCAACTTTATATTTATAGATCTGTTTCTTTCAGGCTTTCAAAGTTTCTTATATTATTACCCACTTTATCATCACATATTTTTTACCCACTTTACCTTGAGGGGATTTTTTCTTGTCTGTATCCTTCCTTTGTGTGTGCACACACGCTTATGTTCACTGCAGCAACTATATGTGATAATTACCCAGTAATACGGAATGCCAGAGAAACCTCCAGAGAATGACGAGGTATTAATCATCCATTTATTTAAATACCATAATTTAGTGCATAGCTCATTACTGAGACTCTGACCTTTTTGAAGGAAAAGGACCCCTCTCTTTTGCTCGCTCTCTCTCTCTCGCTGTCTGTATTCTCGACATGATTGTGGCGCTGAAAGAGCCACTGTTTTGTCGCCACGCCATGTGTCCATCTGAACCCCCGAAGTGTGTCCGTCTGAATGCCACCCTCGCAGCTACCCGTCGCCTGCACCTTGACTAGCCTCCAGAAGCACCGCAGTAATGATATTTGGTGTGATGTGGAATATCTTTCCAGATGCTAGTTGAGGGAGCTTGACGCCGATGGAAGCGCTTGGCCGGAGGCTTTGATGTTGGGGGATCCCGGAGTCCCGCACGTTCTAATAACTTCTCCAGCCTCACATAAAAGGACTGGAGGAGGATTGTAATTCGAAGGAACAATGACAGGCCATATGGCCATGCTCCAAATTGAATTATTAGCTAGTAACACTAAGTGGAGGCGGGGGTGGAGCGTCATACGTGTGTGCGCGTCTCCTCTCTGTGTGTTTGCTAGTGTGGAGCAGGAAGTTGTGTTAAAGTAGCCTATGTGTGATCAGACTTGACATTTCAGAGCACCATGTGTCTCTGAGCATTGGGCTCCCCAACTTGAACGTAGAGTTCTTCGGAAAAAGGCAAATGTTGGGGTAAACACATTTTTGGTTCAGTTCAGAATACTGGTTGCGATCCCATTTGCTGTTACTGTGCTGTGTCTGTTTATTGGCACAGGAGTGTTTTGGTGTAACCTTATTGTTGTTAATGAAATTTGCTCATTCGCTTATTGGGCAATGCACGGGACTCCAGCGCGCTCCTTATCCTTCGCCAAGGAAAGTTCCTTTATCTTCTCACGTGTAAATCACGGGCCCATGTCGAGATGCGAGCCCCACCACTGCTGCTTTGCCTACCTGTACTGTTCCATAACATTTAATTATTTTTCTATTAGAGGCCCGGAAACACGGGGGCCCTGTCATTGTGCAAAATTAAAATTCATCAAGGCAAGCCAAACAAGATTAGGACTCATTGAGATGCGCGGTACATCGCGCAGTTTTCCTTCGGAGCCCTTCGGGACAGCAGGCTATCCTACGTTCCCTTTCTTTCCCTCTGCTCTCCCCTTCTCCGTCTCTCCGGCGCGCTCCTCCCGCTTCCCTTTTGTTAATCAGTTAAACTTGCTCTTCAAACAACTCCTCTAATTACTGTTCTTCTCTCTGCAATCGCCTGGCGGTGGCTCGGCCCGCCCCTCCCCCGCCCCCACCCCGCATGCTCGCCTCTCTTCCTCCGTATTGCAGTTGACCTCTGTCAATTACAGAGACCCCTGTTCACGCTTCTGGACTGTGCTCTTGCATCTTAATGACGGTGGGAAGCAGCGGACGCTTCCTCATTAGAACCCAATTTGAGATGCTTATGGCGCCAACTGGGGCGTCGTCAGACCCACCACCCCAAATTCCCAATCACCTCCCACCCCAGCTCTGCTTTCTGCCGCTGTCACATTTGTGTGTGCATGCACACACCCACGCACACACACGTACGCACACTCCTACACGTATATGTCCTCGTACACATGTTCACCTTCAGTCAGCATTAAGAGTATTTTCCCCCTCTCTACACTGCTTGTGATTTTGTAGAAGGCAGTATTCCAGACATGTTACAAAAGCCCATGGGTAACTGTGATTATTTTTCTGGGGTCGCAGCATTTTGTAAGATGACAATAGGCCTTGGAGTGCTTCTGTTTGTGTTTTGTGGTCACTTCACAGGCTGGAATTGATCTGTATTCCCTCTAAAGTGCAGTGTGAATGGTGCTCCATCGAAGACCATGAATGGTGGTCTGAAGGCCGTAACCATGAGCCCCCCTGGAACAGGTCTCCATATTTTCTATGCATATGTCTGTTCTTGTGGCCAGTGAAGATGCGTGCGGTCTCCTGTGCTGTAAGAGAACGTGAACAAACACGAACGGAGGTGTGTGCGGCTGCCTGAGGAACAGCCAACGAAGCTGCGCTCTTTACGTTTCCGCATGTCTGGCAGATATCCGTTTTGAACAGGACACCAGGCCTGTGCCGAAGTCTTCAACAGTCTTGCAGCCTAAATATAAACTGGGGAGCCGAAAGAGAAGAGTTTTTGTCTGCTACCGGTTGAGTGGCGGGGTGAAGGTTGCGGGGAGGGGGCAACCGTAGGATCTCCCTTCCTTCACATTTTGCCCCCTGCTTCTATCTTTGCGGCGCTATCCAGGCTCCTTGTCCAGGCTCCCTGAGCTGCAGTGTAAGATGGAACGTAGCTCAGCATCACAAAATGACTCCGACACTTCGTGGATCAAAAAAAAAAAGAGGATACCTGGCTTCTCAAAATCTCTTCAGTCAAACAACTGTCTGTTGCTCCCAAATGTCCATAAAGGCACATTTCTGTGGCTGCATGTGACAAGGCCTCTTTCACTGGTCCTCCTCTACCAGGACGTTGCTGTTGTCTCCTTCCTGCTAATCGGGCCCTCATCTTTTTTCCCCCCCCTTTTTCAATACAAATTATCATGTGGCGACAAAAAAATGGGGGTTGGAGGACAGAAAAAATGCATTTAATATACGGCTGACTTCAAATCGTTAGGTTTTTCAGGCTCTTCTATTACCCATTCTATTCACATCCAAATGAAAGGGAAAAAGTCATTTATGCCGAGAGACAAAGCGGAATGAAAATATAATTCTGCATTGTGAGACGCTTTTGTTAGTAGCCGTCAAGCTGCTAATGGCGACGCTTTTGTTTTCGCGTGCCGTTCTGAAACCCTAGTGTCGAATTGCATGCTCTGCTCCGGGTATGTAATCGCCCGCCTTTGTGATATTAGATTATAGGGGCAATTAATGGCGTCAAACCTTAACAACTCGGCATTCACCACGCTCGTCAATCCAGCGGCCTCGGAATGGAAGGTGTTATAACTCCAGTAATTATTACGCCTGCAACTTGAAAATGTCAATGAACGTGTGTATAAAATAAAATGTATGGGTTGTCACTTGAAGAATGGGATGCAGAAGAGCAATTAATTACAGGTTTTCATTTCCGAGCGGCGAATGACAAGCGACAGCACAGGCAAATTGGCATGGAGCCAGACTCCCCGCAATCTAGCACCCCCCCCACCCTCCTTTCCCCAGTAACCCCCCACACACCCATTGTCATTTGTTCCTGTAGAGGCCCACATTTTACTAATGTTTTCTGCTACTACTCTTAATATATAAATTGTGTACCTGCATAAATTTCCCCACACGTTGGAGCTATAGGAATAACGTTACAGTCGTTTCCAAATTAGTGCGAGTTGATCAGACCCACACTGCTCCAATTTACCATGTTTCCCACCTTTTCATTTTGCAAGGCGTACCTTCAGACCATGTGCGTCTAAATCTTAATGATTTCACATCATTTCAGTCTCGATCTAAATCGTTGCAGTCAGTTTTGACAATGTGAAAAAACAACCATGTGCAAAAAGGCAAATACTTGTCACTACCGCATTTGCTTTTATTTTTAATAGGAGTTGTTTTTTGTCACTACTGTCTTTCTTATGTGTTCAGTATCATCCCTTTCTCACATTTGTGTGAGGCCGTACGAGAGGGAACGTATGGAGAACGTAGGATTGTTTTCACTACAGATATTTGTGTCGTGTGACGTTTTGCTAGTTTTCCCAAACTAAATACGGCAGGGAAATACATGCTTTCCAGAGCTGAGACTCTGCAGGGGGTGTCCGAAACATGCCGAGATGCTCTCTGACATGTGGATCCTTTCTGGTGACGTGGCTCATTGTAAATTCACTGCTCGCTTGCCCTGACAAGGGTAGCAAGCAAGAGGAAAAGCGCTTTGTGTTCAGAGAATTTGTTTTCAAAAATGTTGAAGAGAAAAGCATAGCAATTACCTCTTATGCTCACCTGCCGGCCTTCATTGTTTCGCACAGTGTTTCGTGGGGAAAAAAGGATGTATAGGAGAACAAAGTGTCCTGTCAGCATTTTGCTTGCTGCGGACGATGTGTCAATAGCAGATGGTGGCGTATTGCTCTGTGGATTTCTCGATGTGACGCTGTCACATGATGAGATGCTGTACAAATACATTGTACAGGTCTTAGAGTGGTTTAATAACTGATAAGCAAAACATTAATTTAATTGAAAAAGTTGTTACCACCCCAGAACCGTTACAGCAGGGAGAATTGCTGTGTTTTTCTGAAGTCTTACTGTATCCCGAACCCTATATTGTTTGAAGATACCTCATTTGTCGTGAAGGTTAAACTGTTAAAACTCTAAATCGTTGTTGTAAGAAGGTCTAACGGTGTAGGAAACCAAGTCGCTCAATTTAAATATATGTATACATTTTTGCTTTGCAGGAATTGAGCCTTTTTTCAGACAGTCAGCAATGCTCCATTGTTCCAGCACTTAAATGAAAAAGCCCAGGAAGCAATGTAAAATTGTCCGTTTGGCCCGCGAGGATAACTGCGCTCCGACAGCTTTCAACCAGTGTTTCTGAGAGAAGCCGTGTCACTTGGAATTTACCAGAAATGCACCTGTTTCGTCCGCTCCAGAGCTACCAGACAATACAAAACCACACATCTCTACGCCTTTTTGCATGGGAAAAAATAAACAGATTGTAAGCCTATACTTTTTAACTCAAATGTAAGTCTGTATTTGAACATCTGTCCCGTAAGACTGTGAGCTCTTTTTTCCCCCTTTTCCCTTAGATTTAATAGCGTTTGAGAACATTAATTGCTGTTCACCTTAAAAAGGGTAATAATAGTGTGTTAAAATTTGTATTTTACAACTGCTCAAACTCAGTGTCTTACTTTGGATATTTTTTCTGGCAGGAGAATTGGAGGTGAGCTTTTTCTGGGTGCATGAACCTGTTGGAAACCTTCAGAAATAACGGGAAACTTTTGAAGAACACTGTAACAGGGCAAATTTGCCGTGCATCACGTGTCAGCAAGCAGCGTGTCCTCGGGCCTTCTGGGGCGGAGTAGCTGTTCGCTGCCAATACGTGGTGTGCAGTTTTTGCAGCGCTACAGCACGCTTGTGAAATTCAGATATGAAACACGATTAGCCGCCGTATGACTCCCCTCTTCTACGCTTTTGAATCGTTTTTGAAATTTCACTGTGCATTCTAGACTGTTGGCAGCCATTTCCTCCAGATAACAATCTTATCGGATGATATTTGTTTTTCCCCCCTCCTGCGATTTGATTCAATGATAGAGAATCATAATAATATGTTTGTTGAAGTACTTTCAAGAAGATAAGACTTTTATTTTCGCGCTTGGGAAGAAACAAGCTGTTTGGCACAACTGCCTGGATTTCACAATGACTGCAGTATGCAGTTAAATTGTGTCAACAATAGCCTTCTTTTGTCATGTATGCGTTTAACAGCTGTAACACTGGTGTCAAGTTATTGTCATCTTTTTCATATTTGAGGAGAGGAAAGTGGTGGATACTTTAAAATGTCCCTTAAGCCATATAAATGTGTAAACAACCTGTGTGTTACAGCTGGAATTTACGGGAAAAAAAAAGATGCTACATTGGAAAAGTATGGAAAACTGGTAAAACTCTAGGTGGGAGACTCTTTGGGAGAAAAAGCTCTAGTGTGTCAGTTTTTTAAATTTTTATTTCTGTCAGTTGGTGACGTATAGCACTGTAAGAATTACATATTAATGTGTAAGCAAAAAAACAAAAACTTCAGTAATAACAAAAGGATGAAATGTCACTGCATACTGTATCCTACCAGGTACCTGTGTCTGTGGCCATGATGACCCCCCAGATGATCACACCCCAGCAGATGCAGCAGATCCTGTCCCCACCTCAGCTGCAAGCCCTGCTCCAGCAGCAGCAGGCGCTCATGCTCCAACAGGTAAGCTCCACCCCTCGCCGCACCTCTATGTGAACCCTTGACCTCCGCGCCGCACCTCTGAAGCACCACCCAACAGCCCCGAAGCAGAGTGCCGATTAGTCCCACCTTCTTGGCTCACAGAAATGGTAATAACACTGGTGAGGGAGTGTGTGTCATCAAGTGCATTTAAATTAGTGAATATTCTTTTATTTTATTACATTTCATACATGTGACTCCCAGCATTCGGTGGTGATCCCACGCTTCTGTATCTACATTTGATTTTTTTGAAGGGCCTCTACAGTTGCATCAGTGCATCCAAAATCACTGCTCTGCACACATTTGCTGATCAGTGTAAGGCATGTTGCCTTGGCCCAGCACGTGCTACTTCAGAGCTGAAGCAGTAGTTGTGCTTTCTCAAGTAGAAGGAGCAAAACCCCTGTGTGTAGCATCTAGCAAATGTTTTACAGTGCATCTCCACCACCCCTCTGACCTTTTCACCTCTCATTCCTTTGGAATGGGGTAATGTCCCTCATTTCCTTCAGATATGTTATTAAATTGCCACAGAGTGTGTAACTTGAATTAGCGCATAGGTATGTACATATATCATGCCCTATAGATATATTACTGTTTATTTATATAATAGATGTGAAAGTAAGTGTGTAAGAGTTCTGGCAGAACTAAAGAAGACAGTTGATTTAATAAGACGGAAAGGAGGTTGCTGCAGGCAAGTATAAATTGTGCGAAAGAGATCTGACAAAATTAATCATGGTGAAAATATGCAGCCTTTCCCAGCACAAAAACACAGAATGTGTTCCTCACAGCCGTTTTACCAGGGAACACTTATCAAGCCAAAATGCTTACTGTGCACGGGGCCGGGCCAGCGTGCCCCGCCCCATCTCGCCTCGCTTCGCCTCGGCAGCATTTATACCTCCACTCCCACGCACTAATGAAGCGTATATTTCGACAGTAGAGCCTGTCAAGATGACCGCGGTACGCATCGGGCCCGCTGCTTTTGACAGCACCCGTTCGCTACAACACTTGCGATCGCAAAGCCATTGAGTAACTGTGATCATTGCTATAAGTCAGCCACCTTCCTGTCTGGTTGGGTGTGTGTGCGTATGTGTACAAAGTGTGTATGTGTTAACCTTTAAGTTTCCTCCGACCTTTAATTACACCACAGCAGACATTCTGTTTTTTTCCTTCTTTTTTATGGGATGAAGCCAAGGTCACAGTAATGGCAATCTTAAGGTGAGTGCTTTTCGGAGCATAGCGTTAATGCGAGAGGGGGCACTGAATCAAATAATTAAAAAACCCATAATTATGCCTTTAATTATTCCGCCAGCAGTTGCGTTCTGTGTCCGCATGAATTAAGGGGGTAATGAGTGAGCGTATTGCCCAGCGGAAAGTGCGTCTTGTCCTGCTTAAGGGGGACGTAGTGGAGCAGGTGAGCAGCGCACACAGTTGTCCACTGCGTTAAATGGGCCTTCAGGCCCTTCCCCCAGACGAGCGAGGGCTCAGCGCCGTAACCCCTCGGAAAGAGCCGGCTCTGGTTTTGATGACGCTGATCAAAATGTGAGTCTGCTCGTGGAGGTCCTTGCTAAAAGTCTGTTCAGCAGAACCATAAATTGAATTGTCCAGAATCATGAGTAGCATGTCACCCATGCAAATAATCCAGCGCAGGCATTCAACTCGGCCAACAGACGACAACGTGGTACTTTTAACTGCAGGTAGCAGGCCACCACACCTGTGCTATAGCTACGCTTAGTGGTACATGACCACCTCTATTCATTTCATTAGGAGGGTGGAATGTTTTAATGGCGCATTTCTCAACAATTATCACCACCATCTTGCCAGTTTTGGTGCTCTGCTACCTGCATCAGTCAGCCAGTCTCACATGCGCACTTGTGTCCTGCATGGGGATGCAGAGCACTAGGCATTATGCATTTGGAGGCTATGTACAGTTGTAGTTGGTGAAGCAATGTTTTCACTGGCTGGAGTGCAATGTCTCTGTGAAGCGCTTGGGTTTACAGGGCGGGGAGGATTCAGGCACGTTCAGCCCAGCTCGTTGTTCGTGACCTGCTTATACGAGTATAGTATATACTTATAGGGAATATACTATACGTGGCTGTGCTTTCTTACAGTTGTATAAATGACTGAAACAAGGCAAGTTAATGCTCTTGGCATAGAAGTATGGAATTTGAATCTTCTGTGACCCCCTGGTAGCCAGTCCAGTTCCTTAGCTGCTGTGATACTGGATGTTGTCATTTCAGTAAGCGCACACTTATGAAGGGAGTATATGCGGCCACAGAAAGCACTGCCATTACCATAAGTCTCAAAGGACCCCCCACAATCTAGCTGTTACGTGAAGATGATTAGGAAGCACCCGGTTGATGGCGCTGTGCCTGATGATACAAAGCTGAGATTTTACAACCTGCAATGAAGCTTAACCCGAACTTGTTCGGCGGAGAAACCCGACTGTTTAAAGGTTTACATTAAAATTATAAGCAGTGTCAATTGGTTTATGTAAAGCAGCCACTGAACAAAAGCAGGCGAAATGAAGAAGCAAGTCCAAGGGCTGCTTGGAGGAGCGTTTGCAGCTGTTCTGTGGAGTAGGCCACGGGAAGCACCCCCTCTTCCGTTACTCTGCTTGTTTTGAGAAGGTACCTGAAAAGGATAAGCCAGCGTGTAAATGGTACGAGCGATAAGGCTCACTGTAATTTTGCCATTTTGTTTGTTTTTTCCCTCCGCTGTTGTTGCCGTTACGGTTGTTAAGATGAGCCGGACAGCATGCGTGTAGGCAGTTGCATCTGTCCGGCCTGCCCTTGTTTTCTCCTTTTTGTGGCCGGCATATGCTTTCCTGCCGGACAGGTCATCCATGCAGAGGGAGATTTTAATCTTAATGGGACTTCCTGAATAAATGAATCATGTGAAAGTAAAGCAAACAAGCAGCACCCTGGGCGGCTCCTGTGGTCCGCAGGCCATGCTGTGTGAAATGTCTAATGGCAGTACTGCTGGGTTCAGGCCAGCTCTGCTCAAGGTGCTGTGAAGCCCTCTAAAGTGGAAAGCAAATAGGGCTACTGCACAGGAAGCAGATTTTTCATTTATTTTTTTAAAAAAAATCTCAAACCCTCTTTCCTTCCCATTTGGATTCCTCTCGGCATAAAAAAGGTGCATTTTAAAACGGCTAATTTACTCTCCCCCTTCAGTGGCCACTGTACACATCAATGGTATCCTTTCAGCTTCGAAGACGGCTGGCGAACTCTAGCGCTCTCAGCGAAATGTGCTGTGACTCAACCGCTGTCCGCGTTCCTCGGCGGCTGCAGCAGCAGGTCCCCCTGTTTGTTGTGCTGTGGAGGTGCGGTGCCACCCTGTACTCCGCACTGTACCGTCATCTTCTCCTCGCTCTTTTCCTGCTGCTGTTTGTTTTTTTTATTTGCGGTAAGGTGAAACAGTGGAAGAATGTAATCTCTGTGCCCATCTTCTGCTTCTTCTGTCGTTAAATAAGCGCAGCTAGGTGTGGCCGGGCCAGATAGCAGGCCGCGTGATGTTTACCTGTGTACCAAGATAAAGCCCCGTTGAGCTGCGAAACTAAATGAATAACCAGAGAGTAAACAATGACTGCGTTCGTTATTAACCAAGCCCATGTGCAAAACATATTTGTTTAGTCAGAAACACAAGGCAAGCACCGGGAGTTGCTAGGCAGGTCGGGGCAGATGTTGCACAAGAGGGCGCCCAGTGCGCCGGTGGCTGCCACACTTGTCCAGAGGGCCGTAGGAGACTTCCTGCTCAATGTCGAGACCGTGTGGTCACTGGCCCCAGTGCCTGACTGCAGCATGGCATCCTCTGCGTGCGCTGAGCAGGCTGGCCTAAAAGCAGCCATGTGTTTGTCTTTCGTTTCGTTTGTCTTGCTCTTGCTGGAGTGACAGCCTACGCTAATGCAACACGTTGCCTTAGGAGCATTGCAGACATGTTACCACAGCGTTGACGCAGGTGTGTGTGTGCGTGCGCGGGGCTTGGGGGTGCTCTTATTGGAGCACACCTTGCTGTCTGTCCACCCCCAGGGCTCAGTGACTCATCTCTGCTGGAGGACCAGGAGCTGCTCTCCGAGGGACTTGGCCCAGTTCAATTTGTGGTCTGCTCCCCTGCTGGTCTCGGAACACCAGTGGCACAAAGAGAGGCGAAGCTTGAGTGAGCCTCCGGTGACTGGTGACCTGTACCGCGCTGCGTGGCTGGTTGACTTGTCCCCCACCACTCCCCACCTTCTGCCAGTGGCCACCCCAGCAGTAACCGAAGGAGTCCATAACTCACGCAGCCTGTCAGCCGTGACTCCCAGGCGGTGGCAGCACCTCGAGGAGGCTGTGTCACACGCCGTGCTCAGGCCGGAGATTTACGGCAGCCCCTTGCCCATCCCTCCCCAGGTGTTTGCGCAAACCTGAGGGGAGCACTAAACACATTTTCTGCGCTGAAAACGGTTTGCTCCCCAGAGGTACGAACGGCTTGTTGGGTCATGTCCTCTGCATTCATTTTTACCATTTTTGCCCCTCGTTTCAACACACCTTTAACTCAGAAGGGAGATTTTCACTTGCTTGGTTGCATGAACACTTTTCTCAGGGGGGCTTTCACACCTCCACGCACATTGCTACGCGGACAAGATGTCTGGTATGAGAAGGAGCCGAATCCCCAGGAGCAAAGAAGTCCAGAGGCCAGACGGTGTGTGTCTTGTGTCCACCGTAGCTGACTGAGCTTCTCCAACAGCTTCCATGCCACCGGCTGCTTTCAAAATTGCGCAATGTCTGCAACAATAGCCTTCATTGTTTCACGGCTGCCAGTAAGAGGCTCTGGTGACTTTGCTTTCACTATGTCACACCGAGCAGGATCATGCTAAAATAGTGTGTCTGTGTCCGCATCCATTTCCCACACACACTCATTCTACACATCACACATTCGCTCCACCTGTAGCCCTTTTCCTGCAGGCTTCATCGTGGTAGGATGGGGTTTTGCTCCAAGCTACTGCAGGGTGCTGCTGCTTGTGCTGATCATCCCACAGGCCAACAGGTGGAGTAACAGTTAGAGTCCACTATGAAAACCTGCGGCTTGTAGATCCTAAAAGAAGCCTTGTAGTGGTACCTGTGAAGCATTCCACCGGAGTTGCTCCAGTGAAACTTTTGGCTGTGTAAAATAGCGCTTCTGTAATTCGGGAATGTCAGTTTTCTAAGGGAGGGTCCATTACACCAGCAAGGAAGTGTTAAAGAGTGCGGGCGAGTAACGCTGCATCTGTGTCCTCATTCAGCTACAGGAGTACTACAAGAAGCAGCAGGAGCAGTTGCACCTCCAGCTTCTCACCCAGCAACAGCAAGCAGGAAAGCAGGCCAAAGAGGTGAGTTATTCCCTTTTCACAGCACGAACACTCTCGCCACCCACCCACACCCATACTCAAACACACACTTCAGAGAGTGCTTTGAAGCACACTTGAAGTTTGAATTGAACTTGAAACGCACCCTAAGGTTTCATGCGGTAATTGCTTTGCCCTACTTGGGGCTGGTTTTAGGAATGCAGCACCCTGATGCTCCCTCCATCGGTACCCCTCCCTCCACCTTCCAACCTTGTCGCTTGAGCAGAGGGTACAGCTTGTGTTCGCTGTGCCACACTTTTGCCTTTCGAAATGTGTGTGTGATCAGTAAAAGTTTCACTCATACCATAGCAGACAGAATGGAAAGCTGAAGTCGCACAGCACTGCGGTGCTCACGTCCAGAGATCCTCACTCCTCCACTCTGTCATCTTCTGCAATGGCTTTGCACCATTTACAAATGCTCCTTATGATACTGTTAAAACCGTATGCATGGCAAACTGCTCTCCACTGGATCAGCTGGCATTGCACAAGTGTATATTGCACGATTAGAAACATGGATTAAGCCGACGAAGGAATATGGATTTTCATTTTTCATTTAATATACTCACAGAATCACTATGGGCGCTGTGTTAATACTTAAGTATTAATTTACACGTCTGTGCTGCTAAGCCCTGCTCGAAAATCCCTATTTATGCCTTTGTGGGTGAATCGTAGCCTCACTTTAATTGTCAATTAGAACAGTGCACACAGACAGGGTGTCTGCGGTAATGAAGATGAACAGGAATCCTGCTGGATCATGGGGATAACTCTGCTCGACTACAAAGGCACGCCCTAATTGGCTGCCTGGCCATTGTGTGAGTCCTAGGACAAGATTAACTCCAGGCTTTGACCCCTTACCAGGACGTGGGATCACCCTTCTCACTGCACCCGCGCTGATCCCAGCTACTGGTTTCCGATCATTTCTTGATCGTACCCCGTTCACGAAACTGTGCCGTGAGAAATGGCCGCACGGAACACAAGCTGGATTTTATGTCATGTTTCCGCAGCGAAATGCACATGGCGCAGCACGCAGCGTGGAGTATTTGAAGCGGCTCAAAGTGCAGACGGTTCGACGGAGCCGCGCGGGGTTGCCACAAGCCGCTCCGTTTACAGTGGTTGCGCAACAGCCCCCAGGCGTCAAAATGATGCGCAGAAGTTGAAGCGCTGACATTTTCTCATGAACAGAAAAGTAAACACCACCCTGGGACCAAAACAAGAAAAGAATGACTGCTATTCAGCACAGGTGAAAGTGCCACAATAGTTTACATGCTCACAGTGTTAACAACATTCAGGGTGATGACTGGAATTTAATTAAAGCGACACACGAACGTGTGTAAACGGATTTTGAGATTGTTGGAAAGGATTTCTTTTGTTTGACTGACTTAGGTGTTGAGGGAGAAAGCAGGTACAGTGACATACTGCAGGATCCTGGTGAAAACAGAGTGAGTCTGTCATAGGGTGGAATGCAGAGCAGTGTACAAATTGTGTCTTTAAGGGCAATTACCGTGACGATCGCACCATGTTAATGGAGAGATACGAGGAACAAATCATTTTCTGGCATAACACAGGTTTCCAATGTCGGCTTCAATTCAGTCTGAGTTATTGCCAACAAAACTGGCTTCCGCTTCTGTGCCAGTCATCGAGCTGGAGTCTCACTTTCTTCATTCACAAGTTCTCCTTCCTCTGCAACACGACTTTTCTTTGATATAGGCATGGAAGCAGGAAGAAGCAACTTCTTACTGTAAAGGATCACACCCTAAACTCTAAACCCTAACCCCAAACCCATGTATATACACATTCCTGTATGTGAGCAGCTTGCACTTTGCCTCACTTTTTTCAGCCACAGATGCCAGGCTACATTAGAATTCCAGCTTCTGAAAAGAGATTTGCTCCCTCATATGCACTCCTCCCCCATTTGGAGTGGGTTGCTGAAACAGGTCAGTACAACAAGCTTGAGTCGAAGCCTCTCAGACCCATCCGAGAAAGAAGGAAAAAAGGTTATTTGCACTCTGTCTTTGTGTTGTCCTCAGCAGGCCTGCGTCAGCATCTCACCTGTGTCAGGAGGTGTTGTAACCGTGTTGCTTATTGAGGCTCATTCCGAGCAATGTGTCAGATGCTTTTGCTTCCATCCCGGTGTCCTATTAACATTCTTATTGACAAGCAATAACAAGGTTACAACGTCTTGCGGCACACCTAGCACTCCGACGCCTCTCGTTCTTCAAATGTCAGGGTGTGAAAGACGTGTCATTGCGCTCTGGACGTTCCCTTCTTAAAATACATTGTCCCGAGCAGTCGACGCTTTTGTTCTGGACAGCCACAAATATGTGTTAAATGTAGTACATATGGGAGAGGAGACTCGTCCCGCCTCCCTCTGCACACTCGTGCGCGTGCACAGACTGTCAAGCGACACCACCAGCCTGATATTTCCACCGAGAACTAGAGGTAGGAGGCGGGTGGTGGAGATGGGGAAGAAGGGAAGAGAAAGAAAAATCAGTGCTAACCTTATTCTTGGCCTCTCGAGTTTTCGAGACATTTCCCTTATTAAATATTGGTGGAGGTACGAAGCAGGCTTTTAAAGAGCAAGGTGCCACATTAAATTAATATCGTGAGGGCAGTGTGCGGCTGTGGGTCGGCTACCGTGCCCGTCCTGGTGAGTTGTCCGGCCTGCCAGAAGCCACGAGACTCTCCAGCTGCGCTTGTTTGTCTTGAAGAGAACCGTACAAGCCTAGCGATGACCTCAGGAACACTTGGGTTCGACAGCTCTTGGTGAGCCGTAGCCAGAGCTCACGGTGGGGTTAAGGACGCGGCACAAGGACTCCCTGGAAGGAGAAGTAAAGGGTAGCGATTAGACATGCTGCCTGTGGGCTCAAAGGATGTGGGTTTGAATCCCACTTCTGCTGCAGAAGCCTTGATTAAGGTACTTATCCTGAATTACCTCAGTAATAATTACCTAGCTGTATACGTGGGCACATCACTGTAAGCACCTTAACCTTGCGAGTTGCTCTGGAGGGAAGTCACAGTTCAATAAATGAATAGATAGATAGAGGGGTAGTGTGGTTTCCCACTCCTTACTCCTGTTGGGCCCCCTACTGGTAAGAGAGTGAGCTGCAAGTGATCACCATGTGAAGGTTCCCACTCAAGCATGTCACAACGCACGTCACACTTTGCATTCCCAGTTCACACTGTTTGTGATACACTGGGCTCCCGGTAGACAAAGAAACATGTTCAGCTCTTATGCTCATTTAAGCTATTTAGACGTGTGTGTGTGTGTGTGTGTGTGTGTGTGTGTGTGTGTGCGCGTGCTGTTCCTCACTGGTGTGCAGCGAGTGCACTGAAAGCCGTGGACTAAATGAAAGCTGGGAGTTGTAGAGAGCGAATCCTTGCTGTGTGAGATCAGTGACCACGTACCCTTCTGCACATCTGCCGGTCTGGAGTCCCCCATCCCCAGCCCCCACCCCATACCCACTCGTCCGTTTCTGAAGCCGCCACCTGCTGGGAGCCTGTAGCTGGGGGTTTATGTGGAGCCCGGCCCCATCGCGGTTCCCCGTGCGCAGTCTCTGCAGACACGCTTCACCGCGGTGACACAGTAAGCCCACAGGAATCTGCCTCTTGTGAAGCAAACAAAGCCGAGGCCTGGCGTAAAAATAGTCTGCGCTGCTCCGATTTCTGGGATGGGCACAGGCGGCCTGCTTTGCTCGGAGGGCTGGCAGCAGAGGAAAAACTGGATGGAATTCCTCCTCGCTGACCCTATCCCCCCCACCCTCCCACCCCCCAGTCTACTTCGAGGATCTCATCCAGGGCCACAGTGTTCATCTGAACTTCATCAAAGTTTCCCAGCGCGAAAGCATCAAGTAAAGGTTACTTTAATTGCTGTCCACATCGCTGTTAGTCAGCAGAATAGCGGCAAAAAAGGAGTTTGGTCGAGGAAGGCATTAGGAAAAAGGAGGACTCCTGGGCTGCGCTGGGCTGTGCACTTTTTAAGAAGTGATGCTTAAAATGCTGGTTTGACGGTTGAGCTGCGGAGTCACCCAGGAGTCAGATTAATGAAGTGCCGCTGTCAGTCCACCGTGGCATGCTGAAACTCTGTTTGATGTGCTCATAAATCAACCTGACAGGCCTGTTACTCCGCTAGCTTTAGCCACTCAACTGCATCTAATGTAAACAGAGCGCAGACACAATGTGTTAAAGAACTTGAACCGTGTCTCTAGGGGCGGGATGGGTGGGGGGTGGGAGGGAGGGAGGGAGGGAGGGAGGGGAGAGAGGCGCACTGAGATGCTCCTGTTCATCTTTTGGGGGGGCCTGTCCTGCCACACACACCCCCCTTTCTTTTCGCCACCACCTCCACCCCCTCACCACTCTCTTTGGAGGCCTTTTCCCTGAAATCCTCACAATCACGTGTCCTCTCACAATCATCTATCTCTCTAACCACACACACAGAGCTGTTGAGGATTCTGAATGAGAATACAGGACTTACATTTGCATTTATTTAATTAGCAGACACTTTTCTTCAAAGCAACTTCCAATGAACTCTATTTAGTGTTATCAACCTACGCACCTTATTCACCAAGGTGACTTACACTGCTAGATACACTACTTACAATGGGTCACTCACTCAAATATCAGTGGAACACACTTTCTCCGTCACTCACCCACTATGGGTTAACCTGAATAGCATGTCTTTGGACTGTGGGAGGAAACCAGAGCACCCAGAGAAAACCCACACAGACATGGGGAGAACATGCAAATGCCACACAGACTAAGCAGGTCACTTGCCCTCATTAGTGGTCCATGTTGTGTCCAGAGAGCTCAGAAGCAAGCCACAGGAGCCTTAGAATATGTGATCTTGAGGAGGTATCCAGATATGATCTGGGTATGAGGAGGACTTCAATACAGTTGTACCTTGCGGAGCAGCAGCTCTGCCCACGTCGTAGGAAATGACGTCATGTCCAGCCCTCCAAACCTGCACCTCCTGAGACAGGAGGTCTCTGAAGGGGAGGACCACGGCTCCGACCCAACAGCATAAGCACTTTTATTTATTTATTTTACTCCCCACCCCTGACTGTGGGGGTCTTATCTCCACTAGATAAAGGCCATCTTTCATTGGTGGAACATCAAAAGTGCATCGCTGGAGCGAGAGCGACCAGGAAGGGGGACATTCATCACGAGGACACGGCCTGACGTTATCGCCAGAGGCCGCGTCGTCCGCACCAGCCATCCCCTGTTTAGATTCCCCATATTTTCACCTCTGTGAGGAGATGGACCTGATAGGAGCTCGCAGAGTGTTTTTCTTCATCCCCTCCCAGCCCGCCCTCCCTACTTTATTCATTTCAGCTGTTCCAGTCTTGGCAAACCTTCAGACGGTTGTCCAGAAGTGCTCAAATTCTACTTTAATGAAGTAGCGAAACAGTTTAATCCAATTTCACAGAAGGTTATGTAATGGCAAATGTGGTCATCATTTCGGGTTTTCTTTGCCATACTCAAGACATGACCTTTGTTTCCTTTGTGGGCATTTTGCTCACCTTGCTCTTTTTCAGGAGAACTGTTACAGAATTATTTGTTTTTGAGTCCAAATATCTCCTTTTGCTCTAGCAGCAGTTGCTTTAACCAGTCAGGTTCTTGACTGGTTTCCTCTCCCTCGCATTTTAACTTGTGGAACATGTCACCTTTCCATCAGCCACAGGTAAGTGGATGAAAAAAGGTTGCTTGATACTCAGTGCATTCTGTTCACTCACTCTCTCTCTCTCTCACACACACACACACACACACACACACACACACACACACACACACACCCTGGTTATACACCCAGCAAAAATAAATACAAAATGAAATCAAAGTGTATCACAGCATAAGATAAATTTGACTGCTTTGACACTTTCTGTTACTCCGGTGAGTCGGGGTGTTTCGCACCCGAGCCTGTCGAACACACTGGCTGGGGAACACCGATGTGATGAATGTTTCCATGTGGACAGACTATACTGCATGAGGTTTGCATTCTGGGTGTGCCTACGATCTGGGGAGGATTACTGGCTATGGCCACTGGAGTGAAGGTGGTCCTTCTGCTTCTGAAAGCACCTCGCCCACCACTCTGCCCTTCCTCATCTCTGCCCTTTCTTCTGCCCTGCACTTAGCAGCAGCTGGGGAACAAACAGCTGGCCTTCCAGCAGCAGTTGATCCAGATGCAGCAGCTGCAACAGCAGCACCTCCTCAACCTCCAACGCCAGGGCCTGGTGGGCCTGCAGCCAGGACAGGGGGCCGTGCCCATGCAGAGCCTCCAGCAAGGTCAGTCCGCACCGTCTTATATCAGACCCCAAACGCACGGCTCGAATCAAGTCATTCGGCATCTACGATCTCCTCGCAGCATTTGGCCACCATAGTGCAACCTTGAGCCAGTTGCCACGAACACATTGCGCAGGGGTGTCCAGCCTTCAGACTAACCGTACTTCCACATACACGCATCTGGCTCCCTCTAGCTTTGAGGGGCAGTACTGCATTTATGGGCTGCCCCCAACCCCCCCCCCCAAGCCCGTAGGCAGGGCAACTGCAGAATGCAAAATCAACCTGACCACCGTGATTTGAACGCAGCCCAGGACCGACTCACATTGACTTCACCACCTCCCCCCGGCATCATCCTCCCAACGCTGTGAGTCCCTCAGAGGCAGAATGCAGGGGGACTGCCTGCCCTCCAAAACTGACCCCTGCAATTGGTGTGAGCGCGTTCAGCTTTTTAATACTAATAATAATAGCAGTAAAAAGTGCAGTGGCGCCCTCCCAAAATCAGCAATCAGCTATCATCCTAATCTGTTAGTAAGAGCTTGTTACCCCCTGGAGGAAACCACAGTCGTGTTCGTCTAGCCACATGCGAAGCTTGTTAACTTAATCAGGTCATAAAAAGATAAAAGGGACAGTTGATTGTTGGTTTTGTGGAAGGCAGTCATTTGGATAATAGGTAAAATATGGCTGAAAATGCTCTGAGCTTTTGGGGGTGGGGAGGGGAGAGGAGGGGAGGAGAGGGGGGTTGCTCTTGGGCAACCCCTTACAGCTGGGCTCCCGCTTTTCAGGATTTTATAGTCTAAAATATTTACCTTCCCTTTTGCTGCTTTTTCTGACTTTGATGGGACTGGGCAGCATGTTAAAATGGAGCTGATTTCACACTTCGAGATGGCCGTATCATATAAACATGTAAAGACATGAAGTTGTAGAATAAAATGAGTAGGAACAACAAGATGCACTGCAGACTTTCCAGTTGGTGAGCTGGCCGTCACGGTGTTCCCACTCATAGGCAAGCCACGCACTTTTATAAGAGCCATTATTTGGCCGTCCTTAGCGTCCACTTGATTATTTCAGTTTAGAGCAAACACAACACGCCTTCCTGTTAACCTTTACCCTACCAGTTACTTTTCTGTTTGTTTCTTCTTCAATTCGGCCGCGCTTCAAGAAGCCTTTTGGCGAGTGTGTTGGGTGGAAAGACTGGCGCAGCGAGAGCAACTGGAAGGCCGCAGGATTGAAGAATGTAATTTTTTCGACAGCTGTAAGCGCTTGGCTTTGGCACCACTCTGGCATCTTCCTCTGCTGATGTCATGGTTCGAGGGGCCCGAGGAGCAGTAAACTGCAGTCTCTCGGAATCCCTGGATGAATCCAGCGACACGGCAGCGTGGAATTTCCCCGCAGTCTCTTTGAAAGAGGCGTTCCATTATGATGGTGCAGCCAGGCGTGCACGTTGCTGTGTCCGGCCGTGCCTGCTGAGAAGAGCTGGAGGGGCTTGCTATTTATCCCTCCTTTGGCGCCGCTTCTCTTCAAGGTCTTCTTAAGTAAGAAGCATTTCAAAAATACAAAGTGCTGTAAACCGTCCTGCAAGCGCTGCAGACCTTGTGTGGCAAATAAACTTCTGTTGATCAAGTTCCCCCTCGTAGACTCAGTCTCCTAATGAGCCTGAAGCAGCAAAGGTCCTTTACATTTGTTTTTTAGCCACACATCTTGTCAATGCAATCCCCCTTTTCACCACTCATTTGCATCATGGGCTGGAGTTTGGGTGGGGGCTGAAATGTGAAATTGCGGGGGTGGGGTGCTGCTCCCAGATGATCCGCCAAAGATGGGGGCAGTGTCACAACAAGCTGATCAGGATCTCTTATATCCACTGCACCCTCTTGTGCATATTAATCAAGGTAAACAGCGATGTGAATATTTAAATAGCTCAATAGAGGCTGCGGACGAGAGTGGGCTGGGCTGGGTTGGGCTGGGGTGGGGCATTGTTTTTTCACTGGCATTTTACAAGGCCACTTTTTCACGTCCCACTCGAGACACTTGCATTGAATCGGTCACATTGGTATTCATGTAGTCTGCATGTTACCTTACTTGCTTCCTGACATTTATCTAAAGCCATTTCCACCGTTACAACACACATTTACGAAAGAGGTAAGACAGAAAATACGGTAATGTGCTCTATAAATAGCGTACATACGTTTGCGCTTGTGGGGTCGCAGTCGGAAACGTGCCGGGGAAATAACGAGCGGTGCTGACAGGGCCGAGCTCTGTAAAAGAGGGAAAGTGCGGCATTAAGCAGTGCCTTGGAGGTCTGCCATCGAGGAATAGGCTCACAAGGGGCCTGTCTTTCACAAGTGCCGCCAATTACACAGCGGTTCACATTAATTACAACATATGTAAAAACACTTTGTGAATATGTGAATCTTACGTACATAATAGGTTCAGAGCCTTTCATGTGCTCCACTTTGGCACATTTGTGCAGTAGTGTGAGCAGCACTTTGTCAGTACCCAGAGATGTGCGTTTTGCTCATAGAGGCCAGGGGGTGTCGCAGAGGCCGAATCCGCCTGTAGCGATTGCCACCGCTCCGGTCCGGTCTCACTCCCTGTCCCTGCGTAGACAAGGCTTTCTGTTTTGGCAGGGCCCGAAGCAGCCATGCTGATGCTCCAGACATAATATTTGGATTGTTAGTAAGACCCCGCTATGCGAGATAGAGCGGCCGGAGCCCAGTTCCCAGGGAACGGCTTGCGCCAGACATTGTGTGTCTTCGGTGTTGGGGGCGGGGCGGTAAGAAAGGGCTAGGAAGGGCTCTCTATACACATCCAAAGTTCAGCTGGATATGGGAAGGGTCATTATTCAGGCTTGTGGTTGACACGAGGAAGCAGCTGACCTGTCGCTGCGACCACAGTGCAGAGCGGCTTTCACATTTTCAGACTCTGCACAAACAGGCCAAAAGTAGCACTCTTCTCCCTCCAGTGTGGATTCACCCTCCTCCTCTGTCTTTTCCCTGCCACTGCAGTCCACCACAGCACTTTCCATCGCAGTGCCTGCTCAAGTGTGGTGTGGCATCCCGGTTGCCTTGTTGGCTGCCTTTACATCCCACTGGTGGCCTCCTTGTACTAGTTGGCTTGGGTTCAGGCCGAAAATGATAAGAAAATCCTCCTATGCTTCCTCCAGCACGTCGCAAGCTCCACCCACTGTAAACCCATTTGCACAAGCTGGACAGGAGAACCCTTCAGTCAGAGCCTAAGAAAGTATAAAAAGCCTTTGGAAATAGACCCCCCGCCCCCCCAGCAAACTTTTGTTTGTAAATGTGCAAACCACAGTGCTGTCATCATGCACCATGGTAATAGCACAGTTGGTGTCTGTGGACAGTGTGATAACCTAAGTAACCCTGAAAATGGAAGTGCAGATGCACTCGTACTCTAACAGTTAGGTAGCGCACAAACTCAAAATACTGGCTCCGCTCACGCTCCTGCCATCTGTGTGTGTGTCTGTGTGTGTGTGACTGCCCTTCTGTGTGCAGCCATGTGCCCCGCCGACCTGCAGCAGCTGTGGAAGGATGTGGCTGGCGTGCCGAGTGCCGAGGAAACCTTGAAGCACGAAGGCCTGGACCTGAGCACCACCAGCTCCAACTCTACCTCATACTCGGCCTCTAAGGTCTCACCTCAGATACCCCACCACTCTCTGCCAAATGGACAGAACTCTGTTCACACTCCAAAGAGAGACAGGTCAGTGCGCCAAATGGCCTTGCCACCTTCCATCGGGTTCTGCTTCTCTTCTTCTATTCTTTTTATGTTCTTTTTCTTTTCTGTTGTGTTGTGTTCCACGTGTTTTTTGTGCAGTCATGAAGGAGCAAGAGGGAGAAACCTTCAGGGAAACACCAAATTGATTGTGTTATTTACTTATCTCAAACTGCCTTCAAATTGCTCTTTGTATAATTGGTCAGGATGCCATGTGCAAATAAATTGTTATCTTTTCCCACACCACAAATGGTTAGTGAAGTTAATTGCTCACCGCAGTGCTGGTTTACTTTTTTCTTTTTTCTTTTTACATATAAATGTCCACATTGGAAGAAAGGGGTCAGAACATCTTCCTGGTTTCTGAAGCTGATGTTTTTACTTGAGTGGCATGCAGTAATGTTGTGTGAGAACCTACAGAGCATGCTTTCTCTGTTGCTGCGCAAGTACACCGTAGCCAGAGTGTGTGCGCTGTGCCGGAGGGTGGGCTGTGCGTGCGTAGAGAAGCTCAGCTTCCTGCTTTGTGTTGGCATTTGTGAGTGTCCTCTGTGTGGGAGTCGGTTTTGGGCGGGGGGGGGGGGAATCTGAGAAAGAGGGCATGGCAGTGTCAGTAGGTAGCGCCACAAGCCTGTCCCGCCCCCATCCCCTGTCGCCCATCCCCCGGTCCTCACGGATTCTCTCCGTTTTCAAGAGCAAGACTCTTTGAGTGGATCTCGTCGTTCTCCAAGGCCGAGCCCGCCGAGGAGCACCTCACGCCTCACTCAAAAGGCGGGTACCTGCAGAGCACCCAGTGAGTACACACTCTCGCCCTGTCATGCTTCACATGGGCCTCGATGAAGTGCCTCGAATTAGAGGCTCGTAGGCTTCCTGGTGCGCATGCGTCAGATGAGAAAAGAGGGAAAAAGAGACAGGAAGCAGGGGCGGGTTTGTGCGGGGCACGTGTGGACAGTGCGGTTGCCAGTAGTCTGTAATGTCTGGAGTGAGAGGAGCTTCTGAATTGTGTGGGCCTCACTGTCGGCTGTTGGGAGCGGGCGAGCGAGCTCCACATCAGAGCCGCCGCATCTGCAGGCAAGATGGTTTGTGTTTGCGCTGTGATGTGGTTTTTGGGACGAGCGCAGCCAGCCCCCAGTTGTGATGCTTACCAGCGCTCCTCCTCAGAACCGCTGTGTTGACTCTGAGACACGTGTTTGACACGTTTGGTCATCGGCTGCAGCCCTTGGCAGTGGCGCGAGGCAGCGCATGACAGGAGGCAGGGACTTGAATCGGAATCTAGATCAGGGCAGGTCATCCAAGCCCCGGACCCCTGATGGGCCGTGATGCTCGGTCCCCAGTGCCCCCTGTCCCTGAGCTCTCCGAGCCTTGGATACGTGCTACCCTCAGCTCCTGAGGAGTTCCATGTGTCCGTGCTGTCAAACACGGGCTGCTGGATGCCAGTCACGGTGATGTAGCTACTAGCAGTTTTGTGTCGTCCCCGTGGAGTTAGGGGAAGGCCACCTAACATAGGGGTGTGTGCCTGCTGTTGCTGAGGGGAGCTCATGGAAACAGGACAATCGAATACAAAGACAGCGAGTGCAGAAGATGATGCAATGTTCTTGCACTTTGACAAAACCTAGGGCAGGGACCCATCTCCTTTTCCTGCATCAGTTCCAAATGAATCCCTTCACCATCGCCCCGTGCAGTGTCTTCGAACCACCAATGGATACAGGCATACTGCAGCTTCTGTGGGTTCTGTGGATTCCTCTGATGGCTCCGTACTAACGGTGAATTAGGTTTCTTCTCAAGAGACTTCTTGAAGTTACTCTTCAGCTTTCTGTCTCTCTACCAGTTGCTAAATGTGTGTGTGTGTGTGTGTGTGTGTGTGTGTGTGTGAGAGAGAGAGAGAGAGAGAGCATGCACGCGCACTTACTTTGGCAAAACTCTAAAGTCCAGTGGGCAGAACTTGTCCGCCTGCTGTTTTCAGTGTTATTTCTTTGGTGTCCAAAGCCATCTGCGTAGCTGCAGTGCAGTAGAAGTGTCCGGACTCGAGGCTCAGGAGGTTAATCCTAGTCTCGCTGCACTGCCTGCAGGCTGTCTGCTGAATACAAATAGCCCTTTCTGCCCAGGTGTGGTCAGAGCAGCTGCTCTTCAGGATGTCTGGATCCACTCTCTGGGCCCAGTTAGGGGACCGCATGGGCTGTCATGTCTGTGCTTGCAATAAATTAGACACCTTTTCTGTAGTTGCCTGTTAGGTCAGCGTTGTTCCGCTTCCTGGGCAAAGAGGGACGGCAGCACTGGCCCACTGGGGCGCTAAGGGTTGGTTAGGTGCATTCACCTGATGCACCTCTTCAAAGAGTGCGAAGAAGGGACCGTGACTCCCACAGAGGGGTGGGCTCTTGTGGTTTATTTGGCAAAAAGTGAGGAAGGTGGTGAAACGTGCCGGGATTGCCTTGGTCCTACTGACCTTTTCAGTTCTCTCTATCCCATATTCTGCAGCTCGTCCCATGAGGAGCACACGGGCTCACACCCTCTGTACGGACACGGCGAGTGCAAATGGCCTGGGTGCGAGGCCCTCTGCGAGGACATGGGCCAGTTCATCAAGTGAGTGTGCCAGCCACCACTGCCACCACCAGCAGCTCCACAGCTCCAGCAGCCTGCAGCAGTGTGGCCCTCAGCAACGCTACACTCAGCTTGAACACACTGCGTCATACTGAACATTTACTGCCCACAGCATTCTAATATGCTCAAGTGCTTTACATATTAGTGGAACGCGTCTTATTTCGATCATGTCTCACACTTTGTGAGACATGATCGAAATAAGACGCGTTCCACTAATATGTAATCATCTCACAGAAGTTTAAACCAATATTAGCTGAATGATGTGAAGAGGAACAAATGAAATGGGGGAAAAAAAACAAGAAGTGCAGGCCTTCAGTGTGACAGCTGTGTTTTTGGTTTAAATTTACACCTATTCGTTCACCTGATTCTTTCCTCCGAAGTAGCTTACAATGATTTACTCATTTGTACAGCAAGCTGATTTTCACTGGAGCAATTGACTCTGCATACCTGGCTCAGGGGAGCTACAGCAGAAGGCAGGGTTTGAACCTGGGTCCTTCGAGTCCAGACAGGGTGGCTCTGACTGCTACCCCACCCAGTGACACAGAGGTATTGGTTCAGGTGCTGAGCGGCCACGGCGCAGAGATCTGTGGTGTATGTGAGAGTGGGGTTGTGAGCATTGCCCATGTTGTTGCGTGTGTGATGTTCAATGCCCGGCCGACCCCCTGTGCTTGTAGCACCGGCAGCCCGTCGTGCACTGATTAGCACACCGCTCCACAGAGCTCTTTCCTTCCATGTCCCAGCACAGCAGCAAAGGGTCAGGCAAATTGTTTTCATGCTTCATTAGTAGTTTACTTAATTAGCTCATTTACAATTAGATCTCTTTGTTTCTCTGACGCTAGCAAAGACATCAAAAAAGAGCCTACCCTGTGCCTGTCGCTGCCCTTCTCTTTCTTTCTGTCTGCGTTTTTGGTCTGTTTGCCATTTTGGAGTCTGTGGGGATCGGGGGGGAAGCGAAGCTTGCTGCTAGCGATAAAGGGAGGAAAGATCTGAGCGAAACAGAGATGTAAACAGCCCATTGTCTTTTGGTGTTAAAATAATTAGACATCAGAATGGAAAGGGCTGACACAGTCCACAGTCACATGGGCACGACTCATGGCTCTCGGCCCCATAGGCCACAAAGCTCACATCGGCCCCCTCCGAGCTTTTGTTCCTCTGTTTATTTTCTTTTTCACTTTTTATGCCCCCACCCTCCCCAGACACCTCCTGTCTCCTGACGCCACGTCTGTTTTGATATCCGCAAGATTCCCAAACCCCAGTAAATGGGAGGTGCCGCAGCCCTGTTAATGAAGACCCAGACTTCTCCTGGTCAGGTCTCTCGGATGGGGAGAGAAGCACTCTTTTAATTGCCCCTGCATTACTTGGAGAAACTGGCAGCCCTCGGGAAGATGGTCAGCCACCCCCCGGGGAAGATCTGAGATGGGCTCGGTGCCGAGAGATCCCCGGCCATGCACCCATGCCCTGGGAGAGAGGATGCTCACTGAGTGGCATGGGGGAACACGGAAGCTGTGGGACACTTTGGGAAAGTTTGTCAGGCGCTTGGCTGTTGTTGGGATGTGCGGCATTTTTGTTTCGCGTCGTTTGAGGTCAGGGTCAGGGTGAGGGTGGGGGGGGTGAAAGAAAAAAGGGTGAGAGATAATGCCGTCAGTTGGCCACACTGCATTGCTGTCAGCCTGAGTCACCACACAGGGCAGGAAGGGCAGGATTTGGGAGGGCGGCCGTCTCCCCAGGCCAACCTGGCGGGAAGCCACTCGCGGATGCAGGAATGCCTTGGGAGCTGTGTGCGGGTGATAAAAACTCCCATTCAGGCCAAATTCCCAGTGCTGCGTGGCCCCCTCGCCTTGCTCGCCCTGCCCTCGCTCCCGAGCCCTTTAATGGGCTTTGGTTTTCTCTGGCACGCCGGAGCTACATGTGTCGGAATACTCGTCCTCTTTGTTCGCCTGGCCTGTGGTTTGGGCGGTTGAAACTGCAGCTAAATCCCCGTTGGGGCCGATGTAAACAGTGCCTCATTGTCAGGTTCCATGGAAAAAAAAAGGAGCTACTGTTTATTATGAGCCATAAAGCATTGTGGTTTGTACTTCTCTTTCGAAAGAGGGGGAATGAAAAAGGTTCGGGATGGGGTGAGATCATTTCTTGTCGTATGGCTTGCTGAGGAACGACTATCAGTTCTTGGGTTTCCAGCAGGGTGACATCATTGTTATTGCGGAAAGAATGCCTCTCTGATAATATGTAGCTCGCCCTAGTCTGCCCTGCTCGGTGACACTTTGGTGGAGACGACCAGAGCAGACGCAGCACACAAAGAAGGCTGTCTTCAGTGTTTTGGGTTCTGATGGAACCACCCATAGTGGGAGTGGCTTCGCGGATAGGGACGGGGGACGGGGACAGGTGCTTGTTTGGCAACCTTCCAAGCCAGAACCCAGGCGATACACAAGGGGGGCTGGCATTACATTTCAGGAGTCTTAGTCATCTAATTCCCCCCCCATCTCTGACCCTGTCGCCTTGTTTGATGTGCAATTCACATGAGTGTAGCTCAGCCGTTTTAAAGCCACTGGGGACTCAAGGCTCCAGTCAGACTGTGCTTTGGTGTGGGGGGTACAGAGCTTCCCAGCAGAGCCCGGGGCTCCAGCTGTTGCTTTGACATGACCTGCACGTCCAGAGATGCCCCAATTCCAAAAACACCACCCACAGAAAATCAAACAGGACAATATGGGCATTTGGCGGTGTCTGCTGGAGAGTGTATTTTGAAATCGAAGAGGGAAAAGTATGTGAGGAGAATGCATGGGGACAAGAAACACTGAAAGCAGTGCTTTCCTGCTTTCCCAATCATGAGATGGTGGCTGTGAACCAGCTGGGGTGGCAGATAGCAGGAAGGCGCATGGTCCTTCCCAGGAAGAACCAAGCCACCACACCCGGTGACAAGGGCTGTGGGAGGGAACGCGGGTCTCCGGTGGCAGCGAGTGTCTCGTTGGGGGGGGGTGTACGGTGGTGGGAAAGGATCAAGAAGTAACAGCAGCTGAGGATCTGCTCACAGGAGCGGTCCCACAGGACCAGCACACTTTTGTGCTCCGCTCCAGCGCCACGTCATCTCGACAGTCCCCATGCATTCTGGAGGAAAACAAGGATTGGATAACACTTGCAAACTTATGTCTCTCAGTAAACAAACACACACACACACATTTTCTGAACCGCTTGTCCCCTATGGGGTCACGGAGCCTAACCCAACAACTCAGGGCATAAGGCTGGAGGGGGAGGGGACACACCCAGGACAGGACGCCAGTCCATCGCAAGGCACCCAAAGCAGGATTCGAACCCTACACCCCCCAGTGAGCAGGACCCGGTCCAACCCACTGCGCTACTGTGCTACCATGCCCTCTCTCTCAGTAAACAGTGTCGTCAAAACAAATGAGGTCATTTCCAGGTGTATTTTTATGTGTGTGTGTGTGTGTGTGTGTTATTTTTTTTAAACCTTTTTTCGTTGCTCCCCTTCTTTAGCCCGTTCTTTTTGTCATGATATGCCTGATGGTTAAAGCAGAAAAGGAGAATAATAAGGCTTGGGGCACCAGTTCATTTGGCTGTGTGGCCCATCCAGTCTCTGTTCTGGATCTCCTTCACCAAATGCATGCATCCAGCACATCATCAGACCATAAGCTTCTTTTACCAATGGAAGATGACAGAATGAGGGAGAAAGCATTTGAAAGACAGAATTACATCACAAACCAGAGTTATGTAGTAATTTTTTTTTTTTTGTTCTTGTAAAGTGAGGTGGTGTGTATGCCTCCTTTGTCCCTCTTACCCTTGACATTCTACATCCTGAGTGTTTATGAAAAAGTTTGACATGTATAGGAAAGCTTTATCTGCTCAAATGTTATAATACAGAACACTCACTCAAGTTTTTCAACAACTTGTCTTTGTCTGGCTTATTGTAGTCCAGAATCCAGGGTGCTGGACTAGAGGTGAACACCCTGGATAGGACATCAGTCCATTGTAGTGTAACTGTACACTCTCTATGCACAATTTAGGGCCACCCGTTGAGCAGAACTGCATGCTTTTGTACCATGTGAGGAAACCAGAGCATCGGGGAAACCTACACAGTCATACCAATTCAAACCTATGTCCAAACAAGCATAGCACTCCGAGGCAGCAGACTAACCGCCGTACCGCTGTACCAGGGCTACCCTTTTATGTCCAAATATGTTTGGCAGGAAATAAAGTGTGTGGTCTGATGACATGTGCTGCTGCAGGTGGAACTGCGCTATTGTGAGTGTTTCCTTTCAATAGAGAGTTCTGTCGGATGAGGCCCTCAAATTGGGCCACAGGAAATGAGAGCTGGAAAAATAAATTTATCTGCAAATTTTTATGTAGACATAGATTTGTATGAGGTCATTCCTGGCTCGTCTAACTAATTTTTTTTCTGCGGCATGTTCCTGCAAGATGGCCACAGGTTTGCGCTGACACGTGGGTGGCGACTGCATTAGGGAACATGTCCAGTGAACAGATCGCCCGTTACCTACAAGGCTACGTGTTTGGAAACCCTGGCAAAGCTTTTCTGTGTGTGTTGGCTGGGAACTTTCCTAGTCTTAATTAGTAGCTGCCTGTAGAGAGAGGATGAAATTGACGACACCAAAAACAGGGTTGACATTATGAGTGGCGCTCTACATTTTCAAAGGATGTATCCTTACACGATACAGCTGGTGATAGGAGCTTTGTAAAGGGTCTGTAACAGGGACCGGAGCATAGTGCCTGGGTTTTTACAAAAAGTGTAAGTGCGTGACATTTTAATGCTGTGACCCCTCTAAGCAGTTGAAGTCCTGCGTCTGTTTCCTGCCCTGTCCTCGGCACAGAGCAGCGCTCTTATGTTAGTCATGAGATATGGACACCCTCTTCTCTGTACGGATTTACGCTGCCTGCACTTAGGTGTGCATTTCCCACGTCTGCAGAAGCAAACGTGCAGAAGTAGTGTAAGCGAAGTGCTGTTCTCGGGGGCGACCGTCAGCACTCTTCCTGGGTTTTGAACAGAGCGCCATCTGCTCAGATGACTCACTTGGTGACCTGAACATCACTGATGCCACGCTTTCTCAACAGGCACCTGAACAGCGAGCACGCCCTCGATGACCGCAGCACAGCACAGTGCAGGGTGCAGATGCAAGTAGTGCAGCAGCTGGAGATTCAGGTAGGTGCTTCTCGGGCCTTGCACCATTCCCAGCCACAGCACACCCTTGCCCCCTCTGGGGTGCAGTGCTTCTCACAGGGGTCAGCAGGACTCTCTCATGGAGGAAAAAGGGTCCTCAAGTAACAGCTGCCTCTGCTCCCATCTTGTGCCGCAGTAAGGAGATGGGCAGCAAGGTCCTGAGCCCACTTCATTGTCTTGGGCTTGGCCTGAAGCTCAGCTCCAGCTGGCGTGCGCGACAGTTGAAGTGATGGCTTTGGAGGGAGGGGTGCTACACTAGGGTCAAGGGTTTGTGGCGGCACTTTGCTGCACCGTCGTCTGTGCTTCTGCTCACAGCGCAACAGACATGAATTAACGCTTCCTCCTCATAATCACAGATTCCTGAATCAGTGGCACAGCTGGGAGTCGCAGTCCACCGCTGTAGCATAATGTGAGAACGTGGTCGGTGTGTGTGTGTGTGTGTGTGTGTGTGTGTGTGAGGGGGGGGAGTGGGTGTTACTTCTCTTGCTATGTGAACATTGGTGTGTAGGTGTGGGTGTACAGTTCAAGTTAACCCATGGTATTTCCGTTATGAGCACCAAACACAGCTCACAGCATCCTCAGAGAGAGGGGGTAATGATAATCTGAGTTTTATTAAATTGCGCACACACACACACACGCGTGTACGTATGTTTATTTATGCTGGGTGTCAAGCACTTCTTCATCCCAAGCTTATGGTTTGTCACAAACGAGTTGTGATTTCATAGAAATTACTGGAGCTTGTAATGTAGAGGAGTCCTGGTGAAACTGCCATCAACTGGCCCCCAATTATAAAGTTTCCCGCCCCCCTCTCCTGCTGCGGGCTCGCAGTGGGGCTGTCGGAGCTGCGGACGCTGTGTCATCTCTAATTAGAGCCCTGATGAGGGAGGTGTTTGTGTGTGTGGGGGGTGGTGTTTTCTTTGGACTGGCCATGACTTAACCCTTCACTCCCCAATACCAACATCTTCACTGCACTCTTGCCACTATCCATCATCCGAGCACAAAAACTCCTAAGAGTAACATTCATGGCTGGAGAAGGAAGCATATACTCCCTGTGTGTGTGTGTTTTATTTAACACAGAAGCATCAACATTTTTCTGGATAAGTAGCAATGTAAAGCACTTAAAGTATCTGAATTGCAGGCAACTCTTAATTGATGAGAGTGTGTATCAGTCTTGGGAAGAATTTAGACCACATGTCCAGTGTTCCATATTTATATTGGCGCAGTTTTTGGGAGGTGAGCACCAAATAAGGGTTTCTCCTACGCTCCAACACGGGTTTTTAATTGGAAGCTGATATGGCATGATATGTAAAAAAAAAACATTCACCTTTACTTGAGGTGTTATCGCACCCACGTTCATGTTGGGGTCCTCCTGTCTTCACCCCCTATGCTAATTTGCTCCTCCATTTTCCTTACTCAACCATGGCAGTGTCAAACAGCAAATGAAAGCATGAGAAGAAGCGTTGGCTGCTGGGAGGGCAGCGTGTTGCGAGCAGCGCTCACTGAGCTGTCTGCGGCCCCTGGGAGACACAGAGTGACGGACAGGCAGCTCAGGCTGTAGCATATCTCAGCACCCAGCACCCATGCCCCAGATCCCCCACTCCGTACTCCTTCAGCGAAAGCTGTTAGATCCAAACCGTTACCAGCATGCCTAGCATGCCTCAGAGTGTCCCCTCCAGAAAAAAGCCCCCCTAGGACCACGTGGCAGCATGGTGGCTCACGGAATGGTGCCGCAGGACTTTTTGTAGAGCTGCACTGCAGCTGCCCCGCAAGCTCCAGAGCAGGAGGACACTTCCCAGGTGTAGGGCACAGCTGGCACACTACAAGGAGAGCTGGAAGAGTAGTGGTTAGAGCTGCTGACTTTAGACCTAGAGGTTGTAGGTTTAGTCCTCACCTCTGGAAATTAATAAATTTCTATGTTGTACTCTTGAGCAAGGTAGTTATCATGAATTGCTCCAGTAAAGTTACCCACGTATATAAATGTGTGAAATAATTGTAAGTTGCTTTGGAGACAAGCATCAAGTAAATGAAGAAATGTAGTGCTTAGTTTCACTTCTTGCTCAGCACTGAACCCCTCAAGGTGAAAGACAGCCCTGCCAGCCCCAACCAAGACCAACCCCATTTATGGCATGATGCTGGAAACAGTGAAAAGTCATTCAAATGGGTTATTTCATTCAGTGAAAATGTAACATTTTTCAAATTAAGCCCAGAGGGATTTGGGAGATGCTATTTTCTGAGGCTAATGTGTAATGGAACTGGGAACGGTTGTCTTCATTAACGCTCCGACTTTGGCCGGAAAACTGCCCCTCTGCAGCATCGTGCTGTTTAATTAGTACCATTAAGTGCCACTTAGTGTCCTCCAGGCTCCGCCCTCTGGTGTCCCCAGTGGACCAGGGGATCAGAACAGGGACCTAGGACCTGCTATGTTTATGAGATCCCCAAGGGCTAAGATTCTTCCACCCACATTGTGGACAGGACTTGTGTGCAGGGGAGACAATGGGACCAGTGAGAGTGGCTCAGCTTCCAGGGGATGGTGACCACAGTGATCTCTGTGGTACAATGACACGGTCTGAGGAAGGAAAGTAAATGGAGGAGTTCTGCAGGAAATGGCACGATGGGTATTGTAATGGTATGTCGGTGTTTTGTGATGTCATTCTCTCGCTCTCTCACACTGTTCCCCTCCTTCTGCTAGCTGGCCAAGGAGAGCGAGCGGCTGCAGGCCATGATGACCCACCTGCATATGCGCCCCTCGGAGCCAAAGCCTTTCAACCAACCTGTGAGTTTCGTCCACGTGCGCATGGCTGTGTCTGGGTGCGTGCCCCGTCACCTTTGCTTTCTAAGAAGTGTTCAGAGAGAGCACGTGTGCCAAGTCTGGAGAGTGCCCTCTGTTGACAAGTTGAGGATGAGGCTCACATCACCGGTGTGATCAGCTCTCTGAAGAAACTGGAGTGTTCTGCAGACCATTGAGCAAGTGTCGGGTGCCAGACAATCCACATGTTCTCTTGTTAAGGTCTGCTAAGAGTTTGGTTTGGGAGCGTGATTGATTGCACGGTTAAGCTGTAGAGCCTTAACCCCTCGAGATCCTGATTGTGATCACTTTGCCCTTTCCGATCGTGTTCCCCCATGTTCAGAAATCCCGTGTACTGTTCAATTCTAGCTTTGCCTCACTCAGAGGAAGCCAGATGCCACAGAAATGAAAAATAACGTGAGAAGCCTTTAGGAAGAATATGGCAGAGGCTGCTGGGGGGCAGTCGGGGGACCCTCCTCTCTATAGCACCTTTTCAGATATTACAAAGCGTTCCCATGTTCCTGAATGGAAATACATTCCTAACAGCCAGCACAGCGCAATTATTAGCTCTCTAATGAATATTTCATCGAAAGATTGATGAGGAGTCTTATTAAAATATGAAGATGTTGAAATTAATTGTCAATTAGAAGTGGAGTGTCTTAATTCAGGGGATATAAATTGCGGCAGCAGAGGGGCGGCGGGGGAAAGTGGGCCGAGTTTGTGGTTTTTCGACGTGTTCAGAGCACCGGCCGCCATTAGCGCCTAATGGGAAATCAGAAAGCGCCTGTGGCATCGCCGGGACTTGTGCAGAACAGATCGCCAGCATTAGGGAGGAGCTCGCAAAAACAAAGATTGCCCTCAATTAAGGTGGTTCCAAGTTGCTATGGTAACTGGCTCTGCTCCAGTGTTAATTAAGTACCTGTTAAACAATTTTGCCCCCTAATTACTTGAGATGGGCCAGGTTCCCTCCTCCGGTGATGGTGGGGGGCCGGCCGAGTTAATTCTCCGCATTAGTTTTCCGTTTCCTCCCCCACCCCCACAGCCCTTGCGCACGTGCCCATGATGGTTTTAATTAGAGCAAAACAAGCAGCCCTTAAAGGAGACTCCCAGTGCGACTGGGACGACTGGTTCCCATCGCTCTTTTCCGATCTACCTAATTGGGCAGAACTGGTCCATGAAGAAAGAGGGCAACCACGGCTGGATCGGCGCCTGGGTCCATCCCCATTCCCATCCCACCGCTGCACTTGTTCTTTGTTTTGTAATCAAGCTGGAGGGGCAGTGCCAGGTTTCGATACAGGGAGCCAGGTGTGAATTCCATCAGTCAAGTACATTCACTCATAATGGCGCCACTGTGCCAGTCTGCTCCCTGGGTACAACTCACAGCAGGCTGCAATAGCAGACATAGTTATATGTTCTTTTAGCATTTGGCCTCCATGCAGCAGGTAACAAATGCACTCATGAAAATGTAGGAGTGTTATTAATGTCTTCCTTGGGCCCTCCATGCAGTGGGGTGTCCTCAACGCTCCAGGTGTTCTTGGGTGCCATGCAGGAGGAAAGTACAGTGGCCTCTTGCTTTTGGCTAGAGGGACCCACACAAAACGTACTCGTATGTGAAGTTTCAGCCTCCTGCTGACCTTGTTGCTACATGCTGTCAAGTGTGTGGCAGCACTCTGGCTAACCCCATCCCTGCCTTTTATTTCCCCTCGCAGCTGAATCTGGCCTCCAGCGCCTCCCTTATGAAGCGAGACACCGAAGCTTACCCGGAAGGGTTACCTCATCCCCCCACCTCAGCGGCGACCCCCATCACACCGCTGCGCCAGGGCCCCTCTGTCATCAGCTCCTCCAGCCTGCACAGTGTGGGGCCTATCCGACGCCGCAATTCAGACAAGTACTGCACCCCCATTGCTTCAGGTATGGGCCCACCATACCTGGGGGCAGAAAGGCATCAGCGTGGTTCATCAGAACCCTCGGGTTTGGGTGTCACCCACGAAGGAACACAGCATGTGGTGGCTTTCAGTTTGTCCTCAGCTATAAGTAAACTGTATTTAAAGGCTAAATTTGGTTCAACTGGCGATTTAATTGGTTCAGTTATGCTGTGAAGGGCTCATATAGAATTAAAACCTGCAGGTACACTGGGATTTAAGACCTCTGGACTAGATGAGTGACCTGGGCCACACAAACATTTAACTAGCTTGTGCACACCATTATGGAGCGGTGCTTATGAAACTGGTCTACACATAGCGTATAGACACACACTAATAAATTAATTTTCAAAGGAAAAAATAACATTGCACATAGCTAAAATATGTTTGACAAGAAAATACAGCAACTAGGGTTTTTTGGTACAACAGCAGGTTCACTTGTAAAACCCATCTTTTGTTAACCGTCGTTCAGCTCATGGAGCTCAGCTGCATTATTTCCTTTCTCGGTCCTTCCACAGAACTTGCGCAGAACTGCGAGTTCTACAAAAATGCGGATGTTAGACCTCCTTTCACCTACGCCTCACTCATACGACACGTAAGAGAGCCCCTTCTTCTCCTTTGTCTCTATAGCCTGCCTGCTCACCCAGGCTTGGGGTAGTGATCCCCAGGCAATGGCTCTTTTGTCCCTTAAAACTGATGGTCTTTGGCAACATTTGGAGCCTGTGCACCAAGCCTCCGCTCATCCACTGTTTCACACTCCTCTGCTGCCTTCTCCTGCAGGCCATCTTGGAAGCCCCTGACAGACAGTTGACCCTCAACGAGATCTACAACTGGTTTACGCGAATGTTTGCCTACTTCAGGAGAAACACGGCAACATGGAAGGTGAGCAGGCCAGCTTGTGTCCGCCTTTCCCAGGATGGGTCAAGAGAAAGCCTATAGCCAAGTGCACAATGACTCTGCCGAGGTGGGCGTGTTCAAACCCAGCTGCTGGATGTTGTGGAGGTGGCAGGTTTGAGGCTTTGTGACATACACACACACACTTTCTGAACCGCTTGTCCCATACGGGGTCGCAGGGAACCGGAGCCTAACCCGGCAACACAGGGCATAAGGCTGGAGGGGGAGGGGACACACCCAGGACAGGACATCAGTCCATCACAAGGCACCCCAAGCAGGATTCGAACCCCAGACCCACCGGAGAGCAGGACTCGGTCCAACCCACTGCACCACTGCACCACCGCACCCCCTTCCCTTGTGACATTCGTTGACATCAATTCTTTTCAGTCTTGGATATGGCCTGTGTACAGCAATCGCTGTACAAACAAACATCTTAGTCCTCCAGCTCCCGTTTCTCCTTCCTTCGTCTTAAGTTGTGGAGAAGAAAGTTCAGCGCAACATAGTGACTTCTTTTCGGTCTGTTTGATTTGTGCCTGTTGATGAACATCCTGTCCATCCACTGCAGTCACAGAAAGTCCCACATCAGAGCACTCTATCGGCCCCCTGCTGCAGGGGGTGTGGGCCACACGGCACCCCCTACTGCTGGGAAGTGTGATCTGCTCCATAACAGTGGCCCTCTAATCTCTGGCCTATTAATTAATTAAATTAATTATTAATTTTTTTTTCCCCACAACAATAACTACACATGCCTTATGGCGTCTAGAGGAGCTGGGGGAGCGAGTGGCCTTCTGGCCCGTGGAACTGTGTACATGCCTTTAACTTGTGGCGGGCAGGCACAAGATGCTCTGTATTCACGCTGTTAAGATGATAGTGGAAGAGCTGCTACCCCATGGATCTTGGACAAATCAGACTAGCTAGATGGTCCTGGAAAGCACATCAGTTGTTGATAAATTGTCTTCTCTGTCCTGTTGTGCTGCCCTCAACTTCTTCCTTGGTCTTTACACCTCTCCTCATCCTAGAGTGAAAGTGCCCCCCAGACCCACCTGGCAGTATCCCCATCAGCAAGCTGCTGCTCACCTTCGAGCCCCAATAGGACAGCTAATGTGCTGTTTACCAGCCCAGTTTCCTCAGTGCCGGCGCTGTCTGCGTGCTGACACAGCCATCATTATAAAGCCAAAGGAAGAGAGTTAGAGGAGGAGGACGCCGCAGCCACAGCCAAACCATAGAGAGAGGTGTTATTATGGGCAAGGCAGAACAGAACCCGCAGATTCTGACAAGGTGTCCGGAGTTGGACTCGCTTAGCAACTGTGCCACCTGTCACCAGGCCTCATTAGAGGTTCGCACTCCACCCCCCCCCCCGTACCCAGCCCCCTGGTCTCTGGCGGTGCTGACCCACTTCCTGGGAAGATTCCCACTAATTTGTATGTCAGCCCCTCTGGAGAGCAGGGCGATGGGCTGGGCTTCTGTCTAATGGCCTTGAACCAGCATGTCGCACACAGCCTGGTGAGGAGAGTGTGTGTGTGTGTGTGTGTGTGTGTGTGTGTGTGTGTGTGTGTGTGTGTGAGAGAGAGAGAGAGAGGAGGGGGCCGCCAGGAATATCTTTAACAACTCATTTCACTTTTATGAAATTTAACAATTAATGTGTGCACCGCTTCCTCTCCTCCAGGACCTCTGCCCCAGCCCTCCCCCTGCGCACATATCATCTCTTCCGCCCGTCAGTCACTTCGGGCCCGTATTAAATATAGAAATGGAGATATATGTTCTCTAACGGCCCTAATGGCCATCTATATTTCATTCACACTCCACATTGCTAAGCGGATGACATCGATCCGCTTGCACTGCACTTACCTGTTTGGAGTTGCGGCGCTTCTTGTGGCGCAGTGTGACCAAGCCATAGGCTTTCGCAGCGCTGAGATGGCTGCTGTGCGTGGCCCTCTACGGCTCGCTTTGGTCTCGTGCTTTCCGACATGTTCGGAGACCAGCACCGCATGCTTCCCACCCTCTGTACAGACACGGTGCAGTTTGCGTCCGGAACCGGAATGACTCAAGAATGCGCAAATCTACAGCAGAGAGAGATAAAGTAAAAACGGTCATCGTAATAAAAACGACAAAGGTTTGTTGCGTCCCCGCCTGCAGCAGCAGAATGTGAGGGTGCCTGATGTCAAGGCCGTGTAATTGGGAACATGGTTTTCCCACAGTTCCTTACTCGAGAGCAAGGCCTCGTGGCGGGAGTGTTTTCGCTCAGGTTACCGCAGCGCTTCAGACACGCTCGCCCTTATATCCCATCTCCTCTTGAGCGTGTCCTCCACGCAGCAGCGGCCCACCCAGCCACCACCGCTACCCCCACCCTTCCTTCCCTTGCCGGTTCAGGCATTTTGTTTGTGTCTGCGGTGCCTGACCCCCTTCAAATTGCCGCTAATGTTTTAACTGGGAGAATTAGTCTTTCATCACGAATGGGAATGCAAATAAAATTCGCGAGGTGGCAGTCTGAAATTGGGGTCAGACTAATTTGCAAAACTAAGCATCATCGCTCCTGCGTGTGGAAATTTATTCAAAGAAGGGAGGCCTCGCCTGATTATGGCACTTGTAATTACGGTTAGGAGTGATTCCAGCATCTGCATCTCTCCCTTACGGATTAAAAAAGCGTGTCAGAAAAAATACACAGGATTTAATTATACACGAATTAAAATTGGTAATGAAATTGGGCATGAACAAACTACAAATAGCAGATGAAAAGGAACGGGCCTCCCTTGGGGGTGTTATTCTAGATAGTGGCTGATTAGTAAAATTTAAAGGGGGGGGGGGGGGGGTGTGCATCTTATTTTAGCGTCAAAAATGGATTTTTTTTTTGTCTTTGGAGATGTTTTGGCACTAAACCGTCAGCTTCCGGTCCTCCAAACCACCAAAGTATGTATATTATTTAAAAAAAAAAAAATCATACAGTATTTATGGTCACTTGTGGGTATGGCAATCAATGAAACACGGTTAAGGGCACAGGCTTGTCGTCTGTGTTGTGCCAGTTCCAGTTTGTGGAACTACACACTTATTGCACCTGGGTGAAAAGGTGAAAATGGATTTATTGAAATATTCAGCTGTACAAATAGTTGAAATTTCAAGCAGTACAGGCCAGGAAAAAGCAGCATCCACAATTATAGGCATTGGGTCAGAGTCACAGGGATGCCCATATGGACGATGACCAGTTTCTGTGATCTGCTCTGTGGAACCACATCCAACTCAGTCCTGGTGATGTTGATGCAACGGAGGGAGTCTGTGCTTAGAATGGAACCCGGGGGGTCACGGGTAGTAACTCCTCCTCCAAATGTGTTACACAGAATGCTGTACGCCATAACCTGAGTCTGCACAAATGCTTTGTGCGAGTGGAAAACGTGAAGGGAGCCGTCTGGACCGTGGACGAAGTCGAATACCAAAAGAGGAGACCACCAAAGATGACTGGGTAGGTACCTCACTGGGGGACCCGCGCTGCACCCCATCTGTCCAAGTCCTCCGCTCCCAGGCTTGCGTTTCAGCGGAGACTCCGCTCCCTTGGCGCTTTGCTCTAGTTGCGGCGCAGTGGCGTGTCTTCCGGAAAGCAACTCAGGGTGATTCACAGGTTCACGGAGCAGGCGCCATCCACAGTAGCTTCACTCAGCCATGCTGTCGTCTCTAGCAGGCTAGCAGCAGGAGGAGGCGGCGGGAAGTGTGTGCATGTGTTGCAGAAGCTGTTGTGGCCTGTCCGCCACGGTTAGTGTTCTGCCCGAGCAGATGCGCGTAAGAAGAGTGCTTTGCTCGCGTTTGTACAGACAGATGTTCCACGGCTTCCCAGGCCTCACCAGAGACAGCTACAGGGTTGCGCAGGGGTTGTGCAGGCAGCTCGGCTGTTCACCACATTTTACCCCTGCTGTGGAGAATGAAAGCAAGCAGACCAGGGCGGGGTAGGGGTTACTTGGGGGTGGGTGGGAATATACACTCAGCCATTTGTCAGTTCTGTTCTTTTTATCTGGAACACAGTTCCAGTGCCACACATGCTCTCAAGGCTTCTCATTTTATGTTTTCCAGAAGCCCCACTCTGGTGAAGAATATGATTTCAGGACTGGGATTCGGATCCCTCAACGCCAGCTACCAGGTGAGAGTTCCCCCCTGCACTCTCCTCTCCTCCCCTCCACTCTCCTCCCCTCCCCATGCCACACACAGAACAGAGCAAATGCACAAGGGCACGGATATCAATTTCCTGTTGTAATTAGCACGTTCCCGAATGACCCCCCCCCCCCCAACTACTCAAAAGCAGCCCCAAATGATTTATAGCATCAAGTATTTGTCAATTAAGGTCATAGCATAAAATTAGTGTCTGTCCTAGAAAATCAGTTTTAAAGAGACAGCGTCAGGTTCTTGTTTTTCTCTGCTTTATGCCCAAAAAAGAACTGCATTGTAAGCCCCCCCAACAGCACCTCCTTCAGATTCTGTTAACATGGCTGGGGAGGAGGGGTGTTCAAGTGTTGAAACGCACGTATCGCAGATGACACCCCCCTTTTGCTGTGCTTGAGGGATGAAGGACCAAGCTTCAGTGTTGGGTCAGTAGGAGGGATCCTGTGTTTCGGTCTCTACAGCTGGAGTTCAAGCTCGGACAGGAGACTACTGTGAACTGACCAGCGGTTCAATGCCCTATGCACATGCAGACAGCCCACCATGGAGAATTATCTTTTCTGTTTATTAAGTCTAATCTTGTGAGAAAGCTTCACGCACCCCCTCCTCCAAGTATAATGCTTTTGTACCACATCTGATCAGTGTGTCCTGTCTGGAAGGCAAATTCTGCCATTGAGGAAGAGCCACAAAGTATGTGTTCTAACATAAGCGTTGCTGTTGAATGGTGTTCCAAGTAGACTGCACACAAATTTACACTTTGAATTTAAAATTATACACTTTATAACAGCACTCACCAGCTCTGCTGTGGATTTGTGTGAAACATCCTTCTTTGCCCTCTCTCTAGTCCCTTTAAAATGCCATCTTGAATGAAGCATACGGGCCTCAAGCAAACTATTAATAAGACATTCTCGCAGACATGAGACATGGCTGAGCACCTTGCTGTGGTTTGGCGGAATTTCGATAGCTGTCCCGAGTGCGGGGACTGCAAGTGCCAGAGGGACCCAGCGACTCGTCCTATGCCCAAACACTCCTTCCCGTCACGCGCAAATGCACATGCGTGCTTTCACGTAACAGTTGTGGATCGCGCTGTCAACGCTTTGCGGCTGCAGGCGACCCCTTTACGGACACGTCAAGTTGAGGCCGGGGGGCCCTTGGTGTGTGTGTGTGTGGTTTTTGTGAAAAGTGGTCGTTTGGAAATGAACTGGCAGATTTTTACAGTTCAACTGTTAGACTGTGAAGCTGAAGACGGCGCGAGCAGCTGTCACAATTAAGCATTAATGAGTGTGACCCACATTTGTGGGCTCGCCTTCACCGCCGTTCCTTCAAACGCAAACGCTTGCACTTTAGTGCTCTTCAGTCCTTCTGCCTATTTCTGGCACCGCTCCTTGTTTTGCATGAAAAGTTACAGCTCCATTCTTCCACATTCAGCAGCCACTGGGCACAAGGAGGAGTGACTCTGTGCCTTTATCTTCTCCTGTTTAACTTCTGCCCAAAGCTTCTTACAGACATTTCAACATTTGCCTTGACCCCAACAGCACAATTTCTAATTTTTAACGCTTTATTAGTTATGACACAATAAATTCCGCTGGACAGAGGACAGAATTCACAACAAGCTACTTTTTTTCCACTTGTGTATCTATCTAAAGCTGTTCATCCGCTGTTGAATGTGCTTATTGTCACCCTGGAATTGCAAGTTGCTTTGGAAAAAAGCATCTGCTAAATTAATAAATGTAATTTAATCTAGCAAAAGACTGAGTTACAAGACATGCAATATCAGCTGTAATTACGTTATAAAGGTGGTGAATGACCTTGGAAGTCAGACTGCTTGAGCAAATCGTATTATGGCATTATTCTAAAAAATAAAACTATTAGCATGAAAGGGGTTGCAAGAAAGGAATAAATGAATGAACGTGAATCTTTTCAAGCGCCCTAGCTTTCCTTTAAGGCATTTTAACACTTTATGCCTACAAAGGGAACTTGGCGGCTCCAGTGGTACAGCTGCTGTCGGCCTGTGAAGTGTGTGACGGAGCAGTGGAAGTGCTGTGCACAGGAGACACCTAGTGGACAAAAGGGGTACATAAACACACACGCACGCACGCACGCACGCACGCACGCACGCACGCATATGCAATCAGAGTTGTGAATGACAGCCTTCTCCCGTGCCTTGAATAAGCATCAGGCTGTATACACCCCCCCACGCCCCTCGGAACCAGCTGTCATTGCCAATCACCTCTGTGGAGTGCACTGCTTTTATGAGCCTGCGTGTTCAGACTCATTTAGGATCTTCTGTGGCCTACTTTTTTTTAACTGCTATAAAAACAACCAAAGGTGTTTCGCCCCACTCTGCCACTTTTCCTGCCTATCCCGATGGAGAAAGCCCCTAAACAAGCAGTGGTTTTCTGGGGGCCCCAATTTCACTCGACCAGAAGCCTACACCCCGCAGCCATCACTGCCCTGGCCTTGGACTCCTTTGTGTGTGCAGTGCCACAGGTTGGCACCTGCTCTCTCCAGCGTACACGTGCTGCTCTGCAGCCGTGGATGCATGAGGAAGGAGGGGCCTGAAGGGGGGGGTGTGGCACTTCTCATCGCTGTCTGGTAAAAGTGACTCCGAGGAAGGGAAGTCGCCCAACCTACTGTGCTAGCTGCTTTTAAAAAAGTCAGTAATTAAAAGGTAACTGGAAAAATGCAGCACACACCTCAGTTCTCTTCATGTCCTCATGTAAGTGGTGTATGAAGTGTGAGCCAGGAAGGGGAAACAGTTCTGTAATTTAAAGGTAGAGATAGGATTACTAACATCTGCCTCTGTGGTGCTTCTCAAGTGAAAGAGCTGCGGCTGCAGGGAGACTGTGGCTACGGCATCGGCGCATCTTGAAGTGTGTGTGCTCCATATGTGCATGTTCAGGCGGCGCTGGCGGAGAGCAGCCTCAACCTGCTCAACAGTCCCACCATGGTGAACACTTCCTCCGGCGGGAGCCTCAACATGCTCCACGTGGGTCACGATGATGTCAGCAGCACCGTGGAGCAGGTTAACAGCAATGGCAGCTGCAGCCCTGGACTCTCCCCCCAGCAGTATGGGTAAGGGGATTGGTCCAGTGGAGCTCAAAACCCATGTGTGTATTAAACCTGTAAGAGTATTCTGGAAGAATAATCAGATTTTTAATTTTACTGCAAAGGGATAAAATCATTTTTAGGATTTTTTAAAATGTAATTTTATTCTTTTATTTAATCACTTTATACATAAGATAGATACTTTATTGTCATTGTAGGCAATACAATAAAACTTTGTGTGGCAACCCTTGAAAAACATCAGGAGAAGAAACATAAAATAAATAAAAGAAAAAATTAGATTAAAACTTTGAAGTCTTCAGTCCTTAGCAGCCTTTGGGTGGGGGAGTCATGGAGACCGCTGCTAGCTCTCGTGATCTTGTAATCGTGACTTTATGGCCTTTTCCTAATAAAGCCTAATTTGTATTGTATTTTCATAGCAGCCATCAAGTCCATGTGAAGGAGGAACCTGCAGAGATGGAGGAGGATAGCAGACCTGTGTCTCTCATGGCAACGGTCTCCCAGAACCTAGCTTTACCTGGTGATGAGCGGGAGATGGAGGAGGAGCTTCCTGCAGAGGAGCTGGAATAAAGGGGTGGGGTCTAAACTAAAGGGGTGGAGCCAAGCATAGAGGGGTGTGGCATGACCATTCCCACCAATGTAAAGTAAATCCACCACGAAAAGAGATCACACAAGGAAAAGTAGAAACAATACAAAATGCAAGAAAATGACCAACAAAAAAAAGCTAACAAAACAGGGTTAGACCTCGTATGTTCTCATTTGCTCTGCAAGTCCTTGGAAAAAAGCTCATGGAGACATTGCTGCAGTTTCTCTTTCTACATAGTCCATTTTTGTTTCTACAATTGCATATATTTGGTCCCCTACCCTTCCATTACTTTCCCGGTATTCTGACACTTTGCCCGAGACATTGACCGCATGTGGATGTGACTTTCCTCTCAAAGACACCCAGTTGCTCTGAGGGTGTGAGCTGCCCACCTCCCCCCAAAACCCCCCCGCCCCCGACTACACATCCAACACAGACAGCGGATACACGCAACCAAGTGTTCGACATTGGAGCCAGAGGGACATTTTGTCAGGTGGAGTTCGGCGTGCAGACAGCAGGTGTGGCGTAGTTGTCAATGCAAGCAAACACACCAAAACATGTATATATTTTGGAAAACGTATCTGAGGTAGCTACCTCTTTTCATGATTCCTAAAAATTATTTTTACCCCCAAAATGCCGCTGTGTTTCGACGTGGAGGGGCAGCGGTGCTTTCTCAAGATTACCTCAGAAATGTGCTCACAAAATGAAATCACTGATCAATATCTGAAACTGAGTTACTCTGTCAAGTGTTCCAGATATTTTTATTACCACCCTTTTTTCATTTCGAGGAGATATCTGGACAGCTGGATTAGGCGCAGATTTCATTTGTTAACAGAGAAACCGCTAATGAAAAAGCAGCAAGAGAACGGTTTCGGGCAGCACGCAGGAGGACTTTCCGATAGACATCCATGTCGTCTGTAAAAATCTTGTTTGTCCACTATTTTTTATCTTTTCATTGCAGGACTTGAAGTGGGGGGGGCCTTTCATTTTTTATTTTTATTTTTTTATTTTTGTTTTTTTTCCTCTCTCCCTGTCTTGGGGCAGTGTTGGCCTTTGTAATTAGGAATTGACTGCTCACATCAGCAAAACCTGTCGAGCCCTCTGTCATGGCCTGTTTCCTTCTGGACCGGCAATGATGAAGTCGCAAGGATTTTTTTCCTTCCTTTTTTGTTTAACAGAAAGAGAGAAAACACTGTTCCCAACACAATGCTCTTGGAAAAGTGAACTTTGGGGATTTCCTGCTCCGTTTCTCATTATTGAAAGTATGACTGGCAAGATTCCTTCCCAAGTAGGCAGACTGTTGAAATAGGAGGGAATGTCTGAGACAAAGTCGACTATACTGTAGGTAATTATAACGTGTGTGGTAGCATTTGGTTTCCTTTTTCCTTTTTTATTTCTGAGGATCACCTGTTTTATGATGGCATGTTTCATGTCCTAGGTGTGTAACACTTTTTTAGTTATCTAAACTGCTTGTTGTCACCATTCCAGTCTGGGGAAATTGTCATTCCAAAAATACTGTATTATTTGCTGCCCCCATACCCTCATCTAGCTCTCTGACTCCTGCTGGATTTTGTACTTTTTTAATTACACTTTACTGAAAAGAGCACTTAACATCTAAGGACGGGAAAGCAGGGAAACTGCGTGAGATCCTAACGCCAAGGAGCACCCGTTTACACACTCCCAAATGCTGTGTGAGGAAAAGTGTAGTATGACCACACTTATGGATCCGTGTGTTTCACCTGCTTGGCAACAAACTAGTTTAGCTGGGTTACCACCCCTACAAGAATTCTCGTAACTTCTTTTTTTTGTCCTTTTTTAAGTAACATCAGCTGCAATACAAAGCATTGCTTTAAAAAATATATATAAAACTGCAGTCACAGAATACCTCATTCCACAAAGATTCCACCTGGATAGTTTTCATTGTACAAAAAACCGTGTAGGGGATTCTTGATGTGGGTAACCAACGTGGTGTCTCTCTTGCTCAATATCAGTTCAAAGTTATGTACTTTATAGATGTATAAAGCTACATGCAATTCACTATGTGAGTTGACTTTATTGGAACATCATGTAAGATTTACTCTTATGCCAGTGAGCACAAAAGCATAAATATTTTCTGCAGTGCCATACCAAATTTAATGAATTTTCTTGTGTATTAGTTTATTATTATTTTTTTATTTTATTTTTTTGGTTGTTTTTGTTTTCCCATTTTTACTTTCGTTACAGGTTACCAAAGAAATGTGTAGTAAACCAAAAACCCTTTCATTTTTTTCCCTCCAGAAATACTGGCCAAATGGATACAGATCTGTAGTTTTAAATTATTATCATTGTTATTCTTTTAAGTTAAATAATTTGTTCATTGCTTACAGTACAGAGCATTCCAAAAACCAAAGTATGTCATGCAGAAGAGCAAGAATTTGGTTGCTTGAAAGCTTTTAAAAAGTTAGTTTTCTGGATGTGAAAGGCCAAAAACAATACAGTATTACCCAACCTTGTGCAGTTCCTAAGGAAAGAAAGAAAGCACTTAGTTTTACCCCTAGTCTCAGGCTACACCAGTGTTGTGAACACAAGCCTAAAAAGCCTCATGGTAAAAGATTGCAAAGACTTCTTTTGCCCTCTTAAGGCACTTGAATATGACCGTACTTGTCCTGTATCTTGACTGGGAGCCAGTGACATAGACTCAGTGTTCATTGTGATAATGCAGTTTTTTTACTGTGAAAACCCAATAAGACATGAAATACCAAAAACAGTGCTTCAGGCACCAAAGGAGAAAACTCAACATAAACATACATAGATATTTGTACACACACCTTTGAATTATGTTGATTAATCTGTAATAGTACATCTTGTCTGTATTTACCATATTTTTAAGATGGCTATGCTCTAATATGAGGCAGTAGAGGACTGAGAAAGTTTCCAAAAAAACTGAAATATTGCTGCATTATTTTGATTTTAAAGTCCAGTTTTGTCAATCTGATTTCCCTCCCTTTCACGATGTAATATTTAAGTAATATGGAGGAAATATTTTATGGAGAACTTACATACATACATCAAAATGGGTGTGTACAGCTGTTTGAAGAAAATGGGTTGTGTTTCTGTTGTGGGAGGTGGGGGGGGCTGGTCACACTCAACTCCCGATCATTTATTTTTACCTTTTTTCCCCCCTACGGAGGAACTGTTCAAATAGCTCAGTGTTACAGAGGTGTGTTTTCATGCCATTAAGTGGCTATTGTAAATGCACTTGAATATGAAACTGCTAATAACATAAGAGCTTTGCAGCTTACAGGCAAGACATTAGGAAGCGAGGCAAAGACCAAAAAGCACTACCTCTTCTAAAAGTCGTTCACAAAGTTAAAGGCCAGTCCTGAATGTCCACATTAAATGGTTGTGTAATTTTTTTCTTTGATGATAAGAATAATAATAATAATAGAATATACCAAAATACAGTTTACTGATTGCAGCATGGTGGGCTGGAAGATGTATCTGGCTATCTGTACTCCAAATTCATGAGCAAGAACAGAAAAAAATGTGTATTGCATTGAAAAAGATGACTACCTCTCCAAATCGCTGAGTTCTGTTAAGCACGAACACAAGTGGTCAACATGTTTAAAAGGTCTACAGAGAATACATATGCGCCATCTTTAAGTGATCTATTAGCATATTCTCTATAAACAGATCCTTTATGTGGTGGCTTAATTGTGTGCTATAATTACATGTGCATAATGAAGTCCAGGCTCACTCCTAGTCAATAAGAGCAATAGAGATGGCTGGTCATTAGAGAAAGCTCAATAGGGCAAGTCAGCAGGGTGTCAGATATGATGATGGGCAGAACTCATTACTGCAGGCGCTTCAGATACACTTTTAGGGTGGCGCTACAAACAGAAATGGAGAAATGGTGGAGCCCTGTTGAAGGATGCTCAGCTGATTCATAATGTTTGCATGTTGACTGTCTGACCCCAGTGGCTGGGCACCGTGGCACGGGAGAAGCAGGGCATTGTCCAGAGGTCCTTGGAGGAGGATGGCCTTGCTGCCAGTCCCTCACAAAGAAAGGGCATCAAGTCCATCAGGCCAGAACACACCAATAGGGGGTTCCTTTCACAGGTGTGACATCACCAACGTCGGCACTGCCAGTCTCTGTGAGATGGCACCGGTGAAAGGGGCCCTCTATTTCACACAGGGGTAAAACAAAACATCCAAAGAGTAAAGCAGAGCTTCTACATTCGTTATACCCACAATATATAGACAGAAAAAAATGTGTATTTAATCTTCACTTTCACAATAAAGGAACAGCTGCATTTACTAAAAAAGTAAAAATCTTCAATTGTGCTTTAAGGTACATCTGTAAGGAAAGTCCTTTTCTAAGATGTAGTTTGACATTGGTTGATGGTATTAGCAGATCTTTAAAACACTTATCGTTACTTTCCAACTTTGTTGTTATGATGTATTATTGTATATTATTGCTTGGCTTATCTCTCCAGGGCATTTTCCCCCATACTTAATTTTGATTTTCTTTATTTTCTGCACCTGTTTAGCTATTGTAAAGCTTTCAGCTCAGAATGCCTATACTGTATTGCTTATGCTAAAATGTATGTATTTATCATATTAAGTGCTGCAGGTATCATGGTTAAATAGTTTTTTCCCCTTTTCCCTTTTTCAGTTTACTTCATAAAACGTCTGGGACGATGATGATGATGATTTTTTTTAAGTGTATTATCTTTAAAAAAAATAAGAATAAAAGTTAGATAAGTGGTTTAGGTAACACACCTGTTTGTATATTTATCTTAGCTAGGTATATTTTGATACTTTTTGTCTCTGTACTGCATTTATGCATTTTTAAGGAAAAAACAAACGAAAACAAAAAAGACAAATTCGTTGTGTATTGATACCTCAGAAGGACTTTTCTCAAAGACAGGACCAAAACCTCAAAAAGAGAGAAAGAAAATTGAAGAAAATATGTAGCCCTCTCTTGCTTATAAGACAGAGCGACGCTAAGGTGTTTCTTTGGTCCTTTTTAGGTGCCAATATGTGTACAAACTCCCTTTAAACTGAATCATTCCTGTATTGACCATTTTGAAGACTGTCTTTCACTAACCAGTGGTAGTTTCGGACTGTTGCTGTATCTCGACATCCCAGAGGACCAGAACGTACCCCTCGAGAGTCAGTTTGTTTGTTCCCTTGTCACATAATGAAACGAGAAACCCGTTTTTGGCCTAATAGTGATGAGTTCTAGTAGTGATTTGAGCAGAACCGACATGCCCTCTGCGCCGCTCCCCGAGCCTCACATCCTCGGTGACATCAGCGAGAGCTTGTTGAAAATCACCCCATTGTGCTCCGTACAGAGCTACAGTGACTCCCCCTCAGAAAAAACACAGATGATTCAGACCCCCAGGATATAGTAAAGAAAGTGAAGGCTTCATCCAATGGTTAATTAATTGTTTTTTAGACTAAATGTTCCTCTCTGACATTATCTATGCTTTCCTTAGCAGTGTACCAAAAGAGGTTTTTGAAGGCTTTCCGAGATACGTTTCACCTTCTGCGACCACCAAAGCTGGTTGTGTGTAGCTGCTTCTTATTCCAAATTTCCCAACGTTTAGCTTACTACAGCCACCGCCAAACAATTGCGTGATGAAGGTGAAAGAAAGGGAGGCGTCCGTCTCGTCATGTTCTCCTGACCATCTGAAGCAGCTGTCATTGTGTATTCCTGAGAACATGACGGCAACACCATGGCTTCGCTGGTGGATTCTATGCCACAGTGGGAACGCTGTAATCTTGGTGAATGGCATGCCACTTTGTGATGGCTTTTTTGTGCTTTTCTAAGTTTTTGGGAAGGAGAAAGTTGTAAGGGAACCCTCCCTCATGGTATTAACTTGTAGGCCAACAAATCGGAACTACCACTTCAGTGCTCCTTTCATTGTATCTAATGAATGTGTGTACATTTTACGCAGTGACTTCCTGTACTTTTGTTTGGGCCTTTCTTTACTTTTTTGAGCCCTGGGGAAGGAGAGGTGGGCAATCTGAGATAAAGTAAAAGAAGAAAGGCAACTAACCACCCAACTTTTTGTTGTCACCTGGGTAGTCCTTTTTATGCCAGTCACTGCCATTTTCTTCATGCTGTATAAAAAAACCACATATATCTGTGTATTTGTAACCTGAATCTTCTCGTGTCTGTTCCTGCAGACAATAAAAAACTGTACAGTAGTTCTAGTTGCATGTAATCTGTACTAATTATTGACAATGGCATTATAAAATGCAATAAAATACTTATTACACTGTCTGAAATGGGGCTTTTTGTGATACTTCCTCCAGCGTGGATGAGGCAAACGAAACCGACTACAAACATCCGCTTTGGGATATTTCATGTTTACCTGTTTCTTACCATAACCTGAAAGGGGGCTTCACTGTTTACTGCTTTCTGACTATTGGAGTTAAAATTTAAAGACTTATGAATTTACTGGATTATGTTCAGGGGGTTCTTCTAGTTTCACAGGTGTTCTGAGATACTGTCTTCACGCAACCCGTGCAACATAACCGTGAAAAAAGGTCAAATGCACAATATGAACAGAATAAACCGTGTGTGTGTGTGTGTGTGTGTGTGTGTGTGTGTGGGGGGGGGGTTAGTGTGGAAATTGAATTAAATTTTACACTTCTGGTGTAACTTTATGAAGTGGTGGTGCTTGCAGTAAGCATAAATGGTGCATAACAACCCTAAATGGCATCACACCTTTTACAAGGCACAGTCACATGGTGTCAAAGTTGTTTCTTAATGTGCTATCTACTATATGTATGTAATTGTTCTGGTTAGTGTGCAGGTCATGAAGGCCATATTTACTCTTTGCTTACTTCACAAAAAATTCTTTTTTCAGTCCAACAATTGACTGCATTCTATTTTGTTTTTGTATTTAAATAAACTTTGAAATACCCCTGCAAAAAATCCTAATCTACATGTCTTAGAATCTTGATTATAAATCCAACAAAACATTTCTTCAGTAGCTCATCCTATGAGAACACTGGGGTAATATTTTAAGAATTAATGTATCTGCAGTAATAGTTTCATGCACCACATGTAAAACTCTTTTGTTTCACTTAGTTTTTATGGTGACCCCATATGGGACAAGCGGTTCTGAAGATGTGTGTGTGTGTGTGTGTGTGTGTGTGTGTTTAAATCTTTGTATCTGCCTTCATAATTAGCTTTCTCATGAAAAGTGTGCTATGTGTAAGAGAGTAATGGAACCAACATTTTAGGTGCATATGCCCCTATCTTCAGGCCATGTCACACCGCAACAGTTAAAACACATTTTGATGCTGATGCTATTGCTTAAATTCATAAAAGCACCAATTTTTGCACTTTGAAGCTGGACTCATAGAACCATGGTGCATTATGATCACTTATGACATGCACAATATCTGGGTGTGTATGTCCTAGCTGTCACCTCCTTGGGGTAACGTTGTGCATGAAGCACCTGGTGTTGACCAGAGCAAGCTGTGAGATGGCTCTCTGCAGAACTTGGCTGTCATTCCACACCAGGCCAATAAAATGGTTCCCAGGCTGCTCTCATGTTTACTCATTCTGCTCTGGTTAAGTGTGCTTCTCTTGGGTACAACTACAGGATCCCCTGGACACCCAACATGGCACCACATTGTTCTTTAATGGCTCAGCATGCCCACATGGAAGTGCTTGTCGCCCCATGGATAGCTTTGTTGTTACTGGGTTAAGCCTGGCCTTTTCTTTACTGCACGTTTCTCTTGTGATAATAGACGATTTATTTAATTTAAGGTGTTTTCACAGCCAAGCCATCGTATTTGCACAGCACCTTATACTACATGCACAAAGGACATCCGTCAGCCAAAAATGCGTTCAAAGACAGCAAGACAAAACAATTAAGGAGCCTTGCAGTTAAGAAATTGAGTCTTTTATGAATCTTTTATCATTTAATTTTCTCACTGCTACCTATAGCACGGCTGTCATTAATCACCCCAATGAGGTATGACATCGAGGGGAAAGGAGCTCTTAATTAGTTTCTGAATTTTACTCTATGTTTCCATATTTTCAAGAACATTTCTGATCGCAAGTGGGATAAGGAAAACACTTTGCTTTCACATCTTGAATCTTAAAACATTCTGTAAATGGTCCTTGTTAATTACATTTATATTTATGCAAAACAGTCTGCTCTGTTTAAAGGAGAGATCACAAGTAATAAAATTTACTGCTGGAGCATTCTTGTAGTAATCCAGAATCTGAGTTTACCCAAAAGGAGGAATGCAGTTTGTGATATACATTTTGCTGTACAATAAGATAACATTGCAACAAGGTCGATTTACCAATGATGTCAAGCTCCTTCTTCCCCTTTCTGTGTGACACCTGAAAAGTGAGCATCGTCGCCACTATCAAAATCCCTGACCTTCTGTTCATCCCTGCACTCAGGGGGTTGGGGTTAGGGTCTGTTTTCACCAAGTCAATAATCAAGCATGATTTGAATCGTTTGGAGGAAATTTTCTGTCTGGAGGTCGACATCTTGTGCTTTTTAGGGAGCGCCACCATTATTTTGAGTGTGAAGGAGAACGCCTGGCTTCTCCTAATTTGCTTCTTTTGAGGATGTGCAAAGTCCCACACCTGCATAAACCGTGGGCCACAACCTACCGGGCTCTACCCCCAGGACCCCCCACAGGGCTTGTCTCGCTGTCGTTTGCTCTTTCTCCGCTAGTAGGGTGCGGCGATCGCTCGCACTGCTGTGCTGCAGGCTCCGTCCACCAGGAGGGGTAAACAAACCAGTCATTCCAGCAGGCGACGGAGCAACAGCACTGACCAGCCCCCTCAGGAAGAGCTTCACACACCACCACACACCACCACACCAAGAGTCTATGGTGGCACTGCTCTTTTTATTCACATTAATGGTGTTGCCTGACGGGATGTTATTTTAACCCATTGGAAACATATCGAGTTGTGTTTTTCTTTCATATTTTCTCTCCCAACAGCTTATCTGATAAAGCAGAAGTGCTGAGATACAGATGTTCTTTCTTTATTTCTTTCTTTCTTTCTTTCTTTCTGCAGAAAAGTGAGTAAGAATTGCTCAGTAAGGACCATTTCAGTTTTCAATTTCAGTTTTTGTAAGTTCCACATTTGAGTTAGTTTTGTGATGAGAAAACCAGTGTCACCCCTCATTTTCTCTCGAGTGGCGTATCAGAGTCCGTGTTACACACCATCCATGCGAATTGCTGCACTGGCCAAAAGAGAAATAAACACGTTGGGGGGAAAAACTACTAAATAGCTCTAACTAGGGCAAAATAATTCTGCGGGGGATATGATTTCTAGAGACAGGGATCAGAAAGTTTTGGCTGGAAAGGTGGGAAAGTGTTTTCACTCACAAGCAAAATATAAATGCTTGGTGCAGCAGCAGTAGTTTCTCATGGACTACCACTTTATTAGCCACCTGAAAAGGGTTTGCGATTCCATTTCTTTCTCTGCACTGCACACTGACTGTAGAAAAGCAGGCAGTGCGCCACGAGCCCCCAAAGCAGTATGCTTACATCGATGTGGACATCAAGAAAAAAGCTTACACTAGTCCATAGACCATAGTCCATCGCGGCCACCGACCGCACAACTGGGCCCGTGTTGGAGAACAAAGGCATCTTTGTGAATGATTGGAACCACGTTTCACTCCCCTGCCTCTCCCTGCTCATGCCAAGCCGACTGGCCCATTGAAAACAATTGGCGTTAAAAGTTTAAAATAATACCAAAGCTCCCGGCAGAGGAGCTGTCACAGCTCACAACGGAACGCCCCCTCCCCTCCCCCGCCATCTCTTCACCTTATGTCAAGTAGCAAGGAGCAGCAAAGGTATTCCAAATGTTTTCACAAAGGCACACGTAGACAAAGCGGTAGTGCGGCATGAGCGCTACGACACAACACTGACAAGACGCGTTTCCTCTTCCTAACGGAGGGAACAGTGTGTCTTTCCAGCTGTCCATATTCGCAGTAAATGCCTCTTCATTAAACTATTTTTATGTTATTTTCGAGCCCCTCTGCCTGATGGTTCTTCTTTTGAAGGAAGCGCTGCTTGTGGGCTTGAGGCCCTACTGCCGTGTGTGTTCAGAAAGTGCTTCGTAAGGTTGTCGGCCTGTTCACACAGGTGTTAACAGTGTCACGTGAGTGTGTGTCTGGCGCATCGGGGGGGCGGGGGGAGCAGCCATTGCTAGCTTCAGCTTGGACAAGTATTGAGTGGATGAGCGGTGACTACAGGGTGGAACCTTGACCTTAGAACTGGGCCACAGGCTGAGACAAAGGCAGGAAAGTTCTCTAACCCTCTAGAGTGACTTTCTGGAAAACCCGAGTATTAGAACAATCTCTTTTTGTCTCCTGAACCATTTCTATCTCTTTTTGTTGCAAATTATGTCCTCTGTTTTCCCATAATATAAATGAAAATAAAAAATGGAGCACATGAGAATGGCTAAAAAAGTAACTGGGAGCTGATGACGAAATACAGACACTTCTCGACTTACGCAAATAGTTCTTATGCAAATGAAAAGTTATGTACGTCGGATTCCCCCTCCTCCTCCATCATTCAACATATTAATATTAATTTTTCCATCTCAGTTATTGCACCATGATGTTTCTTCGTTATTGTTGTTTTCATGCTAGCTGTTCCTTTCACATGCTGCATTATACGTGCAGCATCCTTCACTATTGTATTTATAGTTGATACAGCTAAACCTAGTTCCCATGCTATAGACCATAATCTTTGTCCACCTTCGTACTTCCTTATTATTTTTGATTTCATCTCCAAATTGATTGCTGTATGCTTGCGAGATGGTTCTCGTTTTTCTTACACTTACATGTATTCATTCAGCAGACGCTTTTCTCCAAAGTGATGTACATCTCATAGAAAATACAATGTGTACATTAAATTAGCAGAGACACTTAGTTGCAGACGTGTAATTAAATGCAGTTAGTTTCTTAGCACCATATGAACCAATACAAGTAGTTATAGAAAATATTATCCAAATATCGACGATTCCTTCCTAATATATATATATATGTATATATTATATACACACACATACATATATATAAACATTTATTGTTAAATTACAGGAGTAGTTTGTAGCCAGTAACAACCATGATCTCAAAGTTATAGTGCAGGAGTTTTTATATATTACATGAATTTAGTAGATCATCATCACTGTGAGCCCAGAAGAGCTGAGTTTTAAGACCCTTTTTAAATATGGACAGAGATTCAGCAGTAAGTGAATCCTTCAAATGCACATTTAACACCAGGCACTGTTAATAATGAAATGGGTAAAAAATATATGAAAAACGCACTACACTTATGAGAGGAGCTACATTCATGGCTTAAAACACGCGGGTCCTGGGAAAACGCAGTTTCCTACCTTGTCTGGTTATGCCAACTTGCAGGTAACGTATTTCAGATGTTTTGCGTAAAATAAAAGTGCTATCCGTAAATAATGTGTATGCTGGGAATTTTTTACGTAAATCCAGATTTACGCAAGTCAAATTTACATAAGTAGAGGGGTGTCTGAACGACTCTCCAGTTACCATACAGGCAGTCTCATGGCAAATAAATCTAATGAGTCTGTTGTGCAGCTAAAATCGCAGAGGAGTGTCTCCCACCATTTCACTGTTGTATACATTTTTAATGGGGCTTATTCTTAAGAAATTAGCATATCAAGCACAGTGTATTAACAATTAATGGTGAAAACCTTATTTTTAAATATTTATTTCAACACTGAAACATTCACACATACAGTAATTAGAACAATAATGAACAAAAAAACTATAAACAAGCTTGTATACAACTCTAACCACATTTTTTGACAAGATTTACACATATATTCCACACAAGCTATACAATTCAGACAACTCAATAGTCAGTCTTACTTTCTTATTCTTTATGTCTTATAAAGCCTTAACATTGTTCCAAGTCAGTTTTCTAATATTAACACTAGCATTTAACCATTTTTGCTTGTGCATTTGACATTTGGTGAAAATCAGATACAGATTTATTGAAAAGGACAAATTTTGTTAAATATTAGAAAGACATCCGTATCTGTGAAATTTACAAAATAGTAAAAATTAGCCAACACTTTTTTCACTCAAACGTACAGTAGACTCTAGTTACAGTGAGTACAAATCTGTCTTTTCATACATATTGTCAATCTTACAGCCAATTTGTAAACTTGGCTTTTGGAGCAACAAAATAATAGAGGCAGTCCCTGCCTTACAATGGGGTTACGTTTCGCGAAACCCATCGTAAGTCAAAAATGCATTTAGGGCTTGTTCTCTGATGGGTCTGGGGTTTGAGTCCTGCTTGGGGTGCCTTGTGACAGACTGGTGTCCCATTGTGTGTGTGTATGTATGTGTGTGTGTGTGTGTGTGTGTGTGTGTGTGTGTGTGTGTGTGTGTGTGTGAGAGTGAGAGATAGAGAGAGAAAATGCCCTTAATACACCTTATACACACATCTGTGTTGCAGACTGGGAAATGCGGATTGTTGTCGCTGCTCAGGAAAAAATCAAAATTCAAAATACAGTTTCTACTGAATGTCTATCGCCAGCTCACCATTGTCATGGTGCACACAGGGATTCAGCTGATGGACTCAATCGATGGTGCATTTTTATTTTAGTAGAGGCAGACGAGAGAATGGTTAGAGACAGGCAAGGGTCGGTTGATCTTCCATCATCACTTGGGTGGAGCACGTGCAAGCCAGAGCCAGGAGAACAAAACCAGAAGGTTGAGTAGCTAGGTGAATACTACACAGGAACAAGGGAGGAGGGATCAGGAAGATACGCTGAGTAGGGACACAGAGCGGTGATGAAGAGCTGTGGCTTCTCAAGTCGAGGTTCCACAGTCTGGAGCATCCAGGCAGCCTCTTTATACCCTACCTCCTTGATTAGTCGCAGGTGCGGTCGTTGGGCATGCAGTCGGGGGTGTGACAGTACTCCCCCCACGGGCGGTCCTAGCCGCCCTATGCTGGGTGGAAGGATGCCCCCAAGGATGAGGCGCCAGCCGGTCCAAGTGGTTCTGTGAAAATCAGCAACAAGAAAATGATCCAAAATTTCATGTGCAGATACTCAACCTCCCCTCCGTGAACCGCCACCTTACTGTGGTGGAGGGGTTTGAGTGCCTGAATGACTCCAGGAGCTATGTTGCCTGGGGCTATATGCCCCTGGTAGGGTCTCCCATGGCAAACAGGTCCTGGATGACAGACGAGACAAAGTGCGGTTCAAAAGCCCCTTATGAAGAAACTAAAACCAAGGCTTTCGTTTACCCCGCCCGGTATGGGGTCACCGGGGCCCCACCCTGGAGCCAGGCCTGGGGGGGGGCTCGCATGCGAGCGCCTGGTGGCCAGGTCTATGCCCACGGGGCCTGGCCGGGCTCAGCCTGAAGCCATAACGTGGAGCCGCTCTTCGGCGGGCTCACCACCTGCCGGAGAGACCGTAAGGGGCCAGTGCATTGTGATTTGGGCGGTGGTCGGGGCCGAGTGCCTGGCCGACCCAAACCTCGGGCGCCAACTCTGGTTTTTGGGACTTGGAATGTCACCTCACTGGCGGGGAAGGAGCCTGAGCTGGTGCGGGAGGTTGAGAGATACCGTCTAGATATAGTCGGGCTCACTTCCACTCACAGCTTGGGTTCTGGAACCACTCTTCTCGACCAAGGGTGGACTCTCGGCGTTGCCCAAGGTGAGAGGCGGCGGGCGGGTGTGGGTTTATTCATAGCCCCCAGTTTAGCCACCATGTGTTGGAGTCTACCCCGGTGAATGAGAGGGTCTTCTCCCTGCGCCTTCGGGACAGGGAACTGTCTCTCACTGTCGTTTGTGCTTATGCGCCTAGTGGCAGTGTAGAGTACCCGACCTTTTTGGAGTCCCTGGAGGGCGTGCTGGAAAGCGCTCCCACTGGGGACTCTGTCATTCTACTGGGGGACTTTAACGCCCACGTGGGCAGCGACAGTGACACCTGGAGGGGCGTGATTGGGAGGAACGGCCTCCCTGATCTGAACCCGAGTGGTGAGTTGTTATTGGATTTCTGTGCTAGTCACGGTTTATCCATAACAAACACGATGTTCATGCATAAGGGTGTCCATCAGTGCACTTGGCACCAGGACACCCTAGGTCGGAGGTCGATGATCGACTTTGTAGTCGTTTCTTCTGATCTTTGGCCATATGTCTTGGACACTCGGGTGAAGAGAGGGGCTGAGCTGTCAACTGATCACCACCTGGTGGTGAGTTGGATTTGATGGCGGGGGAAAAAGCTGGACAGACCTGGCAGGCCCAAATGTATAGTGAGGGAACGTTTGGCGGAAGCCCAGGTCAGAGAGGTCTTCAACTCCCACCTCCGACAGAGCTTCAACCAGGTCCCAAGGGAGGCGGGGGACATTGAGTCTGAATGGACTATGTTCCACGCCTCCATTGTCGGGGCGGCGGTTCGGAGCTGCGGCCATAAGGTCTCCGGCGCCTGTCGCGGCGGCAATCCCCGAACACGCTGGTGGACACCGGAGGTAAGGGATGCCGTCAAGCTGAAGAAGGAGTTCTATCGGGCCTGGCTGGCTCATGGGACCCCTGAAGCAGCTGACGGGTACTGACAGGCCAAACGGAACGCGGCTCTGGCAGTCGCCACGGCAAAAACTCGGGCTTGGGAGGAGTTCGGTGAGGCCATGGAAGAAGACTTTCGGTTGGCCTCAAAGAGATTCTGGCAAACCGTCCGGCGACTCAGAGGGGGGAAGTGGTGTTCCACAAACACTGTTTACAGTGGAAGTGGTGCGTTGCTGACCTCAACTGAGGATGTCCTCGGGCGGTGGAAGGAGTACTTTGAGGATCTCCTTAATCCCTCCGACACGCCTTCCGTAGAGGAAGCTGAGGCTGGGGACTTGGAGGGGGACTTGTCCATTACCCTGGTTGAAGTTGCTGAGGTAGTCAAAAAACTCCTCGGTGGCAAGGCTCTGGGGGTGGATGAGATCCGCCCCGAGTTTCTCAAGTCTCTGGATGTTGTGGGGCTGTCTTGGCTGACACGCCTCTGCAGCATTGTGTGCAGCTCGGGAACGGTGCCTCTGGACTGGCAGACCGGGGTGGTGGTCCCTCTTTTTAAGAAGGGGGACCGGAGATTGTGTTCCAACTATAGAGGGATCACACTCCTTAGCCTCCCTGGGAAAGTCTATGCCAGGGTACTGCAAAAGGAGAATCCGACCGATAGTCAAACCTCGGATTCAGGAGGAGCAATGCGGTTTTCGCCCTGGCCGTGGAACACTGGACCAGCTCTATACCCTCACTAGGGTGTTGGAGGGTTCATGGGAGTTTGCCCAACCAGTCCATATGTGTTTTGTGGACCTGGAGAAGGCATTTGACCGTGTCCCTCGTAGCATCCTGTGGGAGGTACTTCGGGATTATGGGGTTTGGGGCTCGCTGCTACGAGCTGTTCGTTTCCTGTATGACTGGAGCAGGAGCTTGGTTTGCATTGTCGGCAGTAAGTCAGACCTGTTCCCGGTGCATGTTGGACTCCGCCAGGGCTGCCCTTTGTCACCGATTCTGTTCATTATCTTCATGGACAGAATTTCTAGGCGCAGTCAGGGAACGGAGGGTGTCTGTTTTGGTGGCCGCAGGATCTCGTCTCTGCTTTTTGCGGACGATGTGGTCCTGTTGGCTTCATCAAGTCAAGACTTGCAGCGTGCACTGGGGAGGTTTTCAGCCGAGTGCGAAGCGGGGGGGATGAGACTCAGCACCTCCAAATCCGAGGCCATGGTTCTCAGTCGGAAAAAGGTGGATTTCCCCCTCCGGGTTAGGGGGGAGCCGTTCCCTCAAGTGGAGGAGTTTAAGTATCTTGGGGTCTTGTTCACGAGTGAGGGAAAAATGGAGCGGCAGGTTGACAGACGGATCGGTGCGGTGTCCGCAGTAATGCGGTCATTGCACCGGTCTGTTGTGGTGAAGAGGGAGCTGAGTCGTAAGGCGAAGCTCTCAATTTACCGGTCAATCTACCCTCACCTATGGTCATGAGCTCTGGATCATGACTGAAAGAATGAGATCGCGGATACAAGCGGCAGAAATGAGTTTCCTCCGCAGAGTGGCTGGGCGCACCCTTAGGGACAGGGTGAGGAGCTCAGTCACCCGGGAGGAGCTCGGAGTAGAGCCGCTGCTCCTCCGCATTGAGAGGAGCCAGTTGAGGTGGCTCGGGCATCTTTTCCAGATGCCTCCTGGACGCCTCCCTGGTGAAGTGTTCTGGGCATGTCCCACTGGGAGGAGGCCTCGGGGGAGACCCAGGACACGTTGGAGAGACTATGTCTCCCGGCTGGCCTGGGAACACCTTGGGGTTTCCCCAGGGGAACTAGAGGAGGTGTGCGGGGAGAGGGAAGTCTGGAGGACTCTGCTCGGACTGCTGCCCCGCGACCCGGCCCCGGATAGTGGAGGAAGATGGATGGATGGATACTCAACCTATGGTCCACAGCCCTCCGCGTCTACCAAGTTTCGCAGAACTCCATGCCGCTTCCGGGAGTTGAGAAGTGCCTGCGTGCTATAATGAGGTCCCTCCACCAGCAGGTGTGGTGTGGAGTGCCTGGAGGCCTAGAGGACAGACATTCTACAAGGCTTAAGCAGGGAGACGTGGAAGGTGGGGTGGATGCACAATCTCGGGGGCAGCAGGAGCTTGTATGTGACTGGCATCATCCAGGAGAGGACCTTGAAGGGCCTGATGTAGCGGGGGCTGAGTTTTTGGAAGGGAGGTGCAGCTTCAGGTCCACGGATAACCACAGCCTCTGTCTGGGCAGGAAGGAGAGGGTACACCGGTGTTGATCTGCCTGCTGCTTGTATCGCTGGGTGCTCTGCCAAAGACATTCCCTGATGGTTCGCCAGGTTTCGCCGCTCTCCTGGTACCAGGCGTCAGCTGCAGGTACATGGCTAGGGCCGGGATGCCATGAGAACAAGGCAGGCTGATAGCCTAACACGTTTTAAGGATGACATACGGTGGACGTGTGGGTGTATTCTGCCCAGGGTAGAAACCTGGTCTACAGGTGCTGTTTTTGGGAACCATAGCTGCAGAGGTACCAGCCGATGTCCTGCTGTAGTCATTGGCTTGGGGGTGGTACCTGGAGGTGAGGCTTACCGACACCCCCAACCTGCTCTAGAAGGCCTTCCAAACCTGTGACGTGGTTCAAGCAGTCCACTGGGCCTTTGGGTTTGCGGTTTTGGCTTAGGAGCAGGTCGTGCAGGCTTCCGTGTACTAAATATTTAATTTTGTCAAGTTTGTTTAAATTTTAATTAAAAGAAATCAGAACTTCCATAAAAAAGATTAAAAGAGTAGAAGCAGGACATCCCCCCGCATAGAGCCTCCTCTGTAGGAGGGAGAGCATCCGGCGAGTGCCCAGATGTCCAGCTGTGGGGGAGTCGTGAACCCACTGTAGGAGTGACGGACGTATTTCTTGCCTTCGGGTTTGTCGGTGGGACTGGGTTTGGCTGCCTGGGCAGCCTGGAGATCTCGAAAAAACTGCCAGCGTACTGGGGCCACAATGCAGTTGTTGGGCAGGATTGGCTCAGGGCATTTGGTGGACAGGTTCGTCGTGAAGGTGCAAAAGGGCATCAGCCTTTGTGTTTTTGAAGCCGCAACGATATGACGTGGTGAACTGGAACCAGGTAAAGAACAGGGCCCATCTGGCCTGGCAAGGGTTGAGCTGGTGTGCAAGCTGGAGATACTCGAAGTTGCGATGGTCAGTCAATACCAGGAAGGGATGTGTGGTTCCCTCCAATCAGTGCCGCCACTCTTCCAGAGCTAATTTGATAGCCAGCAACTGCTGGTTCCCTATATTGTACTTCTGCTCAGCTGGGGCCAGCTTGCGTGAGAAGTATACACAGGGATGAAGCTTAGGAGGATTGCCCTGCCTCTGAGACAGCACAACCTTGATTCCTACTATGGATGCGTCCAGCTCCACCACGAAAGGCAGAGTGGGGTCTGGATGCCGGAGTACGGGTGCCAACGTGAACCTGTCTTTCAGCTCCCCAAAGACGTGTTGGGCCTTATTGGTCCAGGCCAGGCAGGTCTCCTTATCTGCCGTGAGGGCTATGAGGGGAGCAGTGATGGAGCTGAACCTGTTAATGAACCTCCGACAGAAGTTAGCAAAGCCCAGGAACCGCTGCAGAACCTTCATATTCTTCAGCCTCGGCTACTCCAACACCGCTTGGACCTTCTCGAGGTCCATGGCCACCCCTTCTTTGCTCAGGACATATCCAAGAAAGGACACTTAGGGCTGGTGGAATAAACAGTTCTTCCCCTTTATATAGATATGGTTTTGTAGGAGCTGTGTCAGCCCTGCTCGTACCTGCTGCATGTGCTGCTTGCAGGTCGGAGAAAAAACCAAGATGCCAACCAGGTATACTGCGACACATCTGTTGACAAGGACCCGAGGACATAGTTTACAAATGCCTGGAACATTGAGGATGCGTTTGACAACCTGAAAGGCATAACTAGATACTTGTAATGGCCCAAGGTGGTGCTAAAGGTGGTCTTCCACTCGTACCCCTTACGGATCTGGATCAGGTTGTATGCACTCCAGAGGTTGATCTTGGAGAAAATTGTTGCACCATGCATTTGTTCTAGGGCAGCAGTGATCGGGGTAAGGGATGGGGGTACCTGACTGTGATGGCATTCAATCCCCAACAATCTATGTCCCAATGAAGAAAAACCCAGCAGAGGCTGGAGATGTCGAGGGCCGGATGATGCCTGCGTTCAGTGCCTCTGTGATGTAGTCCTTCCTGGCCTTTTGTTCCAGGACAGACAGAGGATTAGACCCATCCACGGGGTGGCAGTGTCTGGGGCAAGAGATTGATGGCACAATCCCATGGCCAGTGAGGGGGAAGGGCTGCTGCCTGGGCCTTGCTGCATACCTCACTAAGATCTTGATACTCAGGGGGAATCACCACCGGTTGTGCCCCTTCTAGGTTGTCGACGGAGGTGGCCTGGCAGGGAAGGAGTAGACATGACAGTGTACACTGCGCACCCCAAGACACTAGCTCCCTGGTACTTCATAGGAATACCGAGTCATGCTGGACTTTCCAGGTGAAGCCCAAGGTAACAGGAATATGAGGAAATTGGATAACAGAAAAAAAAAAAAAAAAAAAAAACGCAAGATCCTCCTGATGACACACTCTGACCGTTAGACGCAGTACTTTGGTGCAAGAATCCACCACCCCACTTCCCAGTGGTTGCCCGTCCAACACGCTGATCCGTAACGTTACGTCACAGTCCCGCTTGGGGATGTTATTAGAGTGAGTGAATCCTGGCATCCATAAAATAACCTGCCAGCCCAGAATCCGCCAATGCAGATGTACAAATCTGGTTCCCCTCCCAGGCTAAGACCACTGGCACAGTTAACTGCGATTCAGACCTACAGGGTATACTGACCTTGCAGTCTGGGCGGGCCTCCTGTGGGGGTTGAACCAGGCAGGCGACGCAGTGACCGGGCGTGCCACAGTAGAGACACAACTTGTCCTGGAAACGGTGTCGTCTCTCATCGGGGGTCAGCCGGCCTTGCTCAATCTGCATTGGCTCTGGGATCTCTCCCACGAGTTCAAGACCGCTGCAGCAAGCCACGGTCAAGGGGTCAGCTCCAGGGCCAGGTTGTTGATTGTAATGGCAGTCTCCACGAAGCAGTCGAAGATCCACTCTTTATCACAATAGGCGAGCTCCGCCTGGATCTGGGGTTGGAGCCTGTTCCGGAAACTGGCCAAGAGGGAGGCAGAGTTCCAGCCACTCTGCTCGGCCAGCGTCTGGTATTCCAAAGAACACTCTGCAACCGAGCGGTTGCCTTGCCGCGATTGCTTGAGGCCCAAGCGGAGAGTGGATAATCAAAAACTGCCTTGAACTGCTTCTTGAACGCTTCGTAGGTGGTTGGGGTAAGGGACCACCAGTCCACCGTAGCCCAACAACATGCGGAACCAGTTAGAAGTGAGACCAGGTAAGCAATATTGGTTTCATCTGCTCAGTAGGTTTGTAGTAAGCTAGAGAACATGAGCTCACACTGCATGAGGAAGTATGAGCAGAGCCATCTTTATTTTGGTAGGGCCATACAAGAGAATGGTCAGAGACAGATGAGGGTCAGTTGATCTTCGATGTCATTTGGGTGGAGGATGTGGAAGCCAGAACCAGGAGAATAAAAGCAGAAGGTTGAGTAGCTGGGTGAATACTATACAGGAACAAGGGAGGAGGGATCAGGAAGATATACAGGGTAAGGACAGAGCGGTGACAAAGAGCTGCAGCTTCTCAAGTCGAGGTTCCACAGTCTGGGGCATCCGGGCAGCCTCTTTATACCCCGCCTCCTTGATTAGTCGCAGGTGGAGTCGTTGGACACACAGTCAGGGGTGTGACAACCATCGTAAAGTCGAAAAAATCGTAAGTGGAACCATCTTAAGTCAGGCACCACCAGTAGGAAGGTGTCCTCATGAAATAGATATCCAGCCTTGCAGCTAAAGCCTATAATAGACATATCAAGGAAATATTACAGAGTCTATTCATGGCAGACTACACCACTCAGCGGACATCGCAACTACACCACTTACGGCTGCGATCCACATGTACAAAGGCGGCTGAAATATGACCTTTCTCACAGTATGCCGACGGCCTGTTAAGACAAAGTAATGCCATGGTGAAAGGCACATGGCTGTAAACTCCTGCTTAATGTTGCTTGATATTTCAGAATGTGATCGATGACAGAGGCCGTCTACTATGACAGCGTTATTTAACTGTCAGTGGAGATGAGCACATTTCTCAGTGTCTTTTACACGTGGAAAGGATTGAGGTGTCCTAAAAGAGGAAATCCTGTACTATCAGCTGTGGCTCCGATATACAGGCCGCCCGCTCTACTGCCAGTTATACGTGTAGCCGCTTTGTTTTCACACACTGTTATGTGACAATGTATGGAAAAACTGATTTGCAGCATGCAATCAGCTGTAACGTGCAGGAATTTTATCACTGCTGTACACAAATCTGATCCATCGTAAAGAAAACAAATCCAACATGTCACACTAGACACTAATCCAATCTCTCGACCTGCATAGCTCATGCATCCAGCCTGTCACACTGCATATGAGTTTGAGGTGTTGCACTGCATTGATTCGTCACACTCGACATGTATCCAGTGCAAACTGTCACTCTGCATATCATAGATTTGCCCTGTAACACAGCTCACAGATCCAGTCTGTCACGATACACTAATACTTGCACCGCTCACGCATACAGTGGGAAACATTAGGCTGCAGATCCCATAGATTGGGCCTGTGTGTGACGCTGTCTTCAGTAGTCTCACAACACGGAAATCCAAATCTGAACCATCCAGTTACATGTGACAGCTATCCATCACTCAGCAACGGTGGCAAGTGAATAACTGTTTGGAAATATTTGTACATTAATGTGAATTGATGTGAGGATTTATGTGCCTATTGAACAGGCCCACTAAACAAGAGTGTGGTGACCAGCAATGGCAGTACAATGATATTGTATTTTCAGACGTTATCTATATTTCATTGGCTCTTACTAAAAGAGGCTGCAGCCAGGGCCACTACTGTTAATAGAAACATTCACCTATCATAATGTTAAAACACATCTCTGAGTGCAAACCCACTCTAACTGAAGGGTTTTCTGGTGACAAGTCTACTTATAGTTCACATGTGTGTTGTTACTTTTGTCTGCCATAACATGTCACTCTCACTATACATGAAGTCCGCATCCCTTCGACACAAACTTTCAGCTTTTTTTTTTGCTCTGTACGTGACCGCAGGAAGCACGCGTACACACACACACTAAGGACGTGCGGTCACAGATTGAACACATTTCTTTGGAGTGTGGGAGGAAACCAGAGCACCTAGAGGAAATCCACAAGAACATGAGTGCAATTTTTCTTTTTTTTAAATTTTCAGTTGTGTTCTACCTTCAACAGAAAAGGCATGTCCTTTAGACCAAGTTCATACAGCAGGAAAACAAACGTCCACACCAAAAGAAAACTGCAGGCCAGAATGTAAAAATGAAGATATGCAATAACTTGTCTGAAAGAATGACTGAATAGATAGATAGATAGATAGATAGATAGATAGATAGATAGATAGATAGATATTTGTACTTTATGACTGTTCTGCTACCTTTGTTGTTGTTGTTGACATCGCCCTGCAGGAGGTGTTTTGTGCACTGAACTGAGTTGATCGCGTCTCCTCCTCCTCCTGCTGTCGCGCTCTTGGAGCTTTTTCTTTTTTTGCATTATTTTGACATTTTTACACGTCGCACCACACTTCATTGCGCTTCTGCACAACTTTTGTGGGCCCAAGGAAATAAGCAGGGCGAGCGGCGCAGCTCCGGCGGCGTGTGGACAACGCCGGCGACGGACGGGGCAGGAGGAGAACGAAGGACAGCGCGGAGGGAAGGGAAGGGAAGGAGAGGGACGAAGAGGGAAGGAAAGGGGAGGACAGCAGCGAGGATACGGGCAGTTGAGCTCCCGCCGAACGAGCAGGGCGAGAACTTAGGCTGCCCGCTCAGCAGGGGTCTCTGCACTGGGCAGACAAAACACAGTTGAGCCGCAGAGAGAGAGAAGTTACGTGCTGTGTGATACTGAAGGTGTCCGAAAGACGGACGCAGGAGTCCGGAGGAGGAGGAGGCTCAGAAGAAGAGCAGGAGGGAGGAGGAGTAGAAGCGCTTCGCACCTCGGAGTTGGACAACTCGGACCTTCTCACCGGAGCCTACGATGAATTAGCGGTAAAGGTGAGCTCAGTGTTCGCTGACTTTGCTCCTCTGTTGGTATTGCTGTTCCGAGTCCTGCCGGGACACGTTGATCGCAGTTGAGCGCGCACGGACTCGCTGCTCTGCTCTTGCGCGGCTGAAAGTCTTCAAAGTTCTCCCAAAGTCCGACGCATCATCGTTTCACGGACACACGGCTTTCAGTTCAACCCGCAGCTGGAGCCACGGCTTTGTCGTGCTGTGAGAATCACGGTAGGCAACGTGCAAAAAGCGACTTTACTCCACGGGCGCCGCGCGGCTGTCCAGGTGAGCTTTGCGCTCCCAGGTGAAGAAGCTTCTGTCAGTCGGAGGAGTGATCATGCTTTGTGCAGCATACAACATGAGAGAGATGTGTCAGCTCAGAAAGAAAGAAAGAAAGAAAGAAAAATAAATACTGCACACAAGTGATGCGTTTACTAGTATTTAGCATTTCCTCACTCTTTATTTGAGCATTTTTAACTTTACCCTCCATCACATACTGTGTGTGGTAGCAGATGTTACCCATGATCATTGTGTTTACGTGTTGAAAGATGTGCCAGAAAACCTTTTGCAAGTCAATGTCAGCTGCATAGCGATGGCAAAGCGGAGTCTGAGAAAAAGAGGAAATTGATTCACGAGAAGGCATCACGGCCCTGTTGCTGACAGCCCGATTGAGTTACTCATAATAAGAGCTGTGACAATGAGCAGTGCTTTATTGTATGAGGAGAAGATGAACAGATGTCCTACGGAGACACTGCGTGCACAACCCACCTCCTAATCGCCATGTCAATGAAATGATCAGCAGCTGTGATTTCCATGCTGGGAATGTTGGCTGTACAACACACACAGTTGGATGGAAAACCTAAAGGGTTCCCAGGATGCGTTTCTCCATGGTCCCCTGTGCCCAAGCCCAGTTGTGGACACTGCACATTGAAGCACTAAAGGAGTGTTGAATAAGATGCCAGTATCATCTTGGCCTCCTGCCGTTCTCTGACCCACTGTTGCTTTATTTTATTTGCGTCCTGAGTATTTGGAGCTTCCTTGTTGCTATGATGTCTTACGCAAAAGTTTCTCTTTCAAATCTGACATTACGGCTGCGGTTCGACCACAGTCAGCATGTGGGTCATCACTGGAGGGGCACAGTAGGGGAAGGTGTTCTCTCAGGGGAGTGTTTTTTGGCTCTGTATCTGACCCTTCTTACCCTCCCTCCCATCTTCACCCTCACCCTCTCCAGCTTTTGAACAGATGTCTGACAAGGATTGCCACACTGTGATCTTACCTGAACATGCCAGTGAGGCCCAGAGCCCATTGAACAGCCTGCCCAGAAACCCCGGTGCAGGTAAGGATGGTCAGATCTGGAGAATACCACCTCGCTGCATCTCGTTCTGCGCTTGCAGCATGGAGACTTGTTACCTGGCAGTGTAAATATTGTCCCTCGACAAGGCATGCTCCGACCTGCATTAGCTAAGTGCAAGGAAAATGAGATGAGGATTGTTGCTTTGTGACAAGCTACCGCTTCATGTTAAGGAATTTGTTTGATTACTAACATTAGAAACAGGACACAAGGTGTTTCGACTTAATCATTTCCGAATCCAGTTCATGCATGGCGGAGAGAATTGCTGGACTGCGTTGGTGAGACGATTAGGAGTGATTACCATGCATTTGTTCTGCCGTGCCCATGCTCCAGCTGTATCTGCGTGTGTGTTTTATACCAGCTTTACTAAGAATGGAATGGAGGTGATTATTCATGCATGAGACGGGCTTATAGATCTGAAAGGGTTAGCTAATCCTTGAGAAGGAAAGGCTGTGAGGGGAAAAGAAGACTACGCTTGTCAACACATGTGAATTTAATTAAGCTGAGATGGTGATTGTTGCCTAACTTGCCCCTAAACAATGTTTTTTTGTGTTACTTGCAGAAGAGAAATATTTAATGCTCTGTATATAAAGTTGTAACAAGGACCAGATTTGACTTCTTTCAATTGTCTGTTGGGGTGAACTCTACCTGGGAAGTTCACCTTTACTGGAGTGAATCATGGAGTGCTCGATGGGCATGTGTGCAAGTGACCATAACCATTTGGGACTCTGGAGGACAGGTGAGGGTCATTCGGAGGTGCGTGTGGAGCCCTTCTGACAGATTGTTTGGCACATCAAATCTGTCAGAGTGCTTTTAGCCGTAGTCCAGTCAGTCGCCTGGGAGTCTGGGTGCCCCTCCCTGTTGCCACAGGAACGTGCCACGGGAATCAACACGGCGGGCAGGACTCCCCAAGGATGGGACAAGCCCTGACCGACTCCAGGAAGACTCTGTTAACCACAAGCTCCAGTACATGTTCTGGTTTTGACCTGTCTGCTAAAATTGGAGCCAGTCAAGCATATTTTGTAGTGTACCAGCTGAAAGCAAGCAAAATGACTACATATGTCTGTGGAATAATGGTTCTTTCTGGGCCTTGGTGGCTGACAAAAATTCTTTAAAACTTTTTGTTAAACCTTGAAAAAAAATCACTTTGCATATTGCTTGTGGGAGTCACAGATCTTCACTGAGCCAGGCCCCAGTGGTGTTTACTGTGTCTTGCTTTAAGATGCAAGTCAGAAGGTGAGCACAGACTTTGTTCATGGCCAGGTAGACTGGGAGCAAAGTTTCACTAGAGCCTGCTTTCAACAGTAAGTAACCTGCTGTCCAGGTCATGCCAGTGCCCACCTGCTGGTCATCCAGTGCAGAGAGCATTTAGTACAACGTGCAGGGCCTGAAAAGGACAACACTGACTTTATGGAGCTTGCCAGCTTGGTTGGAGCCTTAGGGGCATTTCTGGGGCATTGAAATGCACATTAGACTGCTGAAATTGAAAAGACTAACTGCCATCTTTTCTTTTTGTATCTACGGAAATTGAAAATTCAGTAGTGGCCACTGCACTTCATCCTTATGTTGTAAGCCTTAATGTCCTTTTGTGATTTACACAGTTGTGACACAAGAAACCTTAGCCTGTCCATTTTAGGCTGAGAAATGGGAACCACTCTCGACAAGACGTGTGTCACTGGCACCTACCTGCGGGCTTTATTATCTGTTGTAGTTGCCTATCAGGTCTTCATCAAGATATCACATTTGGAACAGCTGCTCTCAAGGAAAGAGTGTAAGACTGCAAATGGGTTGTGTGAAAAACCCTGTTATGTGATGTAAACCAGACTGGATCTTCTTTTTCATGTGCCCCGACCAATTTTCCGTGACTTCTAAAGCCCGTGTGCGACTGCATGGTGTCAGATGTCCATGTAGATTGCATGTATCTGCTGAGACTGAAAGGGTTCTTTGCTGCTTTAATTTAAGACCCAGCATCTCCAGCAGCCAAGAGAATGGAGGACTCTCCTCCACCACTTGCCCTCAGGGGCAGCAGGTGGGCTTGTTCCTTAATAACGCTCTTGATCTTTGGTCTTCTGCTTAATATCGAGAGGCATCACATCAGCTGACTTTATTTTTCACCCTCCTCTGATTTTAGCGCTTGACCTAGTGGCTGGTCTTCCAGTGATTCAAGGTGTTTAAATTCCTTGCAAAACCTGGCCTTTTCCATCCCATTTGTCCTTGTGTTGAGTATGCGGTCATGAGCAGAAGGGAAAAAACAGCAGTTGTACTTTGCAGTAGAGCTGCGGGATGAAGACTTGCTGCATTTAAAAGTTTGTGCTTGCTAATACGCTAGACGTTTGAAGTAAACCTGATATTGCAGTGATAACTTTTCGTTCACTGGTATAGCCGACAGCTAATCCACCTGCAAAAAAGGGTCGGCAATGTATGTGCTATTCTGTGAGCTTTTGGTGGCTCTGCACTTTTGTACTTTTGCCGAGATGTATGTCGCTTTGGACAAAAGCGTCTGCTAAATGAATAAATGTAAATGTTAATGCGTTATTCGGTTGTGTTGTCACACGTGTACCGGCTTAACTGTCGGTGTGCTTGGCCTGATAAGTCACCAAAAAGGAGTTTCCCTGTTATGCTGTGCTGCATTGTGTTGATATAATCATCTCTGTGGCTGTCATCATGCGAAGCTCAGAGTGCCTGGGCACCACTCATCCGTGAAGATGCAATCAGAGTGGCCGTTTATTCAAGTCTTCCTACCATTCAGACTGTGCTCGCTTTCTCCTGTGTGTTATTTCTCATTGTTGTTGACTCTACGTGTTTTTGAATATACTTTTCCGTTTAATAATCTGCAGCTAAAACATTGTCACAGTGTTGTGCACGTGCTTATCTTGTGTTTTCTTCCGAAGCAGCGATCATGGCTTACACTTTGCCTGTCTCTGCAACAGGGTATTTACACAGAAGTCAGGGATGAGTCCGGATGACTACCTTTCCTGATAGTAGCAGGGCTGGAGATGCAGGGCTTCCGCTGGGAGCTGAACCGGCCACTTTTTGCTCTTATTAACAGCAGGCTATAACTTCAGATACCTGAATGAATGACCTTGAAGGACAGTTGTCTCACAGTCATGTTTATTTGACTGGCAAACCTTTTAGTCATTAACATGTGTTGAATGCCATATAATTTTGTAATCTGTGTTTATGAGCCTTTTTGTATTTTTTGAAACAAAACATGCCTGCATTTTCTGCTTAAAACAGTCATTATTTCTAAAAGAAATGTGAAATATATATTTTCAGGGATATCAGACACCACATAGTATTTTTCATATTTACTCTCCTGTGTACACTGACTAGTTTTTTCACACGCACACACTGTCAGAAGCCGCCTGTCCCAAGCACGGTCACCGCAAGCCAGAGCCTAACCTGGCAACACAGGGTGCAAGGCTGGGGGGAGGGGACACAGCCGGAACGGGATGCCAGTCCATTGCAAGGCACCCCAAGCAGGACTCGCACCCCAGGCTTGCCAGGGAGCGGGACCCGGCCAAGCCTGCTGTACCCCCCTGTCTTTTTTTCATTTTCTGAAATTTGATCATCTGAAAAATATTAACATTGCCTATAGGGGAATGCATATGTGTAAGTGACGATCGTTTAACAACTCAGGAGTTGCCGTTTCATTTGTGTGTTGCAAGAGTTGAATTTGAGGTGACTTTCAAATGCACGGATCTGAATTTAACTCACGTACAAAAATTTATGTCTTGTATAAAAGCAATCATTAATACACATTTTGCAGAATAAATGCTGTTTTGGGGTACAGCATTACATGAATTGTTTGGAAAATGTATATATTTATAGTGCTGTATATAAGACACTGAGAGGGAAAAAGTTCACAATGTTACAGGAGAAACTTGGTGACATAAATTTTACAGATGAAATATGGTATTAAAAAGTAGCCTTAGTACAATGCTTTGAAGATATGTTTTTTTTTTTTTGAGGATTGAGAAACAGTTTTTGAGGCAGTTTACAGAAAAGGTCAAATTACTTGATATAACAGCTTTTAACGTCATTGTTTCATATTTTCATTGTTTCTTGTAATGAGGCGCAGTGGGGGGGTGCGGTGGCGCAGTGGGTTGGACTACGGTCCTGCTCTCCAGTGGGTCTGGGGTTCAAGTCCCGCTTGGGGTGCGTTGCGACGGACTGGCGTCCCGTCCTGGGTGCATCCCCTCCCCCTCCGGCTTTACGCCCTGTGTTACCAGGTAGGCTCCGGTTCCCCGTGACCCTGTATGGGACAAGCGGTTCTGAAATGTGTGTGCTTTCTGAATATATTGCTAGATATGTGTTGTAAAAAAAATGAGTAAGATTTTGATACTGTATAATAAGTGATTATTTTAGAAGTGAAAGAGGTGATGTTTATACAAACTGAATACTGTCTAGCAAATTGAATATTTTAAGCTGCATTTGTACAAATGAAAAGCTTAAAATTGTGTTTGAATATGAAAAACTTTCAATTTAATCGCTCATGGTTCAACAGTGACCTTGCATTATCGATACAAGACAAGGATTTATAGTGACAACTGATGGCAGATGTTATATGATATAGAAACAAATCTGTAGCCATTTCCTAGTATTGATTCAGAAATGCAGAAGGGGGCTTGCTTCTCTGACATTTTAAACTCTCTCATTTACACACACACACACACACTTTCAGAACCGCTTGTCCCTTACGGGGTCACGGGGAACCGGAGCCTACCCGGCAACACAGGGCGTAAGGCCGGAGGGGGAAGGGGACACACCCAGGACAGGACGCCAGTCCGCCGCAAGGCACCCCAAGCGGGACTTGAACCCCAGACCCCCCGGAGAGCAGGACTGCAGTCCAACCCACTGCGCCACCGCACCCCCCTCTCTCATTTACATGTGACATTTTTAGATAAGATTTGTTACATGTGCGATATACACCTGGATGAGCTTCACATTGGGAATTGTTAACAAAAGCATATCACTTCTGTCTTTTAAATGGATTTCTATTTATTTCTGCTAAAATCCTTAGAGCATAAATTATTTTGAGTTTACTTTTGTTTTTCTGAACCACTGAAGTAAATGATGGCGAGTGTCATTAATTCATTAACACCTCGCTTGTGTTCTTTTCATAATCACATCAGATACTCAAAACAAGACTGAAAAACATCAGCCCGCCATATTTTCTAAAGGATAAAGTTTGAAAGAGAAAATCCGACACAATTAAATTCCGCTTAAAGCTCCGTTAAATGCCAGATATTTTCTGCTTTAATGAGCTTACACTGTTTTATTCTTTGTGAAATAATCTGTATGTTTGGAAGAATTCCAACTCCCTGCTTTGTAGTGGTTCTCAGTATCTGTTTTCACTTCTGGCTCCATTACAAGCGAGATTAGCCCCCATTGTTTCAGCGCATCAGCTCTGCTGGGATGTTCCGAAACTTATTAACATGTTACGAGCAGATTTGGGCTGATGCATAATTATTTTTTCTCTGCCGTAATTGGACCCTAAGGGGTCATCGTCCAATCTTCAGCAAATTTTTCGACGTACTCACCAAGTGTAACGTGGAAGATATATGTGCCCCTTCAACTAAGCTATGCTCGTTGGCTTCAATCCATTGAAAGCGTTCCACTGGCCGGCACCACCTGCTTCTTGCGCTGCGCATCATGCTCCCATTATGGAGAGGCAGCTGGTTCTAAGTAATTAGCTGACAACCCTTGCTTTTCAGAAATATATTTTTTTTCCACTCTCAATGTCGTAATAAAGATGAAATGTATATGGTGGAAATTAATGGACTAAGTACTTTGATGAAGCATATGGGAGGATTGTGGTACTTGCTGTCTTTGGTACCCCTTCAGTGGATATGTACCAGGGCATTCTGGGAATTCTGTGGAGCCAGTTCCTGCTGTTTATGCATTGTGATATGTGTGTCTTTCAGTATTCGTGTGTTGCTTTACTTCGTTCTCTGAGGTTTCAGCTGCACCCCCCCAGCCTCATTGTTCATCTCACACGTGTGCTGCAGATGCCACATCCTATGCTGACAAACACACGCATTCATGTACCACTAACTATTCTGAACACGCACATAATGCTTTTTTGGCTTGCTACAGGCCCACAGATTTTTGTGTTGCTCTCTTTCCACAGAAACTATGTTTATCTGATACCCAGAGATACTGTGGGTTTTTATACCCACAAATACAGCTTTCTCAGGCATTTGTTTTTATTGTGGCTGTCCTATACCCAGATACATTGGAATTGCCCCAAATTTCCACTGTCATTGTTTTTCCAGGGTAGTAGATGCTGATTGCCTCGTACCCTGGACATCGTCCCTCATGGCACAGTGACACAGGAAGTAGCGCTGCTGTCTCACAGTACCTGGGTGATGCGAGAGGATGTGGGTTCAATCTCTGCTTAGACTGTGTGGAGTTTGTTTGCATGTTCTCCTTGTGTCAGTGTGGGTTTCCTCCGGCTGCTCTGGTTTCCTCCCACAGTCCAAAGATATGCTGTTCAGTTTACCCATGTGAGTGACACAGAGAGTGTGTTCCACTGATGTATGGATGAGCGACCGATTGTCAGTAGTGTATCTAGCAGTATAAGTAACCTTGGTGAATAAGGTGTGTGGGCTGATAACACTATGTAGAGCTCATTGGAGAATAGTGCCTGCTAAATAAATAAATGTTAATGTAATTTACCCTGGACCTGGCTTTTCTAGGTTGTTCTGCGCTGGGTTTCCTGGTACCCAAATACACTGTCATTGAGCTATACACTGATTTTTTTACTACGTATATCGAGCATTGTGACTGCCTGTGCCCGGTGCTGTGGTATTTGTACACAAACAGGCACTATGGTTACTCCAAATTTGAGTGAAGCAGCATTTGAAAGCCTTCATGAGTGCTGCAATGTGTCTCCATTGTGCTCTGGGAGTTTGCCCTCTCCTCCGGCTTACCTTCCTGTTGCCATACTAGTGGTGTCCTGACAGATGTCAAAGGACACACGGGGTCACACTGAGCCACAGCAATGTGTGTCAGGGCTAGTGATAATGGCAATGCTGTGATGGCTGCAAATAATCATTGCACTGTTTTGGCTTCCAATTAATTTCTGCTTTTTAAAGTTTCACTCTTTTAAAACCACATGGACAGTGCTTAAAGGATTAAAGACAGGGATGTTTAATCAGTCACAGTAATTATCTTTTTGCACACGGGTGCAGTATAGCTCCCTCAGCCCACCATTTGTGAAAGGTTTAGATTTTCTTTTGACCGAATCCAAGACATATTGTGTTAAGAGGAAAATGCTATTTTCTGCCTATAGTGGCTGTGGAATGACAGAAAAATGTACAAAATGCAAAATTCTCTGTTTTCAAAAAGTAGTGTTGAAATACATAAGATGCCATGTAATATAATCTACTTTATTACTGATGCTGGTCAGATTCGAGAAATGGTTAACAGGTTTAAAGCAGTTCATAGAGTGAGGAAGGCCGCAGCACCGTCTTTGGCAGTGGAAAGACTCTCTGGATGAACACTCTTCTGTTTGGTGTGAAGCAGCGTGTTTAGAGGGGGTGTTGGGCACTGCGCATGTGTACGCGGTCAGAGTACAGGGCTGTACAATGTCCAAGTCTCCCAGTGAACTCACCCAGACTTGAGACCTTGGGTCCACACATGTATGAAAAGGCCAGTCATCATCTCTGTTGCACACACGCCACTAATAAAGAAAGCTTTTTAGCAGGCAGCCTTGCAAGGTCTGACCGCAGTGCTGCGGCATGAAGGGAGCCGAAGAAGTATCAGTGTGAGGAAGAGGAGGCGGCAGCAAACGTGAGCTTCTTCTGTTTCTCCCAGAACTCCTTTTGCAAGGCCCCTTGAATTTACAGAGGTGTTTGAAACCCCTTGCAGTGCATAAGGCAGATGGGTTTGTGCTTGTGAATGCAGGGAACTGTTGCAAATGGTTGGCCTGGTTAACGTGTTCAGTGCCTCCTTCATTTCATGTGTTTCGTGGAAGGAGAAGTGGGCACCAGGTGATGTATTGACTGAGGTGCTGGTGTTGCATGTGCTATTAAATTATGTGGAAAAACAGCAGCAATATCTACTAAGTTAAAAAAATATTAGAGGAAAAATAACATACATTAATTGCCTCATTTTGATTTTCATTTTCTGCATTGATGTGTGTTGGGAAACATTTTCTGAAGGAACATTTTCATGTTATTGGTCCTTCAGTGTTTAGCTGTTTTTATATTAATAACTCTGGTCTACAAAATTTGAACTTTTTGTTGTCCCACAAGCTAAAATAGGTGTTCTTTACAGTACTTTTTATGCTGAATTCATATCTATTTTCAAAATTTTTTTATCAGACAGGGTTTAAAAGTTACAAAGCAATTAAATTTTGAAAAAAAATGTATATTACTTATTCATAAATAAGGCTGTTATTACACCTCAAATATGTATTATATTTTGGGACTGCACTTGCCTTGGTACCGTTTTTCCATATGAAAAATGTCTTGTCTTTTGCCATGCTCCTCACTGACTCACCTATCTAGGCTTGTGCTTTCAAAAATAAGCTATTGTAATTCACAAACAATAAAAATAATTGTGTTTCGCATACTTTTTGTTTCAAATGCCACATACCAGTACCAATATACTGTACAGTATGATATGTAAATACACTGGTACATAAAAACTATGGGTGATAGAGAAATTCTGAAAACATATTTGAATTCAGCATGCAAAAATACAAAGAAAACAGGCATTTTTTTCATGGGACAAAAAACCTGTTCACCAGTGTAACGATTAAACATTTCGTATAAATTGTTAATCAGTGCGTCTACTTGTTCTTTCAGCTGTCCACTGCAGCAGTTTACATCTTGTGTGGCACTCCACCTTAACTTGCATGTGCCAAGGTACTAGTGCAGCTCTTCTCTAAAGTTTATTTCAAAGTGTTACGTTCTACTGCAGGGCACATAGCCTTTGTTTTGCAAGCATGATTGTCTTTTCTTTTTGTACTGTGTTACGCAGCCCATTGCCGCTTTATTTGTCTGGCATCCCAGCCGACACTGTATGCTAATGCTAGCATGAGGCCCTGATGAAGACATCAGGCAGATTGCTGATCAGTCAGCCATGCAGAGAGAGCGTGAGGCCGGTATACCAGAGTCAGCCCATCAATCCTACCTTCACACTAAGCCTCTGCTGATCTGCATCAAAGCCCTCAAGGGGTCAATAAATCCTCTTCCTTTTAGTTTTTAAATCCGGTTTCTGATTATGCCTTAACATCTCCTCCCCCCAAGAAGCTGTGGGCTGATAGCACCACACTCCATTCAGCAATTTTCATATCTGATTGAAGACTTTTGTTTGACAACAGTGGAACCAGCATGGTGAGTTTTGAAATGTGCTCCAGTTGTCAAGGAGGAATATGAAAGCATGAAGTCCTTACCTTTTTCTGTCAGTCCTGCGTCTGCACCAGTGAGAGTTCTGTGGCCCTGTGGGGCCTCTTATCCCCAATCCAAAATAGCTGTCAACTTGTACAAACTCAAAGGGGCTTGAAGCACAAATTCCATGTGTCGTGTATCTGGCTTAGGCTTTTTTCTTTCATTGTTCACAAATGGCAAAGACTAAGGTGTTTTATGGTATACACATACATTGACTGAAACTGCTTGTCCCAAGTGGGTTGCGGTGAACTGGAGCCTAACCCGGCAACACAGGGCGTAAGGCTGGAGGGGGAGGGGACGCACTCAGGATGGGATGCCAGTCTGTCACAAGGCACCCCAACAGCACAAATCTAGGCTGCGGGAGTCGAAGGGTAACACAAAGGTTAAGACTGGTATCTTTTGTTTTCTGAGTCCAGCTTTCATCTGTTTACTTACTGCATTATTTTTGGTTGCTTAACAGTCACTTTCAACCCAAGCAGCTCATACTTTTCATGACCACTTTATCAAGTATTGTGCAAGAATGCCCTTTAGTGATGGTGTTGGTTGGCTCCACAGTACAGTCGTGGCGCCAGCTGGTGCCAGCAGTGCGCTTAACACTGGGGAACGCAGTATAAGGTTCAAAAGGCCTGTTATGAGCACAGCGCCCACACGGATGTGATTCTTTGTGTACTGCACACAGAAAGCGGGGCCTCTTTATGGTGAGGGCTTAGCCCCCACTTGGTGGTGTTTTATGACACACCGAACATACTGTGTCCCCATTACAACTAGCAGAAAATGTGAAAATGATTTGTTAACAGGCCACGTGATTTTCATCTCATGTTGGCATGGCCTTGAAAAGGTGAGCAGCGTGAAAAATACGATTCGACACGCTTGCTGCAGGTAGCTCTCCCTGTCGGCACTGGCAACCGGTGCCTGACACCCCTCTGTTAGAATGCACCCAGTATCCCCACACATGCGAACATTCACCCACTGGCAAAGTGCCTCAACCACCCTCTTCCTGCATTCACCTTGTATTTTGTCCCCTTTTTGGTATTTCACATTTTTTGCTTCTCTTCAGCCAGCCCTAGCAGTGCCAGCAACAGAAAGACTGGAGGAAAAAAACAACAAAAAAAAAAAACTGAGCAGAAAGGAGCAGTATTTGGCTTGTGGAGATGCTGTGTGTTTATCAGACAGCAAATAAAGTGCATCTGGCTCCCATTTTGGGGAGAAACAAAACTCCGTGGCAGCGCCTCTCTGAGGTCAGAACCTGGTGCTTTGAAGTAGCGCCGTGGTTGTCTGAGAGAGGCCTGTGTAATTACCAGCACATAATAAGACCATTTGGCTCCAGAAGACGCATGTTTAAAAAAACAGCCCGGCATGAGAGTCAGTGGTGCTGTTTCAAAGATTTCTGCATGGTGCTCTGAGGGCAGATATCCTTTGTCACGGTGGAGGTATTTATGACCATAAATCACTGCTTTGTCTTGTGACTCTTGCACTCCTGGGCTGTGGGCCATTGGTCAGACTAAGGGGCCTTTGGTAGCTCACTTTTTATATGGTGTATCTAGAAAGGAGAGGTTTTTTTAAGGAAGGTTTTGTTTAAATTTCCCAAGTCATCATACTGTATCTGCACGTTGCCGTACCACCATCAGCCTGAATGACAGCCACAAAGCTTTGTTAACTGCAGTTGTTTTCTGTGTCCATATAATGCCCCATTTACAGCCCTACTTAGTACAGTAACCACACCAAAGCTGGCACTTAATATCTTTAGCAGAAGTGTGTTCTGAAAGATGTCAGTGAGTGCTTTGGAAGGAAGAACAGGGAGTTGTGTGTCATGATTGCAGAAAGGCTTGACACTCCCCCTATCCTCTACTTGCAGACTCTGAGCAGGCCAATGGACCCCAGGGATGGGTGGAGGATGCTGGGACCAGAGAGGAGAAGTCTGCCACAGAGAACAGCAGCAGCAGCCTGGCAACTTCAGATAGTCCAATACCAGGCAATACTATTACATGTAAGTACTAAATACCTTTTTTTTGGATAGTTTCTAACTTTGTAATGACTGAAGGAGCTCTTCAAAGAATGGAACAAAATCCAGACTTTGATTGTTTTTTGTAAAAGTGTCTAAGAAATCCCTACGGCCTCCAGCAAGGCCATGTGAAAAGAGGGTGTTGTGTGTCACACAGTGGTATGACTAAGAGTTCTGGAAGCATCAGTTCAGTGTGTGTCTGGACCAAGCCTTTACATCTGAGTCACCAGTGGTGTAACCATGACTGGCCGCACCTACCTGCAGGACTCTTTTTGGCATCTCCCCCGATGGAGACATTCTCCTCCACTGTGCCAGGGAAGGCAAATCACACCTGACACATTTACCACTGACAAAAGATGGTGGTGAATGTGCCAAAGATTTGGAATTGTAAAGCAAAGCAGAACATGCCTCACCTTTCAGATGGTATTAATGTTTTCTTTTGTGATGTCGATGATCATTAAGAATGTTGCCGCAGTAATGCTGTTTTGTTGGCAGCCGGGAGCTGGAGACTTAGTTTAGGGTAGAGGACTCGCAAACTAAAATGTTGTGCTGTTGGAAGGTGGATATTGGGGAGGAACTCATAGACTAACATTAGTCACAGTTTTCAGTTGTGTCTTCACTGCTTCAACAAGGGAGCCACTTATTCCCCTTTGTACACAATCTTTGTGCCTGTTGCAATATTGTAGGGGTGTGGACTGACCTCAGGTTTCATGGTTTTGTATGTGATTTTGTGTATCTTATTATTAGTATAAAAAAAAATTGGTAGGAGGTTATCAGGATTCATCTATCCTGCATTTTATGTACCTAGTTGAGTGATGAACATCGGTGCATCAAGTGGAAGGTAACAAACTAGGTTTACTTAGTCACATTGTAGCCATGTCTCTTTCTCTTAATGTAGTGCCCAAAATGTATTTTTGCTGAGATGTATGTCGCTTTGGACAAAAGCATCTGCTAAATGAATAAATGTAAATGTGGTACATGTGGGGTTGATGTCACTCATATGTTTGTTGACACATCACAGGACCCTCTTAATTTTAAGTTTTCAATACGTCTATTGTGGTGTGAAACATTGTTTGAGTGTGGCATGAAAATATGTTCAAGTAGTTAATATGTTCAAGTGATTAATATGTTCAAGTCATATTTTCAGAAAATATATGTTGTGCCTTGGCTGCATGCTATGTCTAACTCCATGGAAAATGTTGGTCGGGAAATGAGACACAAAAAAATTTTGTTGACCTTTAGGATGCCTCCTAACACACTTCTTAAACGGGAACAAATTGTTTGGAGTAGATCACTTTTGTGTCGGATGCAAAGAAAGTTTTGAAAATGTTGCCACACCTTATGATGACCTATGTATGAGCTTGCAAATAAAAAGAAGGCAATGCAAACTGATCGGTGAGACACCCAGCTGTCTGGGTTTCTTCCATCGGCCGATGTTGTCGTGAAAAGTCTCTACGTGTCTGAGTGTTTTGTACGGATCTCCTGTGGTTGATCGGTTCCGGGGAGAAAGAAAATTTCTTTGACACTAGTTACAGCTGACTTATTGGATCCTCATGATGTATGATTAATTGCCATTTCCCAGCACTTACAAAAAGAGGCCCTGAGAAATTCACAGCCTTTTGAAGAGGGACTACGAGTAGTCGCAGTAGCAGCTTAATTTTGTCTACAAAGGAAACAAACAGTGAGTTGACTGCAGATGTAACCATTTGGTGGAAAGATGTCATCAACAGAAGAAACTGATTTAGTTTTGAAATACTATAGCATCAGGCTTTTTATTAGTGTTTAAGGCCTGGTGTGACTGGAGATATGTACTACTGCATGGAGTCCAACCCTGGATCCCTCAGCCCCAAGTTTTACTGTGCTGCTCGTAAAAACGTCCCCATACCTTCTGAACAGTGGGTGTTGCACAACTTCGTGGACATGCTGTTCTCCCCTCAAGCCCAAAGGTGCTCACGTCTGGGCGCCTCTGGCTGCCGCAGGCATGGGACGCGATTCCATGAAATTCATTAAGTAATGAGTTGCGTTGCATCATCCATCCCCTTTATCAGAGGCCAACATTGCTTTATGACCTCTTTCAATCTGTGGCACGTGTGCAAATGCACAGTTATTTTCCACTGCCTGCTTTATTAGGAAGAGCAAAAGATCATGGAAAGTAGTCAGTTCTTACACAAGTTGTATTTGGATCAACTTTTGCTTTGTTAGGAGATAAATAAACAGAAAAAACCAGAAGCCTGATGGCATTCCATGTCCTCCTGCCCTGGAGAAATCTGATTATGTCACAGCAGTTGCATGTGTCTAGATTCTGGGTGACAGAGTGTCTGAGAATGGCGTGTGCTGCTCTTTGTGACTGTGATCTAATGAAAGCTCTAAAAACAGAACAACTGCACACAATATCACTTCTACAAGGAATGTCTCTTGAGTGCAAAATCTGCATTGAGGAAAAGCATTTATTTTGACTGTCTACTGCAAGTCAAAACTGTTGTTTGACCCACTGTTATTTATTTCTGGTTAGTCTCTTGTGATCATGTCTGAAACTTCAGTTTGAATCCCTGAAATAAAATAAGATGAGAAACATCTTTTGAGTATAAGTATCATTTGAAAACATTATTTTAAAACAGTGTTGATGCCAGTCAACCTGGCATAAGCCGAGTGTGTCTAAGCATATAGCTCAGATTTGGACTGCAGAACTGGTCCCAAAACTGAAAGAAAACAAAGAAAGTCAAACATTTTGTAACAATGAACAGAAAGTGACATCAACCCCACCTTTCTAGAAAACTCCTTATGAACTCATGATTTTGTATTACCTTCCTATTGCTGCGTTTCTGGAAAGTACCAGGTCAGCGGTGGACAGGCTGCAGTGGAAAGGGACGTGAAAAATTCAAAGGGATCTTGGTATGCTGCCTTTAATTAGTCTCTCTTTTTTTAAAGGCTAACTCCCCAATAAGGACATAACGGTGCTGAGGTTTCCAGAGCAAACTGTACTTCTCTCTTTCACATGATGAATTCTTCTCTCCCTCTCAGAAGCACATTATTTCTTACGCTGTAACCTACCTTCCCACCGCAGGCTGACATCGCCCTCTCTTCCATACCCTTTAGCCTTCTTATAAAAATAAATCATTCTTCTCACTCCCATCACAAAGGCTTTTTCTACATTTCTTGTTTTTGTACTCATCCCATGGTTCTCATGGGACCATGTCGAAAGGCTTCCTCACGTGTTTTTCTTTGTGTCAGATATCCTCAAGCCCCGCTGTACTGCACAAGGTGCTAAACCCGAAGTGAAAGTGACTCCATTAGGTGGGATGCTGAAGGACATAGCCAGTTTGTTGAAGGTTGGAATTTTGAAAATTAAATAAATATCCCAGTGGCTGCATTTAGAAATGTCCCTGTATATCCACAGACCTGACCATTCACTCCAAAGGAATTCTCCTCTCTGCATTTTTTTTAAATTCCACTTGATATTTAAGAGAACATTTATTCATTCTCAGCAGGACTCTGAGTCCCATTCATTCATTCATTATCACAGCTCTGAAGGGACCTGTCAGGGGAAATAAACTTCTTAAAAATATGTCCTTTGAATTACTGGCCTGAAATTCTCTGATTAGAGTTTTCATCACTCCAGATTGTCATTGAAATGAGGCAAGACGGGGGGATTAAGGATGATTTGATCGCCCCATGCCTTTAGGGATGGCTATCCCCCTATTTGGGGGCCACAGTGGAAATATGACTTTGGGGGTTTAGAAACCATGCCATTGAATTATCTTTTATCCCTGGTAAATTTGCACGGTAATTTCCCCTAAAAGCATTTCACATATGCATTAGATATGCCTGACCTACCACCATCTATTTAATACCTTTTCTTGTGTTTGTTTCTAAGGCCAGGATTTCCTTGGCATTGTTGTGTTTTTCACACCAGCACATTGCAAAAACCCACTGCTGTCAACTTCATATTTGAGTGAGTGAATATGTAGTCTTGATATATATATTTATGTATATCTACACAAAATCGCTTGACAACTGTTAAGAAATCATTATGTGGGCACTGAGGACATACACGTGTGTGTGTGTGCTTGTAATTTCTCGAGGGGCGTGGCAGGGGTGATACTGGTAAATTCTGGTTGATATTTGTGAAGTTTCTCAGACGGAGTGCTGACTCACTCCCTCCCATCTGAGACCACCTGGAGACTGGCCCCTGGTGTGATGTGAGACGGGGGAGTGGAACAAGCAGAGCTGAGGTGAGCGGTCAGCAGTTTGTGACTTAACCTCCTCTTGGCCTAATCCCGCCATCCCACCCTGTCTCCATGGTAACTCTTGAAGCAGCATCGTGACATACGGACTCGGTGTGCGCCCTTCTTCTCAATGTCCGTCTGTGGCCAGCGTGCTTCACACAAACTGCTCATTTGGCCATTTATTTGTTTATTTTTAACTACCTGGGGTGATTCATTGTGCCTTTATGTATGCACTCCCACAGACAGTTTGGGCTATAAAAGAGGCCTGGAAAAGCCACAAGTCCAACTATAGCAGCAAGTGAATAAGAGGGCAACAGCATGGTGTTGTTGTTGTACAGCATCGCACCTCCCCCAACAATAAACTACTAACTCTTCAGCCTGTGTTATTTAGTAGAAAGCATTGTGAGTTTAAGCACTCAGGAGGCAAAGGCTTTCAGGAAGTTGAGTCATATTTATTCATTTAGAGTACATTTTTTTTTGCAGAGTTTCTTGCAGTTATTTATTAATTTGGGCAACTTTCACTAGAGTAATTCAGGCTAAGTACTTTTCTCAAGGGTCCTACAGCAGGAAGTGGGCTTTGATCCTGGGTCCATTATGTCCAATGGCAGGAGCGCTAACCACTACACCACCTGCTGTCCTTATATTTGATTTTTGCCAGTGACCATAAGTTGAACTTGAAAACCTAGCTTTAAAATTGACTGGCAAAGCAGAGCAAGCTGTGGATAAGGGGAGCGGCTTGTTAAAGGGAGACTGAAGAACACAGCAGAGGGATTGAGAGGCTGCCGCCAGGTTTGGGACTCAGCCCACCATCTGGCACAATGGTTTCATTCTGCACCGGCCAGACTTACTGATGTGCCCGTGCGGGGAGGAACGAGGCAATGCGACGCGGTGCTGTGCCCAAGCTGCGTGAGCTCTATTGCCTGCGGATTCAGGCACAACTGTTCACCAGATGCCCCGGCGACCCTGCAGCAGCAGACAGCTACTTTGGTGTGTCGGTGCACACAACACAACACAAATTTGCTGCGAAGAAAATTTCCCTTCCCAGCTGGAAGAGGAAGAAAGAGTGAAAGAACGAACACCACTGGCACTGTTGAGACCTGTCACATATTGTGGCATCACATAGTGCCTCTCAGTGAGGCTGTAAGAAGTCTTTTTTTGACTGCAGTTGATTTGCAATGTCTTTTAATGTGGTTTTATAGAATGGAGTAATTTTGCAGTTTGACATTTACTAAGGTCTTGCTTTCTGGGAGCTCATGATACGGCAGTTTTTTAAAATCTGTGTTTTCCTGAGATTTTCAGATTTTTTTTTTTTATGTCCCTGTCAGCCTGAGACCAAAAGGGGTATTGTTTCCCAGCTAGTGTCAGCAGCCTTAAAAATGGACCATAGACTGTACTTGCCACACATTGTACAGATACAAAAAAGTAGGGGGGACTGATCTTGAAGTTGAACTGCATGGTTTGTGTAAAGCTGTTTATTATTAGAGAATCCAGCCATAACTGTGGCATTATAATTGTACGTTTTTTCCTCTTTAAAATTAAAAAGTTGAAGCTGTTTTCTAGGAGCTCCTTTCACTTACCAAGGTTCATACTTTTTATGGGCCTGTCTTTGTTTTCATCTGTTATCTTAGCTTTGGTGGGAGAAAACAGACGCTCACAGTGGCTGGCTGTGCGGATTGGACAGGGTGGAGGTGTGTGGAGCGGCACAGGATGTTCCCTCAAATTTACTCCTTGGTCAGAGCACTGTGGTTTGCTGTTAAAACGAGCAGATACACTTTAGCTGTAAATAGTCCCACATGTCTGTGCACAAACAGGCAGGTATAGTGATTTACACAGGTAACCAGATTACAATGTAATGATTGACACAAAGGTGTTTTAACATAGGACTGCTTCAGGAATGTGTTCCTGTCATTGCTGAAGTGTGTACATCATACAGTGTAAGCGTGGACATCATAAGTGATTTGGAAAGATAAGAATGAGATCCAGATTCCTGTGAAATGAGCACAGGAAAAGCAAATGAGCAGATGTCTGAGATGATTTTGTATAAAGCTCGTCTGAGAGTGTTTGGAGATTCCAGAATGTTCACCTTGACTGACAGACCTTGAGTCTGTTCAGAGCTCAGGGGGTGTATCGATGCCAGTGGCAGGCTGTGATCCGCATTCTGGAACGCAACGCTACACCAGATCCTTCTCCAGGTTGAGAAGTAAATGCGTATCTCCTGCACTGCCCACCTCCTGGCTGAGGACGACAAAGAGGCCGTAAACGTGAAATATACTGCTCTTTGCGAGAAAGGATCACCAAACTAAATCAGGCTAACCTTCTGGGATATGGATATGCATTCTGCACTAAAGAGTTATGAGTAGAAGCAGTGATTTAGAGAGATGAGATGAGAGTGGCAGTGATTTTTCTCTCAGACCCTTAACATCTTGTGTTCATCATTAACCCCCAGTGGAGTGTTGCGATTTTACTGTTTAAAAATGTGGAACAAAATAGGCAGCATAGAGGCAGAAGAAGTGGCAGCTGTTGACAAGGAGTGTAATGTCAAAGCAGCAACATGCTGTGAGCTTTTTACTCCTCAGATGAGTGTAACCATCACATGGGATGATGATTCAGAATTCTATACAGAAAATATCTATAAGCAGCTGATTAGTTTGCTCAGGCACAACCCACGTATAATTTGCTGCTTTACAGCTATAACCTAAAGTACTTTGTGGACTCAGTGTTCGCATCAAAATAAGGTTAATCTTGACTCTTCACAATATGATTGTTTGATTTTTCTGTTGGTTTTAAGCTGTATTTCTCTGCAACTGATTTTCTTTTTCTGCACCGAAAGTGTTTAGTTCTGCGGATGGTGATGTCGCAAGGGATGACCATACGAAACCGTGCTTTCGTTTTGTATACGTTTCTCGCGCCCCAGGTTTATTTTGCTTGGCGTTCGAGGCCTCATGCCTTACGCAGGTTTTTGTTGCATCCAGCATAATTAGCGTTCTGCAGCATAGCAGGGCCAAGATCAACTCTTCGATCAGACCGGTGAGGAACATTGGAGTATTTGTGCACTGTAAAGTGGCAAGGAGTTGCTCCATGAGCTGTACAATGAGTCAGCTGTTGCTGCACCTAAAGTGAAACAACATACAAACTTAAAGACAGGTTATTTTTGCAAATAATTCATTTTTTGTCATGCAGACAGTGAGACAAAACTTCAGCAGAAGCTATTGAACTGTCATATTGTGCAATGAAACTTAGATCAGTCATGTTTCTATTTTTGTGTTTGTTTTCTATTACCTCTATATCATTGCATAGTGTCACCTAGCCAGTATTATAAATTTAACAAAATTCAGCAGTTACTTGAAGTGATTTGTTGGTTAGGGAGGGAAGTTAACCTTCTTGATCTCGAGTCATGGAAATGTATGGTGGCAATGCTGGATGTTGTTCTCTGTGGCTTCATGGTGATGTTAGTTGGACTGGGTCCTTGTGCACAACAATTGTAATATATGCATGGGGTGTAACATCTCTCCTCCGTGAACCGCCACCTTATCGTGGTGGAGGGGTTTGAGTGCCTGAATGAGTCCAGGAGCTATGTTGTCTGGGGCTACATGCCCCTGGTAGGGTCTCCCATGGCAGACAGGTCCTGGATGACAGACGAGACAAAGCGCGGTTCAAAAACCCCTTATGAAGGAAAAAGCAAGGCGTCCGTTTACCCCGCCCGGTATGGGGTCACCGGGGCCCCACCCTGGAGCCAGGCCTGGGGGGGGGGCTCGCATGCGAGCGCCTGGTGGCCAGGTCTATGCCCACGGGGCCTGGCCGGGCTCAGCCCGAAGCCATAACGTGGAGCCGCTCTTCGGTGGGCTCACCACCTGCCGGAGAAACCGTAAGGGGCCGGTGCATTGTGAGTTGGGCGGTGGTCGGGGCCGAGTGCCCGGCCGACCCAAACCTCGGGCGCCAACTCTGGTTTTTGGGACTTGGAATGTCACCTCACTGGCGGGGAAGGAGCCTGAGCTGGTGCGGGAAGTTGAGAGATACCGTCTAGATATAGTCGGGCTCACTTCCACTCACAGCTTGGGTTCTGGAACCACTCTACTCGATCGAGGGTGGACTCTCCACTATTCTGGCGTTGCCCAAGGTGAGAGGCGGCGGGCTGGTGTGGGCTTACTAATAGCCCCCCAGTTCAGCCGCCATGTGTTGGAGTCTACCCCGGTGAATGAGAGGGTCATCTCCCTACGCCTTCGGGTCAGGGAACGGTCTCTCACTGTCGTTTGTGCTTATGCGCCTAGCGGCAGTGTAGAGTACCCGGCCTTTTTAGAGTCCTTGGGGGGCGTGCTGGAAAGCGCTCCCACTGGGGACTCTGTCGTTCTACTGGGGGACTTTAACGCCCACGTGGGCAGCGACAGTGATACCTGGAGGGGCGTGATTGGGAGGAACGGCCTCCCTGATCTGAACCCGAGCGGTGAGTTGTTATTGGATTTCTGTGCTAGTCGCGGTTTATCCATAACGAACACCATGTTCATGCATAAGGGTGTCCACCAGTGCACTTGGCACCAGGACACCCTAGGTCGGAGGTCGATGATCGACTTTGTAGTCGTTTCTTCTGACCTTCGGCCATATGTCTTGGACACTCGGGTGAAGAGAGGGGCTGAGCTGTCAACTGATCACCACCTGGTGGTGAGTTGGATTCGATGGCGGGGGAAAAAGCTGGATAGACCTGGCAGGCCCAAACGCATAGTGAGGGTCTGTTGGGAACGTTTGGCGGAGGCCCCTGTCAGAGAGGTCTTCAACTCCCACCTCCGACAGAGCTTCAACCAGGTCCCGAGGGAGGTGGGGGACATTGAGTCCGAATGGACTATGTTCCGCTCCTCCATTGTCGGTGCGGCGGTTCGGAGCTGCGGCCATAAGGTCTCCGGTGCCTGTCGCGGCGGCAATCCCCGAACACGGTGGTGGACACCGGAAGTAAGGGATGCCGTCAAGCTGAAGAAGGAGTTCTATCGGGCCTGGCTGGCTCATGGGACTCCTGAAGCAGCTGACAGGTACCGACGGGCCAAACGGAGCGCGGCTCTGGCAGTCGCCGCGGCAAAAACTCGGGCTTGGGAGGAGTTCGGTGAGGCCATGGAGGAAGACTTTCGGTCGGCCTCAAAGAGATTCTGGCAAACCGTCCGGCGACTCAGAGGGGGGAAGCGGTGTTCCACGAACACTGTTTACAGTGGAAGTGGTGCGCTGCTGACCTCAGCTGAGGATGTTCTCGGGCGGTGGAAGGAGTACTTTGAGGATCTCCTCAACCCCTCCGACACGCCTTCCGTAGAGGAAGCTGAGGCTGGGGACTCGGAGGGGGACTCGTCCATTACCCTGGCTGAAGTTGCCGAGGTAGTCAAAAAACTCCTCGGTGGCAAGGCTCCGGGGGTGGATGAGATCCGCCCCGAGTTTCTCAAGTCTCTGGATGTTGTGGGGCTGTCTTGGCTGACACGCCTCTGCAGCATTGCGTGGAGTTCGGGAACGGTGCCTCTGGACTGGCAGACCGGGGTGGTGGTCCCTCTTTTTAAGAAGGGGGACCGGAGATTGTGTTCCAACTACAGGGGGATCACACTCCTTAGCCTCCCTGGGAAAGTCTATGCCAGGGTACTGGAAAGGAGAATCCGACCGATAGTCGAACCTCGGATCCAGGAGGAGCAATGCGGTTTTCGCCCTGGCCGTGGAACACTGGACCAGCTCTATACCCTCACTAGGGTGCTGGAGGGTTCGTGGGAGTTTGCCCAACCAGTCCATATGTGTTTTGTGGACCTGGAGAAGGCATTCGACCGTGTCCCTCGTGGCATCCTGTGGGGGGTACTTCGGGATTATGGGGTTCGGGGCTCGTTGCTACGGGCTGTTCGTTCCCTGTATGACCGGAGCAGGAGCTTGGTTCGCATTGCCGGCAGTAAGTCAGACCTTTTCCCGGTGCATGTTGGACTCCGCCAGGGCTGCCCTTTGTCACCGATTCTGTTCATTATCTTTATGGACAGAATTTCTAGGCGCAGTCAGGGAACGGAGGGTGTCTGCTTTGGTGGCCGCGAGATCTCGTCTCTGCTTTTTGCGGACGATGTGGTCCTGTTGGCTTCATCAAGTCAAGACTTGCAGCGTGCACTGGGGAGGTTTGCAGCCGAGTGCGAAGCGGCGGGGATGAGAATCAGCACCTCCAAATCCGAGGCCATGGTTCTCAGTCGGAAAAAGGTGGATTGCTCCCTCCGGGTTAGGGGGGAGTTGCTCCCTCAAGTGGAGGAGTTTAAGTATCTCGGGGTCTTGTTCACGAGTGAGGGAAAAATGGAGCGGCAGGTCGACAGACGGATCGGTGCGGCGTCCGCAGTAATGCGGTCATTGTACCGGTCTGTTGTGGTGAAGAGGGAGCTGAGTCGTAAGGCGAAGCTCTCAATTTACCGGTCGATCTACGTTCCTACCCTCACCTATGGTCATGAACTCTGGATCATGACCGAAAGAATGAGATCGCGGATACAAGCGGCAGAAATGAGTTTCCTCCGCAGAGTGGCTGGGCGCACCCTTAGGGATAGGGTGAGGAGCTCAGTCACCCGGGAGGAGCTCGGAGTAGAGCCGCTGCTCCTCCGCATCGAGAGGAGCCAGTTGAGGTGGCTCGGGCATCTGTTCCGGATGCCTCCTGGACGCCTCCCTGGGGAGGTGTTCCGGGCTTGTCCCACTGGGAGGAGGCCTCGGGGCAGACCCAGGACACGTTGGAGAGACTATGTCTCCCGGCTGGCCTGGGAACGCCTTGGGGTTCCCCCAGAGGAACTGGAGGAGGTGTGCGGGGAGAGGGAGGTCTGGAGTACTCTGCTCGGACTGCTGCCCCCGCGACCCGGCCCCGGATAAAAGCGGAGGAAGATGGATGGATGGATGGATGGATGGGTGTAACATCTTGTCCTGTGTATCTTGAATGAATGTATTGTTCAAAAGGGGGTGATCTGATTTAATGTGAATAAGACAGAAACATCCTGATCTGATTAAAAAAAAACAAGCAAACAAAAACCCTTATTCCTGTCTGATTTACAAATGGCAAGATGGCAGACACCTTGCATGAATGAATAGCTTATATATATATATGTTAAAAATGTACTGCTCTGGTAGTAACATTGTTTCCAGCAAGGTCACACCATTCTGTGCAGGTAACTGACAGTTTTGTAGTGACAAATGTTGGGATAAAGAATTTCATTTGTTACTTACCTTTGAGAATAATTTTATAGTACACTCATAGGAGCATTTCATCTGATTTGGTTTGCCATAAAACTAAAGAAGTGGACGTGTACAATTATTATGTACCATTGTGAAGGAGAGAGATAGTAGAGCTTCTACAAGTATAAGATGGCCATCGTGATCTGCGGACACATCATCGACAACTGAAGGTTAAATATGTCCCTTACAAGAAAGTACTATGTCACTGTAGTGAAATACACACACGATGTGTGCAACCGCTTGTCCTAAGCAGGGTCACGGCAAGCCAGAGCCTAACCCGGTAATACAAGGTGCAAGGCCAAAGGGGGAGGGGACACACCTCAGACGGGACGCCAGTCTGCTGCAAGACACCCAAGTAGGACTTCAACCCCAGACCCACCACAGAACAGGCCCTGGCCCGCTGCACCACCGTGGCCCCTATGAAGTACCAAGTGTAGTTTAAATATTGTAAAACTCTCATATTACTGTTGTAGCAAAAAGGTCTCTTATTGTAATTTAAACTAATATCACAGTGTGGATCACCGTACTCTAACAATCAGTATAGTTCCATACTATACTGTGATACATTTTGTTGAAGCTCTTTCATCAGCTAACAGTGGATGGCAAAGAACTGTTGCTGTAAAGGAGATTACTAATGTCCCGTTGGCTCATAATGTACCTCACCTCATGTATGTCAATTTTAGCTGGTACGGATTTAATGTCTGGAGTGATAAGCTTAGGAAGCACTGATTTAAAGTAATGATTGTGTGTTTGGTTTCAGCATCAGTTTTTCAGCTTTGAACTCTCAAGAAAATGTAAAAGAGAGCTTGCAGCACACGATGAAACATTTTAAGTGATCCAGTTGAGAATGCCTAATTTTGTAAGTGACTGATGAAGCCCTGTGTCTGTACCGTCTCGGGATCTCATCGCAACTGGTCTCAGGTGTCCACATTTTCCAAGTGCTTTGTGCCACGGAATGCGTAGGTGTGTATTTAAACACTGCCACCAGCAAATGTGGCTTTCTGATTCCGCTCATCTAGAGTATACCGTGTGTCATTCTGGGGGAGTTAGTAGTGTTTTATTATCAGTGCTGTGATTAAAAGGTTAAATGACCTTGAATGTGTCTGTTTTTGCATTTTTACTTAATGGTAGACCAATGTGTGCTGTTTTCTCTGACTGAAAATGATCTACTGAACTGACTGCAATGCTTGGCAGCAGCATGTCCAACACTGACAGCAACGGACAAAGTTGTTTTTTTACTTCTTCTGTTCCCACTTCTCCTTTGCTGTTTATTAGCTCCACTAGATTCATTAAGGTAGGCACCAGCTGTTTACCTCCTGCTTCACAACAAGTTTGACTGAAGTATTTGCTTTTTGCTGCAGATCTTCGCCAGATCCATTTCAGTCAGGAGACTCCTCAGGCAGAAGTATCAGTGTAAACAAACTGGCCCTTAAGTAACGCTATTGAGCCCATGTGTGGGTAGTCTGAACAGGCTGGCAGCCCCCCTCCCCACAAAGACAAGCCGTTGTGCTTTGGAGTTGTTTTTGTTTGTTTGTGCCGCTCGTTGGTTGGATGTGTTTGTTTTTCGTGGGATTTCAGCATTGGTCTCTGTCTGTCACGTATCCCTTCGACTTTCCCCGCGTGTTTGTTTACTGCCGTCTGTATGCTTTAATGTGCCCGTAATGATGCACCGAGACATGGGAGGCCGTAGTCTTCTTTTGTTTGTTTGCATCTGCGCCTCTCTTTGCTCGCCGGTCTGTTCGGAGAAGAAGCTGGCAGGAGGAGAAGGGAACACGGCAACAGGGAGTGTGCATTACAAACGGTTCAGGGGAGGAGGGAGGAAGAAGAGGAAGAGGAAGAGTCCTGCTGGGCAGCAGCTCTAATTGCGCTTGTCTAAGCGGCGTCCCACCGTTCTGTAACAGGCCAGACGGGGCAGGTTCTCTGCAGGTCAGCGTTATTGTAAACATATGACACCCCCACCTTCCCCCCGCCCCCACCCCTACATCCGAGGCACCGTCCCAACTGAGTACTAAACGCCATTTCCTGAAACTATGGGGCTGCACCAGTGCACTGAGTCTGCTCTTTGTTTCTGCAGCACAGTAATCCGGATATCGCCGTCGTAAACCAAAACACAAGGTCTGCCTCTTTTCTCTTCATGAGCAGTGGGCCTCTGTTGCAGGGAAAACCTCAAAGAGTTATAATTTTGGCTTGTTTTCTTGTTTTGTCTTTTCCTTGGGATGTGGCTTCAGCTTCTGGGCAAGGTCTCTGTGAACTTAACAGCAAAGTCAAAGAGACATGCAATGTGTACTCCACCTGAATTTCAACTACTAATTTAACTTAAATCACTGCACTTTGCTATAAACACGTGTTCGTTTCAGTCTGTGAAATGAAGCAGAATGCTTGACGATTCAATCCAACTTAGCCACTAAGTGTTACGTGCACATATTTAGAAGTTCTAGAAGCGGACAATGCTCAGTCATGTTTGAAATTCAGTGTGAGTGTTTTGTTTTGAGGAACGAGTGAAATACATGGGCTCACATTGTGGAATAGTGTCTCATTTTGAAAATGCAGGCTATTTAGCTTTCACACAGAACCAAAAGAACAGAGCCAGTGTTTGGACTGTGGGAGGACAGTGGAGGCGAAACCCACAATAACACATGCAGAACTGATCCCTGACTTGAACGCACAGTCTCAGAGCCAAAGGGTGTCGTGCTTCCCGAATGTTTGCCTGGACATTTCTAGCAATTTGCCAGTTAATTTCTAGCAAGTGGCAGGTGCAGGTGGATTGTTTTCTGTTGTTGTTTTCAGTGCCCATTTATTTATGGACCACAATTCACAGGTCAGCCGGAGGCCGGTCCCATACCCCTGCACACCTTGCTGGACACGGTGCCAGATGCTGATGACAAAAAGCAAAATGGTGCCGGGCCACTCCGCCCGCTGGACAATAGGCTGAAAAATGGCATTGCCTCAGACCGCCCGGCACCTGGGTCCCTCCCACGGACCGCTGCCAAGAAAGTGCCTTCCCGGAAGCTACAGTCCAACCCCTCCCTCACCAGCCAGGGCAGCAAGAGGAGCTCCAAGTCAGCCACTTCCCAGATCCCCTCCAAGGCACAAGATGGTGGGCCCATGACATATTTGCTGACACATTTGTGCATGCGTGTGTGTGTGAGAGCAAACTGGTGTGTGATGATGTATTTGGGTTTGTTTGGAAAAATCCCACTCGCAACCAGCATGTGATCACTAGTGCAACATATTCATTGGACAGTAACCCCCTACCCAGAATGCCTCACATAGCCACTAAGGGATGATGAAACTGGGTGCCATTGGGTATGCAGAGGAACTGGCAACAAACAGAACCCCCACACACACACACACACACACACACACACACACACACACACACACACACACACACACACACACACACACACACACACACACACACACACACACACACACACATTCTCAGAACCGCTTGTCCCATACGGGGTCACGGGGAACCGGAGCCTAACCCGGCAACACAGGGCGTAAGGCCGGAGGGGGAGGGGACACACCCAGGACGGGACGCCAGTCCATCGCAAGGCACCCCAAGCGGGACTCGAACCCCAGACCCACCAGACAGCAGGACTGCGGTCCAACCCACTGCGCCACTGCGCCACCGCACCCCCTCACCAACAGAACCCACCACTGTCATATGATCACCTAGTGGAATGGGTGCTATGAATGCAGTACTGTGGTACTGTGGCATCCATTCTGTTACAGCTTGGACAAGAAGAGGATTTCCACACAACCTCTTCCATACAGAAATGTAAGGGATCCTTGCAGTGGGGGAGGGGTGCTCTAGCCACAGGAGGAGGGCAACAGTAAAGTGTCGGTGACGCACTGATACATAGAGGCTGTTTAGATGTCCGATGCTGCCACAGCGTGACTGACCTTCTGTCCCCTGCCCACCTCCGCAGACTGCTGCGTGCACTGCATCCTGGCCTGCCTGTTCTGCGAGTTCCTGACGTTGTGCAACATCGTGTTGGACTGCGCCACGTGCGGCTCCTGCTCCTCGGACGAGTCCTGCTTCTGCTGCTGCTGCGGCTCTGAGGAGTGCGGTGACTGCGACCTGCCCTGCGACATGGACTGTGGCATCATCGACGCCTGCTGCGAGTCGGCCGACTGCCTCGAGATCTGCATGGAGTGTTGCGGTCTCTGCTTCTCTTCCTGAGCCTCCCCACCCCCTCCCCTCCTCGCCAAGCAGCTCCGCAGCTCCAGCAGTACTGAAGAGAATCGTGGCCTCCCAACATTTTGCCATAGCAGAGGACTAACCCATTGCCTCGATGCCCTTTATGAAGTTCCTGTAGGGAGACAGAGAGCAGGTTGCTAAGAACTGTTGTGCTGGGCTGTCACTGAGCTGCGCTACGCTCCCATGTGAACCTTTTGGGAATGTTCTTGTCTTCTCTTCCGGCCTTTTCCATGGCAAATCCTAGTAGCATAGACCTTAACCTACACCACATGATATTCATGATGTTTCAGAATGTTGCCAAAGAAACTGGGTTCAGTTATTTGTCTAGATAGACATGAGAATTTTTAAAATGAAGATGGAAGTGTCTTCATGGTCAATTAAACATACATTCAGCATAAAAATCATTAGTCTTCACAACAAAGAGTCATTTTCCAAGAGGTGCAGGCTGTAGCTCCCTGCCTCTTATTGGAAATGAAAGAGGAGTTCAAGTGGTCTTTCAACACTAAGCGGAGACACAGTGACAAAAATAGATTTGTATGTTTAATATACACTAATGTGATATACTGTTTGTGGTGCAACGTACTTTCTTCAGTATGTGAAGGGAGGCTTCTGTCATTTAAGTCTAAGGCTCTCTGTATCCTGTGACATTTTCTGAATTCCGAATAGTTTTTTGATAGCTTTTTTTTGTTCCTGTTGTGCTGGAAAAGTTAGTTGAGTAAGGTCGGACACGCAGGAGAGCAGATGAGTTTGGTTTCGCTAGCTGAAGCCCCAGTGTGTCTGTCTCTGCCTCTGTCTCTGTCTCTGCCAGGCAGGCAAGCAGCGTACAGCTTTGAGAACAAACACCACCTCCTTCGGTGACAGTGTCGCCGTATGTGGCTCCGCAGCAGCTGGAGGACGCAGCCAATATTAGTTCCTTGAAAATGGGCAATTGGGGATCATCTCTAACACAGAGAAATACAAAGCCTGCCTTCTGTCGGGAAACGATCACAACTCCCCCCCGTGTGTTTGCTCAGGCTGTGCGGCTCCGGAAACGGAATAAAATGATGCAGTGTGAATAGTTTTGGTTTTTAATGAATGCTTATAAAGGCACCAGGGAACCAAGAAGTAACAAAACAAGGAAGCCTGGCACTTTTAGATTTTGCCAGTTGATGTTTGCACCAGCAGCACTGTGACCCATATCGCACCATGCGAGTCACTGCTGAGGACACACATTGCAGAGACAGCAAGGTTCAGCGCGTGTGCAAACTGCGGGAGAAACAAAAATGTCCAGACCAAAAGGAGATCCATGAATTCCTGGGGAACATGATGATGTATAAAAGAGGAGTTGTTTTGAGGATCATATATGCCTAACAGTTTGAATAAACGTTGAATAAACATTGACACCATGTTTAGTATTGCTAATTGCAAAACGTATCATTTGTGAGCTCTGTTGCAATCGGTTTTTGTACTGAACAAAGAATATTAAAAGCATGAAGCACAAATCACTTGGATGATGGCAAAGGTTAGTAGAGCTGTAATAATGATCTGCTGTAGTTTGTATCAAAGTACTGTAAAAAAATCTCACCAAAGTCTGGCAAGGAAGGTTTTGGTCTCTATAATTACATTTGTTTCTTCGTGGGATATAGACATATATATAAACTGGAACAAATCAAAGAATTCTAACTGCATTCTGAGTTTCGTTTACTATGCAATTCTGCCAACGAACAAAATGTTTCACTGTTATTTTCATACTGTTTAAATGGGTTTCTAAGTCTGAATAAAGAAAACCATGTTGTAATCTGTTGCTAACTTGTAAGGTCAATGAGAGGCATAATACATTATGAATCTTACAAAGCAATTCTGTATTTTCTGGAATAAATCTGCAGTTTAAAATGACTATGCTGCAAGTCTGATGTATGACAGTTCACACAGAATATGATTTTACCTTGTCTGTTAGGTCAAAAATAATGTCAGGTCAAAAAGATGTTATTGAAATAATATGACAATTTCTAACGCTTCCTCTTGCACTGGGCAATTTTCCCTTAAATATTTTGTCAGGGTCAGCTCAAATGCACAAGTTATTTTGAATCGACTGATGAAATCACATTCTCATCAGAATGTGAATCACATCTTACAAAACTATAGTTGCATTCATGCTAGATATTCCAATGTTCATAATGGGTTTAGTTCCCATAATTTTCAATTGATTCTGTTAGCCCAGATATTGTGTCTGAATGTAAAACTCTCGCCTTATGGCCTTGTCCATACTGGTTGTGCTTTGCCCCCCACTCCCTGCCTCCAACGCTTTGGCATATGCTAATTTTCCTTGGATCTGATCTCCCTCAACCTGGTGCTGCAGTATCACTGACACGTGCACACATGGAGTAAGCAGTGTCATAGGGAAAATAGTAACTGGAGCTTCACTCACAAGATGAAAGATGTGCACAGATTCTAGTGCAAGGCCATAAAACACAGGCCACAATATAAAAAGTAAGTGTAACACTAATAAAAATCAACAATCAACTTATAATCACACACACACACACACACACACATTGTCTGAAACCGCTTGGCCCAAGCAGGGTCGTGGTGAACCGGAGCCTAACCCAGCAACACAGGGCACAAGGCTGGAGGGGGTGGGGTCACACCAGGGCAGGATGCCAGTCTGCCGCAGGGCGCCCCAAGCAGGTCCTATAACCCACCTTGAAGAACTCAAATTAAGCACATTGTAAATCTGAAATGCTTAACACTGTACAACATATCCTCAAAAATTCCACAGAAAGTTCATCTTTCATCAGAGAAATCTACATACTAATACTTTATTCATGTGAAAAAGAAAGTACACCCACTTACAGTTCTATGGTTTTATATATCATGACAACCATAAAACCATTTGGTCCTCACCAGCTTCTAAAATTAGGCAAATTTAACCTCAGGTGACAAAAACATAACAGATTCCACTATATAATTAATTATTTAACAAAAAGTAAGGCAACATGCAGAAGTCGTGTGAAGGACTAAGCATACCCCATGATTCAGAACCCTGTAGAACCACCTTCAACAGTGAGCGCTTGAAGTAATTGTTTTCTGTTCATAAGTCCCTCACCTTGCTTTGAAGGAATTTTGGACCACTCATCTGTACAATAATGTTTCATTTCATTGATGTTTGAGGACATTTGTTTATGGGCAGCTCTCTTACGAACCCACCTCAGCATCTCAGATGGGGTGGATATCTGGTTTTTGATTTGGCCATTCCATCATTTTGATTCTTCCATGTTCCAGCCATTCAACTGCAGATTTGATGGTGTACGTGGTGTCATTGTCCTGTTGCATGACCACATTTTAGTCCAGATTTAGCTGTCGGTCAGACAGCCTTGCATTAAGCCTGCTATTAAGAAGAATTTTTGGACAACTCAGTGACTACAAGGTGCCCAGCTCCTGTGGCTGCAAAGCAAGCCCAAATCATCACCCCTCCACCACTGTACTTGATGGCTGGTATGAAGTGTTTGTGGTGATACACCATGTTTGGTATATGTATATATTCATTTGGCTGAATCTTTTGTCTGTTGTCTTACAATGTTAACTAATGTATATGTACCTATGTATAAAACTGGGTGTTTTTTATTGGAGAATGGAAGATAAGTTCTGATTGCAAGCTGATGGTTCTAAGCACTACGCTGCCTGATGCCCCTGTATGTACAGTGCTTTATCGTGTAAATTCAGGACCTGCATGGAAAAAATATATTTGTGATGCAACAGAAAGGGCAACAGTCCCTGATCAGTTTTCCCTATTGCTTCAAATGTGCGGTGGGTCTATCTAGGGGGGTGCGGTGGCGTAGTGGTGTAGTGGGTTGGACCGGGTCTTGCTCTCAGCTGGGTCTGGGGTTCGAGTCCTGCTTGCGGCGGACTGGCGTCCCGTCCTGGGTGTGTCCCCTCCCCCTCCAGCCTTATGCCCTGTGTTACCAGGTAGGCTCCGTGACCCTGTATGGGACAAGTGGTTCCGAAAATGTGTGTGTGGTTATCTAAGTTTTTCAGAATCTTGCAATGATGAAGTCTGTTGAAACACTGTGGGGGGTGAGATGAACCAAATGTCTTTTCCTATTCGCCACAATACAGCAAAGAAAGTTTTTGTGCTGAACAGTCTGATTTTATGGTTTTTTTAAAGGTCTGCCAAAGTGGTTGAGAAGGAATTCAGGGCCAGCATTGCAGTGTGTGTGTGTGTGTGTGTGTGTGTGTGTGTGTGCACGCGCGCGCACGTCTGTATTCACTGAGCTCTCGCCAGATCTCTCCCACAATATCCAGCAACAGCAGCATGATTACCGGCCTCCAGAATGAATCTTCCTGTAGCATGAGGAAGGTGCAGCCCCATTCCTTACATGGCGTCTTTACCTGGTTCAACACTTCATACTAGTCGTTTTCAGGGCCTGTGTGTGTGGTGGGGGGCTTGTTTTGAAGAGCTTTAGTTGAACTTTTTTTCCTGTCTTTGTCCACTGGGGTGGATCTCCACCCCCTCTTTAGAAATTCTCATATACTCTTCAGGAACTGGGGACAAGTAGCTATTGAATATTAACTATGAAATTACAAAGGCTGCATTATAATCGAGGTGAATAGGTCACCAGCTGTGATGAAAATCATAAATTAATACGCCTGACATGAAATGAGACTTGCCTTTGGCTCGCAAAATCTCAGCCTGCCTGTTCTTCAGAAATGAAGGGTGATAAACGGAGGATAAAGCTTTTTGTTTTATTAATGTAGAGGTCAACGGAATGCCACGGGGACCAGATACCTTCTCATTTTTTGTGGATCCCCTCCAAACAGAATGTTGTTTCACATTAAGAAAATTGTGACGCATTGGAGAAAGGAATCATTACGATTATAAAATATCATAAACTTGGTGTCAGTGCATGTGAATCTCAGAATTCCACATTAAATATGTACACTAAAACAAGTCTTAGCCTTCTGTTTGTAAAAATGTTTATGCTATAAATAAGCATAATATAAATGAGACACTGGGTTTATGAGACAGTCAAATAAATAACTTTTGACTTGTGTAAGAAAACAAGTCACTGAAAGCCACAGAAAGAACAACTGACTCTTATGGAGCATTTAATTAAAGTCTGTATCTTGCAATTGATTGCATACAATGCTTTTTGGTACCCATTTGCACACCGTCTGCGTGTTTCATATGGTTACTGATACACTCTGGACAAAGACGCAGCCTTAGCCTCTTCTGAATCACAAAAAAGGCTTTTTTTTCCTTTTATTTCCATCTGAATGGTTGCAGGCTAGTAAACACCTATGGCACTTATTCAAATGTACTCACAGTTTTTGAAAAACATTTTGCTTAATTATATTTCCGTTAGAAATAGAAATGCGTGCTGAAAAGGGGAGAGCTCAGAAGCCATTTGCCCCTGTGTCATCAAAACCCTTTTAACGTGCACAGTGACAAACAGGGGGTCGTCTGGCCACAGCACTTTATCGAAATATATAAATACGAAATGTGTGTGCTCCTGTCTTAATGGTGAATTGCCAGTAATGGCTAAATGCTAACGTTTCAATTTTATCATTTAATGTCTAACTGCATGGATCAACACAAAGCCCTTTTTCCAGAGTCTAAATGTAGGGATCCTTGCTGAAAAATTGATTTAACAAAAATGCTGGATTTTTGTAAACGTCCGTATTTACATACAGTATATACATTGCTTTTAAAGTTATAGATTTGGGTTTTTACTGGAGTAATGATGGCCAGGTATCTCTCTCAAGGGTGCTAAAGACTCCTCCTGGGATTTAAATTTGCAACATGGATAAATTCTGCACTGCTTTTACCTGCAACATATCATGCTTGTGTTTAATGAAATTGTAATTAATGAAATGTAAATATAATGTAATGAACACATACTATCTTGGTAATGTCATTATATGAGGCTCATGACATTAAGAAAAGCACTTTGGGCAGTGCGTGGTTATTTCACTTATTTTGTGAAGATGAGTTGGGGAGTAAGTTTTATGTTCTGTCAGAAAGCACTTTTTGTAGAATGATTTTGTAGAAAATCATATTTCCACTTTTTGTGGAAATGACCTATCATTCAGTTTGCTTGGATTACATTTACATTTATTCATTTAGCAGACGCTTTTCTCCAAAGCGATGTACATCTCATAGAAAATACAATTTGTGCATTACATTAGGAGAAAAAGAGACATAGATGCAGACACATGATTCTTAAGTACCGTTAGTTTCTTTCCACCATATGAACCAATGTTCATCATGAGTAGCTGCATAAAACCGTATCAGAATATTGATGATTCCTGATCACCTTCCTAGTAATATTTTTTTTTTTGAGATACATATGAACATATACACCTTTACATAATATTACAAGAGTAGCTGCGAAAAGCTCTATCCGGGCATGATCTTAATCATGTTTATACTGTAGGATTAGCCCTATAGTACCTAATAGATTAATTTTAACAAAATCTTTCTATTAGACATTGCCATAGATCTGCTGTTAATTATCGTTTACTCTACTCTTACTCAGTATTTTAGATTTATAAAAATGATTACAGTAAAATTAATATTTTTTCATGGCTGAGATATACTGTTTTCTGTTAGTATTTTAGTAATATGCATAGTAAGATTTCTTTCTTTACTTTGTAATGCTGCAGATGTTCTCAGAGTGAACATGGTCGTTCACAAGATGTTTGGGTGCGCAGCTTACAAGTAAATGTTTCAAAGGAGACTCAACACCAAGCAGCTGTAGCAGCAGCAAAATCTGAATCAGAATCAGAATCAGAATCTAATTTATTTGGCCAAGTATACACACACATACAAGGAATTTGGCTTCAGTTCCCAATGGCTCATACTGTAGAGCAGACAATAAAAAAACATGCAACATACATACACACATATAAACATACATACATACTGGGATTCGTTTGGGGGGAATAAGAAAGAGGGAGAAAGTATTGCACAGACTAAGAAACAGCTGTTCATGGACATAACAGCGTGGGAAAATTGTTTTTGTATCCGGTTGTTTTGTCGCAGTGATATGTAGCACCTGCCAGATGGAAGAAGTTCGAAAAAGCTGTGGCCCGGGTGAGAGGAGTCTGTCACGATTTTTCCTGCCCATCTCCTGAGGAGTACAGGTCCTGGAAACAGGGCAGTCTGGAACCAATGACCTTTTCTGCAGACCTGACTATATGATGCCGCCTGTTCTTTTCTTTGGTTGCTGATCCAAACCAGACTGTAATGGAGGAGCTGAGTACAGACTCAATGCCTGCTGTGTAGAACTGGATCAACAGCTCCGTTCGCAGGTTGAGCTTCCTCAGCTGGTACAGGATGTGCATCCCCTGCTGGTCCTTTTTTTGTGATGGACAGTGTTGGTTTTCCCCTTTAAGTCCTGAGAAATGGTAGATCCTAGGAATTTAAAGGTGTCCACAACTGATACTGCACTGTCAAAAATGAAAAGAGGGGCAGAATTGGGGGGCTCATCCTGAAATGCACTGTCATTTCCACCATTTTCAGTGTAGCAGCAATTCCTAACCCTGGAGGCCTCAGCTCCTGTTTGTCAAACAAACCAAAATAAGAAACCTCACAGCTGACAGAAGGCTGAAAGCACACAGTTATCAGCCAGGTGTAGCTGGTGTTCTCATCAGTGAATCAGCAGTTGTGATCACCTGAGGTCATATGCGAAGTCAATGCAACGCTCATGCAATGCAAGCGATGAGTCTCTATCAGGTTAAATGACAACTGTTGCAAAGAGGCATTTTGCAAATGACTGTGTAATGTACGCACACACACACACACACACACACACACACACACACACACACACACACATGCACGCACACAGACGAGTGCACACACAGACACACAGATACACAAACATACACACAGACACACACAAACCTTCGTTTTAAAGCAAACGAGAGCCCACACCCTTGCCCGGCAGTTCTTGCCAGGACAGCAGTTCCTTGTCCTGGCCAGAGTTCACTTTCTGAACATGATGGTGAGTCACCAGCCCCCCTGGAACCCGCGCCAGGCCACCGTCACAATGAGGCAGCTTGTCTGCCCACATGAAAGAGTCAGAGGGCACTGGACCTCTGTCAGTGTGGCCCATGTCAAGCCAGTCGCTGCTTTAGATGCCTTGCACAGCCTGAACACACACACACACACACACACACACACACACACACACACACACATACACACACACACACACACACACACACACACACACACAGAGAACTCCTGTCCCACAAATGAGTGACACGCAAATAAAAAAAAAAATATCACCTTATGTCAGAATCAAGGAATATAAACAATGATGCTGTCTGCAGAATCCTTCTGAAGTTCCCCGTTTGACGCCCAGCATGGCTCTTGAGCTTGCCTGTCTCCTCTTTACTGGCTTTTAACCACAGCCACAGAGAGTGTTTAAAATAAGTGAAAACAAGTCACATTTAATATCCCTTGAGTACTTGCCCTTTTGTTGGTTTCACAGCCCGCGTCGTGGCTGTTTTTTCAGGAATACGATAACAGCTATGCCGACAGACTGTTTCTTTCTGTTTTGACAGTGTGACAGTTGCAATAGTAGTCTCAATCTAGAAAACCTTATGAAATGCTTTTAAAGTGCAGAAAGGGAACTTAAGCGACTGCAGCGCATTGGTTAAAGAGTGCTCCCTAGGTAGAGGTTTGATGTTGTCAGCTTCCAACAAGATCAAAATCAAGCTGTGGTTATTAGTACAAACATATACAGTCCACAACAAAACTAGTAACAGCACATCTTGGTGGTTACTGCACACTCTTTTCAGTTGAGCTCTTTGTTATAACTGCTGTGGCTCCTCTCATTGGAGCAGCTGGAAAACAAGCAGTTAGCTTCACTCCCATTCTGCTTGCCGTGTTGAACCCACCATCTTGCCAGATGCTGGGGATTCTCAGCCCCATCCAAACCAGAATAGCTTAGAAAATCAATCCCATTGATGCACTCTCAGCTGTCGCCACCTGACCTGTCTGCTAAGTCCAGCCACGGAAGTTCTGCAACCGGAATCGCATTGCAGCCACTGCAGCCTTTTGTGCATCAGCCTTGAACGAGGAAGGGGGAAATGGTCACCGTCATGCAGTGGATGGTAGTTTGAAGGACAAAACAGTGCCTGGAGGCAACATGACTCCAACAAACCCTCCCGTTCAAGTCAAACAGGTTCACCTTCAGAATTAATCCTTTAACACAAGGCCAAGAAAAAGCAGTACTCCAAGGCAATTCCCTGGGAATGTTTATCTAAAAAGTACATTTATGGTTTGGAAAGGGGTGATCTCTCATACTTTAATTTTACATCAACGCAGATAATTCTAGTGTCAGAAATATTGCGATTTCTTTTAGGGGAACTCAAAACAGGTGACTCCGGTGCAGTATTTCATGTATTGTTGATCAAACAAACTCTGCGCTGCAAGTTTGCTTATTTGCTGCAAAGGCAGACACGGTGTGGAAAACCGTAGGGCGGTGTCTAACATGGTGCCCATTGTAGAATGTTCTTCATCTTTTACAGGGTCAGGCTATGCATTAGCGGTCCCTTTATGTGAAAGTGCGAGCTTGCAGGGAGAAGATGCATGTTTCATACAGCTCCCCTCTTCACGCTCGCAGAGACTCAAGGTTTCTTGGCTGAAACTCGAGCCAGCAATGCAGCTTTGTGGGACCCAATTGTTGAGACCCCCAGAAGGTCTCCAGTCCCCCTTCACCAGTCCAGCACAATGTGAGTCAGTGGGCTTTGGCGGTCTTCTCTAATGCACAACGCACACGTTCTGATAAGGGACCTTTGCCGCAGTGGTTCAGGTAAGCACTTTTTGGCCCTGTGTCTTTTTCTTTCTGGAACACTGCACGCACAGATTTATTTCACCTCTGCTTTTGTTGGCCTGCACCTCTGTTGGTTTTCTGCGGCATATGAAATCATGTGTCCTCTTTATAGACGTATGACAGAAGCATTCATCAGCCCATCTCCATTTCCCTGGTATAAGGTGGATTACAGAGTAATACATCAATCGATTAAAATTCCACAGAATATTCCCATTTTCCTTTGAAACTTGGAAATTAAATAACAGCGCTCTGTGGCTAAGAGTGTGGACTGTTGTAGGCCTGTTGTAGTAGTAGATGGAGGAAAGGATTATTTTCAGTGGCAGTGAGGCGAAACTGCAACCAACAAGGATCTGCAAAGGTTTAAATTAAAAGCAGAATTTGCTAAACAGATGTGGGAAAGCAGCGCTGGTTTGAAATATTCTCGACAAGCCGAGTAGGAGGGCCAGCCGTAGCTAATGACCTCCACTCACTGTTGATTCAGTTCCAGCCCCAGCGTCCTGCAATTAAAGGCCGTATCCATGCGCTCTGCTCTTTATTTAACCAGGGAGGGGGGAAAAGAGGAATTAGAAAAGGAAAAAAATGAAAAGATGGCTGAGATCGCTGTCTACTCTCTATTTACAGTGAGTGTGGCGTGCATACTAAACAGCTTTTCCCAGAAGCTCTAACTTTCGCGGACTCCGACTGTGTGGTATCTGTAGGACTCCCCACTCTGCCATGATGGCACCTCTCAGTTTTATGAGTTATACTGTTTTACAGGGTGTCACAAAAGCACTTTTCACAGATGTTCCTGCAGAAATGAAAAATATCCTTATTTTAAAAATATGCTATATATAGTATATATGTATTTATTTAGCAGGTGGCATTGTACTTAGCATCGACTCAAAGGTCCTAGGTTTGAATTCCACCTTCTGCCGTAGGATCCAAAGATTCTTACACTGAGCTGCTCCAGTAAAAATTGCCCAGCTGTGTAAATGGGTAAATCACCCTAAGTCGCTCTGCAAAAAATTGCCAGCTAAATGGCTAAATGTAGCTGTGTATGTAGACTTATAGGACAGGAGTGTTTACTAAACTGCCGTATAATGTAAGCTGATACGACGTGCTTCCATTCCAGCAGTGCCAGTCAGGACACGCAGTGCCGTTTGTGGTTCGGAGCAGACACAATTAAGAAAAGCATACATCAGTATGCAGAAGAATGTGCGCTCAACTAAGCATTCGAAGGAAAGTGCAGAAGGACATGGCTGTTCAAGGGAGCCATGTTTGATCTTGGTGGGTGGTAGACCCTAGGGGGAGTGCCAAGGCTCCGCTTGCTTTGCATGCTGTTAACAGGAGCTGTTTTGGCTCCGCCCTGCCGTTCTCTGTGCAGTCGTGCCAGAGCACTGTAGTAAAGGCCTCACTGTTAATGGTGGCACTGTTATGAGACCCATAGAGCCCCTAAAATTCCTCAGGAGCAAAATGTAGCACATGGAGCAATGTGGGGGGCAAGTACCTGAGACTGGTTACAGAGATCCAAACCTGCCCTGGCCTAACGCTTTGGGGTCTAGGAGTCCCTGCTGTGGGGTCAACACTATCTTGTCAGTTCTCCCGTCACCTGGGCCAGGGCATGGAGTCAGAACCTCGTGAATCAGAATCAAGGATCGGACTGATAAAATATCTTTTAGTGTATTCATTTCATTTGTATTTTTTACGTGACCACAGAACTGGGGGTTTATCCCACACCATGACTTTTCAGCCCACATTAAGCTTTGGAACGCACACCCTTTACCGACTCCTCAAAAATCCCAGTTTTTCTCAATTTCATTACACTAAACAGCATTTTGTTTATCCTGAGGCGAATGTCAAAGAGGCCCTTGGCAGGCAGTGTGAAAACAAGCCCCCGCTGAGCTCACACAGCCTGCACACCTTGAGCAAACAAGAGGTACAAACTGCGTCCTTGTGGGGCCTCTGGTGCGGACCAGCTGGGCGCAAGCATGGCTCCATGTGAGCACTGCGGGGCCGCCACACTTTTAACATCTTACTCATTGCTAACATGGCCCTGCGTTGAGAAACCTGTTTCTGCAGCAGTCGTACCATCTACCATCCATTGTGTACAAGTGTACACATGAGCAAGAACGCAGTGGGAATTAACAGTACTCATTTAATGAAAACGCACAAACAGGCAGAGGGAGAGGTCAGGATGGGTCGACAAGCAGTGGTTTTCCAATAAACCGCTGCTGTTCCCAAGTGGGGCTTGTAAGGAAGCATAACCAGGCATGTTCGGCAGTCAATTAAGGTGTGTTTGCACAGACGTTTAAAAAAACAATCTGAAATGAAAACTGTGCTCCACACCACATGTTCATCCCTGCAAAGGCAGCAGTTTGTGATGCTTGGCATCCAGCGGTCATCGATCAGTGCACTACGTCTCGGTGCGAGAATACCTGGAGAATGAGGGGTGCTGGAAGCTGGAGGATGGCCAGAACCGCTGAGGGGAACATAGTAAAGCCCAAAAGACCCCCATTCAAAGCTGGGGAGGAACTCTGCTCTCGTCACACACTGCTTTGCATGAAGAGACAACTGAAAACCAAGAGTCTGCCTGCTCAGTGTCCTTGAGATTCTCCCCTCAGTAAAATTAAGAACTGTGTCCTGTCTAGAACCTTCTAGAAGGAGTTTGATACTGGGGAGAGGTTGCTCCATTGGGTCTGAGGGAGGAGGATTGATGCTGATTCTTGAGGGCATCTCCCACCTGCCACAAACCCTACGGCTCACCAACACACCAGCAGCACGTGAATAGCACCGTGTTCAGCACTGTGGCCTATTGTGAGAGAAGTTAACAAATGCCTTACTCTGTATATGGGTAAAAAGTAGGTCATATGGGATAAATTTTTAAGATCTATCTAGAGATGTATCTTACTTTAGCATTTTCACCCAAAAAAACAGAAAAGCCATATTAAACAGTATTACTGTAATCAGTTGTTTTGATTTCACAGAATAGAAAACATTTATTAGCACAAATGCAACTGTAACGAATGTCTGAAAATGAGATTTATTTAATAAGGCCACAAAATGACAACGAGTTCTCAACTGGCACATTCACTACAACATCATTTGAATTGTGTAATACATTCAATCAAAATCCCAGCCAAGGCTGAGTAATTAAGAGCTCAGAGAGAATAAAAACCAGCACAAACTAGGCCCAGAAGGGTTGGATTTTTAGTTCCCCTCTTATAAAATGTAATTCTCTTCCTACAAAAGTATCACCCAAGCAAAGAAATAACTGGCAGAGAGGTGATGACAGACCTCTTTAATTCATATGTTTGGCACAGAAAAAATACCTGAGCTGTGTCACCAAAGAACTAAAAGCACAGACAGTGGGAGTCTATTTTCCATCATTAGACAGCAAACGTTCAACAGTACAAATTAGGAGAACGTAACACGTTTATGGCTGGGGAACGGAGTGATCCATGGTGCTTCTTAGCTTAGCCTTTTCTTTTGGAGGTTTGCAGTTTTGTACTCAACAGAATGTGATGGATATGATGGAGAAAATGGGAATATGCCGTGTATCCAGGTCGTGTCAGTTAAAGGCAAACCTAATATTGTGCTTATTCAGTATCTACAGTATGTTGTATTTGTGTGTCTTAAAGACTGTTCAAATCGGGCAAAACTGCTTTATGTATGCATCTTTAAACTACAGAAAAAACCCCATGTGAGTATTATTTATTTCCTTTAAAACAGCAAATACATTCTGGAAGATGGGGGACAAACCTGCTGTAGGACTTTTCGCTGGTCCAGGGCTAAAACATTTTGTATAGAAATTCATCCAGTCTTACATTTATCCTGAAGCATGTCCTATTTTATAACAGAAAGAACTTGTGTTTTCTTATTTTCTGAGGAAATATTAGACTGATGGTGCTTCTGTGTGTTGCATACTCACATCTGTTAAAAAGTGCTGCCATGGAACGTGCTGTAAAAAATAAGAAAATACTGTACACAATGCAGAAATACAAATGTATTTTAGTCGGTTGTATACTGAACGCTTAGGTATGAAGCCCTTCAATAATAAAAAACTAATTCATCTTTGTTTTGCCTTATGTTCATCTATGCCAGCCCTAAAGGCTATTAGTTTATAGCTTTCCTAGAATTAAAAGTTGCAGTTCTGTTGGTTAATGTGAATATTCTTTCTAGAAAATGTGTAATAGATGAAAACACCATAAACAAGCATAGAAACACCACAATGACTATACAGTTAGACAGCCCATTAAAAGTCGATATAGGGAACACACATCCTAAGGGGCGCCCATCTAATTATTATCTAACATGTTACAGGATGTCAAACTGCTGCATATTAAACCAGTGTTTTGTCTGCTTGTGACAGTTCTTTTAGAAGTCGCTGTATCTGGTAAGGTGACTGCAGGCCAAACAATATTTAAATTTGCCTGTGAAGGTAAGCTTCTGATTTAATGAGCCCCAGCATTTAGATGTCAGAACTTCTGAAATGTAAGACTGAGGGAGAATTGGTTGCTCCCTTCCCACCCCCAGCCTATCCCCATCCCCAACCCCCCAACCTCTGGTCCTTGGTTCAGGCCGAGTAACTTTGTGATGCGGCGTGCTTCACTATGTTACAGAGGAATTACTTTGCCTTATCTTTGCACGGGCTGTGCTGACCTTGTGGAGGAATAATAAAAAAGGCAATTAATACAGCGATCACTCTCACCACTTTAAGTGCGCTTCACCGGCTTCTCACAGTTAACCTTGCACGGCTGAGAGCACGGGGTGGGGTGGGGGGGGTGTACAGAAAGAGGTCTGTCCGTCACACAAAAGCGTGCGTTACTCTCACAATAAAGACAAAGTTCCTGAGCAAGATGGATGGATGCTGTTTGTTTGACTGAGCCATTGCCGCCAGGTGTTGAGGGATGTGGCACAGCAAGACGGTACAGGGGCGCCAAGCTGCAGACACCACACGGGAGGGAAGCCTCTGCTGTTTCTGCAAGAGTCTGTTTCCTTTCAAATCGTCATCTTTTCCCGCCTGATCACAGAGCGATGTTTGTTTTTTGTTTCACATTTTCTTTTGAAAAATTGCATATCTTCATACTCACTGAGCACACTTGCATGAGCTGCTCATCCTTTTCAGGGTCGTGGTGGTCCAGAACCTTTCCCGGAATCACTGGGCACTGAGTTAGGAGTGTATGCCCTGGATAGGATGCCTGTCCACTGCAGGGTATGAATATCTTCTCATGTCTTGAAAATACATGCCACAGGTTTGGGTTAGAGATGTACAAGCTGGAGCAATGTTTTAAAACTTTTCTAGAAACACACATGACATTTCAAATAAAGCAAGGATGCAACACTAGGTGTTAAACCCTAGAGTTGCATGCAGGCTGGAGGGAAGTGTCCCATGTGCTGTGGGGTGAGTGGCGGAGCAGTATCCTGAAGAGCACCTGAGAGCGGTGGATTGAGACTCGGCAATGTGTCACCACGTCCCTGCCAAAGTGACGGCTTTTAATGGATGTCACAGCAGGACTCTGCATGCTCCCCCACCCTTCTCGGTGGGGCCATCCCTCTCCTCCGCCCTGGTTTTATCTTCTCGTTCTACAGCTGCTTTCTGCCTGCGCGACATTAATCTCAGCATGCAGACAACAGCGATAGCGACTGCTCTGTCAGCAGACACACAGATTACTGCCTCTCTAAACATAGATCCTCTTGCCATCGTTTAAACAAGCCTCCATATCAGTCACTGGAGAGGAGGTAGAGAGATGCTGCCAGGTTTGCGAATGGGAGAGGCGGAGAGGTGGGTGCAGTCTGGGAGGGGGGTGATGGCCTGACTTTCCTAATAAAGAAATTAATAACTTATCCATTCCAGTGATGAGAGGGGGATGTCCAGACTGATTTGTTTGGGTGAAGGCCCTTCGCTGTGGACAGTGATGAAACAAGCTTTACCCTACCTGGATACACCTTTGTTTAAGGTCAGTTCTGCAAATATTTTATCCAAACATAAAACATACAAATGTACAAACATAAAAGAAAATGTCAGAGAAAGAAGTGTAAGTCGTACTTACTGGTTCTTCCTTCTCCTTCCTCTAGCAAGGAATTAAAACAGGGATAACACGGCTGACCTTAAGTCTTTACTGGTAGTTTATCATCATTCTGCTCTTGTACATGGTGTTTAACATCCGTTCATTTCATTATAGTAGCTTTTTCTTGAGCCCCCCCCCCCCCCCCCCCACTGCTATTTGATTGCCGCATAATGCCCAGTGCTGCTTTGTCTCTCCCTCTCTCTGTATGTGTGTGTCCCAAATTACATCCCGCATCCTCTTGTCATCCATCAGCATAACCAAAGACAATAGAAATTAGAGCCAAATTAATTGAAAGCAAAGATGCATTGCCTCCCAATGAAAGCCTTCATTGGGAAGGAGGAACCAGTGTCTCTGAAGCTCTCGCTGTTTATCTCTTAATGAAGCAACTAAAGTAAAACATTATTCTTATTCATTTTTCTCTGTGGGCAAAGAGAATTAATTTTCTACGTTTTTGGTGGGTCGAAAACCTACACAAACATAAAGTCCAGATACATCTCCCAAATAAACTTTATACATGAGTGTGAGAGCAGTTGACTGCCAGGATGATGCATACGCAGAATGGTGTGACTGAACAGGGTGAGGGGGTTGCAGACCTATTATTGGCCCCCACCCCCCGCACAGGAGCACACTCGCTCAGAGAAGACACACATGCACGCACACACACGCACACATGTCTCTGCATTAATAGAACGCAGTGACGAGCAGACAGCCGCAGCATGTCCGGCTGATTGCAATTAAAGGTTATTTCTCTTTCTGTCCCCCCAAGCCCGCTGGCGTCGGGCTTTGGCGCAATCTTAATCAGCACCTTTTCCCTTTAATTGGGCCGTGTGTGGCAGAGAGATGTGTGGCAGAAAGCAGCCGCTGCTGCTTCGGCGGGGGTGGACGAGCCCTGAGACGCCAGCTGCCCCCGGGTCAAGCGCCCCAGCTGCCCTGACCATGTTCGCACTACATCGGCGGCACGATGTCACTGCACAACGGGTGCGAGAGCCACAGGGGACTGACAGTGCCCGACAGCCTGCCCTACTGTCCAAATCATGTGCTCTGGGCCTGCCTTTGGTACCGCAGGTTAACCGCTGTGTGTTTGAGAATGGCAGTGACCTCTGAGAGGGATAAGGCACTGGCCTGCTGCCAGTCCGTGTCCTTCCTACGTGTTCCGTCACACGAAAAATGGGCAGATGCTTCCGAGGCTGGGGCTTTTACTCCTCGCCTTTCTTTGCAACAGTGGTGACCCGCACTGCCCACCCACTGGTCTACAGTCTTTTTCAGGTTCTAAGTTCTAGGGTTAGGGTTTGTGGACAATCATTTTCTTATCATTTGTATTAAAAGCCGTGTTTCTGCTCAGAATAAAGCTGCGAAGCTGTGGCGTTTCGGCCATTTTCTTAAACACAACGCCCCCTGCTGCCCAAGTGATATGTATTTTAATGCTTTCCAAGTTTCCTAAGGATTCCAACACAGTGTTCTCTCAGGTGACAATAACCAAAGAGGGAAAGATCTCTTTTACTGTGAGGCTTCTCTTCAAAAACACTGCACACTTTCTTTGGGGCAGACATGCCTGCTCAGTGGTTCAGTCTATTTGCAGACCATGTCTTGCTGCTTCACTGCCAGCATTTGTGTGGCAAAAAGTGTAAACTAGACTAAGTCTGTTCAATATATAAGTACACAGTGCATGTTCTTGTTTCTTGGCCCAACTTGCATCACGTCGTTTCGCTACTCACTAACAACCTGCACGAGCATAGTGCTCAGTGAAGAGCTATAGTAGCCGGTGTTACTACACAGGGTTGCAAAGCTAAATAGGAGGGGAAGCCTTAAAGCGGAGTATTTAGTATTTATTTTTCTCTCCACCATGACCGTCCTGCACACACGTGGCGAACCAGGCTGCCAGCAGTGCGCGGTCACTATAGTAGTATAGCGCATAGACTGCGCACCCCCTGCTGGCCAGGAAAGGAACTGCACAGGCAGGAACTGGCACTCTCCTCAGTATTCCTTACACAACTCCAAGCGAGCTGCCCCAGATGTTCAATAATTAACACTGGTGTACGGAGATGCTCTTTATCCTGGGATTGATTAAATAATGAAATAATTAATTAATGAGGAGCTTACAGCCTCTAAAGATCTGTTTCTTGCCAAAGCCGAGCAACGCGATGAGAGGGAGGACAGATAAATGACGGCAGGTCTGCTGCGCCTTCAGAGGGCCGCTTGACTGACACGCGGACCAGGCTGTCCAACCCCCGCCCTGTGCCCCAGGCAGTAACAGGGGGCGCGGTCCCCCTAGCTGGCTGTCTGCCAGACTTGTGCACCCGCTCCACCAAATCTATAGTTCTGTGCACCGCATGCTTTCCTTGTGGGGCTGTGCTTCAGCCGTACTGTACCTGCAGGGTGAGGGGTCACGGTGCCTTAATGGTGAGAGACCCATCGCCCTGCCCTGTCTGTCAAACGGCTGTATGAGAGTCTGCTGACAGCAAAAGACAGCAGTTGAGAGAGATCAGCCCACATCTGAGAGTGATCTTGAAACCTGAAAGCCTTGTCAAGGCCGAGCCCTAGTGAACCTGAGCGGCCCCTGCTGCTCTTCGGCCCCAGGATGTTTCTCTCCCGTGCATCTGCCCCCACAGCTGCGCCATGTGGAAGAGAGACACTCAACACAGTGGTGACAGACTTTGCCCATATGGTCTGCTGTTGAACTTGTGGCTGTGAGCTAACAGGCCTGCTTGACTGTGTTCAGTTAGATAAACAAATGCAGTGCAAATATCTGGAGGATGCTTTGGGCAAAAAATAAAAAATGGTACAGATGCATAATCATCAAAGGTAAACTAAGAGTAACATTAAGTGTGTCAAAGCTGCTGTTTGTCATTAGTTTCTAAACAGCTGTTTGTGACGGTCTAAGTGATGATTCTCTAAACATTACTATGTGTGATGATCACACAGTGTGAGACATCAAAACAACACGCGGCGCTGACTTACAGCATGTTCCGGAGACAGCGCCAAGCTGGACACGTACCGGTGTCCTGGACCCATGCCGTTGTGTCACATGAAGGGGCAAAACTCGTCATTAGGGCTATGCCATCTAGCTGCCGTGACCACTTTTCGTAGGGGAGTTACCCGACTGATTTGGCTTTTACTAAGTGTTAGCTACATGAACAATTGAGATGAAAAAAAGTAAATTAAAGCACAATAAATCAGAAGTCACTCTAGGAACTGGGAGGGAGAGATGACAATTGAGTTTGCATAATTTGGTAAAACGCACGTCGGAGAAAGTGCACACGCCAACATTTTTGCCATCACCTTATTAGTCACCCTGGAAGCTCTCATCCAATGAAAATCGAGCATAAGCCTGAAAAAAGGAGACGTAATGGCCTGTATTTATGTGTTTCATTATATCTTCAAAGGTGGCTGGAATGAAACAAAACGCCCGGCACAAAAAACGTTTAAAAATAGACTCGTCGGCAGGGCTCGGGGAGAACATTGCAACCGTCAGCACCAGAGATGAATACGCAGCGAAGGGGGGGAGTAAATGAAAAGAGAAGAGGAGGGTGACAAAGATGTTTTAATCACAGTTATTTCCGCCCGTACGACGACTGGGGGCGCATGACTGAACAGCGGCCTGCACCTTTAAACAAAGCCCACACAACTTACTCACCGGCTTCATTTAAAGACTCCTTTAGCCATAATCATTTTCATATAATTCACTTTCATACAATTCCTTCTCCTAATCATTATCAGAGCCACTAACGTCTTAATGACTTCATAAATTTAAGCTATAAAAAGTAATGGAGAAAGACAAATGAGATAATTAGGAATAAATCTTAGTGGAAACCCATTTATCAAAACATCGAAAGCCACTGAATATTCAAAATCATTAGGCCCTGTCTGTAATTAACAAAGCTCCTCAGTTATGAAGGAAACCTGTTTCCGTAGATATTAAGATCCAAAAGGCTCTGTGTTATTAAATTGACCGATGAATCTGCACAGTATAATATGATGTGGATTATTAGGATCCTTTTTAATTAAAAAATGCGTTAGACTTTTTATTCAAATTTTTAACGCTTTAATGGAAAAGTTCAATTCAGTTGTATAATCGCAAGGCACTTGAAGCACTGGGAAAACGACTACTGCCCCAAAGCGTATTATTGGAGAAGGGAAAAAAAAATGCACAAAACCTATCTTTATTCTCAATATTTTATTCATTTCTGATGATGGTGCTGCTATACATGAATGAAGTGTATTTTAATTTAACACACTTTTAATTCTTATTATCTTTAAAAAGTATCTGCGATAGAATGATTTGCTCTGATTAGCTAAAGTGAGAATAAAAATCGTGTAAAGCATTTTTTGAATTAAGCTGATTTCACCCCACCCCACCACCACCCGTTGCCTGAGAACAGGCAGAACCAGAACCATTTTAACTGTCTTTATTTCAACTGCAAAAAAGGTTCTGCGGAATAAAAGACAGGGCCGGGAGACATATTCTGTGACCCTTCCTCATTTTCTCAAACAATGCCTCCTTTTATATGGCAGGATCTCGCGCGTCACACTCCCTGGGATGCCATTCTCTCTATAATTAAAGACCTGGATGCTTTTCAAAAGCAACGCCAACCCTGCGAAAAGGAAGTGAGTGCACAAGCGAGTCCCATTTCAGAAAAGCTCCTGCGAACATGTTTCTGACTCCCTTTGCTGCTGGGGCTCAGGAAGGGAGGCAACTCTAGGCTGGACATTGGGGCACTTGCCACCAGGCGGGGCGGCAATTTACGCTTCTTTTGCGGAAAGTCAAGCGAAACAACAAGGGTGATGGGTTAAATGGGCCTTGACGTACAGTGATGCGAACCACTTCCCTCATATTGGTTCGATTCCCTCTGGCGAGTGACCAGCTCCTGACCCCTGTGGCTGCTCATCTAGTTAGCACTGGGGCCACGGGGTGACCTGCTGGGCCATCCATGCACCCCAGACACCAGTACCACACTGCTCTGACTATGCTGCAGCACAGAGAAGCAGTGGGAAGGCTTAGTCATTGGAAACCTTTGTCTTACAGCAAACTTCCAAGAACGGGATCAAACAAATGCACCGGATTCAAAAACTGCACGCATTTATTTATGAGTAATTTCAAAGTTCTCAGTGCGACAACTCGGCAACATTACAAAAATGTTGGGGAAGCAGTGGGATCCAGTGCTCAGGTTGCTGACTGTTCCTTAATCTCTGACTCTGTGTGGGTGTGTGTTTGCACAAACATGTTTATCAATGTGCTTTTTGCACTTCCAGGCGCTGGGTCATGTAAACGTAACCCAGCAAGCCCCACCCCACATTCTGTCAGATGTGGAATCATGTTTCATCAGGCCCCCCATCTTCCCATCACCCTTTTCTGCTCACAGATTACACATGCTTATCGGCAGAGCGCACAACAGCTCGTTATTAGAGCATTAATTGAAAAAGTGTAATTAATCTGGCTTCGTCAAGTGACTGGACCCTTGCCAGGTTTGTCAATGTGGTGGGAGTGCAGGGATCTCCCAGGAGCCACTGTCACAGAGGTGGGTGCATGTGTGGCGTGACTCAACACTGCCCCCTAGTTGCAGGTCTCCTGTGCTCTGCGTCCGCAGCTTTGGATGGTAGATCTTCTTGTCAGCAAGCGTAACAGCAGCTTGCAAACTGACACACCGATAGGCCACAATTATCTCCCCCCATGAGCATATTGTGTATGTGTCCTGGGCGTTGCTTGTGTTATGCTGACACATTGTGAGCAGTCCCTTTTCATGTAACAGTCACGGAGGCTGGAGCCTGTGCTTTCTGCACAAGGTGCTCGTCTACAGTGCCTGTATTGTATTATGTGAGTCCTATGTTGTGCATTGGCCATGCCATGGTTGTCCAAGACAAAGTTTCCAGAAATGGGACAATAAAGTATATTCTATTTTATTCTCCTCGGAATGATTCCCAGAGAAAACGTCTTTGCCGAGGTTTAATCCCAAATAAATGGGATTCTTCACATGACGAAGACCTGAACGGTGAATAAATTGGATCTTGAAGTAATGGTTACCATCTTGAAACTGTGTGCGTTCTAAATGACAGAGCAGGTAGGGCAAAAGTGAGAATCACTGTCTTGCACTTGAAGGACCTACGTTTGAATCCCATCTCTTGTTGTTGTATGCTTGAGCAAGATGCCTATCCATCTTCAAGTCATCTTCAATTACCCAGCTGCATAAGTTGGAAAATCATTTTAAGTCACTTTGGAGAAATCCAAGAGCTACATAAAATAAAGAAAATGAATGAATGAATGAATGAATGAATGAATGATATCTACTGAGAGTATCTTACCACTTAGTGAGTAAGACATGGGGTGGTGGGATAAAAGCAGATCACCTGTGCGTACCATTTGCAGTGCCCTTTCCACTCAATGGGTGCTCAAGCTGACGCACATTAACAGTTTGTAAAGAGAACTTTCCTCCTGGACAAACAGGAGACACTGGGATTAGAGCTTAGTCTATATGATTTTCCAGTTCATTCATTCTCCCATAAACCATTTACTTGAGAAAATAATGGCACATGGCTTTGGATGGTTTCCATCATTTGCTGGTTAACTGACATCCATGGGAGATGAACCTGAAGGGCAACCTGAAGATGCCCTTTGTTGCAGAACTGCCAGTATGGTGCACCTTTTTCTTAGATCTCTGGATAACAATATTCTTAAATACTTGAATGATTATGGTTACATGTGAGAGTAAAAAAATAAAAGCTGAATTTCCTGCCATTTTACAAGAAATGCTGTTTTTCTACAACAAAAAAAAAAGTTAATAAATTTTAGCCTTTCTGAAATTTTGCAGATGTTCTAAATTCCAGTGAATTTGAATTTTTTTGTACCAAATATGTAATAACTTTCTTCAGATGAACTTCTGAATTGCTGCTCTTGGGAGAGACAGTTTTGGAAAGAAAAGCATTTTGGGTTAGTGCATATCCTGAGTAGCTGAACCCTGTTTTCTGCTGAACTGCAATTGCTCTGTTCTTTCCTCACTGGAGAAGTTATAGCAGGGAGTGATAGGTTAGCAATATCTTGGCTGGCACATCATTTGCTAGCAAATAACTCCCCATAACACAAAGTTTATAGTGTGCTGGCAGTGAATTAAGGGCCATATGTGGAGAAAAAGGAGGAATTCCTTTCCTGGCTTTCCTGATTTCTTTGAGGGTAAATTAGTCAGAGGGCAAGAGGCTTACTTTATTATTATAATCCACATGACTGGCACCGTGACCTTTACCAGGATGATTGTTTCTCATTTATGAGTTTGAAGGTGCAATTTACTGAATGGTTTGATCCATAGGACCTGACCTTTGTAAATTGGCTGTTAAGCATATTAGAACTGCACTATACTTACCGAGCACACAGCGCACATGGGCACACAGGTGCACTCGCACGCACAAACATACAGATGTCAGTTCCAGGTAAAGGCTGCCAAATGCTTTTACCCTGTCTGCAGAAAGCACTAAACAAAAAACCTCAATAGTGTCCTCAATTAGATCAGCTTCTTAGCCTTTTAGAGGTCCTTTTTAATTAATGCGCCAGAGAGCGGGGTGGTGGTAGGGTGGGGAGTGGGATTCTCCCAGACAAGGCAACGTAATGATTTCCCATCATGCACCAGTGCTGCCAAAAACATGCCTGCATATGTCCTTTCATTCCCTAGCCTCAGTGCCAGGCTTGGCTATTAGTGTGCGGTGCTTCATTAACTCTGTGGGTCATTTGCTTAGCAGACAATCCATCCAGGGCAAGTGTGAGTATGTACACCTTAAACGCAATCTGGATAACAATATAGCAGCCATTTCAAACCCTGGAGCCTTTTTATCGCCGGCTCGAAACTGGACACTTTCAATTGAGAATCATACTGTGGCGGGCACAATCACAATAATTCTCAGGTGTTTTTGGAATTCTTTTCTAAGTATGCATTTTGTATGAAAACGCTAAGTGATGGGGAAATTCATTTTTAAATATGAATATTGTAATTGTAGAGACCATTTCTTCTAACATTAAAAGTGATGGAAATGAGCACAAAGGTTATTATTATATCCCTTTAGATAATTAGTTTTGGTGGGAAATGAATGCAGTTTTTTCCCTTAAACATCTCTGTGAAAGGCATTAAACCCAACTCCCAATTTAGATTGGCTTGGGGTCTTCTGGAGAAGAATGGGGTATAATAATGATTAAGCCTCACTATAATTCTAATTAATAACTAAATCACACATGACCAGGGCCCCTCTGAAGGATAGCTTCAGTATTGTTTAAAGATTTTTTTTCTCCTGTCTCCTACTGCTTCAACATTAAGGAGGAAGCAATTGACTGCTGGTAGCATCCCTCTTTCTAAATTATAAAAATACTCTTTGTACAGAAGGATTCAGTGCTCTTTTGCATTGCCCTCTGTCTTTCTCCCTATATTAAGAATATTTGGAAGGGAATAATATATCAGTGCTCTGTCACCAGATGAAATATACTGGTCGTTTAATATTCTGTTATGTGATATCATTTGAGCTTTTTGTTTTATGAGCATTCCATCATATTTCATTACTGTCTAGCAAGAGAACAATTTACCCGTTATGGTGTGTTCTATGTTTACTCATAGTCTGGGTTTGTCATAATTGAAACACCTATATTTTTGAGTTCTCACATAATATTACATGGTATTAAATAAGAATATCAAAAAGATGCACTCAACTCAGTGACAAAATTAGGGCAATTGGATTCGAACCGTATGTGTTCCATTAAAAATAAGGGCGGGACGGCACTTTCAAGCTTTGCGAGGCAATAATTTACTTTTCAAAAGCGCATTGTGCTTTGAGTCACCCATTCATTTCTCTCCTGTTTTCATTTTTACCTCCTCTTGTCATTCCAAGGCCTGAAATTTGGTTGCCTTTTGACTGCGAACTTCTCATAACTGATTTGATCTCTCAGCAAAGACTGCAGAGACACAAGTTTAATAAATTAAAAAGACAATTTTTTCTCTCTTTTTTTCTGTCTGTCTGTCTGTCTCTCTCTCACTCTCATACACACACAGACACATATGGACACATGCACTGTTGTCGGTCCCTGAGAAACAGAATCACCTGAACCCTTTCCCACGGAAGATGGTATGGATGCGATGATGAGAAGCCATCAAATCAGGCTGCCGAAATGTCAGCTGACAGGGTCTAAAGGAGGCCGTGCCCCGTGTTCAAGCAGTTCTGCTGCTAATCGAATAACCACACATGTTTGACAGGTGCCACATCTTCTTCTGAAGTCCTCAAGGACAGAAGCAAAAGGGGAGGGGAGAACAAGTGGGGTAAGTGGCAGTGCTGATGAGTGGAAGGTGTGGGGGGACCAGTGGAAGCATATAAAATTAATGATGATCTCCCTCAGTCAGAAACATTGCCATCTCAGGCCATTTTCCCGAGCCCCTTTTCCCCAAAGAGACGTGTTATATGGCATATGCCTCTTGCCAATCAGAAGTGCCTTTGGCTCTGGTGGGCTCCCTGATGAGATGCGGACAATGGCGAGCTAGGTGGGCACGAGGGGAGGAAGCTGACTTAATGAGGCAATTTCCCAGATAATAAGATTGGAGGATATGCTAATATTTCTACCTTAAGGAGATAATTATGATGTAGAAGATAAAATATTCTTCCTTAAAGCCACAGCACTCTGGTCCCCATTCTCTTTTTTTGTATTTTTATTTATTTATTTTTTATCTGTGGTTGATCTGCGGTTTCTGAAGTGCACAGTGGGACAGTGGCACAACAACGCCGGCAAAGCACTGATGTCCTTTGTTTTGTGTTTTGCACATCCTCTTATTATTATTCTTATTATTCTTTTGGCTAAACTAACATCTTTGATTGCTCACAGCCAGTGATGGGGGAGAGGATAGGGGTGAGGTCTATCCCCTTCCACTCGGCCTTCATCAATATTTATCTAATCTTTTGAAGAAAAGGGCAAAACATTTAAAAATATATGCTGACTTTGCGGTTGTGTAAACTTGTCTTGTAGATATAGGGTGGGTCATTGTCCTAATGCTCATTCTTGTCTTAATTTCATGATTTATTCCTTATAAGCACGGCCAGGGGCCCTTAGGTGGGCTTCATGATGCTTGAGGGAATGAGAGCAGTTTTACTGCCAGGAAAGAAAGGTCTGTGCAACAGTTTGAATACTATATTACTTTCCATATAGGTTGCCCCATAAATGAATCAGGAAAAAATTATACATTGAGTATAATGTTATGCAATATATAGAATCAGATCAAACATACCTCTGTATTTCTTTACTTAATTTTTCTTAAGAGGGTTTTAAAACTGTAGTAAGCAGCACTATCATTGTATCACCATCACATTTGTGGAAGGTGATATCTAAAATTTTACAATAAAATGGCACAATATTTGGTTTGCTCTCTGTAGATTCCCTGTAAGTTAAACTTATTTTGGATACCCTGAATTAAATTATAATCTAACAGAGGTGGTGTTTGCACCCTTCTACTGATGGGACTCAGGGAGATGGGGGGTCTCTGCCATGCCCTCTGGGCCCTGCTTAATCAGCTCCTTGAGAGGGTCCGGGCAGAGGCTTGGACCGCTCCAATTAAGCCACCTAATGAGTTCCATCAAGTCATTAAGAGCTCAGCTGGACCGAAAAACAAGGCAAGCCTGCAAAGACCACAGATGGAGGGGACATCACACATTGTGCTGAGTGCCCCCCCAAGTGCAGTGCAGCAAACCAGTTCAGTGCACCCACAGCATGGTAAACTCCAACAGGACCCACACATGCTATGTCCATAAAACTCAAAATGTGCCCCATTCCTCACAAAAAATACATAAGGTAAGTTCTCCTCACTTATAAGAATATACACACATTTATTTAATGCTTTTTTTCCTAAAGTGACTCACAATGTTGAGCTACTCACCCTTATTTACCCATTTATGCAGCTGGGTGATTTTACTGGAGCAATCTAGGATAAATACCTCACTCAAGGATATAACAGCCACAGGTGGGAATCAAACCTGTAACCGGTGGGTCCAAAAACAGTAGCTCCAACAATATGCTACCAGCAAGTTTCACATGCCATATTATAAGAGGACCCAAGAGGAAAAGTTGTCCAGAATCACTGGTGTGAATTAGTGAAACATTATGGATGTTCCTCCTTGATTAATGACATTCAACACCTTGTGAGATAAACACACATACTGTGGTATCACAACGCCTTTTCATTAAGGTTATGCTTTCTTGAGAAGTGTATGTATGACAGGTGTCCTCCTCACGCTTGGTTCAAGCCAGTGAGAGAGGGCCCTGGTGTTTCGGGGATGGGTGGAAATTGAAAGTGACACACTGATTTAGTTCTTAAGCTGATTGATCTCCATCTTACATTGTGGTAAATGGCTGTCCTGGAGGAGTGTGTCAGGGCTAACTGTAAAGCAACGAGCAGGCTTGTAGCACTGTGCTACTGCCACATGCTATCTAATAGAATTCATGTATATTTAAAAATTTCATGCATCCTATTATGCGTAATAAACTAGCTACTTTATCCATGGAAGCACCTGGAAGGGGACAAAAATATGCAGGAGCCAATCTGCCAAACACACCCTTTCAAAATCAAATTTATTTAGTTAAAAATGGTTTCAAAGACATTCTTGTAAGCTATCATGTTACCCTGTGATTAGAATACAGACAAGCAAAAATCTAATTCATTTAAAATTCAGCAACGCGGCAGGCCCCATTATGTGCCGGTATCAGTAAATTGTAAACCCTCCGTCGCGACATTACAATGCAAACAAGGTTGGTTTTCAAACACCTGATTTGAATAAGCTCAACAAAACCAGGAAGGACGGACTCCGCAGCCCTTTTGTGCAATGGGGAGGAGATGGCGGGGAAAAGCGTGGATGGGAGGGAAGGGAACAAGACAAGAAAGGGAGACACTTTTGGCGAACGATCGCTCTCCGATAGTGCCCGAGGGCTGACAGTTAATTTCAATGCGGCACCTACAGCACAATTATTATTATCATCACCGAATCAGGGAAATAAATTAAAAGGAGGCCTCCAAAAATAGCTTTGCACTGCCTTTGTGCATAGCAGGTACCCCGGTGGGAATTCAAAGAGATGTCTCTGCCTCATTATGTAGTGCAGCTGGGGATGGAGGTTGTCGAGGCGGGGTGGGTGGGTGGGTGGGGTGTTGGGTCAGAACAGGAATAAGATGGCAGAATTGCAGCTTGGATACTTTTGAACCCCTACTACTTTTTTCACTCCTCCACATATGGTGACCTGTAATTTGAATGCCAATGGGGGGTCATTTAAACAAGCCAATGTCGAAGAACACTAACACTCGTCGCCAGTGACTGATTAGGGGCTGCCATTTTGGCTCAGAGCGAAAAGGCCTCTCTGCAGGGGTGGGCTTGCCTGCTGGAACACTGCGGGGAGGATGCCCACACAACTGGTATGCCTTGGGGGAGTAGAAATTGCATTGCGGGTATGAGCGCTGAGTAGGGACATACTTTAGAAACATACCTTTGGGCAGAAATGTTGCAACACGATTGCTTGTTTTTTGTAAATGGCTGACACACCCCCACCTACCGCAGCATTTGACGAGTCATTTAAGAAATAAATGCATTCTGAGCTCATTCGACTTTCAGAGGACCAGAGGGTTGTTTCCCTGCCCTTAAGCAATGGCATGGCTAGATATTTAGGGTATACAGAACACAGGCCTTCGATGGTAGATTACAGTTCAGCTGCACTCTGCAGGTATGAAGAGAGCAGTCCTCTGATCACTCCGTAGTCCAACACTGTGCTGTTGAATCTGATGCAGATTTGGTCTTCAGTCTGTAATTGATCTGAAGTGGTCCTATGGCTCAATGCGGAAGCTGATCCAGCAGTATAACACTGAATGAGACTGCACACAAAACTGCTCTCGGTATGAGCAATACATGTACATACCTTATAAGTTACTCTGATGAAGGTGAGGCATACAATCAAATTTGTACCCTTTTATGTCTTTCTCTGGCGTCAAGGCCTGTCGACCCCCTTCTGTCAGAATTTCCTTCCTGTCTCCTTTTGTGAGCGTCGCTTGGCACCAGCAAGCCTTCCACCGCCCCCCGCTGGGGAGGTCCAGTGACTCATCTCCCTTCCCGTGATTCATGTGGCTCCGACCCCCAATTTCCCGGGAGAAATTAACAGTGATTTTAATTGCGCAGACATCTCCAATTCATTACCGCCCACTCGCACACATTTTCACCCTCTTAGGTGTCAAATGGCACTTAACATCTCTGCCAATCATGGACCGTTTAGAGGAGACCTGAAGGAGAAGAGAGACGTTTAACAAGCGGGTGGATCTTCAGCCCAGCCGTCGGGGCGATGAGGACCCTTCTCCATCTCTCCATCCACTCCCCCCCAACCCTACCCTTCTGACTCTAGTCATCTTCCTGATCGTGCTCTGTTTCCCTCCCTACTGAATGGACTCGACAGGTCAGCAGATCAGCAGCAGTGCATTCACACCTCTGTTTCCCCATTCACAAGCACAGTTTGTACGAGAACTAAATAAGAATCTTTGTCTAAGTGTTTTGGTGTCGGATCACAGTAGTGCCGCTGGAACATTTTGGGCTGCACAGGCACACGCTGAGCAAGATGTAAGTCTGTACCTGTTAATGTTCCTCGCATGAGCGAAGGAGGAGCAGTGTGCAGTCCCGTGTGGCAAGCGACGCATGTTCTCGTACCAGAGTCCTCCAGATCAGCACACCGACGGCTCCATGCACCAATTACAACTCGAGGGCGGTGTCATACACCTCCTGTCCCAGCCCGGAGGCAATTAAAACAGCTCTCCAAAACCAATCCTGGCTGGGTCAAAGCAATCCCCTTTTCCTGTTCTACCTATAATTAATTGCTTAAACTGTCACTGGATTTAAATTCCAGAGATACTAGGAAGAAGATAATGATAAGAATGATGCTGATGTGTTGCTGCTACAGCCATTTTAATAGTTACGTACTGTACTAATAATAATAATAATAATAATAATAATAAGAAAAATAAGGTCCACATTCATTGAAAAGCAGGTTACAATTAATTCCTGCAATATAGTATTAGTCCAGGTCTTCTACTCCACAAAACTGTACCACAGGCACACAAATTCATGACCATTTATTGGTAATCTGCTTGTCAAGAAACTGAATTTGTTGAAGGCAAATTTAAATACCAAGGGGTAGGTTGACACTGCACCTTTTTGGTAGATTATTTTAAAGTCTGCAAAACAGGAAACATTCAAGCTGTAAATATAAAATTATAAGCCTGAGAGGAAGGTGTCGAATAATACATAACCAAATAAAACACAATTTTGAACAGTCATAACTGATTAGTGAGTGATCATTAAAATGAATAATTTAACAATTCTTGAAAATCATTTTCATCTGTTTATACAAACCTGTCAACCTTCAAAGTTTGTTTTGCTCAATTATTTTCAGATAATTAATCAAAAATCCCGAACCTTCTGAGGTGGCATGACCTCTAATACATATTCTTGTTTTTATCATCCAATAACTTTATTTTGTTGACAAGTAAAATTTTAATTTCCTTTTTGTCTAATTTTCAGTTTAAACCATATGTGTTGTAGAATTATATCAAAGGATAAATATTTTAAGTAGGAAGAAGCTTTTTCAAATGTGATTTTCCTCTTAAACCGCTGATTCCTAAAAAGACTTCTATTCGTAAGAAATGTTTTTCACGTTTTCTTTTCTTCCAACATAAACATGCCTTGTAAACAAACACACCAGTTATGAGAGCAAAAAATAGTGAATTATTATATGTTTCCTCCATTTTTTATCATTACAGGCCACAACCAAAATGATCAAGATGTTTGTGCTTCTATTTATATTCAAGCATAACATTTAAATTTACATTTATTCATTTAGCAGACACTTTTCTCTAAAGTGACGTACATCTCAGAGAAGTACATGTAGCGTAAGGATGTTTGTCTATCCTGAAATTAAACTGTAGAGATGAACATAACGCAGAAGAAACCCTAAACCATAATATCCCAAAGAAAATCATCCTCACTGTAGTTTCTGTAGCTGTAGATGATGACACAATCGTACCCATAACGTGGACGAAGGGAACTCCCACATGTAGATGCTTCAGGTGTTGTACATAAGCATGCAAAAACAGTACATCCATTCAAAGATGACAGGAATCTGCCGAGATGGCAGACAGAATGACCCAGTGTTCTCCTTCTCAGTCTCAGCTACAGCTCAGCTCCTCCACTATGACACAACACATGAGAATTGATTATTAAGTTAGTGGCACAAATACAAATGCATTTCTACTGAATGAAGATAAAGGCAGACAACCACCCATATGCTTCATGAAGTTCGCAACTCAATTTAATTTTTTTCCATTCAATGCTTCACCTGAGCCTTCCCAGAGATTTCATGCATTGTGCATGAATGACTGAGTGCTGCCATTTGCAAGTCTTTCCTGGATTGCTCTTCTCATTATATGCTCAGGTCCTGGACTACAGCAAGTTGAGCGGAACTGGCTTCTCCTTCACTGCTCTGTGAAAAACAAGCAGACAGTACACTGGTAGTTTTCTTTAAATTCTTCAGCTAAATAAATTAATGTAATATAACCATGAGGTGGTACAGCAGACAGAGCAAGAGCTTCACAGTGACTGGCCTGTAGGACATAGATTTGATCCCAGTTCAGGACTGTATGGAATTTGCATGTTATCCGTATGTCTGTGTGGGAGGGTTTCCTCCCACAGTCCAAAGATATGTGTTTCAAGTGAACTGGTGTCTTGTCATGTGTGAGTGCCTCTTATATAGCTCTGTTGAGTAGATTGGGTGACACTGGGAAGTACCTTAGTATCATGTATCTAGCATTGTAAGTTGCCTTGTTTAGTGTCAGCTAAATATGAATCAATAATAATTCATGTTTTTTATTGTTTCATTTGTTATTGCTTTTAAGCACAACAGATCCACAGAACCGATGGAAACTCAAACAAAAGGCTATTTAACACAATGAGGTACTATGTTTTAGAATGGCAAACACCCAAATATTTCGCTTTGCCCAGAATATTTTCATCTGCAGCACATTTAATTTGCTGATGTCCATATAATTTTTTCTTTAAAAATAGACTTCCTTTTCTTTGACGCCCCTCTACACTTGGGCACACAGAAGCTGAGCACTTGCTCAGAGTGGTTTCTTTCTTCCCTGATTGCATGATGGAATAGCCCCAGTAACGCAGGTAAAAACAAAGACTGGTTCCTAATACTCACCTGAGCCAATGGAAACATACCATGTAAGGAATACGAGCCCTGTAGCCAAAATCCGTTGAGTTGTAACATACTGATTTGCTGATATCCAGGAGAAACATGGAAAAAGTTTATAAAATGTACAGTTTTTCTATTTATACAGCTGTCTATGCCTGTAATGTATCTTTGTAAACAGTTACAGCAGCATCATTCTTTCTGGGAAGCAAACCTTTGACCTTCTCGCTACAGTTGCTTTTATTGCCAACAAACAGAACGAAGGCACTGCAATACTAAGCAAACTATATGAACACCTTCCTGAAGTTCTGTGTCTGCATAGGAAGAAGTGAAATGACAACCCCAGTAAGAAACTCTGTAGAATGCAGAGATTAGGTCAGGGTCCAATATATCCCAAGCAGCCACCCAACATTGCTCCTCCAGTCCGTAGTCCTCCCAGTTGACTAGGTATTGGAGCCCCCCACCCCGTCGCCCAGAGTCAAGCAGTGACTGCACAGTGTAGGCAGGTGCACCACCACCCTACAAGTGAAGTGGTGGTGGAGACTCAGACTGAGGGTGGTGCAGGGAAGTGGCACAAGGCTTGAGGAAGGAGGCGTGGAAGGTTGGGTGGATCCGCAGATGTTGTGGCAGCTGAAGATGGTAGGATACCTTGGTGACACGACGAAGGATCTTGCAGGCACCTAGGTACCTAGAACTGAGCTTCTGGGACATGTAGGGCCCCCGGAGACCCCTGGTGGACAACCAGACCCTCTGCCCGAGTACAAAGGAGAGCGGATGCCGACGGCAGTTCACATGTTGTTTTACCTGGGTCTGGCTACGGAAGAGGTGCCTCTGTATGTCCCGCCATACCACTGCGCTGGTGCGGTACCAAGTGTCCACCGCAGGTACGTCACTGGAACTCGGTTGCCAGGGAAACAGCGGGGGGTTGGTACCCTAGCATGCACTGAAAGGGAGAACAGCATGTGGGGGTATGAGTTAGAGCCTTGTGGGCATATTCAGCCCAAGGCAGGTACCGCACCCATTGATATGGCTTCTCAGAGCAATAACTGCGCAGGAACCAACTTATGTCTTGCTGAAGCCTCTCCACCTGGCCTGCGGATGGTACCCACATGTGAGACTCACGGACACTCCTAGCTTCTGCCAGAATGCCCTCCAGAGGCGAGAGGTGAACTGGAGTCCTCGATCGGACACGATGGCCTCTGGCAGGCCATAGAGACGGAAGACATGGAGAAACAGCAGCTCTGTAGTTTCAAGCACTGAGGGTAGCTTAGGGAGGGGCACCAGACGACAGCCCTTTGAAAAACAATTTATAACTGTCATGATGGTAGTCTTACTGTCCGAACTGGGCAGGTCAACCAGGAAGTCCAGGGCGATGTGGGACCATGGGCGATTGGGTACCAGCAGGGGCTCCAGCAGACCCGCAGGTTTCTGGTTGGAGTGTTTGGCTTGGGGGCAAGTCTGACAAGCCTGGACGTAGTCCTAGGTGTCCTCTTGCAAGAAGGGTCGCCAGAATTGCTTCTGCAGAAGGGCCTGGGTTTTACTGAACCTGGGGTGGCTGGCCGCAGCATGGCCGTGGGTCCACTGCAGGAGAGTAGGCTGCATTTTAGGGGGAATGTATTGTATTTTCCTTCTGGCTTACCCAGTGGTTCTGGTTCGATAGCTTGGGCTCGGGTGAGGTTTTGGAGGAAATCCCACTGAACTGGGGCGACGAAGCAGGAACTGGGCAGAATGAAATCTGGGTGTTTTTTCATCTGCTCCCTCGCGTACAGGCGAGATAGGGCATCCACCTTCGTGTTCTTCCGACCGGGTCTGTAGGTAACAGTAAAATTGAAATGAGAAAAGAAAAGCACCCACCTGGCTTGTCTGGGGGTTAGACGCCAGGGCGTTTGTAGGTATTCCAGATTTTTGTGATCCGTGAAGACCACAAAGGGGTATTTGGCTCCCTCTAGCCAGTGTCTCCACTCCTCCTGGGGAAGTTTCACCGCCAGTAGTTCAATGTTCCCAATGTCATAGTTTTGTTCGGCCTGGGACAGGTTCCTTGAAAAAAAGACACAGGGATACAATTTGGCAGGATCTCCCTTCCTCTGGGAAAGGACCGCACCTACCCCTGTTTCTGAGGCATCGAATTCCACAATGATTGGAGCTTCAGGATCCGGGTGGTGGAGTATCGGGTCTGACGTGAACTTGCTCTTCAGAATATCAAAGACTTGTTGTGCCTCCTGCGACCAGGGTAACGTAGTTGTCTTGCAGGCGGTAAAACCAGTCAGAGGGGCGGCGAGCATACTGAAGGCCCGAATGAACTGGCGGTAAAAATTTGCAAACTCCAGGAACCTTTGGAGGGCCTTAAGCGAGGTAGGACGAGGCCATTGAAGAATGGTTCTCACCTTTTTTGGGTCCATTGCTATGCTATCTTGCTAAGCATGAACGCTACAAAGGAGATCTGCCTTTGATGGAACTGGTACTTCTCGCTTTTCACGAAGAGACGGTGGTGGAGTTGCCTTTGTAACACCTGTTGCACCATCTGGACATTCTGTTCCCAGGACAGGGAGAAGAAGAGGATGTCATCTAAGTAAAGCAATACGCCTTCATTGACTAGGTCACCTAGAACATGGTTCACAAAAACCTGGAAAACACTAGGGGCATTAGAAAGGCTGAAAGGCATAACGAGGTATTCATAATGCCCTAGGGAGGTACTAAAGGCTGTTTTCCACTCATCCCCCTCATGGATGTGAATGAGATTGTACGTGCTTCGCAGGTCTGACTTTGTGAACCATTGTGCCTGGTGGATGTGTTCAAGGGCAGCCGTGATCAGTGGCAACGAGTGCGGGTACTTGACTGTAATGTGGTTCAACCCTCAATAATCTATGCATGGACTGAGGCCTCCATCCTTCTTCTCAATGAAAAAGAACCTGGCTGAAGCGGGGGAAGTTGACGGACGGATGATACCTGCTGCTAGGGCCTCTGAGATGTATTGTTGCGTGGCCCGCTGCTCGGGTAGGGACAGAGGGTAAACCCGGCCACGCGGAGGGGTCGTGCCCGGGAGATGGTCGATAGCGCAGTCCCACAGTCGATGTAGGGGGAGCACGGCGACTTGAGCCTTGCTGAAGACTTCTGCCAGATCTTGATACTCCGGGGGAATGGATACCTGCGGGGGAGAGTCTGCACCTTCGACAGACATGGCTCTACATGAAAGCCAAAGGCACTTCTTCTCACACTCCAAACTCCATGAGATCAGCCCCCCCCCCCCCCGTGCTCCACTGAAAAATGTGATCGTGTAAGGCTAACTATGGGAATCTGAGGATGACCGGGGTTTCGGGTGAAGTGATCAGATAGAACTATCAGTTCTTTGTGGCAGGCCCCTTCTTCTAAACACATGGGCTTGGTCTGGGTGTCTAGAATGCCCTTCCCCAGCACTTGTCCATGTAAGGCACTCAACCTCAAGCAGACCACACACTTTCTCTTGGGGATGCTGTGGGCCCTTGTAAACCCTGAGCCCATAAAGCAACCTGCAGCACCTGAATCAACTTAGGCTTGAGCCTCTATCTTGTGCCCACCCCAGGACAAGACAATGGGGACCATGAGCTGATTACCACGCAGGGTTCCGCTGACCTGAGGTTCTGGTTGGACTGGACAGTTGAGCCGAAGGTGTCCCGCGTTGCCACAGTAGAAACACAGGCGCTCTCGGAGCCGACGCTGGCATTCTGCAGCTGTCAGGCGGCCCTGCCCCAGCTGCATGGGTTGCGGTTCCTCTCCTGTGCCGGCCTTGGGCAGGGTTCTCGATCCTGAGTGAAGCTGTTCATGGCAACTGCCGTTTCTATGAACCGATTGAGAGTCCATCGTTCTCCCTGAAAAGCCAGCTCCTTTCTGAGCCTGGGGTTCAGCCCGTGCCAGAAGCAGGCCAGAAGGACGGTGTTGTCCCAGCGGCTTTGTTCCGCGAGGGTTCGGAATTCTATGGCATAATCTGCAACAGAGCGGTCACCTTGTCGAATGTTCAATAGGCGTTCGCTAGCATTCTGATCTAGGAGAGGAAGCCCAAACACTGCGGTGAAGTGGGTTTTGAAATCTTCATACGATCCCTGCGAACAACTATCCCAAGCAGCAGTGGCCCAGTTTAGTGCCCGCCCTGTCAGGAGCAATATTATGTACGTGATCCGACTCAGGTCCGAGTGGTACACATGGGACAGGCTGGAGAAAAAGGAGCTTGCATTGCATGATAAAACCTGCACAGCGAGATGGGGTACCATCATACCTGGCAGGGGTGACCAGCCATGGGTCATACTTGCGTGGCGGAGGAGGTGGGGATTACGGCAGCGGGTCAGACGCAATGGGACCGGCTTCCTTCGAAGCTGTTCTTGCTAATGCAATCAGCCCCTGCTCATGCAGCACACTTACCAGGTCCTGGAAGGCATCAGTCAGGCGATTGATTGCTTGCTTGTTCGCTCCCAGCCGTGCCTCCTGAGTGGCGAGAGCGCGCTGGAAGTGCTCCTGCTCTGTTGGGTCTGTGGGAGAGGTGGAACCATCTGTCATGTCCGCGTTCCGGAAGGAAGCTGTCAGACCCAAGTGCAGAGCGTCAAGTTTATTACGGGTATCCGGGAAGCGTGGTCACAAAACAAGCCGAGGTCTCCGATGAGCAAACATAGTCAATGGGACAACCCAAAGCCGTAAACTGTGAAGACTAGCAGGAGATCAATTACACCAGGAAGACTTAGAAGACAAAGAAAGGGACAGAAGGTCAAGGTTGAGGACGGGCAAGACAGGAAAGGTAAGAAGGTTGAATCACACAGGAATAGCACTCCGGAAGGCTAACGTGGTTCCGCATTCTTCCTTGCTCTGCGTACACCTTTTATGTCTCTGTCCCGTGAGCCGCTGCAGGTGTTGTGACAGACTTAACATTATTTTTAATGAGAAAACATTGAGAACTGATGAATGAGTTTGTTTTTATTGAAAAAACTTTTGTGGAGAGATCAGTAGCATTACCTTTGTTTTACATTCAAACAAACACTGCATTTTGAATCTTGAGCACAGGTGGTATCTGACGAAAAAAAATTGAAGTTATGAGCGATCCCTCATACTGATTTTGCAGTTTTGACTCCTGTACAGTAACTGCACGTGAATTTGAAAAAAAGGAGACCGTGTTTCTCTCCTTTTCATGTAGTTCTTTCCTGTCTTTTCACATTACAACAGCATACCATTGAGTACAGGTTAAGATAATTGATGTTTGTGACAAGCATATCAGTCTCATATGGAAATATACGTATATGTTATGTTATTCTCTACATTTCTAATCTATTTTATTCCTGATTTCTGACAGTATTTTCTGATATTTGACAAAAGGAGATTTCTCCTGATTATAACCAATGAACAGTATGCAACATTAAATATAACTTAATTAAAACAAAACAAGTGTGGCTCCATCCATCATCAACAACCACTTGCCCCAAGTGGGGTTGCAGCCTTACCCAGCAACACAGGGTGCAAGGCCAAAAGGGACACATCCAGGATGGGGCACCAGCTCGCTGCAAAGCACCACAAGCAGGGCTCGGACCTCAGACCCACCACACAGCTGGCACCAGCCAAACTACTGTGTCCCCCAAGTGCAGCTCATGAGAAACAAAAGGGAAAGAAAGCAATAATGATGTTATTGTCTAAAAATGGGCAATGAAAGCATTTGTCAGCAGTGAATGGAAGTTAACCATGCAAGTGAAATCATATTACATGAAATGATTTGTTACTCCATACCTGCATCTTTTTACTTTCATTTTACGTGAATCCATCACTGCTGTTCAGAAAACTATTGGCCAAGTTCTTGGGAACATTTCTTAAAAGCAAACTAATGATGCATTTGTTAGCTTATCTGACACATGACACATCGGTGCAGAGTATAATTACTTTTTAAACTGTTACTGCTCTATGTAGTTGAGAATGATTTTGATTTAATTTCCAGGCTGTAGCAGTTATTTAGAAACATACTTTCCATAGGTAGTATTTGCAGGTGTGTGTATTGGTTCAACTGTTGCAGCCTCACATCCTTCAGCGATAGCAAAAAAAAAAATGCCTCTTAGTCAATGTACACTCTGATCGACCCAATTTAGGAAGAGTATAGTCACGACCAGATCATTCACGTGAGTTTACATGGATACCGCAGAACTTTCCTGCGCTGAATGGATGTCCTGTTCCAGTGGGAAATGTGTGCTATTTAAACTGAGGACACATTAAGACATTTTTCACATGAGCAGAAATAATTCATGACCAATTTGAAGGTTTGTATAGGTGGTACCTAAGGTAAGAGAAAACAAAAATATTGTGATATTACAACATTTATAATTATCCAGATGAGCAATGGAAGACTTTAATTGGTCATAATAAGAGAAATTTGTCAGGGAAAGAAACCATTTTCTTCAGTTTGCTTTTCTATTCAGATGTAGGCCTACGTTCTCTCCCCCCTGAAACCCCCTTCAACAAGGAACTTGCCTTTAGAAGCTTGGCTCTGAGCTTCTCAAATGGGTGTTGGATTTCCAGAAAGAAGAACTCGCCCCATGTGTTACACATTAGGAGGCAGCTGGAGAACAATTCACAGCCCTGCACAAATGTTATTAGTTGTACACCGATCTGTCAGGAACGTGTTTATTTAACTCACCCAGAAAAATGCTGTGATTGCAGCAGGCAGAGGGATAGGCTCCTATTACCATTCCTGAGGCGAAGTGGCACAGTGACAACCGGAGTTTCCAACATGGCCCCCTACGTATATTGAGAGAGATTTGTGAAAAGAGTACTTTAGCACTGATCAATTTCCAGATGACACGATTTGTTAATGAGGCTTACTTCAATTTGCGCAAGGTAATCAAACTTTGCCTTATCACTAATACTGTCTGGCGGCAGAGTGTTGTTTCAGGCATGTTGTTCCCAAGCTGCTTTTTTGTCAACATTCTGCAGCAAACAAAGTTGAAGCTAGATGTCAGATAAGTGATAGTGGTGCTTGAAAAAATGTTTTTCCAAGTAAATGGGCTGAGTAAATTGGTTATCTTTCTTCATCATTTCCGCTTGTCAGAAAGAAATGCAGGAGACAAAGAGCAGAGATCTTTAGCATTGCTGAGAAGCATAGGGCTCCATTTTGTTCTAGAACCATCAGTATGCACCAGCACGCCACAACCAGCTTGCTTTAATTAAAAGCAGAATAGGCTGTGTTTTGTCAGCTAGAGGAGAGTTATTCAAAGTCTCAGCATTGCCAAGTTGAAGGATAGGTGCAGGGAAGGGCAAAGAAACTGACATGCAGACTAAACAATGTCAGGCTGACCATAGCAGAAGATGCATCTTTAATTACAGGCTTGCAGCACTCTCTTTCCAATATTTTTTCATCAGTTTCATTGCTGTGTTCCTTCCTGGATACCCATAATAAAGTGAGTTCAGAGGAGTACATGTGTGTAAACGGTGTCTCATCTGGACTATCAGTCATGCTGTGTTATACTTTGTTATGGCTCTCCTCAGTAACAGGGATTCTGATCACTTCAATGTAATACACCTGTCTGTCACATAACGGGGTGAATTAATTTCCTGAATTCACACCAATAGGTGAATTCTCACTGTGAGGAGAATGACTTTTTTATGTAAAAAATTAGTTTGCAGAAGAAAAATATACCACTTAAAAATTTAAACCCAAAATAAAAGGTATTTTATGCATGGCAGCTTTTCCCAGTGGTCACAGATGTTTATGGTATAAAGAAATAAAATTCTGAAGGTTATTGCCTTGATTATTGTCTTTCAATCTACATGGAACGAGGACACTAAGTGATGGTAGATGATCTAAATGGGATTGTCAGATAAAGGCTTCATTTACAGTAGCACAAGGTTACTTATGTTACAAAAGGTGCACACTTAATAGTACCAAATATGCTGTTGCATTTCTGATTTAGATATATCTTAACTGATTGTTTAAGAGTGTTACACATTCATCTAATATTTTTCTCTGAAGCATCTTATTAAGTTGCTTATTATTACTTACATAGCTTGGTAGTTTTTACTGGAGCAATTTGGGATAGATACTTTGCTCAAGGGTACCAGAGCCAGTATCTGAATATGGAACCTTCCGTTACAAAGGCAGGAGCACAAACCATTATACTACCAACTGCTTGCAGTGAGTTTTCAAAGAGAAATTTCCTAGTTTATTTTTTTAATAGCATGTTCTTCATCGATTGATTTTCTAAAATTATTCTGTTGCTACATGGGGGTGCGGTGGCGCAGTGGGTTGGACCGCGGTCCTGCTGTCCGGTGGGTCTGGGGTTCGAGTCTCGCTTGGGGTGCCTTGCGATGGACTGGCGTCCTGTCCTGGGTGTGTCTCCGGCCTTACGCCCTGTGTTGCCGGGTAGGCTCCGTGACCCCGTATGGGACAAGCGGTTCTGAAAATGTGTGTGTGTATTCTGTTGCTGTTGCTATTGAAAGGCAGAAAAATGCCATCAAATGGAATAGAAACTCAAATAGTACTGTGAAAGGAGGGCAAGCCGGAATGGGCAGCTTCAGGGTCTGATTAGTGGCAGCATATTTTTAATTTACATTGCTATATCTGAGACTTTTGCGGAAACTACCCAGCAAGTAAATTTAGTTACGCTTCTCTTATCATGCTTTGTTGGCTGCATCCTTGAATTAACCAAATGCTGAAAAGCATTTTATATTTTTTATAGTTTTTTGAAGTTTACCATCAGACATGCAGTCAACATTTAAGGTGCAAAACTTCTTATTTTGTTCTCCCATGTGATCTACCACCACAACTCACCTTCCTTTCTGTACCCGACTCGGGTACCTGATTGAGGAACTTGGCACCATATAACATGTGTACTGCATAACACAGCACTTTGAATTGGCAGTTGCGGAAAACAGTTATTAACACTCATCTTAAAGTAAACTACTTTAATGCTGCTTTATTTTTATAAAAGAAAAAAAACTGGTGTCCTGTCTATGTTCATGTCCAATGATTCCAGTACAGAACACTTAGAACCTGCATTGTGTGAGCTGTTGATGGGAAGAGAAATAAATAGAGAAGTCCTTTTCAACTCATTTTAGCTTTATCTGATATTTTTAACTGAACCTAATACATGAATAAATTAAGGTTTAAGGAAGTAATATTTTTAATTTATTAAAAAATATTAATTATTAATTTATTGATCTTGATCTAGGTCGATGTAGAGTTACAAGTTAGAAAGCAACTTCCAGTCCCAATCACATTTTCATTTGTTCACTTAGCAGATGCTTTTCTCCAAAGCAACATACATCTCAGAGAAAAAGACAATGAGAAGATTACAGAAGGACATCAACAGAAGGAGTGACTTTGATGCAGAGACATGATTATAGGGTACAGTTAATTTGTTGCTTTCCACCATATGAACTAGTGTACATCACATGAGTTGCTGCATAAAGGTTCATCCATTATTGTACAATTTCTAAACTAAATTGTAACAAACATTTACATTGTACGAGTAGCTGCATCGAGGTTTATCCATAATTCACCAATGTCTAATCACAAAATTATTAAACATAAACATTTACATGTTTATCATGCTCTGGAAGAACTCTAAAAAGATCAGCGGAAAAAGGAGTTTGAAAAAGGTGATTTTTGAGTCCCTTCTTGAATACACAGTTCTGAGTGAGAGGGGGAAGTCATTCCACCATATTGGAGCCAGAACCAACAACCTTTGTGTTTTTGATTTTGGACCTTTCGTGCATGGGACCACCAAGCGGGCAAAGGTGGAGGAGCGTAGCAGTCTGGTTGGGGTGTAGCAAATCATGTTTGTAAGGTGAGGTACAAGTGTACAGCAGTTAATTTTGTTGTGGAAGTATGATAATTTTAATAAACTCTTTGTTGCAAAATATCTGCTTCCGCATCCAGTATTAAAAGAGACCACCTGCCACCATTCAAAGTCTATTAGAACAGGAAAGGTTTTTCCTTCCAGGGTAATGTAGTCATTAAAACACTACATTTAAACTGAAAATAGCTAGATTGACACCAAAGAGAAACAAAAACATTTTGAGTTTGTCAAAATAATTGTGTGCCTCTTTTCCCAAGCATCTGATATATGTGGCAATGTCATTGTGCAGAATAAAAGGCCTGTCACGTGAATAAAATGGTATATATCTTCAGGTCACTGACTTTTTTTTTTTTTTTTTTTGTTAAACAGGACCGCATTATATAAGCATTATACCTCATTACGAGTACGTCTCTGCCCCATCTTTTGTTTTATCTTAACATTCAGATTTCCACCCTTGTTTTATCTTTTTCTGGGAAACAAGCATCACCGAGGTACAAACTGATGGAAAGTGAGGAAGAGGAGCAGCAGGGCTCACTGGTGTATCAGGAGCTTTGCCTTCTTTGGGCTACCAAATGATGTCTCGCTGGACAAATGGGGAAGTGTACAGGATAATGGTGCAATGAAAAGTCTGTTAAGAAGGCTTCCCAGTTTTTTTTTTAAGTGTTTTCCATATTTGTTCTGTGATTTCATGCTCTGGAGCTACAGTGGTTTTGAATTGCCCTCCTCTAGAGAGAGAGCCTAGAGAGCTGCACTTTTGCGTCAGCAGGTAAAGCTAAAGAATAAACAGGCAATTTTTTGTGGTCAGAAAGTAAAACAAACCGATTCTTGCAAATGCAAATGAATTTCTTGTCTGAAATGTTTTTTTTTTGTGCTAAAAAACAAATGCAGCAGATTCTAACAGTCTAAATAAATAGGAAAAACAAAATGTACATAAAGGGGAACATGTCTTTGACTCTTGTTACTTCCTAAGAAGAACAATTCCAACACCTCTTTTAGCTTCCAGCTGACATTTCCACTAATTGTATTTACTTTGTTATAAAGTGCAATTTTGTTTGCGGGAAGTCAATCTCCAAAGTCACTTTCAAGGGAACCTCTGTGGGTGGACTGGGTGACAGGAGCATGCTAGGAAACGCGAGGCTAGGTGAGAGCTCAGTGTTAAGTGCCACGGGTTTAATTGGCCCTCAGCTTCCACCGAGGAGCTGAATCGATCTTGTCAGCTCTTTGTCTTGGCGTTACCACGTCACTCCTGGCAGGGGTCTCCCTCTCAGTCCCTGCCTAACGAGGGGAGATGAGCTAAAAGGGTCATCACTCAGAAATATTAATTACCCTGAAGTTTTTCTCCTTTGAAGAGCCTGACATTTGCATGTAAATAAGTCTTCACTGGGCAATCTCACTGGTGAGTGTAAATCACGGGGAAACAGTTCCTGGTTATGGCCTCCCTTCAGCCTCAACACTGCCATGTAGCACCTTCACAAAATGTCGCTTCCAAAATATGTCTGTTTAATGACAGGGGACTGTTGGTATGCTTTTGTCTTGGTCAACAGGAGCTTGGAGACATCAGGTGTAAATTCAGGTTAATCTTCCAGACCAGCTCCCCAGTGAACGTGTATTGGCCCACTCTCCGAGCACAGCATTACCTTAGTGGCATCATTGCTGAGGTGATGGGTTGGGCTTTCATGATCAGTCCTTCTCTGATGTGATAATTCCCTCCACATGTCATACAACACTGCTCCTTCACTTCAAACTCCTTGCACTTCACCATCACAGACCACCTTGGCATCGCCTTTACAGTGCTTCAAAAACTTTTCCTACTGTAAAAGATGTTATTGTTTAGTCAACTTTTTTATTCCAAACAATAGTAATTCTATTCATTTGTACAACTTGCATTTTACAAGAGCAGTTTAGATGAAGTACAGTACTGTTCTTGACGGTACAAGAGAACACGAGTTTGAGCAGGCAACCTACAAGTTACCAGTCTGTGTCCATAACCGCCGTGCGGCTTGACATCTGTGTAGCTGCTTGTTCTGACACATGGGGTATGAAGTTCTCCATGAAATCCTAGAGAATACCAAGGTACCTCTTCAACATAGCAGATAATAATTACCCATTGTGGGCTTGTGCTTGCAATTAATTAGCGCCTTAAGCTGCTTTTGTCATACCAGTAAACAAGGCCGGATAAGTTAATGCCTCGCTCAGATCAAAGGAGTTTTTGTACTTTTTCTGATTTGTACCTGTGGGACATTTCTGAGCTTCCTAGGGAAAACGGGGACGTTCCTTTAATTACTGCATCAACAACAGGGGGACAACAAGCGCTTGACTGACACAGCCAGTTGTGAGCACGACTTAGGAGGATTAAACCTTTTTTTCTAAATAAATGAAGCTGCATGTGAAAGAAAAATCTCAAAACAGCTGATAATGTTTTGCCTTTAGAAGGAGAGAATAACATACAAATGTTAATTATTTAAAATATGAATGATTAAGTCATAGATAATTATGACAACAACAATGTTACAGTTACAATAGTTTTAATTCCAGTTTTAATTCCTGTGAAAAAGCCAAGGTCACGATACGAACTTCCTGCCATTAAGAGATCACAAAGACTACTAGAAAGAGTGCATAATATCCTTGCAGCTATTTTTGGCCTCAAATTAAAATATATGACATGTTGAAATGACTGCAATGTGCAAGAGGGGTATTCAAACTAGACACTAATGATGCTTATTAATGGCGTGAATGAAGTCTTGACAGGTCGTGTGTCATTTTCGAAGGAATGCTCCGCTGGCATAATGGCTAATGTAAGTGGGTATAATTATATATATTATACCCTGTCTTATGGAGTTTTGGCAGCACTTTGAAGGAGCCAGGCAGTTAGGATGAAAATCAAAGCAGTTTGATTGTAAGAAGAGGAAGGGGATTTGCAGAGTCGTGGAAGGTACGACTCCTGATGCCTCAGGGCCTGGCCGTAAGTGAGTCGAGAGCACCCAGCAGTGGTCAGATGGCAAAAAGCAGGATGGTCTCCACACCTCACTGGCAGAATATTTGAAGAAAATAAAAGTGGTGATGGACCTCATTAGCACAAGCTCATTGCAGGCAGAGAATCTCCCCATCCTGCATTTAGCCCCAACTAGAGTACATGACAGGAACAGCTGTTGTGTTTTCTATACATTTTTTTCTTTGTTTGGAAAAAATTTGCACTAATTGGAGGCCCAAAGGTACAGATCTTTATTAATAGATCTTTATTAATCATTAAGCCTCTTAGTCCTCATAGCAGATCTGTTAAGCTGAAGCACATTTTTCATTTTTTTTATTTACGCATTTCCATTTTACTGGAGAGCATAAGGCCCGGTAACCATCAAAGGTTTTACATGGGAAAAAAAAAAAAAAGAAAAAAAGAAACTTAGGCTCACTGGGAATTAACAAAGCACTTAGTAATTAAATCTAAATTGACATTCTAGTAATTAGCCCCTTAATTACAAGGAATAACACAATTAGCCACAGACTCTTTTGCTAATTGTTAATTAGCACAAGCAAAGTTATTGTGTGTGTGGCAGACAGAAGCGTGTAACTGAGCAAATGCTAATCTCTTATTCAACACAGATTTTTACTTCATTCGATCACAGCCTTGCAGGCCATCCCCATAGTCCCACCCACACACGCATAACCCTGGCCCTCCAGAACGTCTCCGTCATATGTGGAGAAAAAAGTACAATGATTCATTAATTTGTTAGGTTGATGTACTGGAATGTAGTTTGTTAACAATGATGAGAAGGACAAGTGAAAAATGAATGTTCAAAAAGACCAATAAGCAATTTCATTTCAAAAGTCTCTATAACCAAAATACTATATTCACATTTATTAATTTAGCTGACATTTTTCTCCAAAGCAACTAACAATGTAGAGGTTTTTACAGTTTTTTACTAATTTATACAGCTGGGTAATTTTTTACCCTCCAACCTGAGGTGGGGATTGAACAGAGCAGCAGTGGTTAGAGCAGCAGCTCTAACCACTACGTTACCATCTGTATAACCTGTAATCTACACTTTATTATTAGATAAGTTAATAATAAGTTAGGCATGTACTCAGATATTTAGATATTCTAATTAGTGGAGATTTTTTTCTTTTTTTACAAAATATAGCTGTACACTTGATTTGAGATATCTCACTTCTGAGGTGACACATGCCTCACAAAAGCATTTGACCCAATAAGTTTTTCCTCTCTTTTTCAAATCCTGGCTTTGTTACATTCTTCTTCAGCAACATGATCCTGTTTACATTTGTGGGCTAAGGAGACATTTGGCATGTAATGAGTTCCTTCACCTCGGGTTAGAAATTAACGAATAGCTTTAGGGTGCCCTTCTCTTTCAATGTCCGATTAAGTGTTTGGGAAAGGGGGAGACATTTTAGCCTGAGTGGTAAAAACTTGCCTCCTTTTGGAAAGGTTGAACTACAATGACATGCTGGGCTTCAACAGGCTTTACCCTGGGGCAGCCAAAGTCGAGTGGCTGATTTCCTGCACTTAACTTAGAGTGAGAAGCAGGGACCTCAGCCTAATCCCTGAGACAGTAAGTAAGAATATGACCTCTGCTCCTGTCAATAACTCACACACAGAGTCAGGAAAGATGACATGGTTGCAATTAATCCATATTTTGCACCAGACAGCAACCTCCCTAAACCAAGCAACACAGTGACCTTGACTTTGGTCACTGGGAAGAAAGAGCACAAACTTGCCCACCTGAGGACAAGCCTTGGTGTGGTTGTGCATTCAGTACTGGTGATATTCCCCCCCCCCTTACCCAATTTGGCGTCCTTCATTCACGCCTGCAGAGTCTGCAGATAAGGCCACGTACCTAGTGGCAGATTATGGTATCAGAAAAGCCAAATATTTGTCTGTGGGATGAGCCTGGGGAATGCAGCGGAACATGAAATTACACTAGGAGAAATGGGGGCATGAGCAAGGCAACGTGCAATCTGGCCCATGTTGAATGTGTACCGCTCGACCTCATGGCACTTTGTCGACTTTGCGCGGCCCACTGAGCGTTTGTTCAGGTCTGTGATGCAGGTTGGACACAGGGTGGGTGAGCGGGGCCGGAGCGGCACCAGAAATGGAGCCTGAACATAGCATAGTGCGCCTGTCTCCCACTGCTTAGCCCCTACCGTGTGTTTAATTGGATCCTTATTCCAATTCCCCCTATCCGGGAATGATGAATTTGTATGTGTGAGAAAACCATTAATCATTCCTATTCACAGTCCAGTCAGAAAAAAAATAATAACTTCTGAGAAACTGGACTGGTGTTTTAATGAATATTCATGTGTCTTGGAAATTTGGGGGTCGGCACTAATCAGGCAAGTAATTTGTATTTGCTGTGTTTTCACACAGGAGTTTGGTGTTTGGGTTTTTATTGCAAAGTATAGGTTTATGTATTCATATATTTTTGCCCATTCAGTGGCAGTGTGAGGTTTTGAGGAGAAAATGGGAGCCATATATCCTTTTCAAATAGGTGATATGTTTGGGAGAACTCTGATATGGACCGAGGAGTAAAGGATGACTCTTTGAATTAGTGATGCCTTGGCACTGCACTAGGGTGTTACCCTTCACCTCCTGACAGGGGACAAACCTTCCCTTTCATTCCTGTCTGGCTGTCTTAGGGAACTGTCAATAGTTGGCTCTGGTTGGAATATAGATGTATGTAACATTTCAAGCACTGTCTTACATCTTATGCAGAGTTCTCAAGCCTTCTCCTCAAAGATTTCATCCAAAGAGAAGAAACACAAAATGCTGCACCTTTATCCTAATGTACAAAAAATACAGTATGTACCTTTGACTAGTATGCCACTCTCTGCATTTTGGAGATCCTCAGCCTTAGTACATGCCTCATGTTGAATAAAAGAGGAAAAAAAACAGTGGAGCCACAAAATATGTTTTAGATATGAAACAGAAGCAGCAGCAGCGGTGGCGGTGACAGCACCGCTAACAGGTGAGTGTGCATGGCCACATCTGAAAGCATCTGAAGAAAAACAAAGAGTTAGGAGCTGCTTCTCACAAACAACAGCTAAATGCCCACCCATTTATACATTCTCCAAACAGAACACAAGACCTGCCTTGCGAAACATCTCTTTTTTTATATCCTCTAATGAAAAGATTATCTTAGAACCAAGCTGAGAAAACAGGCTGCTAATTTGACTGCGGCCCTACTTTAAAGAGAATGTTGTAAATGTGTTTCCCCCAAAAGGCTTTTCAAACTCTTTTTGAAATCGTGCCCACCTGGCATCACTTAGTTACTTAATTAATAATTAATCAATACATTTCAAATGATTAAAATTCATAGAGAGAAAAAGTTTTCTTTTTTTTAAATAATGTCCAAAACCCCAAGGGAGGTAGTCAGTTTGAAGCAGTCCCTAGATCTCACTAAAATAATTAATTGCACCTGAATGTTTAGCAAGGTCAGAGAATGGTGCCACACTGCCTGAGGACTGCTGGTGTTTATAACCATGCTCGATAGCGCTAAACCAACATTTCATGTGGAAATGAATTCAGGAGCCAGGGCTGGAGGCATCCTCCCAGCCTCCTCCAAATGCACCTCCCCACACACCCACACAGCTACATACACTCACACCCGCAACCCCCCGCTCCTATCGCACACTGCTTTCACTTGACTTTGATCATTTCCTCTGGAGGAAACCTGTTGTGTCACATGCGAGGGCTGGGAACAGGAGGGGAGCAAAGTCTGGCGACTGACTTTCAAAGGCCTCAAAATTCCTTGGATGGGAGATGATGGGAATGGGAAACTGGCTGTTTTGGATACACTGGAGCGTGAGGTATGTTTTTTCTGCCGACATTTGTCCCTGCCATTTCTACAAGGTAGGCTGGGTGGCATCGTCCAGCTGCTCAAGCAATAGACAGGCTGCTCTTGAACATCTGTGGGGCACACATGCTGAAGGACCACCATCTGTTTGTCCTGTACTCCATTTCCATTACTTCCCTCTTGCGTTTGATATAGGCACAGATGCAAGAAAGCTACAAGGATGAAGCTCCTGATCCATGCGGCAAAGGGGCTGTACTATGTCCTTCTGGTCAGGGTTACGGCCAAGATTAGAAGCATCATGTTGCTCACAGCTGCTATTTCACAAGGGAAGGGCAGACTCTGCAGTTGGGCTTCTGTTCATGAAAGGTGCAGTCAGTGGATATTTATCCCAGCTGCTGTCTATCCCACCAGTCCAGGACATTCCTGAGAGGGGGATGGTGGTCTTGTGTTGCAGTGGCTGACATTCATTGTGCACCCATGGGGATTTTTGATTGACAAGGGCACTGGTGCACCTCAGTTCAGACGCAAAGGCCAGAAAAAAACGAGGGCATGCACACCAAAGAACAAGGGAGCTGGGGGCAATCATATGCACTGCATCGCCCGAAACCGGAAATGCAAGTTCATACAAAGAGAAGACATGCATGGCGCTGTCGACGTATGTCTCAGGGAGACCGCGGTGAAAACACGCGTCCAGCATTTTTCTAGTGTTTGGGTAACACTGCCTTTCTACAGTGATGCAGCCAAAACAAATTCTGGATTGGGTGTCACATGCTGTCAGCAATGACAAGACACACATGCTTAAACACAGCTAGGTCAATGGCTTCTGTTTAGCTCCCATTGATTCTAGTGCGTCATCAGCCTCGTGAGCTTCTATGCATGATTTCAATGTTAGTTGAAACTGGGACATGGAGGGAAATATTTACAGTACAATATATCCATTCAACTTTCTTTGACATTTAAAGAAGAAAAAAGTTCTGACTGACTGAAAAGAAACGCCTCCATGCAGCCACTGAATTGAAGGAGTATCTGACAACATGGCAGCTTCAATTAAGCCCCTAAATAAAGAAGCATTCTACTGCCAAGGAGGGTAACCACACTGTCATGTCAGTTTTCATAAGTTCATACATTATATATAAATATATGCTACACCCCAGGTTCAAAGGTATAAAACCCATGAGATTTGAAGAGTCTTTTAAAGATATGTGCTCACTTAATCACTCAAGAAAAGCCCCCCTTGAGCTAGTCTAATATTATAATTAATTAATTCAGCAAAAAAGGGTATTAAATTTCCACCCTCTAAGGATATTATCTGAATTCATTGACCTTTTTGAAAATCGCCCTCTAATTGTAACCAGGTTCCATTGCATTTACAGACTAACACATTTTTTTCCACTTTAATAATAACATTGTGGATTGTCTCGTTCCGAGCCCTCGGTAGTGTTTAAATCTTCCTGCCATAAAACGATCCCTGCCTTTATCTCTCCCTCTTGCAAGTGCGTCAGGGAAAAGAAACTTTTCTTATTACCAGTGAAAGCAAAAATAGCAACCAGTTCTAAGTCAGCGAACACCTCTTAGGTAGATCCAGTCCCCAGTGCTCCTGTTGTGCAGAAGCTCCTGCAGAAATTCACAGGGTTTGGGCCCCACCCCCATGGATTTCGGGGGGTTCAAGCAGGATTGGCACCATGGCAGTTTTGCACAGATTACCAAATAAGAGCAAGACTTGATACCTCCCAAGTCCAGATAGTGCTTGCAGTCCTCTCAAGCTCAGTTGTTAGCTGGAGGAACAACAGGTGGACCGTAATTGTGACAGAAAGGCACCATGTGCTCACGGTGCAATAAAAGCATCCTTTAAAAGTTAACAAGATCTTTATCCAAGAGTGAACTTAGCAACAACTATACACCACCCGAAACCACATCTTAACAGATAAACATTAAAAGATAATAACTGGATTCTCCAGAATCTGTTGGTGTTGCTGCAATATAGCAAATATTTTACTTGCTTGTGTTAATCTTTCCAACGACACAGTAATAAAAAAACATTTTAAAAGCAGACTATTGAGTGGTGCTGAATAATGTGTATAGAAACACTGAACCATGTTCTAACGGTATAATGATTTTAGAAGTGCACAATATTCTCATAAAACACAATGTAATCTCTTTCTGCCATTTATCTAGTGTGATAAATTGGATAAGAAATAATACAGTTGGTAGAAGAGGCCTTAGTTTCTGCTGCTTGTGGTGGATATTTAGAAACTGGTTTAGTTACAAAAGCTGTGATAAAATAAGTATGTGTCGCAAGGAACAGTCTGGAAGGTGCATTGTGTCTAAAGGGGAAGAAGAATATGCCTTCAGTTATGCTCAAAATGTTGTTAATTATCAGATCTGGGGTTATGCAGTTCCATCCATAAGTTCTGCTGTTCATACCTTTTTGCTCCGTACTGTTGTATGTGTGAACCTATGACTCCTTACATGTGTGTACGTGCATGTTTGTTCACTAGGGCTCCATTTTGAGCATGCAGCACGGAGGATATGGATTTAGATTTGTACCCAGAAGGCTGCTGGTTTATACCCCAGGAGAGCCCTTGCAGTTGTATTCATGAGTAATACTTCTGAGCCAGGGAAATGCTTCAGTAAAATATCCAGCTGTATAAATTCATAAAAAAGAATCTGGTTTAGGCATAGCAATGAAATAATAAGTACTATCTCACTTATTATAAAGTATGTATTTTCATTAGCTACTGCTACACTGGCAGGCTTGCGTATTAGATGGCCTGTCTGCACCTACAGTAGTCAGAAGCACTAAGTCCCACTCAACTATCCTGTCTTCCATCCACAGGTCCAGGCAGCCCAATCCAGGTCAAAGGCCAGATGCAGGATGCTCTGGTGCCAAACCACAACAAGACAAGCCTGGTTTGTGAGCGACATCCACTGAAAAAGGGTAGTAATTCAATATTCATCCATTGATTTGTTCCACAAATTATGAGAATCTTTCAATAAACCAAATGCAATTGAAAGTGTTCATGAGGAAGTTGGCTTGAGGAGGGTTTTATGGCCATTGCCGCATCTTCCCTGGCTGAAGCAGGTTACCCCCCATTACACAGCACATCTCCAATCTGTAGAATGCTGGCTGTCTCCTGGCATCAGGCCAGAGGTTTCTAGACTAGCAGCGGTACTTTAAGGCAGGAGACTTCTTAAAGACAAGGTTCCAGGTTACTTCTCCTGGTGCTATGCTGTATCGAGCTACAGATAGAACATCCATACCAGGTAAACCTTCTGCATGTTGCCTCTCAATAAACACAGACTGATTTTCAGTTTGAAACAACCCCCTGCCCTGGATAGAGATGTTCTTAATTCTTTAGACATAGCCACCAACAAAGTATTTAACCCCCCCACCCTCTCAGAGATATTGGCAGAGGAGGCGTTGTGTAATGATTCCTCCATTCTCAACATGGTCCTCAGGGTCAAGCACCAATTGAATAAATATGAGAGCCCCTTTCATAAAAGCTGCAGGTCAGATGCCTTGTGTTTCTACTGGATCCTGATGTGTACTGGCTTTAGGCTTCGGGGGAAACTCATTGACCCATTTTTTTCAGATTTTAAACTACCTTTACTGTGATTTGTGGCTCATTGGTGTTTTAAGTGCTGAATGCCATTTGCTGTGGTGACCTTTACCATTGTGGAAAAGGCCAGCAGCCACAGAACTTGAGTCACACAAACAAGAAAAACCCACAAAGGTTTAAACTGTCAGCAGACTTGAAGATGGAACATCGCTGAAATTATGCTAAATGGAAGATGTCGTTGAAAGAAACTTGTGTGTTTGTTTTAAATGATTCTTAGTGTCCTTTCAGTAAAAGCACTGTTTCATAAAATGAAGAAACCTGGAGTATTTTGGTTGTGTTGAACTAACACTGGCAAGGTAACAGCAAAGGTTTCCTTAACAACAGCACAAGTGGCCTGTGTGTCGCTCAGGAGAAGACCAGGAGGAAGTGTTTCTGTGGACCGCTGCCTCCCCCTGTTGGGCTGTCAAGGTGTGCGAGTGTGCACGCACACACACTAGCACACACGTACACACACTCACACTGGGTACGCATAGGCACAGCAGCCGCTGCTGTAACTGCACTCCAGGGAGGGGCCCTCACTTAACCAGCCTTCAGCAGCGGCAGGTCAGAAGGAATGTGTCCCTAATCTCACTCTGTTTCAGTTTATTTGTGTTGGGGGGTTGGGCCTGGGCAGGACACAATGTGAGTAGAGCCTGAAAAAACACATCTGAAGGCCACTGGCAGCAGGGCCCCTGTGTGACAGGCAACACTAAGTGTTGGCTGAAGACCACACTAAGCACCCCTACTTGCACACCCTTTGCCTTTCAGATAAGCCACAGTGTGTTTGTGGAGAGGTTGCAGATGCAAGGCTGAAAAGAGATAAGTAAATGGGGCAGCAGGGTTTCACCCTTTAAGTGGTCATGGTCTCTCCAGCAACTTTCCTTACCATTGCCATGCCATTCTCCTGTGCATATGGGTTGACATCTGTGTTGGAGGAGCTAGGCTTCCTCCATTTTTAATATTTTTATTTTCCCACTGAGCCAGAGTGACCAATCTAAGGTGTAGCCTGAAAACCTTGCTGAAATCCCCAAAGGCTCCATGTCAGAGCGATGGCGTAGAGATTGGGTCCGTTGGGGACACTTCAGCGAGAAAGTGGCAGGTCATTGTTCACCCCGCAACCCAGCGGCCACCGCTGTCAATGCAATGCAGAAACGTGCTGATTCCAGGTTACTGTATTCATTACAGAGATGGGTTTTAATCTTCAAGGTCATCCTCAGTTTTGCGTGACCTTCAGGCTAATCCTTAATAACACGAAAGTGCAGTATTAAAAGCGTCACTCTACACTTCGGCCCACTCTTTTATTCTCTCCCTCTTCCCATTAATTGCTCATGAGTTGATTTGATCTCCCCATTTTGTGAGTTGTAAATTGGCCTCTTATTTCACCATTTTCATCCCTGTTACTTAATTAGGCTTATAAAAAATCTCCAGAGCCTCAGACAGGTCGCAGGCCGCATCCTGGGAATAAATTTTGATCTATGCCCGATAAAGAGCCAAGTGCATCCTGAGATTGAACAATGTCACCCCCCCATTCAATTCTCCAGACATGAAAAGGCAAGCCACCTCTCACAATGTTAATGCAGGGGAAATTATTCATAATGCAAGCAGCCGCTCACGCCCTTGCCAGTCTGGGACCCTTTTTAAGACTGCAGGTTTAGAAAAGTCAGGTAAAAGTATTAAATATGCAGGGAGAAGTTGGTTAAGTCAGCGCAATGTGCTGGAAACTAGAGGAGGCCCAGGTGTACACCTGAGACGATTGCTCATAGAACAGATTCAACTCCCCCGAAAGGTGTGTGGCTCTCTGACCCAGTGAACTACATTCTACTTGTTTTAAACTTCATTCTTCCGTTTGCAAAGACCCTAAAGCAAGGGAGCAATGAGGGCCTTAATACCCATGAAACCAAGCACGTCGTTGGCCAAAGCATTTTCAGGATATCGATCACACTAATGAAGAAGGGACTATAAAACACAGCTGACCTTCACTTCTGAGATCCAGTCAAAGTTTTTGGGTTTTGGGAATATTTCAAATGATGTCCTGGTGAAAATATGGGCCTATGAAGCAAGACAGGATCATAAAACGCCAGAAATAAATCAACAGTTAATGGCTGGGGAAGGATCAATATGTAATATCAAAAGTTCTGAGAGATGATAATATGCATAGGGCTGCAAGAACTTCACAATGTCACTCATTGTTCATAAAAGATTCTTTTATGACAGCAATTGAAAAAGGAATGAATTTGCTAAAGCTCTGTCAGGTTTTTTCAGCCATTCTATGTCTGACTCCCCCCCCCCCCCCCCCCCACATTAATTCTGATTTTAGGGTAAGGGAGGTTGGCAGACCACTATTTCTGCTTCCAGGAGCAAAATTTCCTTACTCAGCCATCTTTGTCTTCTTCCCAGTTGACTTCACAAACAGGGGTCAGGGAAAGCAGGTCCTGGTGATGCATGGCATGGGGGACAAGGATGGGTGGGAACAAGAATGAATGAGACTGAAAGAAGGGAAAAGAGAAAAGGCAGAGACAGAAAGGATAGAGGGTCATTATGTATCAGATGCCTTGGGATCTGGTGAGCGAAGGAGCCAGGAATGCACAGAAAAACACGTTTATTTGACATAATCTAATACTGCATGCACTTTGTGCCATGAATAACAGCACTGTTACTTGTTGTTTGAGGCAGTAAAATGATCCATCAAATTCTTTACTCAGTATTTTGAGAAAGAAATCCCACAGCCACCCCCACCACCCACCGCTAGAAGACTCGCACTCCGAAAATCCATCTGGCATGGAAGGTGTTTGCTTCAGCCATCGTTCAGGTCCACCGGCACCCAAAAGAAGCAAATTTATGGTCTGCTTGGCCCCTTACTAGTGCTCAAAATCCAGAGACCCTCAGCGTAACACTACCTCTGTTTCTTTTTAATTTATGTTTTCATATTTGATCCACTGCCCCAATGGTACCCCCTCCCTTTTTTCATGCAGGAAACCACCCGGCAGCACATGCTGAGACGGGCTGTTCCAGTGCTGTCGGGGGGTGGGGGGCTTTGGCAGGCTTCTTATGCAGAAGCTCTAACACCCCTGCACTTCACATCTACAGGGATTTATTAGATATGGGAGACTATTAGCATCATAAAGAACAAATGGGGAACAGCCCACTGCCAGCTGGGAGGCTTAAAGATGCTGGGATGTGCGAATCAGGGTAATCTGACAGCCTTGATCAGCGTGCAAAAGCATATCCGTCTCCATGCTCTGGAGATGGGTATCTGTTCATTGTGCCGCTGTGTCCGATGACATGGCGGGGGGAGCTGCATGACAACAGCTGCATGAAAAAGCTGACCACTCGGCTACTCCCACATCCGTCATCAAAAGTTGCAAGCATCCACCGGAGGATCCAACTCAGCTGCGGTGGAGACTGCACTGGTGATCACCTTTACCTCGAAACTTTGTGCACTGATGCCACAGCATGCTAGTGGCAGTATTGACCGTTCAATGTCTGACAGGTTGTTGGAAGACGAGGTAATAACAGCATAGGAGTATTGCCTGTGAACATAACTGATCATGCTGTGAACCCAAACTCACTTGCTGTGGGAAGCTTGCATTCCCCATGAATATAGCAGATGTTCACTCCAGCAGCAGGTGAAATAAATAAAGTGGCTTGTTTATGTTGGCCGGAAGAGTTCAGCATAATGTGAGGAGCTGCAGAAGTCACAGCATTGATGGACATGGGGATGAAACCGATTCATTTCAAAGAAGGGGCCCCAGTGTTGCACCCTTGGGAAAAATACTTAACCTGAATTGCTTTGGTTAATGCCTGTATTTTAAACTCTGCAAGCTGGTTTGGAAACCTGATTCTATTAAGCACTATAAAATGATTTAAAATACCAGTACTGAGAGAATTTCAGTGGAGCAAGGAACTTAACATTTTAATTAATTTCAACAGCATCAAGTAATTGGTCAGTCGCATCAACCCCAGAAAAGGGGACAAATTCTAAGTACCTTACTGTGAGGGAGACTAGATATTGGTGCCTGAACTCGTAGGAGAAACAGAAACCACTCTTGATCGTATTCCTTCAGAGAGATGAGCCAGGAAGAGAGTCACATTATGTCTTAGTTAGACCTTGTTATTCTTTAATAAATGTCGCTGTCAGTCTGAATGTTTATTTTCAGCACACAGTCTGTGTGTACAGCAAGGCTATGTAGACATATAATAGACACCCACATACCATGTCTGGGACCACCAATCGTGGATATGTTCCTGTAATCTCTCATTCCCCTTCTTACTTTCCCCTGCATTCTGTATTTGATTAACTTTCATTAAGCAATGAAAATCTTTAACTATACACTTGCTTCGAGTGAGGTGCTCAGTTTGATTCTGTAATGACTGTACTCTAATTAGCCTATTTTAAGCTCCTCTTTATCTGGAATAAACTGCCCTAATAAAATGGTATTTAAAAATAGGTTAATTGCATTGCCGTGCTATTTCTGTAATTGTTTTTTAAAGAAATAAATTAGACAAGCTCTCTTCTGAGATGTGGCTGGAAAGTGGGATAGGGCTTTGAGACAGCTCTCCGGCGTCCCCTGGTGGCCATCGCTGGGAACACAGCTGTCACTTCACTTCTCCATTACGCACCGAGTACATGGGCACTTGGAAGAGCCAATCGCAATTCGCTGTAGAAAAATAAAAAAGCACCACCTCTGATGGATGATGATGTTGACACGTGATGTGAAATCAAAAAAAGAAAAAGATTCTCGTACGTAGCATTCATGTATTCTTTTGTTGTAAAACGATTAACTTGGCAAGGTCATTCCTACGTAGACAGGGTTTTGAACCAGTGTGGACTGATGCACCAGGTTCTCCCTTTGATCTGTCCCTTTCACATCACTGTGCTCACAGTGAAATCAGCTGTAACTCTACTTGAATGATAACCACGCACAAGTACCGCTTCCTCCCAGTCAGCTCTCTACTGGATCCAGTGAGGCTGGAGGATAATGGAGGAGGGGGAAAAAAATTTTAAAATTACATAAAAAATGCACATGGCATCAGTGGCTTTTTGAAAACATTGGGATTAGGACCATGGAGTAAGGAGCTCGTGAGATGAAGACATAATAAATGGAAAGTAGTGTATTGCCTCAAAAATAAGTTCAGGTAATTACAAATGTACTTCTCACTCCCACTCAGGATCTTTCCCCTTTCTGGGATCTGACATCTCTAAAGCCTTATGCGCGTCACCCTAACACACACACACACACACACACACACACACACACACACACACACACACACACACACACACACACGATATTTCTACACCCCATCTGCCCAAATGGAGAGACAACTGCAGCTCTTCATTCATTCTGAAGAACTGAAACAAGACTAGAATAGGAATATGAATCACCTAACAGTGTATGTGGATAAATAACTGTAAGCTGTAAACTAAACAAATAATCATGAACGTAAACCTAAACATGAGTAATATCTAACTCACTTTTCTCCAAATATTTCTCAGGTCAAAGGGACCAGGAACAAAAAATGAACTTCCAGGTGCTACCCCATCTCCTGTTACATCTGTCTGGAAGCAGTAAGACCTCTTAAGAAAAAATTAAAAGTTTCAGAACCCTGTTCTCTGTATTTGCAGTCTGCTTCCTATCTGACTCCCATCACTTTCTGGCCTGTTCCTCCTGTTTGTCATTAATATGCCGTCCATTTCCTGTTTCCAGGTTGTTTCCTGCCAATTGGCCATTACTTCCTTCTCAGTTATGAATTCTGGCAGTTTAGTTTCCAATCAGATTCCTGTTTGTTTCTTCTCTTTTCCCCGTATGTTTCCTATTAGTCAATTTGCTATCAGTTTTTCGAGTTTCGTGTTTTCAGTCCTTTTCCTCTTTGTTTCTATTCTGCATCCAGTCAATTTGACATCACTTTCTTGTGTTTCCCATTTCCAATCTTTTTCCTCTCTGTTTCTATTTTTTTTTTTCCAATTTGCAATCAGTTTCTTGTGTTTCCAGTCCTTTTCCTCTTTGTTTCTACTGTTTCCAGTCAGTTTGCCATCAGTTTCTGATGTTAACGGTTTGTTTCCACTCTTTTTCCTTTTTGTTTCTACTGTGTTCCCAGTTAGTTTGCCATCAGTTTCTCGTGTTTCCTGTATGTTTCCAGTCCTTTACCTCTTTTCCTCTACTCTGTTTCTACTCAATTTGTCATCAGCTTCTTGTGTTTCCTGTTTCTAGTCCTTTTCCTCTACTTTGTTTCTATTCAATTTGTCATCAGTTTCTTGTGTTTCCTGTCTGTTACCAATCTTTTTCCTTTGTTTCTACTGTTTCTAGTCAATTTTCGATCATTTTCTTGTATTTCCTTTCTTTTTCCAGTCCTTTTTATATTTGTTTCTACTTTGTTCCCAGACAATTTGTCATCAATTTCTTTTATTTGTTTTTTTCCACTCCTTTTTGTATTTGTTTCTACTATTTCTAGTCAATTTGCCATCAGTTCCTCGTGTTTCCTGTTGCCAGTTCTTTTCTTGTTTGCTTCTACTCTACTTCCAGTCAATCTGGCATCAGTTTCTTGGATTTCCTGTTTGCAGTCCTTTTCCTATTTGTTTCTCCTCTGTTTCCAGTCAATTTGCCATCAGTTTCCCCCAAGAAATGGAAATCAGACCCGAGACATTAGAGGCAGTGGAGCTTTGCTGGATTAATAGACACTGTGAAACAAGAAACTGGACACATGTGGTCCTGCTACACCATATGTGGACAATGGCGCAAACGTCTGGTGTCCACAATGTGCTTTCTTGGTAAACGTGTATGCATTCGTTTTGTTTAATAATTTAAAAATGAACAAAAAACAAAAACCATTTGTTTAATAATTGAAAAAAGCCTTAGATGCACGTAGCAATGTGATGTACCCTAGGGGTTGCACAGACTAGTCACACACACTGTCTGAAACCGCTTGTCCTGAGCGGGATCACAGCAAGCCGGAGCCTAACCCAGCACCACAAGGCACAAGGCTGGAGGGGGAGAGTACACACCCTTGACTGGATGCCAGTCTGTCACAAGGCACCCCAAGCAGGACTCAAACCCTAGACCCACCAGAAAGCAGCCCCTGGCCAAACCTGCTGCACCACTGCACCACCCACAGACTAGTTGATTAGCCAATTTGTCAACTTTACTGCTCTGCGATGACGCTTTAAGCTTGATGTTGACTAGTTGCTGATCGCGTGATTATGACACTAACAACATGGACATCTCCAAGAAGACAACAGAACAGGTGAGGAGCCTGGTGGGTCACTGCAGCAAACCAGCAGTGGTTCATCAAGTGTGTGGAAATACTTCACTAAAGATGAAGCCTGTGCTACTGTCACTTGCAAAGTATGCAAGTCCATCCCGAAGTACAACAAACGTACAAGTGCAATGCATACAAAATGCGAATTACAATGCCTTCATTTGTTTTTTGTTTTAAAAATGAAAATAAAATTATAAATCTGCTAGCAGAAAAATTAGAAAAATGGCTTTTTGTTGTTTCTGAGCACACACTAAAAAAGAAGTCACTTGGTTATTAATTTTCGCTTTTCATTTAGTCATACAAAGTGTAGAAAACAAAATCTCACAATACCAAGTATTATGAATGCCCTAAAGTGCACAATATTTCAGATCTAACAAGTAGCCTCACCTGAAATGGATGGCACAGTGGCACAGTGAGTAGTGCTGCTATCTTACAGTGCCTGGGTGGTGCAAGAGGACATGGTTTTGATCCCTGCTCAGTCTGTGGGGAGTCTGTATGTTCTCCCTGTGCCTGCATGGCTTTCCTTTGGGTGCTCTGGTTTCCTCCCACAGTCCAAAGACATGCTGTTCAGGTTCACTCATAGTGTGTGTTCCACTAATGTATGTATGAGTGACTAATTGTAAGTAGTGTATCTAGCAGTGTAAATCACCTTGGTGAATAAAGTGTGTGGGCTGATAACACTACACAGAGTTCATTCGAAGTTGCTTTAAAGAGAAATGCCTGCTAAATAAACAAATAGGAACTTCATGGTACTTTTAACACCTGCGCTCAATTAGTAATACAATTCTTAAGAAATAGCACCTGAAAAATCCTGCCGATTTTGTCAGTAGACATGTCATCCTCCCTTACTGTCACTTGCTGCTTTTGAAAAGCACCTAGTGATCCATATTAACTACTGAATAACTCGGAGTGAAGCCATCATGTTTGATGAAGCCACTGATGGATTATGCGCGGTTTCAATTACTTTGCATGGGGGTTGTTCAAGAATACCACAAGACCAAATAACTCAAAGTCAAAAAATAAGACGGCAATAAACTATAAATGAGGCATATTTTATATATTTTACATTTTGAGCAAAAATGGCTTCTAAACATAGTGAATTAATAATTTGTTTTTCATTTTTAAAACAAAAACAAAAAAATTAAAAAAACGACGTTTTTTGAAACCGGCTACGATGTCCCATGTTGTCAGCCAGATATGTTATGCATCAGTTTGAGAATAGATTGTCAGTTGTTGCAAAGCATTCCCTTTTCCTGTGTTTTTAATCATGACGTCATCAGCGACTAGTCGACGTCGACTCGACTTTTATCACATTGTCGATTTGAAAAAACCTGAAGTCGTGCAACCCCTAATGTACACTGGTCCTGGTTTATACAGTGAAATGAGACAAGCGGACTGTACTCGTGTCTGCATCCAAATCTCTTCATCATGTGATGTACTTTTTGTTTTGTTCAGATGTGCGTCGCTTTGGAGAAAAGCCTCTGACTGATAAATTAATAAATGTGTTTCTTTTTTTTTACTTTTCCTCTTTTTTATCTGCCATTACTTGAATCATAAGCGATATTCCATCACCACTGCGATAGGCTGGACTGCTGCACTGCATTTTAAATTAAATACATATATTTAAGAAAAATGTAATGGGAATATTACATTTTGGGAATATAGGGGGCACGGTGGTGCAGCGGGTTGGACCGGGTCCTGCTCTCTGGTGGGTCTGGGGTTTGAGTCCCGCTTGGGGTGCCTTGGGATGGACTGGCGTCCCGTCCTGGGTGTGTCCTCTCCCCCTCCAGCCTTATGCCCTGTGTTGCCGGGTAGGCTCCGGCTCCCCGCGACCCCGTATGGGATGAGCGGTTCAGAAAATGTGTGTATAATGGGAATATTATTTTGTACCACCATGTGAATTGTGCTTAAAAATCACACAACTAAAATATACTAATTTCAAAAAGTTGCAGTTACATATAGTTTTATGAGGCTCTTTCTCCACGGTTTTGTCTCAGTTTGAATTAATCATGTCCATGATGATGACGATATTGAGAGTGAAAATATATGTGAGAATATTGCACACGCGCACACAGATCATTAGTCACCACTATATATGCATTGATATTGTCCATAACGATCAGTGTTAACGTTTATTGTCTACTTATTACTGTGGTATTTATTCTCCATTTATTGCCCACAGCGTAGCAGTAGTGTATTCCACTGCGTGCACTACACCCGGCAAAACTGCGCGAGCCCCACTCCCAGTTTACCTGACTATGAGCGCCCCCTGGTGGCTCCTCCATATATACACAACGTACCCGCACGTGGCCGAGTAGCTCAAGTAACCAAATGTGATCAAACTACACGTGAATGTTGAGTGCTGATTGTAGGTGGCATCGTCTCCCATCGTAATGCCAAAGGCTTTTCACGATTAATACAGCATTCTTTCCCAGTGTCCTGTGCATAGAGTGATCTTACTTATTCACATAAGTCTTGGCCAGGAGCAACAGCACTCAAGAAATGAAACCTTGAGGTGGGTTTTTTGGGAAAAACTTTTATGTGCGAAGCAAACGGCACTGACAGGTTCTCAGCATCCTCTCCACAGTGATCCACTTCCCCATGCAGGGAAAACACACATGTGAGTGTTAGTGTGGGCCAGGCAAGCAGCACTGACTGCGCAAACCTTCTCATTCCTGGCCTGTGTCCCCAGCGCAAAGCAGCCCTTTTACCACGCCACAGTATGGCAAAAATGCCATACCTTCACGACAACTTTTCCACACAAAGTCAAAGGTTTGCATACTGATAATGAAGCTTTTGGGTGAGGACTGGATATTGCTTCTTCTATAGCGTATCAAGCCCCAGGCATGGTAAGAAAAGCGTGCACTACAAGAAGTCATTTCCTTCCATACAACTCATGGCAGAATGAAATCTGTCACATCTGTCACGGACACTTTCTTGCTTATCAAAAGAAAGCATATTGTTTTTTAATAAGTAGATATCAAACAACCATTGGCACCTCGAATAAGAACTGTTTTTAAGTCAAAAAATTCACAATACGTCAAATTCATATGAACAAAGCAGTTCCAACAGGATGAAATCAGTAAAATCACCATCTAGATTTCTTTTTTACAGAATATCAATGTGGCTATGAGGGAAAAAAAAGAATATAAAAATCATTGTACATTCTCTGAATTTCTAAAAAGCCAGATGAAATTAAGCAATCCTTTGCACAGATATATATGGCTCTCTGGCATTAAATATTTTTTACATTTAAATGGCTCTATAATCAGATAGAAAAAGGTCACTTTAAAATAGAATAAAAACCAAAAATACAAATAATATACATTTAAGTGGCTTAATATTGTAAAGTATTTGCATAAAACTGTCGCTTTCATAAAATCTTTTTAATACAACATAGGTTTCCAGTGCTTTGGGAGGAACAAAATAAGAATGTGCTCTAAGGAATACATTTTATTATGTCATGGTTTCGCTGCACAGTTCACTTTGCAGGGTGTACGCTGCCTTCAGCCCGCATTCTGAGCGCAGACACACAGCCAGAGTGCGACGTGTAGGAAATACTAGTGCGGTTATAGCTACTCTGGAGACACTGGGCCCTGCCTGGGTAACAACACGATTGCAACATTGGGGAATGTTGTGGAAACCTTCTGTGCTGGCTGGTGAGGGCCACTCATTATGGCTGGTGTCCAGAAGCAAGTCGAGCAGTGAGGATGACAATGAACACCTGCACGTGTGATCGTAAGAGTAATTGGACACCTTTTCAGCCCTGAACAGTGCCCGTGCCTTTTCCTGGACATACACACACAGATTTCTTTCTTTTCCACAGCTGCTGTCACCCTTGCTGAGCTGTCTCTACTTCCTGCCCTTCTGCCCAGCGTCTGCTATCAGTCCCAAAATGCAAAAGAGGACAATTTAACCCTTATGTACTTGTAGTTTGTCTCTGTGTGGAGGGCTGCTGAGCCCCTACCTGCCATAGGACAGGTGGCAACAAGCCTTTTCAGTGATGCTGTACAGTACATCTGGAGGCCTCCCTACAATTAGTACATCATATCAAAGAAAAGCTGCCTATTTCATTGTTTTTTTTTTTTAAAGATACAAACTCTAAACTTAACGTTCCCTCACATCTCTATTTTTGTTTTAAATCCACAGTAACAGTTTGCATACAAAATGTTTAAGGCTCTGAGTGGTTCTGGTGAAAGCTGGAGAACGGTGGGTACAGGTACAGTGTCACCGAGGTTACACACTCTCTGTGCCTTGCAAACGAAGCAGACTTCTATTGCAAGTGAGGGATGCCACTATTTCCCTGCAAGAAGAGAAGCCCTGTAATAATGATCTCGGTGTCAGGTGGAGACATGAGTGCGAGCGGGCGTGTGTTTGCGCAAGTTATACATTTAGTCATCAGACGAGAAGGCCAACAGAGGGAAAAGGGAATACAGAGTGCTCAACAGTCAGTGTGTATGTTGCTCCTCCGCATCTGGTATCCTCATAGGTACAGGTCATGTGTTGTTTTGAAGGCATTTCATGGTCACACCGACAGGGCGGGAACGCGTCTTCACACCTGTTTGTGTGTCTCTATGTGTCTGTGTGCAATTATTTTAAGGCCACAGATTTCTTTACACTGGCATGTGTGGATCTTCAGAGGAGGGTTGCAAGAGTGGGTGATCTGTGTTTCGTGCTCCTCGATCAGCACGTATGCGCATAGCTGAGTGCAATCAACTGATTGTGCCATAAACAGTAGGTCATAATTCGGGGGAATTCACGCGTGGTTGCGTTGTTGCGGTGTTTCTTAGCAAGATTTACACACACAAGGTCAGAGCGTATGCTCGCGAGAGCCGGTGCGTGGAGGCAAGCTGTAGCACTTTAGGTGGGAATCTATGCTCTTTGCATGTCTGAGTGTAAAAATGTACATACATTTTTGGTATTTTACACTAACCTATATTTGTGTGTAAATGTGTATGCACACAGAAGCCAAGCGCACTAATACACAAGGGTCACAGTATGTCTGAGTCCTCCATGCTGAAGCTGCTGCGGCGGCTGCTGTCCACAGAGGTCTCGGGGGACAGCGTGGAGAGCAAGGGATCTCCAGCCAGAGGTGACAGCTCATCCATTAGCAGGAAGCCCAGCTCACTCTTCTTCCCGGGACCGGCCACCTGGGCCAGGGGGTCCGGGTAGCAGTGTCCACCGTCGCACAAGTCCAGCGACTGGGTAAAGTCAAAATGCTGGGAACTGCCCACGGAGGGGTACTGCAACGGTGCCTGGGGTGGCGCATGATGGGACAACGGTGGCAGCTGGCAGGATGGCTGCGGAAGCCCGTTGCCCAGGGTCACCTCCTCAGGGCTGCCCTCCTGCTTGACGAAGGGTCCCATGAGCTCAGCGCTGCCCAGGCTAAGAGGTGAGCTGCAGGGGAGCCCGTGAAGCTGCGCCTGCCTCTCCAGCTCCTGGAGGGGACGAGCAGGTGTATCACAGACTGTTAGCGTTTCTTTGACCGGTAAGGGAGAGTGGAGGGGCTAGGAAAAGCAACGTTTCACCTGCTGAAGGCACCTCCCTCCAAGTGATTCACTTTGTTCATGGCACATCTTCTCTTTCTGCCATTCGCTAAATTGTCCATAGTCAATGTTGGCTTTTCACAACCCATAAAATGATACGGAAACAAGACAATGTGAACCACACCTGACAGTAAAATGTGCGAAACACGCGAAAGCAAACGAGAGCACATTTATTAGAAAGCGCCAATGTACGTGACATGTGGGAGCTTTCGTGTTGCTCTGTTTTGTTTCCGTGTTGTTTCTGCTTCGTTTCCATCTCGTGTGGAAAAAGGAAGCTCTCGTTTACAAATCGATGTGTGCTCTCTTAACGTCCGACTAAATTCTTCTTAAGCAGGCTAAATTCTTCTCCTTTAAAGATGTTTAAAAGATCATTTAGAGAACTTGTATTTGTGATTTGTTTCTTAGGAGAAATAAACATTTTTCCATTCTCTCATCTTGGTTTTCAACAGAGCTCGTATGTGTCTAGTAGTAACCAAGGCCTCTCCACCATGTGTGGGCAGCTTCTTAGGAGGAAACAAGCACCAGGTGAGGCCATTTGATTATTATGGCAACTCCTTTATGAAACGACAGCGACAAGGCCAAGAACAGAAAAATATTTCTGTGTATGTGAAAATTCTTGGATGGTTGTGGAGTATTTGAGCTGACAGGTCACTTCTCTTTTTAGTTATTTTTACTGTCACTTTAATGATATACCACGGTTTTGTCTTGAACCCTCAAGTTCTCTAAGCTTTTGCCTACCTGAATGCGCAGCCACAACTGCTTGTTGGCCATCTCCATGCGCTTGAAGTTGTTCTCCACTTCACGGGTCCTCTGAATGTCCTTCTGCATGCGCTTGATGTACTCCACCGAGGCCCTCAGGATGGTGCCCTTGTTCCAGCGGACATCCCTGAGGGGTGGGGGGTGAACACAGTACTGTCAGTTGTTTAAGACATGTCGATCCTGACCTGATGCAGCAAGGGACTCAGGATTTCTGCTGCCTTGTAATTTATATTTAACATCACATGGAGCACTCTGTCTTCAGCTGACTAATTTAGAGCAACATTTTCAATAAATAATTCAGTGTCAAAACACAAAACCCTGCTTGCAATTTTTTTTTTCTTATTATGATGTGAGAGACATATTTTTTGTTTAATTACTTTGAAAGGATTTAAAAGCTACAAGGAAATAAGTATTTTTAATGTTTTAACAATGGGACAGCTGATAGTGTGGCTGCTGTCTTCAGATCCGAAGGTTGCCGGTTTGAATTCCATCTACTGCTGTAGTACCCTTGAGCAAGGTACTCACCCTAAATTGCTCCAGTAAAATTACCCAACTGTATAAATGGATGAATGGTTGTCATTGTAAGTTGCTTTGGAGAAAAGTATCAGCTAAATGAGTAAATTTCAATGTAATATACTCAGGTAGGTACTCTGAGAATTAAAACAATCCAGGCACAGGTGTTTCCCTAAACAAACTTATCTCAACTATTGCATATATGTACATACACAGAGGAAAAAACTGAGCCCTGTTACAGAAATCAAAGAGCACAACCTATGTAAAGTTTTGCTGTTGAATCAGGGCATCAAAGTATATGATATAGTACTTTCATAACTAGTAATGAATCACCAAAATGAGACATTGCAAACCCACACTTTTCAGATTTGGTAAATTAGAGCCATTTAATCCTGTGAAAAACTCCTCTCCGATTTTCCAAAAACAGTGTGGACTGTGCCATCATTAGAGCCAGATGGCAGCAGTGATGTATGTTTGATGCCCACACTACTCATGTATAGTGCCGTCCATTTGACTCGCCCATTTCACCAATAAGACGATTTAAAGACCGAATATCGTAGAGACTTACAGGTCATTTGTTTTGGGGATCATGGTGCCCAGTTCTTTGATGCGATCGTTGATGTTGAACCTTCGCCTTCTTTCAACTGCAGATCAAGAGTTGAAGACAGCAGTTAGTCACATGGCTGCAACAGCCCCCTCCTCACCAATCTAAATCACATTAGTGTGCAATGAACACTTGGAATTTACCCCAACATACCAACCCAAAGGTCTAATCTCATTTAACCCTAAGCAGTCCAGTGATACAGTCTTTGGGTACATTCTCATTTTCACACTGTTTTCTGTTCTTTTCTTTTTTTAAAACACTAACTGCTATTCTATGTACTACCACTCCATACCCACAGGTGATCAATAGCCACTGCTCTCAGCACTGTAATTGTGTTAACATGGCGCTAACAGCCCTTAAAGGTACTGTGTGTCTGTAGCTTTCTGCATTGTATCTGCAAAACAGAGACCGAGCAGTCTCATACCACAGCCAGCGCGCCAGTGCTGCCCACGCCGCACTTGAACCCCGACACAAACAAGCAGTACCTGCTGTAATGTGTCGCTCCCTGTTTGATGGGTTTCTGCCAGCGCAGTAACCATCTTCACACTTATAAATCTCCACCCTCCTCATGTCCCACATTATCTGACAACCGTCACTGGTAATTGCATCTTTACTGCGTTCTCAGCACAATTGCTCAGTTTAACGATCTGTTGGGGGGGAGTGTGTTTTACACCACCAGCTGTATTTGGAAGCAGTACCACTTATGCCACAGCGGGATGACTGCACTAGCGGCTCTTCACATGGTACGTGGCTGAACAGAGACATAGGACTCACTCAGGTTGTGGTTGTCTTTCTTCTGTCTCTCCTTGGCCATTGCACGAGCTTCTGCATCTTGATCAAAAACAAAATGCCATCAGTCAATGCTGCCTGATCTACAGTTCAGGGTAACAAAGTCATTCGTATCCCCTCCGAAATGTCGTACTTCAGGGATTCAAAGATCATTCTTCCAAAGACTTTATATCTGTAACTGTAGATGGGCATATATTTACGTTGGGGATTACCTGCATTTATTTTGAACATTTACATTTACATTGCATTTATTTAGCTGATGCATTCTTTCAAAATGACTTGCATTGTTGAACTACTTACAGTGATTTTCCCCATTTATCAAGTTGAGTCATTTTTATTGGAGCAATTCTGGGTAAGAACCTTGCTCAAGGGTATTACAACAGGAGGTGGGGGTCAAACTCAATGTAAGGCAGCAGCCCTAATTGCTATGCCACCTGCTGCCCTGTATTTCTTTGTGTATTGAAACAGGTAGGTTTTTATTTAGAAATTTCTGGGGAAAGGGCGTGTATAGCAGGCCATTGTTGAAAGCTGACAAAGGCGACTGACAATATCATGACCCCTCGTTTCCCTACAGGTGCCTGACATACCACAAAGGGTGATGCAATACAGAAAAGTGGACAAAAATGGAAATCTGAAAGAAATGAAGGAATATAGCATGTAGATAGTCAAATACAAGCTCAAAACATTATTTGCTTTGTTTTTCTTCGCACAAACACACAGTTAGGTGAGAGAGGAGAGAGTGAGGCCAACAGAAGATAATGGAAGGTTTGGCACACGGGGTAAAGACTAAAAGGGGTTATAGCCCTTTACACTTTTTCTATTGTTCTCTCTTAAAACTTACAGTGAGTGTTTGGTATGTCCTAACTATATCTTATTCTGCATTGGACTGATCTTTTATAAGCTTCAACGAGCGTGTTCAAGAATTATGCATCTTTCAGTTTTACACGTTGACAATTCTGTTGCTTGTACAGTTCTTGGAGTACTGTGAAGGTGCTGCAATACCTGGCCAATCTGTAATCACCAGTAAAGTAGCCAGCTTCAGCTCAGGATATCTGTGTGTTCAGTTTATGATAAAGCAGAGGTGGGCAAATACTTGACACAGGCCTGATATGTGTGAATCCTACATTATCTGCATCACAGTCCAGTTTGGTAGTAGCGTATTGTTGGGCTTATGCTGCTGTCATGCACAGGTTGTGCTGCAGTCATGTTCTGGTTGTGCAGTGGTCATACTGTGGTCATAACCTCTACCTTTATGGGGCACTGATTTCCCTTACCCGACAGCTCCCTCTTGATGGCAAGATTTGCAGGGCACGAATTGCTGGTCATAGCTATAGTAGGTCCAGCCACCCCAGGACCCGTGTACACATCCAAGTGGCTACTGGACAGCGGCAGCTATGACAGACACAAAGCAGAATGTAGTCAACCACAAGGGTACATTTTAAATGTCCCCCCAAAAAAAAAAGCTTATGGAAGTTGCTACCATATTTTTAGTACCAATATTAAGTCAGTCCAATCTAAAATCAATTTACAATCGATCATAATGAACATTTTCTACATTAAGTGCTCAGAAGAAAAAAGTAAAGATGCGTCTAAATTGAAAGTTTGGAGGAACAAAGCCAAGTGAACTGCTGACTAATCTTTCATACCTTGAACTCTCAGTAAACACACGTCATTAAATATTTTATGTTTTTCCCCCAAGGTGTCCTTGAAACAAAAACTCACTGGGCAAACATTTCCTGTGTGCTTTGCAAAATATTAAATTTATGACACTATCATATTATACGTAACTTTGGAAAACAATCTCAACCAGAAGTAACACACATACGCTGCATCTGTATATTTAGTAGGGAGGTTTAAGCACAGATAACGCACAGATAATGCAAAATGTTCGCCGAAATGAGCTCTTGAAGAAAAATGATCAACTATCGGATCATCTCTTATCAGACCATCTATTGCTCTATTGCCATATCTTTTACTCTATCTCGACATGGCAATATAATTGTGCTCAGGCCTCTATGATTCAAATGAGCCTTGACGGATAGGTAGCTACCCAATGAAAGATATGTTATCATGCAAACTTCTGAAGAGAAGCAAATAAACCCACACAGCAAGTAAAAGAAGTGCAATCCATAGCTCGGTCGTTACTGATAATATTGACTGGAGAACGTGTTAAATTTACAATAAATACATAGTACTACTCATGTTAACTAACAAACATTCACATTTATTCATGTAAATGATGCCTTTCTCCAAAGCAACCTACAGTGTTAAGCTGCTTACAACTATTAACCCCATTTATACAGCTGGGTAATTTTACTGTAGCGATTTAGGGCGAGTACCTTTCTCGAGAGTACAGCAGTAGGTGAAGATTTAAACCTGCAACCTTCGGATCAAAAGGCTAGGGCTCTAACCACTGCGCTATCTGCTGTCAAGTGCAGTGGAGAGGCTTGACAGAGAAGCAGGCTTGTTTTTTCCTATGTGGTCCTCAAATCACTCAGTTTGTAACATTCAAAAGACACACAGAGATGAATGACCTCTAATGCCAGCGAGGCATTGTTCTGTTGTGTGGTGGCGGTGTGGGGGGTTGTAACTAAGTTTTCCGACATGCCTCAAACTTGCCTGCAAAAGGCGGTCTGCTGCAGGTCACACCGCAAGAAAACAGGAAAACGGATCGAAAGGCACGGGGACTTTGGGAACTGCAGGTTCAGTTCAGCTCAAGCCCTGCATACACCAGTTACATTCACTTTAAAATGCAATGACGATGACCAAGAAAAATGAAACCCCATTGAATACATTCTCTTTCTCGAACTCAAACTATAAGGACTGCCAATGGAAAACTTTAAAAATGAGTGATGTTAGAAAAACTCTCAGAATAAGAGGAATTTACATTTGCAAACTGATTACAGCCACTTTTATGCATGTTACTGGTTTTAATCCGCTACCACACAAATTGTAGTTCATAAAAATGACAAATTGCAAATATAAATTACAGCAAAATAATGTAGCCATTATTCACAGAGCATGAGTCAGAGTTAAGGGGAATGGGGCTATTCTAAGAGAGCTGTGTCAGCAGCAAAGAACAGCGCTCACATAGGTAATCAATAACAAAAGCCAATCGATACGAAAACCACTTGCTGTCGTGTAAAAGCCATATAGCAATGAAGAAAAACAATCACACAGACAACATTTCAAGCTGAATGTTCTGTAGTGCTTGGTTTTTTTTTTTTGCGCATTTGTCCTCAAAACAGGTTGCCAACAAGCACTCCATCCAACCGAAGCTTTTCAGAAATGCACCATGGCTCTTTCAACAGGCACTCGGACAATGGAGCTGCGCCAGCGCAGTGCAACAATGGCAGGTTGCTGGAAAGCTCAAGTCTGCTAAGTCAGTTTCTGCTGAGCTGGGAGAAGTGGGGGGTTCAAATTCGATTTCCCACTCAGTGAGCTGTGCTTCACCGGAATCTCCCCCTAAAATGACATGACAACACATGAGAAATGAAAACCATGCTGGAACCCTTTGGCTTCACTAGGACTTAATCAGTCGCTGTCCTTCTTGAATTCCAAATAAATGCTTCCTGCATGCCCAGTGATAACAAGTTCTTGTCTCCCTTACCAGCTGTATCTTCTCCCCACCGATCACCTCAACGATGGCGTATGTTTTGCCAGCTTCTTTCATCATGCTCAGACCCTCGGTGTGTTTGCAGTTTCTCTTGCACGACATCAGCATCCCCGTAGAGTCCCCTGAGAGACTGACCCCTCTGTGCTCCTAAACCTGCCCTCTTCTATTGCCCCTCCATGGAAAAAAGTGAGTGAACTTTCCCCTCCCTGGACTTTCAGCCTGTTTTCCTCTCCCACTCGCTGCCCCCTTTCAAAAAATGTCTTGTAAACAAGTTGAACGCTAACTGGATATGGCTTAATTGTTAATTTGGAGCAGTTACTTTGAATAACCCCAGAGCAAAGTACTGAGGCTATACTCTAAAATGGTGCTTTTATACACACTTTTTTTCTATACCTTTGCATGATTGTTTTATGTCCTGCTTTGGGGGGGGGGGGGGGGGGGGGGGAGGGTAATCATTTTAAAAATGTCCTACCAATAACTTAAACCACTTAAATGTAGAAATCACTTGGAAAGGCTGGAATCTTTTGTCTGGATATTTGTGGGAAACAGCTGGCCAAATCCAAGACGGTGTAGATCAGCTGTTGTCAATTAGGCTGGAGGATGGGGGGGAGGCAACAGCAGGCTCCGTCCTCCCAGTCTGCACCAAAGTCCTGTTCTGATGGGTCCCGTTTAAAAAGAGCCCTCAGAATGAAGGATTGCTGCACGAATGTTGCAAAACAGAATATTTATAGATCGCTACACAAGGCTCCTTTTTGTAAAGGCCATTCTGATGGAGCGAGAGTTAAGCTGCACATGCCTCAGCCCGATTAGCCACGCTGAGTCACGTATGATTTATTACAAATCTGAGAGGGCACCACAGTGACACTTTCATTAAGAGCTGATGTTTACAAGCACAGTAACACGATGACTCGCTCCATTGTCCATTATGTGCTGTCCCTTGCAGTGCAGTGACATGCCTGTCCTACTTGCAGAAAATGAGTCTATCGTTCGCATTTACACGCAGGCTGCAAAACAGGCAGGTTCTACTTACTGTGTTGGGCATCTGGACCACGGGGTCAATGAATGCCTGTATGTCATCATAACTGGACTGCAGGCTGATGATGTCATCAATAACCTCATCCATCTGCTCAAAAAACAAGATGTGGGAAAGAGTCAGAGCACTGAGAGTCAGGTGCTCTCGACAGTTTACAGCACAAACGGTAGCAAGAACGGCAAAGGTGCTACAGGTCACTTGTTTCCACTGTATACACAATGCCTGGGTTGCAATTGGTCACCTTTCCCTGACACCGAGCTCAAAACGAGTTTCTTTTACAACGGTACCAAGTAGCGGTTGCTCTGCTGACTTTACACACCTCTGACCCCCAGTGCTATTCTGGGAGTCCCTTCAGGCAGACTTGCAACAGGTCAGTCGTTCACCTCAGCGCTCTGGGCTCTGACACCACAGCCTGCTGTGCAGAGGGAACGGCGCGGAGGGAACTGTGCGAGGGCAACGGCCAAGACCAAAGTCTCCACCTTTTAACTGGGCTCTTAAAGGCATGCTGTGTGTTCTATAACTGTTTAAGCTGTAATTACAGAGTTTGAGTCATAATTGGACAGTTAAAGTGCAATGAAAGCAAAGTTAACACCTTTAAAATTTGAGTAGGCTTTGCTCTTGTGTCAAAGTCTTCGACTTCTGGCAGTTGGAGACATGAGGAAACAAAAGGCTGGGAATACAACGGAGAATGTGGACTCAGTCCACGAGCTCTGTGTCAGATTGCTCTGATGAGTGTGTTTCGAAGAAGTGAAAAGACTGAAAGTAGAGTATGACAGTATTAAAGTAGCACACGGGTGCTCTTCAGCAGAGTGTTGTAACATCATAGTGGCTTGAGATATTGCTACAGCGTGACATTAATGTTGCATGGATGTTGGATCTCTATAAAACTCTACTATAGTCTATGTGCTATAACTTTTACTGCCTGAATTGTGTGCGAGTGTGTTTCATTTATAGTTTACTGGGTTGTATACTGCATGTAAAAGCTTAGGACTACATATATAAGTGATCCACTGGTAAATATTGGAATGGGATTATCACTATAAAGACCAAGCATAGGCACCGAATGTTTACTTTTCCCAACATATATGCAAAACAAAAGTTAACCATATTTATAACATTTCCTTAATTGAATCCATCTGTGAACAGGGACAGCAGAAGCCTGTGCACATTTATTTTCTAGCCCTCACTACACCATTAATAACCTCAAAAGAAAGATGGGGAACAGTAGATTTGTCATGAAGAGGTCTAGCGTTGTCTATTGCAGTGTAGCAGTATGGCTCTACTGTATAGAAATCACGTACAATTCTGTATTATTGTGAGCTGTGTAAGTCAAAGAAACTTCCACTTAAAAGTTACAAATCTGGTAATAAAAATGTCAGTGTTATATGAGTTCAGATAGAATCCTGGTGACTCGGTTGACTGCAGGAGTGCTGGATGGAACAAAGTGCTCGAGGACCACAGCTGAACCTCTTGGTTAGAGTGCCATGTGCTTCCAGACAGGTACCTCTTTCTCGTGGCTGGAGCCAATGTTGAGCATGGACATGGGGCTATTGGGGGCGCTGTTGCCCGCTGAGTTGATGAGCTGCTCAGTCCGCATACATGGTGAGGGCATGGGGGGCGGGGCAGCCAACTGGCTGTGAGCCGGTGGCGGTGGAGGAGAGGGCTGCACCCCTGCAATGGCTTGTACCGCCTGCTTGGTGGCGTAGGTGGTGGACAGGTACTCCCTCACCTGCTGCCGCTGTGACTGGCGGATGTGGTAATCGGTGGGGTTCTCCAGGTGCGTCTGAACCTGTGGGGATGACAGAGACCCGGGTCAGTGTTGCACCCCTCTACATGCAGGTCCTCATGAGCCATGAGCTATCAAGGCACACTGCTTTCTACATTTGCTATCAGTGTGACATAACTCATAGTATCTAAAGTAATCAAACATTCCAAAAAAAATATCGATTAGTGAAAAAAAAAATACTACCTCATTTTCTTTATCAAGGAACTTACTACTTTACGGCACGGAAAAATACACCATGGTTCTCTTCCAGTCCCAAATTAAAAAAACAAATGATAATGGTCTGAATGACGTCACACATGTTCTTTGCTTGTAACTGATCGCAAAGCGGGACTCATCACACTTACCAGACCACTGTTGAGCCCCACTTCCTCTGTTGACCCCTATCAGGCTCTGTTCCAGGCAGACTCAGACGCTTATGTAACAGGATTGATATCTGTCACACCCCCCCATCCCAAGAGCATGCTATTCCGACTAAATGACAGGCCAAGACTTGCTCAATTTTTTTTTCACAGGCCACAGGGGTTTCCCCCTTTCTCTCTGCAGGACCTTCTACTTACCTCCTTCCACACCCAATTGCTTTTGTCCCACCTTATCTATCCCTGTGCTTTCATCCATTACTGTAAATTTACTTGTCATTGCTCCATCGTTATTGCCCTTTCCTCCATCCTTACCTCATTCTTCCATTAATACCCTCCTTTACATCCACCCTTAACCCAAGATTCTCCCATGTTTTACACTGCCTTTCCATTGCACTTATCCCCATTATTCCACACTTTCTCTAAGCTCAGGCAAAAACAGACAAATTCCATCAGTTCTAATGCATTAGCACTGACTATTTAATGATTTGGGGGCGCAGTGGGTTTGGCCAAGGATTTCTCTCTGGTAGATCTGGGGTTCCAGTCCTGCTTGGGGTGCCTTGTGATGGACTGCTGCCCTATCCGGGGTGTGTCCCCTCCCCCTCCAGCCTTGCACCCTGTGTTGCTGGGTTAGGCTCCGGTTTGCCGCGACCCCGCTTGGGACAAGCGGTTTCAGACAATGTCTGTGTGTTTAATAAAGTTACACGTGTTTGCAGGTTTATATCCCTCTACGTGCTATATGTGATTAAGGTCAAGACACATGTACTGATGAATATGCAATGGCATAAGCCACAGATGAAAAGAAAAACAATCAGTCTCTAGACATGAATGAAACAGAAACGAATGAATGTAAATAAATGAATAAATGTCGACATAATAAAAAGTTAATTCAAACTAATAATCTTTTCTAAACAAAGATATTACAAATAAGCAGAACATTTTCGTAGACATTTTTAAGTACTGCATACTGGCAACACGTGACAGGGTCTTTACAAGGCAGAATGATAAGTTCCTGTGGATGCTGTTTTTGGTAATGGCTGTGACACCATGGCCACCCATACCAAACATCACAGTCTAGGTTATGCCAGACACCCCGGGAAACAATTTTCACTCCCTTGTTATTTGGGGAGAATACCGCAGCTTGACACAAAAAATTAAGTGATAGCATGAAGTGCAGTGACCTCCTAAATGACAACAGGTCTGTAAATTGTACACCATGGGAGGGATCTGGGTATGAGTCCTCATCATGCCATCTTTGCATTCATTTGCTGTGTGGTGCTATTTTCATTAATTTAAAATTATTTATGAAAGCAATGAATGACTATATTATTATTGCATTTTAATTCAGTTCAATTCATTTTTATAGAGTACTCTTCTCACCAGAGTGATACAGAATGCTGAACAAAGCTGTAACGCTAAACAAGGTTACAGAAAATGATGCAAAATTAAAGATAGAACACGTAATTAACAATTGCATAAGACAGCTAACATCAGTAAAGAGGAAAACTAAATACTCCCAATGACATCCAAAGGAAAGAAAGTAAACCTCTTGGGGTCCGAGTATCACTGACCACCCACCCCTCCTGGGCATTCTACTGTGGACCTGTGTGGACATGTCTAATATGTACAACTGTCAAGACTAAGCTGCAATCCATAGACATGGCTACAATTTATTGTCCAAGCTCATGGTTGGTGGCCATGCCAGTTGCGTTCTACTCTTGATGGCTTCCGGCAGTGAAATACACCAAGAACATTTCCATGACTTGGGCAGAACGAGGCTTATCCAACACAGCTCTGTACAAGAGCTGAAGCTGTAACTACAAACAAACCCATTTTCATTCTGACAACCACTGCTACAGCCTTAGAAGTATTAGCATTAGATGTTAGCAACTGGGTTTTTGAGAGAAAAATCAAAATAATACTCAAGTGTCAAGCCTCATTAAGAAAATATTTGCTGAAAACCAAAGAATGCTACATTTCCAAATGCAAGTAAGAGAAGTAACAGTGAAAGAAGTACTTCCCATGGCAGCAGCAGATAAAGCCCTGAAAGCAAGGTTGGCATTTCTCTGGAAACTCAGATCCATGTGAGCCACAGAGTCTCTGTAGTGAAGATAAATGTAGAAAACCAGCAGCTGCTCCCGCTCAGTGCAGGCACCCACCCTTCAAAGGGACCTGAGAAATGCGACCCGTTTGCCTGCCTCTTATCTGCTGCTGGAAGTGTCTGCCATGCGAATTTAAATTGCTCTTCTCCGTGTACCTGGTCGGTGCTCCAACGCATATTCCGTCTCCGTGATATCCACTGCCAGTTCCACCGCTATTTCTCCCAGCAAAGACCACTGATGGCCCGGCTAGGAGCAGCTCTCCCACGTCTGATCCCTCTGCCCTTAGAAGGGGAGCCCAGTAACAACACATGACCCCATTAATGCTGCCCCAAATCCCCCTAAATTGGGCTCCAAATATACCAACAGATTATTCTGTTGGCCTCCTCCTCCCCTCCCGCCCCAAAAACTTTCCTCCTTTTGCCAGCAGCCTTGTTTAAATCCTCTTGGTCGGTCTCTGCTTCATACTCTGTATTTCTGCAACGTGTTCAGCACAAAAACAACAGCACGATTTAGGAGATCTGAGCTGGGAGACCAATCCTGAAGGGCAGTTACACAACAGCCACTGGCACTCAGCTCAAATGGGTCCACCCACCTCTTTGGCCTTAAGAAAACCTGGTTTGGTAAGCAAATTTAGCTGCTCACTGGGCGGAGATTCCCCGTCTTAGAACTCTTGTGATGGAAGGAAAAAAATGCATGCAAGTCAACTGAAAGTCTTGTTTTCAACACTAAAGCCAGCAGTAGACTGACACTTTGGTGTTTCAAAAGATAAAAATGGATCACACACAAGAATGAAGGTCTGTAGATATGAACCAGTTTTCGTTTTGGTGTAACATTATACTTCTTCCTTGTATAACCGGGTCCAGTTCAATGAAAAACTGCTACACCTGCTATACTGCTACACATATTACTTTCCAAAACAGGCATTTTACTCTGTGAAATAGCTTATGTCACAAGGTTTGGAACAGAAATATACATTTGGAGTCTTAAACCCAAAACTTTTCACCCCTTTGGTGTATCAATCTGGCTCTGTGTTGTCTTTGACAAAGGCATCATCTAAATAAAGAAATCAAAAAACTTTATGGTTAAATGTACTGTATTAACCTCTAAATTACTCTGGAAACAATGACCGCTAGTGTCTAAGTAAGTTCAAACGGTTGTGGTTGGACTGCTCTTTCTTAATGGAGGCACTTGGATGGAGACAGAGATTCCTCTTATTTCTTATCTCACTCAGAATCTGAACCGGCCACAACTACAGGTAAACATAAATACAAACTACTACTGAAATGGCAGATTCAGCTTCATGATTGGAGGATTTTTTTCCCCACTGAGCTGATGCTTTGCTTCAAAGCAGTTAATGTTAAATATACCATGCTTTTACTTACAATTATTTACCCATTTACACAGAAGTAATTGTATCAATTTAGTGTAACTTGCTCAAGGTACTACAAATGGGTGAATAACTAAGTGACTTAATATTAGAAGTCACTTTGGAGAAAAGTGTCTGCTAAGATGAATAATTAACCAACTTATTACTGACTAACTGCTAATTTAATTATTTAACACTTTATGTTATTTACTAACAGGAATATGCTTACAGAATCATAAATAAAGCCTTATTGTCATGGCTAAATAAAGATCATCATTAGAGATGTTGCACTGTGCCTGTGATGGCAGTTTCTACATGTTTGGAAAGGTACTGTCAGTGACCATGTGAACTTTGATTTTAGTCAATTACTTCTTTATATCATAAACACCTGTGAGCCACCAGGGTGTACTCTGCCTCATTCCTAGGCCGCTTCCAGGATTGACTCTGGACAACTGCAACCCTGAGTTGGAAAAGCAGTTACTTAAAATGAATGAATGAATGAATGAATGAATGGGCAAACTAGAAAGTTTTTTGAAAATGTTAAATATGTTGGTATTATTGTCAGGTATATAAACACCTTCTTTAACGTTAGAAATAAAGGTAATTTGATACCCTCACAACAGAAGCTAACGAAGGAAGCCCATTTAGCGAGGAACACAACCAGTGGCCTCCACAGAAATGTTTCAACCTAAACTTCGAGCTGTGCTTTTTCGTCCATGGAAAGACAAAAGTGACTACCAGGACACAACGTACGCCATGCTCTACTCCAGTGGCTCCACCTCACATCAAAATGCGTCCTACAGTCTCCTCCAAACACACCACTCAGACAAACCAACATATCCCACACACATAGCTCCCTTCCTTCCTTCGACCCATTCATACACACCCCAATCCTACACACCAGCTCCTCCTACACTCCAAACACTCTTCAGATCATACACTACTGTTTCCAACATGTTTACAGCTTTCCACCAGCAAACACATAAACACAGTTCTCGCTCTACATAAATCATTTATTCCTACATACAGTTTCTTCCTGAATATAGTGCATCTTCCAATACCGTACCTTTTCCATTACATAGTACTATACCATGCCATACCATACCATACCATACCTTGGAGCCACAACCTGGTGCCCCTCCCACTGCAACCCCACTCACCATGAGCACCTCCATGGGCACCTGCATGGGGGCCTGGAACTGGGCAGGTGCATTGATGGCAGGCGTGGCTGGCATAGGCATGCGGTGCTGCATGCAGTGCAGTGCCTGTTGCTGCTGCTGTTGCCGCTCCCGCTGCTCCTCCTGCTGGAGCTGGTCACGCATGAGCTGCAGGCGCAGGCCGATCCGTGACGCCATGGCGGGGGGCCGTGGGGGGCGGGCCGCGAGCGAGGCACAGTCCAGCCCAAAGGGCGTGGCCACTGTGGACAGAGTGCAAAAGAGAGGATATACGAGGCAAAGAAAAATACTGCAAAAGGACAGCAAACACACTGACACTGCAGGGAATACTGTGTGTCCAAGTAATTATCACATGCCACTCTGTCAGGAGTTAATGTGTATTTGGTTCCTCCTTCAGCGTTATTTTGTACAAGACAATGACTGAAACAGAAACCTTGGCAAGAAACGTTTCCCATCGCTCCCAAAACCTGGAACTCTTAAGGTGGTACACTTTCACTAATTAATTTTATTGCCGAAAGGGAAACCTGTAAACCACTGGCTCACCATTACACCGCAGAATAAACACACCCATTGTAATATGTTTTAAAAAAAAAAAAAAAAACCTGAGGCCTTTACCCAAGGTGACTTACAACTTCTGTGTAACGTCAAGGAAGCTGGATGTGGGTTTATGTCAAACTAGGCTTTGTAACAATGACCTTGGTACAGCCTCATGGAGGGCAAATGTGGGAAAACCCTGAATATCTCGCACTGGCTATAAACTTAATATATGAAATAAATGAAAAAGAACCCAAAAAGTCTGGTCAACTGGCAGCATAGTCGGGGAAGTCATGTGAGGGTCATGCGCCATCGCATTTTGTCTCATGTGATTGGTCTTTCCGAACAGAAACACCCCCATGTCCCCCAGGCCCACTTCCATCCCAGAGCTTAAAGGCCTGGGGAGTCCCCTCGTGGAAGTTCCCCTTTTGAGTGGTGAGGCAGACGACAGCACAACCCCCAGCACAAACCTTCTACGATTCAGACATATATGACCAGCAGGGCTGCGAGAAAATTGTGTGGTGTTCATAAATAAATGGCAGCACTACAAAAGAAGCAATCCTGGATGCAGAGTATGGATTCCTCATCGTGTAGAGAGGACAGCCCTATGTGGCTGCAGAGAAATGGAGAAGAGCTTATTGTGTGGGAGGTACAATAAGGAAGCCAGCTCCTATTGAAATGACAGCGGAGCAGCTCTTAGCCCCTAGTGTGTGCTGCACAGCCAGGGCATGCAGAAACACACACACACACACACACACAGTTGGTTTTTTGGGGCTGCACGTACAGGGACACTATCATTGTTCCACCACAACTGAGTCTTTACCTGCACAACACCCAGCGGAGCAAAACAAAACACACTTGGCCATCCACTGTAACTCAAGAAACCTGATTATCTGTTGTTTGTCACACAACAATAACATGAACAAATATAACAGTCATGATAAAACTTAATACTATCAGCATTTTGTCTTGCAATTATTATTATAAACATTATTTTGATAAAGAAGGACAACAATACAATAACTGCAGGCAGCCTTCAGGAGCAGGAAACAGTGTTTAAGGAATCTGCTCAGTGACCACAAAGTAGTTGGTTCGAGTCCAAGAGCAAGAACCACTGTACCCTTTACCATAGTATATAATCTAAGTTGCTTCAGGAAAAAACTGGTTAAAGGAGTAGTACTGCAAGTCCTGTTATTCAGTTTGGATCAAAGTTCCAACTGCGTGAATGAGCAATAATGTATGTTTCACAGTCATTTTTTTCTCTTTAAAAGTGAGGACTAAGGTAGCTGCAGCTCTGCCAAATATCAGTGCCACCTACAACAGATAAGCACCACCTCACTTGGGTTGTGTGGCAACAAGACCTAGGAATGTGCCAAGAGTTATTTATAAAAGCCTGACTGATGACATGGGGACACAGACATGGTGTTCATCTGCTCTTCCAGTTGAATTCTGGCCCCTCGGTATGAGTGCCTCTATGTCATCTGCTGAAGATTGTGTCAGAGATGCTGACGAAATGTTGCTGAGAAATAGTGATCAGCAAGTCAAGTGGCTTTATTTTCATTTCAGCCATATACAGCTGGTACAGTAAACAATGAAACAAAACAATGTTCTTGCAGGACTACGGTGCTGCATAGAAACAACACAAAGCAAACAGTAGCTTCTGTGGCTCCCAGAGCCCAACTCAACATCCACCCTGAACACATCTCTTCCTCACTGTGATGTCCTCCAGGAGGTCTCTGTCTCTTGAGGCATCGCGACACCACAGCCTCACGGCACTCTCCCAGATCTTGCTTGTTTTGAGAGGCTGGCGCACAGCATGCCAACCATGCATGTATTAAGCACAAAGTCACCATTGTTGATCTGGCGAGTGACGTCAAGTTGTCTTAAGATGAAAGAAGCACAAAAAACTTCAAAATATGTGATTGGCTTTAGACAAGAGTGCCGGTGGCAAAGGTGAATGGGGGGGCCAGGGGGCGGCCACAATGCAAAGTCTGCTCGCCTGAACAAAAGAGCATTGTGCTGGTGTGGCCAATGCATCACCAAAGAAGCTCTCCTAAGTTCGTCTTTTTATAGCAGCTGACAGCTATGAGTGAGAATCTGCTTTTTACGGCAAGGTTTAATGAGTCTAAATCTGGACTCACAGTGCACAGAATTGTGGGTAATCTACTAAAGTAAGCTGTCAGAGGGGTATTTATCTACGAGTTGTCTTAGTGGTACAGATAGATGGGATGTGGGAAACCGCATTGTCTCTAGCATTCCCACTGGAAATTCGTACAAGAGACGCAGTCCATCAAAAGGGTCATTTTGGACTCTAATCACATCACATCACAGTAACTCAGGATTGGAAAATTGGCCTTTTCAACAGAAAGTGGCTTTACCTGCTGCTGTGCCCGTAGCGAAGAGTAATGTGCTTCTGTGCCCCAGAATTCTAAACCATGTCCCTTGAGTCTGCCTTAGATTTCACTAAGATACAATAACTGTAAACAAGTTAGCAGAAGTGCTCAAATTCCTTCGCAATATGTGACTGAAAGCTCTGTGCTGAGAGCGACGTCAGGCAATCAGAAGCAACAGACCTGACACATCTTTGGAGGTACCATGTGAGTTTACATCAGACAGAATTGAAAGACAGTAAGAAACATGTTACCAGACTACACCCCTCAATGCATACTGACACATTACACTCCAACCTCACACTTCTGTTTTCAAAAGTCAGAAGTCTGTTTTTGTTTATTTCTTCCCGGAAGCACAGTAAGTCTTACATTCTCTCGAGTATGGACGGTAATACAACATAATTTAAGAATTGTTCAGTATCAAAAGGATTATTACTTCTTCTTCTGCCCCCAGTAGTACTTAAATCTCTGCAGTCACATTTATTCATTTAGCAGATGCTTTTCTCCAAGAATAATACAAAGAGTGCATCACATCAACAGAAGGAGACACCTGGATGCAGACACGTGATTCTTGAGTACAGTCAACTTGTCATATACCACCATATGAAGCACTATAAATTACATGAGTAGGTGGATATAGGCTTTTCTTTTATTAAACAAAGTGCTATTAAGAATTGTTAAGCATTCCAGATAACTACATTTATCAAACACGTACAAGACCAGGAGAGATTCAGCAGTTCTGAGTGAGAAGGGGAGGTCATTTTACAACATCGGAACCAGAACAGGAAAACATTCATAATTTTCAATTTGGATCTTTTGTGTGTGGGACCACCAAGTGGGCAGAGGTGGAGGAGCACAGCAGTCTGATGAGAATGCATTTGATGGCCAACAACAGCCTATGCTGTGGGCAACATACTTGTACTTCACATTTTACAAGGTTGCTCCCAAAGTTTGAGTTTCTCCTAAAGCCCTTCCTGAGTCAAAATATGAAAACTGACGACTGACTGAAACCGCTTGTCCCAAGAGAGGTCGCAGCGAGCCGGAGCCTAACCTGGCAATACAGGGCACAAGGCTGGAGGGGGAAGGGACATACCCAGGGCGGGACGCCAGTCCGCCGCAAGGCACCCCAAGCAGTACTCAAAGCCCAGACCCACCAGAGAGCAGGCACAGGCCAAACTCGCTGCGCCACCGCGCCCCCCAAATATGAAAATACTAGCAGAAATTACAGGAAATTTTCTATTTTTGCAAATGTGTATGCTGAGAATTGACATACAAAATGTGGAAATCTTTATCTTCAAAGCCTCTCCATTAAATAGCCAAGTCCCAGATTAAAGCGCCTCTTCGGAACAAAATCTGGAAGATAAGCACTTGTATTGGGTGCTTTAGACTTTCCCCATGAAAGCCTGGTAAAGAAAGAACTGCTCTCCTTTTACTCTACAGCAGTACCAAAAACTGACTAAACTGTTCATTGCAGCTTGAAAAAGAGAAGCGTTTCCTTAATGTGAATTTGCGCAAGCATCTGAAGTATTCAGACAATGAAGTCCTCCCTCAACACACTCATGCTGATTAAGCCTATGTGGAAAATTTTTTTGTTAATACCTGTAGGAGGTTTAGAAGACAAAAAGTGGGTTACAGACTGCTACCAAGAGCCCTTAATTTAAGATTTATTCTCACAGTAATAAAATGAGTTGAGCTGAAACCTAATAGAACAAGTTTTCATGACTAGTATCGCATTATATCCACAATCATCACTATAAATTGCAGTGGCACCTTAATTAATACTAATGTTGTAATTCAGCTTTTCAGGAATGTTAATAATAGCTAACATTGTTTTGCCCTTTGTCCAGTACCAAGGTTGATGGAACAGTGACATTACCTGGTGTATATTTTACTTTTCCTCTGTGCATCAAGACAATTTCTTTACAAAGATGCAGAGGCAAATGAAGAATCCACGTATTTGCAGCTATTGTTGACACCAGCTAACTGGTCTTTTCTTTAGATTACTAGGAAGTTTTACAAACATCTCTTCACCTTCTACATGGACTTGTGTGCTGTATTTCACTGCGTGTGTAGTAAATATGGTGGGCTTCCGGAGGACCCTAGCCTGCAAGTTGTATAGCAACTACCGCATCCAAAATGAGTTCATCCTGGATTTAAATCAACTTGCCTATTGCAAGAGGCATAAAATCTTTTGAAAAACTGTCTAGACTGTCCAATTTGAGGACTGATGCTAGACTTACAGAATTCAGAATTCCTGCTGAGCTGGATTGTTCAATTCAGCAGTCCTGCTGTGAGCATATTTGATTTACTACAGTTAAAACCTCTTCACAGCATTGCAAATATAGGGTCTTGCATCAAAAATGAAAACATTACAGTTAGCATAGTAGTTCAGGCTGCTAATCTGCAATCAAAAGGTAGTGGGTCTCAGTCTGCTTCCTGCTGTTGTGCCCTTGATAAAGGTACTTATCCTGAATTGATACAGTAAAAACAGCCTGCTGTATAGACTGCAAAATAATGGTAAGAATCTTAGTAGGGTAGTATAAGCACCACCAAATAATGTGTTATTAGTTTATCCAATGCTTTTGTCTAAAGCCATATTACACAATTAAGAAAATATTTGAATAATGAGCACAAAAGTCAAAAAGCAAGTTTGTTACCTTTAAAGTCTGTTGCACCTCTGTCTTAAAAGCTGGAGCTATGAGAACTTTGTAATTCATTCCCGATAACAGAATTCAGCTCAGCTACAGGAGATATCAGATACTTTCTAAAGCCTGTAAGACGTGTTTCTGGTTGTTATTTGTGACACTGAAAATTCCATAAGTACCTTAAATTAGAATGCAGCATTTGACAATATAAAAATTAATACAAAACATGTGAACATAGTTAGCTGTGACTTTCTGCTCTGATGGATGCATGGTGGACAGTATGAATATTAATAACACTTCAGGCAGCCCCGCAGTCTAAATAATGAGTAATTCCAGAAAAATTAATTGTATTACAACATTTATTTCCTAATTTTAGGACACTTTTGGCACATCTGAACAATATGTGGCCATTTTGTCACCAGACCAATATCACTCACAATGACACACCAAATGAACCAAACAAACACAGAGTTACATTTTTGGAAACCATGTTTAGGCAAGTGCATGAAGGAGGTCTGGCACACCAGCCGCTGAAATGAGAACGGTGTGGACGAGTTAGAATGCGAACGGCAATGAACGCCAAACATGATCTCCATCTGAGGGAGGGGGCGGGCGGGGACTGGATGGATTAAAATAACTCCCTCACTTTCTGTTCCCCTTTTCAGGAACACCCTGTTCCTCTGTCTGTACAGTGAGCAGGCTGTCCTGTTGATGTGAGAGGGACAGGAGCCCCCGGGGGGTAAAGGGGGGTTTTAACTGTGGACTAACTCAGGTGCTTTTCAATACCGGGTGTGAGCTTTATCAGGGAATCCTAAAACCTACAAAGCACAGTGCACAGATTTCGACACGGGACACACTTCTTTAACCTGCTCCTCTCCTGCCAGCCCATCTTGGGTTAGTATGAAACGCCCACACCTCTGCGTCATGTTCCTTCCTCTTTCTCACACAAACATCTGCATCCAATGATGAAGGAAGCTGAGAAACAGAAGCAGGTGCCTTGTGGTTGGGGCGTCCTCGGTACAGTTGAGCCACTGCTCTACCAGGATGGGATTTGCATTGCTGGTCCAAAGGCCAAACTAATTGGTTTTGTTCAGAAAAAGTGAAGAACCAGGTCCTTATCGAGCTTACTTGTTCACTGCTTGAAAATTAACTGAAACGTGAATGTGGAGTGTGCTCATTTTGAGAATGACAACCCAAGAAACGGTGAGAAATCTGTTATGCGAACAGGAGTATGTACAGCGCAGTACAAATAATTTACCACTGACCCAATGGATAACCAAACCAAAAACAAATAAATATGAAGAGACCATGTTTTGCAGTAATGAGTCCAAAAGAGGCGAGCTTAGAAACCATTCTTAAAGGCAGAGAGAGATACAACAGTTCTAAGTGAGAAGGGGAGGTCATTTCACGACAGAGCCAGAACAGAAAAACCTTCATAAACATGGGTGGCACAGTAAGTAGCGCTTCTGTCTCACAGTGCCTGGGGTGAGAGAATAGGGGTTTGATCCCTACTCAGTCTGTGTGGAGTTTGCATGTTCTCCCCATGTCTGTGTGGGTTTATTCCCACAATCCCAAGACATGCTGTTCAGGTCTGGGAGAGTGTGTGAGTGACACAGAGAGTGTGTTTCACTGATGTATGAATGAGTGATGCACCTTCTTGAATAAGGTGTGTGGGCTACTAATACTACATAGTATCCATTGTAAGTTGCTTTGGAGAAAAGTGTCTGCTAAGTGAATAAATGGTAATGTGTAATAGGAAAATATAGAACTAACTAAGCTATACAGCCCACACAAAGATCAACCTGGATTCCTGTATCTCTGTGCAGCTGGAGTACCTCTATTCTTCCTGGGTTTTAATGTGAAGCGTGTAAGTAGAAATGTAGCTCCATTCACCCCATGTCACACCACATCGGCCACCTTCTCACTATGCTCCGACAAGAAAGAGGTAAGGAGTCGTGTGGCACCAGATGGAGTCAATGCAAATGTCCTCCAGTGTTCTTTTCAGTACAGATAAGGATGCTATATGTTCATTAAGTAGACTCAAGCCAGAAGAATATTCCAGGGTTTTCCACAATGCCCAACCCCACTGCTTGTCCAACCACCCCCATTCATAATTCAATCCTGCTTGCTCACAATGAGTCCACGCCAGCCATTCTCCCCTTGATTGTTTTCAGTAAGGTCATGGGTCCTCAATTGCTCCGTGCCTCGGCTGGGTAGCGTGTGTGACACATGATCGCTTACACGCAGCTGATAAGGCAGCCTGAATGCCAAGTGAGGGCTCACCTCACTGAACCTGCTCATCATCCCACAGGCTGATTCCCTTTCGTTTATATTTGTTACAGAGCCAAAGTTGAGCATTGACAACCTACATCCATATCTGTGAGCAAATAATCTGCGTGTTTTTTTTTTTTTTTTAATAAGTGTATCAGTCGTGTCAAAATCAGATTAGTTTAAACCTGTGCCACTCCTAGCTCTCCAGTTACTGACTTGTTATTTATACATTTATACATAGTGAGTTTCCTCCTGCTTGTTTTGACTTTATAATCTCCTACACAAGAAACCAACCACAAATTAGGTGAAGATTTTTTATTTAAATAATTAAAAAAAAAAAAAAAAAAAAAAACCTTCCAGTACAGGGGGGTGCAGTGGCACAGCAGGTTTGGCCGGGCCCTGCGATGGACTGGTGTCCCATCCTGGGTGTGTCCCCCCCCATGCCCTGTGTTGCCGGGTTAGGCTCCGGTTCGCCGCGACCCCGCTCTGGACAAGCGGCTTCAGCGTGTGCGTGTGTGATCCAGTGCAATACATAGAAAAGTTGCAGCAGGTAGAATAGATGATGGTTACTGCCCTCAAATCTGAAGGTTGCTGGTTCAAATCCCACCAAACTACTGTAGTGCCCTTGAGCAATGCATTTACCCTAAATTGTTCCAGGAAAAAAATTACCTAGCTGTGTAAATGGGTAAACCATTGCAGGTAGCCTAGCACTAAGTTGCTTTGGGGTGACTTGTCAGCTAAATGAGTAAAGGTAAAATGTAATTGTGTGAAACAATGCAGGTTGATGGAATGTGGTCTAGGCTCTGAAAGGTGGAACTCAGTCACAGTAACCTGCTCGCTGTCGAGAAGCAGAAAAGCCATGACACCCTCAACCAGCATGCTCTTAGGCCACAGCAGGACCTCAGCTGGCAACTGGACTGCTATGTAAACTAAGTGTCATGCCACCGTACACCTTCTCTCCACAGTTCTTACAATGCAAATGGTCCATGTTCACACTTAGTCTGCATCCAGTGCTATGGGAGGTCACAGAATTTTTGGCACCTTCCGTAGTTCACCATTCAACAGATTTCACTGAAATCTTGCCAGTTCAAGTTGCACAAAGTTCACGCTGTAACGCCTTTTAATCTGGTACACACACACACACACACTTTCTGAACCGCTTGTCCCATACGGGGTCGCAGGGAACCGGAGCCTACCCGGCAACACAGGGCGTGAGGCCAGAGGGGGAGGGGACACACCCAGGACGGGACGCCAGTCCGTCGCAAGGCACCCCAAGCGGGACTCGAACCCCAGACCCACTGGAGAGCAGGACCCGGTCCAATCCACTGCGCCACCGCGCCCCCTTCTTTTAATCTGGTATTTAAACTGAATTGCTCAGATGAAACATCTAGGTGCATAAATGACAAAGAACTGGAATTTACGTAGCAGAACTTGCGTTAAAGCATTTGCTAAGCAACCCGGCAATGGACAAAAAGTAGAAAATGGATGGCTGCTAACTGATGATGATGTCATAGGAACCGTAAGTTGAGGTATTTCACGCTGGACTTGTCAACGGCAAACACTACATAACATTCATCCACAGGCGTGTTCTGAAATACACATCGGCGCTGCTAACCTTCCTTCCGCTGCCCTGGGAGCCAGTGGCACGAGTCCAGTTTGTGCCGTGGTCAAAGGTACGAACAGTACTCTAGGAGTGTGTTGCTTCTGATAGGCAAGAAGCCATTTCAGAGGCCAGGGTCCTGTATGCCCATATATCTGACTGAGCGCACCAGCAGCGCTGCTGCACCAGTGTGCACTACAGCAGCCATGTGAAAGACACAGCTGCAGGACCAGCCCTCTCAAAGGGGTATTCTCCACGGACATGCTGCTCTTTTTATTTGACCCGCTGTGTGCTCCGCAGGCGGGACAATCCCCTTTTGTGCGAAAAAAGTGATGAAAGTGATCTGGGTGTCTACCACACGCTGGTCTCGGCGTCTCTGAGCACGCAGCTCTGGAAGGGTCACAAACTGAAAGAACGCGCGCACACGCGCACACACACACACACACACACACACACACACACACACACACACACACACACACACACACAGGGCTACCAGTAGCAGCTGAGTCTAAATACCAGCTGTGCTGTAGACTTAATCACAGAATACCAACACATAGTAAACAAGATGATCACCAGAGTGCAGGCACTGTTAAACTACTTTCTGAAAACTGACTAATATGACACCTTTGTGAAGCACTTTACTGAAATGAAGCCCAAACATGCAACAGTGACTGAGACGCACACTATAAAGAGGCTACGAGTGCAAACAGGGACTTCAAAAGCACTTTGATTTGATGCACTTTATTCTAAATTCTTTATTTATAGAGAATTAAATAATTATTCTAAATTCTCAGCGACAATAATAGTAAAGAAGCCGTGCAGCTCCTGTCTGAAAAAGTGGAGAACACTTCACTCATTGCTGCACATAGCTATAATGTCTGAGCCCTGGAAGCAGTGTTCATCTTCCTCCACTTTGTGCACCGTAATAACACCTGTCACCCACACAAAGTCCTAATGGACAGTTTCAGGCATCCGACCACCCACCGTAGCTTACATCGTCATGAACGACTGCATTGTCGTTGCTCCTACAATGAAGGTCATTAATCATTGTTCGGAGCTGTTCTCAAAATATCCCCTTGCACTGTAAGCACACACACATTCCTTCCAGGCCGACTGCACAGTGTATGACTGGACAAAACCTTGCCTGATATTTCACTGACTAGCTTGTAATCTAGCATATACAAAACGGCAGGGGGGGGGGTGTCTGATTCATACCGCACATCTGCAATCACAGTTTTTTCCATGATTTGGAATTTCACAACCCCGCAAGAGACGAGTTCCTCAATTCAGAAAAGGCAAATGGGGAGAAAAAAAAGCCATATCCCATGAGCAACTGTTTATGTAGTTACATATGTAGTGAAGGCAGCAAAGTTTTGGGAACATCATTCCTGGAAGATTGCTGTGATGAAGGTAGCGTCAACCAAGAACACAAGAATATAAATAAAGGCTGATTTTGGAATGCATTGGCGTATAAAGTAAATAAGAAGCTTTTTTGCAGAAGTGAGAATTAACCCATCATAACGATACAATACAGAATGGAATTACAGAAAATGTTATCATTTAAAAAAAAAAAAAAAACTCAGCAATACCATTACAACTTTCTAAGACTTTGTCACACTTCCATGCAAGTTGGAGTGTTTACAGCGTGTATAACTGACTGTTGCTGGCAGCGCAGGAGTGTTCTACAGCGAATGGCCGCTTTATTTAACTTGACAATCCCACAGGCAGCTGAAGTGTGAGCAGCAGGTGACTACTGAAGAATTAAGAACCCCTCCCTCTACCCAAACAAAAAGAGAATGTGAAGCAGCATGTATACTTTTCAGGTAGCTCCTTTGAGCTTCACAGCAGATTGGGTTTTAAATGACAGCACACAGGGTCAGTGAAAATACACTGGTGCAAATGTGGACTTTTGAGCCTAAATTTGTCTAGAAAATGTTTAGTGAAGGATACGAAAGAGTTGCAAATTCGCTGGCAAAGGCACAGACAAAAATCACCCAAGCTCAGGAATACAAAGAGAAGATTGGCCTTGCATGTCATTTAGGTAACACTTTTCTGGAAAGGACCTTTAGATTTGCAATGATTTACCCATTTACATAATTGGGTAATTGTTACTAGAGCAATTTACGACAACCACCTCTTCAGGACAACTATCCACAAAGTCGCCATGAGTCGATATCGACGACACCAAACAACAACATCAACCTGCACAAGGGTACTGTGGAAGGAGGTGGGATTCGATACGGTGTCCTTCGCATTGGAGGGAGAAGCTATAACCAGCACACAACCTGCTGCCACATCTAAATTACATACTAGTCAGGTCATTATGCAGAAGTGCCTCTCAAGTGCCAAACCACTTAGTGCAATACATAGATTTCCATTTGATGGATATAAGATGATTCACTTACAGTGCTGTTAAGTTTTGGCAGTTGGGTCTGTAGAGGGTTCAGAAAATGCAGCCGAGTGATTGTCCTTCAGCACTTCACCATGGAGAGACAGAGTGAACCAGAGAACTAAACTGCTTGAGGGAACATCCTTTCTACTCCATCCTAGAGTCTTGCCCTGCCCCTACAGCTCAGAGTCTTGGATGGGGTAGTACTGACACTGTGGGTTACCAGTGTGGCTTGCATGCTCTCATGATCTGAAGTCATCTCTGAGTCACAGGGAAGCCCTTGGTCACAAACATTCCCAATGACTCTGCTGAATTACTTCCTCCTTCACAACTTCTGAGCGAGGCCCATGTTTTAAGCTGAATGATGAACAAGTATTTTTTGGCAATCCTGCCCTCCCATGCCTCGACCGTGCCCCTCGTCAACAAAGGATATGCAGGGACCACAGGCTGCAGAACCCCATACTGGGTCACTTTGGAATAAATCGTAGAGTACAGGTCAGAGGGATAGAGGCTGAAGAGGTAGGTAATCTTATCAAATATATGTACAAAGCACCACTGTCATCCATGAGACTGAACTCAGACTCCCAAAGAGCCTGGCTCCTTGGATATCCTCTAAAGCATCCAGTCACTGTACATCTTTTTTAAATCTTACAACCCATGTTGTGCAACCCGCAGCAATAACAGTGAGAGTTTTTCGTATCACGGAAGGCTTACATGTTTATCAAACATGGCTGCCAGGTAAATGCCACCAATGCCTCATGATACGTGAAGATTGATTTTGTCATAAGGTGCATCTTATCAGATGAGAAGAGCTGTATGAAACACCTAGAGTCTAAGGCATTAAGACATCTCTGTTCTTGATGAACAAATCAGATAAGCAATGAAGGACTTGTGTGAAATAAAGAGGTGTATAATGAAGCTCCACTAGGCTGGACAGACACGGAAAGAAATTATACAGTCCTAACATCACGTTGGCGATGCCAATGCCACACAACACTGATGACGGCAACCACAGATTCTGCATTAATTTCAGGAATGAATCTTCAATGGCATAACTAAGAACCTGTGTTGTGCAGCATTACTTTCAAAGGATATTAGTAGTATGTGGTTATTAGCTGTGTGATAGTATACATCATCAGTTCTGGTTAACCTTGCATCATTGTGTAACATATGTCTTCTGACTCATTACATCTAGTCACAAGGTAACGGGAAGACATTGCTGGGATGCGTTTCCTCTCTTGCTGGAAGTTCAAGTGACACAGATAAAGCTTTGTCTTCTTCCCCGGCACAGCAGTAGCAGGAACCAGTGTACCAGTGTTCATATGAGCCCCTCTCTCACCAGAAACTACAGGAATCCATAGTTCCTAAACTCCATAATCTTGGCCTGACAAGCAGACAATCTTGCATGTATGGGCAACACGAGGAGAAGGAACGCAAGCAGAAGATTGGCCTAACATATCTGTCATCAGATTGAGACACGCTAGTTTCCTGGCAGGAGAAAAGCAGTCTTTTTTTTTTTATTCTTTATGGTTTTCTTCAGGAATATGTCACAACACACACCTAAACTGGGTGTTCAAATATAAAGTTAATACTTATAAGCTCAGATCATTTACCTGAATCAATATAGGGACACAGCAAAGCATGCAGTCTGCAGTGTTTCACATTGTGCTGTGTGTTTCAATTTGGAATTTCTTGATCTGTCACATTTCTTGAGACCATTTCTGGGGCCTTTGTTGAAGCACCGCTCTCCTGCACAGGGTTGCTCTGGGCAATTCCACTTCCAGTGACTGAACTGTGTTTACACAATACACACCAGGTAGGCAGGGTTCTTAACATTACCAACATTAATGACATGAAATTTCTCTCTCACGCCACCTTTCATTAGCAAATGCATTGGAAAGTATTAGCATGGAACAGAGTTATGCAGGTACTGCAAGTATGAACATGTAGGTAACAATGAGAACAATAACAATGTAATGCAAGGATGAAGTACTTTAAGGTTAGCCGAATAACGGTACGTTACCAAGACATCTGTAGGGATATACCACACAACCAAAATAAGTTAGTTAACACCCTACGCATCTTCAACTGACACCCCCCCAAACAAAAAAAAAAAAAAAAAATGAAGTCACCTTCTCCTAGCGAAGCAAGAAGAGTGTCCTGAAGGAAACTTACTGATCTACAGAACAGCTTTACTGTGAACTTTGACCTACAGGTTTTATTTATACAGACTAGAACAGGTTTTATTTTAGTCAACCATTTATTTAAAACAATGGTGGCAAAGTGGCTAGCGCTGCTACCTCCCAGCACCTGGGCTATTTCAGAATAGGTTCAAAGCCAGCTCAATCTGTACAGAATTCAAATGTTCTTGCCTTATGTGGGTTTTTTTTCCCGCAGTTCACGTGACCTAGTGGCCCTAACTGCCCTGTAGTCCTTGTATGTATGGCATCCTGTCCAGGGTGTACCCCCCAGCTTCACACTCAATGATTCAGGGATAGGCTCCAGACTGCCACAACCCTGACCAGGACAAGTGGTTTGCAAAAGTGATTTATTTAGAACATTAATGGAGTCTTACAGCAGGCATATACAGGACATATGTACATGTATTGGTTTGTATATTTTGGCTTTTTTCCCCACCACCCCCCCCCCCCCCCCCCAACTCCTGCTAAAAATACATTCAAAGACATTCAGAGAATCACAATGCACTGTTGTTTCGTAATCGTCTACACTGCTGGAGTTTTAATAAACTAATTTGAGACAACAATGTATTAACAGTATTACAGTGATGCATGTCCCAGGGGCTGAAACAAACTCTTTTTCACTGGTCTCAGCAGCTGCATGACTGTTGCCCAATGCCCAAGCTCCAGTGTAGGAGGGCACGCGGACGACCAAGGGCCGTTGTGCTCCTGACAATGGCGTGCCCGTAGAGATCACCGGCACGCCCAACAAGGTTTCCGGCGTCCAACCCCACACGCAAACAGGGCTGCAAGTGCTGTTTGTGAAACAGGACCTTTTCCCGGATAAGGGAAACAACAGCTGAGTCACAAATGTCATGATTTTGCAACAGGACAATTGCAGAAATCAATGTTGCTTGTGTTGCTGACTGAAGTCACTGCCTGGGATACCTAGATCCAGAAAAATCTTAAAACATTTGGAAAGGCCCTGGGTGTGCCCACCACTTTCTCTCCCTGTGTCATCCACTGCATCTTTTTATTAAGATATATTTTCAAATAAACCAAACATAAAGAAGTGTGCAGTAGATGGTGTATGCAGGTGAGCAGGGAACCTGTCCCACCGCATTTCTACAGCTGCATGAGTGGCTGTATGAATGTTCTGCTGCACGAGAGGAAGGTAGACTGCTAGGCGATGGAATAAGATTCGGTACACCAACCATGCAGTGCACCGCAAGACCTTCCACCCACCCGCAAGCTTGCCGGCCCAGTCCACACGTGGAAACTGAGGACAGCAGCGGTTGGCTTCAAGTGCACTCCAGTGATCATGTTCAGTAGCAGTAGCCCTTGCAGGATGGAATAAGGAAACAAACTGCACAGTCAAGGAGCCTGAGGGTGTTTACATAGGCTCAGATTACAAGCTGGGCTTCCAGAGTTCATTAATGCTTTAAACCTTCATTGAAAAGAGAAGGGGGGGGGGGGGGGGGGATGACCTTTACAAAACAGAGGTCTTAGTGAGGCCTACTTTTACTGACCTTACCAGGCAACATCAGCTATTTTCTTACTGTAAAAATGTAGAATTCTATGGGCCAAAAAAACCAACCAAACCTCACCAGAATCTAAGAATAGATGGGACCTTAACGGGATATCTATAATTGCTTGTTTGCTTTTGTTTAGGTTTTATTAGGGAATCAGGGTAAACTGTACCCTTGAACACTGCAAATGCAACCCTTTGTGTACATTTCCTTATGGAAACAACACATTTCTACTTTTTTGCCCACAAAGGAATTTCTTTAAACCAGTCAAATAACATCTTCTGGTCTTCACATCATAATACATCAAGTAGGAGACACTTTGTTGTACTGCAAATTCGGTGGTTTGGCATCAATATTTAGATACAATTTGGTCATAGTCATAAACTTTTTTTTTTTTTTAAAAGATGCTGACTTAGCCATATTCTATGGATAAAACTATTTGTGAAGTTTCAAGAACTGTTAAAAAAAAAATCTATTTAAAAGTTGACAGGCAGCAAAGTCTACTGACAAAGAGTTTAAGAAAGATGGGGGTTAAGGCAAAAGGGCTACTACACACACATTTTCAGAACCGCTTGTCCCATAGGGGGTCACGGGGAACCGGAGCCTACCCGGCAACACAGGGCGTAAGGCCGGAGGGAGAGGGGACACACCCAGGACGGGACGCCAGTCCGTCGCAAGGCACCCCAAGCGGGACTCGAACCCCAGACCCACCGAAGAGCAGGACCCGGTCCAACCCACTGCGCCACCGCGCCCCCCACTAAAAGGGCTACTAGTTAATGTCAATTTGTTGCATTGATGCCCAGTAAGATGCATCCTTAAAGGTAACTTCTTGCCCTCTGGCTTCACTGTGCCAGAAAACTGGTCCTGCCGCTGTAGCGCAAAACTAGGGAACGAGCGCCAGCAGTTTGAATAAGGAACATCAACCGCATATCAGAATGAGGAAGCCATGCCATGCCCTGGCACTGACCAACAGAAACCCCCTCTCCACTCCCCAGGACTGAAGTCTGAAATGAGTAAGAACACAAAGAAATAGTGGAAAAACCCAGAAGGCCACAGGAATACCTGAAGCCACTGGTTAGTGCTGCTGCAGTCAAACAGGAGCCTGACCCTGATGTACAGAAATGTCTGACCTTTTAGTCATATGAGCCTGACCTCCCGAGTCAGTAGGTCCCCAAAGAAAAACAAACCAGTTTTGCAGAGCAGCAGCCCTTTTTAATGTTTTTTTAGTTTTCTGTGTTCCAGATAATGTCAGGCTACATTTATTCATTTAGCAGACGCTTTCCTTCAAAGCAACTTCCAGTGAGCTCTGTGTAGTGTTATCAACCCACACACCTTATTCACCAAGGTGACTTACATTGCTAGTACTGTACACTACTTACAATGGGTCACTCATCCATACATCAGTGGAACACATTCTCTCTGTCACTCACAAATTATGGGTGAACCTGAACAGCATGTCTTTGGACTGTGGGAGGAAACCCACACAAACATGGGGAGAACATGCAAATACCACAGAGCCTGAACAGGCATCGAACCCATGTCCTCTCACGTTACCCAAGTGCTGTGAGACAGCAGCACTACTCGCTGTGCCATCCTGCTGCCCAAAACAGGGAACATTTACAGTTATTCATATAGTCACTGTAAACATTTACATTTATTCACTTAGCTGATGCTTTTCTCCAAAGTGACTTATGTTAAGTTACCTATGGTAATTGACTCATTTATCCAGGTGGGTAATTTTTTTTTAACCATTTCATTTTGTAAGTGTAACTGAAACTGTACTGCCCTCTAACACACCTTTCCGGTCAATTATACTTTCCTTTAAAAGTTTCAAATATAGATTTTTTTGTATAAACGAGAAAGTTAAAGAATTAACATTTCAGGGAAACTTGTCACCTTTTTACAAGTACTGTGTATCCCATGGTTAAGTCCAGATGTGCAGCTTTAAGTCTCCTAGCAGCTGTCCATTTCAGCAGCATGACACAAAAGAGATGTACAGACAGACTAGTGTGTTTGCTCGGAATAAACGAATGCACCAAAGACATTCACTCAAGGATCAAGAGGAAATGACCCAGAAAGAAGGCCTTGCCACATCACAAAGCAAACAGGATACTGTACTACTGTACACCACTGAAACAGACAGCCGGGCTCAGCCCTAAGGCTACAGCATTTGGTACAAGAAAGTGCCGGAATCAACTAGTGGCCGCTGCCCTGCACAGGTTACCAGGTTTATTGAAGGCAGTGGGACAACCTCGAGGGCATGGCACACTGCCAAACAGGTGCCCTCTTTGTCTGCTTTCCCAGCTGGCTTCTAACTTCAAGTGCACACTCTAGTGAACCTTGTGTGGATTTTAATAATAAAATAAAATTAAAAAAAAACACAATCTCAAAATATTTGTCAGTAATGTAACCTTAACCGTACCTTGAACCTCACCGATTCTGAAATGAGTGCTCATGGCAAAAAAGAAAGAAATTTTAAAAAAAAAAAAAAACCACCACCTTTCAATCGAAGTGTCCCTAATGCTCTTGTTCTTGCAGTGCTATTGCTATAAATGTCATTTAAAAGTTAACCTTTCTAGGTGAACCCCAGCTCTGCAAGGAAACTTGCCCCTCTGTATTTCACGTTCCTTTAATGGAATCAAATTTGCACCGCAGATGTTTGATTCTTATGCCCGAGAGACTACTGATTCTCTATGCATCATTGAGCATATCCTTTTATAGCACCACAGGGGTGGCAATACAGAAAGATAATTTTCTGCATCTCACAACCATGAACCCAAGCTGTTTGAGAAGAAAAACTAACGTTGCACACAATGTGATGCCGCATCGGCTTGGCACAGGGTATTCCGGAGAGACAGAAAAGATGGCTCTAATGAAGAGTGCTGAAATTGAATTACTTTGGATTGATTATTGCACATTGCAAAAACATGTTAAATCAACATTGTGTACTTCACTTGATCTAAAGGAAAGATTAAAATCATTCAATGGCAGAAGAGCCAGACCTAGTTCTTATTATGTTTACATCCACAACAGAAAGACTAAGCAGAGTGAGAAGTTCAAAATGTGACTGCAACACATAGCATAAGCTGGTAAACAGATAAACCACAAATTAAAAATATAAATTGATGTACATTATCACCACGCTCAAGGTCTTCAACCTTACAGAGTACAGAAAGTGAGAAAAAAAACAAAAAACAATTTTGACAGTCAACAACAAGGAAACAACCAGTGTAAACACAATGCAATGACAGACCATTCCACAGTGTGTGTTGTATTAGGTGTGTGTCAGTTCTTATGAAAACTCACCCTTCCAGTGGATATCTGATGTAAAAGGGACATAGTTACATTAAAAATAGTATACCTCTTACTGATTTTTCACATTTTGAACTTTTGCTGACCTTACCAAGACATGTAATGGAAAATGGAGCACAAAGAAGTTATGATTGTAGTCTAAACTTATCATTTCAAGCAATCAAGAATTTTAAAAATGAAAAAAGTCTATTACAGTCTATCTGATCTAACTTTCAGAGGTACCTTTTCTGACACCTTTGTTTTGTTTAGCTTCTTTTAACCTTAATAAAGCATAAAAATGGTCTTCTGCAGGGTTCACAGCCCCAAAGATTGGCTTTGGCTCAACTAGTTGGTTAGTACCACACTGCTGGACATATAGATCAGGGAGACTGGTTGTCCAAACAGGAAAAAAAAAAAACCTTTCTGGTCTCAGGACACCTACTTCCCCACTGCTCAAAGCTCAAAAAAACTGACACAGCAGTCTCAGTAGGGAGTTGACTAGCATTCAGGGATAGACAGACATTTACTAGTTTCCCTGACACTTCTCCAAAGGAACTTACAATGTTAAGCTACTTTACAATTATTTACACCCAGTTTATACAGCTGGGTTTTTCTACTGGAGTAATTTAAGTAAAGTACTTTGCTTGAGGGTACTCCTGCCAGTAGCAGGAATCGAGGTCCAAAGACAGTACTGTAACCACTACCAGCTTTCACCTAGACAGCCACAGACATGAAATCATTGCATATAAATAAAGGGATAACATACACAAACTAATGGCACTCAGCTTTCGGATGTTTCGTGTGTGAGGCTTCACTTTGCAGTTTCCTTTTTTGTTACACGTGACGTGATGAAAGGTCAAAAGGCGCTCCAAGCTGATACCGTACAGCCACAACCGTCGTTGCATACTTTACAGGAGTCTGTTAGAAAGTTCTGCTCAACGGGGAGTAACCTGAGTGTCCCGAGTGCGTGCCGTGCCCGCGCGCCCAGCCATAGCTGGAGCGCATCGGGGGCGCGCGCCGTGCTCGCCAATACCACCAGCAAATACAGGCACATCCGCGCCAACTGCGATGAAGTCACTCTCAGGGGCCGCGTTGAAAGAGACGTTAAAAATAACTCGCGAATATATATTTACTATGTATGTGTGCAGAGGGCACTGGTGTGCCCACGAGTTTTCCGGTAAACTACCAGCAGTGAGAAGTCGTGTATCATTCAGTCACTGCAAAGTCAAGTGCCCGCAAAGTCATATTATAATTGTCATCATTATGATTATTATTAGTTCTATAAATAAGCGCGCGAGGGCAGCTACGCAGCACTGCCATACTGCACATGATCAGCTCCACACACCACACCGGCTGAAATTATCCCCAACATTACGGTACCGCTCCACGATGATTTTCAATGGCAGAACACGTACGTACGTACGTAATTCGTAAATCAGTTATCAGAGTTAGACAGTTATCAGTCATGCGTAAAACAATCGCGACTTTAAAACTTCTCTGCACCGAATTGTTAAGTAAAATTACTAAAAGTAACTCGTCTATACAACACGATACTACACAACGTTACCGAACGTGTTGTTAACGACCGGGTTTTTTAAAAAAAACACCACGCCATTTCTAGTATTAGACAGATCCAGTATGACTTACCAGCTGAACTGAAGGTCAGAAAGTACAGACTCAGAGTCACAGTGGGATCGGGTTCGAGAAAATGCGCGCGGTATGATAATCTCACTGATTTGACAACTTCCCAGACTATAAATAAATGTAGTACAGCGGAACAAGGCAAATCGAGGCGTCACACTGACACTTGGATGCATCCAGCCCGTTGATGTTACATGACCCCACGGGGAGCTCGGAGCCGCGTCGCCGTTTGTTTTCCTGCAGCGCTCCGCGATGCTCTTACGCCTCTTACACCAGTCACCTGTACTCACTTGTGATACTGTCCGCTACCAATCAGTGCACTCGTTGCGATGTATCCAGGGACATGTAGTTTTCCTCCGCGACAGTGCGCATTTTGTGACGCTTTCGGCCACCAATCACCGTCCCTGATACGATTGCATTGTGGGATATGTAGTTTTTTGCAGGGACGGCGCACATTTTGAAAAGGTGTTTCGTTTACTAATCTGTAGTCTACATTCGGGGATTATGTTATTTCTCATATAACGGAATTGTGTGGGAAAAGCCCTGAAAAACCGTATTCAGCGCCAAACCGCACATTACTCATTTAGCTGACGCTTAAGTGATTTAAAATTAAAGTTAAGGCATTTTACAGGTTTTTTTACCCATCTGAGTAATTTTACTGGAGCAATAAGGTTAGTATCTTGCTCAAGGACACTACTGCTGCTGGAGGTGGGGATCAAACCCGCAACCTTTAGTTTAGAGCCAAAGGCTCTAACCACTAGTCTACGATACTACTAACCACATTAAATAGCTATTTCTGAAATAATTTCAGAATAGCTACATGAAGGAAAGTAAACTCTTACTCGATTTAAAGTGGCAAGACGCAAATCTGAATATTATCAATCAATCAATTAATCAATTAAACACGCACTAATAAATAAATACTGTTGCGCACACGATAGATCATTAAAGCTTAGCTGGCAGCAGATAGTCTAGTGGTTAGCACTGCTTTCTTTAGACGCAAAAGGTTGAAGGTTCGAATCCCTACTGTACCTGTAGCCCTCTCAATCAAGATAACCACCCACCAGCACAAAGGGGTGAGTACCTATAAATCCTTTCTGGGAAAGCCGTCAAATAAATATAAACTCTCTTCCTTTATTTTATAAGTGCATATTATGGTCTGTTAAAATTATTAACATAATAAAGGGACTGTCACTACATTACATACACGTAGTTCAGTTTGAATGTGCACATCATGAAGCCCTGCTTCATTATGTAAGCAACCATTCCACCTCTAAAATAGTTCTTTCAGCTCGTTGAGATACTCTGTAGCCCTGGACTCTATGACACAGGAGAAAATGGAATGGAACAAAATTAGTTTTGGGTGGAAAGTTTCCAGGTTTCACAACGATTTGCGGATTTTTCAAAAACCTTGATACATCTGTGTTAAACCAAATAGTGAATAGAAGAAGAGAATATCAATAAAGGCAGAAGAGCGAACACTGAATTACCCCTGAACAGTGGGGTCACCTGGGTGCTGGGGGGGCTGCGGACCGCACCGGGTGACACCATCACAGGGTGTGACACAACTGTCTAAAATTTGTGTGCTGTGTTTCAGCAGAAATGTATTTTTTTATAACTGACTACAGGGATGTTCTTGTATAACAAAAACATTTTTCGTAAACCCAGCTTACATGTATTAATATACCTACAAGGCTAAAACTCTGTGATAATTTAATTTTCGAACCTTTTAGTTTTAATACGCTCCGCTCAGAACTCTCATTATTACCCGATTACAATGACGCTTCGAATTACGTGGTTTCGTCTGCACGCACTACAAGCACGCGCTCCTGTTTTCTCCGCTGTTTCTGTCACATTCTCTGGCGTTTTAGCGACAGTATTGTGGTAATTTAGTTTTTGTGAATCTATATCAATAACGTTAAAATAACAATTTTGACGTAGTTCTTAAACGTTTTTACTTCGAATTCTTTTGCTTGCTAACCGAATATTCGCTTTACCGCATGAGCTATGTAAATAGTCTGCCTATCATATTGTAATTTAAAAGGTGTCATTTTAATTTTGCTAGTTGTTTAGGTCACTACTGGCATTACATTCAGTGATATAAGGAATTAGAGTAACATTAGCACAAAAAAAAACATTACTAAGGTCTGGTACGGGAGGAGGTCCATGGGCGGGGTGGGGTGGTGACACCATGAGTTACCGCGCTGGGTGACGCCAACTCTGGTGGCGTCAGTCAGTGCCCTGATCTCAAAGAATTGAAGCGCTGACGACCTGTATTGAGACCAAAAGACTGAATTTCGTACAAATTGTAACAAAAAAATAAGGTGTAATACAGGCATTTGCATGTAGTTAATCATTTCCTTTTTGATTTCCAGCTTGGCGTTTGTGAAATTGCACCACCTCTGTAATCAAGTATTTAAGAGTTACACATCATCGGGAAATAAGTGCTGGATTTAGACATGTACATTCAGACTGAAAATAAAAGAATCAGCTAGAAGAGTTCAATAAAAAGTCCAATCAATAAATCAGTTTTGGGCCACAGTGACTGTAGCAGTGAGAGCTGTCACTTTCCACTCGGAGGTCTTGGGTCCCCCCGCCCCTCCGCACTCTCGTTCCATCCGACAAAGTACTTATTCTGAAGTGGAGTAAGAATACCTTTCTATAAATGAGTAAATGACTGTGGAGCTCGTCATGCACGTTTTAAGTCACCCGGGCCGTGAACGAAAAAGTAAGAAAAGTGAAGGTTAATCATTTCAGGCTAACTCTAATTTACGAAAATTACAAAGAAGCAAGAAGCACGTACATCCAGTGCTGGGGAACACGACTAAAACGAAGCTGTTTGGACAAAAAAAAAAAAAAAAAAAAACTTTCGCTAAGCACAAAATGTGTACTGTAAAGCTGGAAAGCGGTCATGTAATGTGTGTTTCTGACGAAATCCACCAGAGGGGGCGAAAGTGAAAGCAAAGTTTCACACTCGCACGACTGTTCTCTCGTATTCTTCGCGCTCCTTTCGGCAAGGGTGTCTTTCTCTTGCCGAAATTATGTGTGCTTTCTCACGGTTGCCCAGGCGTTTCATAAATGAAGTGCCAGACTCAACATGTAGTGCTGTGGACACAACTGCTTCTTTGCATTCCAAGAACCCCGATGAGAATCCCACCTTGTGCTGCATCATGCTTACCTTAAAACTATTCTCATAGAAATACGACTGTATACATAGTTAAATCGTAACTTGCGTCAGCTAAATGAGGAAATGTGTTTATAATCACTATGCATGACACTGAGTACTTTTCAGACATTACCTTTTACCACACTGCTACCAGAGAGAACCCCTTCAGCATGATTCCTCCTGTTGAATCTCCTTTTGAGGCACTTCCTCTTCCAGGTTTGGACAGTACTAAGCCACTTCGCCATAGTGTGCATCGCATTACACTGACATCCTCGGACTGAGGGCAGCCATTATGCAGTTATGCCAAATAGCAGTCCAGACTCAAGCCCGTGAGTTTATAAGTACATATTATGAAGACACTGACATATGCATTAATATACCAACTCGTTGCATGTTGACATTGTGTACTTTTAATAATAATGGTGCCGTAATAGCCAACACTGCTGGACATTTACTCATTTTATCTGACAAATGAGTGCATAAAACTGTTCTAGAATGGCTCAAGGTAAAAACAGTGTAAAGAGAAACCATTTCTCTTGACCGGGTTGTTTGTGGCTGGCAAGTGGAGGCACTGACACACAGCATCACCTGCCTCACATATGCACCTAGTTACAGTAAATGAACATCTATGTTGGTGGCAGTTGGTAATACAGTGCTTAAAGCCGTTTCCTTTGGACCCAGAGAGTGCAGGATTGAATCTCACCTCCAGCTCTAGTACTCTTGATGGGTACTACCTGGTACTTACCCTCAATTGCTCCAGTGAATTACCCACCTGTATACAGTAAATGGATAAATATGCAAGTTTAACATTCTAAGTTGTTTTGGAGAAAAGCATCAGATGTATGTAACTATGCGCCATAGCTCAGAATACTTACCTATGCCTTCCACCCCTCCTGGGGCACAGGCTGTCAACAGGGACTTTCTTTGAAGTTTCCTTGTTGGCGTTTCTGTAGCTGGCAAGGTTTTTATGATGAGGGGTAGCTAGCCCCATGCCCAGCTGTTCTCCTTTTGCAGCCTTATTGGGGCTATCCATGGTGGAGTTATAGCTCAGAATTGTCCTATTTAAATCTGTACTTTGGAGCAAGGAGGTGTTCTCTGATGTGGAGCTTCAGAAGTTTGACACTGTACCTCAGGTTTGCCCTTTATTTTGCCTTTTCTCCAGTCACACTAACCTTGTGAGCTGACAAAGCCTGCTATTGATTCTAACAAATCTGAATCTGAGTGTCTTATCTTGTCAGCAGAATCTGTAAAGCTCACACTGGTGAACAAACCTAGGACTTTGGGTTAATGCTGACAGATAAAGGAGACCAAGCCTCTTTCCCTCAAATCTGACTCATTCCCTCACAGTGGAAAGAAAGGAAAAGCAACACCAAATTGAACTGAAATAAACTGACAGCTGACTGAGTACAGCCCACCAGATCCAGACTGTCCACCAGCTGCTTGAGGGAGCCATGGCTGCTGCTCTCCACCTCACCAATACTGCCTACAGGTGTCTTGCAGCAGGGGTGTGGCCGAACTTCAGTGAAAAGAGGACTGTGCTGACAGCGCTCATTTCTTCCACTCTCCCACTGTAAGAATTTTCAGGAAGTCTGGTGAGGTGCTGACCCCCCAGCCAGATGAGAATTCTGATGACAACTAAGCGTTGGTGTCCACACCTGTAAGCAATTTAGTACATATTAATGGTATTCCCCTCATTCCAAATTGCAAGCAAGAACTGCAGGCAAAAATCTACTGGGAGGGAATTGCTTCTTCACTACAATTATTCAGTACCAACATCCCTTCCAGGTTCTTAAGAATCACAGATCTAAATTCAAGATCTGATTTGAACAAAAAAAAAAAAATATTCCATGCCTTTTAATATCTCCTTGTTAACAAGTTCCCAAGCATGTATACTTCATGATTCCTTTCTCAAACAAGCTTTTGAGGCTGTCAACACAAGATTTGTAGTAATATTCCAATTACAGTAAATCAACCCAGTTTATCACATTTCCATTTAACTGACAAAATTCTAGTTCATGTTAGTACTTTCACATTATCTGGTTCATATGTCAGTATTCCTCTGTAATAGTAATGTAATAACTCATGCTGCAAACATCTATCCAGTTGCATAGATTTGTTTTTGATTTAATTCATGTAATATGAGAAACCTGCAATTTTTTCAGATAGGGACAGTGCTGTGCTTGGAAATGTATGATTTGTAATTGATTTCTGTTTTATAGAAATGTTTTCCAAACATTTAAAAATATAAACATAGGCAGCAATATTGTACATCCCCTAATTAGTCTGTTAAATCAAGGACATACTGTCCAACTACTCTAACCAATAGGCCAGAAGTGATACAGCTGATAATAGGAACATAAAAGCAGAAATTTCACATTTTGAAAAGGACATTTATTCTACAATTAAAACCATAAATCTGTCCCCTTTACACCCCAGCATTCTACATAATTAAGCAATGAAATTCAAAACAAAGAATGTCTTACACAAATCCAATTTGGCCATCTTTCCCTTCACCTGTTCCTCAAATAAAATCAGGCTCAATATGTAGGAGAGTTCTTACATATTCTTAATTTTGGCAATGAATATTACAGAGGGTGATATGAATAAAAATAACACTGCAGAATCTGTCCCCACAAATACATCTGATCTGTTGCTACATATACATCCAGGCCAATACACATCATTCTATGTTTACTACACAAGTACAGTGCAACATTCTGTCTCCAGTCTAACAATTTACTGCTGACATTTTCTTTTCTAAGAATCCCAGAAATTGTTTGAACATCCAGCTTTGGGCATTCTGGATCACATTTAGGTCAAAGGAAAGTCTGTTTTCAACACATCCCACAAAGCAGCCTTCTTTTTTTTATATTATATATATATATATATATATATGTGTGTGTGTGTGTGTGTGAGGTGGGCAAGGCTGTGGGACAACTACAAGCAAGGGGTTAGGTGTTTGCGGATGTGGGGTACTGTGGGTGCCACCAGTCAATGAGACGTACACTGTGGACAGGGTCCAGCACCACCTGGACCCCTTGTTCGCTGCGCAGTTTCTTTCCTCGAAGGACAGGCGAGTCCTGGAACACTAGACGCACACGATGGTGTCTCATGTCTGTGCTGACGTTGATAGTAAACTACATGGAATAAGAACAAGGCACCAAGATTAAGACAATCCGGACAAAAAGAACACAAATTTAATAAAAGTTTTAGAAATTACATACCAGGGTTAGTGTCATGCCCATAACAACAGAAGTGAAAATGAAATTGAGCGTGGTGACTTGCAGGAGATAGCAGTCTGAGTCAGGATTGGAATGGACCTCCACATACTGGCTAGGTAGCTGAAGCACCCTTCCACAGCCATTTTTATACTTGGCAGGCTGAGAAGAAAACAGGCAAATATTACTACTAAGCTGTGAATTCCTCCATGCTAAACAAAAGCATGTAGAAGAGCTAAAACCCACATACCTCTTTCAGAAATTTGAAATTGAATTCCCACATTGGTTCTGGTCTATTTCCATCCACCTTCTTGACCCAGAAGAGTAAACACTAAGTCGGCAAAAAAAATGAGGTGGCAACAGTTTTAAAAAAAAAAAAATAAAAAAATACAGCTCAGTACAGAAATAATATATATATATACAGGCAATAAGTAGTATGATTAGAGCTATTGCCTTTGATTAAAAGGACCAAGGTTTGAATCTCACCTTCTGCTACAGTGACCTTGAACAAGTTACTAACCTTAAATTAATTCAGCTAAAATTGCTCAGCTGTACAAATGGTTAAACAATTTTAAGGTAGCTTAGTATACAATCTAGAGGGCAAGCTACCTTACACAAAAACACCAGCTAAATGAATAAATATTTTTAAATACTATTTTGTCCATATATTTGAAAAAAATCCTACAATCCTAATTTGGACATACCTTGGAATTGAGAAGTGTGGTGGGTGTGGACTCTGGGAGGGAGGGAGACCTGGACACACGGGAGCTAAAGGGCTCATACATGTGAAAGAGGGAACGAATTACACAGGCGCGGAGACAACGCATCCTCCCGATGGAGTCTGGCTGCAGGCGGGGTGGCAAGGCTGCATCCAGAGTGTAATGTCTGTGTTGATAAGGGAAGGTGACATGAGTCTGTTGCAAGTTGATGGGGGTAATACTTTATTCGTGTTCTGTGGCTCCTGTGTCAAAATGTCACTTTGTTTAACAGTGGGGATGGGGAAAATTTAATTTAAAATCTACAAACTAATTCACCTGTATTTTTTGTAATTGGTGTATGAATTACTTGTCTCACTATGAACTTATCAAACCTTATTTTAAAATAAGTGTTCTGCAATGTTTTTAGCGCAAATAATTGTCTGCCCGATATAAAACATGTTATCCACCAGATTGCTCCAATTAATAACACCATTGTGCTGCTGTAGTAAATTATATTTCAACGGGGGGAGACTAACACTGCCATAATGAGCCTCTGACCCTCTTACCTTCTGTATAATCTGGTCCAGAAGGCAGCGGTACAAGTGACAGTCCAAGCATTTTTGCAGATCAAAGCAAAGGTACAAATGTCCTCTGGGCGGATGTATGAGGCCAGCAGCAGCCAAACATCAATGGGATATTCTTGTCCGTCACTGCATGCTTGGCTTTCTGTCGGTTTAGAAATATCTTGCTTGAAACAACTGCAGAGAAACCATGACTACTAGAAACAAATGTTTAACAGACAGAACTTTGCTAATTTTGCTAGGTTATATTCAACAAATTTAAGGGTGCAGTAAAATCACTTGGAATACATTAACCAGACTATGCGTTGCAAGGCTAAACCTGCTGGTTCACTTTCACACACCCACAGGTAACATGCCTTTACGTCTCTTGTTCTTCTTTTTCCGAAATCCCTTTGTCTCAGTGACGTCATCTTCCGGGTCGGCATCCTCGCTGCTGACGCACGTCACGCCGCTGTCACTGCGCGCGGACGACAGCACGTCCCGCACCGGGCCTCCAGACGCTTCAAGCCCACACAGCAGTTTCACTTCACAGAATTACAGAAGGATACACACAAGTTTAGAAATGTAGCTACCCTACGTTCTGTACAACTACTGTACTGATCAAAATTGCTAGTGGAACATTTCCAACCAGGTTAGGTATTATTTACTTCGTAACTAACTTTGCAAGAATTTAATTGTTAATGAAAACGTAAGGCTACCTTCTTTTGCAATTGCATTAGCAACAGCTTTTTTGACTCTCCCGGACCTCACAATGGCTGGATCTGAATTGGCATAGTCGGACACAGTAACTGCAAGAAAGATGTGCAAAAATAATCATGTCAAGATATAAAAGAAGGAAAAAAAGAGAGTGACTACTGAATAAGAAGGCAGAATTTCGAGGAAACGTGATAAAACGAGGGAGTTTTACATTCCTCCATAAGGACACACCCTCCGCTTCAGACAGTCGCGTACCCGGCGGCCTGCGTCGTACTACCTGACTCCGAGCAAACATCCTCGGCCCGGAATTTCAGCCGTTTTCGGTTCCCTTTCTTGGGCATTGCGGCAGTGGGGGACTGTGGCCGCTTATCGTAGTTGTGGCTCCTGCCATGTCGGAACGACAAGCAGAGATAAGGAGAAACTGAGAAAAATAAAGGAGAGATTAAAATAAGGTCCTCCAGGATCTTCAGCCATCATGGAACTGGAGACGTAATTCTCGTGGAGTCACGCGAGAAGTCTTAGAGATTGCATTACGTCATTTTTAAAAAGCAAAAGTTTAAAGTAGACGTTCATTTAGAGGCTTTGAAGATGATAAAACATGATTAATTAAAAAAAATACACCATGGATTGTAATACCACATTGACCTTTAAATAACGAAATATATTGAATTGTTTAATATCTTGCTTGCTATTCTTTTAGTCGTCATTTTGATAACATAAGGAAGGTAATAAACCTCACACTACGTGACGTTGCTGCGTATGTCATGTTACCGTGTAGGTTGCTGTACTGTATATGTTAGTTACTGTGTGATGACGTTCATTTTTACCCGGAATTTGTCTGTTCATGGTGAACTCTTATTTAAATCAAAACTTTGTCACATGTTGTAGGTAGTCATCTCTAAGTATGCGACACGGAAGACTTGTAAACAATTTTTTCTTGGCTCTGTTTCATCGTGTGGAACCCGAGCGTGCCGCTGGACAGCGAACAGTGGACACCCGAACACCGCCGCCGGACGCTATATTTATCTGCTATGTAATCGCGCCGCCAGGGTGCGCTGCGCGTGACACAGTTTCCAGCGCGCGCGCCGTGAGCGAAGACTCCAGTGCGCGGTCATGCACGCGAGTGGTGCTGATGCGGGGACTTTCGCAGTGCACTTTTCGCCGCTATTCCAGTGCTGTCGTTTCAAGGCTCCATTTACACATGACGGTGGATACAGAAGTGCCGGGGGCAGCGAGGAGATAAAAGGCACACGGGCGAATTGCGAAAGTGTCCTCCATGCCGCGATCGAGAGGCGGGATCTTCTCTAGACTGCTGAGTTGCTCTTTTTTCCCACCGCAAGCGGCGGTGACAGAGGCAGGGGCGAAATGAGATCGTGCGGGAGGGAGGAGTAGTTTGTCGGCTCGGAGGAGGGAGGAGGTGGAGGAGGAAGAGGAGGGATGGGAGGTGGCAGATGGATCTGGAGACGATGCCGCACAAAAAGAAGCATTTTACCGTTTCATTAGCAGGCGTCCTAATCGCAACTGGTGGCAGTTTTCTGAAGACCGCCGTAGACTGCACGAGGGACTACAATAGAGAATGCCGTGTCTTTGGTGGGATCGGCGGCGTCGATGGCTCCGTGATCGATCGGTTCCATCAATTAATGAGAATTCGAGTCTCAAGTCAGTGTGACGGAACGCCGGGGCGGGAACGGACAGTAACGGACGACTCTGCTGATGGAGTTCAAAGACTGAGTGATCTCTGTCATCTGTTTTAGCCCATTATTCACGCGGCTTTCGAAACAAATAGTCTAGACAATCGTACTTAATTTTCCAATCGCTGCTTTGACATAAATTGTATTTGTACCGTACGGCAGGGCACGTTTTTAAATGGGCGCTGTAAACATCAGATGTGAAATCTGAACCCTCTGCGAAAGACTGGTCACCTCTGTACTGCCGTTTGCTTCAGCAGCGCCCTATTTGCGTCCGGCACCATGATGTGCGAGGTGATGCCGACCATAAATGAGGGCGACTCGATGGGATCCCAGCGAGGCGCCCAGAATGGCTCGGACCCGGACTCGAATTTTGAGCAGCTCATGGTGAACATGCTGGACGAGCGAGACAAGCTGCTCGAGTCGCTGCGCGAGACCCAGGAGACGCTTGTCCAATCGCAGGCGAAGCTGCAGGACGCGCTGCACGAGCGGGACCTCCTCCAGCGGCAGATCAACTCGGCTCTGCCTCAGGTGAGGAAGGACAGGCTGCGGGGGTCCACGAAGTTTGAGCTGGCACACACACACACACTGACTCTCTCTGTAAGAGGGTCGTGCACTTTTTGATGTAAACGTTATGTATGTGTCCTTCATCTGGAGCTTGCTGTGTAAATCAGCCTGGTGACAGCGGAAATAAAGGCGATGCCCTGGTTCTCGAGGCTAAATACTTGTGGTGACTCATTTTCACACTTGAGTCTTTATGGCCTTTTAAATACAACGAGGATGTTTTTTTAAAGTCCAAAACGGTTTCTGTAGTTTTGTGCAGCTCAATGGCCATTCGATTATGTGCCTCTGTCTGGTTGTCTACCTCTCCAGGCCTTGTTTGGAGGATAAACTTTAAACTTTGGACTTACTTGCCAGTTAGTCGAGTGACCTTTGCAATTTGTCCATTTAGGTCAAGATATTGCTTTTTGCTGACCTTGAAGGTCATAGTTGCTGTACGTGCTCCGGTCTATCATCAAGCCACAACTAGCTATTGATCCCTTTCTATATATAATTGTGCTCCACACCTAAGGCTGTTGAGGTATTCCACACTCCCCATGAAGGTGGACCCACTACTTCCGCCCGATCAGCTGTTCTGGTGTCAGAATCTCTGCGGGGCATTTAGCATGTAAAACGTGATGGAAAATCAAGCTCGAAACAGCCCTTCAAGCCATTATGCCAATGAGGGGTGGAAAAGGGTCTCATCAATTATACATGGAGATGGCTGTAATTAATAGAATTCCTTGTGCCATGTTATTTTTGGGAGTATTTCTGCAGGGCCATTTTTGTAAGGAGTGCCCGTTTCATTTATATACACATCTGACATATCACAGAGGTGGGGAGTGAGGTGGGTGTGGTTCTTGCATCATGTAATGTTTAGTGCAGAACCTATTCAGGGAGTTTGCGGCATCGCTGAAGACATTGCTCCTAGAAGATGTTTGGTTACAACTTTCCAGATCCTGTTACCCACTGCTGCCCTAATCATCCCCATATTCCTGAGTGCTTTTGTAGTGAGCAAATCAGGTGATTCTCACCTCAGTCAAGGAAATGTGACCACATCTGATAGTGTCTGTCCCAGTGGTTTGTCTTCAAGGCCCACTGGCACATGAGGTAATGCCTTTGGACCCTCAACCACATCACTTTGGCAGTGTAGAGTCAGAGGCTTGTCACAGCCATTAGCAAAGAGGAAACTTGGTCTGGTAAAATGTCACGTCCCTGACTTTATCGAACGGGAGAAAAACATGGCACCGTTGACGTGTGAATCTGATGCTTAGCGTTACACACTTATTCATGTGGAAAAGTACAGTTTTAAATTTTTGCATTTTTAGTACAGAATGTTGTTGTACTATTCTTATAGAAAAGGATTAGTGGTGGTTGCTAGAGGGTCTCCATGAACACAAGTCACTTGCTTGTGCTTAGTAAGGCAAGCAATAGAGCCCAAATGGTGGAATCAACAACAAAACAGTGCTATAGAACCTTCCTTCAGGGTTGACAAGGAGACTGGGAAACACCGTATCAGTACAAATTTCCTAATGCAGTGGAGAGAGACTGGTATATAATAACCCCGTACACAACTAAGAATAGCTTAGAGTTAAAACAGTTTTTTTAACAATGCGTTCTGAGATGTGATCAGAAAAAGAAACATGCAAATTCAAGATTGCCTCAAACCCTTTCAGAATGGATTAATTTCTTCTTTCAGTGTAGGCAATTATTGTTTTGGTTATTGTATCATGTCAAAGCAAATGAGAGCTGTGCAGCTGGTTCACATAAACATATCTGTGCTATCTGGTCTAAAATGCCTTACTCCATACTGTTCGTACTGATTTACCATCTATCACTTCAGTTGCTTTTTGTAAAAAAGCTTAATGATGGCTCAGTGCTAAAGGCAGTGTTCGGTATTCCATTGCTTTATACAGCACAGCTCTTCTGGTGGAAAAGCAAACTAATCATGTATTGTTATGTAGGTGCAGAGCCATGTTGAATTCTCATGACTGTGACCCGAAACTGTCATCTCCCATGAATGCGTTTAACCCAATCGTAGAGACCGGACTCTCTGGAAAGGTTTCTAAATGCCAAGGTCAATTCAGCAGTAAATACATCAATTTTTTTTTCTAATAAATGTGTTGACTAGAAGTTGCCCAAATTACCTTAAAGAGCTTTCTAAGGGAAATTGCTATTGGTAGGGCACATTTTTAAATGGGCGCTGTAAACATCAGATGTGAAATCTGAACCCTCTGCGAAAGACTGGTCACCTCTTGTACTGCTGTGTATCTGGTTATGCCGATGGTGTGGGCGTGGCACAGATCAACTGAAATTTACCCAGAGGAGGATAGTTTCACCTCTCCAAGTGATTCTTCCAAAGTCAGAATTAAATCATCTGACTCATCATCCACAGTCATCAGGTGTAATGTAACTATAGAATCTACTGTGCTGTAGCTCTCGAAAGCTTGAGTTTCCAGGTTTGGCCACCAAATTTACAGCAGCAACAATACATGTTTGTATATGCAAATAGTTAAGAAAGAAACATTAATTGACTAAAGACACTCCTTACGCCTGTAAGATTGTGTGAGTGCCTTTGCTGTAAGTGTGAATATCATGATCACAAAGTGTGAAAGAACGGTAAGTGGTGGCACTTTATGCTCGTTGAATTCTCCTCATGGGATTTGCTTTAGAAGTAACACGCTGTTGCCATGATGTCCTGTTTTTTCTCTTAAGAAGAACGTTGTCTTTCATTTCATGTAGGGTATTGGCCATCATATCACAAAGGAATGATGATTGACCCCCTGTTCTTTTTACACTGAGTTGATTTTTCTGGGTGGTGGAAACACTGACAAAGGCCCAGGACCCTTCCATCCAGAGGTGTGTATGTGTGTGCATGTGTGTGTGAGCCCTTTATGGGCCCAGCAGATGCATCATACAAAGCAACTCCTGGCTATCTCAGCTTGGCACGCAGTTGCAGTGTAGGTCTGTTACCAGGGTATCTTGTGTTCAGATTAGTCTTGCTGCCCATTCATTGAAGATGTGAGCCAGGTAGAACTGACTGTGGCTCCAAGCCTTCCTTCTCTGAGAGCATTTCATGCTCTATGCGAGGCTGTGCTGTTTAAAACTAAGTGACAATTTCATCTTCATTAAAGCAAATGATACCAATGTTTTCTTACACTAAATTGCTCTGGATCAGCTATAAATGCACGCTTAGTGGTTTTGTAGCCAGTAAAGGTACTGCAATACAAAGCTGTCAGTCTTCTGCTGTGGATGTAGAAAGGCAAAGTAATCTATATGAATGGATTTGATAGCTTTGAGACTTTCTTGATCAATGCTGTACCTTTTTATAGAAAGTATTTTTTTTGCCAGTCAAACAATCCCACTTGATGTGGGCGCACCAAAAGTATAATTTTAGACATGCCTCCCAGACATCTATAGGCATTTCTCTGACAACACGCAGTACTGAATACCCAACTCACTTAATCAAGAATTCAAGTCTTCATGATGTGTACAGGACAGCATGGTGGAAGCAATAGTACCGGTACTTCACAGCTCTGAGGTTGTGGCTTTGGATCCAGCTCACTCTGTGTGGTGTTTCTGGGTTCACATGGTTTTCTCTGAGTGCTTCGGTTTCTTCAAGTCAGGTCAAGTGGGTTTTTATTGTCATTCTTTTATATAGCTTGTATACAGTGGAACAAAATGTCGTTTCTCTGGGACCATGGTGCAACACAGAAAATTAGAGGATCCGAAGTGGCCACTGCGTGCTACCGCGCCACCATCTTGGTGGTAGTTATAATTCCCTAAAACGTAGTATTTCAGATGAAGTCTTAGCATTGGCCTTAGTGTGTGTAGGGAGGAGAATAGATTTGTGTGATTACCTTACCACGGACTGGTGTCTTGTCCATGTTGTACTCTGCCTTGTGCTCTCTGCTTCTGGGGTAGGCTCTGTACCACTGCTGCCCTGCATGGCATTAGTGGTTATTGATGATGACCGAATGAAATATGTCTGCAGAATGGTACATTTAAATTTACATTTATTCATTTAGCAGATGCTTTTCTCCAAAGCAATGTACATGTCATAGAAAATACAATTTTTGCAAGTACAGTTAATTTGTTTCCTTCACCATATGCACCAATGTTCATCACACAAGTAGCTGCATAAAACTTTACTAGAATATTGTCGATTCCGGGGGTGCGGTGGCGCAGTGGGTTGGACCATGGTCCTGCTTTCCGGTGGGTCTGGGGTTCAAGTCCCGCTTGGGGTGCCTTGCGACGGACTGGCGTCCCGTCCTGGGTGTGTCCCCTCCCCCTCTGGCCTTACGCCCTGTGTTGCCGGGTAGGCTCTGGTTCCCCGCGACCCTGTATGGGACAAGCGGTTCTGAAAATGTGTGTGTGTGTGTGTATTGTCGATTCCTAATCATCTTCCTAGTACTTTTTTCTGGAGGTGTATATAAACATTTATGTTACATTGCAGGAGAAAAAGATTGATCTGAGCATTATCATGTATACCTTATGGGCATGAGCATTTATATCTTACATGAACTTATAAAATCATATTAGCTGATCCTTTTCCTAGAGTTTGAAGCACTGTGAACAGGGCTTACCTGTTTGAGAGACACTTGGAAGTAAGTGAGACGGCCCAAGATTTGAGGTGTTGCGCTCTGCATTTATTAAATGCTATATTTTAAAGATATGTACCTACGAAAGAGAGGGGGTGCGGTGGCGCAGTGGGTTGGACCACGGTCCTGCTCTCCAGTGGGTCTGGGGTTCAAGTCCCCCTTGGGGTGCCTTGCGACGGACTGGCGTCCCGTCCTGGGTGTGTCCCCTCCCCCTCCAGCCTTACGCCCTGTGTTGCCGGGTAGGCTCCGGTTCCCCGTGACCCCGTATGGGACAAGCGGTTCTGAAAATGTGTGTGTGTGTGTGTGTGTGTACCTACGAAAGGTAAAGCATGGAGGTTCTCGGTTATGGCTCCGTTGTGGTGGAACGACCTCCCCCTCTCGCTCAGAACTGCTGAATCTTTGTCCACATTTAAAAAGGGTCTTAAAACTCATCTCTTACGGATTCACTTCACCCATGATCTCTTAAGTTCATGCAAGGTATAAGTGTTCACGATCATGCTCAGATCAATCCTTTACAGAGCCACTTCTGCAATGTAATTTAAATGTTTATATGTATGTCAAAAAAAAAAAAAAAACTACTAGGAAGGTGATTAGGAGTCAGCGATATTCTGGTAAAGTTTTATGCAGCTACTTGTGTGATGAACGTCGGTGCATATGGTGAAGGAAACTAACTGTACTTAAGACTCACACATCTGCAGATGTCTCTTTCTGCTAATGTAATGCACAAATTGTATTTTCTATGAGATGTACATTGCTTTTGAGAAAAGTGTCTGCTAAATGAATAAATGCAAATGTGAATGTAAATGTTTGAGATGACACGCATTGTTAAAGTTCTTGATAATCAGTGACTCATTGAGCAAACACTTGTTGAAACAAAAAGGTCAGACATAAGGCCCACCTTCAGCTGTCCATGTTTTTCCTGCTCCATCACATTTGTTTAGTTAAAGGGTGCTCTGCTACTTCATAAATCATCTTTCTACTTCCATCATTGAGATTGGCATTCAGATGGAAAATCATGTAGCTAGATATCACTGTTGCTGTTTATGGAGCATTGGCCATGTTGATGATTCAGTACTGCACAGCTCACAGACATTTGGCATCATTGGAGACATGGGAGAGGACATTGGTGTAGCACTGAAGCAAGGAGCAAGTGTGCTGTCGCTTCAAGTGCATGAATGCGTTGTAAAATTCACCACTGAAGATAACGAAAGAATAGGGAGAGTATGTGGATCTTACAGCTGGCAAGAATTTTTGTACCTTTAGTGCTGGTTGCAGAATAATGCCTCCCAGCTTCACTAGTCTTCAGGGTCAGTTTGAATGCAGAGATCAGAGACTAGGTCCTCTGTGTGTCTAGATCTAGCAGTGGATTCTTTTTTTTTGTTTTAACCCTGAATTGCATTTAGTTGCTGTTACAGACCTTCATACTGCCATTATTCTGTTGTACATCAGTGCCACATTCCTGTAAGTTGAATGCTCAGGTAAGGATGCCAGCTCCCTAACTCTTACAACTGGGCGTGTATCTGAGCCCCTTTGTCTTTGCTTTCATATTTTGCTTATATCTGGTTATAGGACTATTAGTGTTTGCTAGCTCCTTTGAAATGAGATGAGATAAGACGAGCTTCCTTTGAAAAGCAAAACCAATTATTTGGATGTGATTGATGGGCATTTTGGTGAATGTTGGACTGTGTGGTGTTATACAGTTGACAGTGTTTAAAAACAAAAGAAATGTATGTAAAGCTGCTTCTCCCTAAAGTTTCAGATAATTTGAAATGTGTTAAAACTGTACAGTTAAATGGTTAAAGGAACAGATTCTGGAATATGATGCTCTTTCATCAGAGCGGCAGTGACATTGAGCACCAGGCCAAAATATTCTTGGATGGACACGTTATGCTTGCTCAGTGCTATTGGAACACTAGTGTGTGATGGACAACTAGGACTGCTTGTGTGTGTGTGTGTTTCTGATTAAGTATCTATCAATCTGTACCTGTGTATTCTGTTAGTCTGTACTTATCTCCTTGTGTGTGTGTTTTTGTGCGAGTTCATTCCCACCCTAACTCTGCTGCCTTATGACCTCTTTATCGGTGTTTAGGTGTGACTGTAGATCTGTATCCATCTCCCACTTTTCCTGCTGGATGTGAGTGTTTGCCAGCTTGATACAGAAGTGATTTTTCTGTTTTGTAGAAGGTGCCGTGTGCACCAGTATTCAATATTTGTGCCCCATTCAGCAGTGTATAGACCTCCATAAATATTCTATGAACTTCTTCCTCAGTTTATCATGGCTTTTCAGGTCTGTGTGATTAATAATGTATGGTGTATAATCCTTGTTTAATTTTATTCCCTTCCAAGATTAGGTGCTATTTGACATCTGACTTCACGGTAAAAATTTACCTTCCTGGCAAGAAGCAATGAATTCTGGGTCTGTTTGATAAGTCAAAACCAGGATCCCTCCTCTTTTGATTGAGAATATATAGGATTGTATTTGTTTAGCCTTTTTGCTCTTCTCTTTTCATATGGGTCAGTGACATGTTGTGAAGGTCAAGGCCTTCCTCCAGCTGGTGCTTAATTGGTGAACAATGTCTGTTTAGGCTACTGACTGTTGGTGTTGTTTCACAGGCAAGTCGTTCTTTGCTGTGCTGCATTCAACCGCTGCCATCTGGATTGTTGAACCTCGACGTGATTGCTGTGAGCAGAATCCAAGATGGTGCAGTCTCAAATTGAAGTTAAACAGCATTGCTTAGTGGGTGGCATTCGCTCTGCTGACGTGCTTAGCATGATGCAGATCATGCCTGCTCGTGAGTTTACCTCGCTTTAGAGAGTCATTTAGATATGTTGTCCTTTTCCTGTTCTTCTCCGTTTCCATACGGTTCAGCACTTACTTGCCCACTTGGGCTGTGCTGGAGTCATCAATGAGTTTGATCAATAGTCACTACTTTCTCCCCAGTTGCTTGCCGGGCTCCTTCACTGCAAACTGGGAATGTGCGATTAGAGTGGGACAGAGTAGCCCAGCCATCCTCAGGACTTTTTCTACTGCTATTCGGTGTGATGAAGCGTTCAAGCAGTCCGTCAGAGTCCTAGAAATTCTACTGCCGAGGTCGACTATCAAAGACACGTAACAAGGAGACATGGCAGTGGAACTGAAACTAACCTTGTAACTTCTTTTGTGTCAAGCAAAGCTGTTCAGCTACAGGCTGTTATTGGTTGCTCTAGCTGATATTAACATTTGCATAATTGGCATGATTGTTTTGGATGGGGGGTGCATAAATACCGACAGGTTAAACTTCACAGTACGTCTTTTAGAGGATGTCATAAATGTCAGATTTCCCTAGCCTTTTGAAATAATTTCTGCAGATGTTACGATGTATATGCACATTATAGTCTATGTCTGCTTGTTGAGGTTCTGTAATTGTACACACACACACACACACACACACGTCTGAAACCACCTATCCCAAGCGGGGTCGGGGTGAACCGGAGCCTAACCCGGCAACACAGGGTGCAAGGCTGGAGGGGGAGGGGACACACCCTGGACGGGACGCCAGTTCGTCGCAAGGCACCCTGAGCAGGACTCAAACCCCAGACCCACCAGAGAGCAGGCCCCGGCCAAACTTATTTAAAATAAATAAAAATAAATTTATTAAAATACCTGGGTTTTAGTTTGAAAAATATTGAAGGGAAGCAATGGTGGGAAATATGACTGAATCTGTCCCAGTGTCCTTCATCTCAAAGTGGTATGCGAGGTGTTGGAAGCATTTACTGAGGATCGTTGTCTCGACCACTTGACACTTGGGCTAAGAAAAATAGCTCCTGCTACGGCGTCGAGCTGGCACAGGTGTCAAAGTGTCGTGAGAACGTCACACTTGTTTGGGCAGCTGTTAGGTAAGTTGGGTCTGGCCCTGCCAAAACCACAACTCCCCCAGCTGTCTGACTGTAAGCTCAGGCCTGTTTATTCAGCCACAGACCCTTTGAAAGGCCCCTTCGTTGGCACTGGCCTCCTTGGCTCACCTCAGACCTGCTTTGTCACCACCTCACGTACCACCACTTTTCATTTGTTTCAGTGCAAAGGTATTTAGAGACTAGGCTCTGTGTGTATGTGTGTGTGTGTGTGTGTGTGTGTGTGTGTGTGTGTGTGTGTGTGTGTGTGTGTTTGCCTGTTGTGCTCGGCTGAAATATCTATATTTTTAAGGAAAATGAAAGCAAAAGGACTGTAAACCATGAAAACTGATTATTATTTTCTTGGTTGGTTTTAAAAGTAGAAACGCAAAAGGTGTTTAATCTTTCAAGTGTGGTAGTGTTTTGCTGGTGTGGGGATAGGACTCATTTGTTGCACATCTAAATGAAAATAAATGTGAAGTCCAATCAATGATATTGAATGAAATGTGCGTGCGAGAGAGAGCTGTGTTGTATGTGCGCTGATGCATGATGTCGGGTATGTGCACATATATGTTGTCTGTGCTGCATTGGGGACTGGTCCCTTTGTTCCTTCAGAGCTCATTGCGGCACTTGGCTACAGGGAAGTACTGCCCATTTCTGCATCTAATTAAATTAAAAAGAATACTGCCTGGAGCTCGTGGCCGGCTTCTGTCGGAAGTCATTTGCACGCTTCTGTGTACTGCAAACCTGATTGCACCGAAACACTTAACAGGCAAAATTCGTACTGGGAATCCTTTTGCCTCCTTGTATGTACATGCTTGTTTGCATGTTTGTGCAGTACTTCACTGTGCATAATGTGTATAGATATGTACCTGTCAGCTCCCCCTTCCCGAGGCCTTGTGCTTATGCTCAATTCCGCTGCCTTTGTCAGGCCAAATGTGCATAATTCCACCTGTGGCCTGGAAGCTCATCAATAAAGTAAATGAGAACGAGTATAACGAGCACTCCTTTAGGCCACATTCCTCAATCCGGTGTCGTTTCCTCCAGCCCTGCTTACCTTCCCTGTGTTCGAACAATGTTATTGTTCAGTCACTCCTAATGACACCTGCCACCAGCTGCCATGTCTAATGGTTAGAGCTGCTCCCTTTGGGCTCAGAGGTGGCGGGTTTGAATCCCACATCCTGCCTTGAGCAAGGTAATTACCCTGTATTGCTCCAATGAAAAAATACCCAGATGTATAAATAGGGTAAATAATTGTAGGCATCTTAACATTGTATGTAACTTTGGACAAAAGCATTGGCTACATGAAAAAATGTACAAAAAATGCCCAGCTGTGGGACAAGGGGATAGTTTCATCTTGTGCACATACTTGAGGTTTGTGCAAAGTGTTCTCTCTGCTTCCTTTTTGAATACACACGCTGTAACCCAAATGGGCGAATTTTGGTAGGCTTTACACTGTATACCTTACAATTACTACACTGCATAGACTCTTCAAAGTAATATATTACACACTTGTCTAATCTACACTACAGGTTATTACATTATAGACTGTAGACATGCATTACCTTGACTGTACTGTAATATAGAATGTAGCCAATGCAAATTTTGTATCATATTAAATACTCACTGAGAGTGCTGTGCTCTTTAAAGGGTTATTAATCTGAGAGATGGGCTGCAGGATGCCTTGTGTGAAAGGATGGCTGAAGCCTTGATTTGCTTTATCTGTTTATTTTATCAATGAAAACAGATCTTGAATGACAATTCAAGAAGTAAACGTTACAGGATATCCAATTCATTGAAGCTGGGAGTTGGTTGTGCTCATCACAGCATATTAATAAATTGCCCCTGTAAGAAAACTGAGACAATTTGTTGTCTCTGAATTTCATGCCTGTATTATGCAATGGTGAAAGTGTCGCATTTTTTCCCGTTCAAAAACTGTCCTTGTTATATATGGGCTGCTCTGTGCTAATTGGGCCTTGGAGACAGGACCCAATTAGGAACACTTGCCTGTCTCACAGCTCTTTGAGTTCAGGAGCAGCCTGACCTACAATAAGTCGCTCACTGTGAGAAGTTAGCTAAGAGCATATCATTTCAGCTCTTAATGCAAAATCCACAGTTTGAGTGTCCTAACCTACTTCTCATCATCTTCTGTCTGCTTATGGGTATTCTTGGAAGACAGGGCTGTTTCTGTCTTACTCAGCATGGAATAAACATTATCTTAATGTAAATTTACAGCACAAGTGATAATTTTGACTTTCATTATCAAATCCTGTTGTCTATTTATCTAATTATTACACTCCAGTAAAATGGGCATGTTAAGCAATGGTATGAAAGATCAAGGTGATGGATGTATCAGAATTACCCCCTGCTATTCATAACTTAATATTTGCTGTTTGGCCCTCTTCTTAAGCACAGGTGATGCCTCCTGCCTTGGGACCACAAGCAAAGCCATACAGAGAGGCACTGGGAGGCCCATTGGCCTTAGCTCCTCTGCCTGTCATGGCCACATACAGGGATTGAACACCGCTGACATATTTAGTGCCTGCGCGGCCTGGCTTGCCCAACCATCTGTCTCCACAGAATGCAGGGCAGATCCAGCAGGCCAAGACGTGCTGGCGGTTCCCTCGCCAAACAACAGGGAGTCCAGGGGCAGACTGGCGGGCTTTGCTCTGGGGCTACGATGGATGGACACAGATTGTGTAGTGTAGGTTTAATGTCTGAAGATGGGGGGAGGGAGAGGAAGATGCTTCTGTCGTGTTCTTTTGATGCCTTTCTGCTGAATGGGTTCAGCTTTCTTTCCAGCAAGAGTACCTTTCTGTTTTTCTTCTTCAATCTGTGTCCTTTTAGAAGACTAGTGGAGACTGTTTTCAGCTGGCAAGAAAATGGCAATGTTTGCTGCTATTGTAAGAAATGAACATCAGACTTATTGATAACTACTGGACAGTTTCACCGCATTTTATCACATGTTATAAATGTCAGATAAAAATAATTGGTTTTATGCAATGAAAGATTAAATGTACTTTTGTGGATTTAAAAAGAAATAAGTGCTAGGACTTTGTGTATGACTCCCTCATTCATCTGGACACTCCGAGGTCGATGTGCAAGAACTGTACTTCTCAGCAGTGGCCTACAGGCACTAAATCTGCAATTCTGTATGCTGGTATCATTGTAGGGAGGTCTGCACATTCATATTGTAGGTTTGTCTGTACATTTATAATGCTGTGGCTGTTGTGCATTCCTTTTGGAACAGTAATGCTGAGCTGTCAGTCAAGCAGGAACTGTTGCCAGTTTGCTCATGGAGTGTTCAGTAGTCTGCTTGTTCCTTGCTTAGTGAATGCTTAGTTCTCTTCCTGCCAAAATGCTGAAAGAGGTCACCTTTCAATACGTTTAGCTACTCAGCAGAGTCCTCAATCACTGAGCCTGTATTCAGCCTCTTAGGTGAAGGAAACACCCATGAGGCTAATCAAATTTCAGTGGCCCGACAGCAGTGGATGATAGCAATCTTTGACTCTCCAGCAAGACATGGAGGTGGCAGGGATCAGTCTACCTTGCCGCCAGTCAGTAGGGCTTGTTTTTGCTGTGACATGGCACTGGTGATTTGGTGTTTGCTGCTTCAGGACTGATGGACAGGTCTCCTTTTCTGAAGAAATCCACAGTCTCTTCTTCCAGTGGTGTGACACACTGTAGCCCATTGTGTGACACCACAGTGTCATCTTTAAACAGGTGCTTTATAAATAGACTGAGCAATCAGAGGGAGCAGTGCACTGCAAAACAAAGTGTTCATATTGACCGTGGCTTAAAAAAATAGCATTCACTAAATCAGGCATCGCAGGGCATCTGGCTTTCTTAAGATGTTGTGAGGAACAACACAACTGGCATTAAATCAAATGTAGTGTCAGATCCAGTGACTGCACACATTAAACTCACTGTGTATAAACAACTCACATGTGGCTGTTTGGAATAAGTTGTGTGGGAGAGTCTCATTGGCAACTGATAAATGGAAGGTGGACGGGAATAGGTGTGGCCCAGTCCACTCTGTGCTTGACAACTTGCACCTGGCCTTCACATCCTCGTGTGTTGCTGTTAGCACCATAGCTGCTCTGCTGGGTTTCCAGCACAAGGCTGCCAGGAAGCAGGTCTGCACGGGCTGGACCATTAAAATGTCACAGTGACTGCTTCATGTCTTATTGTGCTGCTGCAAAGACACGTGTACAACAGTGTTCTTAAGTTGATAAGATATGTATCTGTGTTAATGATAAGTATGAAGAGAAGGTCTGACTGCGTTGCTGGGTTTTGCGCATACTTTAACTTGAAATGAATCTGATCAGATGTTCTTGAGAATATTTGCTGAATCAGTTGGATCCTGCTTGGGACAAACAGTTTCAGTCAGTGTGTGTGTGTGTGTGTGTGTGTGTGTGTGTGTGTGTGTGTGTGTGTGTCTGTGAGTTTGGATACTTTGGTGAAAAGTATGAGTTTATGTGTCCTTAGTGGCTGTTCCCTGCATTACCTTTGGATAGCTGCTCCAACAATTGCTTGTGAAGTGTGGGGTTGACTACACCCTGGGTGGCATACCAGCCCATTGTAGAGCAAGCACACACTCTGTCACTCACACACTTGAATACTAAGAGTCATTTCAACACTTCGTCATGGGTTCAAAATAATTCTAAATGCACTTAAGGGTGAACAAATTAATTCAGGATTTAAACTCTTTAGGTCTTGGTCCTAAATCTCACTTCCTAAATTTGTAATATTATTCAGAGCCATTGAGTCATTTATTTAAAGAAGTCAGAGGCAAATTTGACTCCTTTGTGAGCTCTTGTAAAGTTATGCAATTACCATGGATAGATGTTCTCCATTCTTGCACCATGGTGTGCTGTTTGTGCTCCGTGGCTGAGCATTTCTTTGTGTCTTTTATGTCGTAATCGCCAGACACATGGCTTCTCTTTTGTTGACTCGTACCCACTGACCTTATATGTCCATGATGCATATCATGACAGCCTCATTTGCCTGAAGCAGCAGGAGAATGATGGGGAAAGGAAAGTGACAAGACAGATCTCATGTGCACAGGCAACTACATCTGAAGACCTTTTAAGCATCTCACACCATAGTCTGTTGTATACAGTCCTTCATTTTACTCTTCCACATGAGTAATGGGTACAAAGGTGAAGTTCAAGAAACCAGACAAGCTAATGGTTTAAATTTTCCCTGTAATTTGAGCATGATTCCAGCATTTGGTTCACATTCTTTAAGGTCTTCTGTAGTGTGAACTGATTTTCAATGAGGCACAATCACATTGTTTACGGAGTGAAATCATGGTTATTTTCTCAGTGGCGTGTTGAATGAATGGGGACAATCAGGTGCAATCTCAGTGGCACAGGTGTTTGCTGCTGTACCTGCCTTCAGTGTAAATATATCAGCCCCATGGCTCTCTCTTATCCTGCCTGATATTGTCTCAGCCGGAAGCTATTAACATTGAATATTCTGCATTGTTAAAGTCTTGCTGTCTTCAGTACAATGGGTAAATGATGGCAACTTTGAAGTGAGTCTGTAAGAACAAAAGGTTTTGTCATTACAAAAAAGAAAACTGGAACCTGTGGCTTTTCCCAAGAGTATTTCCATAGTGTCAGGCAGGGTTTGTTTCATTTCTCTCCTGGCCTCTGCTCTGATGAGAAACCCAAAGTAATAAGAAAGGTAGGTGTGTGCATTTTTCCTCCGGCACATTCATAGCTGATCTCAGACCTGCTGTGTTTCTTCCATCTCTTATTTGAAAAGCGAAAAAAGAATAGATTTGTGAGATGTTGAGTGAAGGGAGAGGTAATGTGAACAAACTGAAAAATTCACTCTGTAGATGGAGTTGAAGAGGACCAGCTTGTTCATTGTCCCCTAGCTGAGCTCAAGTTCTCTGTGCATTAAATACCACATGATGATCAGCGTTGCAAACATGGGACACCGGATAGGTTCGTGGAGAGGCTATAGGAAGGAAATGAAGATTAAGCATCTGTGTCATGTTCAGGGAAAACAGAGTAAATGCCAGCGAAGACACATAGACACTTTAACATGGATGTCTACTATTTTCCCTTGGTGTGCTTGGTCAAAAAATGGTGTAGCTTCTGTTCTGAAGTTGATCTGGTAGGAAAAACTGCGGTCACAAGCTGTTCGCCTTCAGTTTTATAGTCATAGTAAGATTGCGGGAAGTTTACTTAAGGAAGTAAACTTGAAACTGTGTGCTGTGTCAGCTTCGGATTGGAGGGTCTCCTAAGCAAAAATACTGGGCTGCTTGTATTATTGAGGAATGACATGAAAACACTGGCAGAACATCCAGGGGAACTCAGGGGAGCTTGCTTGGTAGCGGGTGGTATCCTGGTGGCTTTGCCCCATCTACTTTGGTGGCAAATGTCAAGATGTAAGGTGTGTTCTGCATATGGCTTTGGATGTCTCTGTGTTGATTAGCATAGAACCACATCCACTGTTTCTCTTTGGTTTCATCGCAAGGATGATTACTTTCTGAGCAGCTGCTCATCTCTCTATTGCTCCGTTTTCTCTAGCTTGGTGTCACAGAACCAAAGCAGGGTGGTGAGGGTAGCATGGGACAAAGGCTACACTGGGTCCGTTAATGTGATAACCATTGCTGGTGAACCGCCATAATGAGACAAGATGTGGGAGCCCCATAAAGGAGCAGGGGGCACATGCCTGAGGAGATTTGATTTGTTTTATTTGCAGATGAAAAGGACTCAAACAACTTAATAGAACTGCCAGCGCTTGCCAATGGCGTGTGTATAAAATCCGTATAATTCTCCTAATTGCCGTTGTAATTGGCGCATCCCTTTCTATGTCCTCTGTGCTTGGCTTCATTGGATGACTGAAATGTGCAGGAAGCAAACCTTTGCTTATTAAAGTGGGCTATAAGGATGAGTGATGAGTCACGTTGTTTGGAACCATGAGTTACTTAAGCCGTTTGCCTGGCTGCCGCTGGAGAATCAGAAAATCAGTCACGTTACGCTGGAAGGTTTCCTTGTTGGCGATGAGGTGGCAAAGGGCTAGGGGACCCATCAAGAGCCACAGGGGCTCCTCAGCAACGTGTGCATGCACTTCTTCTGCATGACCTCCAGGCAGTCCCTCCTTCATGCATTTTGAATGCACACATTGTTTGGCCAAGGAGAATCTTTCTGTAATGTTTCATGGTGTCTTCGCTACTTATTATGTTATTTCATTTCCATTGACATTTAAATGATGCATTTTATTTGAGTTAGAGTCAACAGGAGCATTCAAATTCCAGCACATATTGTTCTTTCTGCCCTTCACGACCTCCAGTGTGTGCTTGGTGCTTCTACCTTGATAAAGTCGGCTGTGTAGTTTTATCAGCTCGTATTTTCCTTCTCCTGTCCCAAGTTGGTTTGGGTCTAGTCGTGAAGGATTAGTTCGATTATGCGGCGGGAGAAAGGACACACACTGCCCTTCCCCACCCCCAACATAGGGGTCCATCTTTTCTCTCACTGGCACCTTCCCCTCCGCACAGTGACACTGTGGTAGTAGAGGGACATTAAGAGCTGCTGGAAACACCACCCCCCCAGTCCCCCCCCTTACCAGCACCAGGGACATCTGGGATGGTTTTCCCATTATAGCAGCACTCAAGCCACCACAGAGGTCTACAGTGTGTCTGGATGAAGGTCAGTAAGCATTCTGACACTCTGCCCATGGAGGCACTGTCTTAACTGGGTGTCCAGGGCCGTGCTGAGTTGGGGAAGTGTACTTGTCCGTGGGACAGTCTTACTGAGCACATTGTCAAGTTATGCATTAAATTTCACTTCGGCAATCGGCATTTGAAACCGTCATGTGTCTGTATATGTATGCAAAATGCAACAAAACGCGTGCACCTCCTCTTGGTGTTAAAAATAGACTACTCTCTGATCCCCATGACACCAAATTGTTACCATGGTAGCCAGCAGAAGATTAATAAGACTCAAGGCTTTATTTACACATTTTTTGGAATCCTGTGACTGTCTCTTCCACTGCAACAAAATTTGTTCTCAGACAAGGCCCAAAGAGGTGGTGCAGTGAGAAACCGTACTGTACTGAAAACCTACTGTACGACACATGAAGTCAGTGCATAACATAAAGCGCATATTTATGTATGGAAAATCCAGTTTATAAATGGAGTTATTTATTTGAAGGGGGCATGGTGGCACAGTGGGTTTGGCCTGTGCCTGCTCTCTGGCAGGTCTGGGGTTTGAGTCCCGCTTGGGGTGCCTTGTGACAGATTAGCGTCCCATCCTGGGACGATTTAAATTAGATTTAAATTTTACATCTTTTAAGTGTTTAAGTAAAGTAATAATCCAGTGTAAATGTTAGCATGTACTACTATCAAATATAGTATGTTTATTACAATTTATCAAGTATAAACCCGATTCCTCCTCGCCTGTACTGGATGAAGGTAGTCACCCTGAAGTGACACAGCAATAGCCGTAGTAGTACCCTGCTGTGTAAAAGAATACATTATGGTAAACTGAACCGTCCAGCGCAGTAAGCTGATTTGAACATATGTGCAGTAGGTGCCTGCTGAGTAGAGGCTAATAGTAGGTGCAGACTGTCAGTGTTGGTGCTTGAAAAAGTAAAAGCCATTGTCACAAAGCTGCTCTGACTCATTCTAGTTGTCACTTTAGCTATTTTGCCCTCCTCATTTCCTGGGTTAATTTTCTCACCCTGGCAGTGCTTTTGCACCATTCTTTTCTATTGTCTAGTCTAGCGCTGTCAGTTTGAGGACGCCCTGTCGCTTGGGTGACAAAATTGTTTCTTCACATGCTGGCGTTGCGCTCTGACCTGGGAGAAGCAGAGAGGTGAAGCAATGAATTGGGCTGCCACCCTCTGCTTACCTGGCATTGTGCGGAACTCTTCCCCATGAGGGATTTGCTAAGTGAAGGAGGTGGACTGGGGCTCCCGTGTTTGGGTTTCAGCTCCAGGGAAGAGGACACATGCAGAGCTGGTGACCTTCAGCAATCCACCTGAACCAGCCCCTGGTCCCCCCAGCTCCACCTTTGAATGTGATGCACAGGGTAGTGTGTTTATTAATTATTATTTGTTTCTTTTCACAGCAGATCCCTGTGACAAATGTTCTTTAGCAGGCGCCAGTAATCCCCCATTGTCGGCGTAATGGGCTCTTGTTGCATATTATGGATAGTTCTTGTGTACTGGCCCACCAAGCATGGGGCGTTACAATTAATATACGGGGGTGTCACAAACTCTGGAGAAGCTACAGAACGCTCCATAATACCTCTGCCTGGATGGCATCCAAGCTGGGGTACTATCGATGTGATCTGTGTGCTAGGATCAGATTTAAACGAAAAGATCTGCGGACGTTACTGTGGGTTACACAGCTTTGCATTACATCTGCAGCATCTGCCTTTGTCTTATGTGGCTCACTTTAGCTCCTGCATTATGGAGCTCTTGTCCTGTCACAAGTCAAAATTCCTTTCCTACTCTTTAACACTTATGCACCACACTTAGTGAAAAAAGCCACAGAAGAGCCTGCATTTCAATGAAAAAGGAGAGCTGCTTCCATACATACATACACACGCATGCACACGCACACAAGGAGGAAGTAACTTGCAGCAGGATACAGAGGTTGGTGGTTTGAGACCTGGGAGGAGGCCTGCTTTTCCACACTTAGAAAAAGTTTAGTGCAGGTAGTGTCACGGTTAAAGCTGTTGCCTTGCTGTTACAAGTGCTAGGTTCGAATCCCTGCTCAGTTGTTTTGGAGAGACGCATCAGCTCAATGAGTAAAAATTATTCTGCTCTATAGCTCATTCTGTGCCATGTCTGTCATGATGTAACACAATGCATTGCAGTGAATACATATAGGTGTGTGTGTGTGTGTGTGGTGTACATTTCCCTGCGCAGAGAAGCTAACGGATCCGGACAGAATGGCTTGCCATGTGTCTCCTGGTGTCCCCAGCACTGCCACTCTGCTTGTTGCAGATTCAGGCTTTTCAGTCTGCCTCCCCTGGCACCCCTCCAGCAGCCTGCAAGCGCCGTCTCCTTGGAAACGGCTGGCTCGTGTGGCAGCCGATGTGGACTTCCTGCCACCCATCTGCCCTCGGCGGCGTCGGTGCAAGGCAGTGGCTCCTTCCTGCGGATCAAGCTTGGCTTAGGCCCCCGGGGGGGTGGGGGTGGGTCGATCAGTTATGCGCTGACACTAAGCATGATTTGCATTTTTTTGTGCCTGTGTTCGCATTTAACTGCCACAAGAGATTGGAGAGAAAAGGGGCGTGGCCTCTGAGAGGGTGCCTCTGTAGAAGCATGTGCGGCAGAATGCTACCATATAACGTATCATGCTGTGCACCGTGCTCCTACGTGTAGCTGCCTGCTACACGCGCTCCTTCTATAGCTTCTCGTAAACACTACTCTCTCTGTGCTCTTACTATGAAGGGATCTGTGGAAAGCAAATGTCGCAGAAGAATTAACACCCTTTGGTGGCTGTTTATTATCAGTGGCTCTAGGGCACCTTGGATTTCTATACTGTTGAACATGGTCAGCCTCATACTTCTAATTGCTTTGTCCATCTGTAGCTGCTACTAAACGCCCACATTTACATTACTCTGCAATAGCAGGCAGATATTGTTTTTTTTTACTTCTTTCTTACATTTACATTTATTAATTTAGCAGATGCTTTTCTCCAAAGCAACATGCATCTCATAGAAAATACCATTTCTGCATTACCTTAGGAGAAAGAGAGACATAGTTGCAGACACGTGATTCTAAACTACAGTTAGTTTGTTCCTTTCACCGTGTGCACCAATGTTCATCACATGAGTAGCTGTATAAAACTTTGTCAGAATACCAATGATTCCTGATCACCTTTCTGTTTTTTTTTTTTTTTTTTTTTCGAGATACCTATAAACATTTAGCAGGGGGGCGCGGTGGCGCAGTGGGTTGGACGGGGTCCTGCTCTCCGGTGGGTCTGGGGTTCGAGTCCTGCTTGGGGTGCCTTGCGACGGACTGGCGTCCCGTCCTGGGTGTGTCCCCTCCCCCTCCAGCCTTACGCCCTGAGTTGCCGGGTTTGGCTCCGGTTCCGGTTCCCTGCAACCCCGTATGGGACAAGCGGCTCAGAAAGCGTGTGTGTGTGTGTGTGTGTGTGTGTGTGTGTGTGTGCAGAAGTAGCTGCATAAAGAATTGTTGTGGGCATGATCTTGAAGTTATAGTGCATGAACATTTACACCTTACATAAACTTAAGAGATCATGGGCAAAGTGAGTCTGGAAGAGGTGAGTTTTCAGACCCTTTTTAAATGTGGATAGAGTTTCAGCGGTTTTGAGTGAGAGGTGGAGGCTGTTCCACCAGAACGGAGCCAGCGTGAGACCACCAAGCGGGCAGACGTAGATGAGCAAAGCGGTCTGGTTGGGGTGTAGCAGTTGATCAAGTCAATAGCTGGGAGCAGTTCTATTGATGCATCTGTAGGCAGTCGCCCACACAGTCTGAATCGCTTGTCCCATACAGGGTCGCAGGGAGCCGGAGCCTAACCCGGTAACACAGCGCAAGGCTGGAGGGGGAGGGGACACATCCAGGACAGGACACCAGTCCATCGCAAGGCACCTCAAGCAGGACTCGAACCCCAGACCCACCGGAGAGCAGGACCCAGTCCAACCCACTGTGCCACTGTGTCCCCCATTGTAGGCAATTACGAGAGTCTTAAATTTGATCCGGGCATCCATAGGAAGCCAGTGCAGAGAAACAAGTAGAGGAGATACATGGGAACGCTTTGGCAAGTCAAACACAACTCGTGCAGCAGCATTCTGTATCAACTGCAGAGGTGCAATGGCAGTAACAGGAAGGCAAGATGGGAGGGAGTTGTAGTAGTCCAGACGGGATGTCACCATGGCCTGGACAAGTAGTTGGGCCGAGTCAGTTGTGAGGTAAGGACGGATCCTGTGGTTATGCAGGATGTATCTGCAGGTCCGGGTTGTGTCGTCAATGCGGTGAGAGAACGATAGACTTGAGTTAAGCATCACTCCTGGACTTTTAGCCAAGGAGTTAGGCAAAATGAGTGAGTTGTCCCCTTTGATCAAGAGATCATGACAGGAAGACAGGCCAACTGGGAGATGCAGGATCCCTGTTTTGGAGAGGTTGAGTTGTAGATGGTGATCAGACATCCATGCAGAGATATCCGACAGGCAGGCAGTGATGCACGTGGAAATGTCTGATGTTCTAGGCAGGAAAAGTTGGGTATCGTCAGCATAACAGTGGTAGTTGAATACATGGGAGGCAATGACAAGGCCGAGGGATGAGGTATAGATCGAGAAGAGCAGAGGACCCAGTACCGAGCCCTGTGGGACACCATTTGAGAGTGGCAGAGGAGAGAAACGGGAACCCTGCCAGACCACTTGATAGGATCTGTCAAATAGGTAGGACTCAAACCATCTTAGTGCCATTCCTATGATCCCAAGATGACTAAGAGAACAGAGTAGAATCTGGTGGTTGACAGTGTCAAATGTTTCTTTTTTACTTGTCAATAAAGATGTGATGTGATGTTAATTTTCACACTGTTTTGAAGATGAATAGCTTTTAAGGGATAACAAGTGATGCCACAAATGGTTTAAAAATAGTCTATGTGGTGTAAGGCACTGGACCAGAAAGTTATAGGTTCAAGTCATGAATGATGCTGCATGCATTGCTGCTGTATCCTTAACCAAAATGCTCATGTAAAATTTGTATTTACCTGTATAAATGATTTTAGCTTCTGCTACACGACTACACTAAGAAGGAGTGATCATAATTTTAACAAAAAAATTATAACATAACAATTAAGCAAATATACTATCAGTGAACAAAAACCTTTTTGAAGTGGGATATGTTCAGTTAATTCCAAATGCATGTGTATAGTCTGGCATACAATATTCAATATCCAGTCTTTTCAGTCTTCATCTACATGAATTTATGAATGGACTAGTGCAAATTATTTAAGTTGTTTCCTTAATGCACATGTCAGATGACTCCTCTATATTTACACTTTAAGAATACGGTTTTATTGCAACAACTGAAAATAACTGATGTGTATCAAAGTGCATTACATATTTCATCAGATGAATGTTTTATAGAACCATTTTAGAGTGTTGTGTGTTGCGTGATTAACAGGACGGGACTAATCAAAGTGATTATGATTTGCTTATTTGTTGTATGCATGACGTGTGTCCGTGTGTGATTCTGTCACACGCCTTTCTATTTCCTTTATTGCTGTAGTCGAGTTGTTCCTTCATCGCACTGTCATTGTGTGTGTGTGTGTGTGTGTGTGTGTGTGTGTGTTTGTGTTGGCAGCTGTTGTCAGGACGGGAGTTACTTTCGCTGGTCCGCTGCTCTGCACGTAGAGTCGACGCGGTTCACGCTTTACCAGGTTGTAGCGATCACTGTTTCTGGTGCGGTCAGACACGGGCCACGAGATGCATGTCTCTGGCACGGTGGCCGTTGCACCGTCGCTTAAGGTCACCCAAGCATTTCACTGGTCAGTGCATGTGATTTTGCCCATGGTGCCAATAAACCCTCCCACTGCCCGCACACCTGGCTGTCCCCCCACCAGTCACATCTGTGGGCTGCACACTTGGAGCTGGAGCGTGGAAGGGCCTTGTTGGACCGCGCAAGCTGACACCCCGCATCAAACTCAGCTGTACTGCAAGGGTCTTTAAATATCCCTGCCTGGCAGGGCCTCGCACTTCTGGAGGGCTGCTCGGGGCTTTGCTGCACTCCAGGGTGCTCAGCTCTAGGGACGCATTGCAAGCCCCTTCCTTTCTGCTGTAGGATTTTTACAGTGAGTGCATTTCAGGGCTGGAGTGGAGTGGGGTGGTGGTGTGCGCCGCAGCAGCCCCCTGCTACACCTAGCTGTATGAACTGCCTCTGTTCCTCGTGCACTTGTTTACAGTTTGCTCTTACTTTCACCCGCTATTCACATGGGTGGTGCACTGTGTCACTGGAGATGAGAGCAGTGGGCAGGAGTTCATGTAGACAGGAAACACCCCGTGGACATGATCAGCCCAGCTTGGCCAGAGGTTGAAGAAGAAGAAGAAGAAGAAGATAATGGATGAGGGTACAAATGGGTCTCGGTGTCTCAGAGCTCTCCTGTCGGGGAAGAGCGTGGATGGAGGGCACAGCCATTGTTACACAGCTTCCTCTCCCAGAAGCCGCCGCACAGCACACACACACCACACACGCTGGGCGCATCAAAAACCACCTCGTCCCTGACGCCTTTCTTACCCAAGGTGCCATTTCCAGCACTGCACACATCAATGTGCTCATTTCTGCATGCAACACTTAGAGCAGTGTACGTGTATACAATGGCCGGCAGGTGGCGTACTGCTTAGAGCTGTGATCTTGCTGTCAAAGGACTCAGGTTATCATCTTCATTCCTGCTGTAATACCTTTGAGCAAGGTACTTACCGTGCATTGAAACAGTAAAACATTAGCAGTAGCTTAGTGTAAAACCTTGACTTTGTATGAGTGAACATGTTGGCTAAATGAATAAATGTAAATGTGAAGTATGTGCTGCCATGAATGAGACTTAAGTACTTATCAGTTATAGAAACAGGCAGTGCGTTTTTTTTGCTGTGCTGCTCGTAGTTTGTTTTGATGACCGCCATTCTGCTGGGTGGATGTTCATCTTATGCCTCTTGGATTGTGAAGAAACTAGGCGGAGACTGCTATATATTCCAGAGCTGTTTATTTTTAGGGAGCTGCTGTGTTCCAGAGAAGGGATGAGAGGGGGGTCTTGCCTGGAGGAGTGAGGCGCCACTCGACCTTCCTGTCTAGCCTCTGTCACTTCCACCCCCACTCCTCCTGTTCAGATCCCTGCTAATCCCATCGGTGTTGCTTTGCTCCTTGCTCTGTCAGACAGGAACAGCTCCTCTTCCATTCCCGGGATGCCCTACGTGCGCGCGTGTGCGCGCGCGCACACACACACACACACACACACACACACACACACACACACACACACACACACACACACACACACACCAGCCCAGAATAGCCCAGCTCACCTGTGACCTGCCCCTCTCCATCACTGCCTTGTTAAAGCCCCATGGTGCTGCTCGCTTTGCACTGTGGTAGAAATATGTGCTACAACACAGCTGTCCGACTGCAACATGTGCTTTTCCCATCTTCTTGAACTTTAACTACTTTAGCACTTTAATTCCCAGCCATCCTTAGCGATGCTGTAACCCAGTTCCAGCCCCCTGCTTCATTACACAAGTAAGAGTATGATGTCATGGCTTTTAGTCCCTTCTGAAGGGGATTACGGCCGACAGATCCGAACCGCACAATGAAACGTATATAAGCTCCCTAACAGATAGATAATCACAAAACATCCTATTGTTTGTTTGTTTGTTTACACTCATAATCTCATTATGGCTGTTTAGCAATCTCTTGTATCCAAAATGAGTGACACAGCGCACGTGTGTACTTTTAAATGCTTCCTGTCTGCAGCTGGCTGTTTGCTAAGGCATTTGAGGCCTGAAGGATGCAGCCCCTGCCCCCCCGGAACTTTAACCCTTGCCGTCGGAGAGCTCTGTGGTGTTAAATACTGTACCACCTGCTGCCCATCTGAAGGAAAACGGTAGATTGGAATATAACGTATATATAATATAATGTAACATAGCGGAATATATATACTGTAGAAGGCCTGCTGAAGGACACGGTCTGAACCGTGGAGCCTGCATGGCGGGGGCCCTTGGTTGACAAGAGGTTCGAACAGGACTGTTTACAGCTCTCCATCTGGATGGGCCTTTGTTGCCTCAGTGCCTGGTCTCATTTAATTAAGTCAATGTGAAGAAGCAAGGCATTGTGGGTAAAGGCATTCCAGCAGTGGGTATCTTTGTGAAGTGTGTGTCTGACTTTACATGAATTCGCTGCAGTTCAAATGTCTCTTAACATGGAGCATCGCTGTACTATGTGTGGTTAGTGGTGCAGGTTTGAGCAGCAGCTTTCTTAAGTTCTACACTAGATGCTCAAGCTGCATAAATACTTCTGTTCAGCAGACACATTTTTCCAAAGTGACTGGTAGCATTAAGCTAACAACAGTTATTTACCCATTTATACAGCTGGGTAATTTTACTGGAGCAATTTAGGGTAAGTATCTTGCTCAGTGGTTCTACAGGAGGAGGTGGGATTTGAACCTGTGACTTGCACATTCAAAGACAGCAGCTTTGACCACTAGATTAACATGCTGTTTAGGGAGTGTTTGGGTTTCTGTGTGTGGTGTGTCTTTGTGTGTGTGAGTTTTTTACTTTTTTATTTAAACAAGCAACTGATATTTTTGAGCATTTTTGTCACACTTCCTGCTACAGTTCTGGTGCTTCCGTGCCCTTCCTGATTTGAAAATTGGAACCTTTGTGTCTTTACATTTGTTCACTCGTCATTCTTGCCCTTTCTCTTCTCCTGTGAAAGCTCCCTGCTTGTCATTGCGAGAGGCAGTACGAAGGGCCCAACCCATGCCATCGTGAGTGAGGGACCCTTCGCCCAAGGAGTCACCGAGCAGAAGTGCTTGGAGTGGCAGAATGGGTGTCGATGTGATACGGGCATCTGCTCTGGTGCCCCAGGTGAAGTAGAAAAGTCATGAGGTTGCTGGGCTGCCTCCTCCCTCCCCCGGCAGCATGCTACAGGGGCCTGAGATGGAGCTTTCTGAGCGTACAAAGCCTGGAAGGAGGCATTTGGCCCGAGAAGGCGCTGGGGGAGGGATCTGGATCCATGCGTTGGCGCAAAATGGCTTCCCGGCCTCGGAGAGTGTGGCACGCCAGGGGCTCAGTGTGATGGGATTAATCCAAGTGGCACTTTAAGAATGGCAGGAAAGGGGGGCTTCCAGTGCCTCCTAGCCACCCCCTAACCCCCCAGCATGGTGCTGCCGCTTGCATGCAGCAGAGTGTGTGACCCCCGCTGGCAGATCTCTGGCAGCTCTCTTAGCTCTGCCAGGCCGAGTGCGACACCGTTTGCTAACAATGGCTCTATCTGTGACAGACGCCCCACCTTGCTGCTTCTATCCGCCTTCCTTATTTATCTGTTTATTCACCTCTTTGCCTTCCCCACTGATTGCTGTCTTATAAGAAGCTCTCACATGCCTGCCACAGCCCAACCCCCCGCATTTCCAAAAATACGTTTAACGGTAGCACAGCGAGTAGTGCTGCTGTCTCACAGTGCCTGGGTGGTGCAAGAGGGTGTGGGTTTGATCCCTGCTTAGTCTGTGTGGAGTTTGCATGTTCTGCCTGGGTTTCCTTCAGGAGCTCTGGTTTCCTTCCATCATCCAAAGACATGCTGTACAGGTTCACCCATAGTGTGTGAGTGACAGTGAGAGTGTGTTCCACTGATGTATGGATGAGTGACCCATTGTAAGTAGTGTATCTAGTAGTGTTAGTCACCTTGGTGAATAAGGTGTGTGGGCTGATAACACTACATAGAGTTCATTGGAAGTCACTTTAAAGAAAGCATCTGCTAAATACACACACACACACACACACACACATTTTCAGAACCGCTTATCCCATACGGGGTCACGGGGAACCGGAGCCTACCCGGCAACACAGGGCGTAAGGCCGGAGGGGGAGGGGACACACCCAGGACGGGACGCCAGTCCGTCGCAAGGCACCCCAAGGGGGACTTGAACCGCAGACCCACCAGACAGCAGGACTGTGGTCCAACCCACTGCGCCACCGCACCCCCATTCTGCTAAATAAATACATGTAAATGTAATCAGTTGGATATTTTTGCCTGTGCTCAGCAATGCCTGTTACACAAAGAAGTGGCGAAGAATCAAAGACTCATAGGAATGTGCAAACAATATGGTAACTGACAAGGTAACGAACGAGTGGCCTTTGTGACTCATTGCTGTGTTGTCATGGTTTGTTCCGGAACGAATAGGATCCTAACGGCAACATAGTCGCGTAGCGGATAGTGCGAGTACCTCACTGCAGCTGGGCTCTGTGTTAGGATGTGCCTTTGGTCCCCATTCAGTCTTTGTGGAGGTTGCAGATTCAACCTGTGTTTGTGTGGGTTCACTCCAGGTGCTCTCATTTCCTCCCACCGTCCAGCGATGTGCTGCAGCTGCACTGGTGCCCTCAAATTGCCCGTGGTATGTGTGTGGGGCTACCCTGCAGTGAACTGGCGTCCTGTCCAGGGTGTACCCTGTAGCGAGCGCTATCTTTCCAGTGTTGGACAAACAGTTATTGCTAGTGAGTGAATACAGTATGAACATAGCAGTTGGAGGCAGCACCTCCTACAGGCACCTGGCTCCTATATCTTGGCTTTATGCCCTTGGTGCCCCACTACTGTAAGACTCTTTTAAACATGTGGGACTTCTCCTGGTGCATCACATAAAAATCCAAGCCATGGCCATGCTGCACATGGTCTTAGTGACAGTAGTGACATGCATGTCAGGTTTCCGAAGACCTGATGAAGGCTATACCACCATAAGCATGTCCCACTGGGGTGGTATAGCCTTCATCAGGTTATGTTATGTCATGGCGCAATGTTCTCATATGTGCTGAAAAGGAGAAGGAACTGATGTTTACTGTGACGCTGAGCCACTTGTCAGCTTCACATTTAGTTTGCTATTGGTCTGTGCTTAGTTCTGCCGGGCGGCCACAAGGGGGCGCCACTGTCACTGTAAATGACCTCGTTATTCAGAGTGGTTCTCATGCAAAGATGTGGAAGTGGCTGCAGTCTGATCTCCAGAAGGTGAAGGGCACAGCTGGCTGGAATTCTGGGGTTTGTGCAATCTATTATCAGAGAATCAGTTTTACCCACATAAGGGCAATGCACAATGAAGCCATGCTATGGCAAGCATTTCGTTTTAATTTTACAACAGTGCTTAAATAAGGGAGCAATGGTAAGCTGAATGCTTCATTGAGGAACATTTGCCACAGCGTTTGTTTTGCTGTTCATTCTCCACAGCTTGTGCAGTGTGAGTGCAGCTTTGCAATATGCTGTCCCTGCACTGACAGTCAAGGGCATGCAGCTGACATTTCTGCTGTGGCCCACGCAACATTTTTCTCCCGCAATGCTGACAGGTTAAGCATTGCCACCCTTACTCCCATTCTCTGTCGGAAGAGTTCACGCATGCCACTCTGGATTGCTGGCCTTGGCACTGACCCCCAGCGGAAGCGCACCATGGGTTAACTGGGCTGTCGATTCACACTGCAGGCTAGGTGTTGCGTTCAACCGGAGCCAAGGAGTTCTCCTGGGTTCCACTGTTTGTTCTTTCTGTTCTCTTCCCTGTGCAGTTGCTGCACTTGGCAGTACATGCAGCACAAGAACATCCATGTCTGTCCATTTAGCTGGTGACCGCTGTGGAGTCAGTATGTAAGCTGGGAGGCCAGACATGGCATGTGCTGGGGCATGAGGTCGGGCGTGGCTGACAGGAATGCACGGTGCCATTCGCCGCTCCCTACATTAATAGAAAAAGAATGTACCAGATATGTATTTGCTCTCTTTGCTGTTGTATATTGTAACGGCCCACGTTACTAGTGAGTGTCATGTTTGAGCGGGAAAAGGGTTTATTGTAAATAGTGGAGAATTGTAGGTAGAATATGAATTAAGTGTTCAACCGCGGTGGGGACTCATGTGGAATATAAAGGGGTGAGTGTTTGTGGGGCAGTGTGAGGGAGGTAGAGGAAAGCCTGAGAAGAACTAAACAGGGTGGGGAAGAATGGCTGGCCTGGGATGCAGGTCTTCAGACTGAGAGCATTATTTCCTTGTATGTGTGCCAAAACCTTTTGTGGTGTGCTAGTAAATGTTTGCACGTCCTTCTTTGCCCTATTCGAGCCCAGAGCGCAGCACGCTATAGTATCCCATTGCTCCATTTAAAACCAAGATTCCCCCTCCGTGCTGAACTTTACCCTGAGAAAATGCCATTTTGGCAAAAGCAGGTGAAAATGGTTTAGAGAGAGGCATAGAGTGAGGTGCCGGACTGAAACCTGCTCATTTTCTGCAGCTGCTTCTATGACAGCTAAACATATGAGGTGAGCACGTGATTCACCGTTTAGTTCAGCCTTCTGTAGCTATCGACTACTCACAGCTCATCATTTTGACCTCCTAAACAGCTGCCCTGCTCTTAACTTGAGGTTGTGCAGTTTTGAACTATGCCTCAATGCTATGAAGAGTCATTACCTATTTATATACGCGTGAGAAATTTGTTGCTGCGGTGTGTTTCCTGATTTATGACAGTACAATTTGGACAGCTTTATAAAAAGGCAAGGGAGCTTGGGGGGGGCTGACCCAGAATATGATTTAAGGAGACCACACCTAAACATACGCATAGCGCTGTCCTGGGCTGCGTGCTGCAGTTTCACTCTAGCACATGTGTTCTTGCCTGTAGTTTGAGCTCAGGAAGAGTGGCACGACACCACGGTCTTGGACATCGCTTAACGGATTTGCATTGCTTTATGTGACACCAAAGCTCACATTTGCTTAGGAGACAGTCTTACCCGAGTTGTTTACGTATCTTGCACTTCTTATGGTCTAACCATCTGTACAGCTGCAAATTACTGCACCACTTTGAGTGCCCTGCTCAAACATACAGCCCTCCAAGTTCCAATCTTTTGCTCACTAATTACATTTACATTGATTCATTTAGCTGACACATTTCTCCTGAGAAACTTCCAATGTTAAGCTACTCACAATTATTTACCCGTTTATACAGCTGGGTAATTTTACTTGGGGGGGCACGGTGGCGCAGCGGGTTTAACTGGGTCCTGCTCTCTGGTGGGTTTGGGGTTCCAATCCCGCTTGGGGTGCCTTGTAACTGACTGACATCCCGTCCTGGGTGTGTCCCCCTCTCCCTCCAGCCTTACACCCTCTGGTGCCGGGTTAGGCTCCGGCTCGCTGCGACCCCGCATGAGACAAGCGGTTTCAGTCACTGTGTGTGTGTGTGTGTGTGTGTGTGTGTGTGTGTGTGTGTGTAATTTTACCGGTGCAATTTTAGGGTAAGTACTACAGCCGGAGGTGGGAATCGAACCTGCGACCTTTGGGTTGAAAGACAGCAAAACTAACTGTTTTAAAACGGTTTCCCTTCTTATTCGTGTTACAAACACTTGAACTGAACTTTAGTCTAATTGTGTCAGCTTGGTGGAGGATTTTAAAATGTGACCACTGCAGTTTCTGCAGAATAGCAGGACGTGTGTGTTCCCAACACATTCATTTTAAGAAATGAGAGGAAAACGATTGGGGCGAGTTTGATGATCGTTTTGTGATTTCTTGCAGTGACAAAGTGTGACTCTTGTTCTCCCTTGTGGATTCGGTTTAATTACTGGTTTCAGATTTGCAGTAAACGGTTTGTAACTAATATGTCCATGAGTCATGTTGGAGGCTGGAGGCTGTTGGTTGCGGACACAGATCTGCCTGTAAAGTGTGACATCAAAGCGATGTGGTCTTGAAATGGACATAACAAGGATATGTCATTGCTGGGATGACCGCTTCAGCCTCCATCCATCAATCAGTGGGTCAACAGTTGTCCCTTCCATCACCGTCAGAGGACCTGACGGATGGATGGCAGCCCCACAGTGCCCCCGTGCTGCTAGACAGGTGGTGTGCGTGGTCACGGGAGTCGCGTCAACTTGGCCCCTGTGCCACACGTAGGTTGACCCCTCTGCTGCTCTGCTTCACGCTGAATATCGACTCATTTCATTTCCCTCCTCCCGCTCTCCCGCGGTCTCTCCTGCTCCCTTTCTCTTTGTTTCTCTTGTTTTCCTCTCTCTCCCACACCCCCACCCCCACCCCACCCCCACCACCACTGCACCCTCCTGCCTCTTGCGGAGCTGAGCTTACAGTCAGCCTATGCCTGGCTCCCGCCGCTGGATCCTTGCTTTGCCCCACGGCCGCCTCGGCTGTTCCGAGAGCCCAGGAATTTAATTTATTCTCTGGCTTACTGTCATCCGTCAGGGATTTTGGGGGGGGGGGGGGGGCGCCTGACTTGCACGCTCTCTCCCTAACCCTACCCCCCCCCCCCCCCCCCCCCCCCCCCCCGCCATCCTCGCCATTTGCTGTCTTCCTTTGCGGCCAGTGGACGCGTGTGTCAGGGGCTCTCCAGTTCGGGCCGCGCTTGGATATGCTGCTGTCGACATGAACCCCACCTCCGTGAAGATCCAGTTGCAGAATGGAATCCACTTTAACACGTACATGTACCAGGTAGGACTGCAGGGGATTCTCACCTGGCTGTTGGACTGTGTCGCACAGTGGGCATGTGGAGCGGTCAGGCTGAAAGCTCCAGGCTGCCTCTGGCAAACTCTGTTTCTGGGATCCGTGCCTACTGGTGTCTAGTGGGACTTGCTCTGAGTCTGAGGTGACTTCCAGCTCCCTCTTGCTCCAATGCACCTCCTGCCATTGCTCAGTTTGGGGAAGGGGTTGGCAGCTGCACTTCCCATCACAGTGCCGCCTTGGGTCATGCTTGGAGGGGTCCAGCAGTGAGGCTCTGGATTTACTTAGATTCCGTGCAGTTGTTCTGAGTTTGTTCAAACTCAGGAAAGCTTCTGCCAAATGCCACTATGAAGCTTTGGCTCTTGAGCATGATGTGAGCTTGTGCTCAGCAGCGCTTTTGGTTCTCAACCACTGAGAGGACCATGGAAAGTGCTGAGTGTCCTTGGAAACCATAGGTTTCCTCCACGGCACCAGTCAGCTTCCTGTCATCTTTCACCAATGCCAACACTTCTGTTAGTGGCTTTACAGCGCTGCAAAAGACGACGCTTCCTTAATTCCTCTGGGACAGTGGGAGCGGTTAACCTTCTGTGGCCAGGATTTTGCAGTCACTTGTAGCGAGGCAGCCGTTTTCTTAGCACTTCAGATACGCCCGTTAGTGTCGCATGGGCACAACTAGCAGTCCAAGCAAATGTTTTGTGCTCTGAGGAAGCTCTCCGGAAGCATTTGGCTTCCAAACTTTTTGCATCCTGCACAATGCCTTCCTCAGAATGTCAGCTTCCTGCAGAAGTGCTGCGAGCCCATGCCATTGTGGGACTGGCATGCAAACAGGTGGTTGCCCGGTGAACTTTTTATGACTCGGTCGGTCCTGCTGCTCAGCAGGGCTCCTTACTGGGTGAGACTTGACTGTGACGGGACGCGGCGAGATGATCGGCCGCCAGTTGTGTCACGGTTCCAGCCATGCCAATTTAATGCTGGGTCTGCGGTGGGTGGGCAGCGGGATGAGTGCACAGATAGCCCCCGAGGTCCCCAGATTACGGGCAAGCAGGCGCCTCCAACGTGCATCCAGTGCAGTCCGCCTCTGCTGTCACTTGTCCCCTGAGGGGGAACTGCCGCCTGCTTTTGTTAGCAAAGAAAAGAAGGCGCAGATTTAGTTTCCTCATCATGAAAAATGCATGAACCATAAACTGTTTGGAGGGGGAGCTCTAGTCAAACTCTTTGAGAACTTTGGCTCACCCAAGTTGACATGTGTATCAGCACTTGTTGAGGTGGGATGATACTTCAGTCTTCTGTTACATTGGCACTCTTTATGTCAGGCTCCTCAGAATGTCACCATGACAAAGTAAAACCATGGAAGCCGTCCAGCAGGGGTCAGTGTGTTGCACTTGGTCACAGTAGCTGACAGTGACTCAAGCGAGAGGTCTTGGCTGTGTACGTTGGGGTCTTGTTTGGCACTGTTCGCTCTGTATGAGGAACTTGAAGGTTCTCCTGAGTTAGTCTCACTGAAATGGCGGAAGTTCATTGCTCTTTCTTTGTCATTTGCCCGTTTCCCATAACCCCAGCTGGTGAATTTCCCTCTACCTTGTGAAGGCACCTTGCTTCCATTTGGCTGGTCACCTGAAAGGTTTTTGTCAGACTTTTAAATTTACAGGTTGCCTTCACTCTCCTTTCACCCCTAAGCCATTTTTGTGGAGACCCTGTAAGGGTGGTTGGCTGCCTGCACACCATGGTCTGCTCTGTGAGCGATTTGTTCAGACCAGTGCACCGGGCTGGCTGGGCATCACTGCCAAGGGGGAGGATGGGGCTACAGTTGGCAGCACTTTCACAGTAGGTCAGGTGAGCTTCAGTGAGGCAATGGCCTTGGCTCTCCATCAACTTGCATTATCAGCATGAAGGTTTGCAGGTGACTGAAGCTTTATGTGCGTTTCAAAGAATACTTAAAGTGTTAAAGTGTATAAAGTTAGTAAATCAAAGTAAAACACCCTGGATTTACTCCACAATACCTTTGATTGGAAAACTGTCACTTGCTGTTTGCATGAATCTTCACTGCTTAGATGCTGAAGTTTCTGAGAATGGTCTTCCACTCATGAGGGGGACCACTGGGCCACTATAGGATGGGCTGAAGCAGGCTGACCCTCCTCTGGCAGCTTAGGTTCTCCACTTTCACAGGACATCAGGTGCACTGAAAGATCATTCCCTGCCTTTGTCTAACATTTTAAGATGTTGGACAAATGATCAGATAAACTGCATGTGGAGGATCTATCAACGCGGACTTTACAACGTCACAGCGAGAGATCACGGGCTGCATGTGTACACCATGTTGTGACGACTCTGACCGGCTTTGCCCACTCTTAAAAGTGTCTGTTTAAATAACAGTAAATAAAACATCAGAATGAGAATATGTGTCTTTGATTCCTTTCATTATTTATTCATCACAGCAGAAATTATGAGTCATTTATCATCAAACACCTTTTTTGGAATAGAGCTAATCGGGGGTGTTAGTCGGATATTTTGTACAATTCTGTTTATTTTTTAAGCACTTTTTATAGTGCTTCCTAAAAATCTGTGTAACAAAGGATTATGATGAAATGATCATATAGAGCGGTGCTGTTCAAGTGCAGTCCTAGAGGAGCGGGTCCAGGCGGCTTTGGTTCCAGCCAAGCTGCGAACTTGACTCTCCAGAACAGGTGCTAATGAGTAGTCCTGAAACATGGGAAAAATATATAATTGATCTGCCTTTTAGAGGGTGGTGAGATGAGGTGGGTGTTTGTTGGGGGCATGGTATGCTACTACTCGGGTGTGTAGCGTAGGGGGATTAAGAACAGCTTTCAGTAATTATGCCAGTTTTCGTTGCACTGCTCATTCAGAAGAACCATCTGGTGGCCTGAGCTGAACAAATATCCGTCTGCATCGCTTTCTATTTTAAGCCTGGATACCCCCCAACCTTTAATGCAGCATCTATGAGCACCGCTTTTTGATGCACGAGTTGTATTTGTGTTATGGGTTGGTATCATTGGTTTTGGCCCAGCAACTTGGTTGCAGTGACCTGGTTTTACCATCAGTTTGATTTGATTATCGAAGACAGAATAAATTGGCAGTTGTTTGGATGGCCTTGCGTTAGTTCATACGCTCAAAATGACGAGGCTCAGCGCTGCACACCTTGTGAAGTATACTGGAGCAGTTATTGCGTCTTGCACAGCAACGTGGTGCAAAGGCAAGTTGGTGTTTGCAATCTCACTCCTATGTTTGTCACCGTTGCTGTATGGCTGGACTGCCTGTCTGCGGTGATGAGGCTTCCTGCTCCCTAATTCTTCTTCAGCCCACAGGACCCATTGCGCTCCACTTGTACCATTCATCAGCAAATAACTGCCTCCTCACGCAACTCCCATCTTGTTGAGTCCAGCTGCTATGGATTGTTATGATGAAGAGTGTGGCCTCTGCCTGGCGTTTTGGCTGCAGGCCTGCTGGCCTTGCTTCTGGGTACAATCAAGTAAAAATGCAGTGTTTTACGGCCGTGTCCATTCCCACAACAGCTGGGTCACATGGAGCAGCAGACATTGTAGAGCTCTCGACCATTATTCTAGAATGAGCCTTTCTGGGTGTGGTTTAGGCTCTTGGTTCCTCCACACTGCTTAATATATCGCCAAATAAATAGCTTGTGTCACCCCTCCTACACGTGGTGTCATTGTTGTAAAGTTAGCCTGTAAAACACATTTAGCGAGAAAGTTCAGTCAGTGCTTGGCGTAATGAGTCCAGAAGGACACCACGCAATTTAGCTGAGTTCAGCCGCGGAGCACTGAGGCGTTGAGCGCTGGCGAGAGGGAGGGTCACGATTCAATTAAAGTGGGCTGAAACCCAATCACACCTAGTGGGTTTCCCTTCATGTACACACACACACACACACACACACACACACACACACACACACATACAGGTAAGTTTGCTTGTAAAAGGTCCTTGCAGGGTGGCCAAGCATTGGGGAGCTTTCGCGTACAGCTACTGCTGGACCATTCACTTGTTTTGTTCCCCTGTTGGCCATGTGTTGGTGTATCTATACATTGTTTTGTGTGTGTGTGTGTGTGTGTGTGTGTGTGTGTTTGAGGTTTGGCCACATCTGGCATTGGTCTCCAGACTGCCTTCACACTCACGATTCGAGACAATCCATGACTGTGCCTTCTGAGGCACACTTTTAATCTGTTTAATAAATATTGCACTGGATTTCCGGGGGGGCACAGTGGTGCAGCGGGTTTGGCCTGTGCCTGCTCTCTGGCAGCCCTGGGGTTCGAGTCCCGCTAGGGGTGCCCTGCAACAGACTGGCATCCCGTCCTGGGTGTGTCCCCTCCCCCTGTGCTCCGTGTTGCCGGGTTAGGCTCCAGCTCACTGCCACCCTGCTTGGGACAAGTGGTTTCAGACTCTGTGTGTGTGGATTTCTGGGTAAATATAAGCTCCTTTTTGTACTTTTTACACACCGGCCACCAGGTAGTTGTGCTGCTGTTACCTAGCATTGCATTTATTCATCTTGCTGATGCTCTCCAAAGCACCTCCATACTTTTCTTCAGCATTAGTGCTAGGGCTTTGTGAATGGAAGTCCCCGGTTCGAATCCCATCTCCTGCTGTCATATCCTTAAGTGAGGTACAAACCATGAATAGCTCTGGTAACAATTACTGTGCTGTATAAAGAAGTAAATCCTTGAATGTAGCTTAGCGTAGCAAGCCCACATTGTAAGTAGCCTTGGAGAAAAGCGTAATGTAACCTGAATAAATATTAATGTGTAACTTGTACTAATGGTTGTGCAGCAGCTCGGGAGTGACAGAAAACAGGGGCCATGCTCTTTTGGTAGGAGCTTTTCCATACTTGATGTGAGAAAAGTTCTTGCACAGCCAGTGTTAGATCAACTTTGATTGTTTCCCTGTTTCTTTGTGTGTGTCGTTGTGCTCTCAGTAGCTGGGACATAACCAACCCAGAGACAAAGATGCTGTTATATCGGCAGAGCAGTGGTGCCTTGTCATATTCTGAGCAGCAAAAGTGAATTTCTTTTTGGAATAGAGCATGGGACGTACTGGCGGAGAAATGTTGATTCGCCCCGATGTTCCTGCTCCGGTAAAAGGGACCAGTTTCCATGGAGACTTTTTAGCCAGCTGTGGTGGACATTTTTAGATTAGGTTTCATCTACTATTTTAGGCATCATCATAAACGCTTTAAAGAGAGATGAATTGAGGCCTCTTCTGTATGAGAGAGACTCAGCGATATGTTTTCAAAGGGCGGCTTCTTGTGCTTCAGCTAAGCTGCCGACACATTTTCTGAACAGAGCTGCTGAAGTGCAGCATATTGCTTTCATTCCATAATCCGAGATCTTTGAGAAGAAAGAGAGGCAGAAATCCATTCGAGGTATTTCAACTCAGCACTTTTGGAAACCGCTAAGAGTCCTGCAAACGGTGGGAGAACTTTGTCGTGATGTCTTCTTTGGCGTATGGACTCTCCAGCCTTTGTTTTTGGGCCATTCTGCTGCGGCTTTCATTCACGCTTCTCTTGTACAGTGTATTGAAAGTACATTTGTAGTGTTTTTACATTGACATACACATTCATGAAAAGGATATTGCTTGCCAAATTTCCTGAAAATGGAAAGGGTGATATGAGTGCGAGCCTGTATTTGAATTCTGTTTGCGTACTTCCAGGATTCCATTTCAGCTGTTCTTTGTTGGACACCTTATATGAAAATCAAGGAGTGCTCGACCCTCTACGACTATTTAAGGCTTCTGCGCTGTTTCAGTTGCATGCTCAGTCAGTGTGAAATCAAGTCTGAAAGTGATCAAGGTGCAGGTTTTGCAGATCCAGCCTTTTTCTTTCTGAGACTGGTCAGTAAATGTTGTATTGCAACGTGCAGTGGCCCGTAATACTGCAAATAGTTATGCGTTATGCACCATTATCCAAATAAATCAGTGTTATTCTCTGCTGAATTGGGACATTTTTGGTGCATAAACAAGTTCTATAACGATTGTGGATGAAACATCTGACTGTGCGAGATGAGAACACATCTAATTAGCCTCCCAAATGAGGGAAAGTAGGAGAAATCTTTTAGGCAATGTGCAACTTCTGAAGCTTTACAAGGGCCTTTTTTTGTCAGGAAATGGGAAGCTGAACACAGGGGAAATGATGGGAGTAGCGAGTCGCACTGGGGCCTTACTCTTTGCCTGCTGAGGTGCTCACATGATGCCTGTTATTGGTGGAGGTTTTCGTGCCTGCTGGAATACATTTCAGCCACGGCTTGTATGTAGAATAGGGGTCGGTTCAGTGAATTTCACTTGTGTTCTTAATCACACGTTTGCAGGTTTGAGCCCCATGCGAGACCGTACTTTTTACCCTTGAACACAGTATTTAGCTCATTGTTTTTTCTTACCGCCACACGTGCAGCTGTTAAGACTTTAGGACTATGAGCTCTCTGGGGTTAGTTTGGGTAAACGTGTCAATTTCAAAACTGTTTCATGTATTTTTATGTTGCACCCTTCCCACCATGCTTGACTCAGATTGCTTAAAATGAAACAGTTGGAGAATATGAAAAAATAAAACCATCAGTGAATTTTCCTCATGTTGTAAGCATTGGTATCAATTGGTGACTTTCCTCCTTCTCTGTTGCTCTGACATTTGTTCAATGGTTGGAATGTTATGTGTGTTTGACTTGGTGGATCTTGCGCTGAATATGCACAGACTGTAAACCTATATATGTATATATTTATAGATTTTCCCTGTTGGTTGTGTTTTTAAACTCCATTTGGTCATTAATGCTGTTTGTTAAGTGGCATATTATTTTTTGTATGTGCTTTTTCTCATAATTTGCTCTTAGCCTAGATATGCAGTTCTCACGTCTCTCTGCCTTGACATGACACCCATGTCAGTTTGGGACGGGTGCTCGCAAACACACCTTTTCACTTCTCATATGAAATTGGAGGTACTACGACTGGTGCATTTTCTTCCAGATTTCATCAGTTCCAATTTCAGGAACATTTCATAAGGCTAACCCAGCCTTGGATGAACATGCGAAATTGATGGCCACCCAGCTGACACGACTGGGGCATAATTGTAAGTGTCTGTTAATCACAGATGGACCTCACTTTGGACCTCAAGATTTGAATGTGGCAGAGTTGGAGCTTTGTCACGGTACGGGGTACAAGGTGTATAGCTGATGCGCCACCGCTGTACACATTCGGTCAACACTTCCTGTAAGGTATGGACCCCTAAGCTTTTGCGGAGACCCAGGTTGAAACAGTTCTGACCACGTTCCTCCTGTCACTCCTATGACATTCATTAATTTATTAATTAGTTTTTCAGATGGGACAATGCACACAGCAATCTTTAAAATCCAAGTATTATTATAGTAATAATACACTCTAACCTAGTGTTTCAGGTGTGAAGCAGATGTAGACTGATAGGTAACTCCAGTCGAGAGATTTCATGTTCTGCAGCATGGTAGTGCAGCAGGTAGTACTGCTGTCTCTCAGTGCTTGGGCAGTTGGACGTAGGTTTTATCCCCGCTCGGTCTGTGTGGAGTTGGTATTTCTCCACTTGTTTGTATGGATTTCCTCTGAGTGCTCTGGTTTCCTCCCGCAGTCCCAAGATGTGTATGTGTGTTTTGCATTGCTTTGGTATATAGATAAGTAGGTGACTGTGGGGAGGTCAGTGCTATTTATCTTGCATTGCACGTTACCTTGAATAAAGGTGTCTGCTAAATACTACATGGTAAACACTGTAAGTTGCTTTGAAGAGAAGCGTCTGCTAAATGAACGAATGTTAATATCAATGTAAGTTGTGCTTTTATAAGAGAATACACACACACACACACATTTTCAGAACCGCTTGTCCCATACGGGGTCGCGGGGAACCGGAGCCTAACCCGGCAACTCAGGGCGTAAGGCTGGAGGGGGAGGGGACACACCCAGGACGGGACGCCAGTCCGTCGCAAGGCACCCCAAGCGGGACTCAAACCCCAGACCCACCGGAGAGCAGGACTGTGGTCCAACCCACTGCACTGCCGCACCCCCTATAAGAGAATATCAGTGATCATTTAAGTAAGTACTGGCAGAAACAGTTTTTAGTTTTTTCCATGTGGTGTGGATGATTCCCGAGCTGAGGTTGTTAATTTTGATTGTCCCTTCACCTCCACCGCCGTGACATACTGACGTGCCGAGGACCCGCAGAGCTGCGGAGCACGCTGATGGGGGATTTGTGTCCGCGCCATTTCTCTTGATTGAAAGAGACAGTGAAATTCAACATCTGTTCGTGCCCTGGGAGCATTTGCCCTGTGCAGAATTAGAGCGAGTGCACTGACCCACTTACTCCCACTCCCCGCTTGGCTTCCGCTGGGCCGCGCACATTTTTTGTAAATCCAATCACCGAGCAGGAGTGCTGGTGCGTGACCTTTGGGAAGCCTCTCTGAGACAAGGTAACAGCAGCAAGCATGGTGTGTGGCTTCACAGCAGACTCTTAATAGGATTGGCACTTGCTCGTGTGCACGGAGGGCCCTGTTCTAACCACGTGGTCTTGTGTGAATTGTGTTTGTATACATGCGTGCGCGTGTGTGTGTGTCTGTGTGTGTCTGTGTGATAGGCAGCAGTGCAGCATGTTGCTAGGCTTTGGGTTGTCGGCGCTTCATTCGCCTCGCTTCACGGCTGTGCTTTGGGGATGGGCTCTCAGGTTGCCTCTAAAGCTATTATGGGAATCAGGGAGGCATGGGCCTCTGAAAGACATGATTTCTCAGAATCGCTGTCAGTCACACATCTTGCATCATCTGTCATCGCTAACGGCTTTGTTAATCCACTGTACTTGGGTCACTTATGACATTATTATTATTATTATTATTATTATTAAAGCTTACTTTACAAGTCTACTAAAAACGAAAGAAACCAAAATAACTATGAGCTACAGCCGGAAGACCTTTGAGTTATCCGTAGTGAACAGCTTTACACGTGCGTCACACATTTTGTCCGCTGTACAGGCTGAGCCAACACACCTCTGACCTAAATATGGAGAAACACTGTCGGTCCGCTTCACACACAGTCCATCCAATCACTTCTGTGGACAGCTGTGGATTTGTGATTGTGCTGTGTTTCGCTTTCAGTTCTGGATTTCACTGCAACTTATTTTCCCTGAATTAGCGACAATGGAAAGGCACATTGCTGAGCATGTGGCGAATGAGATGTGGGGGTCCCTGTGCAGCCGCAATCCCCTAGTAGCCCCATACACACCTACGCTTGGAGCCTCCACGTGTTTCCTCGTGCACGTTCACGACACGCACTGCAGTATGTGACCAAAACCTCTTTGTTGTGTTTTTAGGAGGGTATGGCGAGGTATTATGATTGCAGACAAAGTTTGGTGCTGAGTAATTTTTGAATATTTTATACACTATGATACATTTCCTAAAAATTGAGCTTAGAAACCACTACTGCTTGTTTGCTCCAGTGAAGATTAAATGCAAGAGAAATCTGGGCACAGAACACAGATTTTCAGAGACTTACTAATGTTGTTCTGAATCTCATGGACTGTTTTCACTCCATTTCTCTTACTGTGTGTGTGTGTGTGTGTGTGTGTGTGTGTGTGTGTGTGTGTGTGTGTGTGTGTGTGTGTGTGTGTGTGTGTGTGTGTGTGAAGGCTTTGCTTATACAACTCCTCAAGTTACCAAGTTAAGCTGCTGTGTTCATTGAGCTTTGTGTTCTGGGTTCTCTGGTGGGTTCACACACCAAAGACTGCTGGCTTCCAACCAGCAGTGACAATCCAACCGTTTCGGTGGGCCAGAGCCACCAGAGCATTGCCAGCACGGTGCCAGACAACCTGCTTCAGTACACATACTTTGAAAATCCTGTCTTTCTTCATCCTTACTGTGCACGTGCTCTTCATATTCTGATTAGGTGACAACAAAGACAGAAAGCGTTTTTGGACGACTCATCTATATATACACTACCACATATACAATGGTATAAACACTTTACTGCTCCATATACTGTGGTATTATTACTGTGACAGTACAGCATACCTTGAGGTTGTCATGATTAGAGCACTCACAGACAGGAATCGTTGGACCCAAATGCAGGTGTTTATTCAGTGTCCAAAAATCAAAGGGACAGACAGAATCAAGGTCGGGGACAGGCAGTAATCTTCTGAGGAGCAAACGTCTTTACCGGGACAAACCAGAATCCGAAATCCAAGAATGACAAAAGTGAAGGTCAGAAAGCCAAAAGACACATTCCGAGGGAGGCGAGGGGGAAACAAGGGACCAGGGACAAGGGGAGTCGAAGAAACAAGGAGACATGAAGCACAGCTTGATGCAGAGGGCAGTGCTCGCTCTTGCGAGGTTCCACGAGCTGGTGTGGCTGGACCACCCTTTTATGCTTCATCTCCTTGTTGTGCTACAGATATGTTTGTCCTGTCCGATGCCGGGGAGTGTGAGAGATAATACAGTACTGCTCTGTATTGACTGATGTTGCTTTTGTTTTTAAAGGTATAACAAGTGGTAGGAGAAATCACATAATCCCATATGAGCTGTAAGCAAAATAAACTTTCAGAAGGGGACAGTCTGACATTTATTAATTTTTCTGACACTTTTACATTTACACTTACATTTATTTATTTAGCAGACACTTTTTTCTCCAAAGCGACGTACATCTCATAGAAAATACAATTTGTGCATTACATTAGCAGAAAGAGACTGAGATGCAGATGTGCAATTCTTAAGTAGTTAGTTTGTTTCCTTTACCATATGCACCGACGTTCATCACACATGTAGCTGCATAAAACTTTACCAGAATACTGCCGATTCCTAATCACCTTCTTAATAGTTTTTTTGAGATATATATATATAAACATTTACATTACAATGCAGGAGTGGCTCTGTAAACGATTGATCCGAGCATGATCATGAGCACGTATACCTTATGGGGATGAACATTTATACCTGACATGAACTTAAGAGATCAAGGGTGAAGTGAGTCTTGAAGAGGAGAGTGTTCAGGCCCTTTTTAAATATGGACAGAGATTCAGCAGTTCTGAGTGAGAGGGGGAGGTCGTTCCACCACAACGGAGCCAGGACCGAAAACCTCTATGCTTCACCTTTCGTGCATGGGACCACCAAGCGGGCAGATGTGGAAGGCCGTAGCAGTCTGGCTGGCATGCAGTGGATTATCAAGTCCTGTAGATAGCTGGGAGCAGATCTATTGATGCATTTCAATGGCATAACCTGGGTCTTAAATTTGATCCGGGCATCTATAGGAAGCCATTGCAAAGAAACGAGTAGAGGAGACACCGGCAAACGCTTTGGCAAGTCAAACACAGCTCGGGCAGCAGCGTTCTTTATCAGTTGTAGAGGTTTTATAACAGTAGCAGGAAGGCCAGACAAAAGAGAGCGGCATTAGGCTAGATGGGATGAGATGACCTGGACAAGTGATTGTGCAGAGTTGGTTGTGAGGTAAGGACGGATCCTGTGGATGTTATGCAGGATGTATCTGAAGGTCCAGGTTGTGGCTTTGATGTGCTGAGAGAACGATAGACATCATTCCCAGACTCTTAGCCAAGGAGATAGACAAAATGAGTGAGTTGTCCAGTTTGACTGAGAGATCATGACAGGAAGAGAGGCCAGCTGGGAGGTGTAGGATCTCTGTTTTGGAGAGGTTGAGTTGTAGATGGTGATCAGACATCCATGCAGAGATGTCCGACAGGCAGATAGCGATGCACGCTGAAATGTGTGATGCTCCAGGCGGAAAGGAGAGGAAGAACTAGGTATTTTCAGCGTAGCAGTGGTATTTGAATCCATGGAGGCAATGACAGGGCCGAGGGAGGAGGTGTAGATCGAGAAGAGCAGAGGACCCAGTACCGAGCCTTGTGGGAAACCGGTTGAGAGAGGCAGAGAAGAAGAACGGGAGCAGACCACTTGATAGAATCTGTCAGATAGGTAGGACTCAAACCATCTTAGCACTGTTCCTTTGATCCAAAGCTGACTAATAGAGACTAGAATCTGGTGGCCGACAGTGTCAAATGCTGCAGACAGGTCAAGGAGGATGAGGACTGAGGAGAGGGAGACCGTCTGGCCAACTGGACAGCATCAGACACTGCCAGGAGCGCTGTCTCCGTGGAGTGACCAACTTTGAATCCAGACTGATATCTGCTGAGGAGATGGTTCCAGGTGAGGAATTCAGAAAATTGATCACAGGTGCTTGTTTTAGAGCTTCTTTTCTCTAAGGATACCTACAATTATTTACCCTTTTATACAGCTGAGTAATTTTCTGGAGTAATTCAATTTATTTATTTTTTATAGACCACTCTTCTCACGCAGTGACACAGAGCGCTTTAACGCAGGCATAAGGCAAAAAAAACTAATAGGTCATATAAGAAACAAAGACAGTTGACTAATGACTACCATAATCCAGTACTTTTATAGAGCTATAAGGATCCCTACTGGCCACGGAGGAAAGGAACAAAAACTCCCAACTGAAAGTTGAGGGAGAAAGAAAACCTCTGGGGGTCCAAGGGCCAGTGGTTGCCCACCCCTCCTGGGCATTCTAAATTAAGTAACAATTCTAAGCCAGTTAACAAGTAATAATGATATTGTTGCTATATGGTATCTTGAATTCCCAACTCAGCATGGAACGTGTCGTCCATCATGGTAGTTAGTCATTATCTTCAGTCAGCATGGGATTTGTCTGTCACCACCGGCCGGCCTCCTCAAGTCTTATGTAGTGAGGCAGTGCTCAACAAGAAGAAAGAACAGAGTTAATAATTTGTAGCTTAAGTCAATTTAATATGCATTTGTATAAAGGTGGTAAAAACAACCAAGGCAAGTGGAATTACATTTCGAGGTTGAATGCCTGAGTGAACAGGTAAGTCTTTAGTCTGGATTTGAAGACATAAACAAACGGGGCATTTCTGACAGTAACTGGTAGACTATTCCACAGTTTAGGTGCTCTATAACTAAAGGCGTGACCTCCTACTGAGGTCTTATTGAATACAGGTACTTTAAGGTAACCTGAATCCAATGAACGAAGATATTGTGGCGCGCAGCGCCGTGGGTTTAGATGGGGCGAAGAAGGACGCAAAGGCAGCATTCATTTGGAACGTTTTATTCGAACACAAGCACACAGGGAAATAACGCTCGCGGTCCGAGGCCCCCCGTTTCCTCCAGGACCTGCTCGTCTAGCCAGCCTTCCCAGCCTGCTTACTGCCCCCAGGCTCTCTCCTCTCTCTCCCAGGCAGGCGCAGTCACCCCCTTATATTCCCTGTACGTCACCAAATGCTAACAAATTACAGTAAACACATTCCCCGCTCAAACACCGTAACAAGGGTCGTTACAATATCGTCCTGGAATATAAGAATCAATAATCTCACAAAGGTAAGCTGGATCAATGCGATGTACTGCCTTATAGGTCAAAAGAAGGATTTTATAATCAACTCTAAATGCGACCGGGAGCCAATATAACAATTTAAGTACCGGTGTTATATGGTCGTACTTCCTAGTTCTAGTGACATAGAAATCACCATAATTTAGCTATGCAGTCATTCAGAGTAAGTATCTTTCTGAAGGGTACTACAGCTGGAGGAGTGGCTCAAACCTGCAATCTTTGGGGCCAAAGACAGCAGCCCCAACCACTACACTATCAACTGTCCTACTCTAAGTGTTCTGAATTGCACGCTGACATTCTATGTAATATTTCTTGTTTTTTTCCTGCTCATTTAAGTAGAATTGAGAAATGACCACCTTGATTTCGGTCAATTTTATTCGGCACTGGTGCCCAGCATGAGGTGCATTATGTTACAGTCCACTGTATTATATACAAGGAGTTTGCTTGGTCTATGTCCTTATTTGCTATATTACATTTATCATGCTTTTTCCCCAAAGCAACTTACAATGTTAAGTTACCTACAACTATTCACCCACCTGTGACCTTTGGGTCCACAGACAGCAGCTCTTATCACTACGCTACCAGCTGTCCTCATATATAAAACATATTAAACAAAAGCACAATATTATGGACCTAGCAAAACCAGCAACATGAAGTTCTGGGTATATTAACAGCCACACTTGTTGACAGTCATGATCCTTGCTGATGACACATCTCTCCTTCTTTGCAGGAGTTTGCCACACTGACCAAGGAGCTGAATGTGTGCCGAGAGCAGCTTCTCGAGAAAGAGGAGGAAATCTCGGAACTGAAAGCAGAAAGGAACAACACCAGAGTAAGCTGGGCAGCTGTCACTGCACATGGGTCACATTGCTGTGAGGCTCTGCAACGTGGAAAATGGTGTGCTTGGTGCTTCGCTACATGAGCAATGTACATAGGTCACCCAGAAAGTAGTGGCCCCCTTTTAAAACCTTCAACTTGAGAGAACCATTTTAGATTCAATGTTGAAATACCATGATATATAAATTGTCACACTGACTTCTTGAAAAAGAAATCTTTGACTTTGTTTTTAAAGTAGCACAGGAGAAAGTGTGGGAAATTACTAAGATGTATGACTGTTTTTGTTAATAAGTCCTCTTTTACTTAATTTGCTTGGTGTGGAATTGGTAAAGTTGTGAGGGCAACCGCTGATTCTGTGATCCCCAGGGGTTTATTTTTCTCCCTCTCGATATGATTGGGAGTTTTTGTTTTCCTTTCTACTGTTTCCAGCTGAGGGGGTGCGGTGGCGCAGTGGCGCAGTGGGTTGGACCACAGTCCTGCTCTTCGGTGGGTCTGGGGTTTGAGTCCCGCTTGGGGTGCCTTGCGACGGACTGGCGTCCCGTCCTGGGTGTGTCCCCTCCCTCTCCAGCCTTACGCCCTGAGTTGCTGGGTTAGGCTCCGTGACTCTGTATGGGACAAGCGGTTCTGAAAATGTGTGTGTTTCCAGCTGGTTCACTCCATTGCTACATAAATATGTGTTGCAAATGTATTTTTCTATTATTTTCACTAACCTTGCTGAGCCCTCTGTGAGCAGAGTGATCTATAACAATAAACAGAGTTGAACAAAGCTCAGGTTTACCACCAGTACTAGGGCTCAGTGACTATTTAAGGATGTATGTCAGCGTCACTTTATGTCCTGTGTTTGGTGCTTCCAGACTCTAGGGCTGCTTGTGAAGGAGGAATACTGCCTGTGTTTAGTGACAGTTGTTCATGTACGTGGTGACCCAGTTGCTTCCTTTGTCTTGTGCAGCTGCTGCTTGAGCACCTGGAGTGCTTGGTGTCCCGACACGAGCGCTCCCTCAGGATGACCGTGGTTAAGCGTCAGGCCCCTCCCCCATCAGGTGTGTCCAGTGAGGTGGAAGTGCTTAAAGCCCTCAAGAGCCTCTTTGAGCACCATAAAGCGCTGGACGAGAAGGTAGGAGATCCTTTCTGTCATCTCCCCCCCCAAGCACTGGTGTACCTCTCACCCATCACATCATCATTCTTGCCCATGTCCTGTCCACAGCTTGAAGCCCGATCTTGTCAAGCGCTCCAAGTGTCCATTTCGAATGCACCCCTATGGCCAATGCACGGGGCTTACGCTCATGTGACTTTAACAACCACTCAGTTTTTCAAGGACAACGCAATTCCATGAAGTTGGTTATGACTTTGGTCTCAAATGCTGAGATGTTTTATTTTTTCAGAGAAAGGATCTGACTTGACTACCGATGTCAGTAACACCAAACTCCGGTGCATAAACAGCAAACAATAGCACTTTTTTTCAACAATGAGAAAATAACATTTGCAGGAATATTTGCAGTTTTCGGGCATTTGTGTTCATGTGTCAAAGCTGGAAAGGCAGCGCATGCGCCCTATTTTGTCCGCTTAAAATCTCACGAGTGAGTGTCTGCATGAGAAACAGATGAAGAGATTCGATACGAAGGTCCCTGCAGTGTGAGATGTGGAGCGTGGCCAGTGGCTCGGAAAAGTACTCACAGGTCAAGGCTGAGTCACTGTGAACTGCGCTCCTGTGGTCATGTTCCTCTTCTCAGGTGCGCGAGAGGCTGCGGGTGGCACTAGAGAGAGTGGCAACACTGGAGGGACAGCTGTCAGCCACCACTCAAGAAGTAAGGCAAATTGTGTGTGTGTGTGTGTGTGTGTGTGTGTGTGTGTGTGTGTGTGTGTGTGTGTGTCTGTGTGTGTGTCTGTGTGTGTGTGTTTGTGAGGCTCTTTGTTTTATTGTCAGTAACTGTGTATGACCATTTAATACTTCCTGTTTGTTTTCAGTTGCAGAGAAATTCCTCAAAATCCATCAGAATATTTCTCAATTATTTCTCTCATAATCACTTTTTGTGATAATGCCTTTAGTTGCGGTAGTTATAAAGCAGTGAAAAAAATACAGGAAACAAATTGAGGTATTTTATGGTATGAAATATTTTAAAAGTTAGTTAGGTTTGAAATATAAATTATGTTGTCTGATTAATAGTGCAGTTACAGTATTGATTATGCAATATTTACACTTGGTCGTAAAAGTGCAAAAGTGCTATGCTCAGGCAAAACACAATGAATTATTATACACAGGCGCAAGTACGCCGGGGGCTTTAAATGGATTGGATGCGCTGTATCGCAGGGCTGCACTTCTTTGGGTGGCAGGCGGTCAAGCAAACAGTGCACAAGAGTTTCCCTTGGAGAGAGAATTATTGGGATTTAGAAAGGCACAAGTAAAGGGGTACCAACTGTAATTTTCAGACATAAGTCCTCAAAGGTGGCAGGAAAAGAAATCCAGCCATCGTCCTTCTCATGTTGTACTGGTTAGAGCTGTGGTCACAGGTTTGATTTCCACCTCTAGCTGCAGTACCCTCGAGCAAGGTACTTACCCTAAATTGCTCCAGTAAAATTGCCCAGCTGTACAAATTGGTGAATAATTGTAGGCATCTCAACATTGTAAGTTGCTGTGGTTAGTTGCCAGCCATGTACCACTTTCGGGATTGAGGATACCATGGTGCTTCACAACACCCTGGCTGTCTAAGGCCACACTTACAGCCCACACCCCATTGCTACCACTACTTTTAATACCATGACTCAAGTAAAAGGAAATAGTGGTTAGGAGTGTTTGCTCTAAAAACTTTTCAAGTATCAAGTAGTTTGACTCGAAGCTTTTTAACGAGATGTACGTTGGAATCTGGATCAGTCTGTGTGGAGTTTGCATGTCCTCTCCGTGTCTGCCCTGCGTGGCTTTCCTTTGGGTACTCTTGCTTCCTCCCGCAGTCCAAACACACGCAGTTTGGGTGAATTGATGATGCTTAATTGCTCGTAGAGTGTGACAGGGTGCGTGTGTGTGTGTGTGTGTGTGTGTGTGTGTGTGTGTGTGTGTGTGTGTGTGTGTGTGTGTGTGACTACCTTGCAATGGAATAGCATTCCATCTAGGGTGTACCCCAGCCTTGCACCCAGTGATTCAAGGGTAGGCTCTGGACCGACATGGCTCTGATCAAGACAAGTGGTTAACCCTTTATGGTACTAACACAATGCTGGTATATTGGCTAAACATGATGTAATTGTTCGTGATTTACAGCCAAAGTCACTCTGACAGAGCTCTGACAATCCATAGAATCCAGCTCACAATGTCGGGGTGTCTGTACAGGTTTGCAGGTTCTTGGTTTTAAGGAGAGAAAGTTTAAACATGAAATGCAAAAGATTCGGCAGTAACAGTCGTAGGATGACAGGAATGTGTAGTCCCCTTTTCCTTCACAAATGAGTTCACATAAATGTTTCTGATGGTAAATAGTACTCTGAATCAGCACAAGTGGTATCCAAAACCCACCTCTAGTTACAGATGAGTCACTGAACTTGTACCGGGGTTGGCAAAATAATGAAAAATAACAATAATAACAATTATAACAATAAAAACAATTAGAAATTCATTTGAAATATGACTCATCGGTTCATAACCTCTTTTTGCACTGCTTAGAGTTCCAGATTTTGTCCTCATTGCTATTGTTGCAATATGCAACAATATGCAATTGTTCCACATCTATGCATTTCACAGCATTAATTTGGAATGGTCACTTAAATGGTCAAATGATGCTGGTTCACTTATGTCTTAATGTTTGAGATTGATTCATTGTTTATTTATTTACTTTTTTTATTTACAATTACAGGTGGTCTCTGATTTACGTTGGTCCAATTTAGGATTTTTTCAACTTTACGATGGTGAGCTGGCAATAGACATTCAGTAGAAACCCTACTTCGAATTTTGAATTTTGATTTTTTTTTTTCCTGGGCAACCGATATGCGGTGTGATACTCTTTCGCGATGCTGGGCAGCGGCAGAGATCCACATCTTCCAGTCTGCCATGCGGTTCTGTTTTGTGCATCCATAATGTCACAGAAATGCCCATCTGTGTCTTCTGCTACTGGTGGGAAGAAGAAGAGGAGTTCAATTACTCTTGAGGAGAAACTCAAGATAATTGCCCCGCAGTAAGGCAGCAAGCCTGTAATGGCCACTGCACGTATGTTAGCCTATGATGTTCGGTAGGTTAGATGTATTAAATGCATTTTTGACTTACGATATTTTCGACTTATGATGGGTTTCGCGTAACATAACCCCATCGTAAATTGGGGACCAGCTTTAAGTTGAGATCACGCTTCTTCTTATTTGAGCACTATGACCCTTGACACATTACATAACTACAATTTTTGTGTGAAGCTTCTCCAGTTCATAATTTGGCATCTTCTGAACCCAGGTACCTCTCGCTAAGTCCGCATTTTAAAGAACCAATTGCCAGACTTTTGTTGTTGACCTGTACTGGTAATGGGTGTTGAACTTATTTTCACTACCTTTGTAGTTATATTTGCAATTATGATTCAGTTAGTGTGAAGTTTGAGGCCGCCTTTTATGGTGTGATTGACATTAAAATGCTAATGTCATCTAATGCTTTTGTAGGTAGAGGCACGCGGCGATATTTTCGTCATCATTTGCGCATCAGCACATCAAGCTGATGATACTGATTGGATCACCGTCAAGAGCTGGATGGTTTTTCAGCTAGCTACCCCAAAGAAGAAATAGCCATAGCATTGTCATTTTTCTGTGCCCGACCCCGAGCACTTAAGCGCCATTGATAGCTTGGATCGTGTATTTTGCCGAGTAAGAAGTTACAATTGCGGAGGGTGCTTTTGTGGAAGGGAAAGCTCTGAGTAAGCAGACAGGGCCCTTTCTCTTCTTGCAGCACAGCTTCCATTTTTTCCCTTCAATATTTGGCTGGATATCTGGGTCAAAGCTTGCAGCAACTGGATACAGCTGCATCTGTAAAATCACACAAAAATTGTGTGTGTGTGTGTGGATTCTCTGTGGAATCATGTGACAGTTCTGCATTTCCACAAGTGCTGGAGAAAGTGCCGGAGCACCTGGGATAGATGGTGCTTCTTCTGTTTGTGGAAGCTGCTATGAGACGGAGCTCTGTGAAGATCAGCCCCAAGGTGAAGGAATACGATCTGTTTTTTCCCTTGGCTTCACTCAGTAAGAACACACTCTCATGGTAGTGAGGCATTTCGGTGCTCATCTGCATTTTAAAGAGGCACGACTCAGCCAGTCCAAGTATCCAATGATTTATTTTTAAATTCAGGGAAAGAAAAGAGAGTGACTTCCTTATTGTATGTTAGTGGCATGGAGTTTACTGCATGTGTACCCATTGCAGTTACATACCCCTCTGAACCCCTGTGATAAGCTGTCTTACTGGCCCTTTTTGGCAGTGGCAGAGGGAGATGTTGGCCCGCACTGTGTGTTCTTATAAAGAAGTGCCAGTCAACAGACTTCCAGCATCCAAGCTGTTGGAGGGCCGGACCCAACACTAGCATTACTTTTTGTGTTTTTATTGCTTCCGTACATTACACTACTCAATACATATACACTTTCATCCCAGGAATCTTGTTTTTGGTCATTATTCATTGGCATATGCCCTCATCAAGGTTACTTATATAGATCACAGTGCTTTGTGCGCTTATGCAATTGTGTATTTAGTTTGGATGAAGCTCCTTCGCCAAGAGTACAGAAGTTGTTTATTTGCTGGAATTTGAACTTGCCAAAAGAGAGAAAACTCAGCTTTTTATTAGAACACTGGCATACAAGGAAATAATGCTCTCAGTCCGAGGACCCCTTTTCCTCACGGACCTACACCTCAAACCAGCCTTCCCAGCCTACCTAGCACCTGTCATGCTTCGTTCAGAAAAGCCAACGAACTCAAGCATGAGTGCTTTGTAGTTGTAAGGAGCAGACTAGTAACTGCGTCAGGGACAGATGAGGATTTGTCTATCTTCGTACTTTGTTCAGGGAAGCACACAAAAGCCAGAGTCGCGTTCATGGAGCAGAGGGTTGAGGAGCCAGAGAAACCAAACTGGAGGAGCACAGGAAAGGGAAGGAGAGGGGAACAAGATAAGGGACAAGGAGGAACGGAGTTTGCTGCACATCTCTAGGAGCTGCTTCTTCTCAGGATGAGGTTCTGCAATCAGGTGTTTCTGTGTTGCCGCTTTTATGCCAGTCCTCCCTAATCACCCACAGGTGTGGTTGTCAGGCACGTAGTTGGGGGCTCAGGCTTTCCTCCCCTTTTTTGACTGACAAACAGTCACCCCCTTATATTTCCCGTAAGTCCCCCGAGTGGTTGAACACTTATTTCCATTTTTTCAACAATTCAACTATTTACAATAGACCCCTTTTCTCCCCCAAACTCTCGGTAATGTGGGTCATTACAATATATACTATACTGTAGGCAAGAGGTAAGTATCCATATTGGAGACAGCTGGTCACATAGTAGCGAGATCTGCTGCCTTTGACCCCAAAGGTCGCAGGTTCAATTCCCACCTCTGGCTGTAGTACCCTTGAGCAAGGTACTTACCCTAAAATTGCTCCACTAAAGCTGCCCAGCTGTATAAATGGGTAAACAATTGTAAGCTGCCCAGCTGTATAAATGGGTAAACAATTGTAAGTAGATTAACATTGTAAGTTGCTTTGGAGAAAAGTGTCAGCTAAATGTAAATATTGTTCATTACTTACATAATGACTCTAAAGCCCTCAGTTTCTGATGGTTGGATTAAGAGAAAAACACAGCAGGACCCTTTTTGTATTAATTTTTGTGCTAGAACAAAAAAAATCTCACACAGTCTGCTCCGATTTCTTATCCACTCCATTGCAGAATATCAGAAACATTTCACTATCAATTATTTTTGACCGCTGTACTTGGTTTGAATTCCCAGCTGATGTAGTGTTGCTTACCCCGAATTGCTTCAGCAAAAATACTCTTCTGTGTAAATGGGTAAACAACTTTATGTCACCACACAAATGCATTAAACAAAAACATGGTAAAAATTTAAGTTGCCAGTAAGGGTGGCTCCCACTGCAGGGGCTGAAGTGTGAATGCAGGCAAGCAAAGGTGTGTGAAAAATGGAGTGAGTGTCATTGAGGACGAGGAAGACCACTGCAGCTTCACATCTACTCTAGAGATCAGTGTCGCACTTGTGCGGATTAATGCGTGAAAACTGGACAAGTGAGGGTCATGCAGGGCATGATGGCTGCAATGTTGCTGGCACCATCTCTATATCCATCACGAGTCACGAAGGAGTGTGCTCTTCCACTTTATTTTCGTGTGCGGTAGGTCTTGTCTGTCTTTCGTGCAGCTGCTCTGAACGGAATGCACACATGTTCACTTGCTCTTAAAAGTAGATTCTCATAACTGGCGCGAGGTCTTGTCAAAAAGGGTTCGAGGGTGTTTTATCCTTCCTTTCCTGTCCATCCTTTCCTTTGCAGTGAAGTTGAAACATTTCTGAAAGTCAATTCAATTGTAATGTTGCATCTGTTTCAGCTAATATTGAGGCCTGTTTTGTTAGTTTATTGTGATACACCGTTAATTTCCAGCATGTTAATGCATTAGAGAGAACAACCTGTATTGTTTGGTGGCCCCCTATGTTGAGGGGCTGCCTGGGTCATATTTTACCACTTCAATCCCTTCTTTTTTTTCTTTTTTTTAACCACTTTTACATCGATCCCTGTTGTTTTAGACAAGCCACGTGAAAAAAAATTAACTGTACAATGTACAGTGTATGTTCATTTAAAATGTGTATCGATGGATCAGTATGACGCAGTATTTTCTTGCACACGCCTTTGAAATTAACTGTTAAATGTCTTGGTGGCTGTATGTCCAAAGGCTACAGAACATCATTCCGTCATTGAGCCAAATCATTCCAGCGAACATACACGAAATAACACGAAAGGTACAGCAAGCATGCTGGTGTCATTGGTGCTTTCCGTTGTTTGCTTGCAGCTGTGTGCAGTGAAGCAGAGGAAAGACAGGATGGAGGGAGAATCTCTGGACAGAATGGACTCAAAGCCCACGTGGAAGGTGAGAGTGTCTCCCCACATGCAGCTCCCAGTGAGAATTCGCTCAGCAGCTATGGCCAGAGCACTTTGTGTAGGTAGACAGCATCGCTCTGAGTTTCGCTCCTCACTCACATAACTGGGACAGTGTGGCTTTGGGGATAAAGTTATAATTTAGTCCTCTTTATTTTTCTCATGCTTCCTCTGTCCTGTTTTTTTTTTTTTTTTTGTGTGTGTCTCTGTCTGTCTTTTTGTGTTTCCCTGCCATGGTGTCTGTTCTGCTTTTTTTTTAGAACTTTTTTCTATTTTTGTTGTCTCTACTGTGTGAAAACAAGCATGTTTTTGTTTTTTGTTTCCATGGCTTCAAATTTGTTCCCTTATGGTGAAGAGTTTCTTTCTCACATTCAGTCAGTGTGCTTCCTTTCTGAGAAGATGGCTTTGATTTGTTTCCAAGAGCCACATGCGCTCCCCTCACTTTGTCTCCGCTTTACTCAGCAGTTATCAAGTTCTGCCGCCCACCCCCACCCCCACGCAAAGCCAGCCCTCGATCACAGTTCACTTGACATCCATTTCTCTTGAAATAACGAAAGCTTGACATAGCGAGGCAACTCCACATCTTGCTTAACTTTAAAGCAAGGTTCCTTATGCACTGTCGACATGCTCTATTCTAAAAGATGTTGCTCTGTGTGTGTGTGTGTGTGTGTGTGTGTGTGTGTGTGAGTGTACGCAGGCATGAAGCTGTGCTGAGATGGTAAATAAAGATGAAGGCTTTTCAATGTAACCAAAGTAGGCAGCGGCAATGGAAATGGGACAAGCTAGATCCTGTGAGAAACCATTCGGGCTCCCAAGCAGAGGACCGTATGACACTGCACATTGAAACACTACACACACACACACACACACACACACACACACACACACACACACACACACACACACACACACACACACACACGTACACGTACACGTACGTGCTGTTAGTTGTCAGGTGATTCTGTACAAACTGCAAGGCGCCTATCAGCTCAATGAACTAGGCTGGCAAGAGGGCAAGCAACACAGAACTTCAGGGTCCACAGTGGTAAGTGATGCGCGCCCACACAAAAAAAGTCCCATTTATATCTTGCATCTTGGCCGCTGTATTTAAGGCGTTCAAGACTGATATTTGCGCCCGCGCTTTCTGCGGACTTTGCAGAGAGCACAGGTGGCTGGGAATCACATTTATGGCCCGCAGTTATTCGTATTCTGGCCTCTCGAAGCATCTCTAATCCAGCCGGCGAGGAGAGAGGACCGCGTAGTGTGTGTTTAAATGTCTTCTGGGCTCAGTAATCTGAGGGGAAAAGGGGGTTGCCAGCTAAGCCTTTTCTAATTAGAAGGATGCAATGTATCGGTGCTGTCATCCAGCTCCCCCTGCTCATGGTTGGGAAATAAAAAGAACGTAGCAAGATCACTCAGTGCCCATGATCAGGGACCTGTACAGCACCCTGTTTAACACACTGCTGTGGGTACTGGGAGAAGCACATTCTTCTTTGAAGCTCTTTGCTTTAATTCATTCTTAAACGTTCTTTCTGTACCATAAAGCACTCCATCATTTTGTCAGGGGGTAAACGTAATGGATCTATGGCCTCATTGTTTGAGGGTCTCAATGCTCTTGTGAGGGGATGTTTTTCTTCTTCTTTTGTGTATGTTTAATGCCATTCAGGCCTATATTTCTCAGAATACATTTTTCATAAGCAGTCTCCCCGGGTTTCTCAAGCAACCCCTTTCTGTTTTTCTGCAAAAGGCGAAAACAAGGCACGATCCCTCAATGCTTCCCTTCATTTGTACTGGTCCTCACCTCGTAGAAAATGGATTTCTGACAGTCATTCTCTCCCTTTCTCCTCTGAGCTGGAGAATTGAAGTACAACAGCTATCCGTGTAGAAGAAGTTCAGTGGAGGGGGTCTCGGGTGTCAATCCAAGGGTTTAAGTACATTTGGCGTGATGTACTGCTGCGTTAACTCCGTTCCCTGCGAGGCGCATGCAGAGCCATGAAAATTGGGATTTCCTGAGAACGAAGCCAGGTGATGCTGGTGCCGTGGTTATGTATGTTTGTGCACAGTGTGTGTGTGAGAGAGCTATGATTTCAGCTCTGAGGCTCTTGGCACTCGCATGTGCCAGTGCTGGAGACATACAGGCACAAAGTGTCCCTTACAATATTGTGGCCGAAGAAGGGGACTTTTGACCAAGAAGGCTCCACCTTCAAGTCTCAGCGCTTTACCTGAATTTCCACCATGAAACACAGTGCTGTGTAAGTGGACAGAAAGAGAGCCTTGACAGTTGTGTTAGGTAGCGGCTAAGCTCTTTAAAATGATAATGTGATGGTGCACATTGACGGGTGCTGCAACTGTGTGGCTGCCTGAAGAGTCACCTGATTGACACTGTCCCCAAAGGTTCCTCTAATTAACTCCCCTGGTTAATTCTCTTGTTTTTTAGGGAAGCGGAGGGGTAGCTGCAAGGAGGGCAACATCAAACAGCTCTGTCTCCATATCAGCACAGTAATATGATGCTCCTGCTTTGTGCTTTTTAGGTCAGATCATTAAAACTTGACTGCAGCATGAATTTTGAGTGGAAATCATTTTGAAAATGTGAAGGGGAAATAACTTACAGACTAATGAAGGCAAATTGCACACTTCCTTGTAAACAACAAAACAGCCTTTTTTCCAGTAGCCAGAAGGTCAGATGGACAAAAGTTCAGTGAAGCTTTAAAGCAGTTTGTGTTTCAATTAATTTCCACTGCAGGTGCTCATACATCACTCTTTATTCCCAATTGCATGTCTTGTGTTGATTGTTTCCCTGGGATCGTTTGTTGTTGCCAATAACTGTTTATACCACAAAGGTGTGTCGTCGTGACACTGGCCTAAAGGATACAAACTGCTAGACACAAGTGTTGTACAGCTCAACTCTTGAGCTGAAATGTGGCAGCACAGAGCCACTCTAGTGGATCCTACAGTGATGGATGCTCTTCTCACTGGTACAATATTGAGGGTGCAAACGAGCAACAGCACAGAGCCTCCTAGAGCCCCCACGGAACTCTGGAAGATTCTCACTGTTAGCTCTCAGGGTTAGACCTGAAAGTAAAGAGAAGCTGCAGGGGTGATTTTAAACAAGGGGAAAGGTAGAGTAAGGTCTGTGGGTCCAGACTGAGCTCCTACTTACTGTAGTCTTCACTGGGAATACCTGGTAGTGTAGTGGTTAGAGCTGCTGCCTTTGCAGCAGGTTGCAGGTTCACTCCCAACCACCAGCTGTAGTACCCTTGAGCATGGTGCGTACCCTTGAGCATCGTACTTACCCTAAATCGCTCCAGTGAAATTACCCAGCTGTATAAATATGAAAATAGTTGTAAGTTGCTTTGGAGAAAAGCACAGATAAATATAAATATTTTCACATGCTCTCAGCCTTGACCAGCTGGGAGGGACTTGTGATGTGCTGGTACTGTGGTGTCTTTCTGCATAAATGGAAAAGATGATGGAGGCTGAATGACAACAACTGGTAACATAGAGACTTCTTACTCTGTGGCATTTTCTCCAAATAGGAAACTGTCCATATAAAATGGAATACTTTGTACAATGCAAAGCAGAGGAGTGTAACATGAAGACTGAGATTCGGGGAACTGCTGGACAAGCTTTTTGTTCATAATTAAGCAGTGTGTGGCATAATTAATCTCGCACAATCCTATAGTTTTGTGTCAGATGTCAGCTGCCGGCTCCTCCTGCCTGTCTCCTTCCTTGTTGCCCCTATTTGTATGTCCAAGTAAGGCTCAACAACCTTGCAAAGTCATCCTCTTACAAGCAGGTCATAGGCTTTGTCGGCATCATGAGACACATGCGAGTGCCACCTGACTTTCCGGGAACACTGTACAGTGCTCTTCGAGCTTCATCAAGCGAAGTCTCGGTGTGTGAGGGTTCACATGACCGTGCTTTCATGGCTTCTCATATTGTGTGCGCGTCCGCTTGTGTATGTGTTTGTCTGTTTGCAACGATGCAATGTGAAAGTGTCAATGGTGTCGCACTTGGGCTGCTTTCAGTGTCTTCATCTTCCGGTGTTTCCATTGACTGGCCTTTGTGTGTCTGTCCATGTCAGTCGGAGCATATCTGCGTACTTGGATTCGTGTGCATCTTTGTTGACCTGCGTGTATTCACGTGTGTGTGTGTGTGTGTGTGTGTGTGTGTGTGTGTGTGTGTGTGTGTGTGGATGTGCCCTTCTGAAACACAGCGACTGCCCAATGGTTCTATCGATGCCCACGATGAGGCCAGCCGGTCGCTGGAGCTGCAGGAGCTTCTAGACAAGGCCACCAAGGAGCTGGGCCAGAGTGAGGAACGCACGTCTGCTCTGGCTACCCGTGTCGCCGAGCTGGAGGCAGACCTGGCCACTGCGCGCAAGGACCTGCTGAGGAGCGAGGAGCTCAACACCAAGTACCAGCGTGACATTCGTGAGGTGAGCATGATCTACAGGGGGATGGCACAGGGGACGAGAGGATAAGGTTCACCAGAGATGGAGAGGGAATCAGTGGCATGAAGTATAATGTGAGAAAAGCGTGTCTGTGTTTTTGGTTAAAACGTAGAAGACTGCTGTGTATCTTTTCAAACTGTGCCACTGCTGATAGTAATGTGGGCAGGATTGCTGTGGACCAGCCCAGTTTGCCACAGAATTCCCCAGAGCTCCAGTGGCCCTGGTATCTCCAGTGTTTCACTTTGAATCCCTTTAAACCACTGGCTGTTCTTTTTTCCTTGGGCCTTTTGTTTCTGTTTCTTGCTCTTACTATGTGCCTGCTTCTCAGGCCATGGCACAGAAGGAGGACATGGAAGAGAGGATTACAACACTGGAGAAGCGCTACCTGGCAGCTCAGCGAGAGACCACCTCCATCCATGACCTGAATGACAAGCTGGAGAATGAGCTGGCCACCAAGGACTCGCTGTACCGTCAGGTAGGCCCCACCTGCCATCAAGAGGAGACAAGGAGACCCCGTGGGAGTAGTTGACACTGGAGTGAAATGAAGTTCAGCAATCACTACACCATGGAACACACTTTCTATCTCTTCAGGCAAGACCATAAAGGTGTGTTCCAAAAAAGAGTGATCAAACTTTTTTTTGCCATATGCTGTTTACCCATCACTGTCCAAATAAATGACATTTAACAGAAGTGAGCAGACCCTTGTAAAACTTTTAGTGGGAGCAGAATGTAAGATGCATGCTGAGATGAAACCAAGACGGAGCCATTAATGATGACTTTCCATCAGCTTGGTGGACAGAAAAATGCCAGCTGGTCTGATTTAGGTGCCAGCAGGACACAGTGACCGTGTGTCATTCTATGTGACTGTCAATGTGTGTGACTCTGTGTGTGTATGTGTGTGTGAGACACACACACACACATATTCATAGATACAGTTATAGACATTGACTCATAGCATACTCACATTAACCTTGAGTTTTTGATTGCACTGATTACACAGCACCTTATTTCTTAATATTTGAATGTGTGCAGAATCCATATACTGCACCATTATTACTTTTCAAAGTATGATTGATCTGTTGATGTAAAAATGTTACCAGTGTCAGTAGTATGCAGAAGATAGCATGTGCTAGTTGTTTGCTGTACATCTTTACACACCTTTGTGTGTGTGTGTGTGTGTGTGTGTGTTTGTGCCTGGATTGTCGTGTTCGTGTGTGTTTGTGTGTGCATGCAATTGTTTGTTCATTTGTATCTAATGCACCTGTATGTCTGTCTGTGTGTGTGTGGCTTACGTATTTGTGTGTCGGTGTCTGTTTGTGGCTCTCTCTGTCTGGGTGTGTGGATGTGTGTGTGCACCAGAGCGAGGAAAAGGCACGCCACCTGCAGGAACTGCTAGAGCTGGCAGAGCAGAGGCTACAGCAGACCATGAGGAAAGCGGAGACTCTTCCCGAGGTGGAGGCGGAGCTTGCCCAAAGGGTGGCTGCTCTCACTAAGGTCAGTCAAGTCCCGCTCCTATAACCCACACAGTCCACCAGTGAGCCTACTGTTTGCCCAGAACAAGCACATGTACTAAATTTTGTTATTTAGTACTTTTGTTCTTGCCATTTTTTAATGTAGCTCATCTTCATACAGTTTTGAATTTGTATAAATAATTTTCCTTTTCTTACATTGTTAGGCTGCAAGTGAGGAAGAGGCTATGAAATGGGGCCAAGTTCTGAACTAAAGGTGTTTCAGATGCCCAGTTTTATGAAACACTGAACAAATAAAGATGTGAACCCTGCGTTAATGTGATGTGACAGTACATGCTATTGCCCGATGTTTATGTTTATCAATCTTAAAAGTCAGCACTCAGGTTTACACTTCTTCATATCCATGATGACCTGCAGGTACTCGGCACAGGTTGGAAAAGTGCTGTTTGAGGGTCCATTTATCATCTGAATACAGATGGTGTCTTTCAAAATGATGTTGGAAAGCAACGTAATTTAATAATAAGCAACTTGCAGTCACTGTACTCCCCCCATGACCACCCCTACTGGTATATCAAAAAATGTCTCATTCTCCGCTCTTAACGGGACAATTCTTTGCCCTGAAACGGGATAGTGTTTGCACAACCCCTTGCTCAGGTACTGCAGGTACTCAAGTGATCGCATGCCCCGGATAAAAATTAACTAAACATTTACATTTACGTTTACATTTATTCATATAGCATTCAAAAGCAGATGCTTTTGTCCAAAGCGACATACATCTCAGCAAAAGTACAATTTATGCATTACATTAAGAGAAAGAGATAGCTGCAGACATGTGACCAAACCTAGTTTGTTACCTACCACTTGCTGCACCGAGGTTCATCGTTCAAGTAGATGCATAAAACACAGGATAGACAAATCCTGATGCCCTCCTACCATTTTTTTAATAATATTAAGATACACAAGCAAGCAAATACAGTGCCGGAGTAGTGGCTGATAAAAAGCTTTATCTGGTGATGCTCACGAAGTTACGGTGCATGAACATTTACACCGTACATGAGCTGGAGAGATCTTGGGCAAAATGAGTCTGGAAAAGTTGAGTTTTCAGGCTGTTCTTGAATGTAGACAGAGTTTCTGCAGTTCTGAGTAAGAGGGGAAGGTCGTTCCACCACAATGGAGCCAGAACCGAGAATCTCCATGCTTTACCTTTCATACGCGGGACCACCAAGTGAGCAGTGTGAAGAACGTACTACATTATCTTTGTAGTGTCATGTTTGGAAGTGTGTGCCCGGAAAGTCTTGGCATAATGTGACGGAAGCTGGAAAAGGAGGTTAGACTTGGAGGAGGAGAGGGAGTGGGGAGGTGGATCCCAAAAGGAAGACCTCAGTGCATTGTCACATGTGTACAGTTCTCATTAATCCAGTGAAAGGCATTCGCTTTTTGATCGCATTAACAAAACATTAATGAAACCCTTATCGGCGGATTAGGGCAGTGGCTGCAATCTCTGTGGGAACTCATGCTTGTCTCGGGCTGTTTTTGCTAGCTTTGGGCTTATCCATGGCAATTATACAGAACCGTCCAACTGCCTCAGTTGCAAAAGGCCATAGCACTGCATGCAAAGCGGCATCCCCTGTGGAAACAATTCATAGGACTAAGGGCACTGGGAAGGCGCATGATGGCACCTTCCATTGTGCTTCCAAGCATATTGTTCAATCTTGCCGCTCGACTGGGGACTTGTCACACGGTTCCTTCTCTGCCAGGATGTGAATGTTAGCAAATGTTGATTTTTTGATCAGGTCCTTTGCTGGGGAAGGATCCTCGATGGAATATGGAGGCAGCTGGATGGAAGGTCATTGCCCCACTATCAAGTGAATTGTCCCTTTGGGGCTTTGACTCAGCAAAATGCATGTGCGCTGTGGTACACTGGTTGTCTTCCTAACACAGTGTAATGGAGAGGGGGTGTGGGGCACTGCAATGCTGGGAAAGTTCTTGACCCCTAATGAATTACATTCCATACTTTTGACCAACAAGGGCGATTTAGAATCCTAACTTTAAACTGCATGAACATGTTAAACAAATGGTGCTGATAGAAGTATAGCCTTTTTTTCTCCTACATGCTTTCACTTAAATTCTTTCTAATCTAATGTCGTGCTCTATATCGAACGTCCTTAAGGGCATCGTTTTAAGTTATCGAAAACTTTCTTAGCTATGCGTCTTCAACATGATTCTTTTAGTGGGAAGCTGTTTAAGGATTGTCTGTACTCTGGGTAACCGTTACTGTACCGCAAGGCTTGTCTCAGAGCACACAGGGCGTTTTCATTGATTGGAGCCTTGTCTGCACAAGAATACATCTGACTGAATGAGCTGGAACATCAGAAAATGATCGATGAGGGAATTATTTCGTCTCAACCATTGCATGGGTCAAACAGGAGTACATAGGTAGCAACTTCTTTCATGTTGAAGTCTAGCTGAGGCTCAGTGCTCCCAAACCTTGGCTCCAGAGGCCCTCAGTTGATCTAGTGCTCTTATACAGCTTATGCCTTTAAAGTGCATTCTTTCTCAAGGACTACAGGTACCTGGTAATCACTTGCAATTTAGACAGATACCTTTAAATTATCAGGTAAATGAAGTGATCAGGATCAATTTTGCCAGCGTATTAATATTTCATAGGTCAATATTAATCATGCTTACTGGCCGGTTCTGGTCATTTGCCTGGTAAGTTTTGACTGTGGCTTAATGGCACCTGCATGGATTGGTTCCTGTTCCCTTGCAGGCCGAAGAGCGTCACGGGAACATTGAGGAGCGTCTGCGGCAGCTGGAGGCGCAACTGGAGGAAAAGAATCAGGAGCTGGGCAGGGTGAGTGGAAAGCATTTGTGTTTAATTATTTAACTGGCACTATTCTCCGAAACGCGGGGGTGCGGTGGCGCAGTGGGTTGAACCACAGTCCTGCTCTCCGGTGGGTCTGGGGTTCGAGTCCCGCTTGGGGTGCCTTGCGACGGACTGGCGTCCTGTTCTGGGTGTGTCCCCTCCCCCTCCGGCCTTACGCCCTGTGTTGCCGGGTTAGGCTCCGGTTACCCGTGACCCTGTATGGGACAAGCGGTTCAGAAAATGTGTGTGTGTATTCTCCGAAACAACCTCTCATATTAAACTACCTACAGTTATTTGTACATTTATAGAGCTGTGTTATTTAGGGTAAGAATCCTATAGCTGGAGATCAGCTTTGAACTTGCAACTTGTGGATTTGAAGTCAGCCATTCTAACCGCTGTTACCAGCTGCCCCTTATGCATTGCCCTGTGAGAGATGTCCTCGGGCCTCACTTATGCTCCTGGGTCTTTCTGCCGAATCACCCCTCCGTGGAGTAAAGCTCGCTCTGCTACTATCTCAGTGCCATGGCTTTCGTGCACATAATCTAGTGTAGCCAATCACTGTCAAACCACTGTCTTCAAGTAATGTCTCTAAGACTTAGTCGCATGTGCAGTCGTTTCTGCTATAACGCTATAGATGCGAAGGGGGTGCGGTGGCGCAGTGGGTTGGACCGCAGTCCTGCTGTCCGGTGGGTCTGGGGTTCGAGTCCCACTTGGGGTGCCTTGCGGCGGACTGGCGTCCCGTCCTGGGTGTGTCCCCTTCCCCCTCTGGCCTTACGCCCTGTGTTGCCGGGTAGGCTCCGTGACCCCGTAAGGGACAAGCGGTTCAGAAAATGTGTGTGTGTGTACTATAGATGCGTTCCTGTAAAACCTTTACTGGCTGATGCAGAACATAGACGTGTTAAGGATGAAGGTGCCTATAAGTCAGTGTGAGTTTTGAGACATGCTGACATGTTTCCCCATTTTTACCAGTCAAGAAAAACATGACATGTTGGAAAAACTCAAAGAGCAGCAGGAATTATTTAGATTTTTCATTACGAGAAATGTGAAAGAGAAAAGTGAATTTACAAACATTTGAATGAAAGACGAAGTACGTTTTTTTATAGATACATGTATGTATTGGACAGAGAAAAGTGGGTGTTTGTGTGCGAAAGAGAGGGGTGTGTATGAGAGACAAGCGTATGTGTGAGCCTTTGTGGGAAGCAGTGCTCTGTGTGTGTGTGTGTGTGTGTCTGACAGTGTTTCTGTACGCCTCTATGAAAATAGTGTGTGCATGTTCCTTTGTGTCTCTTTGAAGAAGGGTGTGTATTTTCTGCATCTTCCTCTCTTTCAGAGTAAGCTGTGTGCTTCTGTGTCACTCGGAGGGAGGGAACAAGCATGGCATTGTGTAAAAACTAAAGAGCAGTGAGACACCCCAGGTTGTGACCCCACACCCTTCTGCCCTTACAGTGGGTCAGCCTTGATCATGTGTCCCCACCCCCCCTCCACGCCCTTAACACCTCAACTGTAAAGCCAGAGCATCTCGGTATGGCTCCTGCTTGCTCATCCCCCCACTCCCCCACTGGAACACCCATTAGCTGCTATATTTAGCTGCTTAATAATTCAGCCATGACTAATTTTCTCTCTCTCTCTCTCTCTTACCGTGAACAGATGATTTTATTTACTTGAAAGCATTTGCTGTGGAGACATAGAAGCTTGGCATAGAAGCTCCCCTTTGTGCCTGCCTCTGATATCGAAACGAGAAACTATATTCTGCTCTTTCAATGGCCCACTGGCTAAGGTGATATGTGGGTTCAAATCAAGCCATGCAGGCTGTGTCCTGCGCTGTGTTTGGGGCACCTGTAACTTGTGAACTGGGAAATGCACTTCCGTTCTCCTCATTATCATTGTCGAGGGCCAGAAGAGCTGGAAAACCACTGCTGCTTCATTAATACCCACAAATCATATTAGGCCATGGAGTATTTTGCAGTAAAATCCCTGTCACTGCATGAATGGCCTTTTTATTCATTGTTTCTCACTACTCTATATGCTTCAATGACAGAATAAAGCTTTTATCAGTTTAAGTGATAAAATAATGCTTCGTGATAAATGGTTTCCACAGCACTGAATAACCATCAGAACTGGGAGTTAAGTACTAGGTGCATGAAGTTGTGTGTTTTCATCTCCGATTTCATGTCTCGCTGCAGGAATGTAAGAGTCACAATTCAAATGCATGCTTTGCTCTGTATTTGTAAGACATGGAGGAAGTGTGAGGTGCTGAAAGCTCTCCCACGCTGCAAACCACAGTACATAATAAATGCAGCACAGTGTTCAACAGTATCATAATCGATGAAGTTTCCAGTTGAAGCACACACTTAAATAATGATGCGAAATACTGTTGTCCGTTGCTGTTGTCAAACTGTCTGTCGCTGTTGTTGGAATTTGGTTTTAGGCGTTGGTTGTTAAAAATAGCATTATCAAATCGGACTTTATAGTCACTCACCATAACCACAAGTGTACAGGTGGTGAAAATCTTAGGTGTGTTTTCCACAGCTGTTTGGCATAAGTTACAGATATACAGACCGCAAAAAATATACAATATATACAATTAACACTTGTACAGTATGTACAGTGTTACAATATTTACATAATAATATATACAACATACAATATGCAATGTTAGTGGTAAAGCGCAGTGCCTGGGAGGTAGCATGAGTAGTGCATGTGGTGGCATTAGTTATTTGTTAGAGTTAAACAGTCTGATGGCCTGTAAGAAGAAGCTGTCCCACAGCCTGCTGGTGCAGGATCTGAAGCTGCAATACCGTCTGATTGTAGCAGGGAGAGCAGTCTATGGCTTGGGTGGCTGGAGTCTCTGATGATCCTCCATGCTTTCCTCACAGGCTGCCTGGTATAGATGTCCTGGAGGGAGGGAAGCTCACCTCCGATGATGTGCTGGGCTGTTCGCACCATTCTCTGCAGAGCTTTGTGGTTGAGGGCGGTGCTGTTCCCATACCAGGCAGTGATGCAGCCAGTCAGGCTGCTCTCCACGGTACAGGTGTAGAATGATTTGAGAATGTGGTGGCTCATAGCAAACTTCCTCAGCCGTCTGAGGAAGAACAGGCGCTGGTGAGCTTTCTTCATCACTGCCTCAGTGTGAGTGGACCATATGAGGTCCTCATTGATATGAACACCGAGTAACTTGAAGTGGTTGACCCGCTCCACTGGCGTCCCGTTGATGGTGATTGGGGTGTGCCCCCTGTCCTGTGTCCTAAAGTCCACTACAAGCTCCTTGGTCTTTTTGATGTTGAGCAAGAGGTTGTTTTCCTGGCACCAGTGTGTCAGAGTGCATACCTCTTCTCTGTAGGCCATCTCATTGTTGTCGATGATCAGACCTACCACCATTGTGTCATCTGCAAATTTGATGATGACATTGTAGCTGTGTGTGGCCACCCAGTCATAGGTGTATAAGGAGTACAGATGAGGGCTGAAAACACAGCTCTGCAGGGCTCCAGTGTTGAGGGTCAATGGTATTGAGAGGCTGCTGCCAATTCTGACCACCTGGTGTCTGCCTGACAGGAAGTCCAGGATCTACCTGCAAAGGGAGCTGTTCAGGCCCAGAGCCGGGAATTTCAAGTCAAGCTTAGAGGGCACAATGGTATTGAATGCCAAGCTGTAGTCCACAAACAGCATTCTTACATATGTGTTCTTTTTTTCCAAGTGGGAGAGAGCAGTGTGTAGGGTGAAGGCAATGGCATCATCAGTGGAACGGTTGTTATGATAAGCAAACTGCAGTGGTCAGGCGAGGCAGGCAGCACAGAGCAGATGTGGTCTCTGATGAGCCTCTCAAAGCATTTGCTGATAATAGGGGTCAGAGCAACAGGGTGCCAGTCATTCAGGCAGGTTATCTTGGATTTTTAGGTACGGGCACAACGGTGGACATTTTAAAACATGTGAGGACTACAGACTGAGAGAGGGAGAGGTTGAAAATGTTTGTAAAAACACCAGCTAATTGGCCTGCGCATGCTTTGAGGACGCAGGCGGGGATGCTGTCCAGACCCACGACCTTGCAGATATTTACACGTCAGAAGGATCGGGTTACGTCCGCTACAGAGACAGAGAGCATACTAACCTCTGCAGTATCAGCCGCAGGAGGGCTTGAGGGCTTAGTCTGGAACCTCTGCAGACATCCAGGTTTCCGTTAGGCAGCTAATGCAGCAGTCCCTTGTCTCATTGGTAGGAGATCCGCGCTCTCAGCTCGCAGAGCTTGTTGTCCAGCGACTGAACATTTTCCAGTAGGATGCTGGATAGTGGGGGTCGATTAGCATGGCATCTTACTCTAACAAAGACGCCAGCTCTCCTTCCTCTTTTCCAACTACACTTTTGTAGTCACGGCTGGGCGGCCCAGACAAAGGGCTCCGCTGCAGCCTTTGTAAACAGTGGGTCGGCGTTGAGGAACTCAAAGTCCGTTTTGCAGTGTACGGTCGAAGAGCTGATTTCTAAAATTGTCTTTTTGTCATAGACGATGAGGCTGGTGACAACCATAAAAAAAAAAAAAAAAAAAAAAAAACATAAAAATTGTAGACCAAACAAACAAAAACCTGCCAAACTGCCTCGGAGCTCACAAGATGGTGGCCGTACTCAGCACCATCCATCTTGATTCTTCCATTAAAAGACTTGTCTGAGGCAGTGGAAAGATCTAACTAGTCGTTGTGGCTCCGGAGGCAGCAGAATGCTTGGGGGAAGCAGACCTAAGCTTGCGGGTATTTGCTTATGCTTTTGTTACTAGGATTATTTTGACTCTTGTAAGTTGGTCGTATGATGGTTGGAGAGTGGTCGATGGGTGGTTGGAATGGGTGATTGAAATGTGTGCTTGTTGAAGTGTGGTTGGATGTCATAAGGAACCGAAGGCACTGAGTCCTCTGTGACTTCTGATGGACTGAGCCACTGGAACAGTGCTGTAAGCATGAAGGGGAGTGGGTCTGGGATGCCAGACCTCACTGTTGAGCTTTTTGGAGTTGTTGTGGGCTCAATTCAATGAAACACGGTGAAGGAAGGTGCCCACTTGACAACCCCAGTGAAGTGCTCGCGGTGAACCCCGGTGAAGTGGATAGCATGGCTACTATGTGCTGGTTGTGCAGGTGTGTGGAGGTACTGTGATGAAGTTTGAGTAGCAAGGATACCTAGTTAAGATTACATAAGATGGTTGGTAGATTAGGTGGTTGTGTTAGGTATTGAGAAGGGAGCAGGCACTGTTGATTTGGTTAGTAGTTTGTGTACAGCCCCATAATTTCAGCACAAGGATTTTAACATCTTTCCATGTCTATTATTGTATTACTGCAATGACTAACACCTGTCACAGTATTTTCCTTTTCAATTAGCTCATTCACAGTGAGAGTGTGGTGGATCACCATGTGTGATTACGCTGGCACTGTGTGACACTGTTGATTATGAAGTTGTTGAACAATTACAGATGCACCTCCAGTACCAACTGAAACATGATGAAGAGGCCTCTGGAGTTTCTTTTCATTTGCTTTTTTCCTTGAAGTGAAGACAGTTTCACTGATATGGCACTGTACAGTAAATCAGTGTGAAGTATGACTTATTGCACCACCCGCAGGTGTGGTCTCTTCTCTGTCATCCAAATGCGCACAATTTTTTTCTTGCACTTGCAGTTGAGGTGTTTTCCTGGTTGCCATGTATTTCAAACTAGTGGATGCATGGGTGTCTTCTGCCACTAGGCTTTTACATTCAGTAAGTATGGGCTGTCACTGACCGTGTGGACTTTCTGAGTGCAGTCACCCTGATTGGCCCAGCAGATCTGGAGACCCCAGGAACAACACTTGTTCATCAAGTACCAAGCTGAACTTGTCCTTCCCACCCTCATTTCCTCTCTTCTCCCATCTATCTTTCTTCCCGTCCCAGGCTCGGCAGCGAGAGAAGATGAACGAGGAGCACAACAAGCGGCTGTCTGACACTGTGGACCGCCTGCTAACTGAGTCCAATGAGCGTCTCCAGCTGCACCTGAAGGAGCGTATGGCAGCGCTGGAGGACAAGGCGAGTCAGCTACACTTAACAGGCTCCTCCAAGGATGGGCTCTTCCTCCAACGCAGGATTGTGTCAGTGTTAATATTTCTTGTGTCATATTTATTTTAGAACACACTTATTCATGATCTGGAGAATTCTCAGAAACAGCTAGAAGAATTCCATCACACAAAGGTGAGCAACCTTACACACACACACACACACACACACACACACACACACACACACACACACACACACACATTTTCCGAACCACTTGTCCCATACGGGGTCACGGGGAACTGGAGCCTACCCAGCAACACAGGGCGTAAGGCCGAAGGGGGAGGGGACACACCCAAGACAGGACGCCAGTCCGTCACAAGGCACCCCAAGCAGGACTCGAACCCCAGACCTACTGGAGAGCAGGATCCGGTCCAACCCACTGCACCACCGCGCCCCCCTCGCAACCTTACATTCCCAGTCATTTAAAGGGATGCTACATCCTTATTCCTGACACCATTTTTTGAAAATAGATGGTAAAATTTGCAGTGGGCGCAATGGCGCAGCAGACTTAGCTGTGTCCTGCTCTCTGGTGGGTCTGGGGTTCGAGTCCTGCTTGGGATGCCTTGTGACAGACTGGCATCCCGTCCAGGGTGCGTCCCTTCCCGCTCCAGCCCTGCAATCTGTGTTGCCCGGTTAGGCTTCAGTTTACTGTGACCCTGCTTAGGACATGTGGTTTCAGCCTGTGTGTGGTAAAATTTGCTGTACAATGTCTCAACACATTACTTATTTAATTTACACATTTTCCCTTTATAACTTACAAAGACATAATTGTGGAGTATTTTGGGTACTTGTGATAATATCATTGCCGTTTTGGTAATAATACTCTTTTGTTAACCTAAATTTATGCATATTTCAAGCAAACCTGAAAAGAAATCATAAAATATATGTGAAAAATTTCAGTGACTGCAGTCGTTGAAAATAATTTACATAGATATGATATATCCCTGGAACTGCCATATTGTACAAAGCATTGGTATAGCCAAATAGCTATAGGACACATATTGTCTTGTTCTGTTTCTTACGACATCAGTCATGTTTATTGTTTATTAATTCATGTCACAGCAATTTCTTTTTCCTGTCAGATAATGGCTGTGCAAATGCTTTCGGTGCCTGTCATCGGGGGAGTTTTTACAGTTCACAATTGTTTGTTTTCGAGCAGGAGCGGCTCATTGGGGAAATCGAAAAGCTGCGGACTGAGAATGATCTCCTGAAGCGCAGGAGCGGTGCCTTTGGAGACAGCCTGCACCCCCGGTACTGCTCCACCTCGGCTGTGGGTCCATCGATAGCCTCATCCAGGGCAACTCAGACAGCTTCCCTTTTGTTCTGCTGCCATTTTTGCAGCTGAGTCATGACAAACTTCATGAGTGATGTTCTCTGTTTTGTCTCCCGTCTACTTTACTTATTGGCTTACAGGGCACTTTGATCTGCAGGGCCTTATGCAGGCTACAGTTTTGTATGTTTTTTAGTTTTATTCGGCCTGGCTTAAGAACCAAGTGCACTTTCTCTCCTGAGATCTGAGCCTGCAGCTCATGTGTCCATGGTCCTGGTTCCACAGGCTGTTCAGCTCTTGAAGAGCTTCTTTACACCTTAGACCACCTTGAATATGGTGAATCACTACATACCTGGAATAAAAACTCACTGGGCCATAAGTAGAAGAGCCTGTATAGCATGCACGCCCATAATCAGTCAACCTCCTTAATGTCATTGCTGTAATTCATTGCTAGAAACCACTGGCCTGTGACTACAACGACACTGTGTGTCCCTCTGTGCTCCCCCTTCTCTGTCTAGGTCCCGGGTGGCAAGTGCCACGGACCTGCGCTTCTCTGTGGTAGAGTCCCAGGGGGAACACTTTGGTGCCACGGCAGCAGTTATCAGGAGAGCCCAGAAGGGGCGGCTGGCCGCTCTGCGGGATGAGCCTACCAAGGTTCCCATCTCCATCTTTCGCCAACTTGTTCTGCTGGGAAACGCCGACTCTTGATTACTTAAGCTATACTGCTCATTTATTACTTTATTACATGTATTACTTCTTGTAAGAGGGGATGTTGCAGGTGTTTTGTTAGCTCACAATGTGGTCTCGGTCTGTTCATCATACTTCACCGTAGAAGGAGGCTGCAGACTCTCTATGTAGGCTTTCTTGCTGTGGACATGTGGATAGCCTCCATAGGGCCCCCTCTCTTCATTCTCCACAGGCCCTCTTTACTTTTTATGTCTGTTGCTGTGACATGCAGGCTCCTAGTGTGGCCCTTCTAAGGGCTCAGCTGTGGCATGGTCATCCAGTAAACATACGTGCTGCCGTAGGTTGTGTGACATGCACATCTCTTTGGAAGTGGCAGCAAAGCAGTGCTGTTATGCACAACTGATTGAGTTATGGTTTTAGTGCACATTAATGATTGTGGGATGTGCGCCTGTTGTTTAACTCCTGTCTTGTGCTTTGTTTTCATGCTTCTTGAAAACGTGACATGTAAGTCTTGCATTTTCTAAGATTTGTGAAAAGGTGTTTCTTCCTGTCGGGGGGAGTGTGTTGGTTCTTAGTATGAATACTCATGTTTTTATCTCTGTGCCTCATAACAGTGCCTATGAGTTTGTGCTTGAGGGCCTCTGTTCGTGGGTATGCGTGACCTGTTGATGTTGTGTTCTGAGGTCTTGCACTGTTAGCATGTGCGATCATTGCCTCTGCTCTACTAACAGGTCATGGCGGTTGTGGAACAGGACTGGGAGCGCTCTCAGCTGCCTAGTCTGCGTTCCAGTGTCACACATCTTATGGAAAGTGACCCCGAGCTGTCTGACTTGGATGATGACGACCGCGAGACGATCTTCAGCTCAGCAGACCTCTTGTCTCCCAGCGGCCACTCGGATGCCCAGACACTGGCCTTGATGCTGCAGGAGCAGCTGGATGCCATCAATGAGGAGATCAGGTGAGACAGGAATGCCTTCGAGGTCTATCTATACTGTTGGACAGCATCCACATACAATATCATATCATTACAACAGCTAATTGTTATATCTCTTGGTTTGACAGTAACCTATCTTCAAAATACATATTTTCTCACCATTTTCAGTTATCTTTATACACACTATCAGTTATTGCTTAATAATAGTTGTATTTCATTTTTTTAACCAGGTTCTGTAGAAGTCTTGAATATAGATATAGCAATGAAAAATTCTTTGTAAGTCTTTTGAGTTTAACATTTTTATGAACTGCAGTTTGTATTCAAATTCAAACTAATTTTAAATGACTAAAATTAAAATACTTGGTCTGTCCAACCTGTATTTAATGCCAGATTTTCGCCAGAATCGTACCACTTGCTCATACCACATTCTTCATATTGTTACTGGTCACTGACACTGAGAAACACCAGAAACAAGCTGTAAATACTGTCGCGTGCAGTAAATTAGACAGGTGGTTGCTCTTATTGTGTTTGGGTGCCTTTTACTGTCAGCTCATTGCTGGTTATGGAAATGTAGCTTGTGTCTAATTTCTAACTCCGCTGTTCGTAGCACGAGGAGCCAGTGTATACAACTGTAAGCGTAGTCAATATTAACTATGTGCTTTAGAAAATGTAGAAAACTGAAGTGCATATTGGAGAAAAACGGGACTCAAAATTATTATGACACCGATAGCCATGACAACAGTGGTGATGATGACGATGATGAAATACAATAAAGAAGATAATGACAACTACTGTCATTATGTTTAATAGGTTCTAATTGTAGTCTGTTAAATGTAACAGATTGTTTAACTGAATACGCAGCAACCAGAACAATGATCAGGGCTGACAGAACATTAATTAGATACACAAAGTTGACATTTGCAGAACACACGCCTACTAAATGTTTTCTCTAATAAAAGAGCCAAACATTTCACGTTACATGCATACTGTGTCCCGCTGCTGTTGTGTTTATATTTTTCTGTGCTCCTTATAATTTACCAAAGCTGATATTAGACTTGAAGATCACGTACAGTATGTATTGAAAATGCTTCTTTCAACTTTCATCTCATTTTGAGGTGTTTCTGTTTGAGCTTGCGAATCACATTTGTGATGTCATATTATGATTGTTTAAAAAATTTGTTCTCAGGTGACACCAAGGCTGGTACCTTTAATAATATTTGTTTATACTGTGTTGGGTTGGGTTTAGAAATCGTGAGGATAGCTGCGGAGGGGGGGGAGTATGACTGATCCTACTTCTGGCCCCCTTGCAGGATGATCCAGGTGGAGAAGGAGTCAGCAGAACTGCGAGCAGATGAGATAGAGAGCCGGGTGACCAGTGGCAGCATGGATGGCTTGAATGTGACCCTTAGGCCAAGACCCTCTATCCCAACCTCGGTCACTGCCCTGTCCCTGGCCAGTTCCTCACCTCCCGTCAGTGGACGTTCCACTCCCAAGCTGTCTGCACGCACCACCGCCCATGAACTGGGCATCATGACCCTGGTAAGACATCATGGTCTCTATGCAACCTTTACCTGTGCACAGTGTTGCAGATGCCCCTCTTTCCCAGTAAAAGCCTTGGCAAAACACCTCTACCATCATACTCCTCACAAGTACACTACAGATTTTCTTACCACCGTCATAATACAATAAGTGCAAAAACCTTACCACATATATGTCTCCTTGCCTCCTTTCTCTTAATGCTTTCAGCCTAGTGATTTAAGGAAACATCGCAGGAAAGTGCTAGTAAGTGCATCACTTGTTCTTGTTCAATATAACTTTGTTGAAGGAGTGTGCCAGAAATCAGTCTCTTCTCTGAGTGGGCGAAGCCTGTGAGCACTGTCTCAGTTTTGTTTTCGTATTAGTTTCAGTTGGTGCGGTTTGTTTTAAAACTCTTGGCAGTTGGTCACGGCTTCTTTGTGTTCATACCGTTTACCATTTGTCCCAGTCTCCAGTGTCACGAGATGAGACACGTGAGGACAAGGCCACTATCAAGTGCGAGACATCACCACCTTCGTCGCCTCGCAGTCTGCGTCTGGAGCAGACCAATTTTGCCCAGCTGACAGGCAGCCTGGAGGATGGACGCGGGTAAATTCTTAAGATCCTCACTGCTCCATCACATTTACATTTACATGTATTAATTTAGCACACTCTTTTCTCTAGACAAAACAATATAAAAAGTGCATCATAGCAAGAGGAAGAGAGATGTGGATGGAGACGTGGTTCTTGAGTATAGTCCATTTTGTCTTATACCACCATATAGATCAGTGTACATCACATGAGTAGGTGCATATAGGCTTTTCTATTATTAAACAAATTTATTAAAAAATTATTAAACATAGCAAACATGTACATCTTCCTCAAGCACTTATAAGATCAGGGGAGAAGTGAGTGTGAAAGACGTGAGTTTTGAGAACCTTCAGAACCAGATCAGAACAACTTGATCTTCCATGACCTTCCAGTTACCTTTACCATCTGCACTTACCAAAAATCCATTAGTTCTGATTTCAACATATTCAAAATCACCTTCTCCCCTTTGCTGTAGCTCTGTTGCTTTGCAAGTCTTGTAATCCATAGGCTGGATGATACGTTTGGGTAGAACCCCCATGACCCCTGACTGAAAGTAGGATTTCATTGTTCTGTCTGCAAAGGAGCAACAAGAAGAAGGGCATCAAGTCTTCTATTGGCCGCCTGTTTGGGAAGAAGGAGAAAGGACGCCTCATACAGCAGATGGGCAAAGATGGCCAGATGAGCAACACTGGTGTTCAGGGTATCAGAATTCTTCTCTCTATGTTTTGGGTTCATTGATCATATCTTACAGTTATGCCGATGTTGTTGTTACCAGATGCTTTTCTTCAAAGCAGATCCTGAATCGGTTTGTCCGTTTGCTCTTATATTGCCACGTCACGAGCTATTAATAGCACGCAAATGCTGCCTAACATCAGAAGTTAGTAATAGAGAGGCAGAGCAGATAGTGCTGTGACTGCAGAGCACTTGACAGTGTGAAAGCATGGCAGAAATGCCAATCAATACTGAGAAGGAAGAGAAAGACAAGAACAAGGAGGTAATGCAATGCAGAGTTCAGAGAAGCAGCCTCAGTCCCCTTGCATTCTTGCGACTCTGTATACAGTGTACAATTCTCCCATTGTTCCTGTTTGTGCTCTGCAGACCTGGAGATGGGCATAGGGGACACCATGACACTGGGAAAGCTGGGCACTCAGGCGGAGCGTGACCGCAGGATGAAGAAGAAGTAGGTGCCCTTCTCCTTGTCCGCGTAGCAGGAACATCCTGCTGGCTCTTTGTTCTCTAGATGGAGGGGTTGGGGCAGAAGGGACTAAGCTCGGAGTTCAGAGAAGCAGCCTCAGTCCCCTTCCTGAGAGGGTCTGCCTAAAGTATGACCATGTTTCTTTTGCACGCTTGCTTCAGCAAAGCCCTGTTATGTTTCAGACATAAGCTGGCAGCCATCCTGACCCCTAGCACACCACCCACATTGACTTTTGGTCACGCCCCATTTAAAGAGAGCATTTGCTTTTTTCTCCTCCACTGTTGTTTTGTTCTTTCCGAGAGATGAGCACTGTTCACCTTGCTTTCCTGTCTTCACAGCTTCCTTTGGATATGTGTTGCTTTGCATTTCCCCTTTTCTAATGCCTTTGACATCTGTCTCCTTCCCTGAGCTACTGAACACATGGCAGAATACAGTAGGAGTGCTGTAATTGCCGTCAGACACACAGTCCTATTCCCCCTGCTGTGTGTGTTTAATAAGGCTTGACTTCATTAGTTCAATTCAATTCAATTTATTTTTATAGAGTGCTCTTCTCACGCAGTGACACAGAGTGCTTTAACACAGGCATAAGGCAAAAAAAACAAATAGATCATATAAGAAACAAAGACAGTTGACTAATGACTACCATAATCCAGTACTTTTATAGAGCTATAAGTATGCCTACAGAGGAAAGGAACAAAAAACTCCCAACTGAAAGTTGAGGGAGAAAAAAACCCCTGGGGGTCCAACAGCCAGTGGTTGCCCCCCCCCTCCTGGGCATTCTAGATTTAGTGACAATTCTAAGCCAGTTAACAATTAATAACGATATTATTGCCATAAGGTATCTTGAATCCCCAGCTCAGCATGGAACGTCTCGTCCATCATGGTAGTTGGTCATCATCTTCAGTCAGCGTGGGATTCGTCTGTCATCACTGGCCGGCCTCCTTATGTCTTATGTAGCGAGGCAGTGCTGGACAAGAAGAAAGAACAGAGTTAGTAATTTACAACTTAAGTCAATTTAATATGCATTTGTATAAAGGTGGAAAAAACAACCAAGGCAAGTGGAATTACATTTCAAGGTGGAATGCCTGAGTGAACATGTAAGTCTTTAGTCTGGATTTGAAAACAGAAACAGACAGGGCATTTCTGACAGTAACTGGTAGACTATTCCACAGTTTAGGTGCTCTATAATTAAAGGCATGACCTCCTACTGAGGTCTTATTGATCACAGGTACTTTAAGGTAACCTGCATCCAATGAACAAAGATATCGTTCAGGGATATAAGAATCAATAATCTCACAAAGGTAAGCCAGAGCAATGCCATGTACTGCTTTATAGGACAAAAGAAGAATTTTATAATCCACTCTAAATGCGACTGGGAGCCAATCTAACGATTTAAGTACTGAGTTATATGGTCGTACTTCCTAGTTCTAGTGACAATTCTCACAGCCGCATTTTGTACCAACTGTAGCCTGGATACAGTCTGGTATGGACAACCTGACAATAAAGCATTACACATTAGTGCACATTGGAACACGTAGACCCAAGGCCCGGAGTAGAATCAATGCAGAGCTACTCCTGGGCCTGCTTTGCAAGACCCTAAGAGATTTCTTAGCCTCTTTGTAACGGTTCCTCATTTTGGTAGGGTTTCTCTTAATTTTCTTTACTTTTAAAATCAAAGAAATCAAAGGAATGGGTCGAGGATTTGAGCTATATTTTAACAGTGTGTGCTGGCAATGTCTGCCATTGAGCGAATCTTAACCAACACCCTAAGCACGGCACACAAGACATAAATATGTATGCCGCATTGCATGTTTTCATTTGCTTCAGCTGTGATGCAGATAGCCAGATCAAAATACAACAGTGAAATTGGGCTTTAAATTTACCTCTGTCTTATCACACTGGTTCAACCACGAGAGAAACTAGATCGTAATGGCAGTCATCTAGGGTTCAGATAGTCCACATTTGGTAAATGTTGAGCGATGTGGAGGCTTGTAACTATGTAGCGCAGAATGAGAGCAACATGTTCCAAGAACGTGGAGTCCTCTTCAAGGCTATGCAGTCTTATTAACGTGTGGGAGAAGAGACTCTGCATGCAGAGTCTGTTCTCCCACAAGTTAATAAGACTGATGTGTAAGACATCCTAATTCAGCAGTATCTCATAAAGAAGCCCTGAACCTAGGCCTCCCGTTCATTCAGCTGTCTTCTTTGACTCTTATTAATACCAACAATACAGTGCTCATCTTAAAACTTGCTGGAAAGCCCCCCGGTCTACAAGTAGGCTCTGTAGCGCATGGCAGATACCAGTACATCACATTGCACTGTGGCATCCTTACTTGTACCTGCCATCCATTCACCCTTAGCCACAGATGGAAATCAGGGGGTGCTGTTCAGCACTTTGGGTCAGCGCAGTGCTGCTGCTCAGCCAATGTATCTCAGCTTTGGAAAGACCTGTCTGTAGGCATGGCTTCAGATCCTATCTTTTATTGTAGTTTCCCTGAACAAAGTACTGATCGAGATGCGCTCCAGTAAAATTAGTCAGCTGTATAAATGGGCAAATAATTGTAAGCAGCTTAACACTGTAAGTCACTTCGGAGAAAAACATCAACTAAACAAATAAATGTAAAATGTAAATGTAAACGGAGGGCTTCCTGTCCGATAGGCATGAGCTGCTAGAGGAGGCCAGGAGGAAGGGTCTGCCTTTTGCCCAGTGGGATGGCCCCACCGTGGTGTCCTGGCTCGAGGTAACAACATTACTTGCACATTTCTGCCACTCAGGAGATGGTTTAACTTCTTCAGCCCTAACCTGTCCTGTTCCCCCGACATGCAGCTGTGGGTGGGGATGCCAGCTTGGTATGTGGCTGCTTGTCGGGCCAATGTGAAGAGTGGTGCCATCATGTCGGCGCTGTCTGACACGGAGATCCAGCGAGAGATCGGCATTAGCAACCCGCTTCACCGACTGAAGCTAAGGCTGGCCATCCAGGAGATGGTGTCTCTCACCAGTCCTTCCGCACCCCTCACATCCCGCACCGTAAGACCTGTGACAGGCTGTGCCTCTCATCTCACACTACACCTTCTTTCGTGTTGTGTGTTTTCAGAAGTGTCAAGTCCCACCCCCTTGTCAGACTCCTCAGTGTTTATTCACGCGGTACAAAAAGTACTACGGATGATCATTCCCATCTGACTCCTGCCCATAGACTCAACAGAGTACAATATTAAAGCATGGCAGCCCTCTTAGGCTCCAAACACATTTTGCCTGCTTGATTTGCTACAGTCTGAGTGTCATGGTTAGCTGCACCTCATCACCACATTCGAAACCCTCCGTAATGAGTAAGTAGCTGAAGTCGTAACACTACGGCCGCTGATACATGCCGAAGCCCTCCGCACTGTGACTGCTTCATAATAGATCTCACCCTGTGTCTTCTTCCCATTGCACAGTCCTCTGGAAATGTGTGGGTGACACATGAAGAGATGGAGACTATGGCGACGTCCACCAAGGCGGTCAGTGTGCACGTGTGTCTGTGTGTGTGTGCATGAGCATGTACGTGAGCATGTACATATATGTGTAATCTCTGCATACTAATGTGTTAATACAGGGTTATGAATTTTCTGTCTGTGTGTGTGTATATTTATATAGTATATATATAAAGACACAAAGAGAGAGCTGTGTGTATGTGAGATCAGTGCCATCTGGGTGACACCCCTGCTGCCACATGCATATGCTTCTCTTCCGCAACCTTTTCTTTATCTCCACAGCCCCATGCTCCACTTGTGCAGAATTTGTGTGTGTGTGTGTGGCTGTGTTTGTGAGAATGAGACAAATCAGTCAGAGGTGTCTGCATGCTGAACTGATTGCTGTGTTGTTGTAAGGCCCCTTCCACATGTCTCTGTACAGCGGTTGGTTGCGTGCCCATGTTTACTGTGGCTGCCTGTTTGTGGAAGGCGCATGTTTGCCTTCGTATCGGCTCATGGCCTAATGGTTTTTGTCATGTGCACTAACATGCTCTCGCGACCGACTCACAGGAGAATGAGGAAGGAAGTTGGGCTCAGGTGAGATTGCTCTCAGCGCTGCCTACTCTGTGTGTCTGCTTACTGTCCCGTCTGCCCGTGCTTGTGCCTTCACCCCACCTTGGATGATTGTTCCCCATCAAAAGTTTTTTTCTTTTTTTTCCGCCAACTGAACCTCCACCTGCTGTTTAATAACTTGAAATTGTGAATGAAACTATGGGGTAGAGATAGAAACGTATTTTGGTGGGCACATAACGCATACAGCACATTTAGAAAAAAATGCTGCGGGGTCGCTATACATATTTTGGATAGTGGATAGGATGTCTAGGTCTCAGCACCCCTCATCCTCCACACCCCACTTCTGTGTGCATGGAGAGAGACCAGTCACAGCGAGGACCTCTTGTGATTGACCCATGAGGTAAGAGCCTGCTGCCTTGAGTGGGAGGATTATGTGTGTATCATTGTTAGAGCCCCTTCTGCCCTTCCCTCTCCAGGGCGCAAGTTACGAAAAATGAAAGGAGAGGGGCACAAAAACTGAAATATCTTGTCTTTTATCTTGAGACTGTCTTCTCTCTACTCATTCATTGTGGGAGAGAGAGGCGGAGGAGAAAGGTATTTTCTTTGACTCCCATTGCTCTGCCCACAGACCCTTGCGTACGGGGACATGAACCACGAGTGGATTGGAAATGAATGGCTGCCCAGCCTGGGCTTGCCCCAGTACCGCAGCTACTTCATGGAGTGCCTGGTGGATGCGCGCATGCTGGACCACCTGACCAAGAAGGACCTGCGCACCCACCTGAAGATGGTGGACAGCTTCCACCGGTGAGCAGAGCCCAGCTGTCACACTGTGTGCACACAGGGACTTGTGCTGTTTCAGCTGGCGGGGCTGGTCTTCTGCTGTCTGCATTACGGTGATCAAATGAGTGATTTTTCTATCATAAGCTTGGGGCATTTAAATACGACACAACAAAACTGTTCTGGCACAGAACAGTTTATTCACACAAAAGTTCCAGCATTTATGACCACAGTATATGTTGCTGTGTCAAAGTGGGTTGCCCCCGGTGCTCAACTTTCTGCTATACCATCATATGTGCTTTGTAAAATGCAAACAGTACGTTTTATTTCTTAAACAATGTTCGCTTTTGGATGTGTTCCTTGTCCAAAAAGGGCCAGCTTACACTATGGGATAATGTGCTTGAAGAGACTGAATTATGACCGCAAAGATCTGGAACGGAGGAGAGAGGAGTGCCAGCATGAAATGAAAGGTAGGCCTGTGTGGCTCCTGCTCGAAACTGCACAGGGGGCACGGAGACCCATCCTCCCTTCTGCTTTTGGTTCCTCTCATGTTCTGCGGAAGACTGACACTGGGTGGCCATTGAGAAAAGTGCATCGGAGAAGGCTAGAGTGTGTGACTGTGAGCGGCGCTCTCACCTTCCTTCTGTGCAATGTGCAGACACGCTGGTTTGGACCAACGATCGGGTCATACACTGGGTGCAGTCCATCGGGCTCAAGGAGTACAGCAACAACCTGCTGGAGAGCGGAGTGCATGGAGCCCTCATCGCCCTGGACGAAAACTTTGACTACAGCAGCCTGGCACTCATCCTGCAGATCCCCATGCAGAACACGCAGGTGAGGGCACCAGGATGCGCCTGAGGGCTTTGCGGTCTGTTCAGTAACAGTGCTGGCTAAATTGTTTGCTGCCGTTCATACAAAATCAAAGGGGTTCATTCATACACTTTGTAAATACGCATCACTATAAGATTATGGAGTACGAACAGACATGCTGATTAAGGCCCGCCTTTTCATTTGCGATTACCAGAGAGCTGACAGTAGGTCGTAGTATGAAGGTCTACAGTGTATTTCAGCAGTATCCTAAGATTATTAGATGATGCTAATTTTATTGTATTGCTTAGGTTTTCTTCCTTTTCTTCAAAAGTGGCTCAGTATTAGTCCCTTTGTAAAGTTGAGCCAGTACATACAGTACTTGGCTCCAAGGTACTACAGCAAGGGCCCTCCTGTTACACCTTCATGTTTTCAACAGGTACTGTTGCTGCTGCTCTCTTGTCAATGTATTTGCACGCATTATGCTGCAGCTTTGTATACTTCAGACTGAGGTATGTGTCCTGTCATGTGGAACCAGGTTTGATAAGATGTCCAAGTGAAAAAATATGAAGATGTCTGTTTGTAAAAGGAACAGATAAACAGAACAGATAAAACAGTAAATGGGGTACTGGAGAGAGAAAGCAGGTGGAAGTGCTCAGTGAGTACTACACATGCAAAACATCACTGATTGGGTGTTGGGCTCTATCCCTCTGCAGGCCAGACAGGTTTTGGAACGCGAGTTCAACAACATGCTGGCCCTCGGCACTGACCGTAGGCTGGATGAGGTGAGTCCATCAGGCACTTCCTATCTTTTCACAATCCTCACATTGTGTTCATTAACAGTAGCAGTGTGGAAATCCTCTTCATGCTCTGTGGTTGACAAAGACAGGCCCAAAACCTTTATGGCAATGATTCTCATGTCAGGTTCTTAATTGCTGCGGTGGTGGTTTTTGATCCTGCTTTTTAAGCACTACACCACTGGTTCCCATACCATTTATTTTACCTCTTTGTCAGCGGTTCTCATCCATGATCCTTAAATTTTATGTGTGCTTATTTGCTTTGGAGGTCCACGGTGAAGAACAACTCAATGACCTTATTTACAGCTTCTCGTTAATATATGTAGTTATTGTCCAAGTCATTCTTGTATCACATAACAGCAGGGAACTTAATCATATTATCATATTGCACTACAAGACTCAACAATGATATACCAGGCTCAGATTTTTACTGGAGCAGTTTTGTTTCAGTTTGCTGAATAGTGCTGCTTGGGCCATGCTGATGCTCGAACCAGCAACATTAAGATCATAAGTCTGTGTCTTTGGCCATTAGGCCACATGTACAGCCATAAATTTTTTTAAAAAATTGAGTAAAAGCCAGAGAAAGCAGACACCAGATGACACTAAGTGATTGGGTATTGTTTCTTTGTTGCCCTTAGTATTGAATATCCTGGCCTGTTCCTTTTGTCATCAGTCACATTGTACGTACTCCTGTGTGCTCTACTGGCATGATGAACGTGGCACTGAGCTATGCATTGTTACTGTAAAAAACAGTTTAAGTAGAGGATGCTCCATGGAGCAGCAACCAAACAAATGAAGTGTTTTAAATACATGCATTAAGTAACAATTGGCTGTAAATGGCTGCCAAATGGAAGCTTGTCGAAAAATAAATGGGCAGCATTTGTCTCGCCTCGGTCACTTTTATTTTTTTCTCCTGCCCTGTGGAATAAAATGAAATGGCTGCTTTTTCGATGTTACATTGACAGATGTTAAATGTATGTTTTGAAATAGTTTGGCTATAAAATGCAATAATGGCATGAAGTTTGCCATGTCGGTGTAATCGTATTTAATAACAAACGGGAATGCAAAAAAAAAACAAGCAAATGAAAAAAAAAAAAAAAACAGCAACCGATACACATTGTAATAGAAATGCAAGCTGCATGATTCTGAATACTGTCCTTCTCTTAAACTCTGTTCCTGAAGAATACATTCGTACAGCAGCCTCCCACTGAGCAGGTGGCCCAGAGTCCTTCGAGGTCTCATGTGAGGCTCTTTTCCCCCTCCCACCCTGCAGAGCGAGGACAAGTCCTTCCGGAGGTCACCATCTTGGAAGAAGCGCTTCCGCCCACGGGATGGACAGGGTCTGGGAATGATGCCCGGCTCTATCGAGACATTGCCTGCTGGCTTCCGCCTCACCTCCATGTCCATCCCGCCAAATGCAACCTTAGCACCCAAGCGGCTACAGCCAGAAGGTAGGTGCGCTTCTGGCAGAAGCTGCTGGAGGGGGGGCAGCTAAGGAGAGAGAGTTGGGCAGCTGGTCGAGTCCACTGACCCCTACTAGCAGAAAGAGCACATATGGTATGAAGAGCATGATGGATGCACAGAGCTTTGCTGTCTAACCACTGACACTTTCCCAAATACACATTTGCATCAATTTGCGCAAGGCTATACGTCTCTTATAGTTGCGCTCAAGTATCTAATGCCGTCATACCATTAACTGAGTCGTGATTTCTTCCAGCCTGGGCTGTGGTTTCATTATCTGTGAACACAGCAGAGTTGCTTTATCCTGTCAGGAGCTGGAATTATCAAGTGAAATAGTGTTAATGTAGCTAAGTGCCATGTTTTCAGAGCAACAGGAAGACTTTGTCTCAACAGACTCGCTCTCTTGAAGCACAAATTTCAAAGGGCAGTTTTTTTTTAGGTCATGGAATAGTAGATAATTTGGGTTTCTTATTGAGAACACAATGGGGGAACCAATGAGCGTGAGCAATGAAGAGGCTTACTAGTATCCCTCAATATTTGATGTACAAGATAACAGTGAAACCGTTAAGCAGCAGTGTAATAACTTGCAGAAATGCTGGTAATAGTACTCAGTGGAGTTGTACAGATGTTTGCTTGAACCCGGCTCCCACCCACTTGTCATACCTGTGCAGTCAGGTGTGAGGCTGAACTCTTAAGCGCTGCCCTATGCACAATTATGTTAAAATGATAAAAAGCCTTGTTTGGTTTTTTTTTTTTTTCTTTGTTTTGCATGAGATGCTTCTGAACCCATTGCATACAGCTGTCAAACAAGGATGATGATGATGACCTGCAGGTGCAGTCACCCACAACTCATAGCACAGATGAACGTCTGGTTGCCACTGGGATGCTCCCCAGCTTGCCGCCACTCTCGCCCACTCACCGCATGTTGTTTCCTTTCTGTTTGTCACACCGCTGCCCGCTAGCCGGACCCCCGGCCCCACTGGCCGGACCTCCGGCTCCGCAGAGATTAGATCCCTCCGCCGTGCGGACTTACTCTTGTTAGCTCCGCTGTGCTAACAGGAACACTGATGCCGACAGGTGAGTCCCAGCCGGAGGGGGGGAGCCCGGTGCCCGCTTTCTTCATTCCCTCAGGCTTCTGTTTCACCCAGCTCACAGTCCCCACCTTCATCACCACCCACCGGCGTTCTCCAGCCCCTCCGCCCTGTGCAGTCCTCCTATGTCACCCCTAGATGTACTATTGGTTTTGATTCCTGCACTGTTCACAGTAGCTTGATTCTCCCCTGGAAGAATACTGCTCAGAGAGAGTGTTCCTTTCATGGAGACCTGCGCTGCAGCCCCCAAGCCCCTCACCCCACTGATTAGAAACTTCCTGTTGTTAGGGTCCTCTTCTCCCCTCAGTCATCTGTCATTTACACCGGACACCCATCCCTCTCAACCCACAGTGTCTGTAAAGCTGTTGAGAAGAAATGGCTGCACTCTACATCTTAAGCTTCCTCACGCAGATGGTGAATGTCTCCCCTTGTCTGATTCATTAAGGACATCATTCTAGCATCTACTCTGCCACTTTACATAAATATTTATGTGACTGTGGGCTGCCTCTCAACAGCAATGTGCAAAATTCTTGCAGGATTTCAGTTTTGAGGGGACTGGGGGCTGTGCAGATTTGCTGAGTAAGTTACAGTATGTGGGGAGATGCCGGGCTGAGTTAAGAAGATCTCTAACCAAAGATGTTAATGCATTACTAAAAGTACTAAATCCTTCTGGTTAACCCTTTCACTGATTCGGGTTTCTTCCGCCATTGAATGTACTGCGCAGCGAAAGCTTGAGGGGAAGTTAGAAACATGGAGTACATCAAGGAAACTTGAGGTGTGTTTGCCCAGGCAAATCTCATTGCTTCTTTTTGTTCAAGCAGGCACTTTGTATTCCAAGTGGTGGGAAACCTCGTTCGTGTAGGCCTCACATTGGCCTCATGTAGTTTGCCTTTCCATTGGACTTCCCTCACAGTGTCAGAGCTTACTGTTGTCTTGCTGCTGTCTCAAACCTTGTCCTTCTCTCTGGCTCTCCTCACAGTTCACTCCCACTACCTGTACGGGCACTCGCTCGCTGCCTTTCGAGAGTGATGTGCCAAATTTCAGCGGGATCCCTTTGTTCCTGGAGGTGGGAGTTGGTCCCTGGAGGGGAGGGGGAGGGGAGGGGGAACGGGGACGTGCGGGGAGTGGTGAAAAGTGGTGAATATGGTGCACGCCACTTGACAGACTCATGTGCAATAGAGTAGGTCGCCGAGCTCTCTCTTGCTGCAAAGGGGACTCCAGCGGCTGCGGTCATGTTCCATTATTTCCAGTTAGTTGCTGTGATGTTGTTACAGTTCTCCCTATTTGAAACCGGTGCATCTCACCTTGTAGTCTCTCAGTCATACTGTAGTATATATTACCTGAGTGTATTTATGACATATGCAGTATAGAAGACTTTCCTCACCGGATGTTCAAGGTTATTTTGTGTCCCTTTCTGTATATAAATGGATGATTTATGTTTTATAGAAATATATATATATATAATATAAATATATCAAATTTGAAAGATATGACTATTGTATGTAAAAAGAAAATTCTTGTTCTGTAGCTGGTAACTGTTTGTGGTTGTTGGATCTCTGTTTCCTCAGCCAGTGCTTTATTCGCTGTCAATTTGTCACATTACAGTGTGAGGAGTTTATTTACCAGAGTAATGGTAGGGTGCTATTGCAGTTGCTCAATACTGCTGATACTTATGCACTGGATTGGGTCCGTTTTAAAACCTCCTTCAAGCTCAACTGTCTTTCTTCAATCTTTTTGTATAAATGTGAAATAATTATGGTGAAATTGTGTAGAACAAGAGAGTGGTGGGTATGAATGACATGTGATTACAGAACAGCAATATCCTTTTATTATGTCATGCTTGCCGAAGGAAGCTTGGGTGGTAGGCAGAGTTTTGATGCAAATACAGGGCCCACTTTAATACACGTGACATGCTGGATTCGCCAACTGAAATCTTCTAGAGTACTGGACTGGACACTTGAAGTCATCCGGCTTGCTGGATTGGACACCTGAACTAGCAACTGGATGGGAGGAGTCTATGTGAGGCCCCGCCTCTTATGATTTACGATGTGGGTTTGCACCGTTGTTACGTTCATTTGACAGCGTGCAAAACTCTAGCAAGTACTCTCACTGAGAAGGGACAGACTCATTTCTGTGTGTGACATCAGAGTCACAGCTGTGAGACTCATTTTAAAGTGCTTTCACATTCATTATCATTTAAGGACCACATTTCATGTATCATCGCTCCATTGTTGTGAATTTAACTGCAGATATTGATTATGAAGTATGTATATATGTTTTTTCTTTACAGCAACAAATGAAAGGTGTTTTAAGAATTGTAATGTGCTTTTGTGGCAGCTACAAGTACTGTATGTGTATTTTATGCCAAGTGTGAATCAAAGCTAAGAAATTAAGTCTTTTTTGTTATTTAAAATGTCTACTGTACTTCTTCCGCTCAAAACAAAGTGAAAAAACAGAATTTAATTAGAAACAGTTGAGCGCTGTTTTGTAAACAGCCAAGTACAACCCTGCTGAATGTGTGGGTTCCGTCAAAACCCAGAGGCTCACACCCTCCTCACCTCGTTTGCCTGGCCAAGGCTGGATTTCACTACTGTCATATACACAGAGTGAGGCCAGTCCCACCATGTGCAAATAGCACTACTTGCATATTCATTTCTCCCATGTGTTATAATACATACATAGCAAAGCTGCTGATGGACAGAAGTGCTAAGTACCATCTATCTATCTATCATTGGTGACTTCCTCCTCTTCCTCCTGGTGAAAACTGGCCTTGCTAAGAATGTGTGTATGAGAAACTAACAGCTTTATGATGTCCTGTTTGGTTGTATTTCTACAAAGGATCTATTCACCTGTCAAAAGCTTTGTTTCTAGTTGTGAGATGTCCCTGTCCTCAAAGGTGTTCTTCCTCTGGGTCTCCACTGTAGCTCTGATGAGACTTCTCTGTGTGTCTTCTTTTTGTGGCCCTTCTTACACACACCCAGAGCCTCCCACCTTGGATGGCATTAAGCTCATTTAAAGGGAACCCAATGAAGTGAGCTGATGTGGAAATACATGGGCTGACAATGACTGCAAATGACTTTCTGGTGGACTCAGAAATTGGGTTCACAGGTATGAGGGGGAGGGGTTTGGATTTGGCATCCATATTGTTATACTGCAGAAGTCTGTCCTCAGAAATGCACTTTATGAAAGGTGACATCCACATTTTGCATTAAATTTACATTTACGTTTATTAATTTAGCAGACGCTTTTGTCAAAGTGATGTACATCTCAGCAAAAATACAATTTGTGCATTACATTAAGAGAAAGAGGCATGGCTGCAGACATGTGACTCTTAAGTAAATCTGGTTTGTTACCTTCCACTTGATGCACTGATGTTCATCACTCGAGTTGATGCATAAAAGACAGGATAGATGAATCCTGATAACCTCCTACCAATTTTTATTCATTTATTTATTTTTAAATAATATAAGATGCACAAAGAAAATCTTGAAAAGATTTCAATCTTGAAAGCAAATGTGCATTTGTAGTTTACCACCTTATCTTCAGGGAAACACTGGGACGGTCTCTGTCCCCAGTTCTGCATCATTCACAGAATCTGTTTATCATGTATATACCACAGTGAATGTTTCTAAGATGACGAGTGTGAGGAAATGGCATTTCAGACATACTGTCTATTCCTCTCTGCCCAGATCAGTATGTAGGGGGCGCTCTGAATCATTCCAGCTGCCAAACTGCTGGATGTAAAACCTGGGCCCTCCTGTGAGCTGGAAACATTCGGAGATGCAGCACTTGTCAGGGGTGCGACGTGTTGAACAGGTGTTTCTTGGTATCCACTCACATGTTAGTGTGTGTGTGTGTGTGTGTGTGTGTGCACTGGTCTATGCCTTTATAAATAGAGGCAGATTGGTTTTCATCGTTCTCATTCCCGCAGTCATTCATTGGCTTGTTTTCACACACTGTGTCTCAAGTGACTTTTAATTTTTAACCAGTGGTCTTTGCTATACTGCGGGGCTCATTGCTGGCTTCATTTCCTGTTTTGTGCATTTTTAAGAGTGACGTTAAAATATATGACCGCATGACAAAATACATTTAATTAAGGGCGTCGATACGTAAAACACATAATTTATGGTCATGTTTTCATGGTTTTCTCAGCTATCACGAGGTTATTTGTCAGTCTGGAAAGCAGCTCTTGAGAAGTACAAGTAGTTGACAAGCATCAATGGAAATTGTTTAATTCACTGATGTTACTCATATTAAAAGAACTTCTTTGGAAAGAATATCTACAAATGCACAACAATCTTTATTATAAAAATCAAAATAAGTTAGCAAAAACAAAATAAAAAATAAAATAGCAAAACCACTCTGTAGAAAAAGGAATATATTTACATCACTAGCATTCAAATCTAGATTAAATTAAACTGGACTTGGTCAAACTGCAGAGTAGAATATTGGCCCCACAAATTAACCCTCATTTTAGGCATAACACACACAATTAATGCAAAAACGAGAAGGCATTTGCTGGAAATGTATAAACCCGTGGATTCACATCTGTTAAGTAAAGACGGACTGGCCGTCTGATAAATGCTCTCACGTTTCTGCGCGAGAGAGGAAGCTTTAGGCCGGATCACTGGAAAGTGCTGCTTTTGGCCCCTGGAGGTGGGCTTGGATCAGCCCATCAAACACTGACGCTCCTCCTCCCCAGTCCACCTTCGCTTCAGCTCACTTAGAGATGTCTTTGGAGTACACGACTGGGCTGCTGTCTTCCACCGCCATGCTGTCCACGATGGAAGTTAGGGTCCGCAGGTTGGGCTGTTCTGCCGAGTCCACGCTGAGGAGATCTGCATGGGGCCGTAGGAACGAGGGGTAATGAGCAGGGGGTTCAAGGGTGCAGTATTACAGCGATGCAGTGGAATGCCGACCATGTCGTTGCAGACCATGAAGCATCTCAACGACTTTAGATAACTGATTCAAAAGAAAATGCACTCGAACAATCACATCGGCTCAAGGGAACAGTGTCATCCTGAACAAAACTTCTCCCGCTCAGTAGGGTTACCTTGGTTATCTGTACATGCTGCATGTTTTTTCATACTGGTTACAGTGAGCTGTGCCAAAGTATATACCACAGTGATGAGTTTTCCATCTAGAATCCATCAAGTGGAAGAGGAAGAACCCACAGTGATCATCCTGAAAAATCTATAGACTGACTTTAAACACATTAATTGAACACATGCTGTGAGCTCTTTTTTGCCTGCAGCTTCATAACGTAATAAATTGCCCCTTGTAGTTACACAGTCCGTGGAGTAAATTTTGAAACCTCACATGACCATTGGAGAAATTGCCCACTAATTCTTGGTGTCACACCAGTTGCAGGAAGCTGTGGGAATGTCACCCTTGACAGGGACTGGCAGTCTGCATTATGCCTGTAGTCCTGTGGGAAGTACTATTGTGTCTCTCTTGACTCCGAAAGCCAGCAAATGTCCTCTGTGCGACTGGTGAGATCGTGCTGCTGGCGTTTATAGCCTCACGTTGACACACAGACAGCTTAAGTCAAATAGTATCTGCATTAATGGAGGTGGGAGGGCAGTAGTGGCCAGCGGGGTAGGTCTTACCCTCTGGATTGGTGGTGTAGGGGGTGGCGCATGGCTCTGAGGTGCTGCTCCACTCCGGGCTGCTGTCGCAGGTGCTGCCAGGCCCCTGGTCACCGGAGGAGGACACCTGTCGGGGGGGCAGAGTGGCCGGGCACATGGCCACACAATCACACATGTCACTGTCAGTCACGGCACACCCTGCCAAAAACCCATAAGCGCCACGAGCCCAGAAGGCAGCCGGCGCAGTGACACGCCATACCGCCTACACACAGTGCTACGTGTGGCTCGGTAACAAGGTCCCTCACGTCAGACTTCCAGCATAAAGCAGACCACAGCAGTGTAACAGAGACAGACACACACTGCATCACACCAGTTCAATCTGTCAGGCTGCTGTGGGCTCCACATCAAAGCAGCCGGAGGCACAGTGAGGCGCGGATGTTACCAGCCGCGTGTTGTCAGCGTGCAGCGATAAGGGAACGCAAGCGTGTGTTTGTGAGTAGCCCATAGTCAAGTCGACATGCAAATCAGATAAAGCGACGATACGAATAGGGCTGCTTGTGTGAGACGGCTAGAACGAAATGGCAAATAGCAGCATGCATCACGGTCATGGTGAGGGGATTAGCCGACGCCCCAAGGCTGATGGTATGTAATTAAACCATTACATGTCCTCACAAGTATATCTCCGTGACAGCCTTCTATTTCCTCCCAGGGTGGATGAGCAAGGAGAACGCATACAATCACAGACACTGTACAATCCTGTTAAAACACTGGGATCTGCAGAACTACTGTGATAACAAGATCACAGAGCTGGTTACAGATATCAGTCTGTCCCCCCACCATCTACATTTTTTGTGCAATGGACGATATTTTCTGGGTATTTTCTCAAACAATCCCAACAAGGGATGTAACATGATTGCCTTATCTGCCATGTGAACCTGCTACCTCCTGGTGCCTAGCTAAGCTGTTGAACAAATTCTGTCTTCTACTATTGACACGTTGCTTTGTTACTAATAGATAGCAGTTATTTTGCAACCTTTACTTGTTTTTAATACTTAGAGAAATTCGTATGACTGATGTTGCATTGTGCGGTATACTCTTTAAAACTGCCCATAGTGCTGGAAGTGCCCCAGAGCCATGTCTTTCTTTGGCCTTGTCACCTGTGTAACCCCAAGTCCCAACTCACCCGATGGGCCACAGAAGTCCGGTAGTGCAGGCCAGCCTGCTCACGCTCCTGCTGGTTGAGGGAGCTTACAAGGGCCTGTAGCCGCTCAATGTACTGGATGGCGCTGCGCAGGATCTCCACCTTGGGCAGCCGCTGGTTGGGGTTCATCAGCGTGCTGCGCTTGAGTGCTTCGAATGCCTCATTCACCTTCTTCAGCCGTCGCTTCTCACGCAACGTGGCTGCCTTGCGCCGGTCTACTGTCACCGATCGCCGCTTGCAGGTCTTGCAGGCCCACGGCAAACACTGGCCCGGACACTGCTCGGAATGCGGGGACAGGCCAGGTGGCGGGGGCGAGTCCTTCTCATCCTCCGGGCCCATGCCAGCTGACATGACCCCCCCCGCTGGCCGCTCAGGGTAGGCTCCCTGCTCGAAACCCCCGGGCAGCCGAGATGGGAAGAAGACCTCGCCCCCCTCATAGAAGCGCTGGTCAGGGAAGAAGTACGGGTTGGTCTCAAACAGCTCCATGCCTTGTTGGTGGCCTTGGGTCCCTGTGTTCTGGGCTTGCTCCCCGATCTCGTGCTGAGGAGGGTCTTTGGACAATAACTGCTCACACCAACTGCCTGGTGGCATTTAAACCCTCCGCCTGCTGTTAGATCATGGGGTTAAATATAGCCAAGCCTGGAGAAACCCGATCCCCCCTTTAGCTGTTGCCTCACATCTACACTTATCATCTGTGTTCCTTGACGGTCTCTCGGGGGCAGCCCGGCTTGAGAATGGTTATGATGTGCCCCAAAGGAACATGATCTTAGTGGCACTGAAATCAAAAAAGGTTGCATGACACTTGAAAGAGCCCCTTAAATGACTGTGTTTTGATGGGTTAATCCTGCCTTACCAATGAACATAACCATCAGCCTTCAGAATGCTCTCTTACAGTACTAGTGGCACTATTTCATATCAACATTATTTGTATCAAGATACAGCATGTCCAAATACATTGTCTTGTCAATGCAGTATTAACAAAACGTTGTTATTGTTCCGTTGCCTAGGCAACTTTTTCATCCAAAGCATCTTGTTTCACTGGGGAAGTCAAGGCTAAAGGAGCACACCATGGGTTTTCTGGGTAGAAGTCTTTAACCACCATGCTAGCCCTGGAACTTCAGTGCAGATAGATACCATCTTTGAAATACCTTTTCTTCAACACATCTACAACAAGGTGTAAAGTGAGGATTGGCTCACATGGGCCACCTTTGCACTCAATGGAGCCTTTAATTAACATACTTGTTGGCCCTACGCACCTTAAGCCAACACAGGCTTGGTTGGAAACAGGATCAATAATATGTGAAAATAGGAAAGCAGAGAGGTAACAGCCATGTACTCAGGTTTCTAGAATGTTCTCTCTGAGGCCCAGCACCAATGTCACACTCCACAGACTCTCACACAGTGCGCAGGACACTGTACTTCCGCTTTGCTGTCTCATTGGCAGCATTTTGTAATCAAGGCCCTTGGCACTAGTTCTTGTGTGTCCAGGGCTGGGGGGGGTTAATGCTGCATTCGTGTCTGGCAGCGCTAACCCACAGTCCCCGCCAAAACTTCCTCTTCAGCAGGCCAAAGCCAGGAAGCTCTGTCTACTTTCCTCATGTGCGCCCACCCCTCCCAGCACCAGGTCGGTAATTTGAGTGCCACCCGGGCTGGATTAAGTGACTCTGCTCTTGGCTGTCAGGTTAAAGTGTGATGGATGGCCACCGGTGTTGAGGGAGCACAAAGGGGTTAGTGTAGTGTAGTGTGCTGCTGTGTCCTGGAGCGGCTGGGTATCCGAGTCACCCACTGTCCCACTAACCCCGTGGTCACCAGGGACCTATGGGGGGGTGGGGGTGGGGGGGGTGTGTTCTACTGAAGGTCTAACCTGTGAAGCACATGCTACTCATGTGATTCTCAAATAATTATTTTGCATTTCTATTTCCCTGTAAGGGGGTGCGGTGGCACAGTGGGTTGGACTGGGTCCTGCTCTCCAGTGGGTCTGGGGTTCGAGTCCCACTTGGGGTGCCTTGCGACGGACTGGCGTCCCGTCCTGGGTGTGTCCCCTCCCCCTCCGGCCTTACGCCCTGTGTTACCGGGTAGGCTCCGGTTCTCTGCGACCCTGTATGGGACAAGCGGTTCTGAAAATGTGTGTGTGTGTGTGTGTGTGTGTATTTCCCTGTAGACACTTTTCCAGGCAATAGTTTTCCCACGTATGCATATGAATATTTAACAGAAATTCAGCTTGTACAGGTGGCACGTTGGCACAGTGTTGCTGTCTCACAGTGCCTGGGTGGTATGAGGGGATGTGGGTTCAATCCCCGCTCAGTCTGTGTGGAGTCTTTGTGGGTTTCCTCCGGGTGCTCCAGTTTCCTCCCACAATCCAAAGACGTGCTGTTCAGGTTCCCCATGGTGTGTGAGTGATACAGAAAGAGTGTGTTCACTGGTGTATGGATGAGTGACCCATTGTAAGTAGTATATCTAGCAGTGGGGATGTGGTGGCGCAGTGGGTTGGACTGCAGTCTTGCTCTTTGGTGGGTCTGGGGTTCGAGTCCCGCTTGGGGTGCCTTGCGACAGACTGGCGTCCCGTCCTGGGTGTGTCCCCTTCCCCCTCCGGCCTTACGCCCTGTGTTGCCGGGTAGGCTCCGGTTTCCCGTGACCCTGTGAGGGACAAGCGGTTCTGAAAATGTGTGTGTGTGTGTATCTAGCAGTGTATGTCACCTTGGTGAATAAGATATGTGGACTGATACTACATGGAGTTCATTGGAAGTTGCTTTGGAGAAATGTACTATGCCATACTGAAGTGTACAACAGCAGAGCCAGTCCTGGGGGTTACAGCTGGCAATATTTGTCACACATACTCTCACTTTCTTTAACTGCTTATCCAAGTCGTTGTGGTGCAGGGCTTTTCCCAGAAGCACAGTGCATAAGGCTAAGTAGGGTACACCCTGGACAGGGCACCAGTCCATCACAAAGGAGCTTCACATGCACCAAGTCACCTGAAACACGTCTTTGAAGCCTGGGAGGAAACATACACCAGGGGAACATGTAAACTCCACACTGACCGCACTGGATTTGAACTAATTTAATCACTAACCTGCATACAACCCTTTACTACTACAAGACATATTGCCTTACACAACTGCTGAAATTAAAGCATTAACAGACATTGAAGTGTATCTAATCATGTTTATTCGACAACACCAAAGTAAGCTGTCACATTTGGGGTGTCCCAACATCTGTCCTGATCATCTAGTGAGGTACACACTAGCTATCGAGGACAGTCAGAATGCAGTCCACTGAAGGGCACACACGCGTTGCCATTAATCATTATTTATCAGAGGCCTTTGTCCACAGCAACACACGGTACTAGGTTTCCATAATCAGCTACTATGATTCATCCATTTATAGAACTGGGAATTTTTGACAGAAACAAATCAGGGTGATTGCCTTTCTCAGGGGTATTGCAGCAGGAGCAGGATCTGAACCAGGGACCTACAGATCGTAAGGTGACAACTCTTACATTTACACCACCTGATAAGTGTGTCTTCACACATTCATTCACGTAATGATACCTAACCAGTGAATGTGAGATGAGTGAACATGGGAATAAATCAATTTACCTGGAAGGAACCCATACAAACATATAGCTGGGGCCGCATTTGAAGCCACAGGCCTGGAGCACTAAATCTACCAGATTAGGCAACATTTCACTGCACTAGAATACTGTGAAGACATGTCTATAGGTATGTCGTGATTATTTAAAATGTTTTCTGTCCTTTTTTTAAGATTGCTTGCACATTTTGTTGTAATGATTATGTTCCTTTGCTTGGAACAGATATAAATAAATCACTTGTCCTTGAGAGGTGGAAAGGAAAACAATGATGGGCATTATCAGATTTGTGGAAGTGTGGTTTTTCAGTTTATACTAGTTTGGATATGGTTTTCTTCTCCAGTTTTACTCTGTTCTGTATAGGGTTACTGCACGCACGCACTGGCCCAAGTAGATTGGATTCAGTTTTCATATAATGGAATGAAAACCTATACAATGGAAAATACATACACTTTTTTTTCCACACAGCAGCCTGTTTACTCTTAGTACTTTTACTTTTAGTGCAATGGCATTTTTGGCCCTTATAATACATAGGATTTTGGTAAACTCTTGATGTCTCAAACCACAAAGGTTTTGGTCCCTCAGTGGTGTCAAACTGGCTGTTTTCAGGCTACACATAGTATATTAACTTCTAAGTTACTGTGGAAATGATAACCACTATCGAAATACAGTCTTATTCTCGCAATCAGGTGAAGATAAGGCAACATCAAACATTTGTTAGTAACTCTCCACAGTACCTCTTACGGCATAGGGTGTACATTTTGCAGAGTAAAAGACATAGGTAGTGAACCTCTGAAGTTTATTTTCTTCACATTATAGACATCGGTGAGCCAAATGATCAGAATTTGCCCAAACGAGGTTGAAAAGAAAGTGGAAAGGCTGTAAAGGCAGACAAAGATGCATTGGAAAGTAGAAACATAACATGACACCCTGCAATGGGCTGGTATCCAAGGTATGCCCTGCTTCATGCCCAATGTTTCCAGCATGGGCTCCAAACCTCTCAGACTTGCATTATGGCTAATAGTTATGAATGATAAATCAATGAATGAAAATATAACATTAAAAGATAAGCAAGAAACAACTGAGTTACAAATATTATAAAACATGTTTGTGTTATCACTGTGCATAAAAATATCTTATACACACACACACACACATTTTCAGAACCGCTTGTCCCATACGGGGTCACGGGGGAACCGGAGCCTACCCGGCAACACAGGGCGCAAGGCCGGAGGGGGAGGGGACACACCCAGAACGGGACGCCAGTCCGTTGCAAGGCACCCCAAGCGGGACTCGAACCCTAGACCCACCGGAGAGCAGGACTGTGGTCCAACCCACTGCGCCACCGCGCCCCCTCAAAATATCTTATATTCTGGTATTTTATTAAAATTTAAGGTGACATATTTTTCATCCAGGAACCAATTTCTTTCCTAAGTAATAATAATGGTAATTCATTATAACATATTTGTGAGACACTCCTCCCACCAGATGTTCTGTTTCAGTATAGTACTGTAACAGGGTGAGTATGAAACCAATGCAAGTGACTCCGACTCTCTGGAACATGCCCCACCCCTGGTCTTTTCAGGTCTACACAAGGACAGAAAAACTGAATTTAGGGGTCTTCAGTATGTGGGTAGTCAGTCTACCTGTAAAGGGAACTAGCTCCTGTGGCCAATCTTCTGGAAACAACAGCAGAAACAGTAGAAGGTGATCATTAACTCTTCGGGATCCACAGTGCGGGTGGGCAAGCTTGTCATGGCCAGCTTCACCCCATAGCCCCCTGGTAACAACAGGCAGCTGGGATGCCAGAGGGGGTGAGTGAATTTCCTTTTTGTGTGGAAATTCCCCCATGGCTATGTTAGTCCAGGAATGCCACCTTTTTTCTCATAGTTGGCTGCTGACCCCTAGAAAAATATTCTGCTTGACCCCACCCTGTTACAGTTTGCAAATTGAATGTTGGCCACTGTAATGATGGCAGCAGATGCTTGCCTATGCTCAGGTTTGGCATGCACACTTTGGGCCCCTATGGTGACTGTTACCATGGCAATTAGGTTGCCATGACACTCACGTTGTCGCCCCACTTTCACATCTTGCATCTTGGTGAGGGGTGACCATGTTTCCCCTGGGGTTTCATAATTTATTGTGAGAGCACTGCAAAGGTATTTATTAAAATGGCAAAACAAGTAAAAAAAGAAGCAATACTACATACAGCATTTACAAATGTTCTCCATACATTTCCCATGTTCCAGTACACCATACTATACATCTACACAACCACTTTTTCTGACAATCAGAAAATGAACTTCTTCAATAGCCTTTCTTCTGTCTTTAGGACAGAGGTCTGAACCTCTCCATGAGTATCTGCATGACACAGACCCTAAAACAGTAAATGCTGAGTTTAGTATAAAATTGACCTGTGTACATATTTCAGGATTTATATCATACATTTACTCATATACCTAGGCACAGCATCAGCACAACATCTTTCACCATCAGAAACCCTCACCAAGGTGACCAAACCTGAGTTATTTAGACCCAGGTTGGGTCACCTTGGAAAGACCCTCAGTCTACATCCAAAAAATGCTACCTTAAACCCACGGATCAGCTCTCCTGATTCACAACCATCTAGATGGTCTATTCACAACTTCAATAGCAACTTTCATGACTTTCCTCCTCTGGGTGCCTTTGATACTCCACATGCTGTAGGCCTTTTGTACAACGACTTCCCGGCAAAGCCTCTGCAGACCAATTCAGTGGGCTCACACCTTGGCCTCCAGCCTTGTGAGTGACATAGCTCCACCAGTTTCTCATACTTCATCATCTTTCTTTCATTAACCCTTCCAGCTGTTCTTCCCAAAACTGTAAACTCCAACAAAATGACCTGCTTACAGGTTTCCAACATGAGCATGAGGTCTGACTTCTGGAATATGTCTGTGATGGTGATAGGAAACCTGAGTTCCCTTCCTAATCAATCATCAGCTGCCAGTTTCATGCCATCATCAGGAGTCCTGAAATGGCAGAAGGTACTAGGTTCTTGGTTGTTACTGGATAACCCAGAAACAGCATTTATGTCATACATTTTGACGTGTGCCTAGCCACATCATCATTTATATAACCTGGGGTCATTGGTTACCAGTAATTCTATTTAGGGGTATCACTTATTTTTGTACTACAATCCATAATTATTATACTGTAAAGTTCATTGATTAATCCAGCCAGTTTAATGCAAGCTTATATAAGTAAATAAAATGATGGTCTCCCCATTCAGCTTCAACATGGGAAACAGGGAAACAAGCAGAATATAAGGCCACTTAAAGCATTTACCAAACCTGAAAAGAAAGCAATGCAGATGTTGAGTAATGCAGAACTAATATACATGTATTTTATTTAGAACAGAGGGGGAGCTGAATGTTTATTTGCTGAAAGTTTGTGTATAACATGAAATTGTAGCCAGGTAAGCATGTGCACCTCCTACATTAGCATCTCTGGAGGAGGGTGGGAAGCATGGAAGGAATGAGTGAGAATGAGGTTTCCTATAATATCTAGGACCAAGCTCTGGCAGACCCACTGAATCAGATTAATTCTCATGCCATTTTTTTCTGGTTTTCCCATTATGTCTGTTGTGACATTTTGTTGATTAGACCTATAACCAACTGTGAAATGGAATGGTTGTCACATACCAGTGGATTATATGGGTATTGTGGCCTTTCAGTATCTGAATCCAAATAAATGACAATGATAATAATGATGTTCCATTTCCAGAATGTTCATTATTATGGAACTTCATGGTAGACAACAGAAAAGAAGGGTATCCTACTGATAAAACCATTTTAGTATAGAGCCACACGCTCTGTGACCAACTTGCTGACAATAAAAACTAAGAGCTTAGCCTGGACTCAGTGCTACCTCCGCTCACAGTGACCACCTGAACTATTATATAAACTGTCTGCGGAAGAATGAGTTGGAATGAGGTTTCATGTAATAACAGGGTAATAACTGTAGCACCATCACAGTGCTATTTACATGTACACTGGGTGGTCAAATCAGAAACAAGGAGGACAGAAACTCTGTTACACATTTTTTTTCTGTCAATTCAATCACTACATAACAATCAAAAAAGCTTAATAATACAGATAATCAGCAATACATTTATCTGCAGGTTAGGTTGTGTAAGAAACTCAACATATGCTCCTTTTTACTTTGTTATTTATACACTTAAGAAAAGCCCAATAATACAGACATAACTTGATTTATTTATTAGGTAAGTCTGGCAAAAGTCTCAGACACTGGTGCAGTAAATTAAGGAATATGCTATAAGTTTTTTAACATTTCTCTCACTTATGGTTTTGACTGCAGATCATTTGTCTCATTTGATTGTAATAAAGCAGCTATAGTTAGCTTCAACAGTCCAGTAATGATAAACTGCCATTCCCGAGAGCATTCTCATCATTGGTCCCGTGATATCACAGCTCAATCGCTCACATTTCAGTCAAATCCCTTATTTTAAGGGTTTCAGAATAAACCTTTACAGAAACAGCAACAGCAATGGAACAGGTCTGATATAGAAAGTGACTGAGATCTGGTCTTAATTCTGTACAACAAACTGAATGGAAGGCATGCATGCAGACAGCTGTCGCTGCCTTAGTGCAAGTGGTGTCATGTTAAGTCACAGGAATGATCCAGACCATGCTGGGATTTTCCAAACCAGGCCAACCTCTCCCACCCCAAGCATCCTATGCGTTGTTAGTAAATAGTCTCCCATTCCACAAAACGAATGCCTAACTTCTAAGTGATGTGTAGTAGATTAAGAATGTGAAGGTGTGCGACCACTTGTCACAGCTGATATAGCCACTTAAGGGAAAGTGCCTCATCCCAGTTAATACGGTGGTGCTTCATCAGGGACTTGAACCTGTGCACACGATACTCGCTTGTCTATGATTTCATAAAAATATGAGGTCAAGAATTTTCCATTTCTGATTCTGCAACTAATTCTCCCTATAGCGAATAAATAAAAAAAACTCAGAAGAAGACATATTGGTATTCATAATAGTTTTGGAACCTTCTGTTCAGGCACAACAAGAACAAAGTTGTACTTTGACATGGTACTTTAAGAAAATGCTTAAATGATATAATAATGTTATAATACGTCAGCAGTACACAGTATTTCTCAGGTAGATCCTCATGCTGGAGATCATGAGTATTTTGTCTGATCCTCAATAAAACAGAGGCATGTTTCTAGACAGCTTCACTTCGGTGTGTATGAGACCTTCTGACCACATCCTGCGGAGGCGACATGGCTGCCATCCATGTGGCAACCTAGCCAAGGCCACTGCTGATACTCTAAGTTCATACATGAGGTGGCAGCTGGCTGGGTCATTACAATCTGCAGAATAAAGGGCTTTCAAACAGCAACTTGGTAGGCACTGCTACTCCTACACAAGTAACCTATTGCTGAATTTCAAAGAAGGTAAAGAACACTACGTGAAATATTATCTCAGGAAAAAATAATGAGTGAATACTGAAACATATGAACAACCGATCCGTAATAAAAAAAAGAAACGTCTGCTTGGCTGTCCGTCCTATTGTATGGCTTTTGATATTGGTATTAAACTTTCTGCATTTATTGGCAACATTTGGTAGAAGAAAGCAGACATGACAGTTTACATCTCACTCAAAGAATAAGAGGCTTGCTTCAGAAAGTTAGTTGTTAATTTCTCATGTTGGAAATCTCTTCTTAAATTTTAAGCTTTCAGTAGTGCTTGAAAACCATATAACTGAAGAGATGTTGCAGTTTAAGTGAGAAAAAAGGAAAGTTGGAGGGTATATTGCAGTGGCGAGGTTGGTGTGTAAAGTAAACCTCCTGTGCAGTCAAACCTCAGCTACAGTAAAACTCCTGTATAAACCCTCTACTCTGAGTTTTTACACTTCTGACAGACATCTTTCACAGTACCTTTGTCTGAGGTATAAACATCTTGTAGACTTCTGATAAATTAGATTTATGGATATTGCCTGCAGTTCCTTTACTTGTACTCCTTTACCAGTTTGAGATCTTTACTGGAGCACTGACAAAGCCAACACACTCCCTGGCCCCTCAGGCACTACCCCCTGAACAGGAATGCAATTTGCAAACCGGGCATCTTGTCGCCCCAAGTTATATCTAGGTCACGCTCCACCAGCCATCTCCCATATCTGAAGTTTGAGGAATTCTTTGCTTCAGTTTCTGGGGCAACCGAATAGCTGAGAGCATTTGTAGGGTAGGGAGCCGGCGGCTGTTACTCGCTCTGAAGGATGTCAACAGCATCCAATGTAAACAGTGCAGGCCTCGGCCCTCTGGGAAGGCACACCACCCACACTGAGATGCACAGCAGTGATCTCACATAACCGGATGCTCACCCAGTGAGAAAGAGACAGGCACCTAAGCTGCTTACCCAGAAATGGGCAGCTATCATCAAGCAGTACGCTTAGTTCTGAGCAAACCAGAGTTCCAAATGTTACCCAGACGCGGTGTGTGCCATTGCATGTGGCAATCTCCTTCCGAATGCCCCAAGCTGCAACTTCGGAGACTGACTGCCTCTCTCCTTGTCCAGCAGCTAATCTGCTTTCCAACCTCTTCCAAATTGCAAGGCTGAAAATAGCCTGGTGCCCCTCTCCTTTACGCAAGGAATGCCCGCTGATCCACCTTCTCACTGGGCCATATTTATGTGTTGCTAGGCAAACTTGTACATTTCCCATGAGCTAGCTAGTAGAGCACCATTTACAAAGAGAAGGTTCTTACTTTAATTAGGAATATTTAATTTACACTTCCAGTAGCACTTGTTTCTAACCCTGCAGCACATTATAACTCCTGTCAAGCACAGAGGAGCTTTCAGAGCCAACTGTTATAGATGGGTAGAACAGTCCACACATGCCATTTTTAAGACACTGAAGTACATTTAGCTTACATGTTTCTCCAAAGCAACTTACAGTGTTAAAGTCACAATTATTTACCCATTTATACAGCTGGATAATGTCACTGGAGCAATTTAGGGTAAGTACCTTGCTCAAGAGTACTACAGCCAGAGGTAGGGAATCAAACCTGCAACCTTTGGGTCTAAAGGCAGCAGCCCTAACTACTACACTATTAGCTGTCCACTGATAACACTAACTAACATCAATGGTCTCATTGTGCTACAATAACAAAAACAAAATAGCTTAATTGTGCTGCACGACTCAAGAAATGTTACAGGAGTATTGATGGAATCAACCAGGATAATGTGAAAAGACCATTTAAAAGATGTCCTAAGCCTAACTCCACAACATCAAGGTCATCAGCCATGTGCTGTTAAAAGAGAGACTGTTAGAAAAAAAATTGTGTCCCCTGCTGAATATTTCAGCTTGTTAAGATCAGCTTGTGTAACTCACTTAAGTTCGGCTGAATCACATACTATACTGAGCAAGTTCAAATTAGGCACACATAGCAATGACAGAGGGGGAGGGGCTCTGTAACACACACCTGCATTGTCAATCAAAGCCAGTTCAGCGAAGGTTATGGAAGCACAGTGGCGCTTCAGCACTCTTCACTGACATGGAGTGTATGTGTATACACATGTGTGAGTGTGCATTGAATACTAGAGGGGGGTCCATCTGTTTGCTTCATTATCATGCTGCTTGGTAGCCTGTTGATCACACAAACAGGCTGACCTGTGGGTGAGGGAGGTTACGGCACTTTAGAGGGATCCTTCCCCACCCCAGCACACCTTTAATGTCTATCCCTTTCAGACTTCCAGGACTACTCACACCGTCACTCTGTCCTCCAAGGCCATGTGCCTGCAGCTGACCAGTGAGAAGATACTAAGTCAATGTTAGGCCATGCCTTTGCTCACCGTAACCATGGCAAAGGATAAATACTGCACTTGCCACAAAATCTCAGTGGGATCTGCTCATTGTTACCATTTCCTGTCATTTCAGTTGTCTGAGTTTACAGTTTTCTTTGTAACAGGTAAGTCTGAGCTTTTTACATAGAGAAGTTTGGTTGAATATTATAAAAGCAAATTGTTTTTTGATATGACAGAAGTTACAAATCACAAAAAGGAAAGTTTCAATAATCCTAAGATAGTAGAGATACTGATTTATGGACACAGTTCTGGGTGTATCACTAAACAGTGTGTTTGGGTCTGAAATTGTTTAGACTAAATTTAGAGGTTCCATTTTTAGAAGGGGCCTTGTTGACATGCCCTGGGCCATTTACACAACTTCAGTTAATTCACAAATTAATTTATAGAATTTTATTGTGTTTCTGAATGAAAGTGGTTTTCTGCAGAAATTAATAATGTATAAAAGCTTATTCTAGTTAAGGATAGTATTCCATGGGCAAGTACCTTCTTTCTTTACATTTAGATTACATTTACATTTATTTATTTATCAGATGCTTTTCTCCAAAGCGACGAACATCTCAGAGAAATACAATTTGTGTATTACAATAGGAGAAAAAGAGACATAGTTACAGACATGTGATTCTTAAGTAAACATAGTTTGTTTCTTTCCACTTTATGCATCGATGTTTATTGCACGAGTAGGTGCACAAAACTTGGGATAGACAAATCCTGATCACCTTCCTAAAATTTTTTTTTAAAGGTACACAAACATTTATGTACAATACAGGACTAGCAGCTGTGTAAAGGCTTATCTGGGCATTATCATAAAGTTACGGTGCATGAACATTTACACCATACATGAGCTTGAGAGATCATCGACAAAGTGAGTTCAGACAAGATGAGTTTTCAGACCCTTCTTGACAGACAGAGTTTCAGCAGTTCTGAGTGAGAGCGGGAGGTCATTCCACCACAACGGAGCCAGAACTGAGAACCTCCATGCTTTACCTTTTACTCACATCTGTTCATTTAGCTGATGTTTTTTCCAAAGCAACTTGCAGTTTACCCATTTATGTACTGTAGCTGGGTAATTTTTTACCAGAGCAATGTAGGGTAATTGCCTTGCTCAAGGGCACTAGAACAGTAAGTGGGATTAAAACTAGCAACCTTCAGATCTGAGGACAGGAGCTCGCTTTACTACATGACTTGCTGCGCCTAACACACAAAGCGGACCCATCTTATTCAGCCTAGAGAAGCGAGAGCTGAGCAATCGACACCAATTAACCTGCAGCCTTAAAATCAGTGAACATTTTTGTGTGGCAAAATGAAACCTGTAATCCACACGGCTGATTCACAGCAGAAGTACGCTGCAAAGCTTTTATGTTAAGCCACTCAAATAAATGGCTCAAATAATGGCTTTGTCTGTTTCCCTACCAACATCGTGCGACTGCAGGAGCAGAATGGCTTTTTACGGCTGAATCAGATCAATGTAAAAGAGCAAAGTGGCCCAAGATTAATGGACTCTTCACAGAGGAATCTCTCCCTGTCAGGGTCCATTCTGAAAATGGCAAGAGAAACTCAGGACCCAAATAAACACAAATGAATCGGGCCTTATGCTGAACAAGTGAAGGGTCTCACAAGGCAAAGCTGCTGCTCTATACTCTGCCAGAAATGATATATCTGACAGCTGCGAGGTGATTTAAACTGGGCAAGCAGGGAAAATGTCTCGCATATCATACAGATTCTTTATAGCAACACCCACCTGCCATGATTGTAGTAGTGTCAGAGGTGAGAGAGTCCTACAATGTGGAATGAGAGTCACTTTACTAAGATGAGGGCAAAACTATGTTTAAAGTGTTGAAATATTGCTTAAAATCTGATGCTGTTTCAGCTATGTGACACAAAATGACTCACCAGACAATTTTGTTGGAGAAAAACAAGCCTGTCTGAATCACTTCTGCGCTGCGCTGTGTGATCAGTTTCTCTGTGATGAGAGAACCAAATGGTCCCTTTTCCCTAAGTGATCACTTAAGTGGGGATGGATGAATGAGGTCTGGCAGGGTCCTAGACAAAGGCATCGCACAGAAGTGTCGACTCAACAGTATACTGGACGGGCCTCTTACCATGACACACTCACAAGCACAGCAACACTTGCACCCCCTTGTATACGAGGAAGACTTCTATTAAATTGCTGGAACTGGCAATTAGCAAAAGAAGTGGAGTGTTTGTGGAGTAACCTGGCGCGAAGCCAAGGGAGAGTCTAATACCATAGTAGGTAATCAGGGGGCAGGTGGTTGAGAAGGCCCTGTCGACTAGGAGAGCAGATCCAACAGCTGGGCCTGTCAAACAATGACTTATTCTTCAAGCACCCCCCACAGCCCCCAGCGAGCCATACACAGGCCACTGTACACTCTTCATCAGGTCTGTGTACAGATACTGTATCAACTGACCCTTTGTAAGGGGATTTGTGTGTGCGAACATGTGCGCGTCTATGATCATCTACACGTGTGTCTCAGAAAAATATAACGGCACAAGAGTGTGTGCACGCACACTCAGCTACTTACCCATTTGTACAGCAGAGTAATTTTTACTGGAGAAATTTTAGAGTAAGTACCTTGCTCAAGGGTACTACAGGTAGAGATCAAACCTGTGACCTTTACATCCAAAGGCAGCAGCTTTAACCACTACGCTACCAGTTGTCCCCAAATATGAATTTATGAGACACTTTTCTCCAAAGCTGTGTAAATCTCAGAGAACAGTCCAAGAAGACAGAAGGAGAGATTTGGACACGTGATTCTTGAGTACAATCGGTTTGTCTCAGAGTACCGTTTAAACCTGTATACACAACACAAGGAGATATACTGTAGGCTAAACCAATTGTTATCAAAAATTATTAAACAAACACTATATTACTGACAGAGGGACAGACTGCTATTTGATTACATAGATAAGGTACAGTATAGCAGTCTCAGTGAAAAATTCCTTTGTGTTATTCATTTGCTTGTCATTATATCCTCACAGCATCATGCAGTATATAGTGGTACAAGATGCACAGTACTTATCCTGCGTAAGGACATTTTTCAGATATGGGGGACCAATAAAAATAGAGAGTGCAATGGTACCAGCAAGTTGTATAAACATTAAGTTCTTAAATCAGTATTTACCTGTTTACATTTGGCACACTGCCATAGGAAGGTCTAACAACAGATTTGTACGTTGTGGCGTATACCTGAAGTTCAGTTTGTAGGATGGAAAAGATACATTTTTAGTTACAGTAATAAAGATAAATTTATGCATGTACTTAAGTAGATGTGACACAGGTAACAGAAGACAGAAAAGATAACAATAACAACATTGGGCAGCTGGTAGCATATTAGTCTGACCTTTACACCCAAAGGTCGCGGGTTCAAATCCCACCTCCAGCTGTCATACCCTTGAGCAAGGAACTGACCCTAAATTGCTCCAGTTAAGAACTTCCTAGCTGTATAAATGAGTAAATAATTGTAAGTTGCTTTGGAGAAAAGCATGAGCTACATGAGTAAATGTAGTAGTAATAGGGTATGAGCAGCAGAGGGCAGACAGAGCAATGGTTACCAGGCTCTCCCAGTCTCTCCACACATTTCCAACTGCTGACTTGTCCAGTACAAGAGAAGGCCGTGGGGAAATGCTCACATTGACAGACCTGCTGCCCACAGGATGCTTTGTCAGGACTGCGGATGTGAAATTATGCTCTTTTTTTTTGTGTGAAAAAAAAGGTGTTGACTGGCTGTGCCATTTCCTTGGTTGTTTCAAATTAATTCATCAAATCTTCATTAACATTGAGGCGGGTTGTGGTCTTGGTTAAGGTGGGCGACGAAAGATGCACAGGCAGCGTTCATGACAAACATTTTATTAGAATACTGGCACACAGGGAAATAATACTTTTGATGGGAGGACTCCTTTTCCTCAAGTACCTGTGCCTCAAGGCAGCCTTCCCATGCTGCTTTGCACTCCCAGGCTTTCTCAACTTCTTGCCAGCAAATGCAGTCGCCCCCTTATTTTCCCCATAAGTCCCCCCAGCAGTTGAACACTTTACTGTACATAGTTCAGTTGTGGGAAAATTGTAAATAAACACACTTCCCGCTCAAACTCTTGATAACGCGGGTCATTACATTGCCCCCCATCAAAAAAAAAAAAAAAATAGCAGGGTCCCTTCTGCTGCCTGTCCCAGAAACATCCCCACTGTCTGGAAATGTGCATCTGGTTGAGAGTGCAGGTCCCAGATGCTCAGCACTGGCTGTTGGGGAAGGGACAGTCGATGTAGCCCACCATGGTGGCACTCCCAGGGGCCGAGGTGGCCATCCTCGCCCCTTGTCCACCCGGCCTCAGCCACAGCACAGCTTCTTCACATGCACGCAACCAGGCTTAGCGGCACCCACGTGGTTTTCGCCGACCGCTTTGTGCTCCCCGCGGCTGACCGGCTTTTGTGGGACCATTGGGTTGACTCTCCGCAGTTGCTCCGCCGTCAGTAGCAAACACCCCCTTTGCGTACCTGGTTGTCTTGCCGCATCTCCTGCAGCTCGGTCACCTTTTGGCGGAGGACCTGGGCAGGCCAATCTGCTCGCCATTCATGCCTCTGTTGCCTCGCCGCACAGTCTGCTGCAGTGCTTGTAAGCCGGGCTGCTTCCTGTTGTGCAGCACTGCTGGTTTTGTGGAGTTATCACCCTTTTTGAGAAAGCTCATTGGGGCTTCATACAGGCTGGGCGTTTTATTCACAAAAGCAGCAAAATCTTCAGACATGGGCGAATTCATATTTGTGGGTTCGCTCACCTCGGCTACGATAGCCTGCCTGGTTGTTGTTGAGGTACACTGTTCCACACCATCCAACATGTTGCCCAGCCTCTTCGGGAAAGCGTCGCTCTACATTGGGCAACTTTCCCCAGCACCTGCGCTGGTCCACTGTCTCCTTCTGCTGCTTCTACCGTGGGTGCAGAGAGACCCCACTGGACCTGCGTGCCCATCTTCAGCAGCACCTTGCAATTCTTTGCCGCCATCTTTGCCAGAGTGTGCGCTTCTCCAGTGCCCCCTTGGACACCTATGCTCTGCTACAACTATACTGCCTCAACCCCCACCATTATAGGCTCTTCTTTTGCAACGTCAGCTTCTTTCTCCATGCTGTATCTCCCTTCTTCATCTTCGGTGTTCTATGGCTACCGAATCCATTCTCTCATTATCCTGCCCCATCACACTTCTTACACCAATGTAGCATACAGCACTCTGGGTTCAAATGGGACAAAGGATGCACAGGCAGCATTCTTGACAAACATTTATTAGAGCACCTGCACCCAAGGAAATAATGCTCTTGGTCCAATGATACCTCCTCCTCAAAGACCTGAACCTCAAGGCAGCCTTCCCAGCCTGCTTGACACCTCCTGACTTTCTCAACTTCTTGTTGGCAATGCAGTCACTCCCTTATTTTTCCCTGTAAGCCCCCCCCCCCCTCCCCCACAAGCAGTTGAACACTTTATTTACAATTTTCCCATAATTCAACTATGTACAATAAATACAGTTCCTGCTCAAACTCTTGATAACACTGGTTGTTACAGCCTGAACATACACACATTTATATTGTGGAAAACATTTGTGTTATTTGTCTGCAATAACCACAACGTCATGATGACTGCAAAAATTAAAAGACAGTGAAGAGAAACCGACGTCAACCACCAGTGTGGAAAAACACTGAGGAACACATGGTAATGAAAGAGTGCAAACAGTATATTCCGGCGTTTGCGCAAGTCGCATGTTTGTGATGAAAGCGGAAGTGACCCGTGTAGAAAGCGCCGATCGTATGAATATTTACAAAGTCAGATTTGACTGCGATTCCGCGTAAACAACCAATTTGACCAATAAGTGAGCGTTCATCAAGCCACGCGCATCAACGTAGGGTCGCAGCGCAATGACAAAAGTGCAGAGTTTAAACGCCTACGTGACGGAGAGGCTCATGCTGGCCGCTCGGGAGATACTGGAGGTAGTGTCGGACGCGGTGCTGGAGCTCCAGGAAGAAGTGGGCCGCGCGCGACGCGAGAGCGAGCGGCTCCGGAAGCGGCTGTACGAGGTCAGCTTCCACGCGCAGGCTATCTTACACGGTGAGTGCGGGTTTGGGCGGCAACCGCACGGGGCTTTTAAAATTCTCCCCATGTGCTCCTCCTTTATTAATTTACACTTTTCTTTCAGGTCTCTTGCAATATACACTGATTTACATTTGCACGACACGCGGGTGGAACAGTTCAGTAACGGTAAAAAATGGGGTAAATAACACCTCAACTGTAAGTGAAAAGCATCGGCTATGTAAAAGTGACTGTAAATATTACAGTAATGATTCTTACATTATTTTTTTAAATTAATTTTTGTCTAAGGAGGCAGTTCAATCATAGTGTTGTATTAAGCTACTGCCAAGTTTTGGACCCAGAGGTTGCAGGTTTGAATCCCACCACCAGCTATAGTACCATTGAGCAAGGTACTTTACCTAAATTGCCCAGCTGTATAAATGGGTAAATAGTTGTAAATTCCCTTAATATTATCAGTTGCTTTGGAGAAAAGTAAATGTATTTTTTCAGGTACAGAGCAGTGGTACCTTAAAAATTATTGTGATGATGCTGACCTCACACATTTGGTTTCTGTAATGTTGCATACACACAGGTTCAGATGGGTAGTCCTCTGACTTTTTTTTGGATTATAACCCTCATTCTTCTAATGTTGCCCTCCCCAGAGTCTGGTTGCCCATCCACTCTCCCTGCCAGAGGGACACCTGAAGTGCTGCAGTGGGGATCTGGCCCAAAGGAGGGTGCTGAACATGCACTAACTGGAGGGCTGCAGGAAAGTACAGAGCAGCTCCAGAGCAAAGTGGAGCACCCGGAGCTGGAAGCGCAAAGGGTCGATTCCTCTGGATTCACACGGGTGTTTGACAGAAGTCCCTCTGGTGAAGAGTTCTTGCAGTCTGTGCTTGCGGTCGAAACTTCAACCGTGGGCGCAGAGGAAGGGGAGCCTCTTTGCAGTGCTTTACCTGAGCAGGTGAAAGTAGAGCCAGCAGGTGCAGGAGATTACAGCACAACAGAAGAACACAACCTAAACTCCTTCAGTATGTTGTATCCACAAAGTGGTGCACAGTATAGTGCACAGATGTTCAACTGTGAAGAGATGCACTCTGAAGGAAAGATGAGTCAGGTCAGAGGACATGCTTCATATTCCTGTCCTCTGTGCACCAAAACCTTCTGCCGAGGATCTCACCTTAAATTACACATGCGAGTTCACACGGGTGAGAAGCCATATTCTTGTGCGGTCTGTGGGAAACGGTTCAGCCAGTCGGTACATTTAAAGGTGCATCTACGAGTTCACACAGGAGAAAAGCCATACAGCTGCACCGTGTGTGGGAAGCGTTTCAGTCAGTCGAGCAAGGTTAAAGGACATCTACAGATTCACGCTCGGCAGAAATCGGAGTGTTCGGATTTACAAGGGAAGGACAATCGTACTCTGTTCACGACACATGGAAGTCCACTGCTTCACATAGGAGAACACAGTGAAGAGACTTGAGTGGAGATGTGCTTCAAATGTGGTGCTTTTGCCATCGCTTGCTGTTCATGTCTGATTAGACAGATGAAGTGCGACTGAGACCAGAAGTCTGTCCGTAATTCAACTTGGTCCTAAATTGAACTATTGCATCACAGCCAATAAAAGCTTTATAGCACACACAACACTTGCTTTATCAGAAGTTTTTAAAGAACTTAATCCATGAATAAATCAGTTATGATTGAATTTGAAATTTGTTGTAAGACTTTATTGAATTTCCATGAACCACTTTTGCAATGCGGATTTCTGCTGGTTGGCACTTGGGCCTTATAACAGAAAGTGTGGATTTGAACATGGCTTTGAATCCAGTCTAATGCTGGGGATCAGTTTTGAAACTCTGCTTAACCTACAGGCTCAGTTGGACATCACATATTTTGAAGACAGAGTTAACATGTAAAACATATCAGCTATAAAATTGTGTTAATGTTTCATTCTTGATACAGGTACACATATGAAATAAATGATAATAAAGCTTCTGGATTAGGCTTCAGAACACTGTAACCCTGCTGGGAGAAAAGTTCCTGACATAGGATTCGCAACTTTTTTTTCTGCCTATATATTTCAGATTTTTTTTAATGCTATTAAGTCAACAAGCAGCCTACAAAGTGACAGTTTATGGTCCTTGGCTTTATTTTAGATACTTGAAATTTGAAGGTGTTGGATAACATTGATCCAACATAAAAGTCCTGCAGTTTCTAGTGTCTCAGGCTTTTTACAAAGTTAGAGTTGTTTACTAACAGGTTTTTTGCCTTTTACTGTGCTTTTTCCAAAGCGATTTACAGTATTAACACACACACATTGTCTGAAATCACTTGTCCCAAGCAGAGTCGTGGCTAGCCGGAGCCTAACCAAGCAACACATGGCGCAAGGCTGGAGGGGGAGGGGACACACCCAGTTCGGGACACCAGTCCATCACAAGGCATCCCAAGCAGGACTTTAAGCCCAGACCCACTAGAGAGCAGGCCCCAACCAAACCCACTACACCACCACACCCCCCTTACAGTATTAAGCTACTTATAATTATTTACCCATTTATAGAGCTGGGTAATTTTACCAGACCAATTTAGGGTAAGTACCTTGCTCAAAATGGAGATCAAACTTGCAACCTTTGGGTGCAAAGGCAGTAGTGCTGATCACTATGCTGCCAGCTGCCCCTTTTATTGTTTTGTAATTTTTTCCCCCTCAAATGTAGGCATTCCACATTAAGGGCACTATTGCAAGTCAGGGATTCGACCTACAGGCCTTCCGTGCTGCGCCTCATCTGACAAGGGCCCTGTGTGCTTAGCACAGTTTCCTGCACTGGACTCTGTGTTCTTTGTATTCATGGCTATACAGTAATGCAATGTAAAGCGAAAAACATATGTAAAATATTCACATGCTGACATTGTTCAATTCAATTCCATTAATTTTTTTAGAGCGCTCTTCTCACTCAGTGACACAGAGCGCTTTAACACAGGCATAAAGCAAGAAAAACAGATACAAACAAAGAAGACAGTCGACTAATGGCTACCATAAATGAAGAACTTACTATAGAGCTATAAGTATACCTACTGGCCACCAGGGAAAGGAACAAAAACTCCCAACTGAAGGTTGAGGGAGAAAAAAATCTCTGGGGGTCCACAGGCCAGTGGTTGCCCACCCCTCCTGGGCATTCTAGAAAGTAACAATTGTAAGCCAGTGTGTAACAAGTAATAATGATCACACAGATCATCTGAAACCACTTGTCCCATATGAGGTCGCGGGGAGCTGGAGCCTAACCCGGCAACACAGGAGGGGGAGGGACACACCCAGGACAGGATGCCAGTCTATTGCAAGGCACCCCAAGCGGGACTTGAACCCCAGACCCACCAGAGAGCAGGACCTGGTCCAACGCACTGCGCTGCCGCACCCCCCTTAAGTAATAATGATAATGTTGGTAAATGGCATCTTGGATCCCTAGCTCGGCATGGAACGTCTCGATCATCATGGCAGATGGACATCATCCTCTGTCAGCGCGGGATTCGTCTGTCACCACTGGCCTGCCTCCTCAGGTCTTATGTAGCGAGGTAGTGCTCAATGAGAAGATAGAACAGAGTTAGTAATTTGTTACTTAAGTAAGTTTAATATGCATTTTTATAAAGGTGATAAAAAAACAACCAAGGCAGGTGGAATTACATTACGAGGTGGAATGCCTGAGTGAACATGTAAGTCTTTAGTTGGGATTTGAAAACAAACAGACGGGGCATTTCTGACAGTAACTGGTAGACTATTCCACAGTTTAGGTGCTGTATAACTAAAGACACAACCTCCTACTGAGGTCTTATTGATCACAGGTACTTTAAGGTAACGTGCATCTAATGAACGGAGATATTGTCCTGGGATATAAAAATGAATGATCTCACAAAGGTAAGCCGGAGCAATGCCATGTACTGTCTTATAGGTCAAAAGTAGGATTTTATAATCAACTCTATAAGCGACTGGGAGCCAATCTAATGATTTAAGTACCGGTGTTATATGGTCAAACTTCCTAGTTCTAGTGACAATTCTTGCAGCAGCATTTTGTACCAACTGTAGCCTGGATACAGTCTGGTATGGACAACCCGACAATAAAGCATTACAGTAATGCAGCCTGCTGGAAACAAAAGCATAAATCAGTTTCTCAGAATCCCATCTACAAAGGAATCATTGCATTTTAGCTATGCTTCTTAACTGAAGGAAGCACGACTTAGTCAAAGCATTTACGTGCGATACAAATGACAGCTTTCCATCCAGCAGGACACCCAAATCCTTGACACAATCAGTACGCTTGAAGGTAATACCATTTGTTGCAAAGATTGGCGTGATTATATCGAGAGTTTTAGCATCACCACCACAAGTACCTCTGTTTTACTGGCATTTAGAGATAAAAGAATTATTATTCATCCATAATTTTATACTGGTAAAACAGTTAGCTAATGACAGCACATGTGATGGATCATCAGGCTTAAATGATACATAAAGCTGTGTGTCATCGGCATACGAATGGAAATTCACATTGTGTTTGCGAATAATGTCACCCAATGGTAACATAAAGTGAGAAAAGTAATGGACCCAATACAGAGCCCTGTGGCACACCATACTGAACCGTAGTAGAGATGGAGGGGTGCAGTTGTCAGATTTCAATACAAATTGTTCACGGTTAGCTAAATACGATTCAAACCACTTCAGAATAGTACCTCTTAGTCCAACCAGGTTTCCAGGTCTACTCAGCAGGATACTATGGTCTACAGTATCAAATGCAGCACTCAAGTCTAATAACATAAGAATAGAGATCTGACTAGCATCAGAAGAAATGAGAATCTCATTAACAACACGTGTAAGTACCGATGCTGTCACCAGTGCGGAAACCAGACTGAAATTTTTCAAATATATTATGATGATTAAGATATTTTACAATTTGGGAAGCTACAATTTTTTCTAGAATTTTGGATAAAAACGGTAGATTGGAGATTGGTCTGTAATTACATGGGTTATTACAGTCCAGATCCAATTTTTTTAGTAGGGGTCTAATAATGGCGATTTTAAAAGCTTTTGGAACACAGCCATTTAGTAACGACATATTAACAATATTAACAATAGGTTCTGCAAGCATAGAAACTGCGGCTTTCAGTAATTTAGTGGGGATTGGGACTAGAGGACAGGTAGTACTTTTCATAGAGCGAATTAGCATGGTAATTTCCTCTACAGTTATTACGTCGAAGTTACCGAGATGGTGCGGACAACTAGTATTATCATCGTCAGAAGCGCTTATGCTTGCTAAAACTGAACTAGAGGGCACTATGGATTTGCGGATATTCTCTAATTTATTATTGAAAAACGACATAAATTCATCATTAGTAATGGTAGCAGAAATACATTGTTTATCTTTGTGTTTATCAGTTAAGTAAGCGATGGTATTAAACAAGAAGGGTTCTTGTGATTTTCATCAATTAACTTTGTGTAGTATTTGGATCTAGCATGAAAAAGTGCTTTTTTATATTTTTTTAGACAATTGGACCAGGCTACATAATAAACGTTCAGTTGAATGCCATTTACACTCTAATTTATGACATTCTAACTTTTTTGCACGAGTTGATTCGTTGAACCATGGCGAGTTTCTTACAGTTTGAATAAGTTTCGTTTTTGGTGGAGCTGTAGAGTCTAGGGCAAATTTTACCACCAAACTATAATAAAGCCATCTCTGCTTGTTCCAAAATCCAAGCTTCTAATATGATCAATAATTTTAGCAGTAGTATTGTCATCAATATGCCACATGATTTTGGTATTACTATTGTCAGACGGTACAGGCAGGTATAGATCAAAGGTTAATAAATGATCAGAAATAGCCTCGTTTAAAGGAATAATATTAACATGATGAACGTCTACGCTGTAGGTTATGACGAGATCAAGTGTATGGTTATGGGAATGAGTAGGACTGGTAACAACTTGGGTAAAACCGATGGAGTTTAAGAGAGACAGAAAACTATTAGCGAGAATATCTGACGACACATCTAAATGAGTATTGAAATCACCCATCAGGATAATTTTGTCATGGTTAACAACTAAATTGGTTATGAAGTTGCTAAATTCCTTGAGAAAAGAGGAGTATGGTCCAGGTGGACAGTAGATAAGGAATATAATTATATTGGGGTTTGAGCTTAAATCTAATTGTAGAGCTTCAAATGAAGTGATATTATCACGATTTCTCTTGTGTTATTTGTAATCTATTATTGAAAAGAACGCCAACTCCACATTCACGACGTACAGAACGAGATTTATGGAAATAATCATATCCGCCCAGAGTGGCTTCTATTTGAGGAATCGTATCGGACTCACCGAGCCAGGTTTTGTTAAGAAAGAATAGATCGGACTTCTATCTTAAGATTCAGTCGTTTACTAGAACAGCTTTACTTGTTAGTGGACGAATATTTAACAGATAGCATTTTATATTACAGTTTGGCCTTGGTGGTAAGTTGAGAATGTTTGTTTTAATGTATTTTAGGTTTCTGCAAATGCTCCTATCACTAAGTCTAGTTAAATGCCATGGCCTTATAATAGTTTGTATTTTTTGGCTGCACTTAACGCTTTTATTTAAAGTTTTCAGGCCCACACTGGACAAGGCACAAGAAATCCCATCACATGAGAAATGACTACTGATATCAGAACAAGTAACAGACCCATCAATACACAAAGCTGCTAAAGGAGATGATCCATGGACCATGAGTCAGTCCTGCAACTTGCAGGCCAAGTTCTGGGATAAAACAAACGAACCCCTCCAGTTGAGGTGTACACCATCACGCATGAAAAACCTGGGCCTTTCCTAGAAATCATTCCAGTTATTAACAAATGATATATGATTGGAGCGGCACCACGTCTCTAACCACATGTTAAAAGACACCAGTCTACTGAACACCATCCCCATGAAGAGTCTAGGTAAAGGACCAGACACTATTAGATTATGACATTTCCTTCTGGCCTTGTTATGCATAGAAATAAATCGGCTCTTTAACACCTCAGACTGCTGATAATGAATATCATTACCACCAACATGCACCATCATAGTTGACACGGCATTATCGGCCAGAGAACTGACACGAGCCTCCATGTTGGACACGTGCGCTTGGGAAACACTTTACCTTTACATTTACATTTTAATTCCCAGGCCCCCGAACCTTAACATTTCGGATAGCCGAATCCCCCAAAATAAGCACATTATTATTATTATTATTAATATTATTATAGGCGAACTGCTTAGAGCTGAAAATCTATTTTGGGTTTGGACGGGAGAACCCGAACCAGGAACCTGTAGCTTAGGCTTTGCTTTATTCGACTTCTTACTCCGAACTGTAACCCAGTTGCCGTGAGAGCTCTCCGGGGTACTCGGCTTCTCATTAGCTATACTGGGGCCTGTAAGTGCCGATGCCGAGTTTGACACTATGGAGGCATCGGGGCACACCGAGTCCAACCAACTCTCCATTTCTCGTATAGAAATCAAATTCGTAATGCGCTCTTCTAAATTGCGGACCTTCCGCACCAAGACATTACTTGTTATGCATTTTTGAGCAAATAAAATGTTCTACAATGTCAGCAGGTGCAACCAAACAAAACATGTTACATGATACACAACACACAGGTGTGCCCGTCAGATGATACATTCAGGATAGAACTTATGTCGAACAGGGACTCCATTCTTTCCCTTTTTCATTGTTGTGCCTTCGGGAACCAGGGAAAAGTGGTGTGTTTAAAAAAAACTTTTTTCGAGATGTTAATGTGCTTTAGGCGACCTGCTGATCACCCAGACCGTATGTGTTATCAATAAAAGCAGGTAGGAATTAGAAATCTCGAGGACCAACAGTACCAGGAGAGGCCAGGAGATGGAACTCAATGAAAGAAAGAGTGTGTGCAGTGAGAATAAGACCACGGTGATGCCATGCAGTCCTGCTCTGGACTCATTTCAGTGTGCTCAGCTTGTGCCACATTTTCCACACTGTGATGCGCCTCTCTCTGTGTGTGTAAGTGAGTGTGAGTGTGTGTGTCTAAATTTGTGATGTTTGTACCTGTTGCCTTGGAGCAGTTTTACTGAATGAAGAGTACAAGAATCAGAACAGGTGAGCCCACGACTCACACGGTTAAAACATATCTGCACAACCTGTCTACAAGCAGTCTTACAGTAACAACTGTCAACTTAAATGATAGATTTCAGACCGGGAGATTTAGTAATATCTGCTCACTGATACATAGAGTCGTGTGGTGTGGAGCAGTTTAGAGTGAGTGCTCCACCCAGGAGCATGATGGATCTGTAGTGACAACACAATCCTCACAAGCAAACATCTTTACTTTTTCAGTCAACATTCCTAAATGTCACTACACACTGTCCTGTAGTCATGGTAGATCATATATAATGTGTTCCAACAAGCCTAATTTGCTCCCCAACATTTTTCCATTGCTCATTTGCATTATTATGTACTATTATGACGTTTGGGCTGATAGAAGAAAATAATGACAATGATGATTGAAAAGTGTACATTTCTCAGAAGATACATTACAGTACAACATAATTACTCACTGTAAACTTTCCCAAACAGCAGAGTACTTTCTATAGATAGCAAAGTATACTCACACACGCACACACACACTTTCTGAACCGCTTGTCCCATACAGGGTCGTGGGGAACAGGAGCCTAACCCGGCAACTCAGGGCGTAAGGCTGGAGGGGAAGGGACACACTCAGGATGGGACGCCAGTCCATCGCAAGGCACCCCAAGTGGGACTTGAACCCCAGACCCACTGGAGAGTAGGACCCAGTCCAACCCACTGCGCCACCGCACCCCCCCTTAGCAAAGTAAACAAGCAGTCCATTAGAGTGAAAGAAATATTCTGACAGCTTAATTTTTTATTGTACTCCTCACTCCCTCACTACTGGTAACAGCTCATGCAAACGCACAGTCCTGATGATCGGTACCCTTTTCCTCATAGCAGTGGGCATAAGGCAGGGTCCACGCAGAAAGTCACACATTCATATGCTCTGGGCTTTTTAGAGGGACCAAATCACGTGAAACACATTTTTGGACTGTTGGAGGAGAACCACAAAGAGATGAAGAACATGCAAACTCCAACCCAACCGAATTGATTTGGATGTTAACCCCCTGTATGAACACACAACCCAGGTGCTGTGAAGCATCAGTGCTACCTGCTGTGCCACTGTGCCAACCTATTAATATGCTCATTTTGTATTTTATTAAAGCACTTGGAGTTTGACAAAATGATGTTTACTGATACTCTTCATACACAAACATAACTAAGGAATTTGATGGGGTACTTGTAATAGTGATAGATAACTCATTTGATTGAACCTTTAATGGCTCAAAACGTAAGATGAAGGTCTGGCCTGAGATTTTCCCCACTGCAGGACCTTGGCGACTGGTGCTCAGAGGTGACAACTTTTCCAGCACCTGTGATCACTAAAGGAGTTCATTGAGAAAGACAGTTGTCTCACATGCTTTTATACATATATATGTGTGTATTTGACACCATTTGTCAAATTCACTCCTAATGTGATCATCTCAATAATCATCTCATGCTACTAAATTAAGCAAATGCCTAAAAAAAAACAATTTTTAAAATTTATTGATTGAGTAGCTTATATTTCAAATATATAATTGTAATGGTCAAACACATAAAGATCAGCCTCTTTATGAATTTGCATTTGTTCAACAAAAATGTCTCTATGTGAAGAGTCCGGGGACCACAGTGTCACGGTGTTTCCCCGGGGGCGGGTGCGTCAAACCCAAGCGCGGAGCAGGATAAGCTGGTTCAGGGGGCGATCCGGAAGCCATGGTCGAGGAGGCAGGCAGGGGTAACCGATGTGCGCACGTAGTCCGAAGGGAGAATTCGAGAGGCGTAATTCAAAGACAGGCAAGGAGTCGAGGCAGACCAGGGAGTCAATCAAGAGGAGCAGGACGAGGAGCAATTACTAGGAGAGCGAGTGAGTCACGGGGCTGAAGCAAGGTTCTGCAGCTTCCTAAGGTCTGGGCTACCCTTTTATGTGCCCGGAGCCTGATTAGCTGTCTGTGTTGTTTGTCGCCGAGGTCGTGGGCATGACAGCACCCCCCTCCACGAGCGGCTCTTGCTGCTAGGCCTGGGCGCTGGACAGTCAGGATGTTGTCTGTGGAAAGCTGCGATCAGGTCTGGGTCCAAGATGTCCTTAGCAGCCGCCCAGCAGCGCTCTTCCGGCCCGTAGCCTTCCCTGTCGATGAGGTACTGCAGGACTCCCCGACATCAACGGGAATCCAACAAGGCCCGCACAGCATATGCCGGGGCACCACCGTCCTGTAGAGGAATCGGAAGAGGAGAGGACAACTGGGGCTGGTGTAAGGACACGGCCCAGGGTTTCAGGAACGAGGCATGAAAGGTCGGGTGGACCCATAGATAAGCAGGCAGCTGGAGACGGTAGGAAACCGGGAAGATGCGTCTCAGAACCTTAAACAGGCTGATGTACCGTGGGCTGAGCTTCTTGGAGAGGTAAGGCCCCCAGAGACCCCGGGTGGACAACCAGACTCTCTGCCCGGGGGAGAAGGTAAGCGGGCATCACCAGCGGTCCGCCTGGCGTTTCATCTGAGTCTGGCTGCGGAGGAGGTGCTGCTGGACCTCTCTCCAAACATCTGCGCTGGACTGGTACCACTCACCTACCGCTGGCACATCAATGGAGGCAGGTTGCCATGGGAACAACGAGGGTTGGTAACCCAATATGCACTGAAACAGAGAGCGGCCAGTGGAACTGTGAGGTAAGGAGTTGTGCGTGTATTCTGCCCAAGGTAAGTATCTTACCCATTGCTGTGGCTTCTCCAGGCAATAACTGCGCAGGAACCGACCAATGTCCTGTTGGATTCTCTCCACTTGCCCATTCGCCTGGGGATGATAACCCAATGTGAGATTTACAGACACACCTAGTTTCTTTCAGAACGCCTTCCAAAACCGGTACGTGAACTGGGGACCCCTGTCGGACACAATGTCTTCGGGCAGACCAAAGAGAAAGAAACACGTGGAGGAAGAGAAGTTCGGCGGTCTCCATGGCCGTTGGAAGCTTGGGAAGGGGCACCAGACGGCAAGCCTTAGAAAAACGATCCACAACAGTCAGGATTGTGGTCTTACCATCTGAGGTGGGTAAATCCACGAGGAAGTCCAATGTGATGTGGGACCAGGGACGGTTTGGTACAGGCAGGGGCTCCAGGAGTCCCGCAGGTTTCTGGTTTGACGGCTTGACTTGTGCACATACCTGGCAGGCCCGAATGTAATCCTGAGTGTCCTCCTGCAAGGACGGCCACAAGAAATGCTTCTGGAGGAGAGCTTGGGTCTTGCTGTACCCAGGGTGGCCAGAGGCTGGATGGTCATGCGCCCATTGAAGGATGGTGGCTCTCATCCTGGGGGGTACGTATTGTTTGCCTGTGGGTTTACCTGGAGGCTTGTAATCCATGGCTTGGGCTCTGGCTAGGTCCTGGTTAAAATCCCATTGTACTGGTGCCACAACACAAGACTGAGACAAGATGTATTCAGGTCCCCGTTCTTGTGGCTCCTGGTCGTACATGCGGGAGAGGGTGTCTGCCTTGGGGTTTTTGCCACCTGGCCGATAGAAGAGAGTAAAGTTAAATCTGGTGAAGAAAAGTGCCCACCTGGCTTGCCGGGCGTTGAGGCGCTTTGTCTTCTGCAGATATTCCAGGTTCTTGTGGTCTGTAAGGATGATGAATGGGTGGCGAGCCCCTTCCAGTCAGTGCCTCCACTCTTTGAGAACCATCTTGACTGCCAGGAGCTCTCAGTTTCTGATGTAGTAATTCCTTTCGGCCGGGGACATCTTTCTTGAGAAGAAGGCGCAGGGGTACAGTTTAGGGGGGGTCTCCCTGGCGTTGAGACAGCACGGCTCCTACCCCAGTTTCTGAAGCATCCACCTCCACCACAAACGGGACCTCAGGATCGGGATGGCAGAGGATGGATGCTGTCGTGAACCTTCCCTTCAGGTTGTCGAAGGCACATTGTGCGTCGTCTGTTCAGGTGAGTCTGGTTGTTTTCAAAGATGTGAGGCTCGTCAGAGGAGCGGCCAGAGTACTAAAGTCCCGGATGAAACGGCGATAGAAATTAGCAAAACCTAAGAACCGTTGTAAGGCTTTTACCATAGTGGGTCTTGGCCACTGGAGTACTGCCCTTACCTTCTCGGCTGAGAATGAAACCTATAAAGGCAATCTGTTTTCGGTGAAAACCGCACTTCTCACCTTTGACGAAAAGTTTGTTTTGCAGCAGTCGCTGGAGGACCTGACAAACTAGGGCCACATGTTCTTCTATGGAAGGGGAATAAATCAGAATATCATCTAGATACACCAGGATCCCTTGGTTAATGAGATCCCCGAGAACGTAATTTACAAAAGCCTGGAAAACACTGGGAGCATTGGCTAAACCAAAAGGCATTACCAGGTATTCATAGTGTCCAAGGGCGGTGCTGAAAGCTGCCTTCCATTCATCCCCCTCATGTATTCTGACCAGGTTGTAAGCACTGCGCAGGTCCAATTTTGTGAACCACAGGGCATGGTGGACCTGCTCCAGTGCTGCGGTAATCAATGGCAGGTGATGGGGGTACTTGACGGTGATACAGTTGAGTCCATGATAATCGATACATGGGAGGAGGCCCCCGTCCTTCTTCTCGATGAAGAAGAACCCGCTGCAGCGGGGGAAGTGGAAGGCTGGATGATCCCCGCTGCGAGGGCCTCGGTGATGTATTGTTGCATAGCCTGTTGCTCCAGAATGGAGAGCGGGTAGACCCGGCTCCGAGACGGTGTTGTTCCCGGAAGAAGATCTATAGCGCAGTCCCAGGGCTGATGTGGAGGGAGGACAGCAGCCTGTTCTTTACTGAACACCTCCACCAGGTCTCGATACACGGGAGGAATGTGTACCTGTTGGAGAGGGTCAGCACATTCGACAGACGTAGCTCTGCATGGGACACATAAACAGGCCGTCCCACATTGTGGGCCCCAGGACACCAGGTCCCCCGTGCTCCACTTGAAAACTGGGTCATGCAGGGTGAGCCAAGGAAACCCTAGAATAACTGGTGTTTCGGGATCAGGAATCAGATAGAAGCGTAGCTGTTCTTGGTGAGCGACCCCCACAGTCAAATGGAGCGGTTCCGTCTGGGAGTCGACATAACCTTTCCCCAAAGGCTGTCCATCAAGAGCAACTACTTTCATCCGGACTTTACATGGAGACCCGGGAAAACCGTGGGATTTAGCGAAGCCGACATCCATAAAGCAGCCGGATACCCCTGAGTCAATTAAAGCAGAGGTCTCAACTGAACGTTGTCCCCAAGAAATGACTACAGGTACAGAAAGGCAGTTGTAGCAGAAGGTACCACTCACCGGTGGGTCAGGTTGGATCGGGCATTTGGCCCGGAGATGTCCTGGTTCTCCACAGTAGAGACAGAGCCAACCCTGTAAGGCGGCCTTGGTAGAGGTGAAGGAAGTTAATCCCCTTGCTCGGAGGGCAGTGGTTATCTGGAATGGATTGCATGCGGGCCTCTCTCTCCCTGACTTGATTGTCAAGAGCTACAGCGGCTGCGATGTCCTGGTCAAGGGTCCATGTCTCGCCTCTGAATACCAGTTCTTTGCGCAGCCTGGGGTTCAGCCCCCGTCGAAAGCAGGCACGCAAGGTGTTTCAAGCCCACTCACTTTTCTCCGCGAGGATCCGGAATTCCACCGTATAGTCTGACATGGGATGATCACCCTGGGTTAGGTCCATGAGGCGTTCGCTGGCCATTGGGTCTGGGCAGGGAAACCCGAATACTGCCTGAAAAAGGTCTTTGAATTCCTCATATTTAAGTAAGGAACAGCGCCCCCATGCGGCAGTGGCCCAGTCAAGTGCTCAGCCAGACAGGAGGGAAATTACATAAACAATGTGACTTAGATCAGAATGGTAGACGTGGGGCATACTAGAAAACATGAGTCCACACTGCAACAAAAAGCCTGCACAACAAGCAGGCGTACTGTCAAAGCGGTTCGGGGGGGGGGGGGGGTCAGGTGACTGTAGTGCGGTATTGACGGGAATGTGTTTGGGAAGTTAGGTGCTGCAGGAGCAGTTGTGCGCGCTGCGCAGACGCCAACTGCAGTTTTAAGGTCACTTACCACTCCATTGTAGGCAGTGATTAGGTTGGTGAGCGTTCGTTCCATCCCCTCCAGACGCACCTCACGAGCGTCTAATACCGCCAGTACTTGGTCCAGCTCCGCTGGGTCCGCATCTAAGGCGAAACCTTCTGTCACGGTGTTTCCCTGGGGCGGGTGCGTCGAACCCAAGTGCGGAGCAGGGTAAGCTGGTTCAGGGGGCGATCCGGAAGCCATGGTCGAGGAGGCAGGCAGGGGTAACCGATGTGCGCACGTAGTCCAAAGGGAGAATCCAAGAAGCGTAATTCAAAGACAGGCAAGGAGTTAAGGCAGACCAGGGAGTCAATCACGAGGAGCAATTACTAGGAGCGCGAGTGAGTCATGAGGCTGAAGCAAGGTTCCATAGCTTACTAAGGTCCGGGATGCCCTTTTACGTGCCTGGAGCCTGATTAGCTGCCGGTGTTGTTTGTCGTGGGCGTGACACACAGACAGTGTTCTACTGGTTCTAGTGTCATTGCCTTCCTTCTGTGCAGCTACTTGCTGAACAGTTGTGAAGAAAATAATATTTAATATTTAAGGTGTTTTTGGCTGATCATTTAACAATTGGCCAAGAAATATTGCATGTTGTAAGAAACAGGAAATGAGAGTAGAAAAACACACACACACATTGACTGAAACCGCTTGTCCCAAGCGGGGTCACGACAAGCCGGAGCCTAACCCAGCTACACAGGGTGCAAGGCTGGAGGGGGAGGGGACACACCCCGGATGGGACGCCAGTCCATCGCAAGGCATCCCAAATGGGACTCAAACCCCAGACTTGCCCGCTGCGCCACTGCACCCCCTTAGAAAAAAAAACAAAGGGTGAATTTACACTACATAGGTAAATAGAGGCTGCATGAAACTTCAGAATAATCCTGAGAGCTATGTGGAGTTATACAGTAAAACCCCGATTCAATGCGTCCCAATTTACCGCCAATTCAGATAAAACGCAATGGGTCATTGGACCCTTTCTTGTTCTTTCTGGAATGGGAGAAACTACATTGAAAGTTCAAAAGCTGCCAAAGTTTACAAACTTAGCAAACTGTTATATGTCCACATCTGTCCAAATATATGCAGAATTCCTTGAACAGTGTCATAATCAGGGACAGGAGACAGGTGGTTCGGACCCAAGCGCAGGTAAGGTCATCCCGGATCCAGTGAAACACAGAGGCAGACAAAATCGGTGGTCAGGGACAGGCGTCAGTCGATCGAGGTGCAAACGTCATTTAAAGGGCAAGACAGTACTCAGAACAAGGGAAAGCAAGCAGAGCTCGAAAGCCGTACTAGAATGAGGAACAAGGTGCGAAGGATGAAACGTTGAATTCGCAAGCCAGGGCGTTGCAAGATTTCAAAACCTTGTGCCGGGACTGGGCTGCCTTTATGCCTGGCCTTAATTACCGTTAGGTGCTGCTGCTTGGCTTGTGGGAGTGACACAGGGAGTGATTTTCAAAATTCGTACATTAAAATACTCTTTCTTTCTATTTGTATGTCATTATTTCAAATGGTTTACCATAGGGTAGTAGTTCATAGCTCTGGTGGTGGACTCACTGTATGTGTGCTATGTCTGCCAGTTAAAGATTCTTGTTGTGAGACACCTCTGTGTCACCGATACCAGAAACTTAATTTAATATTTGCCGAAAGCTTAATCTTTTACATTTCATACAGAAAACTTTAAAACAAAGAAATGATCAGTTATCGACTACAGATTTTTTTATCCTTTAACTCCAATTAAAAATTGAAGACCATACAAATACACAATTCAACATCTCCAAATAAGACACTCACAACAGCAACACACAACTCAACAAACCCAAAATACAAAATCATTCAAATAAAGTTCAATAAAAACTCAACAAAAACAGTTATTGACTACAGATACTACAATTTATTATAATATCATGGTCACAGCATTTTGTTGAGGCTTATTTTTATGAGAGATTACAGCTAGGTGTGGGGTGGAGGTGTCCACATGGTAGGACAAAATATGAGGACAGCAGGTTTTCACATACAACAAGGGCTTCATTTACAGAAGTAAACCATGAATGGGGACATGGCTCCTTTACAATGTAACCAAAACCATTAAAAACCAAATCAGGCACAAAGCAGGCAGCAGCAAAACTTGGCTGGCTCCAGGGTATCATTCCTCTTCTCTTATCAAAACCAAAACATTTCTCCAGCCTCAGGTCAGCTGCTTAAACTTCAACAACGTTTCCAAAACAAGACAGGGCGAGGGGGTTTAGGGTTGTCCAAAGGGTTGAGCCTTGCCCCATGCCATAGTTGCACTGCCCATCAGCTCACATGCTGACTTTCTTGACATTCTTGACCTTTTAGGTATATACTGTATGACTGATTAAATATAAGTCTTAAAACAACACCAATATTCAATCCAACATACTGCTAAATACTCAGACGCCATTCCCAGTGAGTAAAAGTATGTAATTGTATTCAGAAAGGTGAGTTGACCTACAGAACCTACAGAATTTGTCCTCTGGGTTCATGAAGTTTTCAGCCTTGTTCGCAACAATGCCAAGGAGAATCAAAGAAATTATCCTCGTTGCACTGGACAGCATATTAAGGACAAATAGTGTTTCAAAGACGTTACCTGTGTTTTCAAGCTTAGTAATAACTATTCAGTGATTTTATACGGAAAATCAGAGCTACTCACTGCGGGTCTCTAAGTGCTGAAATTATGACCTTGAGGGAATTTAGCAGATGACTTTTTCACTAATGATGGAAAGTGATACAACCTGATGAGTCCAACAATAAAAATAAAGCTTCAGTTCTTCCAGTTGCAGTGGTTGGAGAGATGGATGGTGGATTCCCAGAGCGGTGAATCATTTTCTCAGTAAAGTCAAGCACAAGACATGAGGGGAATTCACAGTCAGTCCCTAGACAGGATATAAGAGAATTTGATGTGGCTGCCTTCCCTGCTGCTATAATTTAAGACTGAGCCGTTTCATTCCCCTCGTTGTGTTCAGGCTCTACTTTGATCGTCTAACCAAAACCTCAGATAATTTTTTTCTAGCCTAAACGCTCTAATAGAAACTGAGCTGCTATTCATTTGTTTGACGTATCCTTTTAAATCAAGTTTGCTGCAGTTACATGTTGCAAAAAAGCATTGTGCTGCACCCATCCTGAGCAAAGAAGACATGTAGTAAAGTAAAAACACAGAAAACATTAGAAGGATCATCTCTCTGTGTTTTGATTTCATATGTGTTTGCTTTGCCATTTTAGCCTAAAGAGCTCTAGGTCATGGATAGCTGTAGGGGGGGCCACTCAATTGCAGTATTTCTTAACAAGGATGCCTTTACCAGGCACAGACCATAGAAGGATGCTGTCATGGGCAAAAGGAGGAGTGGGGATTACTGTCTGATTTCACATTGCATACGACTTCTCTTATCCCTCCGGTTTCCTCCCACAGTCCAAAAGCATGCTGTTCATGTTCACCCATAGTGTGTGAGTGACAGAGAAATGTGCTCCACTGATACATGGATGAGTGACCCATTAGTAGTGTATCTGGCAGGGTAAGTCACCTTGGTAAATAAGGTCTATGGGCTGATAACACTACATAGTGTTCATTGGAAGTCGCTTTGGAGAAGTGTCTGCTAAATGATTATGACTTATGCACCAGATTCTATATACCTACTTGGTCTGACAAATGAAACTTGGGGTTCACTTATTTTTACACCTGCACTTCTTCCCACTACACACAATTTCTTTTAAAGCAAAATATGAAATTGGTCATTACACACCTATTATATGAGATGAGAAAGACTGCTTCTCATTAAATAACCATTTTGTGGTAAAACTAAGGGACACAGGGGATGCACATACTTCCAAGCAGCACTGTATGTGTGTCACATTGCTCAACTGTATAGGTAGGTGACTGACTGTATGGAGTTTAGTGTATCTAGTAAGTAAGTCTCCTTGGAAAAGATGTCAGCTAAATACTAGATAGTAATCACTGTACATAACTTTGGGGAAAGGTGTTTGCTACATGAATAAATGCAATTTTTAATCACACAGAAGTCCAGTTGTTTCCTTTCATATACAGATGGCTTTTTTAAAATTTTTTCATTTAGCTGACAATTTCCTTTAAAACAATTCACTATGTTAAGCTGCTTACAATTTTTTACCCATTTCAAACCCTTACTCAAGGGTGCTACAGCTAGAAGTGGGACTCAAACCTGCAACACTACATCAAATTCATTGGAGGTCACTTTGGAGGAAATCATCTGCTAAATGAAGAAATATAAGTATGGGATTACATGTAGTTAGCAGATGCTTTTCTCCAAAGCGACTTCCAATGAACTCCATGTAGTGTTATCAGCCCACACAGCTTATTCACCAAGGTGACTTACACTGCTAGATACTCTACTTACAATGGGTCACTCATCCATACATCAGCGGAACACACTCTCTGTCAGTCACAGACTATGGGTGAACCTGAAAAGCATGTGCTTGGACTGTGGAGATTGAATCCGCGTCCTCTCGCACCACCAAGGTGCTGAGACAGCAGAGCTACTTTCCTTGCCGCCCACCTTAACTTTAAGAATTAAGATTTAGATCTTAAAGAGAATAATGACCATCCCTACAGGGTTCATGTACTTTCAAGGAGCACTGTACATACAAAGTAAGGGCAATTTAGAGGCACAAATTTTCTTGACATACGTGTCTTTGTTCTGTGGGAGGAAAAAAGCGCACACTAATACAAACACATGGTGACAGAACATGCTAACTCCACGCAGACTGAGTGGGGAATCACACCCATGTCCAGTTGCATGACCTAGGCACTGTGAGACACAAGCACTATCCACTATATTACTGTGCCTCTGTAATGGTATGACTTAGGGAAAGAAACATTCATACACCATTTTGGTTCAGGTGCAGTTTTACACTAGAGGGCAATATGGTTCAATGCTTCCCACCTCTGTCTCTGTACAGCATCACGCCGTTGTTTGCACTTTTTGCACCATAATAAAGTAAAGCAGAAAGAGCATATATTTCACTATTAAGGTCAGACATCGGGGTCTTTTCATCAAATTGATTTCTTTAAGAGCTGTGTAGGATCTCCCTAGATTGGTTATTTTGTCCCAAATGTCAAGACTGTCTTAGAAATGTTCCTTCATTTGAATCATGTAATATTGTGCTTTTCCCTGACGACTGTCTATGAATATTTTTGTGTAACCTTTAGAAACAGGCTTTCTTTATGTTTGAAAAATATCCTTCCCTCAACAACCAACCAATTTCAAAAACTGTTTGCCCTGAGCAGGGTCACAGTCTAACCTTGGATAAGACATCAGTCCATTGCAGGGCCACAACTAGGTACTCAGGCACACAGCCAGTCAAGGGTACTAGTGCAATTGCAGGGAGGGCAGCTTGCTCAGGAGCACTATAGCTGGAGGCAGGGATTGAACTGGTAGCCTCTGGAACCAAGGGCAGCCGCTCCAAGCACAATGCCACTGGCCACCCTCTTTCCCCTGAACAATCACTTTTCTATTGCTCAGAGTCCATCATGCAACCAAGCAAGAGCTTTTTTAGATATTTTATAGCGTACAAGATCCTGGGGTCTCTGCTCAGACTGTATGATTTGCATAAAGGGCAAACCTGTGAATAGGTGGACATGGACCAAAAAACATTTTTTTTAGAAATAAACAAACAGGTATTTTAAGAAGATAAGACATGAGAGCTACTGGAAATAATAGATTTTGATTTCTGTCATCTATGTTTTTGGTGATGCTGTCAAATATAGCCAAATTACTGTAACTGTCACTACAAACTGAAATTTTTGTATATTTGAAACTCCTTGGCAACATACAGATTGACCTTCTGAATGATATTTTTAGCTAGGATTACAGAAGTTAATTTGCATCTTAACTATTAGGTTGCAGGACATATCTATTCATATTTGTACAAAATATGGCAGTACAAATTAGTACCCACAACTGTCTATATTTCATGCATGGTTTATGGATATTAATGTGTGAAAGTTTTGTCCAAGTTTGTCATCAGGTGCATCATCAATCAATCAATCAATCTCTCTCTCACACACTCACAACACATTGTCTGAAACCGTTTGTCCCAAGTGCAGTTGCAGCGAGCTGGAGTCCAACCCAGCAACACAGGGTGCAAGGCCTGAAGGGGAAGGGAAACACCCAGGATGGGACACCAGTCCATCACAAGGCACCCCAGCCAGGACTCGAATCACAGATCCACCAGAGAGCAGGCCTTGGCCAAACCCCCTGCGCCACCGCACCCCCTTACAGCTTAAATCATCAGATAAGAAATATAATACTAAAAAGTTTTTTAGAATTTTAGTAATATAAAACAGAAACAGAACAATAAAAAGTATTAACACAAACAGATTCATATTTAAATTCAAAGACAGAAGTAGATGAATATTTTCAGAACCGCTTGTCCCATACGGGGTCACGGGGAACCGGAGCCTACCCAGCAACACAGGGCGTAAGGCTGGAGGGGGAGGGGACACATCCAGGACGGGACGCCAGTCCGTCGCAAGGCACCCCAAGCAGGATTCGAACCGCAGACCCACTGGAGAGCAGGACCCGGTCCAACCCACTGCGCCCCCGTAGATGAATATATGACATTGAAATATGTTAACTGTACTGTAGGTAAATAATGCCCATGACTGCTGCTGAACGCGAGGCTAAACGCCAGGCTGAATTACAAGACAGCAGGGATAAGTATAATGAATGTGTCACGCCCACCACCACACCCCATACGAGAAGAACTGGTATCGATCTGGACGGGGAAGTATAAGAGGCACCAAACCCTTGCCTTCCACTCGTGGAGTCTCAACCAAGACAACTGTCCTCTCTGCGCTCACTAGTCATCTGTACCTGTTCCTTGTCCCATCCCTACTTGCTACCCAGTCCTGCTCCATGACTCCCATGGTAAAGACCCATTGCTTTGTCCCTTTTGACCACGTCTCCAGACTCCCGACTTTTCGCCTGTCCCTGACTTGCCTTGTCCCTCCTGGTTGCAATAAAGATCCTACACTTAGGTATAACATCCTGTGTCTCAGCTCACAGTCATAACAGAACGTAAGAAGAAAAATGTTCAGTACCACATGAAGAGCCAGCAGGAAAACAGAGAGAGAATCAAGTCTTCCAAAACATTGACGAAGGTTCAGCTGGGGCTGAAACAGAGAAGAAAACAGAAAGTGAGTAGTAAAGTGGTGTGCATTGAAGAAAGAGGCAAAAAATAAGTCCCCAACTATGACAAATCCATTTGCAAGTGTGCAGGCCTTAGGCAAAGCAATCTCTCATGATAGATGGGCTCTATGGGCAGCACCATCAACACCATACAGTTAGAAAGCTGTCTATTCTGAACTGTTCCAAAAGACATTTGATGCTGGCAATGGAGAACCAAGCTCCAGTCGCAGTCAGTCAGTAGGACAAAACTCTCTGTGAAAGGAGACCATTGATAAAGTTGTAGAATTTTATGAAAGGGACAATATCTTTTCTTCCTGGAGCCTGATATAGTCACTATGAGAAATGGAGTTGGGGAAATGAAAAAACAAATATGACAATGAACTCTTTCCTGGTGAGGTCACATCAAAGATTGGAGGACATTATGAAGTGTCTGTCATGGTGAAAACTGGTTGATTCTGGAAATGGCTTGTAAGGGAAGACAGAATCTTCTACACAAGAGACAAAATTGTATAATTCCAATTTTGAAAGTGTAAATTGGATTTAACAATAGACTTTTGAATAAGACATTATAATCAGTATTAAATTTAAGAATTGTGTTATAAAATAAGTGTTTCTATAAGTTATTTTTGTACCTTTTACAAAGTGCAACATGCATACACATTTTCTGAACCACTTGTCCCATACGGGGTCGCGGGGAACCGGAGCCTACCCAGAAACACAGGGCGTAAGGCCGGAGGGGGAGGGGACACACCCAGGATGGGACGCCAGTCCGTCGCAAGGCACCCCAAGCGGGACTTGAACTCCAGACCCACTGGAGAGCAGGACCCGATCCAACTCACTGCACCACTGCACCACCACACCCCCTACCTGCAACATGCACTGAATTAAAGAGTTTTGCTATTTGACATGCCATAATTACACGGTAAAATAGTTTTTCTAGATTAGATGCCTTTTTCGGACAATTCAATTTATATTTGTGGTATATAAAAACTTAGTTATGAAATCTTGATATTACACTACATAAGCAAGTTGGTGTTCTAAAGTGTTGGCTTAACGACTGCTTATTATAACTGGACAAATTGTAACGACAGTCAAGGTAACCTAAGTCATACTACAGTTATGCATATTACAAAAAAGTAAACAGTATTTTTATTGTGCTTACTAGTCTGTGTAAATTATTGGGATAAGGTCTTGCAATGGAATTAGCAGCAATTTTTGACTTCAGAGAGATTTCAGACAGTTTTGAATCAAATTTCACTAGATTTTTTGCGTGTCCATCTTCTCAACGTCAATCAAATTTCAAATTTTCATTACTAAATTTCAGTACCAAAAATAAGAGCGACACTCATGTCCAGCAAGTGCCAAGTACAGCTACCCACCAAACTTGCAACAAATAGCTAAAGGCATTCACTGGGGGATAATAAATCTATTGCACAAAAACCTCTTATTTGTCATGTCAGTCACAATGGATTTGCCCTAAAGTTCATTAATATAAATTATTGAGAAGTTCAATTTGTGTCCACCACTAAAGTGAAGAAGGGCTTCACAAAATGTTCAATACAGTATAGCTGTCAAACAAAAACATTTGGAAATCAGAAACTGCCGGCACTGTGTGTACTTTTCGAGCTGAGGAGGCGTTGAAGGATTTTAATTACTTGAACAGAAACACCCTTTCAGGGGAAGTAGAAATTACAGTATGCCAACCAAACACTCTTTTTGTCCTGTTCAGGCCCTGCAAAATATGATGGCAGTAGTGTTAATGAGCTTACTCTCAGATGTCTGCAGGACCTTCCTCTAGCCATGCTCTGGCCTCCATCCTTCCCTATTAAGGCTAATGCAGTGCTATATGTTACTGCAGTTTAGCAATTTTTCTCTCATGTTTTTAAGGTGGTTGACAGTCCAGTCCACAAAATACACATTATCAAGAAAAAAAATGTCATGCTGCAAACCAGACCTTAGTCCCACAGGAGACATATAGAATAGTCTAGCATATTTTCAGACCAGTACTTCAGTCATGCAAATTTCTATGCAATCTGTTGTCTCTTTGGATAAAGGCATCGTCTAAATGAATTAATCAACCAACTAAAATCTACAACCACTCATCCCAAGAAGGATAGCAGAGAGCCGGAGCCTAACCCTGCAGCACAGGGTGGGGGGTGGGCACCCAGGACAGGACACCTGTCAGCAGGGCTCAAACCCCAGCTCCACTATGCCACCACACCACCACGTCCCCTGGACAAATAAATGTAAATGTAATTAGAAGACCTTACAAAAGCTGCTGGGCAACAGAATGAGCTAGGAGTTATTGTGGAAAGTTCTTTGAGAAATGTAATAAAACAGTATTAAAACAGCTACTCTGAATACACAAGGCAAAATATTTTGTGGAACTGTGGGCTGAGATTACATTACTGGTAAATAAGGTTGACTTTTGTGTGTTTTATGCCTAGAGGAGATGATTTATGTGCTTCTGGCTTAATTTTATAGAGGCTTCACTTTCCTGGGAAGATAACCGCAATAATAGGAGGATGATGCCTGATGAATTAAAAAGGATTTTTTACTTTTAGTTCAGAAAATTATCTTGTTTTGTAACTTGTTTTGTTTTCATTTCACTACTGTCACAATTGATGTGGCATGACATCGGCAAGACTTAACTCAAATTTTACATTGTTTCTTTCTATTGCGTACTGAATTGCACCGAAAACTCCCATGTATTTTAATTAAGAACGTCACGGAAACCCCATTTTACTTCATTCTTTGGTGTAACCAAATGATTCATTCAGCACAGCAACTAGGTCTTCAGCATAAATTGATGCATAAAATGGAAAATTTGTCAGTTTATGTTCAACAAACATTGCACTTATCCTGGACAGAGAGTAGAGGGAGCAGAGTGTTTGCTGAGCTGTAAACGGGATGCAGGATGACGGTCCACTTTTCCCTTAGGGCCAATAAAGACAGATGGATTTGAACATGGCAATACACAGCAATAAATGTTTTAAATTTATACAGAAGGCTCCAGAGACCCTTTTAAAATGTGATTCCGTACCCACTTACCTCCAACATGTAGAGCAGAGGTGAGCTAATTTATTATTACAAACAGTAGTGTGTCAGTGCAGTGGGTCACCACGTGACATAAGCTTCACCTCACGCTTGATTTGTGTGTTATGGTGCCTTGCGAGCGGAAGCACACTATATGTTGTTATTATGGAACTGTGCCTCAGCTCTACCGTGGATAGATCCCCATTGAAGGGGAGTTGCTGCAGGGCCTGAAATCAATGTGCTTGTACACCGTTTCCTAGGACAGGTGTAGAATATCAGATTACATACTGCATCAAGGTGTTGCATTACTGAATGATCAGCATTTTTCACCTCATATTTGAATGCAATATGTGCAGCACAAGCACAGTGTAGAGAAGGAAAACCATGCAGCATGTGAAACATTTTTCTAAATGTGAAATAGAGAGGCACAGTAGCACAGCAAGTAGTATGAATGCATTGGGGTACACAATTGGTCCCCCTTTGGTTTGTGCAGAGTTTTTGTGTTCTTCCTATTCACAGGGGATTCACCTGGCTTCTTAGGCTTCCTCCTATGACTCCTTAAGCTCAAGGACCATTACCTCAAGCTAGCCCCCCCCAGCTCACTTAATACTCCTCAGACTTTCTCTGGCAGACACACCCCCTTATATTCCCCATAAGTCCCCATAATTGTTAAACAAAATTCCATTTTACCCATAATTCAACTATTTACAATAAACACATTTTCCCGTTCAAACTCACGGTAACATCGGTTGTTACAGTATTATTGTGTGTGGCTAACCTGCAATAGACTGGCTTACTGTCTAGGGTCTATCCTGACAAGCATAGTGCTAGGTACCTAGGACAGGCTCCAGACTACTGAGAATTTTCCTTGGAAGAGTGGTTGTTCACAATCAGTGAGTGACTGGTTAAATGTGAAGTACCTGAGATGTCATGATTGTACTTGATTGTCATGAGGCTTTTGTGTTGACGGAACTACATCAGAGCTGAAATGAGAGCAGCATAGTAGAGGCGGGATTTGGGGTGTGCTGTCCCACAATGAGCTGATTTTTCCATTTCATCAGTCTTCTAAATATTACCTTGTATTCTGAGATCAACAAGGGGTTTCAGTCACTTGGCACCTTCAAAACAAGCTTCTATTAAATTTGTATTACCTACAAAGCTTGTTGCAGAGCAGCAAAAACTTCAGACATGGTATTTCAGGTGGATGTAATTTATATTTGTATGAGTTAATGCTAATGGATTTCTGTAGCGTCCGGACGGGAGTCCGACACGGACGCGCGTTGCTATTACGTCCGAACACGAACGAAATGTAAAATGACCTCACGTGCACGGTGATGTTAAAAGTGCACTGTGCGTACTGTAAGACACTCGGTGGAAGTAAAACAGGAAACACGAGACGAGGAAACACACGGTGTTTGAACTACGGTGAACAGTGAAACGCTACTCCGTGAGTATGACCGCAACCCCGAGACGTGACGAAATACCGGACTGGAACACTGGACCAGGACTGGAGAACAAAAGGCAGGAACTGACAGGACGGGCACTCGGCACTGGAACATGAACACTTAGGAAACAGACTGAGGGAACAAGAGACTACTAATCGCCAAGAGAGCACAATAGAACCGCTTATTAAGAATCCGCAAGTGGTTCTGCTCCGCTGGCTCCTTTTATACCTCCGTGTCCAATGAGACTGTGAGGTGATACGTGAGTGTTACCTAGCGGCACTGAGTGGCGCCGCCTCTGACCAGGAGGGGCAGTGACCCTGTGGGACGTGAGAATTTTATCCTACTTTTTTCCAGAAGTTAAACAGAAACACATTTTGTATCTCTTGCTCAAAGTTCAGTGGGTTTGTTTGATTTATGAAATAATGGGCATTGGCTGAGCACTGCTCCAGTCACAAGGTGTCCATCTGCTCCCATTAGTGAATATGCTTTGAATGTCATGCTTTTCATAACAACAGCATGACGGTTTTTGGGGGTGGGTAGTGAAAGGAAAATGGACTCTGGGAAGGCTGAAGAGAAAGATTCAAAGCGACCAGGACCCCATTACGCTGCTGCTTCAAGAGACCACTCATAGTAGGTAGGTGTGAGCCACTGGGAGGCTCTCATCCATTAAATATAACGCAACAGATGAGATCGTCCATCTGGCTTGAGGCAACCTGAGTTATTTATCATTCATTACACCATGGCATAGCCTGCTTCTGGGTATTCTTCATAGTGTAATATCATTTTCATTTTGTTAACACCCTTATAATGACAATGTTATCAGTAATTCTGAGTTAGAAGAACAGGCAGTATTAGCAAGCAGGAGCAGATGGTTTGTCAGTTTCTCCACTGAGTTTACACATTCTGGTGTCATTTTGTCTCATTGATTTAATAATCTTTGCAAATGCCCCCCTTACACTGGCCATGGCCTGATTGCTTTCTCGAGTAGCATCGCCTTTCATTTATGTCTGCCTCTAATCACGAAAACCCTTGCAAATGAGGTGTCTGATGTGAACACCTTCAGCAGTCACAGACAGGGATGCTGCCTTCTTGGTTTATAGTGTTTGCCTTACACTTTAGTCACCTGTTATTGCCAAAATTCGAATGATCAACCATTTTGTGACAACAGAACACCAAATGAACGTGCATAAACTAAGATGCATAATGAGCCATACTTTAGACTCAACAAAATGATAGTCTGAGGTGGAGGTGTCATCACTTCTGAGCTGCTCCTGTTGTATTGATAATGGATCTTTCTCCTCAAAACATTTTCAGACTGGCTGTGGTCCGTCAGATAAACCTTATATGAAAGGGCTGAATCATGATGCGTTTAAAGGAACATTAAGGTAAAATGAAGGTAGACATTTAAGACTTCTTTGAACAATTTGAGAAAATGTTGGAAAATACAGTATACAGCCTTTTTTTTAGAAGAGAAAAGAAATCATAATTGGGTGAAGATTGTCTGTCTCGTGACCATTCAGGGTTAAGACTTCTGTATTACCTGTTTTTTTAGAATATTCTAGTTTATTAAACTTTTATCATTTGAGTGTTTCACTGTTTAGTTTTCAGGCTTTATTCCAAGATGTTTCTTTACATTTAGGATGTTACCTGGTGCAGAGTTGTTGCTAGTTGGGTTATGATTGAAGGGGCCCACATCAGGAAAGGGTCCAAAACAGAAGCAATTAATTCTTTCAGGGGATCCAGAATTCCTATTTACACCCACATCTGGTGGAGAAAAGAAAAACGGAGAACAACATAAAGAGAATGGGCTTGACGGAATTATACTCGTAAGGATCTTCAACAATGAAGCTAATCCTATAGGGCCAATGTATTTCATGTGTTCTGTGATTTTCCAGTAGAGACTGAATTTTTGGGTACCTTTCTCTTGTCAGAGCAATTTTTGGGCCACTTTCCTCCACATCAGCTTTGCTCATCTCTCACTTGTAGCCACCATCCGATGGCTGCCATTCTGTGGCTTTGTGGCAGCAAGAGGAGGTACACCAAGGTCCATCTGCACATAAAAAACACTCTTTAACTGATGGCTTGTTGGAGAAAATTACAGTGTTAACAAAACAAAGTCTGCAGAGCAGTACTTTAGACTGGTAAGGTGAAGTTTGGGTTTCCAAAGGTAATGCAGCTATATACCACAAAGCAAGCTGTGTAGTTCTACGAAAGCCTCAGTGACAGTACAGATGTACCCCGCTCTCCACCCTCTCATCATTAGCGCTTTCCCTATAGCGCCTCTTGAAAATTAATAACCCCCTTCACTATCTGCCCCAGTACTTCCCACTATTACATCTTTCGGTCAAAGTGTCTCTAAAAAACATACAAATTAGCCTCTAAGAAGATGTTTTCTTATATTTTTTCTTACTAAAACTGAAAAAAAAAATGCTACACAACATACTGTACCGTAGTGACAGGACTGGTAGCTCTCCTGTGATGCAGCACCGCTGCTGTGGGCATAAATATTTGTTGGATAACCATTGTGAGGAGTTCACACACACACACTGGCTGAAGCCACTTGTCCCAAGCGAGGTTGCGACGAGCCGGAGCCTAGCCCAGCAACACAGGGCATGGGGCTGGAGGGGGAGGCGACACACCTCGGATGGGACACTCGTCCATCACAATACACCCCAAATGGGACTTGAACCTCAGACCTGCCAGAGAGCAGGACCCAGCCAAGTCCACTGCACCATTGTGCCCCCCCCCTCCCCCCACCTTGTGATGAGTTATGGGAGATTAATGACTCCAATCTTGTTCTTTTGTTTGAGAGCTTTCATCTGGGTTTGTGTGGGAGCTTCACTCCGTGCGTGCTGCTAAGATTCAGTACAGTTTGTGATCTGACACTTCTGGTTCCCGACATGTAAGTTAGTCAGGGTTTTTGGAATAGGCTGGGAATGAACATTAATTTGAAGGGGGTGCGGTGGCGCAGTGGGTTGGACCGCAGTCCTGCTCTCCAGTGGGTCTGGGGTTCAAGTCCCGCTTGGGGTGCCTTGCGGCGGCCTGGCGTCCCGTCCTGGGTGTGTCCCCTTCCCCCTCCGGCCTTACGCCCTGTGTTGCCGGGTAGGCTCCGGTTCCCCGTGACCCCGTAAGGGACAAGCGGTTCTGAAAATGTGTGTGTGTGTGTGTGTGTGAACATTAATTTTCTTCATAGGAATAATGGGAAATTATCCACCTTTTCATTATCCACCTCATTTTCAGGAATGGACTAAGGACAGACAGCAGGTACACCTACACTTTCAACGCTGAGACCTTTCACCTGAAACAAAATCATATGATGGAAAACAAATCTTTTTGTGTCCAACAGATGTTGAACTAGGCTAAGGCTAACAACTGAATGTGCAAAGACACACACACACACACACACCATCTGAAACTGCTTGTCCCATATGGGGCCGCGGGGAGCCAGAGCCTAACCCGGCAACACAGGGGATAAGGCTGGAGGGAGAGTGGACACACCCAGGACGGGACATCAGTCTGTCACAAGGCACCCCAAGCGGGACTTAAACCCCAGACCCACCAGAGAGCAGGACCCAGGCCAACCCATTGCACCACCGCACCCCCCACCTGCAAAGACAGGTACATATATATCTGTTCATTGAGGCCACAGCTGAACTCACTGATCAGAAATTTTCTGTAAGCACATACAAAAAGACTTTGAAAGGAATATCACCGAAAAACAAAAAAATGAAAACTGGACAATAATTCCCTAGCTAGGATGTTAACATGATGCACTAGGACATTTTCCAAGCTCCTTAAATGTCTGGATATTGTTGTGCCTTCTTGATGGTACAGCCAACTAAAATATAAGTGAAACGAATGAGAATCTGATAAATCTTAATACAGGATTTTTTTTATAGTGTAGCACTAATCCATAAAAAACAGAGTTGCTGGAATATCATAGTAACTTTCCAGTAAGAACTGATAAGGTACCACTGCCTACAACATGATGCATTACAGGTGAAATTCAGGTCATTACATTGTTGTAAAGACCAGTTTCTTAAACCTCTGACTGTAATGAGTACTGGAGGTGGCACAGTGGCACAGTGAGTAGCACTGCTGTTTCACAGCACCTGGGTGGTGTAAGAGAATGGGGGTTCAAACCCTGCTCAGTCTGTGTGGAGTTTGCATGTTCTCCCTGTGTCTGTGTGGGTTTCCTCTGGGTGCTCTGGTTTCTTCCCACAGTCCAAAGACATGCTGTTCAGGTTCCCCTATAGTGTGTGAGTGTCACAGAGAGAGTGTATTCCACTGGTGTATGGATGGGTGACCCATTGTAAGTAGTGTATCTAGCAGTGTAAGTCACCTTAGTGAATAAGGTGTGTGGGCTAGTAACACTACATAGTGTTTGTTGTAAGTTGCTTTGGAGAAAAGTGTCTGCTAAGCAAATAAATCTAAATGGCATCAGAAGACTAAAGAACAACTGGTGTAGAGCCACTAGGAACCTATGTAAGCATTTAGCAAAACCCACCCACCTTTTCGTACCACTGTATTACCAGTTTCCATTCTGCTGACATGGTGAAAATTACAGCAGCTGACAGAACAATTTAACTGCAGGAAGAGGAAGTTGTGGAGGCTTATATTACGCCTGATCCCAGTCTCTGTGGCTTTGCACCTCTCCCTGCAGCTCTGCAGGTTCTTGAATATGCTATTTTAGTCACACTCTTGTGTCCGCTGTGGCTTCCACACCTCAGCATGCGTGAGCAGTGAAGAAGAAGACATGCTGTGTTTTTTCCAATTTACCTTCAGGAAATTTTTCCATAAGTTCTTGCAAAGTACTGAACTCAGAAGTGATTCAGGAAAATAAGTGTCCAGACCAGACCAGAAAATGTAATTACATTAGCAGTAACTGAATTTCTGACAATTTGGTTATATTGTGACCGAGCGGAAATTTTAGTCATTTTATCTAAAAAACCCTAATACACACAAGGTTACTACAAAATGGAAAGAGTCATACTTGCTGTAAGTAAAGTCAGTTTTTCCGAGTGAGAAATGTGGACTTATTTTTCAAAGATTTCATGAAAAATCAAGCATTGGCTTTAACTTTAAGATACACCAAAAGCAAGACATGTTAGCATTAGATGAAGTGCTTCTTGAGAATGAGATTAAATAAAGATACTTATGAGTCCAGTGGGCATGCCCAAACTTGATTATAATCCATTTTTGATTGGAGACAGGCAAATAATGAGTTGCATTTTGTCTGGGTTTGATTCTTTAGGAATTGCCAATAATGTAGCCATCTCTTATGGGAGTTCAGAAACCTCTAGAATGAGATAGCAGTCTACTGATTGATTAAGCGCTCCGTGTCAATGCGTGAGAAGAGTGCTCTATAAAAATAAATTGAATTGAATTGAATACTATATAGGGGGTGTGGTGGTGCAGTGGGTTGAACCACAGTCCTGCTCTCCAGTGGGTCTGGGGTTCGGGTCCCGCTTGGGGTGCCTTGCGACGGACTGGCGTCCCGTCCTGGGTGTGTCCCCTCCCTCTCCGGCCTTACGCCCTGTGTTACCGGGTAGGCTCCGGTTCCCCCGTGACCCCGTATGGGACAAGCGGTTCTGAAAATGTGTGTGTGTGTGTGTGTGTGTGTGTGTGTGTGTGTGTGTGTGAATACTATATATCCTATGTGTCTTTTGCAGGCGTGACTTCTGTCAGCATCTACAGCTGATTACATTTTAATAGCAAAATAACTCGCTGTGCCTCTTTTTATAGCTTGTATTAAAAAAATGCAGTGTTCTAAAAACTTTGATTTCCTCATTCTGTTTGTGCTAGTTTCTGTGTTTCCTTCATTAATGTTTTTTTTTTAAACCTGTGAAAAGAAATCTTTCAGCAGGTTGCTTGCAATGAAATTCAAATGAATTATCACTAATCTGCACCATCCCAATGTAGGGTAAATCACACTCACATATTCACATACTGCACACAATTTAGTGTCCAATTCACCTGAAGTGCATGTCTTTTGAATGAAACCCATGCAAACATGCAAACTCCATCGCCATACAAAGTGAGCCATATCTGAACCCATATCTGAAAACAGCCTGGAATGTGTGAGACACTAACACTACATACTATAACAGTGTTGTACGGTACTTCATAATCGTTAAAGAAAGAGTACTTTTTTAAACATATGACATTTATTTCTCAAGCACTCAAATCCAGACAAATGCCTTGAATGGTATCTACTTTAGCCATTTATAAAAATGAACAATGTTACAGGTCAGTTCATTAATTTCCCAGGCACTTCCCCAAAAGGAACTTACAATTTAAAATTTTCATGCTAAGCTGCTTAGAATCATTTACCCATTTATACAGCTGGCCAATCCTTTTTGTACCATTTCAGGGGAAGTACCTTGCTCAGTGATACTATAGCAGAAGCAGGAATTTCATCCTGTGCCACTGCAGGCTCTAACCACTGTGCCATGTGCCGCTCCCACACATTTTTATAGGCTTTGGGTCTGTTCTTGGCTAAGATTAAATCCACTTTTCACCGCTGTGTCCCTGTTGTATGTAGATGACGGTGATCAGAATTTATATCCAATTATCAGGACCCAAGGAGTTCTCTGCCCTGTTGTGAAGTGGAACCTTGTTTGTGAACAAAGAACATTTATTTCCTTTGAAAGGAACTTTTGTGAGTCTGACAGTGTATTTAATTTGATTGAGTGGCATTTTGTCTTCTGAATAAAATACCCATATTCAGTCAGAGTGTCATACAAAAATCGCCTCCAAATGTGAACAGGCTCTGTTGGTACAAGTAATAACAAAGGTACAGCCATTCTAGTAATGAATTTATTGTTGCTGGTATATAGCGTTGGAAACCTTGTCGTCTCAGCATTGTGGTTCTGCGTAGCTGGAGAACTGTTGATAAAGGGCTATCTCACAGACAAAAAGTTTTCACTAGAACTCCTGGCATTGCTTTGTGCCTTGACTGATGTCATTGTGCCTTTAACAAAATCCAGAAAACAGAAAATGAATGACAAAAAGAATGGCCTCTTCATCTGGGCCTCATTAGGGGACAAGAGTCCTGCAGGAGATGAATAGGATTGAATTTAGATATTAATGAGGCAAGAGACTTTCCAAACATTGGATGGAATGGCTTCTTACTGAATGGGTGCTTTTATATGGCAACCTTGAGAACTGTTTTGTCAGTGAATATCTTTCTTTTGTAAACATATGGTCAACCACATAACAGAGAAAATGCAAAAAATCATTCTAAAGCACAAAACATAAATTCAGAAATTAAACAAAACAAACAAACAAAAAAAACTATCACAACATTTTAAAAAAAACATTAGGGGGTATGGTGATGTAGCTTGGGTTCAATTCCTGCTCAGTCTTTTTAAAGTTTTTATGTTTTCTGCCGTGTATTTCCGCAACTGTGGCTGTCCCATCCTCTCTGTCACTCTGCTGCATGCCTCTGACCACTTCTTCATTTCTTTTCAACTCTCCCTCACCACTAATTCCTTGTCTCTTTCTGCACCCGTTGTCACCTTTCGCTGCAACTTAAAATCTCTCTCACCTTCCTGCTTTGCCTCTGCTACTCTGGCTGCTCTCCTTTCTGCTGCACAATTCTCTGATCTATCTACAGATGATACCACTCACACTTTCCTCTCTGCCCTATCTTCCTCCCTTGAATCTCTCTGTCCGTTGTCTTCTAGACCAGCACGCCCCATTACTACCCCATGGCTGTCTGATACGTTACGTGCTAACAGGACCAAATTGCAAGCTGCAGAGCGAAGATGGCGTAAATCCAAAACCTGGACCTGGATGCTTATCAGTCACTATTAGCTGCTTTACATCTGCTGTCTCTTCAGCTAAAACCTCCTTCTTTCACAACAAAATACAGTCTGCATCTAAAAAACCACAGAGACTCTTTGCCACCTTCTCATCCCTTCTGTGTCCCCAGCCACCTCCTCCTCCCTCATCTCTTACTGCTGACGACTTTGCTTTGTTTTTCAGAGACAAAATCAAAGCAATCACTGATAAATTCTCACCATCAACCTGCCCTGTTTACGCTGGACCTCCCTGCGAAGCTATCCTCTCCAAATTCAAGCCGCTCTCTGAATCTGAAGTCTCTGACCTCCTGATATTGCGCAGAGCTACCACCTGCTCTCTTGATCTGATCCCATCATTACTCCTTCAGAACATTTCCATCCAACTCTCCTCCTTCATCTCTATGATCAACAACTCCTTGCTCTCTGGCTGTTTCCCAGCTGCCTTCAAAACCGCTCTAATTTCACCTTTGTTAAAAAAACCCTCTCTGGACCCCAACGTGGTTGAAAATTACAGACCGGTCTCTCTCCTCTCCTTCCTGTCTAAAACCCTAGAGCGGGCGGCCTGTGATCAACTCTCTGATTTCCTCACCCGGAGCCATCTCCTTGATGGTTATCAGTCCGGTTTCAAAGTTGGTAACTCCACTGAGACTGCCCTTCTAGCGATATCTGACGGTCTCCAAGCTGCTAGAGCTGTCTCCCTCTCCTCGGTCCTCATCCTCCTCAAACTGTCTGCAGCGTTCAACACTGTCAATCACCGGTTTCTACTCTCCTCTCTTAACCAGTTTGGGATCAAAGGTACGGCACTAAGATGGTTTAAGTCCTACCTATCTGACACATCCTATCAAGTGGTCTGGCGGGAGTACTCATTCTTCCCCTCTGCCTCTCTCAACTGGTGTTCCGCGGGGCTCGGTATTGGGTCCTCTTCTTTTCTCGATCTACACCTCCTCCCTCGGTCTGGTCATAGCCTCCCATGGATTCAAATACCACTGCTATGCTGATGATACCCAGCTCTTCCTCTCCTTTCCACCTGGCGCGTCAGACATCTCCGCACGCATTGCTGCCTGCCTGTCGGGCATCTCTTCATGGATGTATGATCACCACCTCCAACTCAACCTCTCCAAACAGAAATTCTTTACCTCCCAGCTGGCCTGTCCTCTTGTCACGATCTGTCAATCAAACTGGACAACTCACTCATTTTGCCTACCTCCTTGGCTAAGAGTCTGGGAGTAACGATTGACACGAGTTTGTAATTCTCTCAGCACATCGAAGCCACAACCCGGTCCTGCAGATACATCCTGCATAATATTCGTAGGATCCGTCCCCATCTCACTACTGACTCTGCCCAACTACTTGTCCAGGCCATGGTGACTTCCCGACTGGACTACTGCAACTCTCTCTTGTGTGGCCTTCCTGCTACTGCCTTCAAACCTCTGTAGCTGATACAGAATGCTGCTGCATTCCTATATATTTCCTCTACTCATTTCTCTCCACTGGCTTCCTATAGCTGCCAGAATCAAATTCAAGACCTTGGTTACTGTCTATAAATGCATCAGTAGAACTGCTTCCAGCTATTTACAAGACTTAATCATCTGCTACACCCCAGCCAGACCCCTTCGTTCGTCTACTTCAGCTCGTTTGGTGGTCCTGCGCACAAAAGGTAAAGCTCAGAGGTTCTCGGTTCTGGCTCCATTGTGGTGGAATGACCTTCCCCTGTCACTCAGAACTGCGGAAACTCTGTCTATATTCAAGAAGGGTCTGAAAACTCAACTTTTCCGGATCCACTTCGCCCAAGATCTCTCCAGCTCATTTACAGTGTAATTGTTCACGCATCGTAACTTCATGAGCATCCCCTGATACAACCTTTATTTAGCCACTACGCCGGCATTGTACTTGCTTATTTAAAAAAAAAAAAATTGGTGGGAGGGTATCAGGATTTGTCTGTCCTGTGTTTTATGCACCTACTCGAATGATGAACCTCGGTGCAGCAAGTGGTAGGTAACAAACTAGGTTTACTTGAGACTTTCATGTCTGCAGCTATGTCTCTTCCTCTTAATGTAATGCATAAATTGTACTTTTGCTGAGATGTACGTCGCTTTGGACAAAAGCGTCTGCTAAATGAATAAATGTAAATGTAAATGTCTGCATGGGTTTTCTCATGGGTGCTCTGGTTTCCTCCCACAGTCCAAAGACATGCAGTTCCAGTTTAGATTATTGGTGATACTAAATTGCCCTTAGTATGTAAATGGGTAAATGACTGTGTGTGGGTATAGCCTACAATGGAGTGATGTCCTATTTAGGAGGTGTACCCCCCTCAGCCTTCCAGGCAATGCTTCAGGAGTAGACTCTGCTGCACCATAACCCTTATCAGGACAAGCTGTTATTAAAATTTGATGGAAAAAACTATTAAAACCTTTCAGTACAAAGAATGGCATTTTTAGTTATTATATTAGATTTCTTTCTCCCATTCCTTTAAAGTTTTCAGCTTTTGTTATTATTTGCATCATATCTGAAACTTACATTTTTGCTTAAAATGCTCTTCATTATATCTTTGCTGCAGGATGGATGTTTCACAGACTGGACAGCAAGATTTGGCAAGCCCGTTATTCTCCAAGTAATCAAAAGTTTTCAGAGTCATTAAAAGACATGATCGATCCTTTAAGGTGTTTAAATCTCCCACAGACCTCTTACCATCCAGTTAACTGATGATACTATTGAAGAGAAGAAAATGACTGAGTCCTGTATTCATTTATTTCACATTCGCTTGATTTAGACTTCTTCACAAATGTATTTCAATGTCTAAATATTTGGGGTGCACAACTTAATTGGAATGATAATTCACTTGAAATTTATTTCATGCCAATTTATATTGGATTTACCAATTCAGTACAAGATGAAGCTAGATGGGGTTATAAAATGTTATTTGCTTTCTTAGCAGATGCCCTGTGTTGATGTAACATATTTCCACTTACACAGCTGGATGCCATACTGGCTTCCTGCTGCTATTTCAGACATATCCCCCCTGAAAGCTGACCAGCCAACAATGACTTGAAAATCTTCAAGCCTAGGAAAAGCAATTCACAGTACAAAGATGAGAGGGTATGTTATTTCACTTTATTGCCTGTTTTCATTTCAAAATATTGAAATACCTTCAGGAAGCAGAATGGAGAAATAATGTGAGACATCACAGTAATACCTGTCTTCTGTCGAAATGAAGTAAACTAGCATAAAAAAACCCAGAGAAGGTTTCTCTTTGGAGTGAAGCATCTGCTAAATCAATAAATGTAAATTTAAATACAAATGTAAACATCTAAAACATGCTAAACATGGTAAAGCTATGTCTTTACCACAACGTATTGCATAATTATATTGAGCTTTGTCAGTCTCTGTGTAAAAGTGTCTGGCAAGTGAATAAAATATAAAAGCAAAAGTACATGGAAGACAACTGAGAAAGGACACCGTGTAAACATTCTTTTTACCAAAAACATCAATGACATCGATTTGTACAAGATTCCAGCTCTGATTCACATGTATTTGCACCTATCAGGATTAATCCCAGATGAAATTCAGTGGGACTTTCTAGGTTTTGCCAGTGAGTGTTGTTTTAGCCATGCCTCTTTGACAGGTGGGCTAGATGGTTGAAGGAACCAGCTACAGGGTGAATAGAGCTTGGTAGACACACTGCCCTGGGACACTCATTGTGGTTTCTGCACACACAGCTGCCCCAGGCTTGTGGAACCATCAAGACTGATGGCTCTGACAGGTTGATCTGACAGGGGCATCAGGGGATGACACTAAGGCCAAAGGATCTGCGTGTCTGCGTTTGTGTGTTTGGGCACTGGTCTCTGTGCGTGTCTCTGATGCTGGGTTTACTTCTGTCTCCATGTGTGTATCTATTTTTTCCTCCACAGGTGAGTTATAGGTATATACATTATTAGGAAGGAATCATGGACATTCTGATGAAGTTTTATGTACATTTTTTTTTTTAATGTACATTGGTTCATATAGTGGAAAGTAACTAACTGTACTTAAGAATCACACATCTGCATCTAAGTGTCTCTGCCTGGTAATGTAATGCACACATTGTATTTTCTATGACATGTATGTCACTTTGGAGAAAAGCATCTGCTCAATGAATTCATGTAAATGTGAATAAATGTAAATTGATGTGGTAGTCAAAGGTCAAGTCCCCTTGACTCCCGAAATAATCTTGCATTGCAGGGTAATTACTGGTAACCCGTTTCACTCTAACATCCCCAGAGGAGCAATATTTTAAGTAATTTCTGTGCACAAATACTTGGCAGCAGCAGGTTTTGGTACACGAACAAAGAGGATGTTTTCAATGTCTCTGGGGTTTAGGCAAACAAAGTTTGGGAGAAGCTTAGTTAAACAATTGATGAGGCAGCATGCAAAGCAAAAGAGGTTTCCACAGAAGACAGTCGGCCTGGAGTCATCTGAAGCTTTCTATGAAGAAAGGAGAACAAGTGTGTACGTACCAGTTGTGCACGTCTGTTTTACCTACTACTGTCAAAGGTGTGTCCTTGAACAAAAAAAATATAATGCAATCTTATTGATTAAAGCAGATCTCATTTTACTGGTGGATTTTGAAAAAGACTGGCTTGGCTGCACACAAGAAAAATATGCACTTTCACATTGGACTGGAATTATTTTCAGTTTAAGGATTATGACATAAAGAAAATCCTTTGAAATTACACTATAATTCAGGGGCAGCAGACCTAACAAATTTTTACTGCATGAAAACTGTGCCTGGAGAAATTTAGAAATCATTAGCATTGTGTTAAAAATTACTAGTATAAATTACCTTTTCACTGAGGGAATTTAGGTTAGAAATTATGCATTGAACTGCATAAATCTGACATAGGAAGTAATAAATGAAGATAACTGAATAATTTCTTGTGCAAGTTCAAGTCGAAAGTTGTAAATACCAACAATCCATTCACAAGTCCTTTGAATTCACAGGTGCTGAATTATATTTAGCATACACAGAGTTATGTTTAACATCTTAAGTAATGCTTCATATGCAGTCCTTCATTTTTAGCTCTGCCTTAGGGAATTCCTGTAAGCCCCAGTTTGCAGGAACAAGGTGGGTAGTGCTCTCCTAGAGTAACTGCTTGTCTCCTGGAATCTCCTCCATGCTCTTGAGACTGTGCTGGGAGACTATCACATCAAAAAAATCATATTTACTTTTTAAATACACTGCTCAAAAAAATTAAAGGAACACTTTGAAAACACATCAGATCTCAATGGGGAAAAAAATCATGCTGAATATCTATACTGATATGGACTGGGTAATGTGTTAGGAACGAAAGGATGCCACATCGTTTGATGGAAATGAAAATGATCAACCTACAGAGGGCTGAATTCAAGGACATCCCGAAAATCAAAGTGAAAAAATGATGCGGCAGGCTAGTCCATTTTGCTGAAATTTCATTGCAGCAACTCAAAATGGTACTCAGTAGTTTGTATGACCCCCCCATGTGCTTGTATGACCCCCCATGTGCTTGTATGCATGCCTGACAACGTCAGGGCATGCTCCTAATGAGATGACGGATGGTGTCCTCGGGTATTCCCTCCCAGATCTGGACCAGGGCATCACTGAGCTCCTGGACAGTCTGAGGTGCAACCTGGCAGCATCAGATGGACCATAATGTCCCAGAGGTGTTCTAGTGGATTTAGGTCAGGTGAGCGTGGGGACCATTCAATGGTATCAATTCATTCATCCTCCAGGAACCGTCTGCATACTCTCACCACATGAGGCCGGGCATTGTCGTGCACCAGGAGGAACCCAGGACCCCAGCGTAGGGTCTGACAATGGGTCCAAGGATTTCATCCTGATACCTAATGGCAGTCAGGGTGCCATTGTCTAGCCTGTAGAGGTCTGTGTGTCCCTCCAAGGATATACCTCCCTAGACCATCAGTGACCCACCACCAAACCGATCATGCTGAACGATGTTACAGACAGCATAACGTTCTCCACGGCTTCTCCAGACCCTTTCACGTCTGTCACATGTGCTTAGGGTGAACCTGCTCTCATCTGTGAAAAGCACAGGGCGCCAGTAGCGGACCTGCCAATTCTGGCATTCTATGGCAAATGCCAATCGAGCTCCATGGTGCCGGGCAGTGAGCACAGGGCCCACTAGAGGACGTCGAGCCCTCAGGCCACCCTCATGAAGTGTGTTCCTGATTGTTTGGTCAGAGACATTCACACCAGTGGCCTGCTGGAGGTCATTTTGTAGGGCTCTGGCAACGCTCATCCTGTTCCTCCTTGCACAAAGGAGCAGATACCGGTCCTGCTGATGGCTTAAGGACCTTCTACGGCCCTGTCCGGCTCTCCTAGAGTAACTGCCTGTCTCCTGGAATCTCCTCCATGCTCTTGAGACTGTGCTGAAAGACACAGCAAACCTTCTGGCAACGGCACGTATTGATGTGCCGCCCTGGAGGAGTTGGACTGCCTGTGCAACCTCTGTAGGGTCCAGGTATCGCCTCATGATACCCATAGTAACACTAACCCTAACCAAATGCAAAACCAGTGAAAAACAGTCAGAAAAGATGAGGAGGGATAATAAATAAATTTTTAAAAAAAATGTCAGTAACCTCCCCCTGTAAAAACCATTCCTGTGTTGGAGTCATCTTATTGTTGCCCCTCTAGTGCACCTGTTAATTTCATTAACACCAAAGCAGCTGAAACTGATTAACAGCCCCCTCTGCTACTTAACTGGCCAGATCAATATCCCAGGAGTCTAACTGACTTGATGCTATACTCTGATTAAAAAGTGTTCCTTTAATTTTTTTGAGGAGTGCATTTATAAATCCATTTCAGTGGAATGTTGTTTTGAAATAGCAAGAATCTCACCTGAAAAAATACGTGTCACTTAAGAATGACTTCAACTAAAATGTGGGCTGATAACACTACATAGAGTTCATTGTAAGTCGGTTTGGAGAATAGTGGCTGCTAAATAAATAAATGTAAATGTAAAATAGCCTTTCACTTTGAAGGAACAGAATAAGCAAGGCTTCAAATGGTTGCAAAGTTTGCATGAATTTATTTTTATTTTTATTATAGGGGGGCATGGTGGTGCAGTGGGTTGGCCTGGGTCCTGCTCCCTGGTGAGTCTGGGGTTTGGGTCCCACTTGGGGTGCCTTGCGATGGACTGGAGTCCCGTCCTGGGTGTGTCCCCTCCCCCTCCAGCCTTACACCCTGTGTTGCTGGGTTAGGCTCCAGCTCCCTGCAACCCCGTATGGGACAAGCAATTCAGACAATGTGGATGTATTTTTATTTATTTATTTTGCCAAAGTGGCTTACAATGTTAAGCGACTTGCAATTATTTACCCATTTATACAGCTGGTTAATTTTACTTGAGCAATTATGGGTAAAATACCTTGCTCAAAGGTACTAGAGCTGGAGGTGAAATTCAAACTTGCAATCTTTGGGTGCAAATAAAGAAGGGCCAACCACTACACTACCAGCTGACCATGAGTGAAACGAAACATATAGCCAGCATAGAGCTCATGTATCAAGACAATTTATTAAACAGAACGGAACTTACAACATCCCTATAATTAAGGAATGAAATTTATTCACTGACCATGATGAGTTAATCTAAGCTGTCTATATTATAGTGTGGGAATAATCAGCTAATAATTATCAGCTAATAATAATCAGCTAGATAATTAGCTAATTAACCTTTATGCCACACCTACATTGTCAGCATGACAGGACACACCTGGGGCTTGACGGAGATGGAGGCATAAAAGGCAGAGGCAGAACAAAGTCTGATGGGAATCTTACTTGTGAAACTGCTTCTGCCAACCCAGAGTGGTTGTCTTGTGACTTTCTGCCTGTTTCTTTGACCATGTTTCTGGATTGTCCTTGTGTACAATGTTTGCTGATTGAAGACCTTTGACTGTCCCTGACCATGCTTTGTTTGTTCTTGAAATAAACTCCTGTCTGCTCTGCAAGGGAGTCTGACAATTCCTTCTGGAATGAACCATGACAGAAGGTTCTGCCAATGGAGCGGACTCAGTGGCCCTCGACTGTGTCAAAAGGGGCACCCACCTCTCAGGGAACATGGTTAGGGTTGCTGGAGTAGACCCTCAACAGCCTTGCAGAAGCTTTCTAGTCTCTGGTAAACATGATGCAGGAGCAAGGACTGCTTGCATCAACAGACGCTGCCTCAGGATTGCCTACTTGCAGACTGGAACAGCTGTCTGCTACTCCCCCACCGCAACACGATCCCTGTCTCCTGCCGTCAGCCAGGTTCGACGGAAACCCCACTTGATGCGTTTGGTTTTTTAATATAGTGTGAGCCAGTACTTTCCAGCCTGCCTCACGTGTATAGCTCAGATCTAAGCCGAATCACAACTAATTTCACTTCTTGCTGATCAGGCGCTGGATTGGGCCACTGCCTCATGGGACAGCTGCACTGACTCAACTTATGAGGAGTTTAAAGCCTGTTTTCAAGCAGTGTTTGGCTATCCGTCGTTGGATGAAAGTATAAGTGATGGGCTGTTTGAGATCAGATGGGGAGTGGTCAATGGCTGATTATGCCATAGAATTTCGTATGGTAGTGGCTGGGGAAACGCAGCACTCTTAGCCAGTTTCAGACGGGGTTTAAATTCCTGTATCAGAAAGGAAATGGTCTTCTGGAGTGACAAAGGGACACTGGACCAGTTCATCGACACAGCGTTGGCCTTGGACCACACAATGCGGGACCAGGAACCCCGGCACTGGGCCTCCCCAGAACAAACCAGACTCAAGAGAGGGGGAGCAGAACCCATGCAGTTGTGGTGTGGATATCCGACCCCTGCGGAAAGACAGCGGAGAGTATAAGACAACCTCTGTCTGTACTGCGGAGACCCTGGCCACTGCCGGCTCAAGTGCCCCATTTGTCCAGAACCCCAGGTGAGTGGAATCATCCACTAATTGTTTAACGGTTCCCATCTTTTCCTCTTGGGGGACTGGGAGGGTGACAGTGCAAACTTTGGTTGACTCAGGCGCCACCAAGAGCTTTATGGATGCTAAGTTCACTCATTTCCATAAGATACCCATAACCCAATGTCCAAAATGCCTGAAAGCCAGTGCTCTGGATGGTCAACCCTTAGGTAAGAGTTTTGTAGATGTGCAGACAGCACCTATCCAAGCCTCAATAGGGGCTTGCCATCATGAGACGCTATATTTTTACCTGATTGCGTCCCCAGATGTACCGGTGATTCTCGGCTTTCCATAGCTCGCATGTCATGACCTGATATTTCCTTGGAGCTCTGAGGAATTGACAGCTTGGGGAGACCAGTGTGAAGGGGGTTCTTTGAAGTTGCCTTGCAGAGCTACATCCATAGAAGGGAGAGAGCCTGTCCAACAGATGCCAATCCCTCCGGAATTTCAAGATCTGGCCCAGGTTTTCAGCCACACCCACGCAGCGGAGCTGCCACCTCATTGGCCATGGGACTGTGCCATCAACCTACTACCAGGTACATCTCCCCTGCACAGCTGAATCTACCTGCTGTCACGGCCTGAACAGGCACTGCAGCAATACATCTCTGAGGCACTCGCTTCAGGTATCATCCGACCGTCAACCTCTCCTTCGGCCGCAGGTTTCTTTTTCATTAAGAAGGATTGAGGTTTGCGCCCTTGCATAGACTATAGAGGGTTGAATCTCATAAGTCGAGTATCCTCATCCCATGCCTCTAATCACAGCAGCATTAGAATAGGTACATAACACCAAATGGTTCACGAAATTATACCTAAGGAGTACCTATAATCTTATTTGTATAAGAGCGGGAGATGAGTGGAAAACCCCATTCAACACCATCTTGAGGCACTATGAGTACCTTGTAATGCTGTTTGGCTTGGCTAAGGCACCTAGTGTTTTCCAGGTATTCGTCAACCATGTTCTTGGAGACCTGGTTAACAACGGGGTCCTCGTTTACCTGGACGACATCCTGGTACACTCCCCGGATCTAAACCACCACATCAAATGTGCAAGACAAGTTCTACACCGTCTGCTCCAGAATCGCTTGTATGTCAAGCTCAAAGCGCGAGTTCCACCAGAAACAGGTGTCCTTCCTTGGATTCATATTCACCCAAGATGGTGTTGCCATGGACCCAGGGAAAGTCCGCTCTATACTAGAATGGCCCTGTCCTACCACCAAGGCACATCAACGTTTCCTAAATTTTGCAAATTTCCATTGCTGGTTCATACGAAATTTGTGTTATTACAGCTCCTCTGACTGCCTTAACAGCCAATAAAGCATACCGGCACCCCTGGAACCCAGAAGCCCAACAGGCTTTTGATGAGCTCAAGCATCAGTTCACATCTGCCCCTCTCCTTCACCAGCCTGATCCTGAACTCCCTTTCATCGTGGAAGTCAATGTATCAGAAACCGGGGTCAGTGCTGGTCTATCTCAACGCCAAGGTAACCCTTCGAAGATGTACCCCTGTGCCTACTTTTCCAGAAAGTTGTCCTCTGGTGAAAGAAACTATGACATAAGAAACCGGGAGTTATTAGCCGTAAAGCTTGCGTTGGAGCAATGGCACCATTGGCTAGAAGGGGCCAAGGATCCCTTTGTGTTAACAGACCACAAAAACCTGGAATACCTGCAGACAGCCCGTCGCCTGAACTCCAGACAAGCCAGGTGAGCGCTCCTTTTCTCGTTTTAATTTTACAGTAACCTACAGGCCCGTTATGAACAGCACCAAAGCAGATGCCCTGTCTTGCATGCATGAAAAGTCCGGCCAGAGGGAACCTGAGTACATTCTACCCCAAACCTGTGGTGGGCCCCATTCAATGGGATTTTCCCCAAGACCCGGACCCAAACCTGGAACTTGAGCCAACCGGTAAGCCCCAAGGTAAGCATACATAGCCCCGGGGTTGCGGACCACTCTTCTGCAATGGGCCCACGATCATCTAGCTGCTGGCCATCCCAGCTTCAGTAAGATGCAGGATCAACTACAGAAACAGTTCTGGTGGCCTTCCCTGAAGGAGGACATCCAGGACTATGTCCGTGTGTGTCAAGTTTGTGCGCAATCGAAGGTTTCTAAACAGAAACCCGCTGGTCTCCTGAAGCCCTTGCCGGTGCGCAATCGTCCCTGGACCCACATAGCCCTAGATTTCATAATAGACCTCCCAAACTGAGAAGGTACACAAGGTGGACAATCTTGACCATAGTAGACTGCTTTTCCAAGGGTTGTCGCCTGGTATCTCTGCCAAAACTGCCCACCACCTTAGAAACAACTGAACTTCTATTCCATGTCTTTTGCCTCTATTGCCTCCCTGAAAGCATCGTGTCCGACCGTGGACCACAGTTCACCTCAAGGCTATGGAAGGCCTTTTGGAGGAAGCTAGGAGTCACGGTGAGTTTAACATCAGGTTATCACCCACAGGCGAATGGACAGGTGGAGAAACTCCAAGACATCGGGTGCTTTCTTAGAAGTTACTGTCTCGACCAACCCAAGCAATAGATACGGTACCTGCCCTGGGCAGAATACGTCCACAACACACTAACCCATACTTCGACCAGGTGTTCACCATTTCAATGCATCCTAGGCTATCAACCACCTCTGTTTCCGTGGCAACCCGAATCCAGTGATGTACCCGCAGTGGATGCTTGGTACAGGGATAGCAAGAGTTTGGAAGACGGTGTGGGAACATCTCCTCCAGAGGCAGGCTCGGATCAAACAGCAGGAGGACCACTGACGACGACCCCTCTCCCTCTTGCCAGGTCAGTCTGGTTATCCACCCGAGGCCTCCAAGGACCATACATGTCAAAAAAGCTCAACCCCAGATGTTTAGGGCCTTTTAAAGTACTGTGTTGGGTCACTCCCGTAACCTCTCAGCTACAATTACCCAGGCACCTCCGGGTGCACCCCTCCTTTCACGTGTCGTTCCTAAAGCCAGTAGCCACCTCTCCATCAGCCAGCACCAACTGCTCCCGCTCCGATTCCTTTGCAGGACGGGGGCGGGCCCGCGTATGTGGTTCAGGCACTTCTGGACTCTCGTTGCCGAGGTCAGACCCTTCAGTATCTGCTGGATTGGGAGGGGTATGGGCTGGAGGAACGGAGTTGGGTGGCAGCCTGGGATATCTTGGACCCTATTCTTATTTCTGATTTCCATAGGGACCATCCAGACAGGCCCTCTCCAAGACCTTGTGGCTGTCCACCGGGGTCCCCTCAAACATCTAGAGTCCCTCCTGGAGGAAGGGGTCCTGCCACGCCTACATAATCAGCATGACGAGACACACCTGGGGCTTGACAGAAGGAGGCATAAAGGGCAGAAGCAGAATGAAGTCTGATGCGGAACCTTGTTTGCCAAACTGCTCACCCACAGAGTCAGCCTTCACTTCACCTTCATCCCCCCTTGTCCTTGTCCCGTGTCCCTTCTCCTTTCTGAACCCAGATTGGTTTTCTTGTGTTTTGACCTTCTGCCTGTTTCCTCGACCACGTTTCTGGATTGTCCTTGTGTACGTTTGCCAATCGAAGACCTTCGGCTGTCCCTGACTACGCTTTCTGTTTGTCTTTGAAATAAACTCCTGTCCGCTCTGCAGTTGAGTCACACAGTTCCTTCCGGAACGAACCATGACACTTTATGAGCACAATTCCTCCTTACCTTTGAAAGTTTCTATTTAATGCTCTATGATTGGCTCAACTGAGCAACTTAAAAAACCTTTCATTAATGCATTTTAAATAGATGAATCAAATTCTACTACTAGTTAACTGAGCAGATATTTGAGCAAGAAAATTCAAAGGTGTTCAAATAAGTGACTGGAGTCAACACTGTAACTGGAAAAGGCATGCAACAAATGTGTACATCAATGCAAATGTTCATGTTTAATTTTGTGATTAGAAATTGTTGAATAATGGAAAAACCTTTATGCAACTAGTTCTGTGATGTACACTGGATCACAGGGTGAACTGTGACAAATTAGATGTTATCTAGAATCATCTCTCCATTCAACTTTCATTTTGTTGATGTAATGCACTCATTGTATTCTGACGTAGAACTATGTCTTTCCCCTCACTAGGTAGGGGGGGGGTAACTTGAACTGACCATCACATAAAAATGCAACCTCCTCTTGCCACTACTGCTTGCAAATGAAAAGAGACAGAGGTGGTGCATATACTGTTGGACAGAGGAAGGAACACCACATCAAACAAGACAGAACGGCTGCTGCCGGTTCAGCCTGAATGACCTGGCAACGTTGCGGAAACGTCCCAAATTTGGCTCGTTATGGAGTTGTCCGCATGTTGCCCTACATGTTACTACATTCAAACCACACGTCATAGCGTTGATGTCAACACCTCAGTTCATCGCTAGAGAGCTGCGCTATTGGATACATATCGCGCGGGCAGGAAAACCTTCACTTAGACTGAGGTAAGGGGCCCAAAGGCGGCTCATCGATTAAACATTTCAAAGATGCCCAACAAACACAATGCAAAGTACTATCGCAACCAACGAGCTGCACATAGGGGGCAAGCCGAGGCCTCTGGGATTCAAAAGCCACCAGCCAAGACACCGGCTCAGCAAAAGTGTGAGCAATGTGCGTGGGAGAAGGTGGCGCGGGAGGCTGCAAAATCGCCTCAGGCGGCCTTGGAGTCATAACCATCGACTTCTCACGCACCCAACATCGCCGTGCAGCACGAGCCCATGGGTGTGGATGCAGCAGCGACTGACCTGATATCTGGACCGAGTGGGTCGGGGCTCACCACCCATGTGGTTCTATGTAAAGATATGCAGCATAGTAAAGCTATGCACCTGAAAATTTTTCTCTGAGATGTATGTCGCTTTGGTGAAAAGTGTCTGCTAAATTAATAAAAGTAAACAAAGAGTTGAAAACCATCATTTTTAAGAACAAGTCCTTGGAAGTACATACAGTACTGTGGAATTTTGATCCATAAGCTGCTGATTAAAACAGTAGTCTGTCATTAGGATGGTTAATTGTGATTTTGCTAATCTAATCTGTTTAATCTATTGAGGTCTTCTTTTCATTAACTGGTATCAAAGATTGTGAAGTTCCCCGAAAGCAGAAGAGAAGCTTTAAGGAATTCTTCTTTGAACTTCTGGTTTTAAAAAAATACAGTTACAGCACAAAAATGTTGGAAAGAATTTATTCACTCACCTGAATATTTCACTCTTGTGGAAATAACCTCAGATGGACATTTGCTATTGGATTAGACCAGCAGTAGGCTTGTCCTTTTATATTCTTCATTCCACTGTATATGTGAAGTGCTAAAGTGACTTTATGTCTAGCTCTGATTTATATATTCTTTTGCACTGAACTATTGATAAAAAAAAATACCTCTCAAGTCTTTTCAACAGCTGTGATAAAGTCCCATAACATCTCTTTGCTTTTTTAGATTATGGATGGGGTTTCTTCATTTCTGCTTTTTTGTTCCATTGAGGAACTAATTTAGAATTTTCCTTCCCCTAACTTACAAATATACTTACCATAACTTACAAATAAGTGTACACACTGTCGTTTCTTTCAATTTTAATCCCCTTTGTACAAGTTTTAATAAAGAAAAAACATACAGAAGTTCATCCATGATTTGATCCATCCATCCAATTTCAAAATCCGCTTGTCCTGAGCAGGGTTATGGTGATCTGGAGCCTATCCAGGAAGCACTGGATGGGAGGTATCCAGAGGGGTGGTACACCCTGGATGGGATACCAGTGCATAAAGAAGTAAATTAAAGAATACACAAGGTGCTCAATTTACACACATGACTGGGGCTCTGGGGGGCACGGTGGCACAGTGGGATGGACTGGGTCCTGCTCTCCGGTGGGTCTGGGGTTCAAGTCCTGCTTGGGGTGCCTTGCAACGGACTAGCATCCCGTCCTGGGTGTGTCCTCTCCACCTCCAGCCTTATGCCCTGTGTTGCTGGGTTAGGCTCTGGTTCCCTGCGTCCCCGTATGGGACAAGCGGCTCAGAAAGTGTGTGTGGTGTGTGTGTGTGTGTGTGTGTGTGTGTGGTGTGTGTGGTGTGTGTGTGTGTGAGTTCATTGGGTGGGGGGTGCGGTGGCACAGTGGTGCAGTGGGTTGGACTGGGTCCTGCTCTCCAGTGGGTCTGGGGTTTGCGTCCTGCTTGGGGTGCCTTGCGATGGACTGGAGTCCCGTCCTGGGTGTGTCCCCTCCCCCTCCAGCCTTACGCCCTGAGTTGCTGGGTTAGGCTCTGGTTCCCCATGACCCTGTATGGGACAAGCAGTTCAGAAAGTGTGTGTGTGTCTGTGTGTGAGTTCATTGGAAGTCAGTTTGGAGAAAAGCATCTGCTAACTAAATGTAATCCCATACTTTTATTTCTTCATATAGCAGATGATTTTTTTCCAAAGCATGTAAAATGTAATGTAAAAGTAAGTTCAAAAAGTTCCTTTGGCATCACTGAACACTGAACCCATTCTTCGTCTTTACATATCCCCATTGTATGAGAGTCAGACAGTGTTCCCACAGTTTATAGTGCACACTAACTAGCACCAGAGGTAGGCAAGCAAAGTGCATGTCTGTCAAACATGATTTCCTACGATGGTCTCATGGAGACAGTTTGTCACACAAGACTTCAAAATTCATGTTTTTGCTTACTGAGAATTCAAGTATTTATACAATTATTGAGAGAAGTGTTGCCATTGTAAATGTAATCTTAGAACTATTTGCATTTGAAAGCCACAAAAATAAACGTGGGCACTGTTGAGCACTGTTGAGCACTCTGTAATCTATTGTTCTTTGGTTTATTTATATGTTCCACATTCCCTTTCTTTTGAGCCCTAACTCGTTGTTTTGTTTTTGTGATTTGTTTTTGAGAAATGTTTTTAAAAGTTCCAGCCTCTTCCTGGCTGTCTGTCAACCTAAGAGATCAGCCACCAATGGGCCTAGATGGACACACGGGTATGCAGTGCTATTCTATGTACATCATTACCCATCATGTAGTGTTATTACATGTTAAATTTTTTGCTGTTGCTGACAAAAACAACAGAAAGCAATGGATAACTTAAGATGATGTAGCTTTTTGTGTTTAAACTCAAATAGCAAAAGATGTTTTCACTTCTGGATGATAAAGAGAAATAACTGAAACAATTTCCAGAATTCACTGTGAAATATTTATTTAGGATTTTAAACCGTCTGTCAACATTAGAAGCTAGCACACACTGTGCAAACTGGTTTCATTTGACATTTGAAAAATTAAAAAAAAAATCATCTGTCCTACTGCACTAACCATTCCAGTAAAAACTGAATATCTGAAATAATCCAGAGTGCTCTTTATAGTGAGAACTCAAAATATGAATTTACTGCATTACTGCAATATAAAGCAGTAAAGTAAGGAAATTCACAATCAGCCAGAACTCAGAACAGTTCTTCTGCCATGACAGCTGCAAACAGTTTTGGAATTTGAAAACCCTACAGGCCAGGAGGAAAGCATCTGGGGATGCATCATAAGACAAATGTCAGCACACAGACATCCAAATACTCCTGCACAAGCAATGCAAATATAGGATGACAGGACAGTCCTCAGTGAGTCTCCCAAACTGCTGATTTCTTTTGTTGGGTCTATCTACTTGTCTTTGAATATTAACTGTCCTTTCCCAGTGCCATTCACTGTCTTTAAACTAAAGTGGACCCGGCGACTGTTTTTCTACTGCTCACAGCAGACAGTGGAACTTTTCATCTAGTCATTCATGAAATTCATTAGGTTTCCAATTGGTGGTAATGGGTAATAAATGTGCATGTTTCCCCTTAGCACAGGAAGGGATGAGTTATCCTTCACAGACAGTACAGCAAAGATGTATTCAGTTATTCTGCAGGGCAGACAAAGGGCTTTGCCATTTCTGCAGAATTCTGTATTCCCAACCACATTTTCTCCTATTCTTCCTCCTCCTACACTAATGCTGGTGCCGTTCTTTACTAACAACAGGGATACAACTTCACAGTCTACACAATACAGCAGAAGGGGCTCCCTAGTCACAGTTCCAAAATCCCAGTTTAATTCCTAATGATTTAGACTTTTGAGAGTTTGAATCCTCAGTAGGAACCTTGTGAAGAAGCTACTAGACAATAAAATTGCTATTTTGTCTGGTTTTCTTTAGAGCCATGCATACATGGCAAAAAGTGGGTGTGGGATATCTTTCAGGTCAATAGTTTGATTTGCATATGTTTAAAGTATACTTTGTTCTGAATGATTCATAGAAATGTGATAATGATGATGCATCTGATCCCTGACAAAAATATTTTGAGAGTAAGGGGGAATCTTTTGTTGAGCTCGTAAAAACCAGCTCATTTTATTTTCAAGAGACAGGTTGTTGACTGCTCTTCCTGTCTGCTACATTGCTAGTTTCCATGTTGCCTGCTTTAGTGGAGGTTGTCTCTCCAAGTACCATGATGCTCTGCATCAGCAGAGCTTGTATTCCACATGAGGCATCGGCAGATCAACACAATCCCAGCTGCTTAGACTCATGCTGTGTAAGGAGACTTGAAAACAGGAAAAACTGGATCGTCCTGTTTTGAAGCTTTATTTTAGTTCCCAACGTTTCCTTCTTAGTGGCACAGGCAGTAAATAATTAATTTACTTCTCTGCTGACAATGCTCTGTTTCTCGCTTTCCTCTTCCTGCAAATCTCATAAAAGGGCTATCTTGAACTTTTCAAAACACAATGCATTCAAAAGAGCAAAATATCTATTGTTTATTATTTTGCAGACAAGCACAAAGGCTATGGTAGCCTATCCCATTCCCCCCTGCTGGTTCATCTCATACTGTTTATTTGTCTGTTTGGATCACAGATTTTTATTCTCAAATGCAGTCAAAACACATGCAGAGCCACCTTCACTTATGTTTCCCATAATGTTGATGCAAAATTAAAGAGTTGGCATTTGTGTCCATGCTGACATGATGATGGATCTGATGGATGTCAATGTTTCATTTAGTCTTGTAGCCAATCTGAGTTTTCCTCTGAAAACCAAACCAACTCTGAAGAATCAATTGACCAGTGAACTGACTGATGATTAACCACTCCACTGCATCCAAACAGATGAGATTTTGTCCTCAACTAAAATCAAGTGGTCTAGATGTTTGGGAAACACTCAGTTTTAACAGCACATGCTTGTGCAAATCAGGCCCTGTCAGTAAACTGGAAACTACTGTAGACCTGCTTTGTTGTCACTTCCTTATGTTTCATATTATCAGCAATCCATGGGAAATCATAGCTCATGTTCAAGACTGGCTGAGACCTGCAGATAATTACACTGGTAAACAGGTTTTTGCCCCATGATAAAAATACCAGTTTTCCATGTAATTTTGCAAGCTGAATTCAAACATGTTTTCAGAATTTCACCCATAGTTTTAATGTAATAATCACCCATAGTTTTTATGTGCCAGTATATTTACGCATCATGCTGTACAGTATATGTCACACCCCTGGGAACAAGCAAAGCAGAGACACCTGCGCCCACTCAAGAAGACCAGGGATAAAAGAAGCTCTGCATTCACACCCAGGCATGGATTCCTGCAATTGCTCTGTGCCCTTGCAGTCTCAGTGTCTTTGCTCAGCACTTGTGTCTTGCCTGTCCTAGTTTTTTGACTCTTGCCTGTTCCCTGTTTGACCACCTAGTCTAGATTGTCTGCCTTGCCACATTTGCCCCTGGTTAGACCCACGCCTGTTCTTGACTCTGATCTTGCCTTGTTCCTTGAACCTGATCTACGAGATTAAAGATCAGCCTACAATTGGGTCCACAAACTCGCCTGCGTCCAGTCCTCGTGTCTGACAGTATGTTGGTACTGGTAGTATATGGGGCATTTGAAACAAAAAGTTTGCAAAACACAGTTATTTTCATTGTTTGTGAAGTACAATAGCTTATTTTTGAAAACACAAGCCTAGATAGATGAGTCACTAGGGGTCTGCAGAATCTCATCTTGACATGCAAACAGTCCCTAACTGTGAGTAGCAGTTCCCTGTCAGTTGCCAGCTAAAGCTCACTGTGTAAACATTTCAGGTGCAGTGTGTTTTCCAGTCTTTTCAAGAGTTGTGCTTTTGTGTTTTTAAGTGTGCAGAAACCTCATCCACCATCATAATGCCAAGAAACTATAAATGGCCCAAATGCTTTCTGCTACATCGGCAGTGAATTGATATTCAAATCCGAAAAACATTCTTTCATACCCCTCATTAAAAAATATTATGAGCATTATTTTGGTTGTAAAGTGGGGGACCAGAATAAAAGTTTGCCCCCCCGTTCCTGTTGTGTGACATGTGTCAGATGTCTCACAGCATGGGTAAAAGGTTCATGCCATATGTCTTTTGCCATTCCTGTGATTTGGAGAGAACTAACAGAACACACTTAATATTGCTACTTCTGCTTGACACATATTACCGATATAACATCAAAATCCAAACATAATGTTAAATATCTTAATTTACCATCTGTTTGGAGGTCAGTACCTCACAGTCAGGAATTACCTATGCCATAGCCTCCAAAAACCATGACACTGAGTGACCATGAGTCTGTTGATGAGAACATAGACCAAGTAAACAACAATACGGACAGGTCCAACGGAAATTGTGAGTGACCTGTTGACTCTGTACAAAGCTACGGGGTGCAATATGAGTCTGAAAATCCACTTTTTGGACTCACACTTGGACTTTTCCCGGGACAATCTCGGGGCAGTCAGTGATGAGCATGATGAAAGATTTCACCAAGACATTTTGGATATCGTAAAACGGGACCAAGCTAAGTTGAGTCCCAAGAAGTTGGCAGACTATTGCTGGACATTGAACAGGGATGTTCCTGAGGTCAAATACAGCCGAAAAGCATGCACTTGTCATGTTACAGACCGGCAGGCTGGAGACAGGTATGTAGTGGATCTAATCGCATGTTAGTTTTGTTCGTACTCTCACAATCCAAAGGGCAAGACATGATCAGGGTCAGGGACAGGCAAAGGTCATACGGGTCTCAGATGTCGATACACGGGCAATGCAAGAGTCGTAGGTTGTAGAATACAGGCAAAGATCGGTAACCAGAAACAGGGAAAACAAACAGGACATGAAGACCACAATGAAGCTGCTGGGACTGCAAGACCACAGGTTGCAATTGCAAAAATCTGCGTCGTAACTTATTGCCAGAGCTCCTAATATCCCGGCTGTCATCAAGTAGCTGCAGGTGCTGCTACTCTGCTCGTTCCCGGGGGCGTGACAGCACTTTTATGTTTTACAAGTAAGTTTGTACATATTTTAGGTGTAATAAACAGTCTTATTTATGAATAAGTAATATACATTTTTCAAAAATTAATTGCTTTGTAACTTTTAAACCCTGCCTGACAGAAAAATTCTAAAAACAGATCTGAATTCACCATAAGAAGTACGATAAAGTAGAGCTATTTTAGTTCATGGGACAAAAAAAGTTCAAATTTTGTTGATCAATGTTATCTGTTTTACAGATGTTACAGAAAACCCTAGATCTGCATGAATATAGTTTATTTAGAATATTCAAATATTAGAATACTAGAATATTGTAGACAGAGACACTCTGTGGAAGCTAATGAGACACTACGGAATACCAAAGAAGATTACCAGCATCATCAGGAACTCCTACGATGGGATGACCTGCAGGGTGGTGCATGGTCAGCAGCTCACTAGTGCTTTCCAGGTGCGAACAGGAGTTAGACAAGGATGGCTCCTGTCACGATTTTTGTTCCTGGTTGTGATCGACTGGGTGATGAAGACCTCCACAGCCCAGAAGCGACTTGGGATCCAATGGACACCTTGGGAACAGTTGGATGACTTGGATTTTGCAGATGACCTTGCCCTTCTCTCACATCCTCACCAGCAAATGCAGGAGAAGACCAGCACTGTGGCAGAGAACTCAGCACGAGTGAGTCTCATCATCCACAGAGGGAAGAGCAAGATACTGAGGGTCAATGCAGGCAAGGAGTCTCCGATCACACTTGAAGGTGAAGCGTTAGAAGAGGTGGACAGCTTCTCCTACCTAGGCAGCATAATCGACAAGCAGGGTGGGACAGACGTCGATGTCAGAATAGGCAAGGCAAGGGCAGCTTTCCGGCAACTGAAGAACGTGTGGGAGTCCAGAGTTCTGACAGTCAAGACCAAGACCCGACTCTTCAACTCCAACATAAAGTCAGTCCTACTCTATGGAGCAGAGACCCGGAGGACCACTGTCACCACCACAAAAAAGCTACAGACATTCATCAACAACTGTTTGCGACAGATTCTCAGGATCCACTGCCCCGTGATCATCAGCAATCAAGAGCTATGGCAGAGATCAGGACAACAACCAGTAGAAGAAGATATCCTGCAAAGACGCTGGCGATGGATCGGCCATACCCTGCGAAAGCCAGCTTCAAACACTACAAGAAGATCCCTCATGTGGAACACCCAAAGCAAGAGGAAACGAGGCCGGCCAAAAAACACATGGCGACGCCACCTGGATGCAGAAGCCAAGAGGATGGGCCAAACCTGGGGACAACTGGAAAAACTGGCCCAGGACAGGGATGCTTGGAGAGCCCTTGTCAGCGGCCTATGCCCCAGGAGGGGTAGTAGGCATAAGTAAGTAAGTAAGTAGAATATTCAACCTTTCGAAAACAGATATCCTTTATCTCTCAACTGGCCCATTCTCCCGTTGTGAACTATATCAAACTGGACAACTCACTCATTTTTCCCACCTCATCTGTCTGTCTTTCTCTCAGCACATTGAAGCCAGAACTCAGACCTGAAGATAAATCCTGCATAACATCTGCAGGATCCATCCCTATCTAACAATATACTACGCAACTATCTGTCCAAGCCATGGTGATATACCACCTGGACTACTGCAACTTTCTCCTGCTTGACCTCCCAACCTCTGCCATCAGACCTCTACAGCTGATATAGAATACTGCTTCACAAGTTGTGTTTGACTTGCCGAAGCATTCCCAAGTATCTCCCCTCCTCGTCTCTTTGCATTGGCTTTCTATAGCTGCTTGGATCAAATTCAAGACTCTGGTTACGGCTTACAAAAACATAAATGGAACTGCTTTCAGATATCCACAAGAAATGAGCATCCGCCACACATGCATTTTCAGAACCACTTGTCCCATACGGGGAACCAGAGCCCACCCAGTAACACAGGGCATAAGGCCAGATGAGGAGAGGACATACTCAGGACAGGATGCCAGTCCATCACAAGGCACCCCAAGCGGGACTTGAACCCCAGACCCACTGGGGAGCAGGACTGCGGTCCAACCCACTGCACCACTACACCCCCTTATTTGCTACACATTTACATTTATTTATTTAGCAGATGCTTTTCTCCAAACTGACTTCCAATGAACTCCACTGAATGTAGTGTTATCAGTCCACACACCTTATTCACCAAGGTGACTTATGCTGCTAGGTACACTACTTACAATGGGTCACTCATCCATACATCAGTGAAACACACTCTCTCTGTCACTCACACACACTATGGAGGACTTGAACAGCATGCCTTTGGATGATGGAAGGAAACCAGAGCTCCTGGAGGAAACCCAGGCAGAACATGCAAACTCCACACAGATTGAGAGGGGATTAAACTCATGTCCTCTTGCACCACCCACGCACTGTGAGACAACACTGCTACTTGCTGTGCCACCGTGCCACCCACTGTACATCCCACCCAGACAGACACTCCTCCACCTCTGCCCGCTTGGTGGAGTAAAAGCAAAGATTTTTGGGTCTGGCTCCGATGTGGTGGAATGACATCCCCCTCTCACTCAGAGCTGCTGAATCTCTGCCTACATTTAAAAAGGGTCTTAAAACTCAGCTCTTCCAGACTTACTTCTCCCACGATCTTTTAAGTACATGAATTATGTAAATGTTCATGTGCCCACGTGGCTTTTGCCAACCACTTTGTGCTCCCCGCGGCTGACTGGCTCCCATGGGACCTTCACACCGGCTCTCCATAGCTGCTCCGTGTTGTCTCAGCTCCGTTGTTGGGGGCGAACACCCCTCTTGCACTCCCAGCCATCTCACAGCACGTCTCGCTGCTCGGTCATCTTCCGGCGGAGGACCCGGCAAAGCCGCCCTGCTTGCCGCTCTTGCCTCTGCTGAGTTGGGGCACACCGAGCCCACTGCGACGCTCATAAAACTAGCTGCTTCTCATGGCGCAGCACTCCTCCTTTTGCAGCGTTTGGTCCGCCACGCCGCTCTTTTAGAAAGCTCGGAGGGGCTTCGGGCAGGCTGGGCGCTTTTTCCACGAAAGCGGCAAAATCTTGCTCCGCGGGAGAATTCGTGTCAGCGGGTTCACTCACCTCTGTCACGGAATCCTGCCTGTCCACAGACAAGGCACGCTGCTCCGTGATGTCCAGCACGTTGTCCAACCTGTTCGGGGAAGCGTCACTCTGTGTGGGGCGTCTTTCCTCAGCCCCCGCGCTCAGCAGCGGTTTGCTGCTTCTTCCCACCGCTTCTATTGTGGGCGCAGGAAGACCCCACTCGACCTGTTCTCCCGTCTTCAGCGGCACCTCGCAGCTCTTCTCCACTGTTTTCATCACAGCGCGCACCTTCTGGGAGTCCCCCTGAACCCCCCTGCTCCACCATCTTGACCGTCACCGTCAGAGGCACTTCTTCCACTGGACACCATTCTTCCATCCTGCTGGCTTTCGGTGTCACACCATTTTCCCTGTCTTCCTGCTTGGTGTTCAGTCCCTCACAAATCCACAGTCCTCCCCTATACCACTTCTAACACCAATGTAGCATGCAGCAGTAGGGGTTTAGATGGCTCAAAGAAGAATACAGAGGAAGCATTCATTTAGAACAATTTATTTAAACATGGACAACAGAGAACTATTGCTCTCAGTTCAAGGACCCTGTTCTTGCTAAGCCCTACATCTATAGCCAGCCTTCTTCACCTGCTTAGCATCCCCATCCCCACAATGCAACTATTTACACAAAACATCTTCCCACCTAAATACCAGTAACGCAGGTCATTACAATATATACCGTTTTTTTTTACAAAATGGGGACATGGAGAATGACTCTCTGACCCTTTGAATAGATGCCAGCTGATATCGTGATCAGATCACGTTATTGTGGAGTGTGATCCTAGACTGCTAATAGCTCTTTCCTGGGAATTATTACTGAGAGGTTTCATCTGTTTGCCTTACCTTTGTGCCCTCCAGTAGCTGGTGTACCAGGGACAATTATACTCTTTGGTCTCTTTCCTGCAGTTTAATCAGAAAGTAACTCGCTGCTGAATGAATCATAGAGTCAGATATGTGCTACGTGAGCGACCTCACGGATGTCACATCCAGCAATCATGTGTCTTTGAGAGTAAACCTTCTTTCATTACAGAAGGAAAGGAGGGTCTTGAATTCTGAATGACCTAGTGTGTGTTATTACTCTTATTCTGCTGCAGTACTTAGTGTTCCTGTTTCTACTTGTAATTGTTCAGTTAGATTTAACAGATTTTTTGTTTTCCCATCATATCTGTCTGCAGGATCCTATCCCACAAGCATTTGGCACAAGGCTGAGGGGGGGTTCACCCAGGACAGGATACCACTGAATTGCAGGGTAGCCACACATGCACAGATTTATGCACCCTGTCACTCACTATGACAATTTAGTGTTGCCAGTCCACCTGAACTGCACCTCTTTGGACTGTGGAAGGAAACCGAAGCACCCAGAGGACACCTGTACAGACACAGGGAGAACATGAAAACTCCACACACACTTAACAGGGATCAAGCTCACTTTCTCTTGCACCACCCAGGCAGTTTGAGGCAGAAGAGCTCCTTGATGCTCCATCGTACCGCTCTATATATGGTCATTGCGCAGTTAATGTCACATGCAATCAAGGGTGGTCCACTTTAATGACCATGTCATTTTGGGATCATTTTCACTAATGATTATGTTAGGTACTACATTATTATGTTCATATTCATCTTTGCTCACGTCTACCACCAAACTTGCACAATATTTATTTTTTCATTCAGTTTGTAACTCTTTTTCTTTTTTTAAAGAAACAACAGCTTTTCTAATGTGTAATGTGTTATTTTAACAAATGGGGGGTGGGGAGGTGACTTCCAAAGTTTTGTTATTCTGTTGATTTGGACATGGAATGGAAAATGACCTGTGTGAACTGTTTATTTCTTTGTCTTACTTCATTATTTTCTCATGCTGTGCTCCTATCTATCTACAAATTCTGGACTCTGTTGCATTTATATCATTGTATTATAAGGCAATAAGTTCAATCAGATCACTACAGAGGAGAATTGACCCAGCTTTACTTGAAATGTCACCCAGTTGGAGTTTGACCAGGTCTAACAAGAAGAAATTAGCCATCTTTTAAACAAGATCTGTAACTCAACACCTTGACTTTTAAACTAAAGCAAGTGTCTCTTTCACAATTACATACAAAGCTAGAGAAAACGTTCTGAATTATTAAGGAAAGGGTTACGTTCATGTGAATATATCAAAGTATTGTGGCATGCAGCACCATGGTTTGTATGAGGTGAAGAAAGACACCTAGACAGCATTCATTTCAAACAATTTATTTGAACAGCAGCAGCAAGGAAGGAACTCTTAGTACAAGGACCCTGTTTCCGCCAGGAGCTATGCTTCTAGCTAGCCTTCCCAGCCTGCTAAGCACCCTCATACTCTCTCCCTACACACTGGCAAACATGGTCACCCCATCATGAACCCCAGAAGTGCCCCCAGTGGTTGCACACCCACATTTCACATTTTTCCCACAACGCAACTATTTACAATAAACACATTCCCCTCTCGAATACCAGCAATGCGGGTCGTTACATTGCTCCCCGTCAAAAAGATAGCAGTGCCCTTGCTGCTGCCTGCCCCACAAACGTCCTGCTGTCCACTGCTGTGCTTCACGTGCCTCCAGTCGGGAGTGCAGGGCCCGGATACCCAGCGCCAGTTGTTGGGGCAGCGACAATTGAAGCAGCCCGCCATGATGGCGCACTTGGGGGCTGAGGGGGCCATCCTCAACCCTTGTGTGGCCAGCCTTGGTCCCAGCAAAGCTCTCTCACTTGCACGTGACACGTACCAGGCTTGGTAGCGCCCACATGGCTTTTGCCGACCACCTTGTGCTCCCCGCAGCTGACCAGATCTTGCAAGACCGTTGTGTCCACTCTCTGCAGCTGCCCTGCACTGTCCTAGTTCCGTATCGAGGGCAAACACCCCTCTTACATCCCCGGTCATCTCACCACACGTCTCGCCGCTCGGTCACTTTTTGGAGGAGGACTCAGGCAAACTGCCCTGCTTGCCGCTCAAGCCGCATACCGAGCCTGTCGCGATGCTGGTAAAACCAACTGCTTCTTTTTGCGCAGCCCCCCTGGTTTTGCGGCGTTTGCTCTGCTGCACCGCTCTGACTTTAAAAAGTTTGTCGGGGCTCCAAGCAGCCTAGGCGCTTCCTCCACAAAAGCAGTGAAATCTTCCTCTGCGAGTGAATTCGCGTTGGCGAGTTTGTGCTCCTCCACCACGGAGCCCTGCATGTCCACAGATGAGGCACACTGCTCCGCGTTGTCCAGCACATCGTCCGACCTCCTCAGGAAAGTGTCGCTCTCCACGAGGTGACTTTCCTCCACACCCATCGGCGGTTCTCTGCCTTGTTCTGCCACATTTTTCCTGGGTGCAGAAAAACCCCACTCAATTAGTTCGCCCGTCTCCAGTGGCACCTTGCAGCCCTTCTCTGCCGTCTTCACCACAGTGTGCACCTCCCGGCATACCCCTGACACCAGCACTCCGCAACAGCTCCTCCCCCCTGACCTCCACTGTCGTAGGCTTTTCTTCAACTGGACTCCATTCTTCTGTCCTGCTGGCTTCCCATCTTGCTCTGTTTTCCCTTTTCTCCTCCTTGGTATTCAGCTGCTCCTCTATGTAGCCTCTTATTCCATCCTACTTTTGACACCAATGTGGCACACAGCACCATGGGTTTGGATGGTGCTAAGAGGAACAGTATTCAACTAGAATGATTTATTCAAACACCAGCACCAGGAAATTAATGCTTTTGGTCCAAGCACCCCAGTTCCTCCAGAACCGACACCGCCAATCAGCCCCCCCAGCACACCCAGACTTTCTTCCAAAACCCTTGTAGACACAGTCACCCCATCATTTTCCCCAGAAATACCCCCAGTGGTTGCACATCCACATTTTCCCACAATGCAACTATTCACAATAAGCGCATTCCCCACTCGAACACCAGCAACATGGGTTGTTACAGTATAAAAGTGCTGCATTTGTTGATTAAATTATTGGTAAACATTTCCTGCATCTGTATTGCATCAACAGAGTTTATATGTGTGATGATGATTTGGCAGATCGACAAAGTCCCATCTGCTTGGACTCATGCTGTGTGAGGTGAATTGAAAAGAAGGGATAAAGAAGACCCTTTGTATTTAAAGTTTTTTTTTAGGACCCACCACCTCATTTTTAGGGTCAAAGGCTGTGAAGAATTAGTTCACTTCCCCTGAGACAGCATTCTGATTTGCACTTTCCTATTCCTGCAAGTGATTTATGGAGCTTTTCACAGCACAATGCATCCTAAAACAGACAATATTTCCTGTTTATGATGTAACATATCAGCACAAAGCAAAACGATGTTGGCTGCTGTAAATAAGCAGCATCTGCAGCCTGCCCCTTCCTTCCTGCTGATTAATTCGGAAATGTTTGCCTGTTTGATTCAACCACAGCTATTTATTACTTAATGCAGTCTAAATAAATGCACAGGCATCCACACCTCCTGTCCCCTTTGTATTTCTCTGTGACCCTTCATGATACATAATCAATGAGCTGGCATTTGGGTCCATGTCCACATGTCATGTTACAAATCCATGTGGATGCTGCGAATAGATGCTGTGCTTTTATTCAGCCTTGTAGCTCATCTGAGCTCTCTTCTTATAAATCTTCACCCATTCTAAAGGATCAATTTACCAGTCAGTGGGCTGATGACGAACTGCTACCTTTCACAATATTCTGATGAATCAAACCTGGTGGACTTTTATTCTTGGCTAAATTAAAATGGATAGAAGTGAAACCTTTAAATTCTGAAAGCCCAAGGTCATACATCACAGCACCCCTCAACAAATTGAGGTGACATCAAGTCATGCTCTATTGTCTCTTTTGTGTTTTGTTTCCTTTTGACTTGTTGCCCTTTCTAAATCCATTGGAAACTGGTAATCAATATTCATGATAGGTTGAGACCAGTGGTCTCTTTTACAAATGTTGCCAATAAACTTTGGACCTGAAAGAATTCAGTTAATTTCAGTTTTTTTATATTGTGTTTCTTCCCAGTGTGTTTCTTTAAGAGTGATTCAGATAACTTAAATATCATGGAGACCTGCAACAAATACACACACACACTGTCTGAACTGCTTGTCCCATATGGGGTCACAGGAAGCCGGAGCCTAACCCGGCAACACAGGGCAAAAGGCTAGAGTGGGAGGGGATGCACCCAGGACAGGATGTCAGGGCACCCCAAGCAGGACTCGAACCCCAGACCCACGAGAGAGGAGAACTTAGTCCATCCCACTTTGCCGCTGCACCCCCACAATGCAAGAAATAGGAGCATTAATACTTAAGAAATTGTACGCATGTATAGTAAAATGCCAGAAGGCAGTAGAGAAGAGGAAAACAAAAACCAGGGCTGTTACATCAACGTCAGCTCAACAAATGATTAGTCCATCTATTAAACAAATGTATTTAGTGTACAGAATTCTCACATGGGAGAAGGTCAAGCTTCTTTATTCTTACAATGAAAATTAAATTTATCAGTCCACCAAAACAAGGGAAAACGGAAAATTTATTCTTAACCATGGATGGAAGTCATCCCAGACACTTGTCATGTGACCCACTTGCTAGCATTTCACCCTGGGGTGGGTCTGGAAGAGTAACTGATCAGATGGCTATGTGCTTTTTTCTCAGCAGGAGCATGGAGATTACAGTGACAGGTTCACTGTATTTGTTTTTTTTTAATTCCACAGCCCACTAATTGTCATGCCAGGAGAAATTGGACTGTTTGGCTTTTTTCCTACCCTTTCATTCGTGTGTGCCCAGTTTATTCACGAATCACAGCATCAGATGTGTTCTGTGTGCAAATGTTTGTTTTTTATTAGAATCTGGTGAATTATGGATAGACCTTTATGCTGCTACTTGTGTGAGGTATGGTTCATATGGTCCAATGTCACAAATTAACTGTACTTTAGAATCACGTGTCTGCATGCAGGACTAAACTTCTGTTGATGTAACAGAACAGTTCTGTTGATTAACTTCTGTTGAAGTTAATTTTTCTCTGAGATGTACGTCACTTTGGTGAAAAGTGTCTGTGAAATGAATAAATTTAAGTATAAATTCAAATGTGAATATGTGAGTCACCTCATGGTTGCATATCCTGCAATGAGGTGTTTACGAAAGAAAGCAGACTTTCTTTTCTACAGCAGGAAAGATGGTCTTTGAATTGTGAGTGACCTGAAGTGCATTACTCACCTATCACTCTCCTGCAGTGCCTAGTGTTTCTGTTCCTACCCAGATTTGTGCAGCTTGATAAATGCGATGGGGGTGTGCTGGCACAGCAGGCTTGGCTGGGTCCTGCTATCTGGAGGATCTGAGGTTCAAGTCCTGCTTGGGGTGCCTTGTGCTGGACTGGTGTCCCATCCTGGGACAAGCAGTTTCAGACAGTGTGTGTGTGTGATAAAAGTGATATTCCTCTACACTCACATCTGTTTGCAGGGCCAAATTTCTCATTTTTCTTATACCTCCAAAAAAGCATTTTCAAAGGGAACATGAGCTAACTGGTATTAGTTGGACAGTGTCATAAATTTGTAGTCATTGCGAAGAACACATCACTGTATTTTCCTTGTTTATTCATTCTCCCTTCAGATGTTACCTCCTTGAATTACCCCGCATTGATTTTTCATATACTGTAATACTCTGTGAGCGCTTAACAGGAGGTGAAACAACCCTCAAAGGACACATTTTGAGGGAACCTTATTGTTCCTACTGAGGCCCACTGCTGCTCATTGTCTTCATCCCCACCCTCACAAAACAAAAGCCAATGACCCAGGATAAGTATTGAGGTGAAGCAGAAGGACGTATCAGAAAGGCCAGCAAAACAATGAAGCTCTGAGTGGCTTATAGTGCAGGCACCATCCATCATTGTCCCATGCTGTGCAATACTGGAAATGCAGTTGTGTTGCCTGCTGCATGTACATGTCTCTCTGAAGCTCTATAAGGCACATAGAGGTCTCTCTGGTTCACTACACACATATTTGTTCAAAGAAACACTCTCATCTCTCTCATACTAATTTTGAAGATCTACATGACTCATATCCGAATTATTTTGTAAAGCTTTACAGTCTTTGCTTGTTAATGGCCAAAACACACTACAAATTCAAAAAATTATTTAGAAACTTGTCATTTGTGCTTCTCGCATTCTGTTTTATTACCAACCAATAAATATAAAGACTTCAACATTCCTGCCATGTAAGCAAATATATTATATGAATCATCAACATTGTGGTTATGTTAAAACCTGAACTCATAATCTGTTCTTAAAATGTCAACGTTCATAGCGCAACTGCTAACTGGTCACTTGCTTGAGTCCATGAACGCAGAACCCCTAATGGATGCGGGCACACCAGAAGGCTTACCTCCCATAATGCACTGGAAAGCCCCATGACCACAACACTTGACAATGACATACTCCTCCCTCCAACACCTCCCTGTGAGGCCAGCTTCATAGCACCCCTGCAGGTTGTTGCCTCAGCTTCTGCTAACTCTCAGATTGAACCAGCTCCACTCCAGCATGACATCACGCTTGCGTGCCCTCTAATCTCCATTCTTGGCACAGTGCCTTACCTGTCACACTGTGTGATTTCCAGAGACCTGGATCCTCCAGCAGGGAAGAAGGTGCACCTTTCTGTATGGCCTTCAGTAGTGAAAACCACAGGTCGCAAATGTCCTGTTTCCCCTTGCAACACACCACCCGTACTCTTTTTTGTTACCTCTCCTGACCTGGGTCTCCTCGACTAATTTTCATTATTTTTACATAATTTTACTTATTTTATGTAGTTTTGTTATTTCTAGTCATGCTATTATAAACATGTCTCTCATGTGGATTTCATGACATACAAATGCTATTCCTATCTGTTATTCTTATTTTGGGTGTAATTTGGATGCACCACAATGAAAAACAAAGGCACACATTAATATCCAGAAATGCAAATCATGCACGTGAAGGTATGAACAACGGATGGAGGCAGCAGTGGAGAACTGAAATAGTTGGACCAAAAATTTCCTTAAAAGATGTTCTTCAAAACACATTAATCCCAACCAAATACAAAAACAAACATTAAGGGGATAAAAAAAACATAAGGCCTATGAACCATGGGCTTAACCCCTTGCACCAACAGCAATACACATCTCTCCTATTTGCTGTGTGAATGCCTGCCTGCATAACTTTGCATCAGTTTGTATTCCCCACTAGTGACCAAATACAAGCTTATATAGCAGTAACTCCACCCTTCTGGCCACACCATACAGCCTCAACTATTCCAAAGTGTATTTCCCCAAAAATAACATCCAACACAAAAACATACAAGCCATACAAAACATTTTTCTACTATAAATATCCCTATGTTACAACTTATAAAAACATTTATCCCATTGCACCCCTTTCAACTTGGTTGTGTCCAAGGACTCCCACCTAGAAATACCCCAAATGGTTCACTCCATCCAGTTTGCAATACAAGGTACCAAACACCATAGAATGCCCAACAACTGAATGGTAACAAAAGGATTACAGAAATGATTTTTGAAAACAATAAATGTATTTACTTTTAACAACCAACTTTTCTAAAAGAAATGTTAATAGTTAATGACAAACAAACAGATACCAGTAGGCCTTTCCTGGCACCCAATGTAGTTCAAACAGAAACTGTTAAGTGGAATACTAAACCAAGACAAGCAGTGTAGCAGGAGAAGTGAAATGCGTGTGAACAGGCAGCAGTGACAAGATTCAGTACTACATTGATGGTATTTTTGCCGGTATTTTACTAATTCTTTACTACCAGCATGCCTGTCACAGCTCAGTATGTGACAATGCAAATGAGAGATCTGCATATTAGCAGTATGCCTTCCTTTTATAAAACAATTCACTGTCTGAAAAAACTTTTCACATTATTCAGTGATGTTTGCCCTGAAATGCATCATAGTTTTGTAGACCTGGTAGAGAATTTTCCAATAAAGGTATCCTCTCCTAATCCCCGAGTGTCTAAGTAGTATTAGCTCTGAAAACACTCCTTCACACCCTGTTGAGTGGATTCTATCAGAATGGCTGTCACAGCATGAAGATTATTGGTTCAATCTGCAAAATGTTCAACGCTGGGATGAACTCAGTGTGGAGCTAATGTAATGAGACCTGTGCCACTCCCACAAAGAATTTTTGTCATTTTAACAGTATTATATGATTGAAGATCTTATGGTTGACAGATCATAGAACGCCTGGATTTTGGTGTTTTCAGTACATTTACTGTTTTCAGTAGTCCAAACTGAACCTCATAAATGGAAGTGTTTTGAAAAACAGCAATGAAAACCAAAGCTTTTTGAAATGGATGTTGGAAGAAAATATTGGAATAGTTAAGGCTCTTGACTTGTTGAGGGTATCTCTATTTTTTACTTTGACATTTATTTATTTAGTAGACACTTTTCTCAAAGTCACACAGAACTCAAAGAACAAAAGTGCATTACACCAACAGGCAGCAGGATACAGCTACAGGGGTTTTTTTTGCTTCCTATACCTAACCTGAAGTTTCCCTGGGAAAAAAAAAAATCAAGCCTTAAAGAAAAAATATTTTTTAACATTATTATTACTCTCTGATAGCAATAAACATCAGCAGCTACATTAGGATTGCTTTCTGAAATGTGCATTTCTTTGGTAGTGGTTGTGAGTGTGCAGGGGTTCATTCATGCCCACAGTTTGTGCCCGGCAAAGACCAGAACCAGATGGATAAAGGGCAAATGCCCCATTACCAGGGGGATGTATGAGCTCTGAAGTGTGCCTCCGTCTTATCACCACAAAGACACCACTCACAAGATCCGTTCTTTTTTTCTTAAATGCTACTTTGGTGTTCAGCTGATGAGGTTGCAGAAGAAAGGAAATTGTAGATTTCTGACTTGACCTAAAAAATGTTTCCTCAACTAACTCTATCCCTTGAGGCACCGACTTAAGTAAAGATGTTAATGGTGCTGACGCCCAGGCAAGCTGATAGATTTCTTTTCTTTAGCCCACTGACAGGTCTTTCCAAACACTTCAGTCCAGCCAGCTTAGTTATCTTTCTGGCAGTCAAAAAACCCCCATCCATCCCTTCTTGACAACGATAAGAGACACTAACTGGGCATAGCTCCCTCGTGGCACCAAACCGTTGGTGTTTATCAAGAGAAATCTGTAGCCCATCAGATAGGCTGCATATCTTGTGAGGGGTACTGCATTCCAGGAACAGGACATAGAGCTGTCACCACTTAGGGTTAAGTGAAAAACACGTTTGTGTATGCAAAACAGCCAAGATAATCAAAACAAACAGTTTTTGTGCATGAACTGCTTGCATGCACACATGTACTTTCCTCATACAGTAAGATGAGCAATTATAAATCTGAGAAAACAGAAAATTATTTCATCCTGCATTTCCCCTGTGGAATTAAATTAACTGTCTCTGTTTATTTATCTTAGCTGATTTTACTTTACTGCCTAGAAACTGTTTGGAACAGAAAATTAAACACATTGTTTCTTAGTGAGGTCTCATTTGTTTTGTGTATTGTGTATTTAATTTGATTAAATACCACGGTAAATTTCTTTTCCTTACTATAAAAAATATTGAAGATATTTAATGTTTCAACAATAGTTTGTAGCCAGACTCAGGGTGAAGAAAGAATAAAAAAGGGCTTTTGACTGTGTTTCACAAAATATGAGATGAAAAATAAGGTAAAAACCTAGTGACCTGGGTACAGGTAGACCTAGAGGACTCTATGTTTCTAATCATCAGGGATTCTGTCTAGCTCTCGTAGACACTTGAAAACGAAATCATGATAACACATATAAATAGCATGTAGCTATTCTTCATAAAACCCGCAAGAGGTACTGAAGTGAAGAGGCAAATATTTACATTTACATTTATTTTTTCAACAGACACTTTTCCCCAAAGCGACTTCCAGTGAAGTCTATGTAGTGTTATCAGCCCACACACCTTATTCACCGCAGTGACTTACACTACTAGATACACTACTTACAAAGGGTCACTCATCCATACATCTGCAGAACACACACACTCTCTCTGTCACTCACACACTATGATACAGTGTGTATAAATATATAAGAATGGTTAAATAGAATATATAAATTGTTATTTATAACTTGGTTAATTAGAGATGTTAATTTTTATTTGTCACAGCCCTTCCTGACAGCAGAACCAACATACATATCTCTGTTCTCTGCTGCCATGCACACAACCAATGCTAGGTGCCACTGAGCTCATATGTTTTTTCTTGATGCATTTGTGAATCACCTGGAATAATATACTGTAAACAGCTTGCTACATTTGAAATATTATCATTATTACAGTGGTGATTGATTTACAATTTTACTTATACAAACAGCTGAGCTATTTCCAAAAGCAATGGTTAAACTGAAGTAATCCAGGTTAAGCACCTTGCTTGAGTGTACAGCATCAGGACCCTCCTGGGATGGATCATTATGCAACCTCATTAATGGATTATGGTTGGCTGTGACAGGTGATAATTATTTCACAAATCAAACCAGTGTTTCTTCCAACTGTGCTTTATGAATGTACTCCGCAGCCTGAGGCTAAATAAGCTTTGACTGCTCCTTGTCCACAAAGCACTTTCATGTGCCACTGTGTTTTCAAGAAAGTCAGAACGTGACAGGAAGGACAGCTGATGACTGACTCTGTGTCATGTAATTTATTTGCACTGTTTTGTGTATTACAGCTGCAGTAATATGTAACACAAGACATTGCTTCAGCATTCATGTTTTGAGTACTTTGAACCCTGGGAAACTCTGTGGTGCTTATCAGTCATTTCTATGATCATTTCTCTGGGTTTTTCAGTGTGTGTGTAAAGCAGGATGGAAAATAACTGGTTTAAAAATGCAAGAACATCCTGAGTGAAATCTTTTTAAAATAAAAGCATTCAATAAAGGCTTGCTATTTATATTTGCTGTTTAATACCCATAAGCTGAAAAGTCGAGTAAATGCGTTTTATTTCTATATTGCTTTGCTAAATTCAAATGAAGGTTCACAAATTGTCATTCAGTTTTTATTGTAACCTTCACAAATTGTCAGATAAAGGGAATCTATGCTAGCAGCTCAAAGGTCCATGGCAACTTACAATGTCAGATAATCAACTTTACTCTTGTTTACCATTTACACAGAAGGGTATTGTTACTGTATTAATTCAAACTGCCTTGATCAAGGGCAATACTGCAGGAAACCATCAAACTGCTGCAGCCCTACAGCTATCATAACACAAACACAAACACACACACACACACACACACAACCTGAAACTGCTTGTCCTGAGCAAGGTTGCGGCGAACCGGAGCCAAGCCTAGCAGTGCAGGGCTGGGGGAGGAGGGGACACACCCGGGGGAGACACCAGTCCGTTGCAGGGCACCCCAGGCGGGATTTGAACCCCAGACCTGCCAGAGCGCTCTTGCACTCCCAAAATGTCACCTTGCGTAACGAGCGCTGTACGCAGTTGCGCATACTCCGCTGAGTCCTGGTAGCTGGCGGAACCTTCTGTCATGGTTGCGCTTAGCAAAGACGGACTCAAGTGCAGAGTTATCGTACACCGATGTTTAATGAAGCCAAATCAGAATCCAAAAAGCAAAGTCGAGGGACAGGCGTGGGTCAGGCGATCAGCAAATGTAGTATAAAAGGCTAGGCAAAGAATGTGGTCGGGAATACACAGGCAAAAGGTTGATGTCGGAGTAGGTTCACTGAAGCACGGCTCGAAGGGAACCAAAGGAGGCAAAACAAGGTTCCGCATCTGGACTTCCTCGGCTTCCCTCTTTATTGTCGTTCCCATTAGGAAACGGCAGGTGTCGGATGTGACAGTACCCCCCCCCCCCACGGGCGGCCCCGGACGTCCTGGGCCGAGAAGGAGGGCGCCCCCGGGGGCGCAGGGCCGGGCACTCTGGATGGTCCTTGTGGAAGGCAGCAATCAGGTCGGGGTCCAGGATGTCTGAATCGGCTACCCAGGAATGTTCCTCCGAGCCGTACCCTTCCCAGTCCACCAGATATTGCAACCGACCTCTCCGTCGGCAAGAGTCCAGCAGGGTCCGGACCATGTAGATATCGTCCCCTGCGAGGGGTAGCGCAGGAAGTGGTGTGGTGTCTACTGGTGGCTGATGCAAGGACACTCCTACCGGTTTCAGGAGGGAGACATGGAACGTAGGGTGCACTCAGAGGTTAGGAGGCAACTGAAGGCGGTAAGTAACCGGTGTGACGTGATGCATTATCTTGAAGGGACTGATGTAGCGGGCCCTGAGTTTCTTTGAGGGGACCTTCAGGTTAAGGTCTCAGGTGGAGAGCCAAACTCTTTGCCCGGGCATGAACGAAAGGGTACGCCGGTGCCGGTCCGCCTGACGTTTGTGGCGTTCCACACCACAGAGCAGGTGGGACCGGACCGTCCTCCATACATGGGCGCTCTCGTTGTGCCAGGTTTCCACGGCCTGAACAGGACACGGAGAGGTCTCTCTAGGGAATAGGACAGGTTGGTAGCCTAACACACACTGGAAGGGCGACATACCTGTGGATGTATGAGGTGGGGAGTTGTGGGCATACTCTGCCCAGGCCAGGTAGCGAGCCCATTGGTGCAGTCTTTGGGAACAGTAGGCTCGGAGAAACCTTGATACATCCTGCTGTAGGCGTTCTGCTTAGCCGTTGGCCTGCTGGTGGTATCCGGATGTAAGGCTGACTTACTCCAAGCTGGCCCCAAAAGGCTTTCCACGCTTGAGAGGTGAACTGGGGCCCCCGATCTGAAACAATGTCTTTGGGGAGTCCATATAGTTTAAAGACGTGTTCGAACAGGATCTCCGATACCTCGAGAGCTGTAGGCAGCTTCGGAAGGGGCACCAGTCTACAGGCCTTGGAGAAACGATCTATGACAGAGAGGATCATGGTCTTACCCTCTGAGACCGGTAGGTCCACTAGGAAGTCCAGCGCCACATGGGTCCAGGGTCAGGTCGGCGTAGGCAAGGGTTGTAGGAGACCAGCCGCCTTTTCGGGTACGGTCCTGGTTTGAGTGCAGGCCTGGACGAAGTCCCTGACGTCATCGGACATTGAAGGCCACCAGAACCGTCTTTGTACCAGGGAGAGGGTACGTCGGATCCTGGGATGCCCTGCCTCCGGAGCCTCATGGGCCCATTTCATCACTGCTGTGCGGAAGGAAATGGGTACATAAACACGGCCTGCTGATTTCCCTGGCGGTTCTGGCTCGCTGTCCTGGGCTTCTTGGATGTCCTGGAGGAGTTACCAGTGGACCGGACCCACCACACATTCCTGAGGTAGGATCCACTCTGGGTTGATGGGCATCGGTTCTGGGTCATGAATCCGCGATAAAGCATCGGGTTTCCTATTCTTGGTACCTGGTCGATAGGAAACAGTAAAGTGAACACGGGTGAAGAACAGGGCCCATCGGGCCTGTCGGGAGTTCAACCTTTTTGCGGTCTCAAGGTATTCAAGGTTTCGGTGGTCCGTGAGTACCACAAAGGGATGGACAGCTCCCTCCAGCCAGTGACGCCACTCCTCAAGCGCGAGCTTGATAGCAAGGAGTTCCCGGTTCCCAATGTCATAATTACGTTTGGCAGGGGTCATCTTCCTGGAGAAGAAAGCACAGGGGTACAGCTTTGGAGGGTCTCCTTGCCTCTGGGACAGGACTGCACCCACACCTACCGAGGAGGCATTGACCTCCACCACAAACGGCAAGGAAGGGTCCGGCTGTTTCAGCACTGGGGCGGAGGTGAACCGTTTCTTTAAATCCTGGAAAGCCTTCTCCGTCTCCGCCCCCCAAGGGAGTCTTCGGTCCTTGCTAGCTGTTAGTGCCGTAAGGGGTGCTGCTACTGTGCTAAAATTTCGTATGAAGCGACGATAGAAATTGGCAAACCCAAGGAAGCGCTGGAGTGCCCTTACTGTGGTGGGTCGAGACCAGGAGGTCACTGCATCCACCTTCCTGGGGTCCATGGAGACTCCCTCCTGGCTCAGGACGTAGTCTAAGAAGGAGACCTGGAGTTGGTGGAACTCGCATTTCTCTGCCTTGACATACAGTCGATGTTGTAGGAGCCGCCTGAGGACCACCCGGACCTGCTGGATATGCTGCTCTCGGGTCCTCGAGTAGATCAGTATATCGTCAAGGTAGACGATGACGCAGTGATTAAGGAAATTGCCCAACACATGGATCAGAAAGGCCTGAAAAACCGAGGGGGCATTAGCTAGGCCAAAAGGCATGACCCTGTACTCATAGTGACCTAGTGTAGTGGAGAAGGCCGTCCTCCATTCATCCCCCTCACGGATCCGAATAAGGTTATACGCGCTGCAGAGGTCTAATTTAGTAAACCAGGTCGACCCATGAATACTTTCCAAGGCTGAGATGATCAACGGTAATGGGTGTGGGTATTTGACGGTAATTGCGTTCAACCCCCGGTAATCTATGCATGGCCTTAGTCCCCCGTCCTTCTTACTGATAAAGAAGAATCCTGCCGCCGCCGGAGACGTCGACGGCCAGATCAGGCCGGCCTTGAGGGCCTCCCTGATGTACTCCTGCATGGCCCGTTGTTCCAGCAACGACCCGACCCCGAGGTGGCGTGGTACCTGGTAAGAGGTCGATAGCACAGTCCCAGGACCGGTGAGGAGGCAGTTCAGCGGCGCGGGCCTTACTGAAGACCTCTCGTAGATCCTTATAGTCCGGGGGTATGACCGGTGGGGGAAGGCCCTCTACCCCTTCCACCGACGTGGCCCGACAAGGAAGGGTAAGGCAAGACGAGCAACAGGAATCTCCCCAGGAAACCAGCTCATTGGTACTCCATCTGAAGACTGGGTCATGGCGTGCCAACCAGGGGTAACCTAAAATGATCGGGGTGTCTGGAGCTCGGAGCAGAAAGAAGGTAAGTCTCTCATGGTGACAAGCTCCTGTTTCGAGCAGGAGAGGTACAGTTCGGGTATCAACCACCCCGTTTCCCAAGGGTTGACCATCCAGGGCTTTCACGCTCAGGGTGACTTCACAAGTTTTAAGAGGGACACGGTGCGCTTTGGCAAAGCCCACATCCATAAAACAGCCCACTGCTCCTGAATCGAGGAGGGCACTCGCCTGCACCTGGCTTACCCCCCAGGAAATACTCACTGGCAACCGCAACTGTCCCCGGTGCTCCCCTGGACTCACCTTCGTGTCTGTGGAGGTCCCTTGGGGTGGTCGCACTGGACATGCGGCATGGAAATGCTCCTGGGACCCGCAATAGAGACACAGTTTCCCCACCAGGCGCCGTCTCCTTTCTTCTCTCCTGAGCTGGTCCTCCTCTGGGCCGGCCCCCGGGGGGAGGGTCTGGTCTCCCCGGGGTTGTCGACTCCTGTCAAGGTTGTCAATGGCGATAGCGTTCTCTACAAACCGGTCGAAGTCCCCATCCTCACCCCTGTACGTGAGCTCGTCCTGGATCTGGGGGTTCAGCCCTTTGCAGAAACAGGTGAAGAGGGCAGGAGAGTTCCATCCGCTCTTGGACGCGAGGGGTCTGAAATCAAGAGCGTACTCAGCCACGTTTCTATTTCCCTGGGTGAGACGCATGAGACAATTACCCGCCGCGCGTCCTGCGTGTGGGTGGTCAAAAACTGCTTTGAACTTCTCTCGAAAAGCGGCATAGGTAGTTCTTTGGCGAGTGCGCCACCCAGAGGCTGCCCACGCCCGGGCTGGACCGGTCAACAACAAGGACAGGACAAAAGCGATTTTAGCTGCGTCCGTCTGATACATACGAGGAGAACACTCAAAGACCAACTTGCACTGCATCAGAATTCCTGACATTGATCGGGCGAACCATCATACCTCTCTGGGGTCGCAATCCTTGCGATCATACCGGATGCCTAGGGTGGTGTGGGCGGGGCAGGCTCAGCAGGAGTCGCCGGTGCCGTCTGGGAGGCGGGTTGGAGAATACCTCTTGCCAGGAGAGCCTGGATTAATCCTTCTATCGTTTCTTGGAGGCACTGCAGTGACTGGTCTTGCACTCCCAAAATGTCGCCTTGTGTGGCGAGCGCTGTACGCAGTTGCGCATACTCCGCTGAGTCCTGGTAGCTGGCGGAACCTTCTGTCATGGTTGCGCTTAGCAAGGACGGACTCAAGTGCAGAGTTATCGTACACTGATGTTTAATGAAGCCAAATCAGAATCCAACAAGCAAAGTCGAGGGACAGGCGTGGGTCAGGTGATCAGCAAATGTAGTACAAAAGGCTGGACAAAGAACGTGGTTGGGAATACACAGGCAAAAGGTTGATGTCGGAGTAGGTTCACTGAAGCACGGCTCGAAGGGAACCAAAGGAGGCAAAACAAGGTTCCACATCTGGGCTTCCTCGGCTTCCCTCTTTATTGTCGTTCCCATTAGGAAACGGCAGGTGTCGCCGATGTGCCGGCTGCAGGGGACGTGACAACCGCACTCCCCCCACCCCCATTTTAACACAGCACCCTCAATGGAAATCCCACTGATGACAACTGGACATTTTAATTGTGCATGTTTATTCAACGACGAGCTCAGCAGAGAATCTACAGGTCAGATAGAAAACAAGATTATACAAGATAAACCAACATCCATAAACCTCCAACAGCACAAACTCACATATCTATGTGTCATAACGACAGCAGTACATTAGTGTTCCAGACTGATAGCTCTTTTTATGCTGTACTTTTATTGCTGTGCATTTAAATACATTTATTTAGCTGATTCTTTTCGCCAAAGCAACTTACAATGTTAAACTACTTTCATTATACACTTAATAGCTAACTACATTTATAAATATCTACACAATTGACCCATTTATACAGATGGGTAATTTTTACAGTAGTAATTCAGGGAATGCACTTTACTCAAGCATATTACAGCAGGAGGTGGGGTTCAAACCTGTAATCTGTGAGTCCAAAGGTGGAAGCTAAATAATAATAATAATAATAATAATAATAATATAGTACAAGGTTGTCTCAAATACTGGAATAATAAAGCCTGTTGACTGTTCTAATCCTGGTGTGAAGAGTGATCAACCATCAAGGGACCAAGGTAGAAACCAAATAGGGCCAAAGGCACTCTGCACCCTGGATAACCAGCTGAAAACGCTGCATGTTTGGCTGCAAGTATTTACCAGGAGTTAAAGATCTCTGAGGGCAGGGTCATTAATTCTGCACTGGGCCAACCCTATGGAGGCTAGGATTTGGACATGTGACTTTGAGGATAATGTTAACAATGGATTTCCACCAACAGGATTGTTCTTAACCTCACACTGCCCTTGGGACTGTTGCTATATCAAAATGCACTGGAATGTGCAAACTGTGAGATTTAAGGTGGTGTTCAGTGGAATGGGTAAGTAAAGCATCCAATAGGGAGTTTAAATGGAAAAAAGTTTTTACTTCAAATTCCCATTCTCACATGTTATGAGTCAACTGTGATTCTAGTGAAGACCTGATTCAAACTTCACTGAATTGTTTTAAAGTATAGTATTATTATTATACTACACTGACTATAGGGGATGTGGTGGCGCAATGGATTTGGCCTGTGCCTGCTCTGTGGTTCAAGTCCTGCTTGGAGTGCCTTGTGACGGACTGGCGTCCCATTCTAGGTGTGTCCCCAGCCTTGCGCCCTATGTTGCCGGGTTAGGCTTGCCGCAACCCCGCTTGGGACAAGTGGTTTCAGTCAATGTGTGTGTGTGTACACTGACCATGCAGGGTGTCAGATTAATACTTGTTGTTTATACTTATACTCATTCAAGTCACACAGCTAAAAGATCACAGACACATTGCATGGTTGCATTCTTTACCTCCTCTTAGTTCTGTGAGCCTGCTGCATAAATAAATTATGCCTCAGGTCTGAAAAATACAGATATTTCAAAATTGTGAACGTTATTTTAAATCTTGGAATGTTTTAAAGAAATTAGTGTGGGGGGTGCGGTGGCGCAGCGGGTTTGGCCTGCGCCTGCTCTGGCTCCAGCTTGCCGCAACCCCACTCGGGACAAGCGGTTTCAGTTAATGTGTATGTGCATGCGTGTGTGTGTGTGTGTGTGTGTGAAAGTGAAATAGTCATAGCTTTAGAATGTTTGCTCCCAATGACTATCTATCATTCCTGTCTAGGTGTTTGTGGGATTTACTGCATAATTCAAAACAAACTTAGTCAGGAAGTAGCACCCTGTCAAGGTTTTGCTGTCTCTGTGACAGCCATGAGCTCCAAGTCCAAACTGGAACACCGGTAGCCATCTGTTAACAGGAATTATGGCACTGAGTTGTATTGCACAAGAGCCCCACGTCAGAGAGGCCCCATTGCATAATGGTCATGGCAGGCTGGCTTCACAGAGTTTTACAACAAGAGGGATCCACAAAGCGGGCAACAAATGAACTGTTCGAATATAACAGTAATTGTCTTGGCCCAACCTATGCTAGGACACCGGAGGAATTCCTCTGTAACTATGAGAGAACTTTGCAGCCACAGGGCCAGTATGATAGCCATGAAGAATGCATACTAAAAAAAATAAACTGATGCTGTGAGACAACAGTCTGCTTACGGCACCGGAGCAGTGTCCGTTCCTTTCACAAGGCACCACTGAAGTGTTACTGAAAGGCTGATAATCCAAGTAATCCGAGCAAGCTAAAAATGCTTCCATCCCCTCCAGTCTCGAAATGGCAAAGCAAGAGAGGGGAAGCCATTAACCGGATGGAAGAAGCAATTTGGCTGAGTGTTTGAGCTTAATTTAAATAATAGGAATGTATATTAAAATTCTAAAATGACATAATGCACATCATGGAAGTATTGTTCCATAACACCAACACTGTATTACTATCTATGGGTTTTTTGGGAGAGAAAACATGTTGGTACATGTGGATGCAATGAATTTGCACCATCTACTTGCCATTTTCAAGAAACAGCTGTGTTGTGGTTTTCTTTTTTCAAGATATTAATGTTCATTCATTGCTTCTCATTGTTATATCTCACTCTGTCCCAAAATTGCAACCTCTGCATTGTCGGCTATGAATCCTCACCAATTCCTGCCTTGCCATTATCCTCTGACCTGGAAATTAATGGGAGGATACTGGTTTGTCTAATTATATTTGTCAAGCATCTCAATTTAGAAAATGCATTACATGCCCAAGCGATGTGGAATAATGACAAGGCATGGGCAAATCCTCAAGGTTATTACATAAAGAGGGATTTGGAAGTCCTAATTGTGTGTAGACAGCCCATTAATTAGGGTTTGATATACCAATTATTGACAGCAAATATAATTAACCCTTTGACATACAGTATACAGTATATTTGGAATATTGATACAGACCTTTATTGTTTCTCCCAGAGACAAAAGAGAGTATTGGTAGCCTAGGTGGTTCAGTTTGCTATTCAGCTGATCAGTCAGCTTCGCATATTTGGTCTAAAAATGCCATTACCAGTCAAGATAACACTGTCATGGTGAGGAAAGTGAAAAGAACAGGAAGTCTGAAGAAGGTGTATGTATAGTCCATGGTCATTTTTCCAGCTTCCATGGTTTTCAGACAATATGCTTATATCCAGGAAATGACTGCATGATGTTATGAAAAAAATCTGCATTCAGTAGCTACACAGAAAAAAATTCTGTTTTGGAACCAATAATAATATTCTCATTACATAATAATATACAATGACAGCATATAATAATTATTCCTGTGGTTTTAAATAATTTTCTCGATGCCACGTCCACACCGCCAAGCCAACGTGGAACACCTGGGGCGCGGCACAGACTGGCATGCGTCAAAGCAGGGGCCGACACGGAACCTTGTTCAGCTTAGTTACTCGCAACCTGCTATTGCTCCTCTGCTTCCAGATCCCTTAATCCTGCTCCAGTCCCTTCTTCCTAGTCCTAGTGCCTCCCTATGATCTTCTACCTTTCGCTTGTGTACCGAACGTGTCTTTTGAATTACCCCTTCAATGACGTTTTAGCCTTGGAGAGCTTTTGTCTATCTTACAACGCCGCCTCTTCCCGGAATAAAGTACTTGTTCCACTCTGCACTTGGGTCCGCCACTTCCTTCTGGAGCCGGCCATGACACTCGGGTGTGTACTTGGAGTTACTTCACTAAGTCTATGACTTAAAACCTCTATTTCACATCTCTAGGGCCATTCATCCATCCATTTTCCAGACCCCTTGTCCAGCTAGGGTCGCGGTGGCAACAGGGAGAGCAGAGAAACCCATATGTCCCTCTTCTTTGCAACTTCCTCCAGCTCAATCCAGGTTATCCTCAGCGCTCCCAGGCAAACTGGGAGATATAATCCCCCCAGCGGGTCCTGGGCTGACCTTGGGGCCTTGTCCCAGTTGGCCATGCCTGGTATACCTCCAAAGGGAGACGCCCAGGGGGCATCCTTACCAGATGCCCAAACCACCTCATCTGGCTCCTCTCAATGCAGAACAGTAGCGGCTCTACTCTGAGTTCCTCTCGGATGGCCGAATTCCTCACCCTGTCACAGAGAGTGAGTCCCACCACCCTGCAGAGAAAACTCATTTCAGCTGCTTGTGTCCACGATCTTATTCTTTTGGTCATTACCCAGAGTTTATGACCTTAGGTGAGGGTAGGGACGTAGACCTTTGCCTTATGGTTCAGCTCCGTCTTCACCACTACAGTCCGGTACACGCTTCCTTCTCCCCTCAATCGTGAACAAGACCCCAAGATACTTGAACTCCTCCACCTGGAGCAAATTCTCTCCCCTTTCCTGAAGGGGGCATGCCATCCTTTTCCATGAGAGAACCATGGACACAGACTTTGAGGTGCCGATCCTCATACTAATTGCTTCACATTCAGCTGCAAACTGTTCCAGTGTGTGCTGGAGACATCCATGTGGCGGTGCCAAAAGGACAACATCATCTGCAAAAAGCAGAAGCATCACCTTCCAGCCCCCACATAGAATGCCCTCCTGACCTCGGCCACACCTTCATATCCTGTCCATGAAAACCACAAACAGAAGTGGGGACAAGGTACAATCTTGGCGGAGTCCAACATTCACACTGAACAAGCTTGACTTAATTCTGGGTATGCAAAGACAGCTCTTGCTCCATGTGTACAGAGACTGAATGGCTCCCAGTAGTGGCCCCGGCACCCAATACTGATACTCTCCAAGCACCTCCCACAGAATTTCTTGGGGAACATGGTCGTAGGCCTTCTCCAAGTCCACAAAACACATGTAGACTGGATTAGCAAAATCCATGCCCCCTCAATTATCTCTGAAAGGGTAAAAAGCTGGTCTGCTGTTCCATGGCCAGGACAGAATCTGCGTTGTTCTTCTTCAATCTGAGGTTCAACTATCAGCCGGAGCATCCTTTCCAGTACCCTGGCATAGACTTTCCCAGGGAGGCTGAGAAGTGGGATACCCCGATAGTTGGCACACAGTGTCCAGTCCCCTTTCTTAAAGATATGGACCACCAACCCAGTTTGCCAATCCAAAGGCACTGTTCCGGAGATCCATGCAACATTGCATAGGCGTGTCATCCATGACAGCCCCACAACATCCTGGGCTTTAAGCAGTTCCAGGGGAAATTCATCCATCCTCCAGTGTTTTGCCACTGTGGAGCTTTTCAACTACCTCAGTGACTTCCACCAGGGAAATAGACTCCGATACCTCGGAAGCCTCTGATCCTAACTCCTGTAATGGAGACATATCTCTTGAGTTTAGGAGTTCCTCAAAGTGCTCCTTCCACCTCCCGACAATGTTTTCATTTGAGGTCAGAGTCTTTCCACCTTTGCTGAGCACAGACTGACTGAAGCTTCTCCGATCCCTCCTGAGCTGCCAAATGGTTCTCCAGAGCCTCTTTGAGGCTGAAAAAGTAATTTTCCATGCCTCTCCAAACTCCTCCCATGCTCTGGATTTTGCTTGTGAAACTGCAGCTGCTGCTGCCTTTTTTGCCTGCCGGTACCTATCTGCTGAGTCAGGAGTCCTCAGAGCCAACGAGGCCCTAAAGGCCTCCTTCTTCAGCTTGACGGCCTCCCTCACCACCGGTGTCCACCACCGGGTTCTTGGGTTGCTGCCATGACTGGCAATCACAACCTTCCCGGTCACCTCCCTCCAGATTTCCCAGTTATTGCCAACTTGAGCGTTAAAGTCCCCCAGCAGGACTATGGAACCTGTAGGTGGGACCCAGTCCAGAACCCCAATGACTCTGTCCAAGAAGGTTGAATACTCTGAACTGCTGTTTGGTGCATAAGTACACAACAGTCAGAGTTTTCCTCTCTGCGACCTTAAATCGCATTGAGGTGGCCCTCTCGTCCACCGGAACAAACTCCAATTACATGGCAGCCAGCCGGGGGCTTGTGAGTATCCCCACGCATGCCCGGCGCCTCTTACCCTGTGCAACTCCTGAGTAGGAGAGAGATCACCTCCTATCGAGGAGTTTGGTTCCAGAGCCGACACTGCGAGTGGAGGTGAGCACAGCTATCTCTTAACCTCCTGCACCAGTTACAGCTTCTTTTCCTCCAGTGAGGTGACATTCCACATGCCAAGAGCCAATGTCTGCCCCGAGGGTCCACGATGCCATGTGCCACCCTGCCACCTCCTGCTTCCTGAAAGGCATTACACCCAACCTACATGTTGGACCTTGTGGGCCCACATGGCCCCCCTACGTTGCCTTTTCAGGTTGATTCCGGCAGGGTTACGTGGGCTGCCCGGCCACCAGGTGCTCGCCCAGGAACACTGCCCCCAGGCCTGGCTCCAGGGTAGGTCCCGGTGACCCTATTCCAGGCAAGGTACACATTTTACTCTTAATCTCTTTCATGGGGATTTTTGGATTCTGTTAGTCTGGATTTTCACTCCTGACCTGTTTGCCTTAGGAGGCCCTATCAGGAACATACTACTCCCCACAATATAGCTCTGGAGATCCCTAGATCACACAAGCCCTTCCGCCACGACAAGGCCCCGATCCAGAAAGGGACATCTCTAGTGGACTTTCATTAATTTGCTTTGAATAAAACTGCCAGGGAGACAATAGTAATCTGTTTTTAGCAACTGCTTGTCCAATGGGTCATGGTGGTATCCATTCAACCATGGAAACATGTGAGATAGGATAAACCAATAATGGGACACCAATACATTGTAGTCCAATCAAAAACACCCATTCCTTTACACACACACTAAGTGCAATTTAGATTCACCAGTCACCTGATGTCCTTGGACAATGGGTGGAACCTTTAGCATCTCCTCAATACACTGAGTACATGCAAACTCTACACAGACTGAGCTGAATTCAAACACATGTTAGAATGCACAGGTATTGTGAGGCACCAACATGACAGAGAAGATCTACATAAACACACACTGGCTGAAACTGCCTGGCCCGAATGGGGTCACGGCAAACCAAAGCCTAACCTGGCAAAACAAGGCGCAAGGCTGAAGGGGGAGGGGACACACCCAGGTTGAGATGCCAGTCTGTCGCAAGGCATCCCAAGCAGGACTTGAACCCCAGAGCTGCCAGAGAGTAGGACCAGGGCAAGCCTGCTGTGTCACCGCGCTCCCCTGAGAAGATCTATTAAGGTATAAGGGTGAGATTTTGACAAATTTAGGTTTTAACATTAAAGGTACAAGAGGAGAAGCAGTATATGATTCAACAGGCTGATGAAGAGCAGAGCAATTACATGTAGAAGATGCCAGACATGTAAGGAATAATCTAGTTTAACGAAGGAAAACATTAGGCACAGGGTATATTATTCCATTATACTAATTACACCAGAGTGTAACATAAAATTACACACACACACACACACTTTCTGAACCGCTTGTCCCATATGGGGTCGCGGGGAACCAGAGCCTACCCGGCAACACAGGGCGTAAGGCCAGAGGGGGAGGGGACACACCCAGGACGGGACGCCAGTCCATCGCAAGGCACCTCAAGCGGGACTCGAACCCCAGACCCACTGGAGAGCAGGACCCGGTCCAACCCACTGCGCCACTGCGCCACCACACCCCCTAAAATTAAACACTATACATAAAAATAAAGAAAACTCTAGTGGCACAAGGCAGATGTAGTTTTGAGGCAATGAAAAATCCTTCATATTTCTTCATTCATTTCATATTCACCTTCCCAGCCTGTGATCTAACTCCTTTACAAAGATCTTAGTAAATGAATCATTTATGCCCTTTGTTTGTGAGGGGTGTTATCTTGGATAGAGTTGACCTTGGCTCCTCCTGGCATTAACCAGCAAACTGTGATCTGTATATTAGCAATAGTGTAATCATTGGCACCAAGTGTTACAGTGGATAAAAAACTGAAACCATGCTCATAAAGCTGCCTGTTTAAAGTCATGAGCTGCTGTTGCTCCATATACTGAATTGCTTCAATAATTATGCAGCTATATACGTATATATAGATACGAGTGTGAGTAAATCGTGTAACTTGCAATGAAGCCATGAGCTAATCACTGAGACAATCCAAAATAAGTGCACAAGAGTTTCCCACTAAGGTGTAGAAAGGTAAGAGTCACTTCCTAGAAGACTCCACTGTCTCAGGTCAATACAAGTCAGTAGGCCAGTGACTGCCAGTTAAACCTGTTTATTTTTCATTCTACTAGTGAGGCAGAAAAGCAGGAAACGGGCACTAGTTGAGAAGATACATTTGAGTGTGGGGGCTGAATGATAATTATTTTTTTCTCAGCTCTGCCTAGGGTTAGGTAGGGCAATGGCCATATCATCACCAGCATTTTCAGAAGTGCTTGAATAATGCTCAGGGGTTCATGGGTGCTTGTTGCACAACTTGTCAGACTGTAATTATAACTTCTAAGTTTTCAGAACCATAGGGCCATATGATTGCTTGCATATGATTAGTATCTTTCCACCAGATCATCTGCTTCTCCCAGGGGGGGATGTGGCACTGGTTCTTCACTACTGCACCTAGCCCATCATGCCAGTTCCACCTTCCCTAACCATTTCTCCACGCAGTAGTCTAATATGCACTCTTGTTACCATATTAATGAGGACACTGAGCACTCTTGGCGTAAAAGAAGATTGGGTGCAAGTGGAGGAAACAAACTTCCAGCTGTTCTTTTCAGCACGCAAAGCTGGCTCAATATGAAAATTGTGGTTATGGAGGTGAGATAGAGGCAATGTGGGAGTTTCAAGAAAAATATGCTTTTGACTATTAAACAGGCAAAGAGAAAGTGCGGATATGGCTCCTTTAAACACAAACTGAAAAGTTTGCTAAAGAGAAATTGGAACAGAATTCAGGTTTTTCGACAACCAAAAATTAAACCATCCTCTGAACATTTCGAGGAGTTTTCTCCTTTCTCTGTACTTAATTCTTCACAGTACTGTGCCAGTGTTTTCTCTTTCCAACCATCTCAGGCCAACTGTGCCATTCACGAATATTACCTGTCCAGTTAGGGACATCTGATTTTCAGCATTTGAAACCAGCAAGGCTGTCAACTACAGCCCCATCCCCAGGTCGTGGGTCACATCAATTCACAAAGAGTATGATGTGTAGAACTGGCTTACAAGATGCACCCTGCCAGTGTGACTGATGTGACAGACATGACAAAAGTACAGCAATTGCTATTAAAAGGTAGGCCTCTCCCTCACTGCCCCTAAGTTTATATGTGTTGCATCTTAAAGTGAAAGGTAAGCTCTCCGCATGACTGATCGTAGGATATGACTAAGTGTCTAATGCACTGGATGCACCATCATGACCCCGGTCATTGCTCCCATTTTATTGCAAACCCCTGATAAAGCGCCAATATACCTTTCCCAACACAGAGCAGGTCTATAGCAGGAAAGGCTGAAAGACAAACTACACCCCATTCACCATTCAACAGAGATGGATCCTGACACAACATGATTTTAATGATTCATTGATAGCTGGGAAAAGAACTCTTTTTCATAACTTGTCTTTGTCAGAAGGCTGCCCATTAGTACTTGCTAAAATATTGGTCCCTTGTCCAAGACAGTTAATCATTTGTGATATGTAACACAGGTTTTGAATATTTAAGTGATAATCTGTTTCTTAAGTACCTACAACTAAATGAATTCATAGCAAAAACAGCATAAATATGTAATTATTTCAATATCAAAGCCATTACAGTTGGATATGCTAATGAATGCAGTATGCTAATCAGCAAAAGAAGAATGATGTATTTAAGCACATATTTTTACTGTTTAAATATTGCCTGTTTATATTCATTGAAGTGAATACTGTAGTTTAGACAATTACGTTTATAAGAATATTTAAGAATAAGAATACAAACCTTCAAGAATGTTTCCAAGACTATTGACTATAAACTATTAAATGAACCTTTACTTTATATCTTCAGGACAACTGGTAACATACCTTTCCTCATTGCTTGACACACTTTTTAAAACTGTAAATCCATATCGATAATATCAGAAAATCGAAGATTCAGAACAGGTATTTTCTTGTCTTTCAAATTTGTTTCATAACTGTAATTTTTTTTGCTGTATGTATGCGAGAGCGTTGCAGTCAAGAAATTTTACTTTTACTTTTCATTTTAAATCCAAGAACAGGATCCTTGCTGTTCAACTTTATTTCCTTCATAAAAAATTAAACTACATATTTAAAAAACTTAAATATCTAGTATGAAACTTAAAAAGTATGAAATCATATAAATAGATAGAAATTTGGGTTGATATAAGTAAAAGGGTCAGGCAAACACACACACAATGTCTACAACCGCTTGTCCTGAGTGGGATTGCGGCGAGCTGGAGCAGAGCCTGGTGGCAGCAGGACACGGACGGACGGACGGACACACACACACACACACGCACACACACACACACACACACACACACACACACACACACGGGACAGGATGCCTGTCCATTACAAGGAAACCCCGCAGGACTCAAGTCCCAGACTCACCACACAGTAGACCCGGGTTAAACCCACTGTGCCACTGCACCCACCTCCCAGGCATCACGCCAAAAATTATGGGAAATCTGTGTTATGTATAATCTTTAATCTATAATATAGTGCAGTCACAATAGGCTGACTTTCTTAGTGCATTATCATAGCTTGATAATTTTAATTTTTATCCGATATCTTTCTCTAAAGCAGTTTATAATGTTAGATAATGAACTGTACCATAATTTACTCATTTATACTGCAAAGTATTCTCACTGTATCAGTTCATTGTCAGTGCCTGGTTCAAGAGTACTATCAAAAGCAGGGGATGTTTGAACCAGAGACCGTCAAACTGCAAGGCAACAGCTAACCTGATTTTATCTGAGATTTGATCCAGCAGCCTTTCTTGTTTTCTAGTTCCATTACAACAATGTTTTTTAATCAGAATAGCAATAAAAATACAGATGTGTAATGGAGAAATATTGGAGCTCATTTGGATAAAAAATTCAGGCAGGCAATTTAATAATTGCAGTAATGGTAAATACTTGTCTCTGCATCACAGAAATTGTTTGCTCCAAATTTTGTGTCTTGTAAATTCTATTGGGCAGTTATTGGCAGGTCAAATTGCCACATCAGTTAACTGCTGTTCTCTGTCTATTGATTTTCTCTAACCATTTTTGCAGAAGAGCCAGAATCCCTGTGTTTTTCAAACATGCATGGTGGGTGTATGCCTTGTCATCCTTTCTCCCTTTTCAAGTTGCAGAAATGTTTTAATTGCTGTGGGATTGAAAACTCCAGGTGAGAATGATTGCAATGTGTCACCCTGTAGTGTGGAGCAATGTGCGACTGCTTTTCAGAAACAGCCATAGAGAGTTCATCTGTCAGCAATCTTTCCTTTTCAGAAGGTCATCACCTCACAGGAGTCACACAGCTTTGTGTGACATAGATGCCACAGAAAGGGTTCTACAAACATTCAGAATCCAGCACATTCTTTTGCCCTTGGGAGTTTTTCCACAAACTAAGGAGAGGAGGGTAACAGCAAACCCCTAGCTGAAATACCAACCACCCTACTGTTAGGTCATAATTCAGTGTTTGAAACAAAGGCATGTGCTTCCAACCCCTTCTGCTCACACACAACCCTTTGGATGGCCCCTAAACATGTTATGTAAGAGCTTTCCTCACCGGGTGCTGGAGGACTGCGGAGTCTGCAGGTTTTTCAGCTTCATCTGAACAGCCTCAGTACTGAGAGAGGAGACTAATTCAGCTATGGAATTCATCACTTTAGTTGAATGGAAAACCTCAGTGTTCAGTTTGAAGAGAACCTTTTGGACCCAGCAGCTGATTTGGAGTTGTGATGGAGAGCCCTAGATTAGATGAAGCAGATTTACCCAGAGGAAGGCACATTTGCTCATTCTGCATGTGGCAGCATCCCCACCCCCCCACAGCCTCCAACACCCAGACTCTTGTACATCCCATCCAGATCCCTCATACAGCAGTCCTTTAAGAAACAGAACGAGTCTCCCAGACTTTCACCTGAAACTCAATAACACTTCTGCCATACCCTCTCTCTCTGGCAATATATGGGGTGGGGGCACTCTCAGTTGTCATAGCAACTTTGTAACACCATCATATGATTCTAGAGAGATCAACCTGAAAAGTTGCCCTCTGTCAGAACTGCTCACTGAATGCTGCAGCATTGCATGAACTTCTTGCAATTTACTGGCTATGATGCATCAAGCAGCATGTATGTTATTACTGGAAATCAAACTCTAGAGTGTGATCTATACAATAGCAAGCATATCTTATTATTGTGAATGATCTGTGGTTTTTTCAGTTTTTGATTCCATTTTCAAACCACCTTTCATAATGAATACTCCCAAAGACTATGGGGGAAATCCAAATTTCAAGAACTGCTTTCAACTCAGTAAAGCAGAAAGCATGTGTCTCTTTCACAGTAGAAGCTGAGATGAGCTGAGTTTCCATGCTTTTACTCAGATTGCTCAGCTCTGGAAGTCCACATCAGAATGTATTTCTCAGAAACTAAGGGGCTTCAGTTTCAGCTCTCTTTGTTTCACTTGCATCGGTGTTGTACAATCATTACATACCTACCATACATCATACATTCTACATTAGATTAAAATATATTATTTTACCTAATCATCTATCCAAGTAAATAAACAAGAGCAAATGAAGAAGAATTATGTTAGTGATGGTTATCTCAGTTAATATCCGCCTGTTGATGGGAAGCTTTGATGAATTGCACTCAGCTGCTATAGTTTGGACACATTGGACAAATTTGTTTTCTTTTTTTGATAGATTTCGGTCAGTTTATTGTGTCACTGCAACCTTGCTTGCACCAGCTTATATGTACAGTTTACTTTGTCTAGACCCTATTAATGTTTTAAATTGCCAACAAGTACATCACCATGTGTTCCTTGTTTTTAGCAGTCAACATTATGCCAATTAACTTCTTGTATTTGTGCCGGTGTTCCACCAAGGGAGATAATTACGTGTAACTATGTTGGGGCTTTGGCTGACTCTCCTTCTTTCACCCCATACCTTCATCCCCCATCTCAATATGCCAACAATGCCATTGTTTGTTGCTTTAAATCTGTTAAATGTACCATTGTGCTTGTCATTTGCAGAGGATGTTCTAGATTCAAATCATGTCTGTATCAGAGAGAGGGGAATAATTATACAAGCAAGAATTAGCCATTTAAGTCATTCACCAAATCACAGCAACTTAAATAATGAGACCAAATTTTAAGAGAAGTCATATTAGACATAGACATCTGAGATTCCTGGTGGCCAAAAAAGGTGTTTCAGGAGACAGTAACAGCAAGTCTGACAAATACCATGGGATTATTGATTGATTGGTTGTTATGAGAGAAGAACCTAAATAGGGAGGACAGGCATTTGAAGTGAGTGGCATGGTGGCACAGTAAGTAGTGCTGATGTCTCACAGCCCCTGGGTGGTGTGAGAGAGCATGGGTTCAATCCCTGCTTGGTCTGTGTGTAGTTAACATTTTCTTCCCGTGTCTGTGTGGGTTTTCTCCCACTTTCTGAAAGACATGTCATGCAGGTTCCCCCATAGTCTGTGAGCATCAGATAGAGAATGTGTTTCACTGATGTATGGATGAGTGACCCATTGTAAGTAGTGTATCTAGCAGTGTAAGTCACCTTGGTGAATAAGGTGTGTGGGCTAGTAACACTACATAGTATCCATTGTAAGTTGCTTTGAAGAAAAGTGTCTGCTAAGTGAATAAATGTAAGTGAACTCCTGTAAAATACACACCAAGAGCTGACATTCTATTCTGGTGATGTTTTAGGGCTCATGTTTGCACTGATTCAAGTCTATCTGTTTAGACAGTTCATTTGTAACGGCGCTAGTTACGTGAAGGCAGTAGTGACATCCTAAATCAGTAATATAAAAGTATATTAGTAATATAAAAACACATTGCTTTATTGGTACATTAAAGTAGTTATGATAACTGGTGCATTTCTTGGTTTTTGTGAAAATACTACTCATCTGCCAGTGTTATTGCTTTAGAGTTACATCACTGCTCATTAAAATTCACCTTCATAGAGAAAACTGATTCTATTTATATAAGGTACACTCAAGTTTTTACTCTGATTCTCATGCATAGTCCTATTTCAGCTTTATTTTCAACTGACATGCTAACTGAGCGTAACTATTACTTTCTTTTTGAATTAAATGCTTGATTGCATTGCTCTTTATGTCACTTATGAAATAAAGGTAGCATCGGCAGCTTCTTATACCTGGCAGCTCTTCATATTTCCTTTCAAAAAGGTTAACCAGCAACAGTTTGAGGAATCTTCATTTTTCACACAACATAAAATTCTGTATGTCAGTAGCACATGTTGAGTTACCTTGGGCAATGTGCACTTGGCTTTATCTCTTTCACAATAAGGCCTCTGTTGCTGCTGGGAAGTGACTATATGGGGTTTGATGACCCAGTATATCACAAGTGCTATTCATAAATTTACTAGGTTGATGGAGCAGTACATTGGTGAGTATGAGCCTGAGTAAAACATAGTCATCTCTTGATATGCATCTCATCTTTAAGTTGAGAAAAAAGTTTAAGATTTGAAGTAGAAAATCAAAGGCAGGCAAATTTAAACCTTTGTTGATCAAGTGTCTCTGAAATGACAGCTATGCTACACACACAGAGAGAAAGGTTTTCTACGACATATACAGAGTGTCAACACTCCCTGCCCAGGAACAGCAGTCTTTCTAGCAGGCAGCACCTCGCATGTGTCTTATGTATTAACTATTTCACAGTTTTTATGCAGCTTGAGCACAGGAATGGCATCCTTACTTCGCACCTCAGTGATTACATTAATTACCCTCTATGAATATGCTCCTACGGGACAAAACATAAATACTCTTAATGACTTGGTGGGGTGTTTCAGGTGGAGAGAGAAAGGAAGTTATTTACCTTTGCAGTAGCATGGTTGGTCTGGTAAATGGGTTGTTTACATCCATTGCAACAGAAATCAACGGCTTCAGGTTGTCATTAATGTTTCAAATTCAGTAACAAGTTGCTACTTCGATGCACCACATGTCGGATCACATAACCACACTAACTGTATCCGCTCTTTCAAGCATTTGCCTTTCTCTCACTCCAAATTCTGCAGTGCAGCCATGCAGAACCTAGGTTCACCTTTCAACTCTTCTGCTATGCCAGAGTTCATATTATACTGATATTGCAGTTCCTTAACATGTCTGAAAGTAAGCAGAAAGTGATGAGTCATTCTGGCAGACTTAAGAAGTTGTACCTGCATGATATTTGCAGATCTGAGAAGCCGTTTTGAACTAATTTGTATTCATAGCAGAACTGTAACACAAGGCTACCCTTGCAGTCCCAGTCAGACATAAATTGATAAATAACCTTGACTGGGACAGATAAAATTTAGTGGCTGTAGCAGTGTCAATTGGCGCAGAGGGGCTGGTGGACTCATTGGTTATTGAAGTCCAGTTGTCACAGAGACTGGTGCATAGGACTTTTAGCAAATCTAATCTTGCTTGTGGGCGTTGGCTTGGATTAGCTGCAGTGTGCCGCTGGTTCACTGGGACAGCCCAACGTAGGCCCTGCAGTAGCAGTGTCAGATTGTTAGCAAAGCACAGAGATAACTGTGACACCTCTGCCTATGAGCATAGGGCACTCGGTCTCTATTGTTAGCACACCTTATGGGCACTCATTTCAGTAGCAGCAAAACAGCTAAGAGGCAAACTTTTTCTAATGCCTGTTAATTCATAAGATGGTCTCCCTTTTATCTCAATGCAAAAAGTAAATATATGCATTAGGATTAAGAATGACACATCTTAGACCAGGTGACTTATTGGGTCAGTCTTGACTCCACTTTACATAAGAGCTGAGTTTTATGAACGTTTATGATCATATTTTGGCACTGTTTTCAGCTTAAAAAAAGCTGTTTCATTTCTTCAGGTCAAGAGTTTATATACAAGGACTTCCAAGGATGCTACCAACCACAATCATTCAACACAAACTTAAACCAGTATTAAGACAGCATCTCCAAACAAAGCCATTACAATAAGCCTCTGAGATGTAAAATATTTCTCATGTAGACATCCTTCATTAACATATGGACCATGCTATGCTTATCTGCTTGCAGTAGTGTCCTTTGCAAGATTTGCATTTCAAATCCATTGAGAGTTTTTTTTTTTTTTTTTCCCCTCCTTTTTTCTGACCCATGGTTTTGTTTGTTTATGTTATCTCTGACATTAGCTGGCACACTAGCTGGCAACACCAAACACTTAGTGTGAGGAATTCAGTAGTCACTCATTGACAACCCAGACAGCTAATGATTTAGACCATTACTTGCTGCTCTGATAATGGCTCATTAATCAGAGTGATGAAAAGTCAAGGTCACTATGTCAAGGTGAAAATCTGGAAAAACAACAAATGCACACTGAGTTCTGTATTTTTTTTTTTTTTTTTTTACCTCACTCTGTAGTTATTCAACACTTTTTCACTGTAACCTTGTTAAAAGGACTTAAATCACACTATTGCTTTTGGCCTTAATGGCTCAGCTGGGTTTAAATAAGCTCAAAGTATGGGTAGAACGTGACATTCCTTTCCATTACTACTCTTGTGCTTGCCATCATCATCTGCAAGGCTGCACTCTTATAAAAGGAAAAGACTCAGTCTGAAATTTAGCCTCAAGTTCTGGAACCCAGGCATCAAAGTGGTAGATAGCAATTGGTCTTAAGCTGGCAGAGTGCCCATAGCAGAGATACAAACCAGTTTTATGCTACACCGCTACAAAATTCCTGGAAATAGCCATTGCTTTGCTGTTTGTTTTTGAAGTGTCAAAATATGATCATAAATCCTCATAAAAATCAGCTCTTATGTAAAGTGGAATCAAGACTGACCCTATAAGTCACCTGGTCTAAGATGTGTCATTCTTAGTCCTCATGCATATATTTGTTCCTTGCATTGAGATAAAAGGGAGGTCATCTTATGAATTAACAGGCATTAGAAAAAAAAAAAAGTTTGCCTCTATGGTTTGCTACAATCACTGCAGGAGAAAAAACACCAGACATCACTCTTCTCTTATTCTCATTAACTTATGTAAAAAAACATAAGCACAAAAATCAAATAAATGAACAGTCACACTAAAACCAGACTGGTGGCTCAGATGGTATTGAAGTTCCCAGAAAGATATAAAGCACCTGATAAGCCTCATTTATGATCTTGCAATTTAGAGAGGAAACTAGTAGTACATAAATCTTCAGTACCACAGACTGATCATTGCCCTATAAATATGCACAGCTTTACATCTATAGAAGAGGAAAAAAGAAAACTACTGGACTTGCATGAGTTTTCTTGAAACTATTTCACCACTCATCCAAATGGCTTCTTCAGTTCTAAAAGACTGGTGGGGAGTTTTGGTTTTAAACTTGGAACATCTATGGGTGGAGCCCATTTGAGACTCACATGACTGGGGTCTGTTAACAACCCAATAATCACCTACCAATTAAATGATGTTATTGAAATTAACCTGGGTGGTATCCTGTTTTTCTACAATTAGCAGTACTTAACAACCCATTAATGGCCAGAACTACCAGACCCAAGGTATAAATGGGTGGGAAACTGTTTGGGGACAGATGCTAAAACTGTATTATATGTGGTTGATAAATTGTGTCTCTGTCCACCTCCCCTGTTCAGAGAGGGGTTTTCTGATTTTACATAGATGGCTTCCTTCACTCCTCTTTCAAACCATCTGTCTTCTCCGGCTAAAATGTGTACGTTGTTATCCTCGAAAGAATGTGCCTTGTCCTTCAGGTGTAGGTGAACTGCTGAGTCCTGACCTGAAGAACTAGCTCTCCTGTGTTGAGCCATGCGTTTATGAAGGGGTTGTTCTGTTTCACCAATATACAGGTCTGTGCATTCCTCAGTGTACTGAACTGCATAAACTACATTGTACTGCTTTTGCCTAGGTGTTTTGTTTTTGGGGTGAACAAGTTTGTCTCAGAGTGTTGCTGGGCTTGACGTGCACAGGGATATGGTGTTTGTTTAAAGGGTTGTTAAGTACTGCTAATTGTAGAAAAACAGGACACCACCCAGGTTAATTTCAATAACATCCTTTAATGGGTAGGTGATTATTGGGTTGTTAACAGACCCCAGTCATGTGAGTCTCAAATGGGCTCCACCCATAGATGTTCCAAGTTTAAAACCAAAACTCCCCACCAGTCTTTTAGAACTGAATAAGCCACTTGGATAGTGGTGAAATGTTGTTGGGTTTTTATTTTTTATTTTATTTAAAAAAAATAAAGAGAACTCATGCAAGTCCAGTTACCTTTGTTTTAGCTTTATTTATTATATACACCAGGATCTGGATGATTAAGAATCTTCACAGACATATAGCTTTATACCGCGAGGTGTACTACAGAACTGTTTACCCATCAGGTAGTCCCTGGACCATACTCTTGTTTGCCTTTATTTGTGGTGATGGATAGGGAATTAGAGGCCGTTCGTTAAGGGTGATGTGGTGTTTTACACCAAGAACGAATCCTTGAGAGTTTTGTAAAAGAAAGGTTCCTGCCAGCCTGTAGGGTGTAAGTTGACAAAGGATAATTGTCATTGGTTAGTGCCTAAAAGAAGCGGGAACCGTTATTGGCGGCACTATATAACGGGGGTGTTTTTGCACAAAAAAGGCAGATGAGGTTCTGCGGTGTGAAGTGAGTTTGTGATGCGAGCTACTGGTCTCAATAAACTCTTTGTTTTGCACACTTCAAGTGTTCCAGGGAAACCTCCAAAGAATGGTGTACCTTCCTTTTCGGACACCACAGTTTTGGCGACGAGGATGGGATGTTTTACCGTAAAGAAACGGAGTTATGAGTAACTCCGGTGAAGCCTGGGACAGAGATACTATTAGTGCGGAAGAGTGACGACGGACAGAGCTGATCGAAAATGGCTTTGGGAAGCCCGAGGATTTCCACTTCAACGAAAGTGAGGAACAATTCGATGCTTATTTGGAAAGGCTCGAGCAGTATTTTGCGGCAAATGGATTGGAAGACACCGAAGAAAAGACAAAAGCAGTATTTCTGACGATTGTGGGGAAAAGGACTCACAGTCTGCTAATGGACTTATGCACACTCTTAAAACCAGCGCAAAAGACTTTCACGGAGCTGATTTGAGCTGCTGAAAAACCACTATGTCCCTCGGACAAATTTCATCGCGGAGAGATACAAGTTTCACTCCAGGAATCAACTGGATGGTGAATCGATAAGTGAGTACGTTGCGAATTTGAGAAAATTGTCAGCGACGTGCAAGTTTGGACAGTTTTTAGATGAGGCTTTACGCGATAGATTCGTGTGTGGCGTGAAAAGTGCTGAGCTCAGAGACCGTCTGTAAATGCAGCACATTCTAAAGACGTAACCCTTGCAATAGAAATGGGGCTGGCGTTTGAAGTGACTGTAAAGAGTTCGCAGCAGTTTTCGCAAAAGACTTTTAAAACACACGGACTAGTGGAAAAGAAGGGTTCCACAAAGGCAAAAGATGTAACGGTAAGGGGCACAAGCCCGATGCTTGCAGGTTCAAAATGTTAATTGCCACGTGTGTGGAAAAAGGGGACATGTTGCGCGAGCCTGCCGAACGCGTTCGGAAGGGCAAGATGATGCCAAGCAAGCCAAGTTGAAGTGGACAAAGCACCTGGATGCCGCCACGTTGCAGGACCACGTTTCGCCGTATCCGAGATCACCGCTAACCGCGAGGAGCAACGAACTCTGTGCATCGGATTGCATCGCGCATGAGCGCGGACACGGAGGAGGAGATTACCACGCACTCCAGCTACAGAAACCTGGACTTGACCGCACTAAGGAGTCACGAGTCAGTGATAGTCCCAGAGAAAGTGACATACAAGGGACAGAATTGTTTGCTATTGACACGAATGTGCACAAAGTAAACAAGCCTTACTGTGTTTATGTCCGAATTAATAATGTGCGAGTGAAAATGGAGGTAGATACGGGGGCAGCTGTTTCTGTCATTTCAGGGAAATTGTACCACCGTAGACTTTACAAGGTAAAACTAGCTCCAGCTAACTGTGTTTTGAAAACATACAGTAAAGAGTCCTTAGAGCTTAAGGGTAAAATCACAGTGAGAGTGAAAAGTAAGGAACAAACACACATACTAGACTTGATGGTTGTAAAAGGTAATGGGCCTTCTCTAATGGGTAGAGACTGGATTAGTCACCTGAATCTAGATTGGTCACGCATAAACTAGTGAGACCGTGGAGCAGTTCTGTGATAGATATTTGTCTGTGTTTCAACCAAATTTAGGGATGCTTAAGGGAATCAGTGCTAAACTCCATGTAGTGAAAGAGGCGGTGCCAAAATTTTGCAAGCCACGCACTGTGCCCTATGCTTTGCGGGATAGCGTTGAACAGGAGTTATGTAAGCTAGAAGCAGAAAGTATCATCTCTCCTGTCAGTTACAGTGAATGGGCAGCACCCATTGTGTGTATTCCTAAAAAGGACAATAGTGTAAGGATATGTGGAGACTACAAGGTTACTATTAACCCTCAGTTGGAAGTAGAGCAGTATCCTTTACCTCGAACACAGGATTTGTTTGCTAAGTTGTCAGGCGGTCAGAGATTCACTAAATTAGATTTGTCTCAAGCTTATCAACAAGTACCACTAGAGGAAAACTCCAAAAGATACCTTACCATAAATACACCAAAAGGATTGTATACCTATAATAGGCTACCTTATGGGGTTGCTAGTGCTCCAGCCATTTTTCAGAAAATTATGGATCAAGTACTACAGGGCATGGATGGTGTAATATGTTATCTTGATGATATCTTGATCACAGGAAGTGATACGGAAAAGCACATGACAGCTTTAGAAGGAGTTTTAAAGAGATTGCAAGCATATAATCTCAGAGTCAGACGGGAAAAATGCTCTTTTTTTCCAAAGCAGCGTATCCTACTTAGGGCATGTCATTGATATGGAGGGTATTCACCCCATGAAAGAAAAGACTGATGCTGTAGAAAGGGCTGCTGTTCCCACAAATGTGACAGAACTCAGGTCTTCCTTAGCGTTGTTAAATTATTATGGCAAGTTCATTCCTAATCTTTCCACCATCATACAGCCCATGACAGAGTTGTTGCATAAAGATGTGAACTGGGAATAGTCAAAGAAATGTCAGGCAGCTTTCGAGAATGCAAAAAGACATTTAATGTCCCATCAAGTTCTGATTCATTTCAACGCTGTTACCTTTAGTCTTAGCGTGTGATGCATCTCCTGTAGGAGTGGATGCAGTACTCTCCCACAGAATGCGTGATGGTGGTGAGAGGCCTATTGCCTTTGCTTCAAGGATGCTGACAAAAACTGAGCGCAACTACTCGCAAATCGAAAAAGAGGCTTTAGGATTGATATTTGGAGTAATGAAATTCCATGATTATCTGTTTGGAAGACTGTTTACCTTAGTAACAGATCGTAAGCCCCTGCTGAAAATTCTAGGTCCTAAAACAGGGATACCTACTCTCGCTGCAGCTAGAATGCAAAGATGGTCTTTGATCTTGTCTGCATACAAGTATGAAATCCAGTACAAGAGATCAGAACAGCATGGAAATGCTGATGCCTTGTCGAGGTTACCCATGAGCGATGATAATGCCATTAGGTCTAATCCAGTGTATAGGGTGTCTTATCTCGAAGAATTACCTGTCACTGCAAACGAAATAGCCCAAGAAACGGAGGCTGACCCTGTGCTCAAAAGGGTTAAGGAACATGTAATGTGTGGGTGGCCAAAGCATATATCTGAAGAAGTACTAAATCCATACTTTTCCAAGAAATTTGAACTTTCTGTGGAAAATGGTTGTTTTCTTTGGGGGTATCGTGTAGTAATACCTGAGAAATTGCATGACAGATTACTGGCAGAACTTCATGACAGTCATTGGGGTATGGTAAAGATGAAATCGTTGGCCAGAAGTTTTTTTTGGTGGCCTGCTCTTGATATGGACATTGAAAATGTAGTTAGTCAGTGTGACGTGTGTCAGCAGCAGCGTAGCATGCCTGCTCCTGTTCCTGTACATACATGGAAATGGTCATCGGGACCCTGGGAGTGAATCCACTTAGATTTTGCTGAAGATCACCAGCAGTTGTTTTTGGTAGTAATGGATGCTTATGCTAGATGGCCTGAGATTGCATAGGAACAATCAACTACTTCAGCAAAGACGATCGAAGTGCTGAGACATTTATTTGCAGTTTACGGTCTTCCTCAGGAAGTAGTCACTGATAATGGACCCCAGTTTACGTCCTGAGAATTTGAACAATTCTTACTGTTGAATGGGGTTCAAACATACTCAATCTCCTGCGTATCATCCTGCCTCAAATGGGTTTGCTGAACGGTTGGTGCAGAATTTAAAAAGAGCACTTCCAAAGAATAGAGCAGTTGGGGGTAAAACACTTCAACACTGTGTTGCTAATTTTTTGTATAATTACCGCAACACGCCTCATAGTGCTACTCACAAGACACCAGCAGAGTTATTCCTCAAGAGATCAGTTCGTACGCGATTGTCTCTGATCAGGCCACACTTTTCACAGGCTCTGAATTGTGCGAGCCCTGCTAAAACTGAGGAACCCTGTAGAGTCAGGACCTTTACAGTTGGGCAACATGTTTTGGTAAGAAATTACAGGGGAGGGGAGAAATGGTTGCATGGTGTCATTTCAAAAGTGCTGGGTCCAGTCACTTACATGGTTGATGTGAATGGAAACTGTGTAAAGAGACATGTGAATCAGATGCTGAGTAGTAAACCTAGGTGTGACAGGGGTAATGTTGAACATGGTCAGGTTCCTGACAAAGGAAGGAACTGGGTTTATGATGAGATTGACATGGATGTTAAGGGGGGCAGTGAAATTGTCATATCAGAAAGCGCTGCGACTGATTCAGAGACACAGTCAACACCTGAAGCAGTGCCGCTCTCATCAGCATCCTCCTCATCACCGTCCTTCCCCACTGAAAGTGTTTTTGTGAAAGCTCGTCCTGTTCGTAGCAGGCGTGCTTCCCAAAGAGTTTGTAAAGAGTAATAATGTAACTACGGTTATAAGGGAAATTTCAACCTGTAACCAACAGAAAGAAGAAAAAAAAAAAAAACAAAATTGTGTGTTGGTTGTTCTGTTGGCGGTTGATAAGGATTGTAAATATTTTGTTCTCTTAAGGGTAGTAAGAGAGTGGAAGCTACAGGGGAGGAGGTGTGGTGTTTTACACCAAGAACGAATCCTTGAGAGTTTTGTAAAAGAAAGGTTCCTGCCAGCCTGTAGGGTGTAAGTTGACAAAGGATAATTGTCATTAGTTAGTGCCTAAAAGAAGCGGGAACCATTATTGGCGGCACTATATATAACGGGGGTGTTTTCGCGCAAAAAAGGCAGATGAGGTTCCGCGGTGTGAAGTGAGTTTGTGACGCGAGCTACTGTTCTCAATAAACTCTTTGTTTTGCACACTTCAAGTGTTCTAGTGCTTTGTTTCAGGGAAACCTCCAAAGAACGGTGTACCTTCCTTTTCGGACACCACAGGTGACAATGAAGGAACTGCGTGGGGCTGCTCAGAAGGCAAGCCAGCAGTTATGGTTGAGGAGAGAGCAGGGTAGCTGGGGTTACAGGCTGGAGGGAGATGTGTAGTGGTTGGTAAAATTAGTGGCAGGTGGCTAGTAATGGGAGGCAGCTGGTGGTAAGGAGGCATGGCCTTGTTAATTAGGTTGGTTTAAATTTGCGGAGTGATGGATTTGTAGGTTTTGTTGGCAGCTATGGAGATATGGTGTGATCTGGGATGGTTTGAATCTGTATGGCTTAATCTATTTGGACTAGTGGTTTAATTAGGGTAGTGGTGTTTATGGTGTTGCTGTATTTCTTGAGAGTGAAGGGTATCTAACACTGGTCTGAGTCTCCAGATTTCACTGTTGAGTCTTCTGAAGATGTCATGGGCCTAATTCAACAAAAATTGATGAAGGGAGGTGCCCACTTGACAACCTCAATGAAACTCCTATGTTGGTACCCTGGGGTTGTGTGGGTAAGGGAAGGAAATTAAGCTTCTTGGTCTCCCATCATGGAGATATATGGTGGTAGTGCTGTGTGTTGTTCTCTGTGAGTTTATGGTAATGTTGGTTGGACTGGGCCCTTGTGTACAGCTGTTGAAATGGGGTGCAACATCTCATCTTGTGTATCCAAGATGTTTCAATAGCTACTTAACAAACATCATATATGTATGTGTTATCTGCTAAACCATGCAGATCCATCTTTGGTTTTTTTAAAAGAGAAGACTTTCTGCCTCAAAATAATTTGAGATGTTGAACTGTAGAAATGGCTTTCTGTTGTGCACAAAAAAAAATTGTAGTTGTAGGGAATGATACAAACACAAGTAACAAAGAGGAATGGTGCTATTTATATAAAAAAAAAAAAAAAGATTCTTGCCACAATCATTTAGCAGTAAAAAGCTGTTTGAACAGTCACATTTTTCAAGCATGAGGCAGTGGCATTGCTGCCCAGAAAAGGGGTTTATCACTGTTAGTCATGTGGCAGAAGGGTTCCAGCAGATGTTCCAAATATAATTAACATTATTCCACCAGCAACTACTATAAATGGCTAGCAATGAAGGACTGTGGGAGGGGAAAATAAAAACTGAGGTGGGTATCATATTAGTGGTAGTTATGGCAATGTTTTATGCTACAGACTGAGGACTACTGTACAGTGCTGCCTAGCTAAGAGAGACCCAGCTGTTGGCCACTTTGAAAGATTCTCAGTATGAATAGCAGATGTAACTAAGTGACCTCTCATTTGGCATGTACAGTAATCTATCATACTATACCAGAATTTAAGATTACAATGAAGTGCTTTCAAGTAGAAAATATTTCCTAAAGAAAATTTTTCTAATTTGTCCCTAGTTCTTATCTCTGGAAGACTGTTTAGAGTGGTCTATTCACTGGAATATTTTCACTATACAATAAGCATAGGTAATAGGCATCTTTGTGTAAAAGTAGGGAAAGAGAATCACAATAACTGGAAGTCTATCTCCCAGTATCTGTTTTGGGATGGATAGTCCAGTCAGTTGTTTTGAATTGTTGTTGTTGTTGTTGTTATGAAGGTAAATTGTATAAAGATTTACAGGCTCTAACTGATGGGTTAGTCTGTGTGGTTTAAGGTGGCAGTGTTAGCATTATGTTGATTGGGGGGGGGGAACAACTCTGACATGAAATCACTGACTCATTTTGAATGCTACTGACAAATGGCTATAGTGTGTGTTCCTGGGTCATAGCTTTTTACCAATGGTTTAAATTGGCTGTGATTCCTGCACTTATGGAGTTCATCTTTGCATGAAAGTAATCAAGTTGCAGACCACCAAGTCTATGGCTGGAAGGAAAAAAGTCTGTGTGATGCAGCTGTGTAACCACATGACTACCCCATGGGCCCATGTTTAAGACAGGCTATACTTGCTTGATACCTAGGTTATTCCAATAAAATCATTTTAATTCATGTCTAGATATTGTACAGAACAGATTTCCCATTAAAAAGGGAGTGTGTGGGCTCAAACCATTAAGCTGAGGGGTGTCAGTAATCAAATGCTGGATAAGAAACCAGCAAAAGGTCATAGCTGGGTGAAGCACTCGACTCACTAAAGAGCTGAAGAAATTGAAAGAAACAAAGTTTACTTAATCACATGTCTGCAACTATGCCTCTCCTCATAATGTAATGCACAAATTATATTTGAGTTGTATGTTGCTTTGGAGAAAAGCAGCTAAGCGAATAAAGGTAAAGAGCAAACTTTTCACATTAATTCATTCAGCTGATGCTTTTCTCCAAAGCAACTTACAATGTTAAGGTAAATGCCTTGTGATGGACTGGCATCCTGTCCTCGATGTGTCCCCCTCAAGCCTTATGCCCTGTGTTGCTGGGTTAGGCTTCGGCTCGCCCTGACCCCGCTTGGGACGACGTGTGCGTGCGCGTGTGTGCGCATACATATAGTATCCGTTAGAGCAGGAGAACGGGGCAGATTGGTTGGATCCCATTCTCTGGCAGGTCTGGAGTTCAAGTCCTGCTTTGGGTGCCTTGTGACGGACGGGCATCCAGTCCTGGGTGTGTCCCCGCCCCCTTCAGCCTTGCACCCACTGTTGCTGGATTCAGCTCTGGTTTGCCGCAACCCTGCTCGGGACAAGCGGTTTCAGAGAGCGTGTATCTGTTACAGCTGCTTGCATAAAGCTTTATAAGAAAATATTTTGAGCTTTAACTGTTCATATACAATAGATTAAGAAATATGAGCACATCTACCAGACTGAACATGATAGACCTATAATGTAATGCGGTAAAGAATGTATAGTGTTTAAATTTTTACTTACCCTTACAGCTCCAAATTTTTCTCAGAACAGAAAAGTCGAAACATGAATTTTCAGATCTCTTCAATTCAACTTGAAGTAGCTGGCCACCTAAACCAACAGCCAAGCAACACCATCTGTTTTTCATGCAGCAGCATTTGTCATAGTTTCACAGAGGTACTTGTCTAAAACAACCAGCAATTGTATCAGTTGTTATAGTTGCATATTTTAGTTGATTAGTTTGTTAGGGACAATATTCAGCAATAGGTAGGCTCCTCCAGACATTTAGATCAAGAATAGATTATAAATCTGTGTCCTTATCTGTCTTTCACAAATTTAGTCTAATCTCAAACTGTAGGCATTCTGACTAAAACACTTTTCTGGAAAACATGCAGTGAAAGCAGACTAAAAAATCTTGATTGTGGATTGCTTTACCCACAGAAAGTCTTGTTCAAATAAGGGGATTAGTTCCTTTGTTTCAGTACGTGGATCCCATTAAAGAGCCTTCCAGCCATCCGGAGATCTACAGCTCTCCAAAGTCCATGTTTGCAGGCTATGAAAGAGAACTATCGTCACAAAGATTCGGTCCAAGAAAGTCAAGGTCAAACAATAAACTGGTGGGGATAATGCTGGTGTGTTTCCATTAGGCTTCACACCATGAGCAAAGTTATCTCCCTGTAGATAACTTACTAACACCTCAGAATGCAGCATATAGTATAGCCCTACTCACATATACATAGTTCAGTGGTTAGAACTGTTGCATGTGGACCTAGTAGGATCAAGTTTAAATTTCACTTCCATCTACAGTACCTTTGAGCAAGGTGCCTACCCTGAATTGCTCCTTTAAAATTGCCCAGCTCTGTATAAATGGGCAAAAAATTGTAACTTTGGAAAACAGTGTCAGCTAAATGAATAAAAGTATAAATTGTAACACTGAACTTAGAAATATAGGGTGGCTGGTAGTGTAGTGGTTGGTCCTGCTTTGTTTGCACCCAAAGGTTGCAGGTTCAACTCCACCCCTCTAGCTATAGTAGCCTTGAACAATGCACTTGCACTGAATTGCTCTGGTAAAATTACTTAGCTGTACAGATGTAAACTAAGTTGCTTTGGAGAGAAGTGTCAACTAAATGAGTACATTTCTTCAGCAGCAAATGCTTTTCTCCAAAGCAAAATAGAGCTCCAAGTAAAGCTTGCACCTTAACCCACAGGAAAGGCCAGTTTAGAGTTTCGGGAGTAATTAAACGATGTACAACGTCTGGACGCAGTGGGTTTCCTTCAAAGATTCCCCACATCCTTCATGCATCTTCAACACCAGTCCAAGACATGCTACATGATTACTGGTGTCTTGCCCTCCTTCCCCTTCATATATCATCCAACATGTTTAGGCTCGTAGGGCAACTGATCTGTGGTGGGGGTAGTAGGGATCGCTAAAGAGAGCTACTGGAAAAAATATTTTGATGTGGTAATGGAAGATTCACGCAGTGAGGCATACCAAGCCGCCAGCAGATCAACGGAGTAAATTCCACCACCAGTAGGGCCAGGTCCCTCAGGGGGTCATTAGAAAAGTATACAGTTTGTGAGGACACTGTAATGGGCCCACAAGATGTGGAAAAAACAACATCTGGAGGCACTGCCAGAAAGCATCACATCATGTTCTTTTTGAGTGGTAATTGACTGTTTTGGTACAGCTAGCCACAGTCATTATGGTTTTTATTTCAATGTGAAATTCAATTAGGCATACTCAGACTGTTAACGTAACACACTTCCGGGCTAAAAGACTTTCTTTTGCCACGGTGGTGCTTTTAGCCAGATGGCATTGTTTCTCCTGTTGCTGCTTACAGTACAAGTCTTGTCATGATATACTATTAATTTTTACTCATGCTGCTTTCTGTTTCAACTCTGGTGCCTCATACACATCCAGCACATTTATGGGGATATGGTGTGATGTACTACAGTAGTCTCTGTACACTCTATGGATCTTAAAAGCTGACATTTGTTACTACACCAAGTAACTTCATGCAACTGTTGTGAAAAAGTTTGAAGATTATATATAGATATGCAGGGGGCACGGTGGCGCAGTGGGTTGGACCTGGTCCTGCTCTCCGGTGGGTCTGGGGTTCGAGTCCCGCTTGGGGTGCCTTGTGGCGGACTGGTGTCCCGTCCTGGGTGTGTCCCCTCCCCCTCTGGCCTTCTGCCCTGTGTTACCGGGTAGGCTCCGGTTCCCCGCGACCCCGTATAGGACAAACGGTTCCGAAAATGTGTGTGTGTGTGTGTGTGTGTGTGTGTGTGTGTGTGTGTGTGTGTATAGGCATGTACTATCATAGCTATACATACTCTTCATGTATAATGTTTATATGTACTATATAGTAAATATTGGGAATTATAGGAGTGGCACAGTGGGTTTGCCTGGGTCCTGCTCTTCTATGGGTCTGGGGTTCAAGTCCCACTTGGGGTGCCTTGTGGTAGACTGGTGTCCCATCCTGGGTGTGTCCTCTCCCCCTCCAGCCTTACGCCCTGTGTTGCCAGGCTAGGTTCCAGCTCCCTGTGACCCCATATGGGACAAGTAGTTTCAGAAAGTGTGTGTGTGAGAGAATATAGGCAGAGATGGTGTCAATGTGACATAAATAAATATTAATGAGAAAAATGTCTATAAGTAAAAGTGCCACAGTGGTGTAGTGGGTGGGGTGTGTATGTATGTACTGTATAGACATATCTTCATGAGTAACACCAGCCCAAGACATGCAACATGATTACTTACTACATATACAAAACAACTGTCCTTTTCAAAAACTATACACATTTTCTTACAGTACTCCCATCACTTCATAGATTACCACAGCCTAACAATTAAACAGTTGTTCGAGTTAATTTTCTATCTTGACAAAAGTTACACTGCACTTCTAGTTGGGCACAAGATGGATTTGGGTTAAGGACATTATGAATAAGCTGTGAAAGAAAATGCCACATGTCCATTATATCCATAGAAAAAAAAACTATGTTCTGCATTAATAATTTATTTGAAAGACATTTCTGGGCTGCTCTGCTGAGAATCTAGTCTTTACTGGGTGATGAACATTTAAAACTTTGGAAAGTGATTTACATTATGGTTATGTAGGTCTCCAAAATAACACGGGAAGACAAGGATATGGAAAATATTTCTTCTGAGAGTAGATACAATTTAGAGGTTGCTAAAAGCACATGAATCAGAGAGATGCAACCTGTTCCACAACCCTCTCTTCAAAACAATTCAATTACCTTGGCAGAATGTTAAGGTAACACATGCATTTATACTTTATGATGAAAGCCTTATATCGGTCTCATTTTTTCTCATGTAAACGCTGCAAGTCCTCTCAATATTTTCGAACATTTGGTCACTATTTTTTTCAAATAAGAGCCAATCAAGTGCAGTTTTGCCAAACTGGTAATAAATAAGATGGGAAAACACCTCATTAACATGGGTTTTTTTGCTTGGTACTAATGACTTTCAGCTTGTTTTCAAGGCAGAAAATAAGACAAATGGAAAAACATAAAATATTGACTAGAATTCCATAGCAAATTTCTACTTATACAGCTACAGACACAAGGACAATAGATGAATACATTGGCAGTAAATCTTCTGCTATAGACGGGGGGCGCGGTGGCGCGGTGGCGCAGTGGGTTGGACCATAGTCCTGCTTTCTAGTGGGTCTGGGGTTCGAGTCCCGCTTGGGGTGCCTTGCGACAGATTGGCATCCCGTCCTGGGTGTGTCCCCTCCCCCTCCGGCCTTACGCCCTGTGTTACCAGGTAGGCTCCGGTTCCCCACGACCCCGTATGGGACAAGCGGTTCTGGAAAGTGTGTGTGTCTTCTGCTAGGAGCAGATTATATTGAATCTTTTACCCTATGCCTATTTGTGTTTTATATGGTGTAAATTATATTTGAAAGATCACAGATATTGAAGCTGTATCTCTTTTATACAAACTCTTAAATTTTCCAATTTTACAAGTGCTAGAACAGTATAAACTAACACTTCGGACTGATTTTTTCAGCCAGCTCTGTGCATTTTACAGATTGAAGCAATTATATTAATCTAGACTTGAAATTACCACAGCGTCGTGCCTTTCATACACCTTCCTTTAAAAACTTGTCTTCCCCACGGCCTTCTTTCAGATTTTATCAGAATGTTTTGAGCATAATTCCTGCTATTACCAAGCCAGATAGCTTTTTATTATTATTATTTTTATTTTTTAAAGAGTGCTCTTCTCACGTAGTGACACAGAGCGCTTTAACACAGGCATAAAGCAAGAAAAATTGATACAAACAAGACAGTCAACTAATGGCTACCATAATGAAGAACTTATTATAGAGCTATAAGTATACCTACTGGCCACCGGGGAAAGGAACAAAAACTCCCCACTGAAGGTTGAGGGAGAAAAAACCTCTGGGGGTCCACCCCTCCTGGGCATTCTAGAAAATAACAATTTGTAAGCCAGTGTTTAACAAGTAATTATAATGTTGGTAAATGGCATCTTGGATCCCCAGCTCGGCATGGAGCGTCTCGATTGTCACGGCAGATGGACATCATCCTCTGTCAGCATGGGATTTGTCTGTCACTACTGGCCAGCCTCTTCAGGTCTTATGTAGCGAGGTAGTGCTCAACGAGAAGATAGGACAGAGTTAGTAATTTGTTACTTAAGTAAATTTAAAATGCATTTTTGTAAAGGTGATAAAATAAACAACCAAGGCAGGTCAAATTACATTACGAGGTGGAATGCCTGAGTGAACATATAAGTCTTAAGTCAGGATTTGAAAACAGAAACGGATGGGGCATTTCTGACAGTAACCGGTAGACTATTCCACAGTTTAGGTGCTCTATAACTAAAGGCGCGACCTCCTACTGAGGTCTTATTGATCACAGGTACTTCAAGGTAACCTGCATCTAATGAACGGAGATATCGTTCTGGGATATAAAGATTAATTGTCTCACAAAGGTAAGCCGGAGCAATGCCATGTATTGCCTTATAGGTCAAAAGTAGGATTTTATAATCAACTCTATAACAGACCAGGAGCCAATGCAAGGATTTAAGTACCAATGTTATATGGTCGTACTTCCTAGTTCTAGTAACAATTCTCGCAGCAGCATTTTGTACCAACTATAGCCTGGATACAGTCTGGTACGGACAACCCGACAATAAAGCATTGCAGTAATCCAGTCTGCTGGAAACAAAAGTATGAACCAGTTTCTCAGAATCCCGTCTACAAAGGAATCGCCGCGTTTTAGCTATGTTTCTTAATTGAAGGAAGCACAACTTAGTCAAAGCACTTACATGCGATACAAATAACAGCTTTCCATCCAGTAGGACACCCAAATCCTTGACACAATCCGGACGCTTAAAGGTAATATCATTTGTTGTAAAGATTGGTGTGATTATATCAAGAGTTTTAGCATCACCACCCACCACAAGTACCTCTGTTTTACTGGCATTTAGAGATAAAAAAAAATTACTCATCTATAATTTTATACTGGTAAAACAATTAGCTAACGACACCACATGTGATGGATCATCAGGCTTGAACGATACATAAAGCTGTGTGTCATCAGCATACGAATGGAAATTAACATTGTGCTTGCGAATAATATCACCCAATGGTAATATAAAGTGAGAAAGTAATGGACCCAACACGGAGCCCTGCCGCACACCATACTGAACCGTAGTAGAGATGGACGGGGTGCTGTTGTTGGATTTCAATACAAATTGTTCACAGTTTGCTAAATACGATTCAAACCACTTCAGAACAGTACCCCTTAGTCCAACCAGGTTTCCAAGTCTACTCAGTAGGATACTATGGTCTACAGTATCAAACGCAGCACTCAAGTCAAGTAACATAAGAATAGAGATCTGACCAGCATCAGAAGAAATGAGAGTATTATTAACAACACGTGTAAGTGCCATTTCAGTGCTGTGACCAGTGCGGAAACCAGACTGAAATTTTTCAAATATATTATGGTGATTAAGATATTTTACAATTTGGGACGTTACGATTTTTTTCTCGAATTTTAGATAAAAATGGTAGATTGGAGATCGGTCTATAATTACTACTGTGTCACCTTATATTGAAGAAACTGGAAAACAATTATGGTCACTGAAATCATACTGAAATACAGACCACCACTTGTTCTGACAGAAGAGCACGCAGAGTTCTGAAATGATTTTAAATGATAATGAAGAAACTGCTGTTTTTTCACACCAATTATTGCTAACATTTCTCTGAAAATCAGAAACTTCCTTGGTAAGATGGAACCTGCACATATTGTGGCCTACTAGGACCAGAATTTTAAGACCTCTGAGAAATCCTATATGTATGCTTAGTTACCATCTGAATCAGGTGGTTCTCCTCACTGATAAATATTCATAAGCACTTGGCATCTCCAGAACTCCAAAAATTTTCAGGTGCATAGCTTTACGTAGAACCACGTTGGTGGTGAGCCCCGACCCACTCGGCCCAGATATCAGGTCGGTCGCTGCTGCATCCATGTCCATGGGCTTGTGCTACACAGTTGGTTGTGGCTCCGAAGCCGCCTGAGGCAATTTTTCAGCCTCCCCCACCGTCTTCTCCTGCGCGCGCTGCTCACGTTTTTGCTGAATCGGTATCCTCGTTGGTGCCTTTCGAATCCCAGAGGCCTCGGCTTGCTCCCTAAGTGCAGCTCGTCGGTCGCGATAGTACTTTGCATTGTGTTTGTTGGGTATCTTTCACATGTTTAATTTGATGATCAGCCTTCGGGCCCCCCACCTTGGTCTAAATGAAGGTTTTCCTGCCGGCGCAATACGTGTCCGATAGCGCGGCTCTCTAGCGAGAAACTGAGGTGCTGATGTCAATGCTATGACATGTGGTTCGAACATGGTGACATGTAACGCAACGCGTGGCAACTCCATAATGAGCCAAATGTTGGACATTTTTGCAACATTGCCAGCTCGCTCAGGCTGAACCGGTAGCAGCCATTCTATCTTGTTTGATGTGATGTTCCTTCCTCTGTCCAACAGTATATGCACTGTCTCTCTGTGTCTTTTCATTTGCGAGCAGTAGCAGTGAGAGGGGGTTGCATTTTTACGTGACGGTCAATTCCAAAGTTACCCCCCCCCACCTAGTGAGGAGAAAGACATACACACATTTTCAGAACCGCTTGTCCCATACGGGGTCGCGGGGAACCGGAGCCTACCCGGTAACACAGGGCGTAAGGCCAGAAGGGGAGGGGACACACCCAGGACAGGACGCCAGTCTGTCGCAAGGCACCCCAAGCGGGACTCGAACCCCAGGCCCACCAGAGAGCAGGACTGTGGTCCAACCCACTGCGCCACCGCACCCCCCTATGATTCAGAGACATTTGTGGAGATTTCCTTAATTTTTCAACCCCCCTTTTGTTCCCCACTCATCTACCCTGTTTTCTTTTCTACCTCCTCTATTTTTCATCCTCAAAGCACCTCATCAGGTCCCACTGCGGGGATTCCAGTGTCTTGTTTCGGTGGTTCATTCTGAAGGTATCTGGTTCCTGTTTTTTGTTGTCTTGTTTCCTTGGTCATGGGGTGATGAGAATGCATGAAGTCAGGGAACATGGTAAATTCCCCTTAAAAGATCTTAATGCAGATGGATAATAAACTTTGTTTTATCATTGTTTATTTACCTAGTAAAATACTTTTCAGAACTTACAGTTTCATGCATTTATGAAGTTGGAAATTTCAAGCAGTTCAGTCAGGCTAAGGTAGATTCATAACATTAATCAGTGACATGTAAATCATAGGCCTGGCTGATTATCTGTAGTGTTACAAGCACAAACTAAAAAGATATCACAAATGAGCTGGAATTTGGATGACATGCTACTACACATTTTACTATGAAAACCCTTAGACAGGCTAAGTGCATGCAGAACTGAACATGCAGAGCAGCTACACTGAACTGCAAACCATGGGCAAGAAGAAGTCTTGAAGATATGCGCCCAAGGTGAATAGTTGATTTTGTGAAAGAAGATCCATTTGAGCCCGAACTTCCCTCACCCTGGCTGAAACATATAGCCTACGGTTAAAAAGAAATTCAGTGAAAGGTCTCATTATACTCTGTTTCAAGAGTGATGATATGACCAATAGTGCAGAACATTCGTAATGGGGGCTGGGGTTTAGCAATGAACAGGTCTCAGTTTACTTATTGGTACTGGTCTCATATGTTGATTGGTCATCTTAGGAAACTGATACAACAGCTTGTTTACCACGACAGAGAACAGGCCCCCTCCGGTGTATCTCTCACTCCTCCTCAGAGTGATTTTTCCATCAGGCTCACTTTCTATCAATAGCATTGTGACAAGCACCCGAACTATTGCACTTAAGGAAGAAAAGGCCGCAGTTTGTAGGAGCCATTAAATGGCATCCTCTCACTCAGCTAGTTCCCCCATCTGCTCAGATAGCCCCATCTGCTATTAATAGCAGCAAGAGGTGTCGCTGTCCTTTTTGATTGTGACATAAAGAAGTCTGACATCTGTCTTCCAAAGAAACTGACCAGAAAAAAAAAAAAAAAGAAAACAGTTTCCTTTTGTCATGTTTCCATCACTTGCAGCATTAAAGCTCATTAATTGTCCAGTTTCCATAGCATTTGGGGAGTGATTAGCTGAGTACAAAATATAACTACAAAAAAATAGTGAAATATCTTTCACTGTAACAAAAAACAGTCAGTAATATAATACAACCTACATTTACATATTGGGGAAATTACCTTCCAGAAAAGAAATATATAATCACCCACACATAATAAACCACATTTACTCAAAACATAATACAGCTCGCAGGGGGGTGTGGTGGCAAAGTGGGTTTGGCCTGTGCCTGCTCTCTGGTGGGTCTGGGGTTCAAGTCCTGCTTGGGGTGTCTTGCAACAGACTGGCATCCTGCCCTGGGTGTGTGTATCCCCCCACAGCCTTGCACCCTGTGTTGCCAGCTTAGACTCCAGCTTGCTGCAACCCCACCTGGGACAAGTGGCTTTGGTCAAGGTGTGTGATAATACAGCTGTCTCTCTTTCTCTCTACCTAGGACATCAAGGCAACAACATATCAGAAAGAACACAAAGCTAAGATTTGTTTCAAGCCCATAGCACATCATTGTTACCTGCTCAATTCATCAGTAATTTCTTCTTGTGCTAATCAGTCGTGAAAATGAAAAACCGGCTTGACTTCACAAGTTTACCCTTCTTGAGCATGTACAAATCCTGATTGTATGGTCTATCACTCCAAATGTATAGTACTCCTGTGACATTTACTTTTTAATGGCAAACAACTTGAGTTTTCCTGTTTCATATAAATGTTTTTCTACTTCACACCCAGAGAACATTTCAGTGACTGTACAAGTGCAAAAGTGCATTTATATCTATTCATGAAGAGAAGTACAGTATCTGATTACTGCAAAAGGCAGCAATAAATGATCTAGAGGGAAAAAAAACAATCACATCTTTTCAAAACTGCCTTGTGAGCAATAGGAACATAAGGACTCAGATGTGTCATATTGTGAAAAAAGTCCTCTTGGCACCAGTGGACAGCTCTGTTGCCTGATTAAGAGGGTTGGAATGGGGTCTCATAGGAGAGAAAAAGCCAGAGTCAGCAGGGCATCGGGAGGAGCCTGAAGGAGAAAGGAAATCTATCTACATAGATATTTTTCTACACCATCTGTCTTCAGGGAGAAATAGAAATGGAGTATTTTAAGGTTCCCAGGGCTGATTTGTGAGGAGTGTAAACACACGTAAGGCTGGACACAGAGAGCTAATGGCTCTACCAAAAACTGCTAGACACTCGTTGTTTGAATATTGATTACATATCTGTAATACTGTAGCACATTGGGTTCAGATGTGGAGAAGAAGGATGCACAGACACCATTTACTGATAATGTTTATTGGAACAGTTTATGGGGGGCGCGGTGGCGCAGTGGGTTGGACTGGGCCCTGCTCTCCAGTGGGTCTGGGGTTCGAGTCCTGCTTGGGGTGCCTTGCAGCGGACTGGCGTCCCGTCCTGGGTGTGTCCCCTCCCCCTCTGGCCTTGTGCCCTGTGTTGCCGGGTAGGCTCCGGTTCCCCGTGACCCTGTCTGGGACAAGCGGTTCTGAAAATGTGTGTGTGTTTATTGGAACACCGGCACATAGCAAGAGGTTTTGGCATGAACACAAGGAAATAATGCTCTCATTTACATTTATTTATTTAGCAGATGATTTTTTGCCAAAGCAACTTCCAATGAACTCTATGTAGTGGTTTCAGCCCATACACCTTATTCACCAAGGTGACTTACACTGCTAGATACACTACTTATAATGGGTCTGTTGTTGTCACGAACCACGTTGCAGCCTTTCAAGTTCGCAAATGACGAGACCGACTCCTGGGGTTCTAACAAACGTTACATTTAATTAAAAATACCAACAAATATCCGTCGCTCCACTTGTACACTCTGAGGCAGTACACTCTTCTTCACTACCTTTACATTTACGCAAAAAGACCAAGGAACGTAATTAACGTATGGACATCTAGTGGCAGTTCTATAAATCGCATTTCAAATTATACAATTAAACTCAATGCCAATCATTCATCAGCAATTACAAGTTAACAACCAAATACAAACAATAAAATACAACATCCTCCCCCCCTATGAAGACCGTAACACCATCAAATTTCTAAAGGATATAAACGCTGAACAGGTCTTCTTAGCACAGTCCCAGCTGGAAGATGCACAGTGCACGACCTCACACATCCATCTCTGCCTGGGATCAGCTCCTTTATTATCCCAGTTTTCCAGATCTGTCGTGGCATTCGGTCATCTCCAACCAAGACCAGATCTCCTTCCTTTAGTGGAGTAGGAGGGGGTATCTTATTGGCATGTGCAGACTTCAAGTCTAACAGATACTCCGTTCTCCATCGCTTCCAGTACTCATTCAGAAGCCTCTGACGATATTTCCATCTTCGTGTGAGTTCCTCTTTGCCAACGTTGGTGGCTTGACTCTCAATGTGGAAAGACTTTGGTGGTAAAGAAGTAAGTCTTTTCCCAACAAGAAAATGTGCTGGTGTCAACGGTTGAGGCTCTTCCAACTCACTGTACACAAATGTGAGCGGCCTTGAATTGACTATCGCCTCCACCTCTGTCAACAACGAAGACAATTCTTCAAAACTCAGTGAAGCTCTCCCCATCACTCTTTTCAGGCTCGTTTTCACTGATCGGATTAACCGTTCCCAGAATCCACCCCACCAAGGTGCTCTTTCTGCAATGAACTTCCACCTGATGCCGTTTGAGGAAAAATATTCCAGAAGCTCAGGCTCTTTAATTGCTGCCCAGAGTTCTCTGAGATCATGATCAGCCCTTTTGAAGGTTTGAGCATTGTCTGAGTAGATGACTCTGCAGAGGCCACGCCTGGACACGAACCTTTTTAGAGCCAGGAGGAATTTTTCTGTGGACAAGTCTGACAACAACTCTAAGTGTACCGCTCGTGTCACAGCACAGGTGAACAATGCAATGTATGCCTTTTCTACGGTGGTCCGAGTTTTCACATAAAGAGGGCCAGCAAAGTCAATGCCTGTAATTTCAAATGGAGGCGCTTCAACAATCCTGTCCCTCGGTAGGGGTGCAGTCACCTGCTGAGCTGGGGTTGCTGTGAACCTTTTGCAGATCATGCAGGCAGATATGATCTTCTTTACCTTCCGTCTGGCACCTGGGATCCAGTATCTTTCTCTCAGCTGGACCAATGTGTCCCTGACCCCTGAATGCATTACCTTGTTGTGGCAACACATAACCAGCATGTCAGACAGTCGGTGGTTGGTAGGTAGCAGCCATGGATGCTGCTCTCTCTCACCCAATCTTGACTGTTGCAACCTTCCTCCCACACATATTACTCCGTACTCATCAAGGAAAGGGTTAAGGTCTCTGATTTTTGAGTCCTTGTGAATATTCTGCCCTGTCTTCAATTTATTTATTTCTCTGGCAAACACCTTGCCTTGTGCCTCCTGAATCCACAATCTTTCAGCTTCTGACAGCTCCTCTGCTGTGAGGTCTCCTCGTTTCTTGTCTTGAGCACGACAATTATGGACAAATCGTCTGATCCAAGCAGTGACTCTTAAAACAGTGGTAAGCTTACTGAATGCTTCTAGTTGTAGTAGTGGTTCAGACTGAGTCACTTCAGTGTTGCTAAGCTGGACTGTCACTTGACATGGCTTCATCTCAGACTTCAATTCTTCCTCAGAACACCCTTCCACTGTTGATTCTGGTTGTGTTGGTGATGTTAGGAAAGGTGGACCTGACCACCACAACCCATCTCCTTTCAGCTTGGATGCTGTCTGTCCTCTTGTGATAAGGTCCGCTGGGTTGAGCTTACCACAACAATGTGACCATGATTCTGGTGCTGTCAGTGACTGTATTTCTGTGACTCTGTTCGCAACGAACTGCTTCCATTTTTGTGCTGAGCCACGAATCCACTGAATAACTATCATGGAATCTGACCACAAACAAAGCTGGGATGGCATCATGTTCAGAATCTTTAACAAGTTGCTCCCTACTCTAGCTCCAACTAAAGCTCCCATCAACTCCAAACGTGGTAGAGTTAGTTTCTTTATAGGAGCCACTCTCGATTTGGATGCAACAAACCTGGTGACAGTTCTTCCATCCTTAGTTCGTCCTTGGAGGTATGCAACTGCTCCATATGCCCTTTCACTGGCATCACTGAAGACATGAAGAAGTGGGGATTGCGCATTCTGCCAGTCGCTTACTCCGTACCACCTCGGAATGGCAATCTGATGCAGCTGTGGGAGCTCCATGCACCATTGTTGCCACTCATGACTGAGGTCTTCTGGCAGCTCCTCGTCCCATCCTAAGCCCCTTTGCCACATGTCTTGGAAAAGGCACTTAACTCGTATAGTGAATGGTGCCAGGAAACCTATGGGATCGAATATTCTAGCTGATGATTTTAGGACGCTTCTTTTCGTGTTACCCTGCTCCTTTAAGATGCTCATCAGTTGTCTAAGGTCAAAGACAAAATCATCACTATCTGGCCTCCACACCAACCCAAGCACCTTTAGCACGCAACCATGTGCTTCAGGTTCTGGCATACATTCAAATCCACCATTCAGCCACTTAGCCTTCAGTTCTGCGGAATTCGTCGTCCACTTACACAAGTTCATGCTGGCTGTGGACAAGATCTCCTTTGCTCCTGATGTCAACATATAAGCCTCGTCAATATCCTCTGCGATGGCAATCAGATCATCTACATAAAGGCAGGTTTCTAGAATGTTAACAGCATGTGGATGGCTGTTTCTGTACCCTTGTAGATGATGCCGGATAGTGGCTGCTAGCAGGAATGGGCTTGAGGAAACCCCAAACACGACACGAGCCATCCTCATCTTGCGTGGCCTTGTGTTCTCAGTGTCAGGTGGTCCTGTTATCCATAAAAATCTTAAGGCATCTCTGTCTTTCGTTGCAATGGATATCTGTAGGAAAGCCCTTGTAATGTCTGCTGTGAATGCAACTGGATGCAGTCTAAATTTCACTAAAATGCTTAAAAGGTCTGGATTAAGGTTTGGACCGGTCAGTAAACAATCGTTAAGAGATGGACTGCCACGCTCATGAGAGGAGGCATCAAAGACCACTCTCAGTTTAGTTGTCATTTTGTCTTCTCTGATAACAGCATGATGGGGCAAGTAATACATCACATTGTCCTCCGTCACCTGTGAACAGTCGTCTTCTGGGACATCTTCACACACCCCCTGCTGTAGATAATCCTCAATGACATCATTGTATCTCTTGAACAATACTACATCGGTTCTCAGTTTCCTCTGCAGTCCATCGAGTCTTTTCTGGGCAATTCTGAAATTGTCTGGGAGGTGTGGGGCATTTTGCTTCCACGGTAACCCTACCTCATATCGCCCTCTAATGTATTTGACTGACTCCTCAAAGCTCTGTCTAGCTTCGCGGTCATCTGCGCTGTCCCCATCTCCCTGTGTTATGCCAAGGGAATCCAATTCCCAGAACATGCGCAGCTGCTTTGAGACTTCATTGCATTCACTTATTCCAATGTTCATACAAGCAACCTCACCCATATTTGAAGCAGAGACTGGTCCCTGTACTGCCCAGCCAAATATTGTTTCTACAGCTACTAGGGCTTCTGATATTCGCTCTACTCTTCCTGACAATATCTTCCAGTAGTAATCGGCGCCAATTAGTACGGATATTTCTGGCTCCTCCCTGCTATCGACTGAGACATCTGCTAGTGGTAGGCCTCTCTTCTCTAGCTGGTGTCGAATGTGTTCACCAGGCACCTTCATAATTGCAGTGCACACTTGCGGTGTCTCAATGGCTTCAATCTCTATTTTCTGTTCCTTATTCCAGACATTCTCCAGCACTAATTTTACAACATTTCTCACAGCCGTTACCGGGTTCTCAGAACCAAAGGTATGCAACTTTAGAGTCTCCCTCCTTTGAACTGGTAGACCCAAAATCTTTACCTGCTTCTCGTGGATGAAACTTCGTTGGCTCCCACCATCCATTAAACAGCGCACCGCCTTCCGTCCGCTGGGTCCTTCAGTCCATGCTCTCACTGTTTGCAAGAGCACAGTGTTCTGACCCTTCGTGTGTGTGTTTGCAGTACGGGGCATAACAGATGAAATTAGTGCATCTGTAGAACCTTCAGTGTCATTGGGGGCTTCTGCTTGTTTGGCCTTGTCACACAATGTAGCATGGTGTCTTCTGCCACAAGCAGTGCATGACACACCCTTTGTTTTGCAAACCTTTGCGATGTGTCGTGGTCGTAGGCAAATAAAGCACCTCCCCATTTTCTTTAATTTCTCTTTTCGGGTGTTCACTGTGTCATCCGTGCACGCTTCTGATTTGTGGCTTGTGCTATCACAGAATATACAAGTAAGAGGTGCGGTCGAACTGCCTGTGTGGAGAGCTGCGGCTGTAGGCACATTTGCCCTTCTGACCCTTGTCTCGCTCCGTACATCTACTTTACAGTGTTGCTTGTGAGAAGCCTGTGCATCCTTGGTTATGGTTCCTGCGTTAGTCAAGTGCATCGCACGCTCTCTACTTTCAACCTCCCATTGCAGAAAAGTAACAAGCTCGAGAACCTTCCATTCATGACCTGGACTCATTTTGCGGGTGTACTCAAGGGCAAGATCATCTGGTATCATTTGAAGCAGTATGGGGCACAATAATCCTCCATAAGTGTGTGATACAACACCTAAGGATTCTAAACTTCTGATCTGTACCTCACATTCGTCATACAGTTGTCTTAATGCTTCAACGTCGGAAGATTTCTTTACTGGAGTCAATTTCAATAATTTGGACATGTGCGCACTCACCACAAGGTCCTTTCTTCCAAATCTTTCCTTCAGCATATCAACTGCTGTGTCATAATTGCTGTCCGATATCTTTAATCCTGCAACAGCTCGGGCAGCAGGTCCAGTGAGGTATGACTTCAAGTAAGCAAATTTCTCCGTTTTGCTTAATTCTCTGTTTTCATGGATAGCAGTTTCAAACTGATCCCAGAACTCTTGCCAAAGACATACTTCTCCGTTAAATTTACTTATAGACAGCTTCGGTAATTTCACCGATGATCTATTAGTTAATCTGTCGGTATGCGTACTCACATCACTTAGCCGGGCCGCCCTTACTCCTTCCGCCGCTTCAGTCTGACGTTCAATCAGCCTGGCAGCACGGGTTTTCCACAGACTGATGTGGTCCTGATAGTCTGCGGTTTTCGCGACATCTGCATCTAGCTCGTCTATTGGTATTTCGTCTTCTATGTCTTTATCCAATTCGCGGAGATTCTCCTCCTTAATGGAGAGCATGGACAACAACTCTCTCAAACGGTCGCAATTCACGTTGTCCTTACATGTTTCTTCTTCTAGAGACCGCAGTAGTTTCGTTGCGGATGCCCGCAAAACTCCGCGTTTATGTTTCAGCCTCTGTAGTCGGTCCGACATTTTCTCTTTCACCTTCGCGGCTAGGTGCAACGAGCTATCCGTTTAGTTCGCCTCTTCCCGGGTTTCGGCACCAAAAAATGTTGTTGTCACGAACCACGTTGCAGCCTTTCAAGTTCGCAAATGACGAGACCGACTCCTGGGGTTCTAACAAACGTTACATTTAATTAAAAATACCAACAAATATCCGTCGCTCCACTTGTACACTCTGAGGCAGTACACTCTTCTTCACTACCTTTACATTTACGCAAAAAGACCAAGGAACGTAATTAACGTATGGACATCTAGTGGCAGTTCTATAAATCGCATTTCAAATTATACAATTAAACTCAATTCCAATCATTCATCAGCAATTACAAGTTAACAACCAAATACAAACAATAAAATACAACAGGGTCACTCATCCATACATCAATAGAACACACTCTCTCTGTCACTTACACACTACAGGTGAACCTGACTAGCATGTCTTTGGGAGGAAGGCAGAGTACCTGGAGGAAACACATGCAGAGATGGGGGAAAGCATGCAAATTCCACACAGACTGAGTGGGGATTGAACGCATGTTCTCTTGCACCACCCAGGCACTGTGAGACAGCAGCACTATTTGCTGTGCCACCCTCTTTGACCTGTACCCCAAGCCAGCCTTCCCAGCCTATTTTGTTCTTCTTTGACTTTCCTCCTTTTTCACAGGTTAACACACTCACCCCTGTATAGACCCCGTGAGTCCCCACAGTGGTTAAACACAGTCCCATTTTACCCACATTACAACTATTTACAATAAACGCAATTTCCCGCTCAAACTCCCGGTCATGCAGATCGTTACAATACGGTCACCCTTGTATTCTGTAACCAAACATGTACACTTTTGTGAGCATAATATGCCCTTATAAATTTTTGTACATTTAATGACAAAAGTTATGGGTGAAAGTAGAATACAATTTCTTCAGACCTGTTACAATAAACTTCTGCAGAATGTGTGTCATATCTATTGCTAGTTCTAACTATATTGTATCACTTGATCTTGTAAAAGCAACACAAACACTCACACACACACATTTTCTGAACCACTCGTCCCATACGGGGTCACGGGGAACCAGAGCCTACCCGGCAACGCAGGGCGTAAGGCCAGAGGGGGAGGGGACACCCCCAGGACGGGATGCCAGTCCATCACAAGGCACCCCAAGCAGGACTTGAACCCCAGACCCACCGGAGAGCAGGACCCGGTCCAACCCACTGCGCCACCGCACCCCCTGTAAAAGCAGTATACATTGCAAAATTCATTGGATGTGTGCTTTAAAATTTTAACATTTTATTTCAAACACGGGAGTGCTGTAATTTACTAAATAGAGAACATCAAACAGTCCACTATTTTTTTCACACTCCAAATGACCATTTGACACAGATACACCCCTTCAGCTCCATGTACTTATAACAAAAGAATGTATACAGGGTATATACACTGTAGTTGCTTTTTATTGGATGTATAATTTGTGGTTCACTTTTTGTTAATTCCATACTTTGTATCTGGACATGCTATCAATAGTGTTAATATTTTAATATTCTGGAGATATACTGTTTAGTCTCAGAGAAGGAGGTTCTAAGCACAGCATTTGGCAAAGAGTAATTTAAGGGACATTTGCCTCTTTGAATAAAATGTTTCAGCTGATACAAAACGCTTTCTACCTGGTAAAAAAGATACACACACACACACACACACACACACACACACACACACACACACACACACACACACATTTTCAGAACCGCTTGTCCCATACGGGGTCACGGGGAACCGGAGCCTACCCGGGAACACAGGGGCGTAAGGCCGGAGGGGGAGGGGACACACCCAGGACGGGACGCCAGTCCGTCGCAAGGCACCCCAAGCGGGACTTGAACCCCAGACCCACCGGACAGCGGTCCAACCCACTGCGCCACCGCACCCCCGTAAAAAAGATATTTCCTACTAATTTCAGTCTCAGTTCAAGGTAACTTTCTCTCAACAAACAAAACATAAATTCAAAGTTCATATAACAATTTGACTGCCATCCTATACAGGGTGTATCCCCTTTGACTTGCACCCAGTGATTCCCAAGCACTTAATGAAAATGGATGGATGGATGGATGTCACAACTTGAAAAACTGGAGATGGTTTTAATACTGAAAAAACAGCATAAGCTAATTTCATAATATGCTAAATAAATCTCCTGAATTCACAGCTGGTCATGTTTTTTTTTTTTTATATTACAGCCACACTACTGTTTTTAATGTCTCACAGGCCTGTGTAAAACCTTCATATCAGTAATACTGATTTCTGGACAGTCTATCAAACTGAACTGTACATTTAATTTCATCTATATTATTAAACCTGGTTCAAGCGTGTTTTTTGGATTTATACATCTGTGAAGAAGTGCATATCTATCTTCCTCTGCTTATCCAGGACCGGGTCGCGGGGGCAGTAGTCTAAGCAGAGCCCCCCAGACTTCCCTCTCCCCCCACACCTCCTCCAGCTCCTCTGGGGGAACCCCAAGGCGTTCCCAGGCCAGCTGGGAGACGTAGTCTCTCCAACGTGTCCTGGGTCTGCCCCGAGGCCTCCTCCCAGTGGGACATGCCCGGAACACCTCCCCAGGGAGGCGTCCAGGAGGCATCCGGAACAGATGCCCGAGTCACCTCAACTGGCTCCTCTCGATGCGGAGGAGCAGCGGCTCTACTCCGAGCTCCTCCCGGGTGACTGAGCTCCTCACCCTATCCCTAAGGGTGCGCCCAGCCACTCTGCGGAGGAAACTCATTTCTGCCGCTTGTATCTGCAATCTCATTCTTTCTGTCATGATCCAGAGTTCATGACCATAGGTGAGGGTAGGAACGTAGATCGCCCGGTAAATTCAGAGCTTCGCCTTACGACTCAGCTCCTTCTTTACCACAACAGACCGGTACAATGACCGCATTACTGCGGACGCCGCACCGATCCGTCTGTCAACCTGCCGCTCCATTTTTCCCTCACTCGTGAACAAGATCCCGAGATACTTAAACTCCTCCACTTGAGGGAGCAACTCCCCCCTAACCCGGAGGGAGCAATCCACCTTTTCCGACTGAGGACCATGGCCTCAGATTTGGAGGTGCTGATTCTCATCCCCGCCGCTTCGCACTCGGCTACAAACCTCTCCAGTGCATGCTGTAAGTCTTGATTCGATGAAGCCAACAGGACCACATCGTCCGCAAAAGGCAGAGACGAGATCCTGTGGCCACCAAAACAGACACCCTCCGCTCCCTGGCTGCGCCTAGAAATTCTGTCCATAAAGATAATGAACAGAATTGGTGACAAAGGGCAGCCCTGGCGGAGTCCAACATGCACCGGGAACAGGTTTGACTTACTGCCGGCAATGCAAACCAAGCTCCTGCTCCGGTCATACAGGGAACGAATAGCCCGTAGCAACTAGCCCTGAACCCCATAATCCCGAAGTACCCCCCACAGGATGCCACAAGGGACACGGTCGAATGCCTTCTCCAGGTCCACAAAACACATATGGACTGGTTGGGCAAACTCCCATGAACCCTCCAACACCCTAGTGAGGGTATAGAGCTGGTCCAGTGTTCCACGGCCAGGGCGAAAACCGCATTGCTCCTCCTAGATCCAAGGTTCGACTATCGGTCGGATTCTCCTCTCCAGTACCCCGGCATAGACTTTCCCAGGGAGGCTAAGGAGTGCGATCCCCCTATAGTTGGAACACAATCTCCGGTCCCCCTTCTTAAAAAGAGGGACCACCACCCCGGTCTGCCAGTCTAGAGGCACCGTCCCTGAATTCCACGCGATGCTGCTGAGGCGTGTCAGCCAAGACAGCACCACAACATCCAGAAACTTGAGAAACTCGGGGCGGATCTCATCCACCCCCAGAGCCTTGCCACCGAGGAGTTTTTTGACTACCTCAGCAACTTCAGCCAGGGTAATGGATGAGTCCCCCTCCGAGTCCCCGGTGTTGTGTATTGATTATAGTGAAAACTCCGGGCCACTCTTAATAGTACCATGGGTTAGAGTTTGGTTGGCCGGCAATATGTACAGAAAAGGGTAGAAGAGTTGTTGCTGCACGTGGTTCAGTAAAGGAAAAAGAAAACATTATCCATCGCGTCTTATCTTTATTTGTGTTCGAGTGTAGTTATTGCACCCGTAAACACAACAGTTGGCGACGAGGATTTTTCGGATATTGCCCTGAAGTTTCTCCTGGGTTTTTTTTTGTGGATGGACGTTTTCTTTCCTTGGAGACAAACGGGACGAAGACGTGCGACGGCTCCGGCTCTGGGGAGAAGCGCATTACTGAGTGAATACAGACCTGTAAGTGAAATAATATATAGGAAAGATGGCTGGATATATCGGACGAATTGATGCGTTTGACAGTGCTACGGATGATTGGCCGATGTACTGTGAGCAAATCGAACAGTATTTCAAAGCCAACGGCATTGCCGACAACAAGCGGGTGTCGGTGCTGTTAAGTGCGATGGGTGGAAAAGCGTATGCATTGCTGAGAACCCTCACTGCCCCCACAAAGCCTGCAGACCTCAGCTTTGATAATATTGTGCAAGCACTGCGGGATTATTTAGCGCCAAAACCGCTGCTTATAGCGGAACGTTTTAGGTTCCATAAACGTAACCAAAACGAAGGGGAGTCTATCGCAGCTTATGTGGCTGAATTAAAGAAGCTGTCAGAACACTGTCAGTTTGGAGCTGGACTGAGTGATGTGCTGAGAGACCGTCTAGTCTGTGGTATTTTACAAGAGAGTATCCAGAAAAGATTGCTTACGGAGTCGGATCTCACATTCAAACGTGCAGTTGAAATTGCTGTCGCCATGGAAACAGCGGCAAGAGATGCTGTAGAGTTGTGATCCGGAGTAAAAATGTTGGTGAACAAAGTGACCACTGTGTGTAAATTAAAAGGACAGTGCAAAATGCAGAATTGTGCTACCGTTGTGGCAAGGGCTGGCACAAAGCAAACCAGTGCAGATTTAAAACTGAAACGTGCAGAAAATGCAACAAAGTTGGACACGTACAAAGAGCTTGTCGCTCTGATCTTTCACACCACGAGAAGAACAAACAGTACAAGGCTCAGAGAAAGAGAAGTAGAGATATGCATGCTGTTGCTCAAAAATCTGATGAAGAAAGCGACACAGGGTTGGCAACTCTGGAAATCTACAGTCTGAGAGGTGACTTGAAACAAGCGATCTGGCTAACACCACGAGTGAATGGAAAGTCAATCCGAATGGAGCTGGACACAGGCTCTGCCGTATCTGTCATGTCACAGACTGAGTTTGAAAGACATTTCACAAAAGCAGAACTTAAGCCATCGCCTGTTAAATTGAAAACATATACTGGTGAGCCCATAGTTCCTCTAGGTGTGATGCCAGTGACTGTATGGTACAATGATCAACAGCGCGAACTAGATCTGTATATAGTTCCAACGGCAGGACCAGCACTTTGGGGATGTGACTGGTTGAGAAAGTTACAGTTGGACTGGAAATCCATAAAAAGTCTACAAATCTCGGTTCCTGTTTTGTCAGGCACTCAAGAGAAACTGAAAAAGGTATTGGATGGTGCTGCAGTGGTATTCCAACCAGGAATAGGAACATTGAAGCATATTAAAGGGAGAATAACCCTGAATGAGGGTGCAGTACCCAAATTTCACAAGGCGCGGCCAGTCCCCTATGCTATTCGTCAGAAAGTGTAAACGGAGCTGGATCGGTTAGAAACTGAAGGAATACTGTCCAAAGTTGACTGGAGCCCCTGGGCAACACCAGTTGTTCCTGTTGCCAAGAAGGATGGAACTGTAAGACTGTGCGGGGATTTTAAAGTCTCCATCAACTCTGAACTGCAAGCAGAACAATATCCACTACCAAGAATAGAGGATATTTTTGCTTCCTTATCAGGAGGACAGTTTTTCAGTAAAATAGATCTGGCAGAAGCATATTTGCAGATGGAAATGGAGGAAGACTCAAAGGTGTTCCTGACCATTAACACTCACAAAGGCTTGTATCGATACAATAGACTGGTTTTTGATGTTGCCTCAGTGCCAGCATTATGGCAACGAGCGATGGAGTAGGTACTTCAAGGATGTCGGGGTACCCAGTGCTACCTTGATGATATTATAGTCACCGGAGAGGATGACGACAGTCATTTGGAGAACTTGACACGTGTTCTACAGAGACTAAGAGGTTATGGACTGCGTGCGAGGCGTGATAAGTGTAAGTTTTTCAGGAGTACTGTTACATATTGTGGACACGAAATTGTTGCAAACGGCTTGCACAAGTGCCATGACAAGATAAGGGCTGTCGCAGAGGCCCCACGACCAAAAGATGTCTCACAATTGAGGTCGTTCCTTGGATTTGTTAATTATTATAACCAGGCAAACCTCGCCATTGTTCTCCACCCCTTGAATGCGTTATTGCGAGCAGGACAGAAATGGATGTGGACAAAACAGTGTGAACGAGCGTTTCAGGAAGCGAAGAAACTGGTGGTATCAGAAACAGTGTTGACCCATTTTGATCCACGCAAACCCATCAAGCTAGCCTGTGATGCTTCACCGTACGGTATTGGAGGGGTGTTATCACATGTCATGGGTGATGGAACTGAACGCCCCATAGCTTTTGCATCACGCTCTCTCAATGCTGCAGAAAGAAATTATGCACAAATTGATAAAGAGGCTTTGAGTCTAGTATGGGGTGTGAAACGATTCAATCAGTATTTGTATGGAAATGAATTTACTGTGGTTACTGATCACCAACCCTTGGTTTCCATTTTTAATCCACGGAAAGGTGTTCCACTGACAGCAGCAGCGCGAATGCAGCAGTGGGCGTTGTTTTTGGGAGGACATAGATACCAGATTGAGTTCAAAAGAACTCACAGTCATACAAATGCTGATGGACTCTCATGGCTACCATTAGGCAGTGATGATGATGCAAATCCGGCAAAAGGAAGCATTCCCTTGGATGTTTTTACTCTTGCTCAGCTTGAGAGTTCCCCTGTTACAGCTGAAATGCTTCAGAGGGAAACCAGGAGAGATCCAATATTGTCCCGAGTTTACACAGCTACTCAGACTGGCTGGAATGAAGAACAGAAGATACAGTTTCCGCAGTTCTATCGACGCCGAGATGAACTGACGCTGGATGGAGGTTGCCTCATGTGGGGATTAAGGACCATTATACCTCCGAAGTTGCAGGCTCGAGTCTTGGAAGAGCTTCATGCTGGTCACCTAGGAGTGGTGAAAATGAAATCACTCGCTAGAAGTTTTGTGTGGTGGCCCGGAATCGATCAGCAGATCGAGCAGCTCGCCATGCATTGCCCAGCATGCCAACAGGTTCAAAATATGCCAAAACCTGCACCGTTGCACCCTTGGGAATGGCCTGCTGTGCCGTGGCAAAGGATTCATGTTGACTTTGCAGGACCTTTCATGGGCACTACATTTCTGGTGGTTGTCGATGCATGTTCAAAGTGGCCAGAAGTGTTTAGCATGTCGTCCACAACCGCTACCCAAACTATAACAGTGCTGAGAGAACTTTTTGCAAGGACTGGTGTCCCAGAACAACTGGTGAGTGACAATGGACCCCAGTTTGTATCTGAGGAGTTCCAGATCTTTCTAAAGAACAATGGGATCAGGCAAGTGACCTCTGCCCCATACCATCCCGCTACAAACGGATTAGTGGAGTGATTTGTACAAAGTTTGAAGAATGCGCTGCGTGCCATGGTTTTGTTTGCGTATCGTAATGTAACACATGAATCGAACGTCAGCTATGTTGTTCTTGGGAAGACCTTTACGTTCAAGGCTGGACCTGTTGTGACCGAATGTGAAGAGGGTTGTGCAGGACAACCAGTTGAGACAGGTGCAAAGAGACGGACCGGTATGAGAGTTGGAAATTGGTGAGAGTGTGCTCGCTAGGGACTCCCGCTGGGATCACAGGTGGATGCCTGCGAAGGTAAAAGAAAGAACAGGACCACTTTCTTACACAGTAGAGATTGGACCAGACACCACCTGGAGACGGCATATTGATCAGTTGAGAAAGGCAGATATTTCTTTGGAAGGTGTTCCAGGAAATGTGCCATCCACGTCTACTGTTGCCCCTTCCGATGGCAGCGACACCACTACACCACAAGATGCCGCGATGTCTTCACAGGAAGTGCCACAAACACCTATCCCAGCTTGTGAGGAGAAATGTTACCGTACCCGTACATGGAAACCCCCAGACCGTCTTACTTTATAGGGTTTGGAATCCTACCGAGGCGAAGACGTCATGCAAAGGGACTTGCAGTTGTGTTATTGTTATGGGTTGCTTTCTCTAGAGGGTTGCTTTATCTAGAGGGGAGGAGTTGTTGTGTATTGATTATAGTGAAAACTCTGGGCTAAGTGTTAATAGGCCACTCTTAATAGTACCATGGGTTAGAGTTTGGTTGGCCGGCAATATGTACAGAAGAGGGTAGAAGAGTTGTTGCTGCACGTGGTTCAGTAAAGGAAAAAGAAAACATTATCCATCGCGTCTTATCTTTATTTGTGTTTGAGTGTAGTTATTGCACACGTAAACACAACACTCGGCCTCAGCTTCCTCTACGGAAGGCGTGTCGGAGGGATTGAGGAGATCCTCAAAGTACTCCTTCCACCGCCCGAGGACATCCTCAGTTGAGGTCAGCAGCGCACCACTTCCACTGTAAACAGTGTTGGCGGAACACTGCTTCCTCCCTCTGAGTCGCCGGACGGTTTGCCAGATCCCTTTGAGGCCGACCAAAAGTCTTCCTCCATGGCCTCACCGAACTCCTTCCAGGCCAAGTTTTTGCCGCGGCGACTGCCAGAGCCGCGCTCCGTCTGGCCCGCCGGTACCCGTCAGCTGCTTCAGGAGTCCCATGAGCCAGCCAGGCCCGATAGAACTCCTTCTTCAGCTTGACGGCATCCCTTACCTCCGGTGTCTACCACCGTGTTTGGGGATTGCCGCCACGACAGGCGCCGGAGACTTTATGGCCGCAGCTCCAAACCGCCGCCCCGACAATGGAGGTGTGGAACATAGTCCATTCGGACTCAATGTCCCCAGTCTCCCTCGGGACCTGGTTGAAGCTCTGTCGGAGGTGGGAGTTGAAGACCTCTCTGACAGGGGCCTCCACCAAACGTTCCCAACAGACCCTCACTATGTGTTTGGGCCTGCCAGGTCTGTCCAGCTTTTCCCCCTGCCATCAAATCCAACTCACCACCAGGTGGTGATCAGTTGACAGCTCAGCCCCTCTCTTCACCCGAGTGTCCAAGACATATGGCCGAAGATCAGAAGAAACGACTACAAAGTCGATCACTGACCTCCGACCTAGGGTGTCCTGGTGCCAAGTGCACTGATGGACACCCTTATGCATGAACATGGTGTTTGTTATGGACAAACCGTGACTAGCACAGAAATCCAATAACAACTCACCACTCAGGTTCAGATCAGGGAGGCCGTTCCTCCCAATCACGCCCCTCCAGGTGTCACTGTCGCTGCCCACGTGGGCGTTAAAGTCCCCCAGTAGAATGACAGAGTCCCCAGTGGGAGCGCTTTCCAGCACGCCCCCCAGGGACTCTAAAAAGGCTGGGTACTCTACACTGCCGCTAGGCACATAAGCACAAATGACAGTGAGAGACCATTCCCTGACCCAAAGGCGTAGGGAGGCGACCCTCTCATTCACCGGGGTAGACTCCAACACATGACGGCTGAACTGGGGAGCTATTAATAAGCCCACACCCGCCTGCCGCCTCTCACCCTGGGCAACGCCAGAATAGTGGAGAGTCCACTCTTGGTCGAGAAGAGTGGTTCCAGAACCCAAGCCGTGAGTGGAAGTGAGCCCGACTATATCTATACGGTATCTCTCAACCTCCTGCACTAGCTCAGGCTCCTTCCCCGCCAGTGAGATGACATTCCAAGTCCCAAAAGCCAGAGTTGGCGCCCGAGGTTTGGGTCAGCCGGGCACTCAGCCCCGACCACTGCCCAAATCACAACACACCGGCCCCTCATGTCCTCTCCGGCAGGTGGTGAGCCCACCAAAGAGCGGCTCCACATCTTGGCTTCGGGCTAAGCCCGGCCAGGCCCCGTGGGCATAGACCTGGCCACCAGGGCTGGCTCCAGGGTGGGGCCCCGGTGACCCCATACCGGGTGGGGTGAACGAGATCCTTGATTTAATAGTCGTAAGGGGATTTTGAACCACACTTTGTCTCGTCTGTCACCCAGGACCTGTTTGCCTTGGGAGACCCTACCAGAAGAAGTGCATACTTTTACTTAAATATGTATTTGAAAGATAAATTCCAGCAACTGTACAAATGGCACTCCGTACAATTTTGATCTTTTTTTTATAACCAAATCATTTTAAATACAACAGAACTTGGGATTTCACTACAAGAGAACTACAGTCATATATTACATACCTTCTGGTAATGTTCAGGATTAGAGGATGTATCTATAATAAAAGAAGCAAGGATGAAGGGGAACTGGGTATCCTGCTGTTCATACACCTGTGCTGAATTATAATTTCAATAAAACTTTTCTATCTACTTCCAAAGCTAGGGATGCTGTTGGTCTGATTTACAGTTTGTACACTATTATTACAAACTGTGTCCTGTCCGAGGTGTCTGTACAGCCTATTGCAGACAAATGCGTAATTCAATGGCCAAAAAACACTGGATTCAGTGTAGAGGCTACATTTTATGAGCCAGTGATCCTGTAGTTGCTGTGTGCCTTGAGGAATCAGTCACAACATTACATAATGGACAACTGGAGTTTATATTGTAATGTAATTTTGCTGTAAATCCAGTACCATTGCTTTGGTAGAAGCAACCTGTACAAACATTAGCTAAACTTCAGATGACAGATATGAGCTATCTGTGGTGGTCATACTGGTGTCCATCATAGTCAGAGCCACAGTCTAGGATGACTGCCTTCCATTTGCTGGGCAGCACAGCTTAATTGTTTGTTTTGGCACCATAGGGCATGGTCACAAATCCAGCACCTCGCTAATAGAAGTGCTGAAACAGAAAGGGTAGCTCTCCACCAAACTCAAAGCACCCTGAACATCTTTCCAAGCATATACCTCCTGTTCCCTTTACTGTATGGACTACATTTGTATTTATGTTTACATTCATTCATTTAGCAAATTCTTTCCTCTAAAGCAACTTGCAACGATTAGCTAGCATTTAGTGGACACCTTGACACAAGGTGACTTGTGATGGCAGATACACTTTGCTAAACTTCCTGTAATCATTCATCCACCTATGCAGTGGAGCAGTGCCACACAAACATAAAAGTTGTTGAACATTTAGGCCTATAGTCACCATCTGAACTGAAACATATGTTTTGGATTGCAATGGGGTCCTCAAATTTATGACATTTCTGGATCGAGGTGGTACTGCCCATCAGAAATTCCAGTGCCACAGAATGACCTTCTACATATTTTAACTGAACTTTTATATTTTAATATTAGCACAAATGTATTAAACAAGCAGTATTGTCAAAATAAGGATTGCAGGGAGATAAATAATGAAATATAGATGAGACTAAAGAGAAAATAGGGGTATTAAACAAATTAAAGAATCCATTCCCATACCTTGCTAATCATCTGCCACTAGTCGATAAGTACAAATCCTAGGTCAAAGACTTCATGCTGCTTTATGATATGAAGCATCCTATGCAGTGTTTCGATGCTATAAACACGTATAGCAAAGTAGCCACCACAGACCTCAATGTTTTGTTTTGATGGGAGTTTCCATCCCTCAGGAAGATGAGTTTGTTTACATTTTGAGAGACTTGAACATCTTTCTTCTCCTCATTACAATCAGAGGTGTGAGATGGATTTTTACTTTCCTAGTTTTAGCTTGTTTGAAAGGAAGGTTTATTTTGGTACCGGGGAGATTATTTCATCCAAAGCAGCTTTTATAGCTCACAACTCTCCCACTTCAGTCATCAATAATTATTTACCCTACTCAAGGGCACAGTGGTCCCCTGGAACTCTGAAACCATCTAGTTGCAATGCTATCTCTATGTTAGTGCCTGAAAGGATTTTATTTTGCGCTAGGGAAAGGATGAGGCCTTTACAGCCAGTGTACATGTTTTCATTACACTTGTTTCCACTTCAGAGTTTATTCATTCCCCAAGCCTCAACCCAGATGAGAAATCCACTTGACCATCTGTAAAGCTAATCAATGGGCCAAAGCCTATTGCAACCCCTTCAGGTGCAATGTGCTGGCATGCAGAGGGGTTTGTCTTCATTCAGCAGACTAGAAAGAAGCAGTCAGCTCCTGGATCTGAGAAAGACAGGACTGTACAGAGGCAGTGGATCTTTTCCTTGAAGCAGATAAACAATGAGTACAGCACACTTGAAGTTACTACATTTATTCCTATACCTGATGCTTTTCGCTAAAGCAACTCACAACTGCTTACAAATCCAAGAGAGTTTTACTAGAGCAATTAAGACTACTAGAGCAACAGGTGGGATTCAAAGCCACAACCTTTGGGTCCAAAGGCAGAAGTGCAAACCACCATGCTACCAGCTGCCCCTCTGAAAAAAGTTGATGAGGTTTTCTTTTTATTTGGCATGCAAGTAAAGTCAAGTGTAGCCTTTAACAAAAACGTCTTTGTACGACATCTGTGGTGGAATTCCTTGTTCACATGTGGATGATGTACATACATACTGAATCATCTCTGATCTTTATGTTGCTGTATTCATTTCTACATAGCTGCACTTCGTACAGTCCAGAGTAACCTTCTATGCTGCTGTCTGCATTGCTGGAAGCACAAGCCTGTTGAGGCTGAAGTCCTCTTCTGTTATCTGGAGACAATTAATTCAGAATCTTTTTGACATTTTAAGTAAATTACAGACACAGCTGGGGATGACCATTGACCTACAGCGGCCTGGAAAATGTCAGGATCAATGTCAGTAACACTACTTTTGATGAGGAATAGCTTCTTTCAGATGTGTCTTGCAATTTTTTTAAGAGGATCATCATTGTTAACAATGTAATGTTGACCTCTGACCTTTGCCACAACACAAGAAGAATAGGGAGCCTCAGAGTTGTACACTATTGCATGTTTTCATTGTGTTGTGTCCATCACATATGAGAATAGCCTGAAGGATTGTGAGTTTGATGCTTATGTTAGGTGAAATCAAAGACTTCCATACACATGGCCAGCAGGAGAAGGTGCAGTCTCGGCATTTCATTGTACTGAAACTTTCCTTGAGGGTAACCTGTCCAAGATATTGACAGGACAGCGAAAACACAAATACCAGGAACTAAACGACAGTGAACACAGAACATATTCAATCATACATCTCACAAGGTGACTTATACCCAGAACAAACCTCAGTTAACACAGGCAAGCTAAACCTTCCTCTCTAAAATTCTCTTCTCTTTCATAATGCGGAGAAAAAGAACTGTTACTAACTGCGACAACAAAAAGATCTCTGCATGGTTCATTCCCTGTGATTTTTAGCTTTACAAAAACAGTCTGTCACTCATTGCTGAAAATGGGGTTCGCTGTCAGTGGTAGCATCAATGTCAATATTTCTTAATTGGATGAGGAATGGACTTTGTTTTCAAATGTGGATTCGTGCCCATCCTGGAGTCTGAGGACTTTGTGTCAATGAAGACTCTATTTGTTGAAGGTATTCAAGTCCTACTGAGTCCTGAACAACCTATATCATTTTGACTCCACACTGACAAGTGAAAGTAATATTTGCATCTATTATTTATTGTAACAATTTGTCCTTTAATTGCTTTTGGGACATGTTTTTCTCTTGTGAACAGATGGCAGTAATTGCATATTGGGCTCTGAATTATTATTGTTATTATTTTTTTTTTTTATAGAGCGCTCTTCTCACGCAGTGACACAGAGTGCTTTAACACAGACATAAGGCAAGAAAAACAGATACAAACAAAGAAGACGGTCAACTAATGGCTACTATAATGAAGAACTTATTATAGAGCTATAAGTATACCTACTGGCCACCGGGGAAAGGAACAAAAACTCCCCACTGAAGGTTGAGGGAGAAAAAACCTCTGGGGGTCCAAGGGCCAGTGGTAGCCCACCCCTCCTGGGCATTCTAGAAAATAACAATTTGTAAGCCAGTGTTTAACAAGTAATTATAATGTTGGTAAATGGCATCTTGGATCCCCAGCTCGGCATGGAGCGTCTCGATTGTCACGGCAGATGGACATCATCCTCTGTCAGCATGGGATTCGTCTGTCACCACTGGCCAGCCTCCTCAGGTCTTATGCAGCGAGGTAGTGCTCAACGAGAAGATAGGACAGAGTTAGTAATTTGTTACTTAAGTAAATTTAAAATGCATTTTTGTAAAGGTGATTAAATAAATAACCAAGGCAGGTTGAATTACATTACGAGGTGGAATGCCTGAGTGAACATATAAGTCTTAAGTCAGGATTTGAAAACAGAAACGGATGGGGCATTTCTGACAGTAACCGGTAGACTATTCCACAGTTTAGGTGCTCTATAACTAAAGGCGCGACCTCCTACTGAGGTCTTATTGATCACAGGTACTTTAAGGTAACCTGCATCTAATGAACGGAGATATCGTCCTGGGATATAAAGATTAATTGTCTCACAAAGGTAAGCTGGAGCAATGCCATGTATTACCTTATAGGTCAAAAGTAGGATTTTATAATCAACTCTATAACAGACCAGGAGCCAATGCAAGGATTTAAGTACCAATGTTATATGGTCGTACTTCCTAGTTCTAGTAACAATTCTCGCAGCAGCATTTTGTATCAACTGTAGCCTGGATACAGTCTTGTACGGACAACTCGACAATAAAGCATTACAGTAATCCAGTCTGCTGGAAACAAAGGCATGAACCAGTTTCTCAGAAACCCGTCTACAAAGGAATCGCCGTATTTTAGCTATGCTTCTTAATTGAAGGAAGCACGACTTAGTCAAAGCATTTACATGCGATACAAATGACAGCTTTCCATCCAGTAGGACACCCAAATCCTTGACACAATCAATACACTTGAAGGTAATATCATTTGTTGTAAAGATTGGTGTGATTATGTCAAGAGTTTTAGCATCACCACCCACCACAAGTACCTCTGTTTTACTGGCATTTAGAGATAAAAAATTATTACTCATCCATAATTTTATACTGGTAAAACAATTAGTTAATGACACCACATGTGATGGATCATCAGGCTTGAATGATACATAAAGCTGTGTGTCATCAGCATACGAATGGAAATTAACATTGTGCTTGCGAATAATATCACCCAATGGTAATATAAAGTGAGAAAGTAATGGACCCAACACGGAGCCCTGCCGCACACCATACTGAACCGTAGTAAAGATGGACGGGGTGCTGTCGTTGGATTTCAATACAAATTGTTCACAGTTTGCTAAATATGATTCAAACCACTTCAGAACAGTACCCCTTAGTCCAACCAGGTTTCCAAGTCTACTCAGTAGGATACTATGGTCTACAGTATCAAACGCAGCACTCAAGTCAAGTAACATAAGAATAGAGATCTGACCAGCATCAGAAGAAATGAGAGTATTATTAACAACACGTGTAAGTGCCATTTCAGTGCTGTGACCAGTGCGGAAACCAGACTGAAATTTTTCAAATATATTATGGTGATTAAGATATTTTACAATTTGGGACGTTACGATTTTTTCTAGAATTTTGGATAGAAACAGTAAACTGGAGATCGGTCTATAATTACATGGGTTATTACTGTCCAGATCCGATTTCTTTAGTAGGGGTCTAATAACGGCGATTTTAAGGGCTTTTGGAACACATCCATTTAGCAACGACGTATTAACAATATTAACAATAGGTTCTGTAAGCACGGAAACTGCAGCTTTCAGTAATTTAGTGGGGATTGGGTCTAAAGGACAGGTATTACTTTTCATAGAACAAATTAGCACAGTAATTTCTTCTACAGCTCTGAATGTAATTACCAGTGTGTTCCTATAGATTGCTTCACTTATAGGTCAGTTAAGAAGATGTTATTCTTGCAGTTGTTTACAGATGGAAAGGTAATTTAGCTGATGCTTCTGTTGTCACTATATCCCCATCCCTATTTACTCAAATGGTCCATGTGGTTTATCTAAAAAACTCACTATGCACCAAACAAACTCCAGTGTTTAGGAATGTACAACTGGGCGCAATAAACCACACTTTCATATTTTATTAGCATACTAACTGGGTGGGGGGCACCTACATTATGTGATTTTATATTGCATTTACATGTACGAACACAAACTTGAACAGTGCTTGAAAAAAACAAATAAATTAAATTTCAACTTAAATTTCAAAATAAAACCTGGAGGTAGACGTTCAGACATAACAAGCTCAAATTGCAAAGTTCTACAAGTAGTTTAAATGCGAAAGATGGTGGGATTACAGGACAACAGAAAACAGAGCACAATTTGGGTAAGTAGTAAAATGCCAGCTACATATTGCATTTGTACCTTTGAAATATCTGACCCAATTCTTGCAGAAAAAAAAAATTAATTTTAGTGTGTAAAATGTGAACTGTCTAATAGGAATGTGACATAGTATACATAAGCTAATTTGGCATTATAATGAGGCAATCACCCTTTAAGAAGGGAATTTCTATTTTCTCTTCTGTAAGAATCCAAAAAATCCCTCCAGAGGCTGTATACCTTATTAGGTGCAGGCCTCAATTAAACATGTATCACAGACAAGGCTAGTCAGGCTGAATAGCCTTAAAAATAGCCTGAATCACTACAGTCTGTACTATGACCAGTGTAGTGCAAAAGTGTAAACTAAACACATGGCCTTGGATTAAGACCAAAAATATCCTGTTAAAGTGGATTGATGACTCTGACATCACCCATTTCGTGTGTGAGTGCTGAGTGACAGTGTGTTTCAGTGATATATGAATGAGTGACTCATTGTAAGTAGTGTATCTAGCATTGTAAGAAACCTTGGGTGAACAAGGTGTAGGCTGATAACACTACATAGTGTTCTTTGGAAGTTGCTTTGGAGAAAAGTGACTACTAAATGAACAAATGTAAATGTAAGACATTTTGAGTTTTTTTCTTTACTCTTAATCTTCATTTGCAGACTACATCCATAGAATCTATATTCCATAACCCACCTAATATAAGGGCATTGACACAAAAAGAAGGCCATAGAGTATATGACCAGGCACTATTATTTGGACAGCGGTCATCTACATGACATGTAAAGGTCAAGGAATAGGGTGACAAATCATGACCCTGCCAATGCTGAGCAGACAGCACAGACTTTTGGAGCCAAGGGAATGAACATGACAAGACGGAAACAGTATGTGCAAGAGAAAATCAGGTCACCCTTGGGACTGTAAAAAGGGAGCTGGGGGACTGGTCAGGCATTCAGGCTGACATTCTTAGGACACCAACACAGGATGTGCAGTGAAGTGTGAGAAATGGGTATTATACCCCATTCAACCACCACAAATGTGCGACACACCAGCTGAAGACGTAAAGCACGTGGGTAGATATCAGGATCCTGAGACAGCCTACAATGGAAAGGAACATATATGGATTTTCTCATCACCGGCCATTCGTAGAGAAATTTCAAAGAAACCATTTGCTCCACTTTGTCAGAGATCCATCCCACTCAATTATGTGTTCCTATCTGAGTTATGCAATGCCATTCTGGGGAAACTTGCACCATCATGCCCAGAGGCTGTGGGAGTGGTTTGCATGGTCCATCACTAAGGAAAACAACTTCCTTTTAGGGAAAGGCCTAACTGTGAAGTTAAAGAACAGAGAGTTATGCATAATACCACCCACCTACCTAAGTTCCCACATTTACAATTTTTCTTGTTGACAATTCTCATGAAGGATCTTTATAGGGTATTCTGTATGACATCATTTGTTCTCCACCCATTGTCAACAACCACTTGTGCCAAGTGGGGTTGCGGTAAGGCAGAGCCTGACCTGGCAATGTGGGGTGCAAGGCCAAGGGGGAGAGTGGACACACCCAGTGTGGGATGCCAGTCTGTCACAAGGAACCCCAAGCAGGGTTTGAACCCCAGACCCACCACACAGCAGGCACTGGCTAAACCTGCCACACCACCATGCCCCCCATTGGGCATTCTTTACATAATAAATTATTGCAGGGTCATATATATTTACATGTGTAAAAATGGCATGTTCCACCCACATTGCCCCGTTTTATCGGTAGTTACTGTCAAATGACCATTTTACATTTTTCTGCGATTTATGTAACAAGTCCAAGACAGTCACTGGACCACCCATGAGTCTCAGAGAATAACAAATGAATAAGGCCTTTCGTTTAAAGTCTGGTCCACACATTTACTCCGAGTTATCCTGAAGACAGTCAAACCTGTGATGCTGTTGAGTTTTAATTTCTCAACATTTCCAGTATTTTAAAGTGTTTAAAGTTAAAAATGCCAGTTTAGCTCGTTTTCACCACATCACAAACAAAATACACCTAATTCGTACACATTCGTACTTTAAGAACAAAATAACGACAGGACGTACTACTGTTAATCTTTACTTATATGCCTCCTTTCCACTTACATTTCAACATTCGGATGATTGAGCCATTTCTACAGCACGGTGTTCTTACTGTATTACTTCTGGGGTAAGAACCTTGATGAAGGGCACTAGCAGACAGTGGTGTTCGTTCTAAGAACCTTTGTCAGAGACCGTTAACCACCACGACACACGGCGTCCAGTGTCACACAACAAGGCACCTAATGTACTTAGGTTTTCGTGTTTTTTTCTGTGAAATACCTTAAAATCTTTACTCTGTGTGTGTGTGCGTGTCTTTGTGAATTCTCTTTCGCGTTTGAACTGCTTCTCTCCTACATCGAGGGGACATTCGGTTAGGTAGGAGCGCGAGCCGGCAGCGCTGCCACAGTGCATGTGAGGGAAGGCAACGCGCGACCGGCGCGGAGACGCAGCAGGGACACGACACTTCTTCCTGCCTCCTATGTGCTCGTGCAGCGCGGCCACGCGGGCGATTTCGGCAAAGGGAAGGAGGAGGGCAGGACGTGTGCCGCGAAGCAAAGTGAGAGCACAGACAGACTCTCGGAGCGCAGGGAAGGTACCGGGAGGAACGCGCTCGCGCTTGTGTTCACGTCCGCGTTCGCGTTCATGTCAACAGCTGTGAATAGCTCGAAAGGGGCAGCGTCTGGAGCGGTGGGTCCGCAGCCGCAGCCGTGTTACTGCGCCGCTCCTCTCCGACACACATAGTGCCTGTGACAAGGGAAGTCGCGGTTTGCTGGCAACACTTGTGAAGGTGACACTCTCTGGGTTTGTGCTCGCGCCCGCGGACGTGCTCAGCAGCAGGAGAGCAGACACGGCGGTGTCCGCACCGGGACGCGTGACGAGGAGCCTGCTGCCGCTGCAGCTGCAACTGCTTCTCCGGCGTCTTATTCTTATTGGGTTTATCTTCAAAGAGAGAATGACATGACCTTTCCCACGCCGGGTTCCCATCCAGCACGTGTCTCTCCGTATCTGCCCTCTGCTGCCATCAGGATGCGGCGCGCGCCTCGCCTCGCTCTTTCAACGGGCATCTCTTACGCAGTTGGTTCTTTCGCCGCTGCGCATGGGGACTTCGCGCTGCTTTGTGACTGACACGCGCTCATAGGTGTGTGTGCTTGCGCCACTTTGCAGCCCTCGTTCACGGAGGATCCGAGCGGACTGTCACTTGGCGCAGTGGGTGCGAGTGGAAGGCAAGGCGGCCGAGGCCATGGGCGAAGCTGTGCCCTCCACCACCAAGGCGCTCTACATCGGCATGGAGGTGGCGATCGCCGTGTCCTCCGTCCTAGGCAACGTGATGGTGGTGTGGGCTGTGAAGATCAACCGGTCGCTCAGAGATACAACTTTCTGCTTCATCGTGTCTCTGGCCTTGGCGGACATCGCGGTTGGAGCGCTGGTTATCCCTCTCGCCATAACCATCAGCATCGGCCTGAAAACGCACTTCTACAGCTGCCTACTGGTGGCCTGCACCGTCCTGGTTCTCACCCAGAGCTCCATCCTGGCCCTCCTGGCTATTGCGATGGACCGCTACCTGCGGGTCAAGATCCCAATGAGGTAAAGTGCTGTATGCTTCACACCTCCCCGAAGGGCGCGTGAATGTGAGTGTGTGTGGTATGCAGAGCCGCGGCAGCGATCTCGGTCCAGTCTCATCTCTGGATTGTGGAAGGAGCGACCACACACACTGAGATGATCAAGATGCCCATCTAAAAGAAATGGCAGCTCGGCTCTAACTTTTCCTCGGTACGTCCTTTTGCATTAACTGTGAGTGGGCTGCTTATTTTTCAAAGTTCTTTCTCACCATACTTATGCATATACTTTGTGTTCCTTCGTTTTACCATGAAAGCAGCCTGTCTCCTCTGATATAGTTTATGTGTAATGATCAGTTCCATATCTTTCTTTAGAGGAACTTGTGTGTAGTAGAATAACGGAAGTAGTGCAGGTGCAAAAATAAGTGAAGCCCAAGTTGTAATGGTTAAATCAAGTAGGTAAGTAAGATCAGGTGTGTAAATCATAATCATTTATTCATGTTATCATTTTCAGATTGAGATTTCATAAATTTAATGTTTTATACAGTAGCGAATAATGACCATCCCTATAGGGTACACACACTTCCAAGCAGCACTGTATGACAAATATAAGTGCAGCGAAAAGAAGAGTGAAGGTCATTGACATGCTGCTTTTCATATAATTGTACTGTTATTATGATCTGTTTCCCTTTATAAGAAGCCCAAACAATAATTCATTGCTGGTAAATTATTGAACATTGATTATCTCACATCGCAAGTCCACGTGGACAAAGGAGCTACGTAAATAAATAATACTGTGAAAGATTTATCTGACAAGTTCAGTACTGGGGGTGGTGAGGGTGGAGGTAGATCTGGGGTACGAGCCTTGCCTGGGGTGCCTTGCGGCAGACTGGTGTTCCATCCAGGGTGTGTCTCTTCAGCCTTCCGCCCAGTGTTGCCGGGTAGGCTCTGGCTCACCACAACCCCGCTTGGGAGAAGTGGTTGTAGCAATTGCAAAAAAAAAAAAAAAAAAAGTTTAGTACAGTAAACATGTCCTTCTCATCTGAGAGATACTACATTAACAAGATGAATTCCTTTACTACATTGGCCTTTACTGAAGTTCAGATGTAAATCCCATTAGTTCAGTGACTTGTGATCTTAGTAAGGCGTAGGAACGTTGTGAATATACTGTATTCTTAAAGAATATGCTGTCAACACATTAGTCTTTTAAGAGCCAGTGGAATGTAATCCACCAAAGTATAATTTGTGGAAGGCCACAAAGTAATTTGGTCACCATTACATGGAAGGGCACTTTCCTTTGCCAACTAAAACCTGGGACTGGCAAATTGTCTATCCTGTGTTTTATGCACCTACTTGAACGATGAACCTTGGTGCAGCAAGTGGTAGCTAACAAACTAGGTTTGCTTGAGTCACATGTCTGCAGCTATGTCTCCTTCTCTTAATGTAATGCATAAATTGTACTTTTGCTGAGATGTACATCGCTTTGGACGAAAGTGTCTGCTAAATGAATAAATGTAAATGTAAATTGCACATTGTACCTCTGCTCCATCCCACAACGTCCATAACTTAGTGCTTGATCACTTGTTAATGAGACAAACCTCACGTGGTGCTTGTGGAATATGGTAAATAAATGGATGGGCTTGAGATTCCAAGTAAGAGGTTTGATAAAACACACTTGCAGTCTTTTCATTAAGCCCCCTCCCCCCAGCTGTAACAATAAACATGGTACTTCTGCAGTGCGCAGCAGCATTGCATAGAATTTCTTAACTGCTCCATAGTCCGATCAATAAATTGCTTTTCAGTACAGTGAAAACAGTGTAAGGGGGGTGTGGTGGCGCAGTGGGTTGGACCAGGTCCTGCTCTCCAGTGGGTCTGGGGTTTGAGTCCCGCTTGGGGTGCCTTGCGACGGACTGGCGTCCCGTCCTGGGTGTGTCCCCTCCCCCTCCGGCCTTATGCCCTGTGTTGCCGGGAAGGCTCTGGTTCCCCGCGACCCCGTATGGGACACGCGGTTCAGAAAATGTGTGTGTGTGTGTGTGAAAACAGTGTAGCTGATTCCTCTTAATTCTCAAATGTTGTTATGGAATTAATAGCTGCTTGCCGTTGAGGCTGCTGCTTATATCACACATCGTTCTTCCAGTTGAGTTCTGATAAATGATCTCCCTAGCGGAAATCTTTGGGCAAATGTCATTCAACATACTTAGGTTTGCTAATGTTAGTCATGTTTATCACATTAAGCTATAAAAATATATTTTCTCCTATGGATGAGATAGCTTGTGGAATATGGTACCCTGATACCAAACTATCAGCAATAAGTATTTATTTATAAAAAATGTTCTGTTTGAAAAGCTGAAGACTTTCTTTGTTCTCCATTGATCAGTGATGCCATAGCTGTCCTGTGAATTCCAACTCCTCTCCTGGCCTTAGTATGTAAATGAAAAGAGAATTAGCCTTATTTACATTTATCCAACACCTTCTCCCAAAACAAGTTTCAAGCTTATTGTCATAGATACAAGTACCATGTACATGTATCATGAAAATCTTCCTGAATGCTTCTCCACAGACTATGGGCAAGGACAATAGAAATAGTGCACAAACAAAACAACGACAAACAAAACAGTGTCAATGACAGTAAATAACAGCAGCAATGACAGCAATAACAATAAATAATGGTAACAGTAGTAACAATAATGGTAACAGTCAGAGAACTCAGAACGAGAGAATGAGAATGCTTAAAGTGACAGTGTAATTTACCAATGTGCTTGGGTGGAGCAGTCCAACTCTAGTTACTAAAGGTGGCACATTGGTTAGTGTTGTGTAGTCTTACAGCAGTGGGGTAAAAGCTGTTCCTGTACCTAGCTGTGCGGGTTCGAATAGACCTAAGCCGTTTTGCAGATGGCAGGGAAGAGAAAAGTGATCATGCGGGGTGGCTATGATCTCTCATTATGCGCATCGTCTTTCTGAGGCAGCATGTGGTGTAGGTGTCCTCGACTGCTGGTAGCTGTGTGCCGATGATTTCCTGAGCTGTTTTGACCACCCTGTGTAGGGCTTTCTTGTCCTGTACGGAGCAGCTGCCACCCCAAGATGTAGTACACCCTGTGAGGACGGACTCCACAGCACACCTGTAGAAGGTGGTGAGGGCTGTAGTGGACATCCTGGCTTTCTTCAGACGCCTGAGGAAGTGGAGGCACTGATGGGCCTTTTTGATGGTCGATGCTGTGTGCTCAGCCCATGTGAGTTTGGCAGTGAAGGTGACCCCGAGGAATTTGAAGCTGTTGACCCTCTCTACCATGTCCCCTCCTACATAGATGGGTGTCTTAACTGTATCCTGTTTCCTGAAGTCAATCACCAGCTCCTTAGTTTTACTGACATTGAGAGACAGGTTGTTGTCTTGGCACCACTCTGCCAGGAGCCTCACCTCCTCTCTGTAGGCCGTCTCATCGTTGTTGGTGATCAGACCCACAATGGTGGTATCGTCAGCAAACTTTATGATGGTGCTGGAGCTGTGACTGGCCACACAGTCATGTGTGAACAGGGAGTATAGCACTGGGCTCAGGACACTTCCCTGTGGATTGCCAGTGTTGAGGATCAGTGGGGAGGAGGTATTGCTGCCGATCTGCACATGCTGGGGTCTGTTGGTGAGGAAATCCAGGATCCAATTGCACAATGTGTCACTCAGTCCCAGCCCTAGTGGTTTCTGGATCAGCTTGGTTGGGATGACAGTGTTAAATGCTGAGCTATAGTCTACAAAACTGCATAGCAGTTTTTATTATCCAGGTGAGACAGAATGGTGTGAAGTGTGTGTGATATTGCATCTTCAGTGTACAGGTGTCCTGGTTAAGCTGTGTGTAGCAAAGGAGCCTCACAGCACCTGGGCTATGTGATCCAACATGGGTTCAAACCATGTTAACTGCATGTGTAGTTTTCATGTTTGCCTCGAGTCTGCATTGGTTTCCTCCCACAGTCCAAGGGTGATTTTGTGACTAAAAATCATACTTTGTGTGTGTATTACATTGCTCTGGTGTACAGAAGAGTGATCGACTGTAGGCCGTGTACTACAATATTATAGTATATGTAGCATCTGAAGTCCCATTGGACAAAGGCGTTAGCGAAATACTCCAGAGTAATAATTGTATATCACTTTGGTGAAAAGTGTCAGCTAAATGAATAAATGTACAAACAAATACGTACAAGACAACTCTGTAAGAAGGTGAGGGGAAACAATTTAAGTACAGTCTTTAATCTTTCAGTGCGGTGTGACCCACAGTGTGCCACCGTTGTGTGTTTGTGCACAGAACAAAGGAGCTGGAGTGGCTGTAAATGTTGACCGAGTGTGCATACCACTTTAGGTGTGGAATTTCACAAGTGAACTGCCCATGGCCAAAGCTGATGGTCAGCAGCTCCTCGAGATGGAACCAGGTATCTGCATAAGATGCTGTACTGGTGCCACACCAACAATGTGTCAAATAATTGTGGATGTGTAGGAGCTTGAAAAGGGGCTTAAGTGCCGTGTTATATCGAGAGATTGTGCTGCTAGCACCGTCACTAGGGAGTTCTAGTGGTATCGACCTGCTCACCAATTCGAACCACAAGATGGTTCCTGCTTGTTACATCCCAGAGGGAGATATTAAACCTGTATTTTCTCTTAAATATCTAGCCATACAGGTGCACAATGTGGAAAGGTTTATTTTGCATGTGTACATTTACATTTACAATTATTCATTTACCTGACACTTTTCTCCAAACTGACTTACAACGTTAAGGTATTTACAATTATTTACCCATTTATAGAGCTGGGTAATTTTACTGGAGCAATTTAGAGTTAATACCTTGCTCAAGGGTACTACAGCCAGAGGTGGGGATCGAACCTCAAACTTTTATATCCAAAGGCAGAGGTGTGCAATGGTATAAAACAAACGGGTCTGCAACTAATGTAAGAAAGAACAGAAGAAGGAATGTCACGCTGAAACCATGCCATGGCAAAAAAGCACTGTGAGTGAGTGACCATAAGAGCAGCCACCTGGGCCACTTTGGACATTTCCTTCCAACCTCTTTGAGTTGTACTTCCATGAAAAAATACTACTAACTGAAGCAGTGGTAGAGCTTCAACCAAGAGCTGACAACTAATACGATGATTAAATTTGCTCTGATTAATCAGAGAAGGAGTGGGAGTGTGGTGGCGCAGTGGTGCAGCAGGTTGGACCAGGTCCTGCTCGCCGGTAGGTCTGGGGTTCAAGTCCCGCCGGGGGTGCCTTGTGACGGACTGGTGTCCCATCCTGGGTGTATCCCCTCCCCCTCCAGCCTTATGCCCTCTGTTGCTGAGTTAGGCTCTGGCTCCCCATGACCCTGTATGGGACAAGCGGTTTAGACAATGTGTGTAATCAAACATGTAAAACCCCTTATTTTATTTTATTTTATTTTATTTTATTTTCAGGAGTCATATGATCAGCTCCTGACCTTTGAATTCAACAGGGAATGAAGCACAGGAGTAGCAGGTGCACTTTATGACTTACACAAAGCCATAAAAGCACAAGGGCTATACTCCACTGCTGACAACTGCAGACAGAAAGCAGCTCCTCTGGACTGGCGAAAGGAGTGCAAGTTGTCCAGGACAGGGACATCTATGCAAACATGTCATGGAAGCTGAAACAATAACAATAATTGTTTACTGTTCTTATGCAGTCAATATTTTGATAAAATTGAGCATTATTTCCCCACAATCTACCATTCAGTGTTGTTCCTAAAAACGACAATGCGTCTCACTGATGTCTTTTATTCTCCTTCATATTAAGGTGGGTGGTAACATAGTGCTTGGAAATTCTGCCTTTGGGTTAAAAGGTAATAGGTTCAAATCCTTCCTACTGCTGTAGCATCCTTGAGCAAGGCACTTACCCTAAATTGCTCCAGTAAAATTGTCTGCCTCTATAATGGGGTAAATAACTGTAGGTTGGTTTACCTTCAAAATAAGATCTGTGGGCGAACTTGCGCATTTCAGTCCAGAAACATGGACGCATACAAGAAGAGCAAGTACAAGCTCCAAAAAGCCATTGCCAGCGTGAAACAGGAATATAGCAGGAAGGTAGAATCATGGTTTAACTGCACTCAAGATGCACGTAGGCTGTGGCAGGGAATCCAAACAGTAACAGATTGTAAACCACAAAGATGGTCATTGACAGGTGCCTCTAAGTCTCTCCCAGACGAACTGAATGTGTTTTATGGCCGCTTCGAGTTTGAGAACAAAGACCCCCCCACTGCGCATCCCCACAGTACATGATAACGCCAGTCTCACCGTCTCTGTGGCACAGGTGAGAAGAACTTTTAGCCGAGTCAACATCCGCAAAGCTGCTGGACCAGACGGAATTTCAGGGCGAGTTTTGAAAACATGCATTGAGCAACTGGCTACTGTTTTCATGGACATATTTAACACCTCCTTAAAAAGCTCAACTGTACCCACTTGTTTCAAAAACACCACCATCATCCCCGTTCCCAAGAAGAACAAAGTGAGCTGCCTTAATGACTGTCGCCCAGTGGCACTGACCCCCATTGCAATGAAATGCTTTGAGAGGCTGGTGCTAGGATACATTAAGGACACCATCCCAGACACTCTGGACCCACTGCAGTTTGCCTACCGCCACAACAGATCCACTGGAGATGCGATATCACACACACTTCACACCATTCTGTCTCACCTGGATAATAAAAACTGCTATGCAGTTTTGTAGACTATAGCTCAGCATTTAACACTGTCATCCCAACCAAGCTGATCCAGAAACCACTAGGGCTGGGACTGAGTGACACATTGTGCAATTGGATCCTGGATTTCCTCACCAACAGACCCCAGCATGTGCAGATCGGCAGCAATACCTCCTCCCCACTGATCCTCAACACTGGCAATCCACAGGGAAGTGTCCTGAGCCCAGTGCTATACTCCCTGTTCACACATGACTGTGTGGCCAGTCACAGCTCCAGCACCATCATAAAGTTTGCTGACGATACCACCATTGTGGGTCTGATCACCAACAACGATGAGACGGCCTACAGAGAGGAGGTGAGGCTCCTGGCAGAGTGGTGCCAAGACAACAACCTGTCTCTCAATGTCAGTAAAACTAAGGAGCTGGTGATTGACTTCAGGAAACAGGATACAGTTAAGACACCCATCTATGTAGGAGGGGACATGGTAGAGAGGGTCAACAGCTTCAAATTCCTCGGGGTCACCTTCACTGCCAAACTCACATGGGCTGAGCACACAGCATCGACCATCAAAAAGGCCCATCAGTGCCTCCACTTCCTCAGGCGTCTGAAGAAAGCCAGGATGTCCACTACAGCCCTCACCACCTTCTACAGGTGTGCTGTGGAGTCCGTCCTCACAGGGTGTACTACATCTTGGGGTGGCAGCTGCTCCGTACAGGACAAGAAAGCCCTACACAGGGTGGTCAAAACAGCTCAGGAAATCATCGGCACACAGCTACCAGCAGTCGAGGACACCTACACCACATGCTGCCTCAGAAAGACGATGCGCATAATGAGAGATCATAGCCACCCCGCATGATCACTTTTCTCTTCCCTGCCATCTGCAAAACGGCTTAGGTCTATTCGAACCCGCACAGCTAGGTACAGGAACAGCTTTTACCCCACTGCTGTAAGACTACACAACACTAACCAATGTGCCACCTTTAGTAACTAGAGTTGGACTGCTCCACCCAAGCACATTGGTAAATTACACTGTCACTTTAAGCATTCTCATTCTCTCGTTCTGAGTTCTCTGACTGTTACCATTATTGTTACTACTGTTACCATTATTTATTGTTATTGCTGTCATTGCTGCTGTTGTTATTTACTGTCATTGACACTGTTTTGTTTGTCGTTGTTTTGTTTGTGCACTATTTCTATTGTCCTTGCCCATAGTCTGTGGAGAAGCATTCAGGAAGATTTTCATGATACATGTACATGGTACTTGTATCTATGACAATAAGCTTGAAACTTGAAACTTAATAGAATTATCAATGGTCTACATCAGGGGTGTCCAAACTACGGCCCGCGGGCCAACTGCGGCCCGCGGGTCAGTTTTTATTGGCCCGCAGCAAATTCTGAAAATATAATTGAATATGGCCCGCACATGGCGCTTGAGCTCAACTCTGTTGCACTTCTCAGTTTCAACACTAGATGGAGCCAGTCACAGAAAAGGTGCTTCTCCACTAAACAAAATTAAGCAAAGAAAAATATTTACCACGAGTCACCAGAAATGGCAGCACCGAAGAAACGCAAGATAGCAAGTGAGTGTAGAAGATTTCAAACACGGTGGGAAAATGAATATTTCTTTAAAGAAGTGAGTTAGAAATACACACAGTAATCATGTGTCAATATGTCACCTCTTGTGTGTGGCCCGGGCCTTTGCTTATTTTTCTGTATTTGGCCCTCACCAAAAAAACTTTGGACACCCCTGGTCTACATGTTATCACGGTTGTGTTGTTTAAAGGAGTACAATGATTAAAATATTTGCAATTAATTTTCAGAAATCCTAGTAAGGAGATTTGAAGATGAAGCCAATAATAATAATAATCAATAGTGATGTAAAAAATGGGGTGAAATCTTGAAATGCTGGAAGTGCTCAGATGATGGTTTTTTAAAATTAAAAGTGGACTGAGGTACAGGGCATTCCTCACCAGTATTTTAACAATAGCAAGGTGATTTATTTTTTTATATTTGCATTTATTTGTTAATATCTTTATCTGTTAACGCTAAAAATGTGAATGAACGGAAATGTGTGTACGCAGTTTGCTGTACATCTCACTGAGCGTCTGTGTACTCCTTCTGTAAGATTCCTGTATGGAATACATTCTTACATAGGCCAACCTTCCAACTTGGATAGTGCACAGATATATTAGTTTAAGCTTAATTTTTGCTACACTGTACCCAGGCCTTCTACATGACTTACCGTAACCATTAGTTTCTAATGGAGATTTAGTCCAACTTCCTGTCCTGGAATTGTCTCATCACGTTCTGATTGTTTTAAAAAGTTATTATCACTTTAATTCTGAAGAACATTGTTTTTAGATTAGTCTTTATATTATGAGCTGTGGTAAACTACTTAAAATGTAGTGTTGCAACCACACACACACACACACACACACACACACACACACACACACACACATGCACACGCACACACATGCACACACACACACATTGTCTGAATTTAGTGTAAATCTTCTCAAATAGCACCCAGCATCAAAGGATCTGTAGGAAACTTAATGGAAGGTTTCAAAACACCAGGTCCAGCCAAACAACCACCTTAAATTCATTCAGACCTTAGTGTTATGTCAGGAAAGATGATTTAAAATCCTGAGAAGTGATTTTTATATATAATCTCCAAGGCTGGACTGTTCCAGCTGTACAGTCTGGTGTCACATCTGATTTTTTTTTTTTTTTACTTTTAAAGTGTCTTCCAATTACTGTATTTTCTAGAAAAAAAAATAATTTAACTAATTGTTATTATAGTAAAGGGGGGCGCAGTGGCGCAGTGGGTTTGACCAGGTCCTGCTCTCCAGTGGGTCTGGGGTTCAAGTCCCGCTTGGGGTGCCTTGCGACGGACTGGCGTCCCGTCCTGGGTGTGTCCCCTCCCCCTCTGGCCTTACGCCCTCTGTTGCCGGGTAGGCTCCAGTTCCCCGTGACCCCGTATGGGACGAGCGGTTCAGAAAATGTGTGTGTGTGTGTGTGTGTGTGTGTTATTACAGTTACTTTAATTGCATAAAAAATAATGTATTACTTTTAAGGGAGCTGTAAGGTGGGTTGTGCTGGTGACTTTCAGCTCCTGGGCATTGACTTAAATTGAACTTAGTCTCTGTACAGTTTTCATGTCCTCTCAGTGTTAATGTTGGTTTCCTCTGAGTGCTCCAGTTTCCTCCCACCATCCAAAGACATATGTTTAAGGTGGATTGGAAATTCCATTTGCTGTTTACAAACTTTTCTTTGTATGCATATGTGCCTGAGTGAATGTGCATGTGACTGCCCTGTGATGGGTTAGTACCCTGTCCATGGTGTATATCCTCTGCTTCCAGGATAGGCTTCAAATCACTGTGACCCTGCACTGGAGAAGTGGTTATTGATAATGGATGTATGTATGCGTTGTTTTTAAGGGTTTAAATAAATTTGCGTGGCACAAGTTATTCTGTGAGCTCTCTTCTAGGCATTAATGGATTTTCACTTATCTTCCTCTATTTCACAGTTACAAGAGGGTGGTGACACCACGTCGTGCTGGGATGGCTGTGCTGCTGTGTTGGACGGTTGCTTTTGTGGTGGGCCTTACACCCATGCTGGGCTGGAACAACCTTCAGAAGCTGCAGGAGAATGGTACACTCACTTCTGATCTCAATATCACCTGTGAGTTTGAGACCGTCGTCAGCATGGAGTACATGGTCTACTTCAACTTCTTTGGCTGGGTTCTGCCACCGTTGCTTGTGATGCTTCTCATCTATGTAGAGATCTTCTACATGATCCACCGGCAACTCAACAAGAAGGTGACAACAGGCCACGCAGATCCCAGCAAGTACTATGGCAAGGAATTGAAGCTGGCCAAGTCACTGGCTTTGGTGCTCTTTTTCTTTGCTGCTAGCTGGCTACCACTGCACATCCTCAACTGCATCACACTCTTCTGCCCAGACTGCCAGAAGCCCACATTCCTTATCTACATTGCTATCCTTCTCAGCCACGGCAACTCAGCTGTCAACCCCATTGTCTACGCCTTCCGCATCAAGAAGTTTCGTTCAGCCTTCCTCAAGATTTGGAAGCAGTATGTGTGCTGCAAAGAGACACCCCCGCAAGGGAACTACATGAGTGAGCGTGGGCCAAGCCTGGACATGCGACAGCACCGCAACAGTAACTTATGATTCACCTGGGTTTGAGAGGGAAATGTTCCCTGCTGGTCTAAATGTGAACCTTGGAAAGGGTGCTGCTCACCATGGTCATGTGTGCTTGATCCATTCAAGACCTGCTTGGGCCCGAAAACTGATATCCTACACACATGTGGAAGAGGAAGGAGAAATTTTAAAAGGTGGGGAGCTGGTATGGAGACCTGGCCATTGACGCTGACATCTATTTCCATTTCTTGCCACTTAAACTAAAGGAGGGCTATAGTTGAAAATGCTTAACTGTCGCCACTTGTGTCCATTCAAGTCTCGACTGTGAACATTCGAGTCTCGGCTTGTGCAATCTGTATGGCTGCATACATCCTGCAGTTGTTTCTCAGCCACAGACAAGTAACCTCAATGTGAAGCCCCTGCCTTAATTCAATGGCGAGGTGATGGGGGTCATAACAATACAAGAAGAGGGAAAATGCTTTCAAAGTCTCAGAGTTTCTTTAAATTTCTTAGTATGTCCAGACTGTTTGGGTGAATGAGAAGAACATTGAAAATTGTGAAGGGAGAGAAAATTATTTGGCATAAACATGCCCTACTTATTGAGAATATTAACTTTGAGTTTAATTGCACAACATAATTAGGTCCTCAGTAGATTTAATGCCTGCATCATAAAAATCGGGTAATACATCCCTTTAATTAGTATACTACTCTTTTAGTGTTGATTTCTGATGGCCCCATTCCTCCAGCCATAGGGAACAGGATCCTGCACATGACCACTCAATACCTGAAGAACTTCAGCCCAAACTGGGTTATATGCTTCCATTACATTGTCACTGGTTGTGTAAAAGGAATTTCCTGTTTGTGTCTGTTCAGTCTTAAGAGGTTATTTTTAGACTGAAAACAGTTCTTCTTGGAGTATCACTTTAACAAGCATGTAAGTCTTGGGGTTAATGAGAACGGAGAAGATTGTCCATTACTACTGTACTCATGTTATTTGTTTGACTTTATTAAAAGCAATGCATAATTCAACCGTCCTAATTATTCATGAGATGACATTTCTACTGTCAAACAATTTGTTGTTCAGTACAACAACTGAAGAAACGTATACGTAATGTAATGTGGACAGGTTTGATAAAATGTGCTCAATGTCAGTCAGAGCTTTTTAATTTTAAAAGAACCAATTGGAAGAAATGTAAATCTGCAAAAAGCCATCTGCTGAAAATATTACTAAAAAAAAGATGGTTTTATGTTGATCCACAAACTTTAATTTGTAATTTATTCTATGCTCTGCCATCCATGGACTCAAATCTTGTAGTTTTTGAAAAAAATTGGAAGACATGCTGGTATCATGATGGGCAGGAGGGCATTGTTGGCCAGGGACCTGATTAATAAGGATTTGCATCGATGGGGTTCAAAAGATTGAGGCGGTGGCGGCAGCACCTTCATCCTGAGAACACGGGCGCTGAGCCAGTTGCTCATTGCATGGAGCAAACAGGAGCTCATGCAGTTCTTTCATTCATTTAGCCGAGATCCCTGCTTATTTTTATGACTCGGGATTTTCTTTTTGAACAAGGCAGGGGTGCTCAAATCATGTCCCTTCCTCTGCAGGCTGGCACAGAAACAGTGGCCTCAAACACTAAAAATAAGATTTTTAAAATTGCAGAGAGTAGTTTAAATGTTCCTTAGTAAACAAACACATTTCTGATGTTTTATAAAAACATATCTGAAATAGCTGTGCTTTTATTTGTAGTGCTTGTGCCTGACAGCTCCCGGGTTGAATGCTGGGAAGTGGGTTTTAAAACCTGTCTCAGTCTGTGTGGCGTATTCTAGCCATGTTCAGATGTGTTTTGGGTGAACTACTGCCCTCAGTGTGTAAATGTGTGAATAAATGAGTATGTGCTTCTTTGTTCTGTGATGGACTGGCATCCTGTGCGCATTGTTTACAGGATAGGCTATGACTGGGACAAAGCACAGGAGAGTACAGCAAAACCGATCCAAAAGGCATTTTGCTTTATTCTGCAAAACAAGACCTGTCTTTGAACAGCACAAAGGCACCCTGATTGTAATTTGAGAACAAATATCTCTTTTGTTCTAATTTTAGGTGTTCAGTATGACAAATAAAGTGACTGTTGGTAAATTCAAAGAAAAAAAAAAACAAAAAACAAAATAAAGACAAAGAACAGGCTCAGGACTACCGTGACCCTTTCTGGGACAAGTGGTTATCGATAATGGATGTCATTTCGCCTAAGGCACACCCATGTCTTGACTCTGTGATCACGTGTTCACTTCTTTTATCTTTGCTCCACCAAATGCATAATTATACTTAAAAGGCTAAAAACTTTGAAGGCATATTTTCAATAAATCTTATTTTTCAGACTGTAAAAGACTTACAGACTTCTCATATCTGCCTGTCAGTCTATTCTTGGCCTGCTGCTGACCGTAAACATCTCTGCTTTCTATCTAAATGTGCTGGTTAGATGAAGCAAGGGAGTGAACTGACAGAGGGGGGTGTGACTCAGTGCAGCATGTAGATAAAGACTACACTCATTTACTCTGTAAGTATGTGTTGTTTTCACATTGATCATATTTTCTTATAGCAATGACATCAAGAGGTTAAGAAAGAAGGTGTGCATGAAGACTTTATTTTAAATCTTTGAATCTTACTTTGAATAGCTAGTTCCAAAGTCATCAGTCTTGTATCATTTGTAGCACAGCAATAATCAGGCCATTCCAGTGGCTAACACCTGTTACATACACTGTCATACCTGCAACATCACATTGTGACATCTTCATGAGACTAGGTTAGCATGTCGCTTTTGTTTACCAGAGAAGTGTTGCTCTCTTGGATGTATTTGCAACCTGTTCAGTTTCACTTTGAACATTTATGATATTCATACACTCTAAGTCAAATTCTACTTAATTTTTACAAATTAAAAAGGTACAAGGATGTGACTAGTTGAAATTTCTATATTATTAATGTATCCTTTTTACATAGTTTTTATGAATGTTTTGTAAGTCTTGACATCCCTCAATAGCATTTGACGAGTGATTTATGGGAATCTAGGTAAATTAACAATATGGATTTTTTATGGCCCTGTGCTGTAAGAGCAATAGCACATTACAGTCCTAAAATGTTCATTTGCCTTTATTTAATCTTGCATAGAAAAAAGAAAAAAAATCTTTTTTCACCTCTTTGGACCCAAGTTTGAAAATATTAACACAAATTCTACAAATACTGGCGTCCCGTCCTGGGTGTGTCCCCTTCCCCCTCCGGCCTTACGCCCTGTGTTGCCGGGTTAGGCTCCGGTTCCCCGTGACCCTGTATGGGACAAGCGGTTCTGAAAATGTGTGTGTGTGTGTGATATTTAAAATAACTACAGATGTAAACATCTTAGAAATATCAGCATAGCAGTACAAATAAGGCCACTCCCCAGGTGTGAGGTTGAGACAAAAGAGAAAGCAAAGAAACAGCCGGCAGCCAAGTGGCTGTACATTCCAGATGGGTTCTGTTCTGAAGTCTCAAGGAAACACTTCAGCTGCATCTCCCTGCAAAAACTGCTTTTGATCAAATATTGAACATAAAAAAGGTTATCAAGAGGGGAAAAAACACTTTTTTTCTAAAATGTTATCACCTGAACACTTGGACTGAATGAAACACTCTCACAGGAATGAAGGAAGTAGATGCCTTCTAATTTGCACACTCACAATCTGCTGCTAAAGTGTTGCATTGCCTGTCGATATCAGCTATCAAAAAGAGATTTGCTCCAAAATTACCAGTGAAGGTTAGCTTGTCACTCCTATTGCTGTAAATGGCCTGGAAAGAACAACCAGGACATGAAGTACAATGAAAGCTAGTGTGTGTTGCAGCCCTTGAGTGCTCTACATTCTTGGCCAGAAGGTACACAATGTATTCATGTATGGCAATAGAAACAGTAGTATGTAGGAATTAACATATTACAACTAGTGTGTTTTATATAAACATGAATACCAAGTGTTTAATAACACACTGGAGTAAGTGCTCACGGCAAACTTTCAGAAATATTTCATTTAATGACAATAATATTTCTATTAAGGCTGTGTATAAGGTTCTGGTTCTAGTTTGGTTTGTATGCTATTATAATACATGTTAATGTTCAGGCCAAAAGCTAATTCTGAATTAAGAGCTTCTGTAAGTGAGATTAGGTCAAAGAAATTTAACATCACTCATGTGCAGTTTTACTCTGTCAGCAGATAATACTGGAATCACATGTAAATACATGTAAGGTATATGAATAAAAAAGTCAGTTTGTGTATTTTTGATGAATTATATAAAACATCCAATGTTATTAAAAAACTACATCGTAACAATTTTAAAATTAGAATTTTGCAATATACAAATTTAGCAATAATGAATTTTTACTTTCCATAGCATCAATAATACAACACATTAAATGATACAAATTAAAAGAATAATGATTTTTTGGGAAAAATGTAAGAAAAAATTAATTAAAATGAATGTCAAGAAAGTCTGGAATGGGTTAGGTGTTCAGCTGCCTTTTATGTGCCATCTTCCCTTATGAATATCCTTCACAGGCAGGGTCAGCAACACGTGACAAAATGGATTTTTAAACCAACAGCAGTTAATTTAATTGTTGTTTGTATGTTGTGTGTATGTTACTGCAACAATCAGATAATCACCAGACACACACACACACACACACACACACACACACACACATGGTCTGAACTGCTTGTCCCATACAGGGTCGTGGGGAGCCAGAGCCAAACCCAGCAACACAGAGCATAAGGCTGGAGGGGGAGGGGACACACCCAGGACGGGACGTCAGTCCATCGCAAGGCACCTCAAGTAGGATTTGAACCTACCAGACCCACCCGAGAGCAGGACCCAGTCCAACCCACTGCGCCACCGCACCCCCCTAGATAATCACTAGGAAAATTAAAAATAATAGTCATTCTTGAGTGGAAAAAACACTGGGAACCATTATAGTGCCATTTCCAGCCCAAGATGAAAACTTGGAAGGGTGGATGTGCTCTTATTATTTCACAGACGTTTCACTGTTTAACTTGATGTACGTAACTCTGCACACCAGTATTGTCATCGGTGAATTTGTTCAGCTCAGAAGTCCAGCTGTCAGATTTTGATATACTGCAAATACAATGGTTGCATAGTGGTTAGAGGTCCAGAGGTTGCAGGTCTGAATCCAGCCTCCAGCTATAGTACCCTTGAGCAAAGTACTTACCCTAAAAAACTCCAGTAAAAATAAAGTAGGTAAATGTGAGTAGCTTAACACTGTACATCACTTTGGACAAAAGCATCAGCTAAATGAATAAATGTATATAGAAAGAAGAAAAACTACTACTGCAAGTGGTAGGGAAGAAACTAGGTTTGCTTGAGACTTTCATGTCTGCAGCTATGTCTCCTTCTCTTAATGTAATGCATAAATTGTACTTTTGCTGAGATGTATGTCACCTTGGACAAAAGCGTCTGCTAAACGAATAAATGTAAATGTTATGGGGGGGGTGCGGTGGCGCAGTGGGTTGGACTGCTGTCCGGTGGGTCTGGGGTTCGAGTCCCGCTTGGGGTACCTTGCGACGGACTGGCGTCCCGTCCTGGGTGTGTCCCCTCCCCCTCCGGCCTTACGCCCTGTGTTGCCGGGTAGGCTCCGGTTCCCCGTGACCCCATATGGGACAAGCGGCTCTGAAGGTGTGTGTGTGTGTGTGTAAATGTTATATGTGTGGCAAATTTTCTGCTTTATTCATCACACATGCCAACTTGGGACTTTTTTTCATTCATTTATTTTTTTTAATTAACTCACTTTCATTTTTTTTTTTTTAAAAAAATTGGTTTTAAGTCAATTTAATCTTAATTTCCTGAAACTACAGACACTCAAAGAGACTTTATGACTGTTAGGTCTGTACTGTATTTATGATCCAGCCATTCCCACAACCCAATCAGTTCAGCGTTTGATAGGCACCAGCTTTGGGACCCTTTCGTTATACTGCGGTTTTAGTGAACTAGAGCTGACACTTCGACATGCTTCTTAATAACAAATCCAGACAGTGACCATTATGTTTTTACTGCTGAACACTGACTACTTTTGTACCGCTATTCAATATCACATTTATGCGGCAGGTCTGTAAATCTGCACACCAGTGTTTTCATTGGTGAATCTGTTCAGTTCCTCAGCACCTGGGTGGAACTGGCCTCACATGTGACTACAACAAAAACAAAAAGTATTGATTTGTTTTTTGTGTATTACTACAGATTGGATCCTTGCACCTCAAACTCAATGCGCAATTTCACTCTTGCAGAAAGCAGTTTTAAGTCTTACCGTTTTTATTGGCAGGGGGGAGTGGCGGGCTTGGCCGGCTCCTGCTTTCTGGTGGGTCTGTGGTTCAAGTCCCACTAGGCTCCAGTTTGCTGCAACCCCGCTCACGACAAGTGGTTTCAGCCAGTGAGTGAGTGAGTGAGTGTGTTTTTATGGGGCAACTAATCATGTTCAAATCCATGTATCCATTTGAGGATTAATGGGAATAAAAACAACAATACATTTTAAGGTTTAAATTGTCTCTGGAGCTCCAATTCTTGGAGCAACATCAAAATTAAGAGTTTACAGCAATCATTACACTTTTCATAATTTAAACAAGTTAGTAATTAATGGCTTTGATTTACAGCCCCCCACATCAGCAATGCACATACTCTTTTTAACCAAAGACTAATTGTCAATAGAGGTCACGTTCAGCGGTGATGATCCACATGTAGAGAAGGCATGTGTCTTCAGCATAAGCCAGCATGTACCTCTGTGGGTAACAGTGAGAGTCACTGCTATTTGCAGGGTTCTGAACCAAGTCTTCCGCCAATTTGCTGAGATATAAGTGCAAGGAAGCACAATGCCCTCTAGTGGCAGGGAGGCTACTGAAAGGTGCAGAGATAGCCTGTTCTTACCTCCTTGCTCGTGAGTTTAATATGGACACTTCCCCAGCAGCAGGCTGCCACACAGCATTTCATTTAGCACGCATCTTAGTATAATCCCACTAGGGCATACAGGAGAAGAAAACATCCCGAGAGCCTATTCTAAAACAGGCAATTCCATTATGAATTCCTGCTAGAATAAGTGTTTATTCACAAAGCAAATCAGTTACATCATTACGCACAATGTGCCCACAAAACAAGGTCAGGCAAGCATTAAAAAAAAAAGCCACAAAACCCTTAAAAATATGTCAAAGCAAGGCAGCCTAACCATAAAAGCCAACAGAATAGTTAACACACTAACCCTAAGCTACTAGAGAAGGAGTCTCACACTAAGACAACAGAACTGCTCACACGGACCCTCCAGTTTCAGTTTTCAGACAATGTATTGCTCAAGACCTTCTCAAAGGGGTATTGCTCAGTTCCTGTTGTCTGCTGGATTTCCTATGCCACAGGAACTGGCTGTAGTCCACAATTTGTGTCAATCAGAATCTCTGCAGTAACATACTCATGTGTTTTAATATTTCCAGTAGTACTCTCATTGACCTTAGGAGCTGGCTACTTGAGCTAGTTGGAGCTGTTGTCTTTGCGCCCAAAGCTTGCAGGTTTGAATCTCACCTCCGGCTGTAGTACCCGTGAGCGAGGTACTTACCCTAAACTTCTCCAGTAAAAATACCCCGCTGTATAAATAATTGTAAGCGACTTTGGAGAAAAGCAGAAGGTAAATGAACAGAGTCCGAACCCTCTTGGTGAGGCGGCTAAAAGAGAACCTTTGGCTGGCACAGTGAGTAGAGTGTGGCTATTTGCACCCTTTTCACATTATTTGCACTGGCGAAAGTTTGTTCAATTTTTGCATTAAAACCTCAATCCAAAAACACAGTGCTTTGACATTTCATTTGTCAATGTTTTTCCTATTTTCAAAAAATTTTGTTCTGCACCAGTACATTATGCTACAGAAGTTTTGTGTGAATAAATCAAAAAGAGTGCATCTGGAGGACTTTAGTTGGTAAGACAACTGCAGCTCTGGTTGAAGTACAATGAAGTGTTTTTACACCGTTTACATAGCGTTATGCCACCCTCTAGTGGCACTCGGGTCAAAAATCTGGAAAAAATGTCAGTTTCTACTAGAACTAAGACCTTAAGGCTTTTACAAGAGTGTACACCAATTGCAAATGAGAAAACAGCTGAAAAAGAAGAACGAAACAAAGCAACATTTAATGAGAAAATATTATACATTTCCTCCTTCAGAAAAAAAGCAAAGCACAGCTGTTGAAGATTCAAGTCCTATGTAAGTTAGTGATTTTTCACTAATAATTCATTTGCTCTGCTTAATACTATAAAATCATGCTATGTTACCCAGTACAACAAAAACACCAGCAGAAAGGAATTATTCTAATGTCATTTTTTAAAAAAAAAAAGCCACCAGATGACTTTCTTAGTCTGAAATCCTGTGAAGTATAATGTTTAAGAAAATAAGAACCTGGTTCAAAACAGGCACCCTGCATCAAGGCACCCAAATAATTTCCCTATAATTGTCCTATAAACTAACACCAGAGTCCTATGGAGTTTCTGATGTCAGCACAATGTTTTCTAATATGAATGCAAAGTCATGCTATATGCTTATATTGGCTAATTCTAATCTAGCATTATTACACTGTAATTATGTACCCATTAAGACTGTCAAAGTGCAAGCAAAGGCATTTTCATGACTGACTTTCACTGAATTGCTTAAAAATTCACCTTGTTTGTTAGGATATCGAAGTGTCGTACAATAGTGACAGACAAAAGTTCAATTAATTACAATGACACTACCTCCAAGTACCAATTCATACATACTTACAGCTTTCACCTTCTCTGTTGGCCACACAAATGATAGGGCTGCAATTTAATACTCTCTCAAGCACGAAGACAGCACATGATTCAAACCTGAGTTTTCTGCATCTCTGCAGTATAGTGAAAAAGTGCATGTCTGGTACATGGTTATGCCCTTAGTACTAAGATTAAAGTCTGAGAGGTGTGGCATTTCACTAGAGCCCAGATGTCTCATCAGATTCTTTAATGTGAACAAACTTCCTCCTGAAAAGTTTTTAAAAAAAAAAAAAGGATTTACTTACTGCATGAAACCTGTAACTCCAATTTATGTACAAAAACTACACTTTACAGCCTTAAAATTAAAAGATGAAAATAAAGGCCTTGGGGAAAACATGTAAGCATGGTAATATAGACATTTGTGTTTTAAAAGAAATTAAAAACTATTCCTACAAGTTGAAACTTTTCAAATGTCTTAACAGGCAAGACAAACATAAAAAAAACTGATGAATCTGCAAATCACCATTTAACCACTAGAAATAAAGTGCAAACTTCTATGCAATAGAATATATGCAAGACACACATACATGTACATAACTATTAACACTTCTGCTCCAAGTGTTAAAATCAGTAGAAAAACATTAGTTTAGCTTGACAAAGTTTGCAACAGACCTACTTCCCCAGAGTGGGTTAGAACAATGCCAGTGGGGGGGGAAAAAAAAAAAATTCTTAGAACAAGGCTAGAAAAAGGAATAATACGTTAAAAAAGCAACACTAAAAGCCCAAACAGAATTACTGCTTCACTGAGAAATTGTGAATTTCTCATCAAAAAGGGCAAAATTTCAGTAATTTTCAACATGAAGAGTGGTTTAAATGTGTAAATCACTGCTTTGTAAAGAACTGTCGTAAATTAATGGAAAGCAGTAGCTTTATGTCAAAATTGGCACACAATGATAAAGGTTCCTGTGGACACCCATGTCTTTTACAGGGTGTCGTTCATGCAGGTAGCCTCTGGGCTGCAAGTCATCCTCCCTGCACATGTAAAAAGTTATATTCATGAGAGGCGACACGTGCCAGGAAACAAAGGTGTTCCTCTCTGGGCTGAAAGGCTGGGTGAGCTGATAGAGCACAAAGGTAAGAGCACCTGTTTTACAGGAAATCAGCTACAAGCATTCCTATTACCACTTGTCAGCTGGTAACAGGAAATCTACCTAATGTCAAAAAAAAACAACAAATGTCTATAGGAGCAATGAAACTTCCTGACTTGAAAACCTTTCAATTAATCCCATAAACATTTTTAACTAGCGTCAGTACCTGCATCTGAAATAATCAATATCAGTTACCACAAACGTGCAAGTGTATTCATGTGTAAATGTAAACTGAAGGAACAATATGTACGCAAGTCATTTTAGTCTAAAACGCAAACATTCCACTCTGTAGTAAAAAGTTTAAAATAACATTTTCATCATTAATAATAATAAAAAGTTGATATCTTGTTAATTTTTTACAATTTCATCACCAATTGTCCTACTACCAACAGTAATAAGTTTAACAAAGGCAAGCTAGTACACAACGTCTTCTTACAGAAGCTGAGTCACTGCTCCACTCACCCATCCTCCCTGTGCTTCCACCCATGAAGCCAGACGAATGTTCAAGAAGTTAGCCATGGCGTACTCGACCACAGCCCGCAGCTCCGGGCATTTCTTTGCCACACACAAGCCCAGCTGGACCGAGGCCTTCAGAAGGCACTTCTCAGGATCCAGCTCCGCCACCCCACGGCTCTCACACAACTTGGTCACGCTGTCCGCAAAGGCTTCTACAACCTGAAGAATGGAGCTAGTGGTCACATGTAGGCCCAAGAGCCAGAATGACTGCATCAAATAAGACCGAAAAGGCATGCCGCAGAACTGAAAAAGTCATTAAAAAAACCAAGCTGTCTTTTCATATTTCTAAGTATGACTACCACAGGGACGGGCCCACTTGTGCTCCCCTACTTTAAAAGTTCGGGCTGTGAAGCTATCAAGATCAGTGGAGCGTGTAAACTAGGGAAATGAGAAATAAGGGCCCAAATAAAAATTCCTGCAAAGGGGAAAACAAGACTCCATGCCATGGCATCTGTGCCGTGCCTCCGGTTCTCAAAACTGGTCCTACAGTACCTGGTCTCTAGCCGCCTTCCCGATATTCTTTATAAGGGGCTGGATTACTTTCGCATCATAATCATCACCCAGCTCACGAAGTTTGTCCGCAATAACAGTGGGGTCAAAGGAATCTGTAGAGCAAAACAGTTTTTTTCTTTAGCCCCCCAAAAAAAACATTACTGACAATTTACACAATGATAAACACATTTCTAACAACACAAGAACATGCCACACTCTTCTATGAAAAATATACATAAGAATAGATTACTAGTATGTTACATTTAAAAAAGTATAAATATTATATTGTATAAACTATTATTACTCAGTACATAGAAATATAACTTTTTAGACATATCAAAATCATTTTAAGTTAACAGAAGTGGTTTAAGTTTTTCATATAGAATTCACAAAACAAAAATGCTAAAATATAAATAAGAGAAACGAAACAGTACTTTGACAGACACTGACAGATCCACAGGCCTCTTTACACACACACACACACACACACACACACACACACACACACACACACACATTTTCAGAACCGCTTATCCCATAACCCAGAACCGGAGCCTAACCCGGTAACACAGGGCGTAAGGCCAGAGGGGGAGGGGACACACCCAGGACGGAACGCCAGTCCGTCACAAGGCACCCCAAGCGGGACTTGAACTCCAGACCCACCGGGGAGCAGGACTGTGGTCCAACCCACTGCGCCACCGCACCCCCTCCTCTTTACATTTTAAACATATAAAAAGAAACAATGAGATAACTGTGTTTTACTCTAGTGTTCCGGTGAATTTATTTAGGTTTTAATCTTCTTTCTTTGGAGAAGAGCTCATGTAACGGAGCAGTTACATTAAGTAATGAACAATTATTGTTCAATAAGACAATATTCAATATTGGTCCCACTGCTGTGCTCTGAATGTAAACATTATTAAAGCATGTTTAATAGACACATGGAAAACTTTACTGTAGTACACGAACTAAGGCTTGAAGTTGAAATCATGTACTGCACTGACTGACTGACCTGTGTGAATACCTACGGATTGTATTAATACACGACACGGCAATTAAATTAAATTAAATTAAACTAAAAATTTGGTACAGCTGAGAATTTCAAATAATTTTTATTAGAATGAAGGAAATAAAAATCCGAACGAAGAAGCCCGGACTTGTCAGTCAGTGGCTGCCACACATATCGTTCTGATGACGTTACATTGCTCGTGAACACACAAGCGCACGCGTACAGCGACGCATTTTACTCGGGAGTCAAAATGTTCTCTTACCCTCGTCCGCGGCGTCGGTCTCGTAGTCGCAGTTCAAGCCTTTGTACGTCGTCACCCCCGGCTCCTCCAGTAGACATTGTACTATCATGAAAGTCTGTGCTGTCACATCTCTTGGAGCCATGGTCGTTCTGAGTGTAAACGCGTGAGAGTGACTCCTTTTCTTCCTGCATAGACTCCACATGTCAGAAGGCGGGCTCGTCGCCTCCCCGTGCCTCCTTCGTAACCCAGCAAGGCTACATCACACTGAAATACAGATGTACGCTGCTGAATACTAGTATGTCGCAAAAGTGTGTCCAGCGGCCTTTTGAGTTGCTTTATGTCAGCTACTTACGTCAGTGAAGGCCATTTCAGAGAAAGTATTTATTAAGTGCTTAAACTAAGATGTTAATGTTACCACACCCAGCAAAAACTCCCCCTCTGAGGCAGGGCTCTGCCCGCGAATGGTTGCGCCACGTCCATTGGTTTAGCGAGCCACAGCCTTCGGTTTGTGTGCGGCGGCGAACCTGGTACTGGTCTTATTCTTTACAACTAGAATGTTGCGCATACATTTGACAAAGTGGTAATGAGGAGACTACTCTTTACGAAAAAAATGGCAAGGATGTACAGTATGTCAATGCAACAGCGAACAGTCAACGTGACGTTTACTGCGACACAAAATAAACCAACACAAATTCATGATTCGTTATGTAATGCATCCGCATGGTAGTACAGCGGATGCACAGCGCATGCGTGGTGCGACAGGACGTCCGTTCGATCGATCCACGCTCAGTGTCAGTGTGTGCATGGGTTTCCTTCTGGTGCAAAGACATACTGTTCAGGTTCTCCCATAGTATGCGAGCGACAGCGAGGGTGTGTGTTCTACTGATGAAAGGATAAGTATATCGAGCAGTGGAAGACACCTTGAATAAGGTGTGTGGGCTGATAACACTATACTATAGAGTTCATAATGCAAGTCGCTTTGGAGAAAAGCCTCTGCTAAATGAATAATGATGTAAAGACGCACTGCCAACGACGTAATTACTATGTCCGAGTGCATGATATGGAAACTTTTTATTTGCAGCAAGGAGTCGTGGGAATTTTGGGTTCCAAGGGAGTTGTAGTTCAAAACTCGTACCGTAGCGGCTAGCGTAGTTATTCATCATTGCGTTTCAATAATTTTGCTCGACGAAAAAAGTCGTTTCGCTGTGTTGTTTGGACATGCAATAATAACGTGGTGACAAACCCTGTGTCTGTCTGCACACAAAATGAGGGGTTTCGTGCATTTCGACTGTCGATACCAGTGATAAACAAGAAAAATAGCTTTGCCGTCTTTTAACTGCTTCGACTTCCAAGAAGTTTCGAACATAACCTGTCACATAACCTGACGCACATAAATTGAACTGTGAAATACTTCCACATTATATAAATACTCTTCTCAGTGTTTTTTATGGATTTATTCCAATACTGCTAATATATGTCCTCAAAACCAGACACTGAGATCAAATTATAAAGAATTAGCACCGAATATGAGGGAAACCAGGTAAAGAACTGAAGTAACATGACAACAAATTATTTATGGCTCCCATGGCTGGAATGATACAACATACTACAAGTGATGCACCACTTCTTAATTGTCACTTAGCAACTGACAAAACCTACATTCCTACAAACAGTTTTCCCCAAATGAATTAGCAAAAAGTTGGGGCAGCCGGTAGTTTCGTGGTTAGAACTGCTGCCATTGGACCCACATGCTGAAATCCTACCTCCAGCTGTAGTACCCTTGAGCAAGGAATTTACCCTAAATTGTGCCAATGAAATTACCCAGCTCTATAAATGGGTAAATAATTGTAGGTATTTTAACATTTTGAGTCACTTTTGAGAAAAGCATGAATAAATGTAAATTGTAACACAGATCTAAAAGTTTAAGTTTTTGCCATTCTATGTCACACAGTGCTTTTTCCCCTATCGTGTTTATTGCACATTTTTCTCACCAGTAGACTGAAATACTTTGATTTTGTTGCACTCAGGTTGTAAGTGATGTTTCTGGCACATCTTGTTTAGACCATCACATGTAATGTCTGCTGTACGTTTTGCAATATTAAAAATTCACACCTTTGCAAGCGACAACCATATTGACTTGTTGGCACTTTGTATTATACAGAAATAATAAAGTCAGTCACCTTGGACAAAGGCATCAACTAAAAAAAAGAAAAACACACACACACACACACTTTCTGAACCGCTTGTCCCATACGGGGTCGCGGGTAGCCGGAGCCTACCCAGCAGCACAGGGCGTAAGGCCGGAGGGGGAGGGGACACACCCAAGACAGGACGCCAGTCCGTCGCAAGGCACCCCAAGCGGGACTAGAACCCCAGACCCACTGGAGAGCAGGACCCGGTCCAACCCACTGCGCTACTGCAAAAGAAAAAAACATGAACATAAAATATGATAACATACTTTGAACTCTCAACTGAACGCCAGCAGAACTGTTTGGGGAATCAGGAACATCGTTCTTTCATCTAGATATTTAGCCCTCGAAATCACAAGGTAAAAACAGCAGGTTCATAGGAGGGGTAGAAAAAATGTTCAGTCACTTAATTGGGGGAAAAAAACTGAGAAGAAACAAGTTAGGTCAGCTTCTCTGCATCTGTTTTTCATTCAGGTTTGCAGCCTACATTTCATATGTAAATCAAGAGTTTAAAAACTCTCAGGCTCAGGGCATGAATTTTCTTTTTCTTTCATTAGGGAAATTAATCTGAATTACAGCTTATTTGAAAGCTGGACTCCTCTTTAGATAGTGTGGTTTTTTTCTATCTATTATCCATGTGGATGTACTCGTAATATGTTGCCTTTTCAGTTTTTGTGTTTTTGCAAACCAGTGTTGCTATTGCAAATAAAAAAGAAAACCCTCAGGCCTTTTCATATTGGCCTGGGCTTGGCTTGAGGCTTTTGCACATTTACTGAAATACCTGTGACTTTAAGCATAGGTGAAGTTCATGCATGTCCAATATTTCCTCATTTATCAAGTGAGGTTTGTTTTTGTCTGAAGTATCTGGAAATATTTTTCACGTGAAAAAACTTAAAAACTGAAAGAGGTGACCACTAGATGGACTCAAGAGACAACAGACAGCAGAAACAGGAAGTTGTTTGCAGCCACTTTACTCCCTTGATGGTATTGTGTTATTTTCAATATCAACCAGTGTATTTCTGATAGGTTTAATTGAATCTCAGATTAGTTGAACAGTCTATGAATTTATGCACCTTTATTCAACTCTCTGTTTTGTGATGTCTCCTCAGTGTTATCTTCGTAGAAACAGTCATCTCAAGGGAAAGGAAGAATTCATGAATGTCCCTGATAAAACCAATTTTGGTCATTCAGCTGCAGTGGGAAAAAACATGTGATAACAGTCACATCTGTTACGGACTGATGAGGCTCACAACGCTGCGCTAAACCACGCTTGTGATGTGTGTGCTTCATGGGTACCTCAGAAAGGAGAATATGTCTGCAGATCCTTCCGTACAGCATAAGCCTGGGTGCTAACATGCCAGGAGAGTGAGGGCTGATGTGAAAATTGCTGCGCGCTGCATTCTCAGCCACAATCCAGTTACTGCGTGACCTTAATGTCAAATCCTTTTTCAGACCTTACAGGCCAACACTTCTGCTACATGGATGACACTAAGAGGCAGTCTAAGTGGAACCACGGGTGTTATGTGGTCATAGAACAAAATCAATATATCCTATGTTTTGTCGGAATGAATTGCCCTTTAGCAGCAGGGTGCAAAACCATCACTGCCACATTGTGTAGTGGCAATCTTGCAAAGTATGTTGAACAGTGTGTTATGTGGGCAGGGTTCCGGGAGGTGACTTGGTCAGTTGCAGAAGCACTTGAACCATCTACCATGATGTTTACAGAGACCCCTGCACCCCTCCTCCAACCATCCGTATGTGCCGTTCCAAAACCACCCAGCGTATACCCCCTTAATGGCATGCTTTTAGGCTCTGGCTCTCCAGCTGGACTTTTGTCTCAATGATTACAATGTTCTTCTGCTTTCTATCTGCTGCCAGGCACACCCCTCCTGTGAAGACAAAATGCATGCAGCTGGCTGGAACACACGTCAATGCCCAGGTGTCCACCAGAGCGAAATTACAGCCCCTGAAATATCTGTAGATACCAAATGTTGGGTGCTGTCTCATCAACATTGGCACAGTGATTATTTAAACAAGGTTAATGACAGATCAAATGATAATGTTGGGTTATCCAGCTACTCCACACACACACACACGTCTCTGTGTGTCCTGCTGCAGTTGTCCTCACCCTGATGCAATGCATCTGTGTTTCAGAGGATGCTTACGAATGGTAATTAGCAGCTCAAAATCTTGCAATTATCTGGTCACAGTTTATGTTTTTGCTTTATCTGAGCAAGCTGAGGTTGAACTCACACCCCCAGACACCAAGATCCATAAAGGTGAAGACTTTACTCCCCCAAGTTGTTGCAAGTAAAAGGAAATATGGGCATGAAGGTTGCATCAGAATGCATACTTGATCTTCGTATTTCTGTTTTCCTCTAGAGCAAACATTTGACATTAACTAAACAGGGATATAAAATGTTTAGTTTCTTCACAGAATGCAGGTTAAACGAATGTCCACAAGATGGCACTAGCTTTGTGCAGAAGTGCTTGTGTTTTATTTATGCAAACGTATTACAAAATTACCATATTACCTTTTGAGCATTTGTTGCAAATCCCTTGTTAATATCAGTACCTGTGGATTAAATTACAAGTCATTAAAAAAAATCCTCCAGAAATCTAGGTGGGTGGAAATGATTGTTTTCATAGTTATAGCAGGCAGAAGCAGTTAGAGGCAATAAAGCACTTGAAACTAAAAATCAAAAAAGAAAGAAAGCAAATAGGCTAACAATAGACATTTTGATAAGGAAATTTAATTCATCTGAAGGCTTGCTTGCTTTATTTATTTATTTGTTTGTTTAATTAATTGATTGAATTAATTTAATTAATTAATGGCTTAATTTAATTTAAAGGTTTAGTTCTGCTGATAGGCTCTACCCAACAGATGACAGCAAAATGAAGATGAGTGGGGGAAAGGTAATTTTTACTTAGCAATCAAACACCAGTTAGATTGTTTGATTTAAGGGCAACGCCCTTCAATTTCCTGCCAAAGTGTTTCAACCATGTTGTTTTCATTCTGTCTTGCATGCTTGATTTCACTTCAAATATGAAGAGAGGCAACATGGATTTGAGGTAAGTTGGAGTTGTAAATTAGGTTCCCTTTTAATGGTTTCCATACAACCAGAAAATACATTTGCAATTCATTCATTTAGTAGATGCTCCTATCCAGGAGCAAAGTGGTTAAATGTGTGCCGCATTCAATGTATCCTCTATGAACATGCACAAATTGGCACTGATAGAATTAATATGAAATTGCACAGTATATCAGCTGTTAGGGATGACACTGTCGTGCAAGAATGACACTCAAGGGGTGTGTCTGATTTCAGGGCCTTACAGCCTGCAACTCTTTGCATCAGAACAAGTGAAGCACTTTAGCAGTCATGAAAGATGATAGCTCACGCCACCACTGCAGCGGTGAAATTACAAATATCTGCCATTCCCGGAAGGTTTGAACTTCTAGGCACCCAGTCTTTGCAGAGCACAGCGATCTGGCCTAACTCCAGGACCTGGTCTTCTTCTGAGCCATTCAAGTTCCAAGCTCTTTGCTGCCTGAGATCTTGTAGCTCTCCAATCTCTGCGTATCTCTTTCCATCCTGGAGTTCCAGTTCTCTACAAGTGGAATTGTACACGCAGGGCTGCAAACGCCCTGCCGCAGTCTCACTGTCTGTTCCTATCCTGTTACTCAGCAGCCAGAGGGTCTCTGTTATCACATTATTGCTGATGGTTTTAGATGGGAAGGAAGCTCTGCTTTGAAGAGCCTTGATCAAAAAGAGAGGACAATGAAGGTAATTGATGGTATGCTCAGCTGCCACTTGGACACCCCCCACTCTCCTCAGCAGAGCCCTGTCACCTGTAGGTAGGATAGGTGGGGGTCCTGTCAGCCAGCTAATGGCAGACCTGGCTCTGAGTCCAATCAGAAAGCCATGCACTACTGCTTCTGAAAACACTTTCGACCGGTGGCCATCACCGGTATTTCCTGCCTGCTTGCTCCCTCCCCCTTGTCCCTGTGACAAGGCTTGTAGTACCCATGCTGGAGTGCACTGGTCCCCATGGAGACGATGGCCCCAGAGGCAGTCGACCCATCTCTGTGAATCAGGGAGCAGACCAGCAAAATCGGATGTGACACAGGCCATTTCATCAGGAGCTGTCCCGTGCCTCCGAATTACCTGCAGAGGGGAGAGACGGCCCCCAGAAAGATTAACCATCAAATCCAGTGCAATTTCACGCCGTCTCTCACAGAAGGATGCCTTGCTGGAAGTAGGCTTTCTTTCTCTGTTCATGGCAACACGGAGCACTGTGGCTCCCTGTTGATTGAATGAGTGTGTTAAGCAGGCTATTGGCTCGAAACACTACGGAACGCAACTGTGCACATCTGTGGTGTGGGGGGCGCAAAACAGGGGGCTGGGACAGTGAAAGGGAGAAAGTGAGTTTTGTTTGTGGTGTAATACCCTAATAAACCCCCTTCCACACCCCACTAGTGTTGCAGCACAGTGTGTGGGTCTGTGATGTGTGTAAGCTTACTTGTGTTCTTGTGTTTGTGTGGGTATTAATGCTTAGATGTGTACATGCACTTCTGAGTGCATGTGACAGTGAATGTGTGTACTTGCGTTTACATTTGTTCATTTAGCAGAGGCTTTTCTCCAAAGCAATGTATAACCCAAAGAAAACAAAAGGTCATTTCACCAAAAGATTGAGATATATCAATGCAGACAGCTGGTTCTTCCTTCAGTACTGACTTGTCTGTCCTGCTTAAACCAGCATACATTACATGAGTAGCTTAATACAAAATTGGCAGAGTGTGCATTTTTTTTAAAACATAATGTAGTGCAAGTTTTTGGAGTTGGCAATAAATCTGTGTCTAAAAACGGTCTGTTTTGAGACCTTTCTTGAATGTCGAGAGGGATTCAGCTGTTCTGAGTAAGCAAGGGAGATCATACCTCTACTCTGGAGACAGAACCAAGACATTTTTTAGATATTTTATTTTGTACCTCTTGTTCGTGAAAGAGTAAAGGGGCCAGAGGTGGTGGCATGCAGCAGTTTGACTTCACATCTATACACGTGTGTGTATTTGTGTTATTGTGAAAGCTGTGGGTTGCCCTCACTGCATCATGGACAAAGTGTTCTGCTGTCAGAATGAATCCTATCTCCTTCCTTGATCTGATTTTATATGGAGTGAGAATGTGTTCTTCCACCCAAGGGAATGCAGTAAATCCCTCTAGCAGAGGACCATGGAGTGGCTCAACTGCTAAAGGCGCTCAACCCAAGCTTGGTCTTTTAGCTCAGCTGTCTGTGAATCCAAGGCAGATCTTTGCATTCAAGTCTGAGTTTAGATTAACCAGAGAACTGTATCACACCAAAAACAAACTGAAAGACAAAATGTTGCAGCTGCAAATGTGCACCTGATGCATCCCCCAGTCTCTTTAGTTGCAGAATAGTATGGGCAGTTGATTCCTGCCACTGAGATGACTTGTGAGGACTGAACATTGTTGAGCATGCCTGCTTCACCTTCCTCATGTGTCATTGAGTGCCACGTGCCCTGCTCTCAAAGCACCACACAGCAGCACAGCGTGACGCCCCTGCAGGAGTGCTGTTTTCTTTCTGCACCCAGGCTCTTCCTCTTTGAAAGTATGCGTGGGTGGCTTCGGGTGGGGGGGGTGCAAGGGGAGGCAGAGAAGGAGAACGAGTGAGATATTTCAGCACCACACTCACATCTTGCTCTCTTCGGGGCGTGCATTTAACGAATCACCTTTCACATCATTACTCAAATTAAGTTCTTGCTTTCGTTTCTCTCAGATGGAGGAACAAGTTGAGGGAAAGGGGGTTGAGACATCCATCCTCCACCCTTCCCTCTTTTATGGCAGCCTCTGGAGGCGATGTTCAATTCACACAGAGGCAGTGAGACAAGTCTCTAGTCTTCATAAGCAAGCTTTCTTTCTAATACGGCAGCTCCCATGTACCTTCGGTACCTAGTTAAGGATATGTGGTGTTCCGACTGTTCAAGGGGCCAAACCCCTCCCCCCCACAATGTTGTCCCCAGCAGTGATAACACATGACATGATGGGGACAACCCAAAATTAGAAACATGGCCACACAGGCAGATCTCAAACACAGTCAAGTTGTGATGGCAAACAGTACTGAATGGGGGAGTCAGCCCATCAACGGTGTAGCGGAGCCATTGAGGAATCAGTACAGTAATGATGATGGAGTGAAACAAAGAATCTGATGACATGAGAAGTCTGACCTCTGGGCATATGTTCTGTCTTACTTGAGAAAAGGTTGCACACAAACTTAGTTTATGTATAAAAGTCAGAACTTTATCTCTAAATCCCCTACTATGACTCTCAGTAGAGGTGAGGTATGCTGTGGCCTTCAGCTGAACATATTAGCTTGTCAGTAATAGCTGTGAACTTAAACAATACAACACTCAGAGAGGAGAAAAAAAAAAAATCCATTCAGTCAGCATGATGATGGCACTGTGAATGTTTCTAGCAATGATGGGCAATGGGTATGGGGTCACGTGAACCTGTGATCCACTGTGGAGGTCTAGAACAGATTCCTTGTAGGCTGCTAAATGAACCCTTGCAAATGAAATGCAACAGAGTACTTAGCCTGATTTGTATTCAAGGGTCAGCTCTCCAGAAACAAATCTATGGCTGCGCTGTGCAGGGCTTCGTAGGAATGTACACTGAAAAATGTGTGCCTTGTGACTAAACTGGTTTTAGGCCAAGCTCACACACACAAAACCAAAAACATGTCCAGAGCTGTGTATGTAAACCGAGAACACTTTTGAGCAAGATAATCACTGCTACATCTGTTATGATCCTACAGACTGGATTCACTGAATGTAAGTAAGGTGTCTATGTAAAGGCTATTAGTCAAGACATAGTAGGTACACATTCAGGCCACAGGGTATGGATACTCCTTTTCAGGGTTCCTGTTTACTGTATTAATTGGGGAAATACTATAGAGAGCTCCTATAAGGTCAAACTCATCCTCCCCTCCCTCATATTGCTCTGAAAAAGAGCCTTGCTTGAAAATCTGACAAATGCTGCTCAGAGAGGCAAAAGGGAAATGAATGTTATATTTTTTGCAAATATTATCACCTGTGACTGTCTAAGAGCATTACAGAAACCAGCTCAAGATGTTTGGCAAATAACCCAATTACTGCCAGCAGACACAGAACAAGGTGGCATACACCTGCTCTTAAGTCTTCAGCATCTCCCCTTCAAGAGAATCTGAGGATCTCAAGGTCTTAATCACTGGAGTGCAGCGGGTAGGATTCCAGCAGAACCCCTGCAGTGACGTAGCCTTTAATCCGAGCCTTCTGCTCTGAATGTTAAATGTCACAGCATCTTGAAGATAAAGCACAACGTGGGGGACAGAGATGCAAAGGAGTGCAGTTCACTTGCTAGTAGAACTTGGCTCATAGAAGCCAAGGATCCACAACAGCAAATCCCACTTTCATTGGAAGGAACAGTCACTCAGTCTGTTACTTTGTGTCATTAAGTCAAATTTTAACAGGACACAGACATGTAAAGTGAGGGGGTGGGGGCACATCCGGACCCATACAATCAACTTTGGACAGCCAGTCTGCATGCTGTGTCCATGCCAGGAAAGGTGGAATGGCTTTTCCTTCTCTTTGTAAGAGATTCTCTGTCTTCTTCCCTCTCACACACACAGAAACAAACAGTACACATATGTGCATGTGCCCTAAAAATATCTTCATTGCCAGTCCTTGTTTCTGTCACATTTTCCAGTTCAGAATTACAGTTTCTGTAATTAAGTTAGTACAGCATCCCTGACATTTTCAATTTATCTTGTTGTAATTATAATGTGTCTGCACATTGTAAAAAGACTCAGCGAGACTGTATAAGGCCCCGCAACAGAAAAAATATTCAGTCCAGGGAAATCAAAGGGCGTGTTTTATCAAAGAGAGTACAGCTACTGATCCATAGATTTTACAAAGGGTGTTATGCCTAGGGGGGTGCGGTGGCGCAGTGGGTTGGACCACAGTCCTGCTCTCCGGTGGGTCTGGGGTTCGAGTCCCGCTTGGGGTGCCTTGCGACGGACTGGCGTCCCGTCCTGGGTGTGTCCCCTCCCCCTCCGGCCTTACGCCCTGTGTTACCGGGTAGGCTCCGGTTCCCCGTGACCCCGTATGGGACAAGCGGTTCTGAAAATGTGTGTGTGTGTGTTATGCCTATGGTTAACATGCCCTGTTTTTTTAACCCAGCAATTGGTGTATCAGAGTGGAAAAGTACAGTTCATTAGCTCTTTTGGCCTTATGGATCTCAGTAAAATTACACAATGAGGTAACATCTACTATCATTTATCATTGTAGGGTGCCTGAGAAAATGCTCCTAAGTCCATATCAGCCAGCCCAGACAACATCCCTGGACAAGTACTCAGAACCCGCTCATCGGTGCTAGCTGATGTCTTTACAGATATATTCAATTTGTCCTTCCCGCAAGCCTCAATTTCCACCTGCTTAAAAGAGAACTACTATCCTACCGCTGCCAAAAAACAATAAAGCATCCTGCCTCAATGACTACCGACCCGTTGCACTGACTCCAATAGTGATGCAGAGTTTTGGGAGAATTGTCATGAGTTACATCCAGACCATCACTCCGGACACTCTGGACCCTCCTCCAGTTCGCATACAGACTGAACAGATCCACAGAGGACGCCATCAGCACAATAATACACATGACCCTCACCCACCTGGAAAACAAGGACAGCTATGTTCGAATGCTGTTTATTGATTATAGCTCAGCATTCAACACAGTGATACCATCGAAGCTCACCAACAAGCTTTACAATCTCGGTGTGCCACCCACCCTCTGCAACTGGCTTCTGGACTTTCTGTCAGGCAGACCCCAGTCTCTTAGAAGTGGGAACCACACATCCAGGTCAATAACCATAACCATAGGAACTCCCCAGGGCTGCGTGCTGAGCCCCATGCTCTACACGCTTTTCACCCACTATTGTGTGGCCTCCCAGAACAACACCAGCATCATCAAATTTGCTGATGACACAACAGTCAGGGGACTGATAACAGGAGGCAATGAGTCAACATACAGGAGGGAAGTGGCTGACCCAGTGAAGTGGTGCCAGGACAAGAGTCTCTCCCTGAATGTCAACAAGACAAAGCAGATGATTGTCAAGCCACGGAGGAGAAGGGAGCAGCACTCAATGTTGCATATTGGTGAGACAGAGGTGGAGAGAGTGAGCAGCTTCAGATTCCTAGGTGTTCACATTACTGGGGATCTCACCTGGTCTCATAACACTTACACATATGGTCAAGAAATCAGATCAGCATCTGTACTTCTTGAGAAGGCTGAGGAAATTTGGCACACCAGGCTGAATCCTCAGAAGCTTCTATAGGTGTGCAATTGAGAGCATCCTCACCAGCTCCATCACAGTCTGCTTTGGAAGCTGCGCAGCACAGGATCGTAAGGCTCTACAGTGGGTGGTGAGAGCTGTCCAAACCATCTCTAGAACAACCTTACCAACACTGGAGAGCCTCTTCCAGGCTAGAGCCATCAACATCATCAAGGACATTTGTCACCCTCAGCACAGCCTTTTCACACTCTTACCATCATGCAGACACTACAGAAGTATTGAAGCCAGAACTTCAAGGCTGAAAAACAGTTTTTACCCACAGACCATCAGGCTTGTCAATGACACCCATCTACTGCGCCCCCCCATCACTGCAGACACAGATTACCCTCTGATCCTGAAAGGTGTCAACTACCACACATCCACACTGCAAATACCATCAGAGACTACAGACTATCTCTGCATACTTTGTGCACACACACTTCTTTTCAAATGCAAATAACTGTCACGCCCCCCCCCTCACTGCAATGAGGAGCACCTGCGGCAGCTCAGGGAGTGAGCGCATAAAAAGACGCCCCGGCGCACATGCAGGTGCAAAATCTTGTTCAGCCTGACCCCTTGGTTTGTCTTGATCACTCACCTCTCTCTTGGATTATGATTTTTAGATTTGCCCCTTTGATTTATGTTTACATGTTGGTGACCTTTCACCTGTTCTCTGACAATGTCAGAACTGCCCTGCCCCATGACCAAGCTTCCCGTGCTCCGCACTAGGGTCCGACACAACCGTGCCCGGGTAACACTGTGACAATAACAACATGGACCGAATTGACCTCTGCAGGATTTTGTACATGCATGTCTTCCATGTTTATATTGCATACTATACACTTTATACATGCACATAATTTTGTTTCTTGCATTAGCACTAATAGTAATTTTGTAAACTTGTAATTTATGCCTAGTCTTCTTTCTTTATGTTCTTATTTATGTCATAGGCTGCTGGGAGGATTCACAGAGTAAGAATTTCATTGTATGGTGTAACAAACTGTTTACTCTACATATGACAAACTCTTGAATCTGAGGCTGTTACAAAAGAGTGAATTCACTTCCAGTCATGTAGGAAATTGCAGAAAGACATACCCAGGAGATGGTGACTGGCCCAATTCCCTTGTGTCCACAATGGGAGACAGTGCCTGCAACCCCTGCTTTGCATTTCTCCTCCATTACAAGTGAACAATTGGCTGCCATTGTGAAAACATGTGGCAAACTCACAATGGTTTATGTTTTTTATTAGTATGTTAATTCCAGAAGCCTCAACATTCTTTCTGTAATAACAGTAAAATCTGTTGGTGATTGACTGGGTTCAATAAAAAGAATGGAGATAAGAAGCATTTCCCAATTACTGTGTAAATGCTTTCCGTTTCTTCAGCAGGAGGTACCGGAATCCAGTAAGGAAGTGCATTTATGGTCTGTAAATAAAAACAAATAAGGTAGTGACACATTTGTTTTATGGATGCTTGCCCACAATATTTTCCTGCCAGAAAGGGTCATGTGCAGATTAGCCATTAATATAAGTAATTTGAGTTTCATTATTGACAACAATTTGCAAAAAGCACATAAAAATGTATTTCTTTATCTGTCCCTGTTATTGTTGATTCCAAAGACATGAGTTGTTCCAAACATACGGATTACATTATGTGCCGTATAAATGTGCTTATTATCATTGTTTTATGGTTATTTTTTAAGTTTTATTTGGAACCACAGGTATTCATCACAAAAATGCAAAGCAGAAAAAAATCCTTCTGTCCTTTAGCAGTACTAGATAAGGGAGATGGTAATCCAAAGAACCACAGAGGTGTTGTCACTCCCCAGAACATATTCCAGCAGCTCAGGCAGGCACACTTGCACCAAATCTAGGAGAAGCATAAAAGCAGCTCCACCAGCCAGAATGTCATTGAGGCACCTGTTCCACAGACCTCAACCACAGCTCTCCATTAACAATCACTGAATGAAAACCAGCTGTTTTCTCAAAATCATAGCATCAACAGGTGCCTAGGATGTAGGCAGCTAATAGTGTAGTGGTTAGAATGGTGGTTGTATGACCTGAAGATTGCTGGTTTGAATCTCACCTCAAACCTTCAGTATCCTTGAGCAAAGGTAATTACACTAAATTGGTCCAGTACAATTACCCAGCTCTGTGAACAGGTCAGTAACTGTAGGTATCTTAACACTGTAAGCTGCTTTGGACAAAAGCATCAACTAAATGATTAAATATAATGGAGGCCAGTGTTGCCAACCGTTCCTGCAGGTATGGAAAACATTTTAAAATCATATTGCTTTGTAAGTCAGGCCAGTGTCCAATTAGGATTAGAGAATGGTTAAACCTTGCAACCTGAACAAGGATGATGTCATGTTGGAGACTAGGGGGACTGGTTAATTTCAGCCAGTGCCCTAAAACACTGGGTCTTCTGTATTAGTGGGTTAGACACATCCCAAGTGAGGTAGCCCTTACTGAGAAAAAGTATTTTATTAACTGTGATCTGCACTCTAAATGAGGGATATTAACACATCAAAACACTTTTGGCAGGGATGTTGGCGCTCAAAATCTCAGAGACATCAAGAGAAATTGGGCACATGAACCATGGTCTTCAGTCACCCGTATTTGAGCTTACATAGATAACCCCTTCATGAGATTCACTTCCTTGAACATCTGACCCTTCGCTTGCTGCTCTCTATGCTGCCTTCCTGCCTTGAGTCATATCCTCGCTGGGGGAAATTCACTCTCATTAGAGCAGGCCCTTTGATGGAAGCAGATTTGCTGACATATACGAAGGAAGCCAGCTTTTCACACAGGCAGAGAAGAGCACAGCCATGTTGTTCCAGTTATGTCACTGGACTAGGGGCTATAAAGCCAGCTTTGGATATCAGTTGTCATCGAGGTTCCTAATTAACTGGTTTTTCTTCCCTCCTGTTATTTCTTAATATTTACATTTAGTTTTCAAAGTACTGCAAATGCATGGTTTTCTCACAAAAGCCATTGCCCTTGATAATGGACAAAATACTCTAGTCCAAAAAAAAGGAGGAGGCAGACACTGTTTCTGGGCATTTTGGAGTTTCATGCTGTCTTCTTACAGTATATGACCAGCTGGTAATTTTTCTTCTACCTGTGAAAAGTGTCCATAGTCAAGGGTCACTTGGGAGAAGCAGGCAAAGCCATGAGGTGGTTGGTAGGAAAGTGGGTAGAGGTGGTTAGATGTGTCCATTTTTTGGGTTTCTCCACTGTGTCTGTCACAGTTCTGCCAGACAGGTATAACTTTTATAACAGCAAAAAGAGCCATTCTTACTGCATAGCATCTAGACACACTCCACTTCTGGCTTTTATTCAGGGAGTTTTGTAAGTGTGCAGATCAATGGATTTTAAAAGAATGAAAGATGATTTCCCAAATGCTTTCACATGTGCAGATGATATGTTGATTGAAATAACAGATATTTCTCTCAGTAATGGTAGTACACACACAATGTCTACAACCGCAGTCACCTTGGTGAGTAAGGTCTGTGGGCTGATAACATTATGTAGGTGTCACACAGCAGCCCCAGCCAAACCCTCTGTGCCACCGTGACCCCCTAGTAAGTAAGTAATGGTTGTAGCAGTACTAAAAATATTTCCTTTGAGGGCTTTTTCATATATAAACAAATTGAAATAACATGAAAAATAGTATGTCCATAACTCTTCAAACTGCATACTCTAAATTTTGGACTGATATCTTATTAATTGCATATGCTCCTTACGAAATACGTTTTTTTTTTTTTTTTTCTTTTTTTGTTGTGCAGTAGGTTCACCTGACTGGTTTGTTCATAATGTTGTCTACTTTTGAGCATGAAGTCATCAATCAACTTCAATTTTGTTGGTTCAGTGTGGTTGTATGTAAAATTCCAGTAAATACAAGGGTCACCAGAAAGCACAATGCCCCATGTAGTCAGAGCTAAGTAAGAGCTATGATTGTGAGATTACCTTTTGCGAAATTGTGGCATGCACCCACACACTCACGCAGGCGCATACATATGGATATATGACATAGAACACCAGACACATGCATCTGATAACCTGTATGGATTCTAATCAAATAACACTGAGCTACCATGACTTCCCTATTTCAGTCCCTTCATGTGATTGAGCTCTCTTCTGGCCCTGCCTACAGTTCTGATCCCCCTCTCCCAAAGAACCCACCCAACCTCAAATAAAGGCACAACAAAATATGAAATCAGAGTCTGTACTCTTTTGTCTCACAAACCAGTACAGTTGTCACAGAGATTCTTGTTTTGCTGATTTTCTCTTTCATGGACAATGTTAATTGCACACAAAGCTAACCTCTACATAGTACCTGGTAACACTGATGACTCCTTATGGTATTTACTTCAAAATGCTGTTGTCGATTAAACAATTAGTGTGTCCTTCCTATCAGCCATGAGCTGTGATTACAGTTTGTGCATATTCTTAACCAAGGAATGAGAGTATTTCTCTTCTGCCTGTCAGATACTCTCCACACCATGTGTCTGCTGACCCCAAAAGAGATTAAGCCTGAGCTTGTATTGCCAGCCTCCCATGTTTTATCTTCATTTAATTTTTTCACTGTTATTGTTTTCTGCTGCCAAAGAGAAATTCAATCTTTTACCCAAATGAATTCAACAGATAGCACAAGATTAAATCTGAGAAGAGAGAGAATGGTGGCAGATTGTCAGATTCATTTACATATCTGCGTATCTTCAAAACCTGTTCTGCCTGAAAAACATTACACAAAAAACACTTTGACACGTTTAGAGAACCTTGGCTCATATGTTCATTTTGTAGGTCGGCCTTCAAGCCATGGTTGCCTCCCATACTCCTGCAACATTTGTTTCATTCATTGTGCTAAATCTGCTTCTATATGCACACATACAGTACAGGTGGTCCCTGATTTACGATGGCGTAATGTTCCACAAAACCCATCGGAAGTCTAAAATATCATAAGTCAAAAATGCATTTAATATGCTTAATACACACCTCTGTGTGACACCTGTATATACGTCACCTTATTAAACCTTGTGTGTGTTTTTAAGGTAGAAATACTGAAAAATGGCTTGTTTCAGATGTCCAGCAAAACAAAGTACATGGGAGTATCTTATATTTTTACTTTGAGGAGACCAAATATACTTCAGGAGAAAGTTTCTTGAGAAACTTTGAAGGTTTATGCACCAGATTCTTTGGACATATACATCGCTGGATTTGTTGTTGGACTTGAGAAGGCTTCTGCATCTGCTGTATGCAATAAGCACATGTACACTGTCACTCCTTCTGCTTCACTGCCTTCAGGATCAGATGTTTCTTTACTTTCTGTGTATTACATAAAGTTGTAGGTGAAGTACTTCAACTGAAAATAGCCAGGTGGGCCTAGTCCTTCTCTTATGGCTATAGTGTCATAGTCTTATCACAAGGACAATTTAAAAAATGCAAGGAAAAAATCGGATATGAACAGAATTTATCTTCATATTTCACTAAGTGGAGATTCCACCTGGAGAACTCAGTAAATCACAAATATACAGAACAGCTCATGTTACTACTCCAGCTAAAACCAATACTAATCCCTCCATAGCTTACAGTATAGAAGACATTGCTCTCAGATGAAATGTTCTAGTATTGGACACCCCTTAGGAATTCCAGGCTTAAGACAGGAAACGTATTCCCACTGTGGCATAACCAAATCTTTCTTGGTTGACTGCTGCGCAGCCATTGAGGAATGCAGGCTGTGGTGTTGAAGGTAATGGAACATTCGCTGGGACACAGTTGACCAAGGAGTATGTATAAAACCCTTCACAAAGCATTACCCAGGAGTTTTGCTCTTTCCATCTGAGCTGAAACTGGAATTGACTTAATTGCTTATCAGTCTCTGTTTTCTATCCTGCTTTTTCAGTTAAGTTGATTTTGCCATATGTTCAGCCAACACTGTGCATCAAAGGAAAAAGCTTGCTCTGCTCTGATTAGGAGGCTGTCACAGGTCTCACTACACCCTTGAGACACACTGAAAAACTTCAAGAAGACAGTAACACAGCAGTCCAGAAGAAGCATTGCAGAACTCATTCTGGCTATGCTCTTCAGAGAAAAGTGCTTTTAAGCTATTGAGGTACTTTGAAATTGCTGATGAAATTATTTTGCCCATAATGTCAAATTCCATACCCACAGCAATAACCTCCATGGGGTCACTAACATTTATTCACTTAGCAGACACTTTTCTCCAAAGCAACTTACAATGGATACTATAGTATTACTAGCCCACACACATTATCCACCAAGGTGACTTACAATGGGTCACTCATCCATACATCAGTGAAACACACTCTCTCAGTATCACTCATACACTATGGGGGAACCTGAACAGCATGTCTTTTGGACTGTGGGAGGAAACTAGAGCACCCGGAGTAAACCCACACAGAACATGCAAACTCCACACAGGCTGAGCAGAGAATCAAACCCATGTTCTCTCGCACCACCCAGGCACTGTGAGGCAGCAGCGCTACTTGCTGTGCCACCATGCTGCCCCGCAGTTTATGGTTCTGTTTTTTAACCTAGCTGAAGTGTACAACACAGCAGCTATACTGCAGCCTATTCGATACAAGCGTACAGTAACTCCCTATGGTTCATCAGTTAACAGCTACGAGTTTTCTAATGAAAAAACACACATTTTTGCAGTGATGCAGTGACCCCACATCCCACAGCAATTCTGGTCCACATCAGCTTTTAAAACAATTACACTTTGGAGTTTCTCTGTCTCCCACAGTTTGTGTCTTCATTTTACGGGCAGCAGAAGGATGGGGAAGATGAAGATGGTCCTGAAGCTGGTCCAGAAACAGATTTACCACAGGGACAGCTACACAAATCTCCTGGGTGAATATATTTCCATTTGACAGCAGAATATCTCATTAAAAGGAGGAAGACATTTGCTCAGATGCCATCCTTCTGCTTCCCAGGTGTCACTCATGAGAGCACATGAAAGGTGCCCCATCAAATGCATACCAGTCGGATCCTTTGTCCAATCGCTATTCACTCTGCCATAGCAAGTCCAAAAGGTCAGCCTTACATATTTAGGATTGGGATCCAGTCTTTTTTAATTTTCTATCTCAAACTCCTATTTTACTTGTTTTTATGACATTTTTTCATGTTCCTCATTTGTTTTGTTCTGATCTTTTGTTTATGGGACAAACCACACACACACACACATTTTCTGAACCGCTTGTCCCATACGGGGTCGCGGGGAACCGGAGCCTACCCGGCAACTCAGGGTGTAAGGCTGAAGGGGGAGGGGACACACCCAGGACAGGACACCAGTCCATCGCAAGGCACCCCAAGCGAGACTTGAACCCCAGACCCACCAGAGAGGAGGACCCCGTCCAACCCACCACGCCCCCTGGGACAAACCATTCATCCAAATAAAAAAGACCACTTTAAGCATTGTGCTCTGTGAGAAGTTTCACATTACGTTTATATTCATTTATTTAGCTGATAAATAAATACCTGAACTCATTAGCAATTCTCCCTGTTAATTTTACTGACATGACTTACTTGTGTGATTTATCCATTTATTACAGCTGGGTATTTTTTTAGTGAACTATTATTTTTTTCCAAATGAGTTTAATCCACACAGTTTAAAAAGTTGTAAGAGCCCAGGTCTTTTTTTTTTTTTCCTATTTCTTCTTTTTTCTATAGCTGAAGTCATGTGTGTTGGTCCATTTGGAATTCATTTGCCTTCATATCATCCATAGACTTTCCATATATTAAATGCTCCATGGTGATAGTCTGCTTGGTCACATCAAAATGGGCTTTTCAAAATAAATTTTATTTATGATTTAGACCCTCATTCCCTCATCCCTTCATCTGCACCCTTATTCAGTCCTTAGTAAATAACATTCAGATTCTAGTCTATCTGAGGACTTCATACACCCAACTAGTCTTCTCTCTCAAAGCTGCGATTGCCAGAGGATTTTAAACTGGAAAATATGCGCTCACTTCATGTCCTTTTACGGATGATATGTTTAGCAGTTTTCCTTATGGAATTTAATGTCCATTTGAAAAATGCCCAAAAGATTTTGTTACTAACATGACAAGAAAGGGAAAAGTTCTGAATTGTACTTATGATGTATCCAGTAAGTATAGAGTACTTTTTGTTTTCCCCATGGTCTCCTGTATCATCACAGCCTTAGTTCACTGGAGAGCAGCTGAAGGTAGGTGGCGGTGAATGGATAAATTGATTGAACAGACCTGAATGAGTGCAAAGGTGAATCCCTGGAGACACATGTGGCTTGAACTCTTTGGTCTAGCCTGTGTCAGTGTCTGCCAGTGTTTCCCTAAGGGTGAAAAAGCAAAGTGTAAATGAAATTGGAGTCTGAAAGGACAATCTCGAGAAGACTTTTACAACAATCACTTCAATTAACCCTTTGATTCTCCTGGTTTTCAGACATATGCTTGCTGTTCATGAGGTCAGTTGCATGTCAAGCAAAATATATCAATCATGTCAAAACATGTTCAACAAAATGTATACATTTATGTTGTTTCAGTTTGTAGTACATTCATTTTTTGATGAAGACCAAATATTCTGATGATTTCTATGACAGCTGGACTGGTTTTTGGGACAGAAGGACATGGATCCAGGTTTCACATTTAGACGTAATTTTTATTTTAGGGTGAGTGAGTTCTTGGCGAGAAGGGGAACGGACGAATAGGCAGGATGTTTCACTCTGGGCAGAAGGGCTTAAAGAAAAGTCTTGGTAACTCAAGTGTTTGTTAGTTGTAATCAAGACAAATCACCATGTATGTGTGTGTGTGGTTGGTGTGGGGTGTCTCTGTGTGCCACAGTTTGTGCTCGGAATACTTTTGTATATAGATTTCACATTTAAATTTCCTGTTAATTAATAAGTTGAAGTGAATTCAGATAATGATCTGAATTTTGGGTTTGCCATAAGAAATGGCATTTTGTGATATTGTATTTTTACTGGAAGAAGAAAACTATATGTATGAATTTAATTGTTTTCCGGCTTACATGAACAGTACTGTTGACTCAAACAGACATGCACCTCACAAATGCACCTTTAATGTTCTTCTGAAAGGAAATGTAGATGTATTGTGTGACAGTATTTTCTACCATTCTGGTCAAGGCCTGTTAACTAAAAGACAGCTTAGATATCAAAGCTGCACACAAAAAGTGGGCCCCAAGGACCAGGATTGTTGGGAAATCCTCCTGCAGTGTAATAAAGGCTGTCAGGGGCTATATCAGCTTTCTGTGCTGTCAGCCTGCATGCATTGGCACAGAGCAGCACAAAGGCAATGTTATGGTGGAATACAGGTCGTGGCGCCTTTAGGGAAGTGGCCGACATGAGGCTGATGTGTGGGCCATAGATGCCTTCCAAAGGGGTTGCTGACTTATTAGTGCTACTAAGCACTTAACAGACAGCGGGTGAACTTTTTACCCTGCTACAGCAGTGTCTGTGCATGTGGCGTTGTGCCATTTGGGTGTCTGTGCTCTGGCGTGCCATATGGTATCTAGTACCAGAGGCGAGGTAGTGATAGGGGAGTTGACTCCTGACATGGATCCAAACTCTTGCAGATTCAAACAGCCATTCACTTGTATCTGGGCCCCTTGTGGTCACTTATGCATAAGTGACATAATTTCATTGTGTGTTGTCATTGATACACAGGAGAAAACTTTTATGGTACCTGATGTAACACTGCTCAGTGAACAATTTAAATTTCCAGTTCTACACTGACATCCAGAAGGAACAAACACCATTACTTTCATAAAAGTAGTCATTTTTTTTATTAATTTTCAATTAAGGCAATCCAATACAAAGCATTTCACAACCCACCGTATGACAACAATAATGTACAATAATGTCTGACTTAGAAAAAAATAACCATGCCAGTAAAAGACCAAGAGCAGTAAACCACTAACATGAAAAGAAGGCAGGGATCCCAAAAAAGACAGAAAAAATATAACAGCGACATGCTGGGTGGCAGTAGCTTTCCATTAGAACAATCTCCATAGAAACAAGTCAAAAACCAGAAAATAATTGGGCACAAGAGAAAAGAGGAAGTAAAACAGTCTAGTGAGCTTGCTGCCATTTTTGGCTTGAGCATGCAACCAGGGGCCTGCATCATCGTGTTACAGATATTGACGCAGGCTGTAACTGCATGCAGCAGTGTGGGCATTGTGTCTGTTCCAGTGGCACTGTTCCTGACATTTTACCTGTCTACACAGAAGGGTACATGAAATAAAATCAGGGGTTTCTTGAATCAACATGTCTCTATAACTGTGTCATCAGATTTCAAATGACTCGCCTGCGATAGGTCCATAAAAGCTGTAAAAACTTTCCCGGTAGATAAAAGAATTGCAGATATATGTTATAAAATATTTGCAATAGTATTTTAACAATAATTGTCTATAACACTAAATAAGGTATTTGTATTCAGTAGCAACTTGAACTTATCTGGGGTTCATTTCCCAATTATCTAAACTTTACATTCTTGAGGTACTATCATTTGTAATTGAACAGTACTTTGGGGAAACACATCCCTAATAAAGTCCATAATGATTAAAATTACAAAGGAAAAATACATTTATTTCATCAAGAAGAATTTATTTGCGGAATATATTGAATTAAAATATTTTTGAAGCAAAATAAACTGGGTGTTTATGAATTGCAAGAATCTTCTTTGCAGTCGTTTATGCCATGAACCATTTAGCTGTTTCCTTTGTATGAAGAAACTGGATTTTATGAATTCCCTTCCATACCAAGTATGGCAACAGGTACTGTTGTCAAGCCTTGGTCCAGACCTTGCATTCCAATGCTTCCAGAATTATCCACGTCTGTAGTAGCAGCGCTTTTACCTTCCCACTCTGAAAATTGGATAAGCAAATTAGCAGTAATTAAAATCTGATTCTCACTTGAATTGAAAAGAAATCAAAACATGTTTTTCTTTTTTTTAATAGCACAGTAGCATAGTGGATAGAGCCAAAGGTTTGGACTCACAGGTTGCAGGTTTGAATTCTACCTCCAGTTGTAGTACCCCTGAGCAAGGTACTATTGTTCAGGTAAATTTTCCTGGTTGTAGGAATGGGTAAATAATGGTAGGTAGTTTAACATTCTAAGTTGCTTCAGAGAAATGCATCAACCACATGAATAAATGTGAATGATTTTTGTTACAGTATTGTGAAAGCAGAAAAAATGTTTAAAGGGGAAAAAAATTATGGCTTTGTGCCAAAGACATTATAGCTGAATGTATTCGTGTTTACAGTTCCACTCCCCTAATTACATCCTGTATAAAATTCAGGAAAGTGGCAATAAAAATAGGCCCATTACTCAAAGTGGAGTAAGAAAAGAACAAATTACCACTGTCCATAAATTATGCCAATGGCCAATTAATTTCCTTTTAAAAAGGTTTGAAAACCACATTAATATCCTTATGAAGTCTGCTTTAAAGGAAAAAGGAGTGAACATGTGATGCACAGATAAAATGAAACCTACAAATTAACCTTTCCTTTTACACCTAGATCTTACAGTTAATGCAGCTAATTAACCAGGTATCACCAGAGAGTCACACTCCTTTACTACATTGTACTTGGCCTTCAGGATACCTACAGAAAATTTTAAGAATTCACAGCTTAAGGCAGAGGTACAGTTTGTCATAATTTACATAGCATTTTTACTATGTATGTTATGAAAATGTTTGCTAATGCATACTGGACTGGGTTTCTGTGGACCCCTCTGGAACCAACCAGTACATTGATACCTGCGTTCTCAGCGTTTCTTCAGAAATACTAAGGGATCTCGACTGAAACAGATGGTCAACCCAAGAAAATATTTATGTATCAGTGGCCTCAGTATATCTGTCACTCCAGGTTGGATTGGGACTAGGGTTAGCTAACTGGAAAGCTGAAATGGATTTCATTACACGTGACACAGTGTCAACCCAAAACAATTTTCCTGAATTTATTTTCCATGCACTGTCACCAGCTGTAGAAAATTCCAAAGGAAACATTAATAGTAAACAATGTACACTGTTTGAGAGAAGTCGTAGGTGACCTCATACCTGGTTTGCACCCTTAAAGAGGTGGTATGTGTGTGTTTCTCCTATATTAGCCTTCTGGCCCAGAGAAACACCACAGAAATCAGTAGCAGTTGCTTGGCCCAACATGGAGGCTTTTCAGTGGTGCTAAAAGAAAGCAGTTTTAACAACAGCTGTATCTGTGTCCATGGCTTTGACCTGGAGGTCAGACCACACCTTCCCCTCCTATAGAAAGTAATTTAATGGGAATAAAATAGAGCCCTCTACTGAAGAGAACTGTGATGTCAGGCCTGTGGGCTATGCCCTTGAAAATCTAAAAGTTGGGTCATGGTTGGGCCATCGTTGGTTTTGAAAACTTGCACCTTGAAAAAGTTACTGACAGTTCGTGCGTGCTTTTGCTGGAGCTATTATCAGTACTCTCCGATTGGCTCTGAAAAATCAAAAATCTAAAAACTGTTTCAGAGCTGGGCACAATTTACAACATTCCCTCCCATACAGAATCAAGCTTTTCACAATCAACTGGTAAGGGCAAAGGTGAATACGAATAAAGCGGAACAGTTCAGCCCTATGCCATAAGCCTTAGTCATATTAATCTTTTACATGGAAAGTTCAGTGTTGTTTACTGACCTAAAAATAGCTGAGGAGCAAAAACCATGGCTATAAAATTACTGAGAAGACTTAACATTTTTCCCCATAATAAGTTGCTGAAATTTGACAAATCAATGTGTGGACATTTTGACAGACACCATTCAGAAGGTATCCACAAATGGCACCCACACGCACATGCTGAAATACACCAACGTCAAGTGGTTTCAAAGACCAGAGGAGGGCCAAGGACTCCAGAACATTTAAACAACCACAAACAGGCACAATTTTAGACCACTAACACCATCATCTTTGTCAATGACTCTTCTGCAGTCTATTGAATGCTCTGTGCTTCTGATAAAGAAACTCACTCTCCCTGAACTACATTTGTTTCAAAAACAGTCACTTTGTGGAGTAAGAAGGCCTTCTCTCATTGTTCCACCCCTCCAGTAAAAATAAACTAATCATAACAAACAAAAATTAGAAACCACTCTCTTTTGCAACTGGGCAATCCACAAGGATTTTCTTCCACTCCTACAGCATCTCGGGTTTCTGAAGGGCTCTTAGATCTGCGTGTGCAAGGGGAGTCCAGGAGGTGTGTAGGGTGGTGGTGATGGATTGGGTTTGATGCCACGGGATTTCATGTAGGAGATGAACTGGTCTGGGATCTCAGCAAGTACATCCTTGGCCAGCCGAGCCATGCTCAGCACGTGGTTCCCCGTCCGATCCATGTAGTCCCGAAAGGGCACAAACTGGGGACAGAAGAAAATCACAAATCAATGTGATCAATGACACAGTACTGAAAAAAGAGCACAGACTTACACAAATATTGGACAAATGGGGGCAGGAGATAGTGCAGCTGTTACAACTGCTGTTTTCACTAGAAGGACCCAAGTCTGAATCCAATCTACTTACCCTGATTTGCTCCATTAAAAGTTACCCTGCTGTATAAATGGGTAAATTATCACAAGTTGCTTTGGAGAAACATTCAGGCTAAATAAATAAATAACTAAATAAATAAATAAATAAATAAAATGTGAAATTCACATATTTTTATGTCAGACCTAGAAGCCTGTACATCTACTATGGTGATTGTACTCCTTCTAATTCCCAAAATCTTACAGTCCATTGCAAGTATCATACCAACACTGCAATCCAAGCCGTAATCCAGGAATCTTTCCCGATTTTTCATTCCCTTTAAATCTACATCAAGGCATGTGTTTCTGTCCTGCTAGTCAGAACCTTTGGTTCTCTGCTATCATCTAGCAGCCAACAGGACTATATTACAATGTGATAGTGATTAAGGAAATGGGTGATGTAGAACAGGGATAGGATAGGAAGGCTCAGAAGAGCAGGGAAGTCCCACTGGAGCTGTGATGTGATATCAGGGTCCTCCAGGATCTGTGAAATACATTCACCATGCACATGCCTGGATAGGCTGCTATGTTCACACAGACACACGTCTTAGTGACAGCTGGCCTTGTTCAAGAATCTGTTGCCAATTGTGGCCACTCCTTCCCCTAGAAGATATCATAATCCATCATGATAAAATTAAAGATGTATTACCACTTAAGTTAAATGAAAATATACACATATACAATGTAAACAGGTAAACTGTAAGTTAGATACATTTTTGCACAATGTTTCCTGCTAAATAATATTATCTAATAATACACCTTTTATAAGCATCACCAATTTTGTCCAAGGAGGCAATATTACAAACAGTGGCTCTTTTTACCTCTCTTTAATATCGTGACAACCATTCCTCTTGTACGTATAGTCGAAAAAAATATAAGATAAACTCACACAAGCATGGAACTGAAGTGGATGGCAAAAAGGACTGTTCAGATTCAGAATGTCAAACCAATCAGGATTTTAAGGTTTTCATATCACCTGAGCAGAAATTTATTTGATGTTTCCTGTCTTGGCTCAAACTTTATTATCTGCCCGATGGTTCTGGTAACATCAAACTTTGCTTTTAGAAAATCAAATATTTTCTATGTAGTCTGCTATCAAAAATTTCTGTCTTTGGTCTGTACTTTGTTCCATCAACATGTTGTAATCTGTGGTAGTCAGCTAGAAATTAAGGTGGGACCACCTGACATTGGACTCACTAAAAAAATCAAGCAGTCATGTGATTAAATTCTCAACCATCTAAAGGAGCTCTGGGGAGCTAAAGCAAAGAGAAACACACGTGAGCTGCTTTTGATTATCCTTCAAAAGAATTTTTAATTCATTTGTTGTACTTAAAGAAAAAGTGCCTTTGCACACTTTCCTGAGATGGACACACCTTCGTGGAGTGCATTCCGGTAGTTTTTTATAGATGGGTCAAGACCACTTGTGTATAAATTCTTGTTCCATAAGGCCCACCTGGACAATGTCTCGTTCAGCCAGTTTCCCTCGTGAAGAAATTCTGATGTCGTCGCCATCCAGTTCTACCATGGCTGAAGGGGCAGGAAGATGGAACAGTGGGGATTAGTGAAGGAGTAAACCATTCAGCTGGTCCTAAGCAAAACATTACTTTTTTGGCTATGGCTGAATGTAGCATTGTATGGACTTACTGTACTGTAATATGTGAGAATATACAGTGGCTCCTATGCACATCTTATACAAAAGACTGGTCATCAATGATTTTTACAGTAACAACAACAATGGCAAAAAACAGCAGCTAGCACTAGAGGAGAATAGTCCTTCTTTGTCATAGTTGCTGTGCTTAGGTCACACTTCCATCATGATAGAATCGAAAGTCAGCCATTGTACAGTGAATCTTTGTGTCGCCATTATGTTGCCAGATTTATACACTGTATGTTAGGTTATTTAAATCTGCAGCAGCTGTGGGCTGTTACCCTGAAATCCTGTGACTTGACATAATTCTAGAATAAACTCAAGAGGATGACATCTGCTCATTAGACGAGCACACTTTGCTACTAGTAATGACTCTGCACCCAATCATTAACGTCAGATGTAGCTGCTAAAATTAGGCTTGTGACACTCAATGAGTGCCTAATGACATGTAGAGCATCAGTAATGAGGAAAAGGGTCATCCATGCATTCTGGCTTCTCAATGGCTGGTTGCTTGTTTTAACTGAAACACCACAGAGAGCCACGAATGTCCATGAGTGCCACCAAGTACACATTCTTCATGGGGTTCACTCAAGTCCACTTGAGTCCATATAACTGACAGTAGCTTACAGTAGGACTAGCAAACCAGGCAAGAGTCTACAGAATTTACATCAAGTTCTTTCTTACCATCAAACTCAGCCTGTCCCACTCCGACAATAATGATAGACATGGGAAGTTTAGCAGCCTGGAGGAGACATGAGAATGTTAATTAACACCAGGATATGGGACAGTGTACTATAACACCAGTTAAACGGATTAGCCTCCTTTAGGGTATTCATACAATCATCCTTCTGGAACTGCACTTCAAGTATTATGAGGGAAGTTTTAAGTTCCTATATATTATAGAAGTGACAGGGGAAAATGATTAATCACTTTATGTTCGAGACTGCCAACATTTTGAGACAGTAGTGCAGGGCAGCCCTCGGGGGCCAGGGCATCTACAGATCTCTGATCTACTTTTCAGTTACCAGCTGTACCACTTCTGTTGAGCCAGTGACAATAGACAGAAACGACCATATAAGCAGTACACAAGAGAACAAGGTACCAGCAGCCATATTTCTCAAGAATTTAGAACTGTGATAATAAGACTGTTGTCTCAAAGCTCAGACCACCAATGATATTTTATGCAGTTTTCTATGTTCTTTGGCTTAGACACACTCACAAAAACAAGTTATTCCACTGTACACAAAGGAATGCAAGTGCTCCCAAGACCTTTGACTTTTTAGAGGAGTATTGAATATTTAATGAGTCTCTTCTACTTTGGGTCAGAGGTTATGAGCATGGTTATTAATAAGCTTTCCATTGTAAGAAAGTAGTATGTTGGAGTGTGCGATATCAGAATAGGTGAAGAAAAAAATAGGCAACCCTGCATTTCTAATGTTCCAGTTTCTTTCAGAAACCCCTGAGGTATTAGTACTAATCCACTTGGAAGCCATCCCCTTTAACTCCCTTTCTGCTGAGGGTCACAGTGAGCACTGAAATTTCACAAAAGTCATTTGAGTTTTCTTCGTTGCGTTGTTTTTAAAATCGGTGGTCTATTTGATTGTCAAAGCCCTGATCCCTTGGACACTTCAGTGGAATAAACACTGTTCAGCTGATGGTGGTAAATTAAGATGCTCGACACTGTCCTCCTTTTTGAGAAGATGGAACAAAGTTTAGAATGGGAGTGAATCTGAAATAGAGCTGAATAACAACACATTACATTGGCACAAAGAATGGGAAAAGAGAGAAATTCACAAACTTCAAAGTTACAACAAAATGCCATGGCCTAACCCTCCTAAGCACAAAATACCTAAACAAAGAAAGGAAGGAAATATACAGTATGCATGTGTTTGCACAGCAGCAAATTGCATGATTACAGGCTCCAGCACTGTAATCTGGCAGGAAATGTGGAGGGCCAGTGGGTGGGGCCGACACAATCAACACAGCGCCCACCTCGCTGTTGCCCACTTAGCCACTTTCCTGGCCTTCTGTTGGTGTAGCCAACTAATGGAGCTGAGAAACTTCGACCTATAGGTTGAAAATTGCACACACGTTCACAACCACACAAAGACACCCTTATTCAAATACTGTTAATGAGCTCTTATTTTCTCCTATCTATATTTCCTCCACCACCAAAGGGGAACTCCCACATAAACTTTGGAGCAAGTGGACATCATTAGACAAGGTGGAAAGTTAAGATTGGAAAGTTTTGCCACAACTGAAACTGCTGTGAACTGTGCTGCTCATGGCAAAGGTATCAGCAGTTTCCTGGCTACCATTACACCCGAGGCACTGTGGATATAAATACTCAAGAGCTGTCGCATACTCCACCTCACTGTCTCCAGCCTTGTTGTGATCTGCGCAATCAGTAAACAGAGCTCCCTGTCCGTTTCCAAGCACTGCAACAATATGCATAACAGAAGCCAAACCAGAGCATTCTAATATTCATGAAATGCAAAGCCAAGCATCACCTGGAGCATGTTCTCCATGAAATATTGAAATATTTACATCTTTGTAACTTGTGTTTTCATGAGTGCAGACAAAGCTTTCTATGATGTTTCAGAGTGTTACGTTAGATTTCAACAGTACTGTTGACAGGGATTAAATGATGCATCTGAAAACAGTTTGGCTTCATTATGAAATAACCAGTGGAAGAGTTGCATGACAATACAGATCTTGTTATCGTTAAGGATTTACAACTATGATCTAACAATCCTGATGAATCAGTCAGAATTATGGGATAAAAACCAGCTATCATCACTCCCTCTGAACCTGTCTCACTCTTGTTTTCACTGACAGTTTCCAGTCCCAGTCAACCCATCTAGCTTCTGCTTTCAGTAACTTCCATTATTCACAGTGAACCAGTCTCACTCTTGCCACTAGTGACAGTTACCAATCCCCCAGAATCCAACTAACACCTGCTATCAGTGTCAAGCACTAAATAAACGCCTGCCTGTCATTCCTGCCATTGCTATACCTCAAGGCATAGTGCAGTGGTGGGTAAAGATATGAAAAATCATGATGGAATACAGCCGCTCCCCCACATCCGTCTGGCTGACTGCTGCTACTACTACTGTGTCAACGACCCAGGGTTCCTTTCATAATAACAGTTGGCACAGTCAGTGCAGTGTGGTCACCCAAGTATGCCAACAATTTCCATCATTCTGAGGGCTACGTGGTACTCATCGCTCAGCAGCAGGATGAGGACAAATGGTGTCCAATGGCCTATGACAATGGGGAACTGCATACCCAACACTACAAACCTGTCAAACCCATGCTTATGCAGGCTGGGATTTGAATGCACCCCCTCAGAATCCCTCATGGGATCTAAACTCTCAACCCCTCGCTCCTACTGCTTCCTTTATTCCCTCTGGTGTCCAGCAGAAATGTTGCCACTTTCCTTTGCAGACAGATGAAAATGACAGCTGACAGTTTACACTGAAGATCAGATATCTGTGACCAACCCACCCCTTTTGGGCCATTGTTGCATGCAACACCACCCCCTCACATGTCTTGGAATATGACTGTCAAACTCTATATATCAAGAAACATCCTCATTCTTACACTGACAGTAATGTTGAGATTAATGCCAAACATAGGAGCATATCAGGTAGCCTGAAGGGAGGCAGCATCAACGTGTCCTGTTGTATCCCTGTTGCCAGTTAGGTAGTTGACAGTGCATTTTTGTACTACAACAAAATGTCAAGTTATGAACTGTACAGTTCAACTATACATACATTCTTGTTTTGCCACAAAACTGAGAAACTCTTTCATTGAGAGCACCACCATAGATTTCATGTTGCAGTGGATCTTGTGAAGACAAACTCACAAAGGAGGCTGCAATATCTCTGAAAAATAATGAGAATCTCTTCCAATTGCAGCTGGGGGAAGCAGGACATGGGAACAATGAGTTTGCAAGCAGTACACACCAACAAAGTGGGAAGTGCAAAGTGGGTCAGTGTTCCTGAAAAAGCCCCTAGAGGAGAGGCTTGGAAGGGAATGGGGGGGAGCCCAGCAATGCTTTGATCATGCTGCATACACAAACACAGACAAACACACAGACACAGGCTATGTAGCTCACAGTAAAGAGTTATAACCAACAGTTGAGGTGGTCAAAGTCACAGAAAGAGGAGTGTCTCCAGAAGGCCTAACATTTTTCACTCTTCACCCCCAGACAGACAGAGAGCCCCTATACCAGAGGCATCATGGGAGCCACTTCTCATCATTCTTGACTTCAAAATAAATCCTGCTATCTAATTTACACTTAGCAAGAACAGTTTTTTTTTCAGTGAAAGAAAAATCAGAAGGGTGCTTGATGGAAATTATACCCAGTACTCACTCATGTTTATTAGACTGCTTTTTCTCAGTGAGCATCAGGAAAACACATCTGGTAGTCACTCTTTCAATGGACCCCAACATTTCTCACTTACTGAAGTCTTTTCATATACACTTGAAAATAAAACATCTTTCAAACTGGGTATATGAGCATTCTCACACTGAGACACTCATCCAAACATAGAGTAAACAGCCAGTTGATAGCAATCACATAATCAACAACAACCACAGTGAAAAATACCTTAATGTAAGTCCACCTTAGAAGCGATGAACACTCAGGCCAGGGCAAGAATGAGCAGCAGGCAAGATCTTAAAAGGAAGGTGTGGCTGTTCTACCAGTTTGACTAACAGTCGCAAATTCCCTTTAAATCCAGTCTGCTGGGTGGCTCCTGGCCTCAACAATGGCAGTGGTGGGCAACGCAGTTCCCGCTGTCATGACAACAGCTCCCCCTGGAAAGGCTCTTGATGACCAGGAAGCATTTGCCTTCTGTCTTTCTTGGAAAACTAAAGCACACCAGCGACATTACACCTCTCTGCTTGTTTAGGTGTTTTCCTTAGTCCTGGTTTCATCATTATGTTCAAGCAACCATCTTTGCCACACATGTGAATAAGCTATGTACTTACATTCACAATGGCTTCCTTTGTTTGAGCCATGTCTGATATGACACCATCTGTGATGATGAGGAGGACAAAGTACTGTGAGCCGTCTTGCACAGCCACTGCATACCTGAAAGGAGGATGGTAAAAAGGATTCAGTTTACTTAAGGTAGAGGCACATTGACCTTCTGCACACCATGGTGAAAGCCATAATGTATAATAGCTGCAAAACTGGGAGTAGTTCTGCTCCGTGTGCACACACTATGAATTGTGTCAATCATCTCTTCTCCATCAGTATTCTAAATTAATAAACTGATTGATGCTCTGCATTCAGGGGATGTTCATCACGCTAATATTATCACATTTATCAAAGTAAGGCACTTATAACTCTTTTAACAGTACACTGTCAGAAAATAACTGAAAATCAGCGTATGAAAAGAGAGGGTTTTAAAATTTTGTTTAATTTAAAACCCCTGTATTAATATGTCAAGCTCAACAAAACTCTTTCAGACAGAAAATTAATGTAAGGTATAACAGAAGCAATTTACAAGATGATTTTATTACAGCTCTTCCATCTCATGTAGTGGAATCTTCTTCCAGTATGTGGGCTGGGAGGCTTGTGCTGCTGTAACTTACCAAGTCAAATCTTGTAATGTCTAGGCAGATTTTCTAACTACAGTATATGAGACCTCTGATCAGTCAGTGCATACTATACCCAGCAATAGTAGACAGAGGGTCAATTTATCCCCTGTCAACATACAAGTTAATTATTGTAGCCTCCTGCTTGTTCTCCTTTTCTAAGTTTGGACTTGTTTTCTCACACACACTTTCAAAACCACTTGTCCCGTATAGGGTTGCAGGGAGCCAGAGCCTAACCCAGCAACTCAGGGCATAAGGCTGGAGGGGGAGGGAACACACCCAGGATGGGACACCAGTCCATCACAAGGCACCCCAAGCAGGACTTGAACCCCAGACCCACCAGAGAGCAGGACCAGGTCCAACCCACTGCGCCATTGCACCACCCCACCCCCCCTTGTTTTCTCAACTTGAGCCATTTATCTCCACCTAATACACAAACAAGCACTGCCTGCTTCTGTGCTCATCACACCCACATAGGGCTCCAGCAGAGGAAAATAACCATAACTGAGAAAGAGGGGACAATCTCGAATTGGCAAAGGAAGATGCAGCTGATGACAAGGTTATTTTGTTCCCTTTCATATCATCAACGCCTTCTCATTGACGGCACTGGTGGAAGTGACAGCCATAGCCACAATGGCTTGTGTTTATGCAGAATCATGAAAGGCAGGAGCCAGGCCCACCTGGCCACATGATTGATGACAGGGGCAAAGTTGGTTGGACCATACAGCTGTACTGTCTTCAGGCTTTGGTGGTATGCTTCTAATATTCCTTCGATTCCATTGCAGTATGGGTTCTCTATATTGCCATTCTGAAGACAACAAAGACAAGTCTCATCCGCAGGTAGAAAGCAGTGATAATCAGATAGCATTTACCATTATGAAATCCTGATGAAAATAACTGGAAGTTTTATCACATAAACTATTTTCTTCTGAACATTTAGACAGATCTGCTGTCTATACATCATTTACATGTTCTCATAAAAAGCTATTTTGAGAAGTTAAGAGCACAAACCAAATTTAATTATTCATATCTTTATATGGAGGATAATATGCAATATATCTGCAGTACAGTGGATGCTTTCAATGAACCGTCAAATTAAGTAGTTGAAGGAAATGTTGACAACCAGTTTGCAATCGTAGGCTTTACTACAGAAAACTGTGACCAAAAGCCAGTGATGGGGTAAGTGTCTGTTAATGCAGCCAATGTTAACCAAGTAAATGCAGTAAATCAAGCAAAACAGAATTGTCAGTCAGTTTCATGCCACGAAATGTAGAGGATATCCCGTTATGCAGCTGTTCATAAATTTAATGCAAAAACAACCCAGTTGCTTAATTTTTGATGAACAAGGCATAACTGAGGATCTTCAGATATCAGTATGTCTTCGTATTATTTTTAGGAACACATTTAGACAATCTAAGATTTGTAGAACTCAATTTTCACTGTAAAAGTACATTAAGGAAGATTTACTTTTCTTATGCTTTTCTTAAAGGATTTTCTTTTCTTAAAGTTGAAAAAGTATTAAATTTTAAACACAGATATAATATCATGCATAATATATGTACAATTTACAACTGACAGGTGTACTATTGTGACCCTGCACAACACAGCAAATCCATTGGCTACGTGCTAGACAAGAGCTTTTGGAAGGAGCTTGCGGGAGGGGTAGGTTGAGTGGCACACTCACCAGGGGAAACTCATGAGACACCCGTCCATCTGGGGGCAGTTTGGCACCAAAACCCAAGGCGGGAAACATCTTGTCACTGTCATAGTCCTGGATAATCTCACCTACAGCCTTGAGCGCCATGGCATAGGCATTCATCTGGTAGGGGTTCATGTAATGTAGAGATGTAGACTGAGAAGGATTGCCTGTAAGGAGGAAAGGGGGTTAAAGAGCACCTCCCTTTAGTGCCTCAATGTAGTGCATATTTATGTTCATTTAGCTGATACTTTTATGCAGACCAATGTTATGCAGGAATCATGGCTGCAGACAAGAAATGTTAAAAAGAGCAAAAAAAGCTCATGAACGCCAATGTTCTTAGTTTCACTTGTTATTGCTTATCATTATTGGCGCAAGGTAGCTAGATTGGCATGGCATAGAGTTTTTCAACAATAAAATTCCAACAGTTCCTTATAGGAAGAAGACTTTGATCCTTACAGAGGGTGGAGGGATGCAGGGACATGAGCCAAAGAAGTGAGCCTCTACTATCTGCCAGGAAAAGAGCAAGTGCCTTGAAGCTGCCCACCACAGCATGGATGAAAGAGCAGGACCCATTGAGGGAAATGGCTGGCTGTTGCAACGTTGTGCTGCCCAGTGGACAAGCACTGATTCACTGTCCCATATGCATGGATTCCAGCTGCCACCTACACTGTCAGTTTTCGGGAATGTGATACCTCCAAAGACTTTTATACCAATGCTCACTTTTCTTTGCTATACAAGCGTCTGTCATCACTGTAGGCACACCACCTCATAAGCACAGTTAATGTTTACTGAGATAATTGCTTATCAGTGAAGGTGTTTACATGGTGCAAAGTTCGCAAAGTACTTGTATGAATCATGACAGGGCATGTACCTGCTGCATACAGTCTTCCCAAATGGACTTTGAGGAGGAGTCAATCCACAAAATAGATAGGGGTAGGTCTAACAGTGCTTAAGTTTAAGGATGTATAACAGTGCAAATGGGTTAGGCTGAATTATTTACACATTGCACAATAATTTACACATTGAAATGACAAAGTCGGTCGTGATATACAGCTTTTTAACTGCTGTGCATTCTGTTGTTATTTTCAACTTGTTTCTAATGTCAAAACACACACACACACACACTTTCAGAACCGCTTGTCCCATACGGGGTCACGGGGAACCGGAGCCTACCCGGCAACACAGGGCGTAAGACCGGAGGGGGAAGGGGACACACCCAGGACGGGACGCCAGTCCGCCACAAGGCACCCCAAGCGGGACTCGAACCCCAGCCCCACCGGAGAGCAGGACTGTGGTCCAACCCACTGCGCCACCGCACCCCCTCCTAATGTCAAAACATGACGGCATATTCATTTTATTTTTAGTTCAAAATTGTATTCGCTGACATACAGGCTTGCAAGGATTAACATTCTGGTGACCTTCTCAAGAGCAAACCTGTTAATGCAATATCTTGACACACAATTTATAAAAGGAAAGTGAAAAGCGAAGGTAATTAGTAAAACAGGCACATGTGAAGACAAGCTAATCAAATGCGTTGCCAAGCAGCCATTACTCATACACATTTCAAATGCTCCACACAATTTAAGGTAAATGCACTCCATACTTAGGGGGTGGGTTTAGGCACACCAGAAAGAAAAATATCTGAAAAGCAACTCACCATTAGATGCGGTGAAGTCAATAGCTACAGTGAAATTGATCTGGGTCCTGAAAAATGGAACAAAAAGCAACATGAAAAAATGCTGCAATTAGTCTGGAGAGGCACATCTGGAGGAGGACTGGTTCAAGTGACTGATGTTTGGACTAATTGGAGTAAATAGCCAGTGTGATTACATTGCACTCATATTAGTGACCAAAAGGAGCATATCTACCACCTCCTCTGAGGTCTTTGCTGGAGTCTAGGCCAGCTGGCACTAGCTCTCCATACCGACTGATGTCTTTCCCTTTTCATAGCTGTAACAATTTAATTATTACCCATTTTCATTCCAACAAAGCTTTAGACTCAGACAAGTGGTAGCACAGGGGTTACAGCTGCTGCCTTTGAACCCAAAGGTTGCAGCTTTGAATCTCAGCTCTGACTGTTGTACCTTTGAGCAAAGTATTTACCCTAAAATTGCTCCAGTAAAAAAATTTCTCAGCTCTATAAATAGGTTAGAAATTGTAACATTTCAAGTTGCTTTGGAGAAAAGTGTCTGATAAATACAAAAGTTTCACAGTAGGCAATATTGCACTGGTAGCAGTGAGTTCTAATACATTTGTTTTATAGTAACTGACCTCTTAGTTTAGTTTGAAATGTTAAATTGCACCTCTTTTTTTTTTTTTTTTTTTTTGCTGGTTTCAGAAGGACTGTTGATGACCAAGGTTGAAGCCATGGATAATGTTCAAATGATTAAGTGTCCTGGTCCATTGGTACTTTCAGGGCCTACTTCAGTCTTCTTTTCTAATATACATCATAATTTTTATTAACATGGGTCTAATGAGTAAAACAACTGTGTTATGGGACAAGGTTATTTGTGGATTTTCATTTCAGACTGCATTAATAAATAACTAGAGTAGAAGAGGATATCTTGTGCCTCAAGCATCTTGTCCTTAACTACAGCAAGCTTCTGTTAGTACGATGCAGAAGTTGCTCCTTATGACAGGAGCACAGAACTACTTTCACTATTGCCGTTAACCTGCTGAGAAAAGTCTAGATTGTCCAAATGTTTTCACTTGAATAATAAATCCAAATAAACAAGCCAAATACTGAAATGCAGCATTATGAAACTTGCTAACCGTATTTTTCTCAGAGAAATAAACTACCACAGTGCTGAAACCAAAGAATCACACAATCCCTGGGGCATATGTGGTGCACAGACTTTTCCTCTGAAACTACAGCTGAAAATCAATAATTGGAGAAGGACATTTTTTCTCCTTCAGGAACACTGCTCACCATATTTGGACACATTACAACCGAGGCCTGGGGAACCAGTGGTAAACTTTAAGCCAAACTCCCTTTTCTGCTACTATCACAAGATGAGGCAGAAAGGTTCAACAACACTGAAGACTGTATACCCTGTAACTGATCATCTTTCATGCTGGCAGCAACAAAAGTACAGTAGTTTTTCTTAATCAAATCCATCATAAAATACTACTTTTTACTTTATTACTTTAGATATTTATTTAACAGTTTTATTTTCAGCACATTTATAATGTATATGATAGCATAGGCAATATTTAAATGTTACAAAATCCCTTCAGTTTACAGCATTTATTACATTTATTTGTGTATCTTATGCTTTTCTCGAAAGCAACTTACTGTATTGTTTATCCAATTAAAGAGTTGGGTAATTTTACCAGAGCAGTTCAGGGTAAGTACCTTGTTCAAGGGTACAACAGCTGGATGTAGGATTCAGACCTTTAACCTTTGGGTCCAAAGAAAGCAGCTCTAACCACTACACTACCAGTAGTGCATACACACAGTATATCTTTTCATTGAGCAGATGCTTTTCTCCAATGCGATTTATAATGTAACGTTACTTATAATTACTCCTTTACTCAGCTGGGTAGCTGTACTGGAGCACTTTGCTCAACGGTACTACAGCTGCAGATGGGATTGAAACCTGTAACCTTTGGATACAAAAGCAACAGCTCAAACCACTACAGAGGCAGCTGCCCATATGTAGTTCAGGAACTGCTCTCACCAATAACAATTTCCTTTACTTGTGGAACATGGTCTGAGTCACTCCAACTGAGCCCAGCTGCAGCAGGTTCTGTACTAATGCCATACTGCACACCAAGCCAGCTGTCAAGAACTTGACCAGTGGAGTAATGTGGTGAAGAGGGATACAGTGTCAGTGTTTTCCCAGGTCAACCCAGGTAAGGGGGAAAGGTGCTGATAGGGCATAACTGAGGTCAGATTGTAACCAATAACAGGTAGTTGTCCAAAAAGCCTGGGCAAGGCTGGGTGGGGTGGGGTGGGGGTGCAAAATACCAGTCAGGAATGCCCTCTACTCTTCCCATACTAACTCCAAGAGAGAATAGTCAGCAAAATTCTGGGACTGCACTAAAAATTTTTCAGTGTCTCCATGTGAGTTACTGATATCTGCTATTATCTGAATGACATCCTTCCAACATAGTATAAATTGTACAATTCTGTAAACAGCTAACCACATGCAAAACATGACAATGATAAATTACTTGATTACTTTTTTTTGGCTTAATCACTTAACAGTGTTCAAAGATTTGTTTCACTAGCTAAACAATTATTTGACTCTCAGGCAATTATGTACCTAGCTGCCATGTGGCTCAATTAATTAAGTCATAGGCCACTGACTCTCTGAGAAAATTTCTTTAACTACTTCAGTTTGGGGGGTGCGGTGGCGCAGTGGGTTGGGCCACAGTCCTGCTCTCCGGTGGGTCTGGGGTTCAAGTCCCGCTTGGGGTGCCTTGCGACGGACTGGCGTCCCGTCCTGGGTGTGTCCCCTCCCCCTCTGGCCTTACGCCCTGTGTTGCCGGGTAGGCTCTGGTTCCCCGTCACCCCGCATGGGACAAGCGGTTCTGAAAATGTGTGTGTGTGTGTGTACTTCAGTTTGAAAACTGCCTTCATTCACTCTGTTGTGTTGACAGAGAGGAATTTGTTAACCATTTGACAAGAGTGGAATGTAAGCATGTAGCTGAAGGCTTTGTTCTCATTGGGAAGACAAATCTATTGCTCCATTAAAGGATATGCAATTAATCTGCTACATATAACTGATGTTTTGATAGCAAAATTTAGATTTTTTTGAGTTCCAGCTAATGTTACCCAACTTGCATCAATTTCAGCAGCAGAAAAATAGCTGATTCTGTAGGCACTGGGCTAAATAACATGCACGGTCACTTTGACAGCTATTAGAAATAGTTTACGTTCAGCTGGTGAGCTCTGGAAGGAGCTAAAATAAGTTTTTGAGCATAACACAACCTTATTTATTGGGTGGAGAGACATCTGTGGCTGCCTGTCCATTAAAGTCAGCTGGAAAGACCCTGGTGGAAACAAACATTTACGAAAAGTGCACTTAGAGCTTTAGAACATCCAGTTTAAGTCTTTTAACTTATTATAGCAAAGCTATTGCTTTAGCCCTCTGGGGAGGTGCTGCACTGGCTGCAAAGTACATGCTATTGGATTGTTTGGCTACTTCATGTTGACTCATTATTTAATTTCCTCAAATAGTTTTGGCAGCATTCGATAATCAGACAGATTGGTTTCAACTTCCAAGAGACAGCAAGACTGGGATGCGTTCCTTTGAGAATTTGCCAAGAAAAAAAATGATTCACAATAATTTTTTTTTTTTAAAGAAAAATCAGTGATACACACACTTTCAGAACCACTTGTCCCATACGGGGTCACAGGGAACCGGAGCCTAACCCAGCAACTCAGGGCATAAGGCTGGAGGGGACACACCCAGGACGGGACGCCAGTCCGTCGCAAGGCACCCCAAGCAGGACTCGAACCCCAGACCCACTGGAGAGCAGGACCCAGTCCAACCCACTGCACTACCGCACCCCCAATCAGTGATACATTCTACACTAATTTTTCAAATCCATCACAAATATATGACTCTTGGCCCTGTCTAACCTGCACTATAATGATTATCATCAAATATTCATGAATGGCAATTTACCTTAAAATTCATTGCATTATGCCTGTCCATTAAAAAGATCATGCTGCAAATCTATCCTTTTAGTTGATTTGAGGCAAAAAACAATTTTTGGCAAAATTAGCATTTTGAATGGAGGAGGAAAAACGCTGAATGTGCATTTCTTGTGGTTTAAACGCTCTCATGCTTTCAAATTGTAAACAATCACTCCTAAAATGTATCATTTCAGCCATGATTTTTTTTTTGCTGAAGTGTCTAAATATCTGGGTTTATATGTGTGTATTGGGAAGAGGGTCAGGTGGTGTGGGCCAGATGGGCAAGGTTGTCATCAGGACAGCCAGGGTCTGCTCAGCAGGTGACAGAAGCCCTGACAGCAGCTGTCGCAGTGTATCTGATTCTCACACATCAAGCAATACACCAAACCCAGCATCTCAGGGCTCTCCCACACCCCCACCCCACCCTGACATCCAGCAACTGAACTGGGTGTACCTCATTAGCCAAATGTCACCTTTGGAAAGTTGCTCAGAAAGGTAGTGTTTTTGTGTGTTTCACAGCACTCTCATTAAGTTGCAAATCAGGAAACTGCACAGATAACAAATCAAAATGGCAAGCTTGTAGCTCTCCAGCTGTAATAAAATAAAACACATCATGGAGCTTAGAAAACTGGTTTTACAGTGGTTTGTTGGAATCTATATAACAACATCTGCACATGAAACTACCTACTAATTGGTATCTGCAACAGACATTGCTTTGGCAATTTTCTACTGAACAGAGTAGTGAAGAGTAGTAGTACTTTTTATTGCTTTTAAACATAATTTACACTGTATTAGATCACCCACCAGTGACATTACAAACTGAATATATGTTAAATAAATTAACTGAAAGTCCCCCAACACTCCAAAACAGACTGGGTACAATAAGGGGTCCTGCTGAAACCTCACAGTAAATTAAAGAGTAAGATAAGTGGGGAAGCTTTTCAGAAAGATGGCACCATATTTGAAGACGGCTACAATAACCCATGAGCCTGAGAGGAAGACCATCTCAGTTTTAGTTTTTAAAAAGAAATTAGTTTCCTAACAGGATTTGTTTTGTTCAGTCATGCCCCAGAATATCTCAGGCAGCTTTCTTATTCAAAGCTATTTTTTAATTAATCACCCTTTTGTTCGTTTCGGATGTGAGTCATATTTGTTTCGTGACATGGGTTGAAAAGCTTATTTTTGCATAAGCTTGACACACGTTGTGCATTTCACCCAAGGAAACAACACAGCAGAACACAGTGAGCACCAAATATTTAGAGCAAGAGCTTTGCATGCAGGAAGAGCGCTGTCACAGGTTTCATAACTTCACTTCAATCCACCATTTTACATCAAAATCTCAACTTGAAAGTGAATGAAAAGAGAAGTTAGAATAGAAATTAGCCACTAGCATAGTGTCATAAATGGCATTTATATTACTGCTCGGGAAAAAGTTATGTGTGGCAAGGTCTTTCAGGGAGACAGGGACAAAAATATAACACAGTTTCTTGGCAAAACTTCTTAAGTGCAAAAAATGTATGTTGCTTTTCTTCAAAATACCAACCAACACAACAAAGACAGGCTGCCTCTTCAACCTGAAGAACAGCAAGCATGTTCTAAGTCTGCATGCAAGTCTTTACAAGTGTCCTAAAAAAATTCCTGGACACCCATAAAGCTTCATTCTATGCAGCAAAAAACACCACAGGCTAAAAACCAAAAGGCCTCTTCATCCATTACTTTGACATCTGAGTATAATCCATCACCCATGGATTATAAAAAAAAAAAAAAAAAAAATCCATGATTGTCAAAATTGCCATATCTCTTTCTTGAAGTTCTTTCCACTACATTAAGGCTTTGATTACTGCAGTTCACACAATTAATGGGAAGTCACACAATAATAACCCGAGTGCTTTCAGAAGGCAGAACAATGACTAAGGCTCACTGGATGGGAGAAATATAATGAGGTTAGTAAAGAGCTTTGACTTTCTAAAGAATTTCCACTGGCACAGCAACAGTGTCTTTGCACATGCCTATATGTTCTCCTAACCTTGTGCAGAGCCCACACACAGAGAGGGTAAAACCACTTGTCTTAAGCAGGGTCATAACAAACCGGAGCCTAACCCAGCAACACAGGGTGCAAGGCTGGAGGGAGGTAGGGGATACACCAAGGATGGGATGTCAGTTCGTTGCAAGGCATCCCAAGTAGGACTCGAACCCCAGTCCCAGCACAGAGCAGGACTCGGCCAAGCCCACAACACCACCCGCCCCCTGTGTGCAGATCACACAGTGTGGACATACAAGAAATTTACGGCCTGAAAAATTGCTATATATGGTTTCCTGAAATAAAGTGCCAAAACCTTTTGTTATCTGCTTTTGTGTGTATTTGACATTTTATGTCTGTAACTAAGAATCGGGTACACTGTGTTCACAGTAGTGGTGTGGGTAGGTATGTGTGTATATGTGTTGTAACTTCCATTGTACTCACCCTCCTTTGATGTAATCAAGGAAGGTCGATTCTGATTCCACTGAGAAGGACAACAGCGTCACCTTGGAATAAGAGACAGATATGAGGTTCATTGTGTACGCAGAGCATAAATGAGTTTAAAAGACCAACAGAAAAATACAAAGCACTGCTTGCATGGCTGCTAGCCTTAGGGTGGATACAGTGAAGATCTGCTTGTCAAAACCAAGCTCGCACACGCAACAGAACTGGTGAACTGATGGGACAGGACAATTAAATTGCTTATTGTGACCATCATTCTGCACACTTTAGACCCCTCAGTGAGCAATGCAGTCACATCATACCATCCCCTTCCAAAAACATGTCCCTTGCACCTTTGGCCAGGTTCTTTGGCTAGTAATAGTGTAAAAACTCACATGTATCAACATGTATATGATCAACGAAGGCTCTGAACATCAACAGCTCTTGGAAGGTTGTTATATTCATTAGATGAAAAACATTAATGCAATTTTCAAACCCCCCCAAAAAATCTTATAAGCTATCTGTTTGTACTGACTTTCAGAGAGTGTAGGAATATTCCTACAAGAATACCTTCATGTGGGCCAGTGGAAAAATCTGAAAAGTTGCTTCAATTTAAAAATGTGGACAAAAAATGTATTAGTTGATCAGCTAAACTTAGGTTGCAATGCCTTTTGCATTCATGTTAGGGTTCATTTATCACACCCTCTACCACAGACCAGCCGAACACACCTGATCTGAATCAGCAGGGTCGAGTAGAAAGGACGCCACAACACTGCTCTCAGGTTGCGAAATCTCAATGAGACAACAGTCCCCTCTGCGTTCGCAGCCTGACTCCTTCTACTCCTCATCCTATGTTTCTTATTGCTTCACCCTCGCCCTGCTTTCCTTTCCCAAACATCCTCAGTTTTGACCATAAGTCTGGACATTGACAACGACAAGGATTTACCCCAAGGACAACGTTTGCTCTTCGGTTGCTTGAAGCATGTTTGACCCTGACCACGATTCCCATCTTTGCACCTTCGGTTCACGACTCAAGATGCTGCACTTGGACCCCACCACTTGTCCCCTGGCTCAGTGGCCGTGACACCCTTCTTTACATACACTGGAAGCTGGCCATTTTCAATAAATATCCCTCCAAATATCATTTGCAGCTAATGACAGCTACAAGATCTCTCCGAAACAGTGTGAACTTGAAATTATGTCAAAGCTGTAAAAGGCATCTCCGAAATCAACACTTTTTTCAATTTATTCAGCATGATGTGTGGAAAATGGGAAAAGTTAACATTAAGATTATATATTTATTCAAGTTGGCTATGTCTTGTACTGCACTGTAACACTTCTGACAGCTGGAAGTACTGTAATTAATGGGAGGTAAATCTTTTTAACTATGTTTTGTTGGTTTGTCTGCATGTGCTCATATGAGACATGATCTGAATCCTACATTCAGCATAGCTGTACACTCACAGTTCCAGAATTCACATATTTCTTCTTCTTCATTTTCTTTTTTGGATTTATCACCTAGGAAGGAAACAGGAACAAATGAAGCCCGGTTAGAAGGTTCAGAGGTGAAATGAGAAATGAAAAAAGGGAAGAAAATCTCAATTTCAGATATAACTGTCCTTAACCTGCAGCGATCGTGAACAGAGTGAACATGAACTGTCAGACTTGTGGGAATGCGGATAGAGCTTAAAAAACAAGGTATATTGGGGACACAAATACAAAGCTGTGCAACACATTCCAGTTGCCTGCACAGCCAGCAGGGATGACACCTATAATGTGACAGCATTTTCCCTGTCATAGATTTCCCCTTCATGGCCAATTTGACTCCTTCTCTTTCTCTTTATATATTCTAAAAATAAACACCACAGAGAGTGATGCTACAAAGGCAGCAGCAAAATGCAGCAAGCAGTACGCCTACACCCGCTTTGAGTGGCAATTCCTTTTGATTGGAGAGAAGCCAAGGAAGTAGCCATGGGGGACACCTGTGTGGGGGTGGGATGTATGCATGGTTCAGCCAGACACGACAGGGATTGACATAGAGATTGTAGAACCCATCTGAGCACATGATGAAAGGTGGGGAGGGGAGAGGGAGAGTTATTTCATGATAGATACCCAAGTCACTGCAATGTGTCCATGCCCACTGGAGCAGAAAAGAGCGACTTCCAATGATCACTGGAGATTAGTCTTTGAAAAACAATGGTCTCTGGTCAATTCCCCACCCACTGAAGTCATTCTTTGTGCACCCTTGGCAACCATAAATAACAAAAAGCTGAAATGACTAATTATAGCATTGCTGGATAGCAGGGCAGAAAGGGGCAAAATGCTGCAAAGTGAAGCAAACAGGGGCAAGCACAGACAGAGGTATACACTGCCCTTTTTCCACAGAAGGGGTTTCGAGGCTTCTTTCCCACATCACTGGAACAGCTAAAGAAATACCCTCTAGCCTCTGTATAACCCCTTCCCTTCATCCTGCTGAGAAACATGCAGGGGGAAATTGTTTTTACAGGTTTGGATATTGCTATTCCAGGGTGGCATGGGAACCTGTACAGAGTAGAGCTTTGCACTTTTTTGTAGAAAGCCACCAGGCATCAGGACTTAAATGATATGGGAAGAGAGTTCTGTTGATTAACAACAGAAGTGAGTGGGGTCAAGGGAGCATGGAGTATGTACAGATTTCAGGTGTTGCCTTTCTCGTGTTGGGAGGGATTACACAATGAGTTTCATGAAACCTCCGCAAACGTTTGTGTGATTCCTTCTGATGAGCCAAGCCTGTGCCCCCTTACCCACCCACCCACCCACCCACAAAGAAACCTGGTTGAGCTCCTCTCCAGAAAAGTGATGTGCAAACCAGTCACGTGTAAAACAACATAGTTAAGAAGAAAATTAAATGAAGGGGTGGCTGTTAAACACGTACACAGATACAGTGAAAAAAACCGAAAACATTCAACTTGTAAAGGAGAACCTTACTGAGCCTCGTATTATTATGCACACTAGTACATCTCCTGTCATGCTTCAGTGTGTTTCATCTTCTCTGTGGATGCACATCTCCACTTTATCACAACTGACGAAGGAGTACAGTAGCAAAAGGCCCATTTGTCACATTTTTTTTTCAGATTCTGTTTTCTATCAGTTTAATTCGAAAACTTCTAGGTTAACACAAATCAGTGCTAGAGACATCTTCTAGGGAATATTCTAGCTAATTTGTGGTGATTCTCTAGACAAAGCAAAACAATATAGAGTGCATTAATCATTCAATCTGTATGATCACATATGGCAACAATATACTTATATTCAGATGAAAACTGGCCTGAGAAATTGTGGCAGGTATATAGTACAGCCCAGCAAGGGCAAGATAAGCAGTGCAGCCCTTACCTCTTCCAGACACATCCACTCGGTGAAACATGCATGTTCACAAGGCTCATTTAAAAACATATAGCAGGTATCACTGCCTAGTATAATACTTTTCCATTTTTTATCTCCCAGCAAGCAAATCAATCCCAGGCTATTACAAAAGGACAGCCGCTGGGATATGACTGTGATCATTTTTTCATTCCTTTTTATTTTAATCGTTGTTCACCCTTCCCAATAGCAAGACCTGTAATTCCATCCTGTGATTACCACCTCGAAAATCAGTCTGGGGACCTGACAGAGGAGGACAGTAATGGTAACCTTCTCTGTGCTAATGCAGGCAAAGGAAATCAAGTACAAAAATGACTTTTTGAACAGTACAATTATCAATACATGGAATAAATTGCCATGCAGATAAAGAATTAAAATCTTTTTGGGAACGACCCCATGTGGATGAACATGACAGAAATTCCAGAGGCCCAGAGTATGTAAAGTTTAGCTGCATGGTGACAATGTGTATATGTGGGATGGGGTCATGTTGGCAAGCAGTGCTGATTTAAAAAAAAAAATTACCTGTTTGCAGCATTGTGGTGTAGGGGTTAGGGACCCTGCTAAAAACTAATCGCCCGTCTGCAGCATGACAATGTAGGGTTTATGAAATTAACCAGATAAATTTTCCAGTTCCCCACTGAGGATGGGTTTTAAACTTCAGCTATGAAGGATACAATGAAGGATCAAAGCACCTGTAAAGCCCATCAATGAAGTCACCTGGCTGGCTTTGCATATTCCAGGCTAGTCACAGAATGGGACCCAACTCACCTCATACACATTAAACTGACTCTGGCCCCGTGCCAGCTCACGATAGCTAGTTGTGAATTCCCCAATGAAGTCATGACTGCAATATAAAAGGAGAAACATAAAAAAACACGTCAGGCCCTCCCAGAGCACAATGTCTGGACAAATTAATGGTATGTGCTATCAAGTGGCAGCACCAAGGAGGCACTGGTGCATCCTAATGATGACTGATAAACAGTTACACCTGACATGCAGTGATCGTACAGCACATTAAACTCCATTAGTAGTAACTGTATCCGAAGCACAATGACTGCTGACTAATGCAGACAGGTGCAATTGCACCTTAAGATCAGGGATGAAAGACCAAATTAACAAAGACACTAGCAACCATATCGTGGCAAACTATACTCTCAACTCACCTTCCATCCCTGTCCCAATCATACACCTCCACCTTGATTGTCCTGCAAAGATATATAGTGTAACACAAAGGGAAAACATGAACGTAGCTGCTCATCTTATGACAGTGCCACACCTTGCTGTTGTCTGAAATTCTAAAACATCGAGCAGTCTAAATAGGTGAAAATACAAAATTGTAAGTAACATGGATCATGTTTGATAAAATTAAATACCAACGTAAGTAAACTATTGAAGCTGATTTGGACAAGCATATGGGGTATCACATCCAAAAATTCTTCCAGCTCGTGAGTCACTAGCCCCTGGCAGACGCTGATTTTGGGAGTCATGTACCAAAGTGGGACTGCCGAAGGAGACAGAGAGAAAATAACCAGGGGCAATGCCACCTCAGGGGTCTTGTCATTTATTTCTCCCAAGTACAAAGGAGAAAATAGACTGGTATGGTGCTTAAGCACCAGGGGACAAAATGAGGGATGAGTCTTGGGGGCGAAGTTTTAGTAGTAGTGAACAAACTCGAGTCTCAATATCTTTACAGATCTTTTGTACAAGTGACAGACAGACTTAGAGGTAAGAAGTATATAGTTTTCGGCAAAATAACACATCAGACCAGGTGAGGTTGTGACCCACCCTTTCTATTAAGCATCCCATACATTAAAATATTAGCAGACTTTTGTCAAAGTGGAAAACAGCAAATTTGGTGCTCTCAGGAAGTTGCATGATGTACTTAAAGAGGCAGAACTGTTTGGTATTTTGATGGGCACACTTGTTATATTATTATTTCTCATGTAGCTCTTCAAGATCTTTTCTAGAGTCTCATATATATTTTACTCTTTCACATTTACATCCATCTGTACAAAGATGATTGTCTTCACAAGTAATCAGAACCTGCTATTATTTGTGATAAGTCTGGAGTGTAACTTATGTTCCTCATCTCTTCAACCTCAAAACCTGGAAATTTCAACCACTCAGCAAAAGAAGGCCAAGGGAGTCCTGAGATACTACCTCACGAATCACCAGAAGAGCAGTAGTGTAGACCAGTTCCTATGAACACGGCACAAATAATTCTGATGCCATCTGCCAAATTTTGAAAGCACATCTATGCAGAAAAAACAAAAGCTGCTTTGGTGTCAGAGCCTGTGGGTTCAATGAGACTTTGCTACTTTTTTCTGTAATGATATGCATTAAAAAAATTACAAGGCTATGCCCAGTAAATAATACTGCATTGCACTGTACCTTCATTTATACTCTGAAATGATATAAATTACATATATAAAAGTTATTGAACTCATTTCCTCGTTTTCACAAACACACACATTGTCTGAAACTGCTCGTCCCCAGCAGGGTCACGGTGAACCGGCCTAACCCAGCAAAACAGGGTACAAGGCTGGAGGATGAGGGGACACTGTGCACGGGACGCCAGTCCATCGCAAGGCACCCGAAGCGGGACTCAAACCCCAAACTCAGCAGAGAGCAGGACCCAGTCAAACCTGCTGCACCACTGCAAGCTCTTTATGTTCACAAACCACTTCTCCAATTATTTTCACAGTGGTCTGAAGCTCATCACAGAGAAGGAGGGGTTAAAGCTGGGTATATCCTGGATGGGGTTTCAGACCATCACACAGTAATCGTACATTCATCACACATACTCACTCATAACAGGCAATTTAGGGTCCCTAGTTAACCTGATACTTATATTTTTTGGAATGGAGGAGGAAAACAGAGCAACAGCTGCCAAATGAATAATCTAAATAGAGACTGAAATTTTACAATAGAAACACTAGGGTGTAAAATAATTTATGAAGTTCCATGCTAATGTTGATCTGTAATTTACAGAGTTCAGTGTGCTACTCTCATACATTTTGGTATTCACCAGAAAGAGAAAGCATGATGTTATTGACAGAATGTGTCCATGAGAAGGAATCCAAGCTATAATTCTTCATGGGGAGTAAATTATGTGTGCAGTTCTGTCAATGATTTAAGACTCCCTGTCAAGAGAAGTCAGATTTAGTCAGCGCTATTAAGCACTCAGCTACAAGGTCAGATGCCCTCAACTGCTCAATGCGACATATTGGGTCCTGCCATTTCTTTTTCAAGGTTTAAACACAATGATTACTCTCCTACCTCTTCACTGCTTACAGTATCTGCCTGTCCACTAGCCCTAGCAATGCTCCCTCATTTTAGCCAAACTGGAGGTAACCATGAGGTGAAAAACAAACCTATTGATTTTGAGCTGAAAGCAGCTGATGCATTAATATTGTTTTCTTGGATAACTTTTAGAACTTATTAAATTCCTAAAGTGGTTGAAAACAAAGGAAATAAAATCTCTGTACACAAACCTCCATTTGTTACACTCCACTGTTTTGTTGTGTAATTAATTTGCTTGCCATATTTTGTTATTCAAGACTCATATAGCGCATAATTCACAAATTTATCTGTAACATAGTTTTAATGAAAGAACATTTCTAAATGGTAAACCAATGTTCATCTTCTCAGAACATGAACCTGCAGCTCACTGCAGTATATTCTGTTCTATCAGCAAATGACCAAGACTGACGGCATGCAACAAACCCTGGTATCTCGTTGACAGTTGCACACGGAGAATGGTCTGGTAGAGAAAGACAGTCTTGCTCAGACAAGGCTTAGTTCCGTGGAGTCCCACAAGGGAGTTGCAGTCTATCCAGCCTACTTGTGTCTCATATGACCTTCTATTCCCACCGTCTCAGGCAGAAACCACATTGCCAATAGATGTTTAAACATTTTCTCTTTTCCTAGTGCTGCCTACTTACCTTTCTCACAAACATCCCTCAAACATCCAGACTGAGACAAATCAAATACAAAATAAGATGTAGAGATTACCTGTCTTGCATGCATCCAATCAAGCTTTCTTCTCCAACACAAACAGCATTTCATTTAAATCAATAAAATACAGTATATTGCTTTAATCATTCTGTAGCCAAGACTCAAGATAAACATGAATGCTTGTGAAAACACCTAACCCCAGTAATCCCCTTCTTCTCCCCTAAAAGCATGTATTAGATCAATATTTTCTTGAACACTATTAACAAAATATGCTATCTATGAGTTTACAGTAATGGTTTTGTAAGTTTGTATCTATGATAAGCTACAGTGTAAGGTGGTTTTGGCTGGAGGCCAGGCGAACACAGACCTGTCGTAGTCTCCATTGCAGAGCGCCCGGACCGGGATTGTGAAGGGCTGCCACACAGGGTTCAATGTGTTCTTCACTACCTCTGTCTTGTGGCAGATGGTGAACCTGCATCCGAAGGCACAGGTGTCATGAGAATGCTGTCATAACACTGTAACATGTAGTAATTTTTACAATATTTTTGTTGGAAAATTATTTTAAAAAAAATACGGTGGATTCTTAAAAATGGTTTAACATCATACCTGCTCCACAGTTTGCATAACTGATTGATGATACTTGTTACTTTATGATTGGTAAAGGAGCACTATGCGGAAGGACTATGTAAACTCTTACAGTGGCCTGAGGGAATTTAAATTCCACATACTGCTGCCTCATCTAACACCACAGCATTAAAATGTACTGGTGCATAATTAGACTTTCATGGATGTAAGACTCACGTTCCATCCTCGTTACTTCTGAAGAAGACCATGAATGGATCAGACTTCCCAAAGAAGTCTTTCTTGTCCAGTTTGTTTGCACAGAACTGCATCGTGGCACTATCCTGCAGACAAGACACATGGTTATGAACCTGAGGGTTTACTTTTGTTACTCTTACTCATTTTGTTGCTGCTTGCTCCTCGATATAAATCTTTATGAAATAAAACAAGAAGATGCAGGGGATGGGCAAAGTATCGGCAAGGCTGCATGAAAAACTATTCAAACTTTGATGTAACAATCATAATTGCAAAGGAAGCTTACTCACATGAGAAATATTAGGTCGAATACCAATAACTAATATGTGTCAGCTAGTATAAAAGAAGTTTGGCAATCAGAACTTCAACACAGGAGTTTCTAAAGCAACAAAACACAGGTAACAGAGTTCCAAAGAGGCCAAATATTCAGTAACTAGATATCAGATGACAAAGAAAACAGTTAGGATTTCATGTGAAGAAGGGAAGAGTGCTGAAAAGTATGACAACATTTGTTATAAACAAGGAAAAATTCTGATGGACAAGAATAAAAGTGTTCAGCAGTCAAAGCTTACAGCAAGCAGCAGACACTTAAAATGACTGGACCCAAAACCCACAAAAACAGGAGGTTCGAAAACTACCCGAGAGCTCAATCAGCATATCTGTGATACTGCCTGAACATAAACTGTGTATTGTGAGGTTTGCAGTGGGAATTTATGGAAGGGTAGTCATTTAGAAACTTTGTTTCCAAAAGCAATGTGGAAAAACACATAACTTGGATTACTGGATGGGACAGAGTGACTCCTGAGCAATTAAAAAAGTGGTCTTTTAATTTTTATCTTTTATTCTCTTAGTTAATTCATTCAGGATACTGTTATCTTACAATGTTTCAATCCAAGAATGAACACTATTGAATCACTTTCAGCATTCTCCCCAATTTTATTTTAGTTGTTCGTTCACTTGAGTCCAATTCTTCCTGACCTCATGGATTTTCGCAGCAGTTCTCCTTGTCAGCAGCTGCTTCTCTGAGCTCTTCCAAGCTCATACCTCCTTAATTAACAATAAACTAAAAAAATCAGTAAATCTTTATGGGACGTTCTAGAGTGCACCATGTGGAAACAAATGCTTTACTGTTACACTGAGACACCTGGAGACCTTCCTTAAAGAATTGTTTGGTGTCCAACAATACAAAGTGCAGGATCAAAATAACAGTGTTCCAAGTACATGCAATCCCCGGGTTAGAAACATCTGATTTATGTAAAACCCATAGTTACAACAACCCATCCCCATAAAGCCTACTATATTAAAAATTTGAGTTACATACAATGGTTTGTAATAATAAACGGGCGCTACTTTGCAACGTGCATCAAAACATTATGCATCTACAGCTGTTCGTTGGCTCCTGGGCGTGTGAGCCCAAGGTAGGACAAAGACTTTGTTCTTTTCCGTCAGACCATTTTGCTGTTAACCATGTCGCATGTTCCCATTGACAGTAATGCAGAAGACATTACATAACCGTCTAAAACTAATATTTTTGTGAAACATCTAAGTGCCTAAGACTTTTGCACAGTACTGTATGTATAACCATTGGTCAAATTGAATATGAATATTTTTCTCAGTACATTATACATTTTCACCCAAGAGAATAATTACAGCAGAAATGACAGTCAGACAGACCCCCATACAATTTAATTAGTACATTTACATTACATTTATTTAGCAGACACTTTCCTCCAAAACAACTTCTAATGAACTCCATGTAGTGTTATCAGCCCACCCACCTTATCCATCAAGGTGACTTACACTGCTAGATACACTACTTACAATGGGTCACTCATCCATACATCAGTGCAACACTGTGTCACTCACACACACTATAGGGAAACCTGAACAGCATGTCTTTGGACTGTGGGATGAAACATGAGCACCCAGAGGAAACCTACACAAACACTGGAGAACACGCAAATTCCACACAGACTGAGCAGGGATCAAACCCACATCCTCTCACACCACCTAGGTGCTATAAGAGAGCAACACTACTCACTGTGCCATTGTGCCTCAGTAAGACCAACATCTGAACCTTACCTTTTGCCTGTAAACTGTATGAACTGCAAGCAAACATTTACAGACATAAAGGGATCGACTTTGATTTCTTTTTTCAGTTCCAGAAGGTGTGCATGTTCTTGCTATACTTGGCAGGAAATTCCTAGGTAGATAGGCATTTATAAGCTGAAATGTAGCCAGCATGGCAAACCTGGAGATCATTTATTTTCATTTGTGATGTTACTTCTTACTACCATAATCACAACAATTTCAAACTGATGCTTTTGTTGCCAAATATGCCCACACTATCAAGGCTCTGGGTACGACATGAGGTTTTTAGGTACAATCCAGGATGAGCCATGTTCAGAATGGTGTGCCCATGTGGCTCAAGGAAAAACAGAAGGTGTAAAATCACAGTTTATCTAATTTATTCATTTGTTTACCACTTTTTATTAGAAGTGAAGAGCATTTAAAGCATCACAGTGCCTTGAAGCTGTAAAACTATGCCCCAGCAGTGTTTTTCCAGGGGAACTAAGGAGCAATGGGACAGAACTCATCATTGTTGCCATGTTCATGACAATGTGACATAGTGCTTGGAGGTGCGGAGGACTCGATTTGAAATATAATTTAGCTGGACAGGCCTCAGCAGCTGCTATAGAGACAGGGTTAGGCTGAATGGCAGGTCAACAAGTCAGTAATCCCACATCAATCACAAAAGTGACATTTTAGAAGCATTAGCCCAGAGCTGGACAGTGCCACAATTTAGATAGCTTTAAGGATAAACATATTTACGTTAATGTAGCTGCTGGAATATCTGATATTTCATGAAACATGAAAACCTACAGTACACTGCATTGTGCTATAACCGCTGTCAGATAACACAGTTGTTAAAAGAATATTTATTTGAGAATATCTTGTGTGTGTTGTTCAAGTCCCTTTGGACCATTTCTTAGCAAATTTTGTCAATTAAACTGGACTCTTTTTGAAACTTTTAAATGAATTTGAAATGAATGTGGTTGGAAGATTGAACTCAAACAGGGCAACATGGTGGCACAGAAAGAAGCACTGCTGTCCCACTGTACCTGGGTGGTGCAAGAGGCGGTGGGTTCAATCCCTACTCAGACTGCTTGGAGTTTGTATGTCCTCCCTGTGTCTGTGTGGGTTTCCTCTGAGTGCTCTGGTTTTCTCTCACAGTCCAAAGACATGCTGTTCAGCTTCCCCCATAGTGTGTGAGTGGCAGAGAGTGTGTTTCACTAATGTATGGATGAGTGACCCATTGCAAGTAGTGTATCTAGCAGTGTAAGTCACCTTGGTGAATAAGGTGTGTGGGCTGATAAAACTATATAGTATCCATTGGAAGTTGCTTTGGAGAAAAGTGTCTGCTAAATAAATAAATGCAAATAGATTTAAGAAAATTCTTTTGCCATCTGTCTCCTACTTCCTCAAAGAACTCCATGTGGTAAGTGAATGCATCAAATAAGTATTCTACAAAGGACAGGAATTACTGCCAAGATCATGTAACATTAATGCATCCATATCCATACCCACTCTTTACAAGCTTTGATCAACTGACATGTTTTATCCCAGCTAAATCAGTCTAACTGGGCATAATTGGTGTTCCAGATGTTGTTTTCTTTTACTATATCGTGTTACATCAAGGGTCCATCTCCATTTTAATTAGAGACCATTTTTTGGTGCAAGATTGCAAAGAAACGTATTATTAATATTAGCACTTTCCATGGTAACAGCAATATAATACACTCCTCAAAAAAATTAAAGGAACACTTTTTAATCAGAGTATAGCATCAAGTCAATTAAACTCCTGGGATATTGATCTGGTCAGTTAAGTAGCAGAGGAGGTTGTTAATCAGTTTCAGCTGCTTTGGTGTTAATGAAATTAACAACAGGTATACTAGAGGGGCAACAATGAGACGACCCCCAAAACAGGAATGGTTTTACAGGTGGAGGCCACTGACATTTTTCCCTCCTCATCTTTTCTGACTGTTTTTCCACTAGTTTTGCATTTGGCTAGGGTCAGTGTCACTACTGGTAGCATGAGGCAATACCTGAACCCTACAGAGGTTGCACAGGCAGTCCAACTCCTCCAGGGTGGCACATCAATACGTGCCATTGCCAGAAGGTTTGCTGTGTCTTTCAGCACAGTCTCAAGAGCATGGAGGAGATTCCAGGAGACAGGCAGTTACTCTAGGAGAGCCGGACAGGGCCGTAGAAGGTCCTTAACCCATCAGCAGGACCGGTATCTGCTCCTTTGCGCAAGGAGGAACAGGATGAGCGCTGCCAGAGCCCTACAAAATGACCTCCAGCAGGCCACTGGTGTGAATGTCTCTGACCAAACAATCAGAAACAGACTTCATGAGGGTGGCCTGAGGGCCCAACGTCCTCTAGTGGGCCCTGTGCTCACTGCCCAGCACCGTGGAGCTCGATTGGCATTTGCCATAGAACACCAGAATTGGCAGGTCCGCCGCTAGCGCCCTGTGCTTTTCATAGATGAGAGCAGGTTCACCCTGAGCACATGTGACAGAAGTGAAAGGGTCTGGAGAAGCCGTGGAGAACGTTATGCTGCCTGTAACATCGTTCAGCATGATCGGTTTGGTGGTGGGTCAGTGATGGTCTGGGGAGGCATATCCATGGAGGGACACACAGACCTCTACAGGCTAGACAATGGCACCCTGACTGCCATTAGGTATCGGGATGAAATCCTTAGACCCATTGTTAGACCCTACGCTGGTGCAGTGGGTCCTGGGTTCCTCCTGGAGCACGACAATGCCCGGCTTCATGTGGCGAGAGTATGTAGATGGTTCCTGAAGGATGAAGGAATTGATACCATTGAATGGCCCCCATGCTCCCCTGACCTAAATCCAATAGAACACCTCTGGGACATTATGTTTTGGTCCATCCGATGCCACCAGGTTGCACCTCAGACTGTCCAGGAGCTCAGTGATGCCCTGGTCCAGATTTGGGAGGGAATACCCCAGGACACCATCCATTGTCTCATTAGGAGCATGCCCCGACATTGTCAGGCATGCATACAAGCACGTGGGGGCCATACAAACTACTGAGTACCATCCTGAGTTGCTGCAATGAAATTTCAGCAAAATGGACTAGCCTGCCGCATCATTTTTTCACTTTGATTTTTGGGGTGTCCTTGAATTCAGCCCTCTGTAGGTTGATAATTTTCATTTTCATCAAACGATGTGGCATCCCTTCGTTCCTAACACATTACCCAGTCCATATCAGTTTAGATACTCAGCATGATTTTTTCCCCCATTGAGATCTGACGTGTTTTCAAAGTGTTCCTTTAATTTTTTTGAGCAGTGTATATGCCCATCCATCTTAATAGAGAGAGTTAAATGGACATTCATTTGTCTGGATTTATAGAATTTGTTCCACACATCTCCGTAAAAGGAATCTTGTCCTAATAATACAGTATTTTCAGTCGTTTAGCTCAGCAAATCTCTAAAATGTTTGAAAATGACAAAGTCTAGCTCCCACAAATGGGCAGAAACAACTGTGTCCACTGCTTAGATCAGAAAGTCATCACAGCTGATAAGCACACATTTGGATATGCATACAGGCTAAGATGCTACAGTCGGATTGCATCTTATTTCTTCCATATTGTTGGCGTTAAAGTGTATTGAGTATGGTGAAAGAAACAAAGCTGTAACAGTAACAATAATCAAGAAGCTTCTCTTTCATAACAAGCATGATTTTCTTCTGAAAATGTGCTTGAAAAGCAAATTGTGATACAACAAATTCTTAGATTCAATTTAATTACAAAATGATTTGCATGTTATTGAATTACAAAAGGTTTGCCTATTTGTCCTCTTATCTTTTAAACACAGAGAATATTGAATTCAAACCTACCCATCCATTGTTAGTAACTGCATATTCAGTCTGGATTTTAATGGTTCAGAGCCTATCCCGGAAGTATAGAATGTGACTCAGGGTGCACCTTGGACTGGACATCCATAAATCGCAGGGCAATCCTACACATTCATTCATTCTCACATATAGACACAACTGTCAATTTATAGTCGCCAATCCTCCTGAAGTATGAGTCTTTGGACTGTTGAAGGAAACCCTTCCATAAAATGAGATGATGAGAATATTCAAACACTGCACAGACTGAAACTTGACAACTCAAGAGCTATGAGGCACCAGTGCTACCAACTATGTCACTGTGCTACCCTAATTCAAGTCAAGTCCAGAAAATGAAAACGCTACCTTACAAGTCTCGTAATGTCATTACTGTAATCACTTGTAACACTCATAGAAGCTTGCTGCTGAGATATTTGTATTTTGCGACAAAGAATGATATATTTATACAAATTAACTTATTTGTGTTAATATTACCTTTCAAGAGAGTTCAATGTTTTTAATCACTCTAAGTTTGCATTTATTAGACACTTTTCTCCACAGTAACTTACAATTATACAGCTGGGTAATTTTACTAGAGCAAATTAGGGTAAGTACCTTGCTCAAGGGTACTACAGGTGGAGGTGAAACTTGAACCTGTGACCTTCTAGTGTAAAAGCAGCAGCTCTAACCATTGTGTGACCAGCTGCCCAATAGGAGCTGCTAGCAAATAGTAAGGCAGCAAGTTCAAAACTGATAGCTGCCTTTTCTTTTCAACATAGCATTTTAAATTTATTTGTTTTAGGGCTCATTATTATGATAAATGATCATTGACAATACTCTACAATACTCTTTACAATAATGATTTTAAAAAATCATTAGATTTCTGAGATGCTTGCGAGTAGGTACATGACTAGAAGACAACTGAGATGTGTATGAAAAGCCATGGCTTATGTTTGGGGGGCTGTTCACCCTGTGTAATCTTTTATACCACCATATGTGTCCAAAATGTTAACACCAGAAATTGATAAACTGATAAATGGGAATGGGTGAATGATTTTTTAAAAATGACGAGTAATGTTACTTTTTTCTTTTTTTCTAACATATGACTTTCCTTCTTGCATTGCCCCAAACACTGTGATGAGTTAACCATTCAATACCTCGTCGAGAAGGATAGGATGTAAAACTAAAATACACTGATACATAGTACAGTGTGTGTTCCATTTTAGGGCACATTTTTCAAATATGAGAAATTGCCATGAATGGCCATTTGACCTGTAAGATAAATGTTCAACATTTTAAAAAGCACAGCTTTACAGTCTTTAGGCTTTTCATTCTTAAATCTCTCTTAATTGCTCCTTGAGGACAGTCATGCAAACACAGGAGAACATCGAAACTCAGGGTAGACAGGGATCTAAATGATGTCCCACTGGCAGTTCAGGCACTTGTGAGGGACTCTTGCTACCTGCTGTGCCACCATGCAATTTATCCATAAGCAAAATAAGCTACAAAAATAGCTTTAAAGGTCACAAAAGCTAAGTTATTTAACAAGTAAGGCTAGTATTCTATGCATATACATAATATTTAATGTATGAGCTCTGGCAATTGACAGATTTGACAGATTAAATAAGAATACTCAGTTATGTCTACTTTCAAAGTCATTACTTTCAAAGTCAGATTTGCTTTACAAACAGTCAAATTAGTTTTTAATTCAATCCATGGGTGCACTAATACTTAAAATGGTGACAAAACTGCCACTTTGGTGGCACGGTGCCGATTCCCTATGGGATGGAAAAAGTTTTAATTCAATCATTTCATTATTCATTTATTCATTTAACATTGATTATACCCATCGTTATTGGAATTTTATTTTATTTTTTTAATTAAAAAAAATTTAAGGCTTTTCTTGTATTATATTTTGGGGGGGTGCGGTGGCGCAGTGGGTTGGACCACAGTCCTGCTCTCCGGTGGGTCTGGGGTTCGAGTCCCGCTTGGGGTGCCTTGCGACGGACTGGCGTCCCGTCCTGGGTGTGTCCCCTCCCCCTCCAGCCTTACGCCCTGTGTTACCGGGTTGGCTCCGATTCCCCGCGACCCCGTATGGGACAAGCGGTTCTGAAAATGTATTGTATTTTTTTCTGCCCACACTAGGCAACAAAAAATTGAAGGTAGCGTATCAGCTTGTGACGTTCTCCGCATCTGGCACATCTGCAACACCTGCCGTTCCCTGATGGGAACGACAATAAAGAGGGAAGCCGAGGAAGCCCAGACGCGGAACTTTGTTTTGCCTCCTTGTTTCCCTGCGAACTGTGTTATCGAGAGACCCCTTCCGACTTCGACCCTTTGCATGTTTCTTCCTGACCACGTTCTTTGCCTAGCCCTTTCTACGACGTTTGCTGATCGCCTGACCCTCGCCTGCCCCTCGACTCTGATTATGGATTCTGATTCGGCTTCCGTGCACGTCGACCCGAACACTCTGCACTTGAGTCCGTCCGCGCAACCGTGACACAGCTCAATTTTAGAAAAATTAAACGTTGTCCGTTCCTTGAATCTTTTTTTATGTGGCAATAAAAGATTCATTCATACAAACACACAAAATAGGGTACATAGATTTATCAGTTCACCAAAAAAACAGCCTTTGTACTGTGGAAAGAAACCAATGCAAACAAAGGGAGAACATGCAAACTCCATAAAGACTAAGCCAGTTTCATACCTGCAGCCCAGGAGCTGAGAGGCATCAGCACCGCTTCTTGCACCACCCTGCTACTGCCTTTACTCTTCCAAGTAACACACACACACACACACATTTTCAGAACCGCTTGTCCCATATGGGGTCACGGGGAACCAGAGCCTACCCGGGAACACAGGGCATAAGGCCAGAGGGGGAGGGGACACACCCAGGACAGGACGTCAGTCCGTCGCAAGGCACCCCAAGCGGGACTCGAACCCCAGACCCACTGGAGAGCAGGACCTGGTCCATCTCACTGCACCACCGCGCCCCCCCAAGTAACACAATATATGTAATATAATACAGTATATATTTCATATATTACAATTATCAAGCAATGTATCAAATATTTCTAAAGACACACTAAATGTACTTTATTTTTTTTGATGACCCACAGCATAGTAACCACATTATTTTGGAATTCACAGGTCATAGAACTCGAGTGAAAAACAAGTGACAAATTCCTGTGTGGGTTCAAAAATGGATTTTGTGGGTTCAAAATTGAATAATGATGGGGTCTTATGAGGTTTAGTCAGAAACAGTATTATTGTTTGGCTTTCCTGTCTGTGCAGCCTGGTATCAGGGTTGCATTTTATTGCTTCAATCAATAAAATCAGAGAAGTACTCCAACTTTACAGTTCTACCAAAATTAAAACTACTGCTAACATAAGCCATTACTAGATTTTTATGGATACAGTTTAATTATTACATTCATAACTATAGTACAACAAATACATCAGCAATCCAGAAGGCCCATATTCTTAGTATGATCATCACTGGCAACCTGCAGCTGCTATGTTACAGTTACTCCTTAGTGAGCAATTTTAAATATCATACAGAAACACACACATACTCCCACACACATATAGAAATATAGAGTACATGGCAGATATTTTCTTATTATTGATAAAAATGCATGCAGATTATGAAGAAGGGAAAACAAAATCTGAATTTATAACAAAGCTAGTTTATGTCATTATTTGTGTTTTTATGTTGCTTTATAGGGGCAGCTAATAGTGTAGGGGTTACAGCTGCTGCCTTTGGTTGCTGGTTCGAATCTCACCTATTGCTGTAGTACTATTGAGCAAGATACTTACCCTAAATTAAACTATAAAGTTACCCAGCTGCATAAATGGGTAAATAATTGTAAGTAACTGAACATTGTAAGTTGCTTTAGAGAAGAGCATCATGTAATTATTGATAACAGGTATGTGAATGTTGCATATGCACAGGAAAATAATTTACACTTTGACTGAAAATGAATTGAATACAAGACTAAATTTAATAAATAATGAATACTGAACTTATTTTCAAGACAAAAGTATGTTAAAGGAACAAATAGATATCTGTTATTCACTGTGTAGACCATTCATTCCATAAAAAATATTAACATTTTTGCAACATTTCAGACACAGAGGCAGCAAAGCTTCCTACAATTTTATAGAATGTAAATGGTGTCAGATCTTAAATTTTCAAATGAAAGTGTTTAATTGTTATTAAGCAAATTTAAATTGTTTTCCAAGATTACAATTTATTTTTGAATTTTTGTATCAAAATTTGGTGCCGCTAAATTTGAGCACCTCTGCGCAATTGTCTAGATTTGACTAATAATGAAACAGGTCCTGCCTATAGATCTAACAGGACTCTCTATTCTACAGAGAATTTTGTCTGAGTTGTTTGTGAATGTCAGTTCAGCAGGAAAGGCGACTGTGTGTTTCTGTGTGTGTATGGATGTGTATAAGGAGAGCGACTGATACCAAAGAAAAGAAAATGAAATGATGGTGCAATCTATTTTCTAATAGTGTCTATTCTTCAACTTCCAATCAACTGTGCTGACTGTAATATAAGCTGCCAATAGTTCTTCTACAACACTAATGACAGCATTACAGTTACACATTCCAGCATATAAACCTGTCCGATCCTCACTTTACTTTGAGGAACACATGCTGTCGCAGGTACTACCAGGAAAGGCTGATTAAAAACAGAAACAGAAGTGCTAGAGGCTCTGAGCTCAGGGTTGATTGTTGACGTTCACAGTAAGTGCTAAACCAAGGATCTCAGGATGACAGAGGACAAAGCACATAGCTTTATGTAACTTGTTTACCTTTTTGCTCATACGATTCTTGCTTAAGGGTACAACAACCCTCTTGACTGTAGACTGTAACTGGCCAGCTTTACTGCATTTATGTATTTGCTTCAGTTCCATAAACTCTTTGACATCTGCTTGTCAACATTTCTGCTTATGAGCATTTAATTTTTTTTAAAGAGCTGATGAATTATTTATTTAATAAATAGCAAAGGTCACATCTGGTCCTGCATCTTTCAAGGGTGGAATTATTTCATCTGTTAATTCAATCACGCGCTTGGATTGTTACATAACATACGGTTATACCACAGCAAAGCATTTTATGTAAGTATCCACAAAGGAATTGATGCTTTTATATATACAGTGAAAAGTGAATTCCAGCAACAAGAAAACAAAGTATAAATTACAGATTGTCCCTGTTGGAGCAGCTGTAAGTTGTAAGTTATCAACAGACTGTTAACAGGAAAGCTGAACAAGCAATGTGCACGTTGGCAGGAAGATGAGCTGCAATGCAAGTGGAGCATTTTAGCACATTTTTCATTTATATTTAGACTTTTTCTCAACAAGACTGCAATCACAGTTTCATCTGTCTAAAAGTTCTTTTAAAAAGAGAACAAAAGGAGCAAAGGTGATATAAGATGAAACACAGAGAAAGGATTATACAACTGTGCAAGTTAATACATGTGCCTGATTTCTCTCACTTGCCAGATTCCTGTCCTTAGTTCAGGATCTCTGTATCTTTCAGAGAGCCCCTCTGAAAGGCACCAGATACACACTCAACAATGCACATCTGCTCCATGCTTCATAGGACACCCTATCATAGGCAGAGCAGCCAGCACACAGAGATAGGAGCTTCTGGGTATGACACCAGTGTCTGAGGGATGTGAGGTCCCTTGTAATCTTGGTGGAGGAGGTGTTCTCCTCACTTATCTTTTGGGTTTATGAAACCCACGTACTCAACAGCTGCTCAGAGTGCAGGTCTAAATACATCTAATGCTGCTGTATTGCGTCTTTCGTTGCTTGTAGTGTAGAAGGGGAAGATTCACACAACGTGCATCAGCAGACCATCATCACAGGTTGGCAGGCTTGTAAATATACATGGGCAAACTGTGGTGTCCCGCAGATCAGCTCCCAGCCCTCTGCCAAAATTGGTCATTTTTAAGCCTGCACTCTCTATGGTCCACTGTCCTCAGCCTCCACTCTGTTTGGTCCAGCTCTCCTCTGTGATAGCCAGCAGCTTGCCTCTGTAGACTACACCTTGTTCTGAACTACATTAGGACACTTTATCAGCTGCCTGCCAGGCAGATTGCACCCCCCAACTAGAGGAATGACTCGCTCTGTCACACACCAAGTAAGGAGAATATGCTCAGAGTCCATGCCCCTACACACTCTTCCTGCAGCACTGGATAAGCCATATCCCCTTTATCCCTGAGGTCCTAAAAGGGAAATATACGGAGACAATTCAATGGGTTCTCACGCCAGCTTTGAGCTCTGAAGATGGCATAAGGGTGCACTCTTCAAGAAGAGCAGCAAAGGAGTGCCAAATACTGAAGTGAGGTTCTTTGTTAGCAAATCCGCCAAAAGGGAGAACGTCAGGTGATTAACCTCTTGGACGTTCACCAGCAGATCTCTGGTACTTATTGTTGCCCTCAAAGAAGTTCTGTATATGTGGATCATCTTATCACACACATCTGAGCACTGCATTCAGCCATGTGGATTTAGGGTTTTATATTGACATCATTACATATAGATCATATAATGGACTGGTGTCATGTTCAGACTGTACCTCACCCCTTCAAGACTTGAACTAGATTTGCACTTTATTCTGGGATATGTTCTGGACCACCACAAGCCTGACCAGAACAAATGTGATTAACATGAGTGAGTGACTAAAATATCTAGGTGTGCATTCCAAGCATCAGAATCTAGTTAAAGAAATGAGAGATGAAGAGAGACATCAGCAGATTTTTGTTTTTTTTTTTTTTACAGACAGTTACTGGTTTTCTTCATATTGATAAAAACCATAAACTGGAAATTTTTCAAATAAAAAAAAAAAATTCCATGAAAAAGTACAGGACCTTCGTAATAAGAACTGGTAGTGTAATGGTTAAAGCTGCTGCTTTTGGGTTGAAAGGTTGTAGGTTCAACTGTTACCTTGGTCTATTGTTCCCTTAAACCAGGTACACACACACACACACATTTTCAGAACCGCTTGTCCCGTATGGGGTCACGGGGAACCGGAGCCTACCCGGCAACACAGGGCGTAAGGCCAGAGGGGGAGGGGACACACCCAGGACAGGACGCCAGTCTGTCGCAAGGCACCCCAAGCGGGACTCGAACCCCAGACCCACCGGAGAGTAGGACTGTGGTTCAACCCACTGCGCCACCGCACCCCTTAAACCAGGTACTTACCCTCAATTGCTCCAGTAGAATCCCCTTTCTGTACAAATGGGGAAATCATTGTAAGTTGCTTTGGAGAAAAGACTCAGATGGAGTTAACTTAAATACTGTCTAAATGCAGGAGAGGATGAGATTTTTAAAAATACGAAGGCAAAATAGTGAAGAATTTTGAAGAACTTTAGGTGTTAACTTTGCATTACAATTTTACAACTCCCCTCCTATTTCTATCGTATGAGTCAGCTTTCATTAGCAAGGTGCAGGAAAGAAAGCAGAGAGATGGAGAAGTGCCTGAGTGAAAGATAAAACTGTAGGTGGCTGGGAATAGATTAGAGACACTGACAAGGACACTGGCAGTTTTACTAAAACCTTTACTCCATATTTAAAAAATGTTTGAGAAAAATAACACAGAGGTTTTGGGCATAGCGATGACTTCCTGTCCATACTGTAGCAGTACACTCACATCATAAACTAATACATACATGAAAACACACTTACAGGAATGCACATACATACACACACAACAATACACAAGCACACAGACATGTACACCATTCATACACACAGATACGCAGATATAAAAGGCTTGAAATATTACACTCTGGGCTTTGTCGGACAACTCTTCTCACAACACCCTCACAAAATTATCAGCTGGCTAAAAGTAGCTTTGTCCTAAGGCTGATGCTCTCTGGGGCAAAGATCAATGGATTGACATTGGTGGTGAGGGATACATGGGCAACTGTCCCAAAGCCCCCACCCAGTGCTTTCAGAAATGCTGCTTTCCAGTGTCTCACTGGATCACAGAGATCAGGCAGCTGTCCCAGGCTCTGGGCAGTTCTGGGTTGGGCTTCTCCAGTTCTGAAGCTCGTCCTTCAAAAGAAGCACAGAGTAACCTTGTGGCTCGGGAGCGAGGCTGTTCCATGCTTTACACATTGCAGAGCTGTGGGGACAAGCTGCAGGTAACTCCCTGTCTCACCCTCCCACATCTTGCAGAGCTTTCGGCAGCACGTCACAGACGTGTGCTCCACTCACGCACATTGCAGAAATTCCACATAAAAGTTTTTTGACTGTTTGCTACCACTGATGGGGTAAACAGGGATAAATGAAAAAGATTCCACGCCAAACAGAAAATTTGTGGAAAGAATGATTTAAATACTGAGTAATTACATGGTAAGCAGTTATCTGTAGCCATGTGCCCAGTTTAATGCATAATCTCAATTAAATCAACTACCTAATAAAGTTCAACAGCTGGTAGTATAGTGGTGAACACTGTTGTCTTGCAACCCAAAGGTTGCAGATTCAAGCTCTTCCCCCCAGCTATAGTACTCATGAGGAAGGTACTAACCCTAAATTCATCCATTAAAGTTACTTGGTTTTATAAATTGGGTAAATAATGGGAAGCAGTGTAACTGTGAAAGTGGCTTTGGAGAAAGTGTCAGTAAAATAAGCCAATTTAAATCAGTTACTTGTTGCTGTCTTTCACCAGATTTTCACTTAGTGTGGAACCCTACACTGTTAGACACACAGGCTGCACACTGTATCTTAATTAAAATTCAAATTAAGTTCTTTGCTTCAGGATACAACAGAAGTTCTACTTTTGCCACTTGATTCCGTTTCCTTCACCATTACTGTACCTGCTGCAGCATAATGAATAAGGGTAAAAGTCAACTCCCCTGTGACACCATGCTCCTCTGCAGAGTTCTGAAGCTGTGCTTTTGCCACCCCTGCCTGTCCGTTACACAGAAAGCAAATAAGTATTCACTTCAGAGAATATTCAGCTAAAGAGACAGAACTACACCAGACTTGGGAAAAATAAGAAGAACCAAATCAAATTAGGTCGCATAAAACATGCAGCAGGGCAGTGAGTGTTACCAGGACAACTCATGGCAGGTGGTTTAATGGGAGGACTGAAGAAAAGACGAACAAGCATTGAGAAGAAAAAGCAAACAATGGCACAATTACAGCTCAGGCCACATAACAGCTGGGGTGGGGGGTACAGGTAACACAAGCAGAACTGGCTGAATACATTCCACACCTTCACTCCTTTAATAACACTTCTGACTTTAAAGCACAAAGGACACAAAGAAGGTGGTGATTGCTGTTGGGGGTGTGGGGGGTAGGAACACACCACACAGGCTTATGAGTCTGCGATACACCAGTAGAAGACTCAGCTGGGCCACACCACACCTCAAAGTCAAGTACCTGACAATAAAGAAACACCAATGGGCAAGAGACGGTGACTAATATGGACTTTGGAAGAGTCCTGTTTCAGGGTTTCATCCCAGCAGACCTGAGTCACTTAACTCCAGGATTTTGAAATGAGGAAAGAGAAAGCAGATGGATAAAAGCATTCCTATAAGCCACGCCAATAACACCCAGGGACTGAGCACTTTAAAAACAAATGAATATCTGCCTGATGTAGGAGGAGCTGTGACTTGACTGACATGTTTTGAACAGCCCACTTTCACAGCTGTAAATGTGTTGTTACTTGTCACTGTTTTATTTATTTTTTCTGTACTTTTTGTTTAATCTCCAGATTCCCAACTATTCTCCAAATTACTTGTAACTGCACTGCTGACACATACATTCTGTCAAAACAATGTGTCAGTAAGCCTGCAGGTTCAGGAAAGATTTGAAATCCTGTTACATAAGATTCAAGTGAAAAGTATACTGTAAACACATGGAACTTTTTGTAATATTTGCCTTCTATCTGACTTGGTTTTCAAGAGTTAACGTTAGCTGAAACAGTACGGAGAGCCGTGGTTTAATAATTGAGTCTGAGGTCAAAGGTCATTGAGTAGGAAAACAGCAGAGTGAAAATTTCAAGTTGGAAAGTAGACTTGCCAGGAAAGTCACTCACATTCACTCGCTTGTACACTTCACATTCACATTCATTCACACACAAATGCATGCGTATGGAACTACATTTTTTTACACACATACACTTAGATTCTGTCAGAATTATGCCCTCAGAACAAAAGCTCAGTAATAGATACTTTCAAACCAAACCATTTATATGTGTACCTTATGTTCATACATAATGCTTCTAGATAAACATGTGGTTTAATAATGTTCTTCAGAGCAGTCTTAAACAAGAGAGTAGGGAACATGAGTGGGAAGATGGGTATATACACCCTCACAGCAAAGGCCGGTAGCCATACTCACCCTGCAGTTGCTCAGCTCCTCAGCAGTTAGAATGATGGTGCCACACTTCTTCCCTGGAATCCCCCTGGAAGCAGATACACACTGTCAAAAACCATGTTGCATACATCAGTTATACTGCATTTTCATCTTCTCCTTTATTATCTGTTGGGAAATAAAGGTTTCTGATGGACCTGAAGAAAGTAGGGTGAATAGATTATAAGAATGGGCTCATTTGGTGCTCCTAACTCAGAAGAGTTGGGAAACTGTGCATTGCGAGGTGCAAACACCCTCCTGCCTACAGAAACACATACACTACAATTCTATGTCAAAACTTTCAGGAGCACATTCACAGTCACACACAGACACACAACTACTAAAATCACACTTTATAACAGGATTTTTTGTGTGCAAAGGTCAAAAGGGGGTACAGAGCTCAGTTACCCTCTACTTTAAGCTCTCCGTCCACCACAGCCCCCTCCACTTTCCCCCTCACACCCCTTCTGAGAACTCTCTAATGCTTGAGGGGATGAGTCATCAGTGGAAATCAGTGGCCACACTTGGGTTTGAGTCCACAATGTCCACCTCTCACAGAGAACAGCTGCCAGCATGATGGCTAATGCACGGAAAGGAGGGGTTGTAAGTCCATAAATTATTTATTGTATTTGTTCAAAACAGTGGTCAGGCCACAGTGAATAAAACAACCTCCGCACTACTCTGAATTAGTTCAGCTTCAAGTTAGTGCTCTTGTGCATTTAACCTACTGGGAGTAAAACATATAGACAGAGTCTGGAAGTCAAGCACAGGGATCAACATATCCATCCCAGGCTGTTGGAAATGCATGATAAAAACATCATGTAACAAGGGAGGAAATTGGTATATTCTGTTTGTGTACAATGGCATCACATGATGTGTGCACATCTTTAAACCCTGCACAGGAAGTGGACTAAGAGGAAGTGAGCACAAGTAGCATGGTACAATGCTGGATGCTGTGACACTGAGACTCAGTCACTGTTTAGTAAGGAATCTGTGGCTCAGAAATGTAGCTGTGGAGATCATGTCTTCCCTTTTTCTTCTTGTTATGGGACATACTTCAGGTTTGGAAAAACAAATTGAGGCCTCAACTTCTCCCTATATTTCTACTAACCAATTTTTTGGTTTCTGCCTTTCCCGTTCTCATTCTGACTGTCACTGGATGTGTTCAACAGCAAGACACATAACAGTCATTGCAAGAATTATGATCTAATTATATAATTCAACATAATTGTTATGTGACTTCCCTAATTACACTACATAAGTGATGAGAATTAAACATGATCAAAAGAAATGATTTTCTTATACATACTACAGAGGTTGTATTAAAATTCTCCCATAAATTTGATACCCAACCATAAAAAGAAAACAGAAACACACTGTCTGTCCAAGTGGAGTCAGAGTGAACTGGAGCCTAACCCAGCAACACAGGGTGCAGGGGAAGAGGACACAACCAGGATGGGACACCAATCCATCATAAGGCACCCCAAGCAGGACTTGAACCCCAAACCCACTAGAGAGCAGGTCCCAGCCAAACCAGCTGCACCACTGCACCACTGCACCCCCTGCTACAAAGAAACCAAATAAATAAAAGCATGATATTTAAGGCAATCCAAGCTCTTTGTCTTCACAGAGATTCTGAGTCACACAGTTCTTAGAAAATGTACTAATTGGTTGGTCAAAAAGCCCTTTGCTCAGTTCTCTCCAGGCTAAAAACAAACAGACCCAACACCCCTCCCAACCTGAGCTTCAGTATTTAATGGAGAGATGTACACAATACCAAAAAATAACTGCCCCAGAATAAGGCCTGATTTTATTATGCAAAACCCAACATACTTATGTTTTTAATCATAAAAGCATTTAAACTGCAGATTTAACCCAAGCGTGCCTTCTTTCTATCCAAGAAAAATACTTTTTCTCTATTGCAAATTCTGATGCAAACTACTACATTTCTAAAGCAGTCATTAAGCTTCAGTCAAGGCATGTCTCATACTTACGATCCCTCAATAGGACGCAAGTATGCATTTCACTTTTAGTGATGCAGAAGCTGGTGGGAAGTTTGGATAGAGGTGCACATTTTTACTATACTAAATATTGCTACAGGGGTTGCAGTGGCACAATGGTGTGGTGGTACAGCAGGTTTTGCCAAGGCCTCCTCTTTAGTGGGTCTGGGGTTCAAGTCTTGCTTGGGGTGCCTTGTGCTGGACTGGTGTCCAGTCTTGGGTGTGTCCCCTCCCCCCCTAACCCTGCACTTTGGGTTAGGCTACAGCTCACCAAGAGCAGCTTCAGATTGCGTGTGTATATACATTTATATTGCTACTGAGTGTGTTTTCTTGAAATGAATGGGAGTCATTGAGGTCTACTGGGTGCAAGTATATTAGAAGTTGTGATGCCCACTCTAGGCCCCCTGGTACCCCATAGCACTACTAATCATTTCTTTGGCACGTGCTCTGACAAACAGAATGAGGTTCCTCTGAGCCCTTGGCTCTGAATGCTAATGCAGTCCCACAGATATGAGTTGGATGCACTGTACCTCTGTTACACAAAAGCGCTTCATTGCTTATAGGGAGAAAATGTTTACATTAAGTGACTGATTCTTTTTACTGAAACTCATTCACATCATTATCAAAATCACAACCAGCCTGAGGCTACCTACATGCACATTTTTTACCAAAAAACTAAACCTATCACAAGCCTTGCATGTGCTGTTGAAAGGGTAAGAATTGATGTGGCAGTGATCTAGTAGGATCAGACCCTACACCTGAAGCTACTAGTGAAACTGCCAAGATATTACATTAATGTACATCAGAGTTTTCCATTCAGATAAGGGTTCTTCCTTATTTATAATCTACAGCAGAGAAGTCATCTTGGCTCAAACTGAGAATACTGAGGATCCAACAGACACATTCTCCACGACACTGCAATAAAACGTGCCATGGTTCAAGAGACACAGACTGAAGTCTCACAACAGCAAGAGAAAAGGCTGAGCCAGTACCAGGTTCAGAGATTCCACTTACACGGAAGTCTCTCAAAAATCTTGAGTCCATTTCCTGAATAAGGCAAGATTAACTGCAGGATAAAATGGGCCATAATTATTGCTAGGAACCCCCTCTCCAAGCACCAAGGGTGTGTAAAGTTCAATGCAAATGCATCTTCTGCCTTCAGAGATAAAGGTTGTAATCACCAGCCTCTAAAGGCCTCCTACCCCAGGGATACAGGCATCCAGGTGACCTCTACCATTCAGTGGAGATGGGGGTAAGAAGGGGACTTTTGGTTTGGGATCCGTAGAGAGAAACCCAAAGTCTTAAGTGGGAAAAACAGGCCCCTTGCATCCTTAGTGAGATATTGAGTGGTGGTGGCTTAGAGCAAGGTGAAAATCTCTAATAAGGAATACTGATAAGTTCATTTTCGGCCAGGGAAGGAAGGGGTCACACCCATCATCAAAAGGTTTGTCCTTTAATGAGAATGATCAGTTTTCTCTAATTTGTCTGTAATTTTGCACGCATTATGTAACTGTATATGCAGCTTCAAAGTGGCTGCAGACATTTGTTTGTGTTTGAAATGATGATAAACCCTTTAGGCAGACATCTTAATTAAAATGAAGAACAAAACATGGGGAATGAAGGAAGGGGGGGGGAGGTATTGCAACTGTTAAAATTGCTTTTACTAAGCGTAAGAGAATTTGCCTGGTTTTCAATTGTCCGCCTAATTGAGACACACATTTGAATTGTTTCATTGGCGTGCTTCAACATATATATTCTACTCAGGCTGATGTGCACTAATGTTTCTTCAAATCTCAAGCCATTTCACACTATAACCAGATTACATTCACAACAATGGCAGCCCTTTCCTCGGCTCCAAAGCCCCACACAATTAAAGAGCTATTTAGAGGGGAAAACACACTGAAATGAATGAGATATATGAGAAATATTTTTAAAAAAACCTAGCACATAAATAAAGGTGGTTTCGAAAGAGAAGTAGGATGTGCAGTATCAAAATTATTTTCGTGCTTTTCCTCAACAAATAATTTCAGGTTAATTGCTCAACAACAAAACAGGAACAGAAATCATTTTTGAAATGAGGAAATGAGAAACGTGTTGATGCTAACACCATTCTGAGCAGTTTATCAGTAGCAGGTCAATGAAGGGAGTGAGGGGGTAAGAAGTCAGCTTTGAGCATGTCAGGTTCCTGAGGCTTTGATGACCACACAATCTTTGTTTCCAAACAAGTCACAGGACAAAGTGCATGCAGGGCCACTAAAATAATTTTTCTGGCTGCATATATCAGATTGCCACCTATAAACACACTTTAAATACTCTGCCTGGTGCAAGTATTATACTCTGCTAGCAGTTTCTTTCTGTAATACCTTTAATCAGTGCCTGTTCCTTACTAATTATTATAATTCCCACAACCAGGAAAGATACCCAATTCAGTCACAGCTACAAAAATATGTAGCAGAGTAAGAGAAATATGTGAAAAAAACCTTCACTTCAGAGAAAGAAGACAAAATCATTTGAATGTTAACAAACCATAAACACTGATTACAGTAGAACAAACACAAACACAAAAGGGAATGCACATAAATATGCAATACCGGGTTAATATTTCTAAACTCATCAGCTAAACTACACAAACATATTGGCTGGCGCAGATAGATACCCTAGACAGGACATGTTATCACACTGGCAAGCATTTGGCAGTAAATGGTAAAGATGAAATGCTGAAGCTACAGGCAAACCTGAACCCTCCCCACTTCTAACAGGTTTTTTTGCACCACTTTGTCTTCTCAGAGCTCGAGGCAGCTTGTAGTGCCACGCAGACAGCAGCATTAGAGCAACAGAATAAGATGAAGACTATAACCATGCTTTGGGAGGCACTGCACACTTGCAAGGGAGATGAAAAATTCCTTTAGGTGCCAGATAAGACAGTATTCAGTTAGGTTCTACGATGGTGGAGGAGAATTACAGGCTATCCAGAAGTAATTGGTATAATATATTTCTGAAGCCACCAGCTGGCAGATGCTCATCCATGTGTGGACAAGGCCAAACGTGAAGTCGGTATGGGCTGGGGACGAACTCTGACAAAGGGCATGGTACTGGAGACATCCTACCCATTTCACATCCTAATACAGCTGCTCCTCATCAGCTCACTGAACAGGAAAGCTATTCAGACTCCACTTTCAGAAGAAGAAATGAGCAGCCCCCACTGAGAGAAACTGTGCCCAAACCAAAGAACAGAACCTTGACTTAGTCCTCCGCACAAAAAGGTCTCAGCAGCATCCAGCTCAGATAACGATAAACAGCAAGTGCTCACACGCTGTAAACAGCACTTACACAGCAAGCTTGGCACAGAAAACAGGAACCACCAGGGATCCAAACCTTACTGGAAATTAATCAAATCTATGATAAGTGCTAAACCCACAGCACCAGTGAAACATAAGAATATCATGCTGCTATGTCCTTGCTGTTTTTTTTTTTGTTTCACTCCACTAAGGCAGACACCATCAAGCCTTTAATTTACCACCACATGAACATCTAATGAGAATGAAGTAATGTGAAAGGATAGCTCTCGCTCAAAAAGAAATAATGACATGTGCTTTACTGTCTCACAGAGGGCAGCCAGCTTCAAGGCACAGCCTCCCACCAGGAATATACTATGGAAGGAGGAAACCAGAGACTTCTGGGTCTTGTTCAGAGATCGCATGCAAAAACCTATTTGGATGTGGCCCCTTTCATAGTTGCTGTGATTTGCATTGACTTGGTTACACCAGCATGGTTGTATTAGGTGACTCCTCTAAAAAGATGCCTTGGGTTGCCCATTATCTTTTGGTCATTTGTGTCAAGTTCTATTATTCCTACCAGTTTATCAGTAGAACACTAGGTTGATCCCTTATCACTGAAAAGAGCCTCTGTTGTTCTGTGGTGCTTGAGCTACCCAGCAAAATACATTTGGGCACATTTTTTCCACACACATCTTGTCATACACCTGGATCCATCATCAGAGATATAACAGGTCACAGGATGTCTGAGGTCTTTCAACATCAGACACACTCACACAAGTAACCTGACCAGCACTGATCATACCCAGTCTATGTCTCTGAGGAAATACCTTGACCTCCTCTATGTATTCTTTTCAAGAGACTGTGAGCTCCAACTAAATGACTTGTCAGGCAGCTTCAGGAAGCAGGACAACATTTAGTCATAAAGCCATCTCTGTGATGGTGGCCGCCAACCTAAGCTGCCTGTGTAAACCATCATTACTATGACCTGTTGTGCTGTTCCCCCACTGCCATAGGCATGAGGATCTTCTCATGGTGCCAATGAGAGCAGACCTCACTTAGCTCTATTGTACAGCTGCTAAGATCGTGATCCAGTGTTCCTATCTTCGGATAGAATTATTATGATGAAGAATCATATTTTACCTATAGCTGAAAAGATTGATGGGCTTGATAGTACATCATAGACTTGCTGAATCAAAAATTTTGATATGCTGAAGCTCTCCTCTTCTAAACTGTACATGTTTCCAGTAACTTTTGGCCCGAGCATGCAAGTAACTCATCTTCCCCCCTCGTTTTCCCCTGGGGTATTTCTCAATTGATCTGGTAGTAGTGTGCTAAGGCTATTTTCCTTTCAGAAGGTTGCAGGCCAATCTACCAACCTTACCTGGCCTCTGTTGCCATCTCTCTGGCCACTTTCTTTCCAGCTGCCACCAAACTGTATTTGGTTGTCGACCAGCATATTCCTGGTTGTCACGAGATACCTCAGCTCATCCATTTGTGTCACACATCTTCTGAAGCACATTGGATGCCTTATCAGTGATGAAACCTGGGGTAACTGAGTAGTTCAAGTCTTTCAGCACCAGACACCCTCACCCAGGCAAGCTGACCAGAGTTGGCAAGATTAAGTCTCCATTCATTGTGCAATGCCTTGGACACAGGACTCACAAAAAAGGTGTTAACTCGGTCTCGGTTAGCTGAGAAATTCTACGGTTGACAAAATGTTCAAAACATCATATAACATAAACTTCAAGTAATCAATAAGAAGCTCTGCCATCTTTATTTTCAAGATGGTTACCATTCTTCTTGGAATGCTGCTATGCTCCATTTCTGAAACTCTCAAATGCCATAATTTTTTATTACTTGAATAGTTCACTATGCCTGAAGATAGGTTAAATCATATGTAGCTCTAGTGACTGGGGAGGTTATGGAAGTCCTTTTAACTTAGTTTTGTAGTTAATAAAATCACTCCTGAATCCATTTAACAGTGTATACAATATAAAGTAAATTAATAAAGATATAAAATAGGGTGGGCATTGTGAAGTGTGTTAATTTACGAATGACCATGAAATTACAATACAAAGCAAATATCTGACCCGTTGAACCACACAAAATGGCTGCCTGTTATAGGCCTTGTTGAACAGCTGGTGCAATGTGGATTCATAATTCATAAATCGCACACTCCTTTCTGGTATGATGTTATAGTTGCATTCCTTTGAAATGCAAAATGGAACTGTTAAAGAAACAGGCATGGAGAACAGCACATGACATACATTAACCATCACATACAAAAAAAAAACACTGCACAAACCCAAAAATGTATGTATGAAGATTTAGGTGTAAAACCTACCAAAACAATATATTGTAAACAAAGTACATGAAAATAATGAAAGAACAATAAAAGCTTTTATTTTACAATTTCACCCAGATTTTGACCATCAGACTTTTTTTACACACTTTGGACAACCATGCTTACCTGTTCAACAAAGCACCACTGATGGGTTAGGTCAGTAGGGTTTACAGTATGAGCAAGAAAAATACATGATATGACAATACCAAGAAAGGTATGCCCTGCCACCTGGGCGGGCTTGAGTACGACTGGTTCAGCTCCTCTGTTTATCTACTGTATATTTTCTTTTTTTTTTTTTTTTTTAAAAAATTAAACTGATGATTATTACACCTTTTTAATGCTGACACATATTAGACATTGGTATTTACTTTAAAATGACTCACCTGTACCATTTCAAATTGTGATTGTCACTTCTAAATTTGAGGCATCATAATTTTCACATTAATTGTATGTGTTTATATCTATAAATGACTGGGAAAGTGAAAATCACTCCTTTCATTCATTCATTCATTCATTCATCTTCCTCCGCTATCCGGGGCCGGGTCGCGGGGGCAGCAGTCCGAGCAGAGTCCTCCAGACTTCCCTCTCCCCGCACACCTCCTCCAGTTCCTCTGGGGAAACCCCAAGGCGTTCCCAGGCCAGCCGGGAGACATAGTCTCTCCAACGTGTCCTGGGTCTGCCCCGAGGTCTCCTCCCAGTGGGACAAGCCCGGAACACCTCCCCAGGGAGGCGTCCAGGAGGCATCCGGAACAGATGCCCGAGCCACCTCAACCGGCTCCTCTCGATGCGATGTTCATGACCATAGGTGAGGGTAGGAACGTAGATTGACCAGTAAATTGAGAGCTTCGCCTTACGACTCAGCTCATTCTTCACCACAACAGATAGGTACAATGACCGCATTACTGCGGACGCCACACCGATCCGTCTGTCAACCTGCCGCTCCATTTTTCCCTCACTCGTGAACAAGACCCCGAGATACTTGAACTCCTCCACTTGAGGGAGCAACTCCCCCTAACCCGGAGGGGGCAATCCACCTTTCTCCGACTGAGAACCATGGCCTCGGATTTGGAGGTGCTGATTCTCATCCCCGCCGCTTCGCACTCGGCTGCAAACCTCCCCAGTGCACGCTGCAAGTCTTGACTTGATGAAGCCAACAGGACCACATCGTCCGCAAAAAGCAGAGACGAGATCTCGCGGCCACCAAAACAGACACCCTCCGTTCCCTGGCTGCGCCTAGAAATTCTGTCCATGAAGATAATGAACAGAATCGGTGACAAAGGGCAGCCCTGGCGGAGTCCAACATGCACTGGGAACAGGTCTGACTTACTGCCGGCAATGCGAACCAAGCTCCTGCTCCGGTCATACAGGGAACGAACAGCCCGTTGCAGCGAGCCCCGAACCCCATAATCCCAAAGCACTTCCCACAGGATGCCACGAGGGACACGGTTGAATGCCTTCTCCAGGTCCACAAAACACATATGGACTGGTTGGGCAAACTCCCACGAACCCTCCAGCACCCTAGTGAGGGTATAGAGCTGGTCCAGTGTTCCACGGCCAGGGCGAAAACTGCATTGCTCCTAATGAATCCGAGGTTCGACTATCGGTCGGATTCTCCTTTCCAGTACCCCGGCATAGACTTTCCCAGGGAGGCTAAGGAGTGCGATCCCCCTGTAGTTGGAACACAATCTCCGGTCCCCCTTCTTAAAAAGAGGGACCACCACCCCGGTCTGCCAGTCCAGAGGCACCGTTCCCGAATTCCACGCGATGCTGCAGAGGCGTGTCAGCCAAGACAGCCCCACAACATCCAGAAACTTGAGAAACTCGGGGCGGATCTCATCCACCCCTGGAGCCTTGCCACCGAGGAGTTTTTTGACTACCTCAGCAACTTCAGCCAGGGTAATGGACGAGTCCCCCTCCAAGTCCTCAGCCTCAGCTTTCTCTACGGAAGGCGTGTCGGAGGGATTGAGGAGATCCTCAAAGTACTCCTTCCACCGCCCGAGGACATCCTCAGCTGAGGTCAGCAGCACACCACTTCCACTGTAAACAGTGTTTGTGGAACACCGCTTCCCCCCTCTGAGTCGCCGGACAGTTTGCCAGAATCTCTTTGAGGCCGACTGAAAGTCTTCCTCCATGGCCTCACCGAACTCCTCCCAAGCCTGAGTTTTTGCCGCGGCGACTGCCAGAGCCGCACTCCATTTTCCCTGTCGGTACCCGTCAGCTGCTTCAGGAGTCCCATGAGCCAGCCAGGCCTGATAGAACTCCTTCTTCAGCTTGACGGCATCCCTTACCTCCGGTGTCCACCACCGTGTTCGGGGATTGCCGCCGCGACAGGCGCCGGAGACCTTATGGCCACAGCTCCGAACCGCCGCCCCAACAATGGAGGCGTGGAACATAGTCCATTCAGACTCAATGTCCCCCACCTCCCTCGGGACCTGGTTGAAGCTCTGTCGGAGGTGGGAGTTGAAGACTTCTCTGACAGGGGCCTCCGCCAAACGTTCCCAACAGACCCTCACTATGCGTTTGGGCCTGCCAGGTCTGTCCAGCTTTTTCCCCCGCCATCGAATCCAACTCACCACCAGGTGGTGATCAGTTGACAGCTCAGCCCCTCTCTTCACCCGAGTGTCCAAGACATATGGCTGAATGTCAGAAGAAACGACTACAAAGTCGATCATCGACCTCCGACCTAGGGTGTCCTGGTGCCAAGTGCACTGATGGACACCCTTATGCATGAACATGGTGTTCGTTATGGATAAACTGCGACTAGCACAGAAATCCAATAACAACTCACCGCTCGGGTTCAGATCAGGGAGGCCGTTCCTCCCAATCATGCCCCTCCAGGTGTCACTGTCGCTACCCACGTGGGCGTTAAAGTCCCCCAGTAGAACGACAGAGTCCCCAGTGGGAGCGCTTTCCAGCACGCCCTCCAGGGACTCCAAGAAGGCCGGGTACTCTACACTGCCACTAGGCGCATAAGCACAAACGACAGTGAGAGACCGTTCCCTGACCCGAAGGCGCAGGGAGATGACCCTCTCATTCACCGGGGTAGACTCCAACACATGGCGGCTAAACTGGGGGGCTATTAATAAGCTCACACCCACCCGCCGCCTCTCACCAGTGGGCAACGCCAGAATAGTGGAGCGTCCACCCTTGGTCGAGAAGAGTGGTTCCAGAACCCAAGCTGTGAGTGGAAGTGAGCCCGACTATATCCAGACGGTATCTCTCAACTTCCCGCACCAGCTCAGGCTCCTTCCCCGCCAGTGAGGTGACATTCCAAGTCCCAAAAACCAGAGTTGGCGCCCGAGGTTTGGGTCGGCCGGGCACTCGGCCCCGACCACTGCCCAAATCACAATGCACTGGCCCCTTACGGTCTCTCCGGCAGGTGGTGAGCCCACCGAAGAGCGACTCCACATCATGGCTTCGGGCTGAGATAGACCTGACCACCAGGCACTCGCATGCGAGCCCCCCCCAGGCCTTGAAAATCACTCCTTTCACCCAAATCAGTTTTACTAACTGAGTTGTAGTATATTTATTTCTTATGAGAACAAGCATTGCTATGAAAAAAAGTAGGATTAATGTGTTTTTGAGGACTTGAACTGGCATCATTATCTAATTTACTTTTAAACAACAGCAGAGCAAATAATCACATCACTCAGCCTGCACCAAAAACAAAACGCCACTGAAAAATTCATCCATGAGGCACAGGGATTTGAAGAAAAGACACCACCATTTGACGCACAGCAAAGTACTAATATGCCATGTTTATTCAGTGAAATTGAAAAGGAATTAATAATTGAAAACTTTGCATTAGAATTAATAAGGCAGATCAATGAAGGGTAAAATACAGAGCAAAGAAAAAACAATACAGCAAAGCTGCATAATTTGGGGGACATGTGGTTGGGGATGATGGCATCAACTAGTCAGACAAAGAAACCCAGAGCAAAACAGCATGCAAAGATGTCTAATAAGACAAAACAGAATGATTCAGAACTATGGACAGTTCCACCTGTGGCAAGAAGCGCAAAAAGGGCACTGATAGCATTTTAATTAGTCCTGAACATCAGATGTGAGGAGAAGTGATGATAGAGAACAGGCCCAGCATGGCTCACACTTGAACTACTTCTCTCTCTCATCTGTACAAGCGGACAGAAAAGGTAGTATACCCTGAGGCACATTCTAAATCACATAAGTTTTCTTTACCAGTGTTTCAGAGCGGTAATTGCTTTCATTGGCTTGAATGAATGAAATATGTACATTTGCATGTAATGGTAGGATAAAACCATCACCGGTCCTCGGTGCTACTCGCTGTGCCACCATGCCGTCCCAGTGGTTTGGTAGCATCAAGCATTGAGACAGCATTAAGCATTAAGCAAAATCAAAATGAATGCTAACATTAGCTGCTTGAGGATGAAGCGTCACACCTTAAAGACATTACATTACATTTATATTTACATTTATTTAGCAGATGCTTTTTCCAAAGCAACTTCCAATGAACTCTATGTAGTGTTATTAGCCCACACACCTTATTCAGCAAGGTGACTTACACTGCTTGATACACTACTTGCAATGAGTCACTCATTCATACCTCAGTGAAACACACTCTTTCTGTCACTCACACACTATAAACTATAGTACATTGGTATGTACTGTCTTAATTAGACTGAACTGCAGCTAGAACACCATAACATACATTTTGATTCTCTTTTCCAGATTTTTAAAATGTCATAAATCAAGTTATAGGCACTCCTGTTACACTGATACAGTTGTTTGGCTTTTTCATTCTATGAGATCAGCTACTTTCATGGGAAAACATGGAAACTGCAAATTGAAGTAATACCTCATTGTCTGCCTTCTTGGACATTTACCATAACAGATGCAGAATCTTCAAAGGGTCAGAAGTCAGCCTTAAAGCAGCATTTTCACATTTTAAATTTGTTAATTTAGGATGACACTTTTCTCCAAAACAATAGATTGTGATTATTAACTAGTATTTAGCTGACTCCTTCAATCCAGGTCATTTACAATGCTAGATACAGTAAACCAGTCTACAGGGATTCACCTGTCTATACAGGAGAGAAATATAACACAGTCATTCACTCACAGAAAGTACAGTTTATTGTAGAGTCACCAAGTCATCTGAAATGTATATCTTTAGACTGTGGGAGGAAACCCACAAGAACTTATAACCCCTATACAGACTGGCCCAGATTTGAATCTACTTCCAAACAGTCAGGTACTGTAAGACAGTAGCACTACCTGCTGCACCACCGTGCCACCCAAAAATTTAGCTGATTCTTTCCTCCAGTGCAACTTACAGTTCCTTACCCATTCATACAACAGACCAGTTCCTTTGTGAGCAATTCAGGGTATTATTGCTGGAGATGGAATTCTAACCTGGGACTTTTGAGGGTACCATTAACCACTACGCTACAGGATGTCCAATGGTACACATTAACTAAGGCAACATAACAATTACTTAGCTTTAGGCAGAATTTCCAATTAACGGTCTTTTAATGAGATATATCAATGGATTTTCGCGCAAATTTAATAAAGCCAAAAATCGCAGCTTTAAGCAGACAATAAATGTCAGTCTCCTGTTGGATAACGCAAGCAGAGGAGTGTCACAGGCAATTAGCAGGCAGACTGAGCAAGGCTGTTTAATGTGTATAATACAGTGGCCCTGAAGTGCAGAAAGCATGCAAAGTAAAATGATAAGGCAAACAATTTGAAAAGAGTGGCACTACAAATTAAAAGAGGTGACAAAAAAAAAACGAGCATTGCTATAAACTAGAGTTGGCACATATACTTGAAAAGGCACCAATGAAAATTAAACTGTGCGAAAGGTCAGTAGGTCGGATCTTGGTAGAACAAGTTCTTGGGACATTGTAAAATGTATAAAGTTAGCACTTATCCACTCATCCCGATAAAATCAGAAGCTTTATTATGTAAATCTAAGTGATTATAGATTTTTATCTGTGTTTACTGTGTCCAAAACAATAAGCATATAACTGTAGTGAAAACTTAACTAAAACATGTTTAGCGTTTGCTGCATGCAGAAAAGACTACAAAATCCTAAGCAGTGCATAATGTATTAAAAGTAATGGTTTAGGAATTCAAAACCAGAATAGTTTCAGCTTTTAATTAATGCCTGACATGATAAAACGCATAAGGTTGTTCCCATTCTGAAAACCTCTTCATACACACAGAATCACAATGATTTTAATAGAACACAAGCAGGGCTGACAGAACATTTAAAAAAATAAATCGGTAATTTCTTGCAGGTTTCAAATACTGTGTGATATATTGGTTTTTAATATTGATTTAGTTTATTGAATGAATGGCACAAAACAAAAATTCATTGATCCAAATGTTCTGTGGGATGTTCGTAATGAAATGGGAAAGCAAAAGTAAGTGGATCCAAGTACTATTTTTTCCTGAGCTGTGAACAGCAAATTTTTAGATTCTTTACAGGAAGAGCAGAAAGGGTGATTACTGCAGCAGATGTGACACGACAGAGGAGGTAAACACATCTCAGTGTCTTGATCACACACAGGTGTACTCCCTGCAATGAAGGGCAGCAGTGAATGCTGCAATGCTATGCAAGTTTTTTCTCATCAAGTGTGATTTCATGAACAAATTAATAATTTTGTATGAGGGATGGGCATATGTACTTTTTAAATCAATTGTGACTCTAACTATGCAAAAACACCAGTAAAGTATGTTTAATTTCTTTCATCACATTTGAAATATTAAACTGCATAAAGTGGTATTGAGTCATGCTTGGGCTGATGAATCTTTTGTTTAGGACTGATAATAAAGTAGGCAGCAGTTGTATTGGTAATGTGCATTTAATTAAATAATGCCCATATCATTTTTCTTTTGAAGGGAGAAAATTAAGAAATATCTTTCCTGATCATTTCTCATATTCTGGTGTTCCTTAAATAACACTGACTGCATTAGATGAAACTTAAACATTTAGTGATTCCTTACCTAATGTAACTGATAAAAACATTACTTAAAAAAACAAAATAGGAGAACTTATTGTTGCCATGCACTATAGGCTATGATTAAACATGGAGCATGAAAAAAGCAACATGCAAAGTTATAAATTTGCTTAATATGATGTTCTACCTTACGATTACCCTAAGAAACTGTTTTCACTGGAATCGTTTAGAATTCCCTGAAGTAGTATAGGACTGACTGAAGTGTAAAGATTCTGAGAAAGCCGAGTCCTGCTTACCTACTTCAGGCTCAATTTAATGTACTGTTGCCATGTGAACGTGTCCACTCATTCACTCACTCTGTAGTGTTTCCCTTTTTAACATGCAGTACTTTCATTTAGCATTTTTTTACCTCTGTCTTAACACCATGATTTCTGTCTGTCTTCAAAGTAGAGATGAGGTGATTTGTTCTGCTTAGGAAAAAAATCTAAATTAAAATCGCAAAAAAGTTAAAAGAATAGCAGGCCCACCTATGGTTTATGAGAAGTTTATAAGAGGTTTATGGGACATGTAAGGGTGGTTCTTTTGCCTCTCTGTTATGAATGAGATATAATGTGATTTGCGTCACTGAAATTTATGGTACAGATACTTAATACATATGTATTATCCAAGATGGCTAGATTTAGTGTCCAGAGAAATTATCATCATCAAAAGCCTCTGCAGCTAGGCCGCCCACACAGATATTAGCCACGGCCATAAACAGAAAGCCGGTCTACAGTGAATGCGCAGGGGAAAACCCAGCACAATAGGAAAAGCAAGATATTCGCTGGTGAAAGCTATTTATCTTGGATGTAACAAATTCATTGTCCAAGGGACACTCCTCTGACAAACCAACATGTTTCCTTGTGAACAAATCACAAAAATGGGCAGTTCTCTACAGAAGGTGATGAAAGATGGATCTTTACTCTCCACTCCGCTCAACACAGCCACCTGATCTAACATCATTACTCCCATTCCAAAACTTTGTATCTGCCCTCTTTAAACCTTTTACTGTGGTTTAAATGCATATTCCTAAATCAACTTAAAATACTTATTCATAATAAATAAATCATAAGAAAAAATTCTGAAGAAACAGAAAAAATTCCAAAGTTCTAGATGACTGTTCTAGTTCCCAGACCTGCGATTCAAGTATTTTATATATATATATACATAAATACATAAACTAACACACAGTATCCACAAATAAATGTCCTTTAGTCAGTTAGTTTCTCTTTTGGCATTTCATTGTACATCTAAAGCTAAGACAGAGACAGTAGCAAAAGAGCATTGCAAAAATCCCAGAGGCTTGAATTCATATGGTTATATCACTCCTCTGTGCGTGGGGTGTGGTGGGGGAGTGGAAACAGATGTGCTGATTGCAATATTTTGTTCTTCACACTAGAAGTCCCTGCTGTACCCAGTATAATAAAAATGTCATTATGCTGTGCTGCAAAAGTTTTATTAATTAAGTTTTACAGATGGTGTGTATTCTACAGTCCACTGCAAGAAGAGGACTGGTGGGACTTTAAAAAGGTGAAATCTACTCTAATTTGTCTTCATAATGATTGCAGTGCTAAAGTCAAACCAGGCTAATACTTTCTGCTCTCATTATGTACCTTCAAGAAGTATTTTGCACCAGTTGACTTAAATCTCTGGAATAATAAATAGGTGATGCTTGTGGAAGCATAATAATGTGAATTTTTAAAAGAAGCTTTAGTAAATTATGTATCTTTCTTTTTAAAACTGGAGACATGCTGAGCTGTTGAGACAGCAAGACGCCTTTCAGCTCTTCCTTTCGTCTCATCATCTCCTAATTTCATTATGCATAAATTTCTCCTTTTAAAACATGAAAATGTCTGTCCTTTCCAAATTCAGCAAAACAACAAAAATCGTATTTTGTTTATGCTTCAGTCATTCATAGTTTTATGCACTTCCTTTAGTTTGATTACTTAAGTGTACTGTACTTTTTTCTATGAGATGTTGCTTAATTTGGAGAAAAGCACCTGCTAAAAGAATAAATGTTAATGTTAGTGCATCCTTTACCTTTCATATGAGTTTACTTAATTATTTGTTGTCATTCTGGTTATCTAAACAGCTGATGGTGATTTTAAACTCAACTGACAGGGATAACAGTTGTTGTTTTCATATATTTCTCCCTTTATTTTCTTACATGAGGCTGCAGAAATCACTGCTAGGCGACAGAAAAATAAGATCCTGCCATCTGCCTAACATAAACACTTCTGTTATTTGTGTCATTGGGAGTGAAAATAAAAACACCGTTCATTTATTCACTTACTTTTTCCTGGGACACCATCACATTTATTCATTTAGCTGACACTTTTCTCCAAACCAACCTACAGTTTTAAGCTACATACAACTCTTTACCCATTAATGCTGCAGGTTAATTTTACTGGAGGAATTAGTGTTAGTACCTTGCTCAAGGGTACTACAGCAGTAGGTGAGATTTGAGGAAGCAACCTTCAGAGCCAATGGCAGCAGCTCTGACAGTACGCTATGTTTCATTATCTGGTTCCATGGTGCCCTGACACCTACTCTTCATGCCTCCATTCACCCCTCACCCTTCCATAAAACCATTTATTTGCCTTAGAACATCCCACAGTCAGAGCATTTCAGCAGCATAAACCCTTGTGGGGAAAAACAAGTGTTTACAGTATGAGCAAGAGACATACATCTTGTAACAATACCAAGAAAGGTGTGCCCTACAACCTGTGTGGGCCTCAGCATGACTGGTCCAGATCCTCTATATAGCTATATAGTGGCATTCAGCTGCTCTTGTTCAAGTGGGAGGCCAATAATCTGATTCCAGGCCTGTGACTGACCGTGTTCTTTTAATGGAAGCAGGCAGACATCTCCACAGAGTCCTGACAGTCTAAGGAATGGGAATTCATCTCCAATTACTCCAATGCCCCACCTTCTTGCAGAAGCACCAATTGACTCAACTAATGCCAACCAGTAAGAGTAATCACATTAAATGGTAATGATAATAAGGGGAAAGCAATTACACGCTTTGAATCTCCAGAGAATTAATAAATGTGGAGCTCTTTCCACAACTGTTGATGTGAGAGAATTGGTCACCTGAAGAAAAGTAGAGGCCATAAATCAAAGAGCTGCTTAAGATGGGCAATGGGGAAGGGAATTCTGAGGTAGTAATTTTACAATATGCCATTCCTGTTATTCAGTAATCAGGATGAAAATGGCATCTACCATAGCATTCATCCAACACTTGTCTATTCTGACCCCAACTTTTTCAAAGCCCGGTCTTCAGTCTGGACTCCAGGCAGATTGCCAATGTTGTAATGTCAGCAACAGAATTCATGTAGTGTAGATACTGTTGTTTTGAACACTTACAGTGCACTGAATGGCCCCTGCATGGAAGAAGCCATATAAACAAGGGTTAAACCAAACCATGAACTGACCAGAAAGCTTTCCAGCTAATGAGCAGCCCTTTTGGGAATCACACACACACTTTCTGAGCTGCTTTGTCCCATACAGGGTCGCAGGGAACCAGAGCCTAACCCGGCAACTCAGGGCGCAAGGCTGGAGGGGGAGGGGACACACCCAGGACAGGACGCCAGTCTGTCGCAAGGCACCCCAAGCAAGACTCAAACCCCAGACCCACCAGAGAGCAGGACCCAGTTCAACCCACTGTGCCACCACGCCCTTTTGGGAATCATTGAATGGAAAATGGGAGCAGGTTATATGGGACCTTCAGATGGAAATCAGGGGTAGCATGAGGACTGGGGTCATTTTCTTATTAGAGGTGGTACTTTGCCTCTGTACTTCCTTCTACGCACACACACTGTCTGAAACCACTTGTTCCAAGCAGGGTCACAGCGAACTAGAGCCTAATCTGGCAACACATTGCACAAGGCCAGGGGGTAAAGGACACACCCCAGATGGGATGCCAGTTCATTGTAAGGCACCCCAAGCAGGACTCAAACCCCTTACCCACCAGAGAGCAGGACCCAGCCAAGCCCACTGCGCCACTGCACCCCTAATTCCGTCTATACCTTCTTTTTTTAACATCTATGGAGACTTTAGTACATGTCTGTGGCAGAATGAGAAAAAGACAAGCTGCTCTGTGGAAGAACTGCAGCTAAAAAAAGCTAAGTCTATCCTGTGTTTACATCTGATTTCATCATGCCTGGAAACCAGCTTGAATGCACGGCAATGTGAACCATTGAAACATACTCTCTTGCTTGCATATTTAATTTTTTATACAGACATGTTAAAACTAAGTATAGCCAGTCTTCAAGGGTACTGTAAATGTGTCACAGACCAGATCAGTTGTCACCTATGTGCATGGCTCGCTACCCATGCAAATAACAAGACAGATTAATGAAGACCTAAGACTTCTGAGTGTTTCAGGCAGATAACTAAATGCCATTCCCTCCAGAAGCTAAAAATAAGGTTCTTATCATTGCCAAATGTCAGTCTGAAAAAGGCAACTCTACTGGCTCACAACAAGAACTCAGCTGAATCTATCTATTTGTATACCTCTGCATATGTCAATAGCATTAACAATTGCAAGTTGCCAAAGGCCAAACCATGTGTCAGAAATAGTCCTGTACCCATACCAACAGGAAGATTTGCACCACGTAGAGACTGAAGGACAAGGGTTGGACATAGAAGCCAAGCAAGACTGAAGCTGGTGTTTGGCGCAAACTGCAACACCACTTTTACCTCTGCTCTAAGGTCAGCTACTGTTTAGAGAATTTACTATAAATCTGTTTTCTCATTACCTTGATATTTCTTCATATTCTGTGCATATTTTTTAGGCAAATGAATACAATTTGATAATTATTACAACATTAGTGGTGACAAAAAGGTGATGTAGCATGCAGATCAAATTAATGAAATAATTACTCTACAGAAGCCCAAACTACACACTTAAAGCTCAGGCTAAACTATTAGTTCCACCACTGAAGAGGAGAGAGAAATATGGATACATAATGTACAGCATGTGTGCTTTTTGGCTTGTCTGTTCCCTTCGATTCAAGGCAGCTGGGAATAAGCAGATGTTTCAACTAAATGTAAACTAAACAAATTATTTAAAAAACAATTCTAACACCTATACAATTATACTGTTACTTGTATACTTCCCTAAGAAAGTAATATCAGCGCAAAGCCTGCCGTATATTTGCCAAGCAAATGAAAGAAATCAATCATCTGGGTGGCTTTTTTAATATAAGCCCATGGAGATGTGTGCCTAGTTTACATGGTCTCCACAGAGACAACTCCTTGTCTCTAGAGAGAATGCTTTAGACACAGATCTTCCTTCATTACCTTTTTGCTGATTGTGGTTTGTGGAAACCTGTCTAGCTACTGACAACTGGCCCACTCAAAGAAATGTCCAGTTGGAGAAGTTCCACCTCAATCAAATCTTTCCAGAATGGTAGAGCTCCTACAGGATTGGAAAGAGAACACACAGCACACACGTGCAACACAGAACAGCAAGGAGGTATAAAATCAGATTTTCTGATTTATTGCAGAGCATAAACAAACCAAGATAAGGTTCACTGCTGAGTTAACAGGGTTTGTGTTTCCTCTAGCTTCACAGTACAATTTTTCCACATGGATGCAGCAGATACAGTACCTTGAGTAATTCTGCAACTCACAGTGCTTGGCATGGCATGGCTTAGCGTGTCCCATTACAGACAACTACCGTGTTCTACTACAGAGAATTACTATAGAGAACAGACAGTTATACAAGTCTAGCATGTTTCACATGCTACATATTCCAGTTCGGTGGAAAAGTTTTATTTATCCCATATTATATTTATAATTACAATTGCTGGTTAAAGCTAACCTAAATGTTAATTTAGGCCTCTTTTGCTTTTTTGGGGCGGCATGGTGGCACAGAGGGTTGCGTTGGTGTCTCACAGTGCCTGGGTGGTGAGAGAGGGCGTGGGTCCAATCCCTGCTAAGCCTGTGTGGAATTTGCATGATCTCTGTGTCTGCATGGGTTTCCACAGGGCATTCTGCTTTCCTCCCACAGGCCAAAAACATGTACATCGCTTTGCAGAAAAGCGTAACCTAAATGAATAAATGTAAATGTAATGCTGTTCAAGTGAATTGGCAGCTCAAAAACTGCCCATGGTGCGTGTGTGTGTGTGTGTGAGTGACAGGCAGAAAGTGTGTTTTAGTGATATATGGATAAGTGACTCACTGGAAGTGACTTTGGGTGAATAAGGTGTGGTCTGATACTATTACATAGTGTTCATTGGAAGTTACTTTGGAGAAAAGCATCTGCTAAATCAATAAATGTAAATACTTTCCCCATTGATGGAAATGATTCACTGAATTCACAGAAACTCTTGCTTCAGTGTCTATAAGACGCACACTGAAAATTATCCTTCATTTTACTGTGTTTTTGTCTACAGTTATTTTAATTGTTAACTACTGTTCAGTGCTCTGGGCATAAAGAACTACTCTTATTCCAAACAGGAACAAGGCATCCCACCCTTTTCAGTGGTGTCCCTACAGAGACTCAAGTAGCCTTTAAGTCAGGAACAGTAAATATCAAAGCCATTACCAGTCTTCTAAATGCCTCTTATTTTTCCTGTCCAAATGTACAGTAATTTGCTTTAAGGTTCTCTTTTTATAGCACAGGTCTTTGCTAGTTTAAAACAGGTGAGTTTATTGGGTATGATTAGAGAACCTTTGACTACATCTTCAGCTTCAATCTTATTTTTACGTAGCACAATGTTATCAGTTTACAAGCAGCATTTACTGGGATTTTATTTGGTAATGTGAATGTCAGTATTCACATTCATTATACAACTTGTGAAGGACAAAGTGAAGAAATTGCTTTATATGTTGTTATGCTCAACTAGTGTGAAGGTTTCCACTCCCATACTCAATTGTATTCATTGTCCTATAATATCCTGTTAATTCATTTTGTCATTTTTGCAGACAACAAAAGTGCAAATGTGATAGAGTGTCTTCATATTTTCCTTTTCTCACCTTACTTCATGTCTTTATTCTCTTCAGGTGGAATGCACAGGAACTGAGACAAGGCTGTTCTCTCTGTGTCCACAACTCAACAATGTACAAGAGCACAGCGAACTGAGGCTCTCTTGAGCTAATGACTTGGACACAGCTAACTTTAAAATAAATGAAAGGATGATTTGTATTCACAGGAGGTTAATTGCTATTAAATCTTGTCCACCTTGCTTATGTCCATTACTGCTGTATTTTTATATTTTAATAACTTTAATGACTCGTGTAATTATACAAGTACACAGTGCCATTAAGCACAGACTACATCACATCAGGCTTCATGAAGTAATTACTTTAAAGCTTTCTGCAGAAATATTTCCAGTTCTTAAGGTTGTGACTTAATGGATCCTGCCTTCCACACACAGAGTATATTAAGTGCAGGCACAGTAATTAGGTTAAACATACCAAACACTTTGGCTTACACAGGCAAAGCAAGGCACACTCCTCTGCCCAAAAAAGCTACATCCCTGTCACGTGCTCTGTAATAATAAGCACCCGAAGGCCTCGCTCACATGGAATAAGGTTGTCCTTTCAGGTCAGAAGTCTCTTTGAATTACCATGTTGCTGAGTCGACAGTTACGAGAGCTTCCGATTGCCCACATAATCGGTTCTGTTCCAAGTGTACCATGAGGCTAGTCCAGCACAGCAGCCCTGTACATAGAGCCAGTCTGACTTCAGTAGTTGTAAGGATTTCTCACTCATATTTTAAATCTGGGACCTTCTCTTCTAAGTACAAAGAGCTCTGCAGTAGACTGCCAAGCAAGAGTCCACCCAGTAATGTACTCTGGCAAATTTCACGTAGACAACCTGTGGATGAAGACAAACGGATCCACAGTTGATGTTTCACATTTCTCTGTGTCCTTTAAATGCTGGGCTTCCACTGTACACCAATGTCAATCATTTCATTCACATTTATTGTTGTTACATGACACCATCTGAGGCTCAAGTAGATGGGTGGCATTTTGACAACACTGAACCTGAACTCCGCTGGCAACAATGAATCAATTCAACTTGAAGGGAAGTCGATGTGACTGTCTTTTCCTCCATTGATCGAGTCATCTGTTTGGATTCACGTTTAAAAACTAATCATTCACGTATTGACCTGAAAACTGACAGCCAAAACAATGTCTGAGTCTCAGCTGAACTGATTCCAGGACTCTGAGGCTCTCATAAACAATTAGTTTGGAACAGTATGTCAAACTACGGTGTTTAAATATGGCGGACGGAGGGAGACCTGTTGATGTTATGAGCAGCTTGCCAAAATAAAGTCGATGACCTTACATCTGACCTAGTTTTTCACTCACATTCTCTTTCTAAGTCTCTTTCTAAGTTAGCAAATAACACACTTTCTTTGCTATTCAGATAATTCTTGAATCAAGGAAAAACAAACAATGGAAGTAGCAACATACTCATCCAACCCTATAATATGGAGCTCAGGGAAATAAAGATTAGAAGAAGTGTGAATGGGAATATGTTGACATTGGGACTATTTCCTCATCACTTTCTTGAGGGTCACCAGGGTTTTTCACACCTTACTAGCCCACCCTGCCTCTTTCTGCCTCCACTTCTGTCTCAAGGTGTCACGCCCACACCCACGAGCACAACGGCAACAGCTGGTACCAATCAGCCCAGCCAGGTATAAAGGCAGTGCCATCCTGGTATTGCATGCGGAATCTTGCAAATACCTCCCTATGTGGCTTTGTGACATTCAGCGGTCTTCTCCCTGTACCGTCTCCCTGTTTCGAGTTTTCACTCTCCTGGTTTCTGACCCCTGCTTGATCTCCTGTTACTGAGTTTTCTTCACCCCTGGAAACGCCTTGAAAACCCATGCATGTCCACAACCTCTGTTTTTGCCTGTCCCTACGAATTCATCCACACTTGGGTCCAATCCCTTACCTCTCCTGGCCTCACCGCTGACACAAGGATTCTTGTCAAGCTTGGTAGGGCCCCAAAGCCACTCTCAAATCTCTTCCACACTTCCTAACACTGGCACTGGCACACTGCATACAACAGTGCCAAAACTACTCCTCTAGCTTTCCCATGCTCTCCAATATACTCTCGAACATACTCTTCAATGTACTTTTTATACTCTCCTCCTTTGCAAAAGCCTGTTGGCATCGCAAATAACTGGCATCACAAATCCCTGTATCATGAAAGTTCATAGCTTTTTTCTTGCACCTTAAGTAATTTGTAAAATGTTTGTGAAATGTAAGAAACTGTAGAACAAAATGTCAAAATTTATCATTGTTCACCTGCTGGGATGTAGGAAATGACTTGAAGAAATGAGAGTAGATCATTTTAATTTTCCTACGTTTAATTATGTGTGTCTGTATGCACAGTAGGAAGAGAAAGCGTGTTACAAAAGAGAAAATAGGACATTACTGATCCCCAAATGTTCTCTATCAGTCTTAGTAATCCTCCCATTACAGAAGACAGCATTTGATATGCTTCCAGGACAGGTTCAAGATCACTGCAACGCTACCTAGGATGAGGAGTTCTCAGTACATGCCTCCTTTTTGCACTCGGGACTGTCATCTGATTATTTAATTCATCGCACTATAATCTTTTTATTCTACTATATTCCCTTCTTTCCATCATGATCTACTGATTCCATCTTCTGCCATTTATTCCATTACGTTCTATTCACATGATCAGGGTCCACTACGTCCATTACCTACCTCAGTTGGTGATAGTAGTAACCTGCTACATTCTAATGGCTTTTAGTGAACTAAATCACATTTCTGCGCTTAAGAATCCTAATCTGAAAAATTCGTGGATACTTTTCCTTTGTTTCTGCATTCCATTCACGTGGAAAAATCATCCGTCTATCCATTTTCTATCCCGCTTGTCCTAGTAGGGTCACGGTGGCAGTAGGGAGAGCAGAGAGGCCCAGCTGCCCCTGTCCCCCGGAACTTCTTCCAGCTCAGCCTTAGGGATCCTCAGATATAATCCCTCCAGCGGGTCCTGGGCCGACCTCGGGGCCTCGTCCCAGTTGGCCGTGCCTGGTATACCTCCAAAGGGAGGCGCCCAGGGAGCATCCTTATCAGATGCCCAAACCACCTCAACTGGCTCCTCTCAATGTGGAGGAGTAGCGGCTCTACTCTGAGTTCCTCCCGGATGTCCGAACTCCTCACCCTATCACGGAGAGTGAGTCCCAACACCTTGTGGAGAAAACTCATTTCAGCCACTTGTATCCGCCATCTTATTCTTTCGGTCATTACTCAAAGTTCATGACCATAGGTGAGGGTAGGGACGTAGATCAACCGGTAAATGGAGAGCTTCACCTTATGGCTCAGCTCCCCCTTCACCACCACAGTCCAGTACAGCGACTGCATTACTTCTGCTACTGCTCCCAGTCTGCGGCCAATCTCACGCTCCCTTCTCCCCTCACTCGTGGACAAGACCCCCAGACATTTAAACTCCTCCACCTGGGGCAAATTCTCTCCCCTTACCTGGAGGAGGCATGCCATCCTTTTCGGTGAGAGAACCATGGACTCAGACTTTGAGGTGCTGATCCTCATCTCATCTGCTTCACACTCGGCTTCAAATCGTTCCAGTGCACGTTGGAGGCAACCATGTGAGGTGCCAAAAGGACAACATCATCCACAAAAAGCAGAGACATCACCTTCCAACTCCCACACAGAATGCCCTCCTGGTCTCAACTGCACCTTGATATCTTGTCCATGAAGACCACAAACAGGAGTGGAGACAAGGCACAACCTTGGCGGAGTCCAACACCCACATTGAACAGGTTTGACTTAATGCCAAGTATGTAGACACAGCTTTTGCTTCATTTGTACAGAGACCGAATGGCCCGCAGTAGTGGCCCCGGTATCCTATACTCCCTAAGCACCTCCCACAGAATTTCCCGGGGAACACACTCATAGGCCTTCTCCAAGTCCACAAAACACATTTAGACGGGATTAGTGAACTCCCATGCCCCTTCAATTATCTGTGAGAGGGTAAAAAGCTGGTCCACTGTTCCACGGCCAGGGCAAAATCCGCATTGTTCCTCTTCAATCCGTGGTTTAACTATCGGCTGGAGCCTCTTTTCCAGCACCCTGGCATAGACTTTCCCAGGGAGGCTGAGAAGTATGATATCCCGATAGCTGGCACACACTCTCCAGTCCCCTTTCTTAAAGATAGGGACCACCACCCCAGTTTGCCAATCCAAAGACACTGTCCCTGAGGTCCATGCAACATTGCAGAGGTGTGTCAGCCATGACAGCCCTGCAACATCCAGGGCCTTAAGCAGTTCCGGGCAGATCTCATCCATCCCCGGTGCTTTGCCACTTACCAACTACCTCAGTGACTTCCACCAGGGAAATGGACTCTGACAGCCCGGATGCCTCTGGCCCTGATTCCTGTAAGGAAGGCATATCACTCAGGTTTAAGAGTTCCTCAAAGCGCTCCTTCGACCTCCCGACAATGTCCTCATCAGAGGTCAGAGTTTCTCCACTCCTGCTGAGCACAACCTGAGCGAAGCTCCTCAGACCCCTTCTGAGCTGCTGGATGGTTCTCCAGAACCTCTTTGAAAAATCACTTCTCAGTTTAAGTTTGCTATTGCAGGAAAATGAGTGGAAAGTCTTTATTGGGGCATCCTATCAGTGGGATTTGTCTACTGCTGGAAACACAGACTGTCAGTTAAATGGCTGCTGCTGGACTCAAACTAATGCTCTTGCTTATGATCTATTTTTCATCAGCTCCCTCTAGCATTCTGAGACAAGACCATTTCTGCTCACAGAAGCTCTAGTATTTAAACAAGATGTAGATGCTGGTCAAATTAATTAATTGCACTTAAACATCCCAATCCAAACTGCGAAGTCAGCAAGGAGGGAAATATGTCTGAACCCTGTAACAAATATTTTATATACACCGATCAGCCACACGATTAAAACCACTGACAGGTAAAGTGAATAACATTGATTATCTCATTACAATGGCACCTGTCAAGGGGTGAGATATTTTAGGCAGCAACTGAACAGTCAGTTATTCAATTTGATGTGTTGAAAGCAGGAAAAACATGCAAGCGTAAGGATCTGAGGGACTGTGACAAGGGCCAAATCGTAATGGCTAGATGACTGGGTCAGAGCATCTCCAAAACAATAGCTTTTCTGAGGTGTTCCCGGTGTGCAGTGGTTAGTACCTACCAAAAGCGGTCCAAGGAAGGACAACCGGTGAACCGGTGACAGGGTCAAGGGTGCCTAAGGCTCACTGATGTACGTGGGGAGCGAAGGCTAGCCCGTCTGGTCCGATCCTACAGAAGAGCTAATGTAGCACAAATTGCAGAAAATCTTAATGCTGGTTATGATAGAAAAGTGTCAGAATACACAATGCATCGCAGCTTGCTGCATTTAGGGATGTGTAGCCACAGACAGGTCAGAATGCCCATGCTGACCCCTTTCCGCTACTGAAAGCATTTATAATGGGCACGTGAGCATCAGAACTGGACCATGGAGCTATGGAAGAAGGTGGTCTGGTATGATAAATCACATTTTTTTTTAGATCATGTGGGCGGCTGGGTGCGTGTGCATCGTTTACCAGAGGAAGAGATGGCAGCAGGATGCACTATGGGAAGAAGGCAAGCCAACAGAGGCAGTGTGATGCTCCGGCCAATGTTCTGCTGGGAAACCTTGGGTACTGGCATTCACGTGAATGTTACTTTGACACGTACCATCTACCAAAAGATTGTTGCAGACCATGCACACCCCTTCATGGCAATGGTATTCCCTGATGTCAGTGGTCCTGCCACACTGCAAAAATTGTTCAGGATCGGTTTGAGGAACATGACAAAGAGCTCAAGGTGTTGACTTGGCCTCCAAATTCCCCAGACCTCAATCCACTGGAAGATCTGTGGAATGTGCCAGAAAAACAAGTTGAATCCACGGAGGTCTCACCTCATAACCTACAGGACTTAAAGGATCTGCTGCTAACATCTTGGTGCCAGATACCACAGGACACATTTAGAGGTCTTGTGGAATCTATACCTTGAAGGGTCAGAGCTGTTTTGGCAGTATGAGGGGGACCTACACAATGTTAGGCAGGTGGTTTTAATGTTGTGGCTGATCGGTATCTTTCAAGTTGTGTGGGTAAGTGTGTGGCTGGGCTCTTTTTCTGTATTGCAGCAACCACTCTCAACTCTCACCACCAGTATGAGAAATATATAAAAGTGAATACATAAAAAAATGAGAAACTGTGTTTCAGAGGCCCCACACCTATGTTGCAGTTGTGTAAGTCAATCAGGTTTGGACAAGACATAGCAACATTAACAAGAAGATAAATAAACAAACCTGCAAGACATGGGAGGAGATCACCAACGTCTTTCAGCTCACTCCTGCCAGGCCCTCACTGCTCACAGTTCATTTTTGATTCATTTCAGAAAAGCCACACAGAAAAGCCATTCGCATCCTAGTTCCTCTCTGCTGACAAAACTGTCACTGTGATCAGCCCAACAGCTTTCCATGCTGCAGCTTAATTGTCAAATGTTCCTGAAAATAGTGGCACTGCCACACACATTGATACAAATATGTACACTGATAGGCAATCAGTAACATGACAGATTTTACAGACAGCTTGAAGGAAGCATTAAGAGGCTCTTTTGGATAGTTCTGTACTCACCCAAGAGGCTTCTCCAGACGACTCGCTGGTGACCCAACAATCTCACCAAGGGTGCAGAACATCTGGCCCAAGAAGTCCTGAAGGACGAGGGGGTTAGCAGGAATTGGTGAGGACAGGAAGAGCAGGGTACAGGACAGGGGAACAGTGAAAGAACAGCAGAGGATAGGTTGGGGTGATGTTCAGAGAGGATCAGAGGTGAGAAGCTTGGCCCTATGGCCCTTTGTACAGTAAAGAAGTTTACAAAGGCAGAGACGTACGTTGAATTCGGAGGGCTTCCGGAAGAGGAGCAGGCAGCAGTGGTAACACAGCAGAACACATCATTTGACAGGAAGCACAAGACACAAACACCCAAGGGTAGTAGAAGAAGAGCAATACTGTCCATAGGGAGGCAGAGGAGCAAAGCTGATCTTACAGTATGTCACTGTGAATTCTAGTGACACTGATACAAACAAAAAACCAACAATCTGAGCACTACATTGAAGCATTAGCAAAGGTCTTATGGATCTATGCAAATCTTTGAATGCTCCCAAATATATTTCACTAACATCTGCAGGAACTACATGAATGGATCTTCTTTTATCAAAGCTTTTTGTCGACACATTTTTCAATTTTTTCCTGGTTGTGCCATATAAAAGTTGTACTACAATAAAATGAAAACAAGATTAGTGAGGGTCCAAAAAGCTTTGATAGCTGAATGAGAGATGTTTTCACTCTTGCACTCGTCTAAAAGAGGGATGTCATCCACCATGTTTCATGAAATACGCAAGGGAAATCACTTTACAAATACTGTATTCTACAAGGTGGGTATGCCCTAAAAGATGAAATGGATATATACTTTAAGAAGCATACTAGATTTTAGATATTAAACATTCAAGGAAAAAATAAATTACACACACACACACACATTTTCAGAACCGCTTGTCCCATATGGGGTCACGGGGAACCGGAGCCTACCCGGCAACACAGGGCGTAAGGCCAGAGGGGGAGGGGACACACCCAGGACGGGACGCCAGTCCGGCACAAGGCACCCCAAGCGGGACTCGAACCCCAGACCCACCGGACAGCAGGACTGTGGTCCAACCCACTGCGCCACCGCGCCCCCGAAAAATAAATTATTTTCTTATTATTATTTACTATTATAAAATGGGAAATATACTGGGATTTTTTTAATGACACCATGGTTTGGATTGCGGTGGCGCAGTGGGTTGGACCACAGTCCTGCTCTCCAGTGGATCTGGGGTTCGAATCCTGCTTGGGGTGCCTTGCGGCGGACTGGCGTCCCGTCCTGGGTGTGTCCCCTTCCCCCTCTGGCCTTACGCCCTGTGTTACCGGGTAGGCTCCGGTTCCCCGTAACCCCGTATGGGACTAGCGGTTCTGAAAATGTGTGTGTGTGTGGTTTGGATTTGCATAGATCCAGAACAGCAGCAACATGCATTACAAACTGCAGATTCCATTCACAGGGGCTCCACCAGGCATCTCACACAGCCTTTTCTTACTCACATGTTTTGACAGATCAGGACTTTTGGAGTCCACATCGTATCTGTAAGAAAACAAATACAGACAGCTTTACAGGGGAAGGGAATGCACTTGTCTTTCGTAAGGCTGCCTTTCGCTGTCTACATACAGCACAGAAAGGACTGCGTGGGCAGAGCAGAACGCTAAAAATCATTCACACTTAACTAAAGCAGAATGTCATATCTCACAAGCGATAAGGGGAAGGTGTAGTTGAAAGCATAACCAGGCACTCTGTTATACTGAAGTGGATCACTGTAGTTAAGGACTCTATATGAGCCATAACATTATTTTAAGCTACACATGTTCCTTTATAAAATATTACGAGAATCCCTTCATTATACTTAAACCTTTACTTACACACACACACACACTTTCAGAACCGCTTGTCCCATATGGGGTCGTGGGGAACCAGAGCCTACCCGGTAACACAGGGCATAAGGCCGGAGGGGGAGGGGACACACCCAGGACGGGATGCCAGTCCATCGCAAGGCACCCCCAGCGGGACTCGAACCCCAGACCCACCGAAGAGCAGGACTGTGGTCCAACCCACTGCACCCCCTCCTTTACACACACACACACACACACACACACACACTTTCAGAACCGCTTGTCCCATACGGGGTCGCGGGGAACCGGAGCCTAACCCAGCAACACAGGGCGCAAGGCTGGAGGAGGAGAGGACACACCCAGGACGGGACGCCAGTCCGTCGCAAGGCACCCCAAGCGGGATTCGAACCCCAGACCCCCTGGAGAGTAGGACTGCGGTCCAACCCACTGCGCCACTGCGCCACCGCACCCCCTCCTTTACACACAATATGTCATATTCATCATGAGCATTAAAGAAGGATGCAAGGCTGCTTTATTCTTATATAGATATTTTTCATGAAAAAAACTCAGTTGACAAAGAAGCATTACTCACAAATCAAAGCGGAGATTCTGCTTTTCCTCAAAGAAGTAGTCCAAGATGTATTTTCTTACAAAGTCTGGGTTCAGTGTATTATCAATCACCTCCGTTCTTCCAAACTAGTTGAGAAAAAGAGTTGAAAAAGAAGAAGCAGAAGGGGAGATGCATCAAAGATAAAAAGAGCTTGTAAGCCTGCCAATTACCCCTTGCACCCTTATTTGGTGTTCCATGATGACAGAGGCACCCTCCTCATTGACAACAATGTCATGTCGCACCAATAAGCTGCCCCAAAACTGAGATTAGTTTAAAGCTGAGGGATGAAAAAACAGGTCCCTTTGATGGGTGACTCTACTCACCCAGGCACGGAGCTCTAGCACTTTTGGGAGTGCTGGCACTGGGCAATGTTGTATACTGTATAATTAAACATGTTGAAATGAATGGGATTTTCATTTAGGGTCTGAGCCCTGCAGAAACAGCTGGCTCGCTTGCTCTCCACTTTGAGTGACACCAGCGTTACAGGTGACAACAGCTGGTACTGCAGTGCTCAGCCCTTGAGAGAACTGGCATAATTTAGTGACCTGCTTGCCAAGAAAACCCTTTTGGAAGACTGCTATCAACAATGAATAATGCAGCCACAAAAACACACAATATTTGCAGGAAATGAATTCACAATTAAACGTTAAACTTCCAGGCAAAAATGATTTGACTCAGTGATTGTGAGAATTCACAATTTTGTGGCCGATGCCTAATGGGAAATTAGACTTTAGGATGGCAGCAGGGTATTATGGGGAAGATGGTAATTAGACATGGCATCTACCATGTATGAAAGAATAAGTTCATGCTTCAAATTAAAAAAGGGGGAACTACATTTCTTGTCAGGTGAATATTACTCAATAATTCAGCAGAGGGACATAATGCTGAGAGCAGCTAAAAAAATCATCTTTTCAACAAGGTATCCAGTCAAGCAACAGTAACCATTGAAAAAATTGAAAGCACAGCCTTGATGAACTCCTGTATATTTTTGGAATCCACATTCCTTCGGAACATCATACTGACATTAAGAATACATACCCAGTGAATCCATACTGCAGGAAAAAATAGAACAGTTTTGCTATAGATGTCTGTGATACCTATATTACGGTGGGAACAGGTATAGATAGGAGGATATATTTATTGTCTTTGCCTATAGCCAAAACCAAGAACTTACAGACTTTAGGTATTGGATCTGTCATGAATGAGAGCATCAAGCAGCCAGAGATGGAAGTCTCTTGCAGGAATGTAGGTTAGTGATCATTTTTAGTAGACTCTGGGGTGCAGATCTTTTGATCATCTTACAGACTGACACTTAGTACAGTCAGCAACAGACTCTCTCTATTGGAGAGTGACCTGGAGTGGTGATACTCAAAGTGTTTTGACCAAACCTCATCTGAGCACTTAATTTTCAATAGAAACAGTAAAAGTGATTTGTTAGACAGAAATCAAGGCAGAGTTCTAACTTTTATCACCCATAGGATGAAAAAGAGAATAACAAAAGAAAGTTCCAGAACAGTATTACCACAATATTACTGCAATGCTGCCAGAACTACAACAGAGAAGGTTTAATTGTGTTCAGCACATGTGGCCTGGAAAAGAAGACAAAGTGAATCAATTACATTAGGAGTTCATTAGACAACAATAGGCAGCGGGGCAATTTAATGAGGTTGCCACATGGATTCCTTGTCTTTCCACACAAACAATCCAGATGCCAAGTAAATAACCACCCATTCTCAGAACCCCCCCACACACACACATACATTACATACAGACGCTCAAAAATACACACATGCCATTTGGTCCCCAAACCAAGTTCAACGGATACCAGATGTCAGAGCTGTACCTGATTTTGTAAACCTGTAAAGTATCCTCCAGTGCCTGCAGTTTGTGGCTCATAAGCGTGGGCCGAGAGAACTCAGGAGACCAAAATATCATTGGGGGCCCCATCTGTTCACCACTGATTGTTTTTTTAGACTCTGACATCAGAGATGGTGTCATCATTTCATCCCTTGGTGGGTTTAAGCACCATTTAAACTTTTTGTAGAGCTAGTAGTATAGTGGTTAGAGCTACTTTGGATGTAGTTTGAAACCCCCTTCTAGCTGCAGTGCCCTTGAGCACCTTCAGTTGCTCCGGCAAAATTCCTATCATTGGTAAATTACAGAACTATTTACTTGCTACACCCCAACCAGACTTCTCTGCCTGCTTGGTGGTCCCATGCATGAAAGGTCCAAAAGCACAAAGGTTTTTGGTTCTGACTCCTATATTGGAACAATCTCCCCTTTTCACTCAGAACTACTGAATCTCTCTCTACATTTAAGAAGGGTCTCAAAACTCACCTCTTTCGGACTCGCTTCTCCACTGATCTCTTCAGTGTCTTTTAAACGTGTAAATGTTTATGTTTAATAATTTTGTGTTTAGAAATTGCTGAATAATGGGTAACCCTTCATGCACCTATTAGTGTGATGTATACTGGTTCATGTGGTGGATTGGGAAAATTAACTGTTCTCTAGAATCACAAGTTTGCATCCAGGTTTATCCTTTTGTTGATGTAATGCACTCAGTGTGATCTAATGTACTCATTGTATTTTTTGCTGAGGTATGCATTGCTTGGAGAAAACACACGCACGCACACACACACTTGTCCCAAGTGGGGTCACAGCAAGCCGGAGCATAATCCGGCAACACAGGGCGCAAGGCTGGACACACTCAGGACAAGACACCAGTCTGTTACAAGGCACCCCAAGCGAGACTTGAACCCCAGATCAACCAGAGAGCAGGCATGGGCCAAACCCACTGTGCCACCACACCCCCTGCTTTGGAGAAAAGTATCTGCTAAATGAATAAATGTAAATGCCCATCAAGTTTTCTTGGTAAGATACAGAAGTAAATTGCCTTGCCTTTCTGCTGAGCAGTGTAGATTCAATGTTGTTGCCATTGTCACATGGAGTGTGATCTTCTGCCTCCAACACTGCCCATCTGCTGCTGCCCAGATGGGTGGAAACCATTTAGTCTGGCACCTCTGCTAGAATCTGTCCGTTTTGGGTGGCCCTTCAGGTAGTCAAGGCTACCAACGGCATAGCTTCCAGCTTCACAAATGCACACAAGCCCCAATAGCGCAACAAGCTAGGTTTCCTTGTTGTGGATGTGTTTGTCATATTTCGGTCATACGGTTCAAAGGGAAAGATTACTGGAAAAGGATGTCATGACTGGAAAGATCAAGGGTACAAGGTGCAGATGAAGACCACCAATGAGATGGATTGATACGATTACAATGATGACAGGGCGGACGCTCGAGGATCTCATCAGACTAGCAAAAAATCGAGCCCTTTTTAATTCATTTGTCTAAGTCACCAAGATCGAACCCGAGTTGATGGCACATGACATGACAAATGTAAATGTAAATGTAAATAGACCACTTGTAAATTAGATAAATGTGAGTCCTTGCCATAGCTTTTCCCATTAAAGGTAAAAAAAAAGACCTTCCCAAGCTAACAGTTTCATAAAGACAAGCACATCTACTGGCCTCTAGTTTAATTTTTGGCTCCACCTGTAACTCTTATATCCAGCAAGATCTCACATCCAGCATTCTACCAATACCATAATTGCATCCAATTAAGAAATGACACTCATACCCATTCTGATTTCATCCACGTCAGATTGTTGATTTTGAAATATGTTACTAGTACCAGACACTATTTTGTGGGTGTTGTAACTGTTATATTGTCCTTTCAAAAAAGCCAGGACACTGACATACCTTCTTTGGGCTGCTATGAAAACCATTTATTTTATCTGATGCGCAGCTGCAATTATAGGACATACTATACAAGCATCGGCTTCAGTGCCTCAAAGTGGCGCAACAGTGGCAATGGCTGTCTGGTAGCTATGGCGGTTGGATATACTCTGTATATCCTGGCAGGTTCAACCATGCCGCATTGGTACCGGACTATCGGTCATGCAGGTGGATCGCCTTAGCAGAAGCAGGCGTATGGTCCATCCTGTAGAGGCTGGAAGCTAGCTAAACTGAAGAGGTGCAATGGCCTGCCCGCCTAGCCAGCGGGGTGGCGTCATTTTCTGGCTAAAACAGCACGAAGAAATGGGCCTCAGTACCCTGCACGTCAATCGGACCGTGCCACGGCGGTGGTACGCCATCCGAGCGACGAGAGGCCGCTAAGAATCTCAGGTTCCAAGAAGCCGCCGCGGAACAGGACTAACCTTGCCATTTGCACCTACAACTGCAGGTCTTTGGCAAGGGGGAACGGATTGAACCACCTGATGGAGGAGAAGATGAAGATCAGATGCGACGTGTTGGGTCTGTGCGAGACTCGGCAGAAGAAGGAGATGAGTGCGAGGTGGGAAGATGGATGCGCTGTAAGACTAGGAAAAGCGGATGGCAGCAGATCAGTTGGGGGTGTCGGGTTCATCATAAGCAAAGAATGGACTACGAAGATCGCCTCATGCCATTTTGTGTCATCGCGTATCGGAGTGCTCAACGTGAACCTCTCGGGAAAGGCCACCCTTAAGATCATCCAGACCTATGCTCCCACCAGTGCCAGCGACGACGATGAAGTGGAAGAGTTCTATCGCCAGCTAGACATGGTGCTAGCTCGGAAATCCACTTACACCGTCGTGATGGGAGACTTCAATGCAAAGGTCGGAAAAGGGAGGCAAGGTGAAAGGTATGTTGGAAAGTTTGGAACTGGAGAAAGAAATGAAAGAGGGGAACGTTTGGTCACTATGGTAGAGGCGAGAAAAATCTACATCGGGAACAGCCTGTTCAAGAAGAACAGCGAGAAAAGATGGACCTGGATAGCCCCTAACACTGCACATCGCAATGAGATCGACTACATCCTGGTCGACAAGCGGCGCATTCTGCAAGACGTCTCTGTCGTAATGCCATTCAACACCGGCAGCGATCACCGCCTGCTCAGGGCCAAGATCGTCATCGACAGGACAAAGGAGAAGAAGACACTGCATCTGACGTCGAGGGAAGAACATGTGAAGGTCTACGATGGAAAGCGACTGCAGGAAGCGATGGAGAGGAAATCCTGGTGCCGAATTGACGGAATTGACGATGATTATGACTCACTGATCGAGAAACTGAAGGAATGCTTGAGGGAGGCAAAGGAGGCGGGCCCAAGGGAGCAGAAGGGAAGAATCTCGGAAGAAACCAAAAAACTTCTCGAGAAGAGAAAGAACATGAAGAGGACTGCGGAAGATCACCTTGAATATTCCATTCTCAGCAGGGTGATACGACTGCAGCTGAAGAGAGACTTCGAAAAATACCGGATGGAAAAGCTCCTGAAGGCCGCCGAGGAAAGGAAGAGCCTCAAGAAATGTGAAAGGGGGATGGCACTCTATAAATCGGAAGTGACGAAGCTGAAGAACTCGGATGGTGCTACAGCCGATGAAAGAGGCGAGGTGGTAAAGATCTGTAAAGACTTTTACACTAAGCTTTTTAAATCTGCTGTGAAGATTGAACCACCACCGTCACTTCAAAGGAAGGAGAATGTGCCCCCCATTCTCGTAAGTGAGGTTGAAAGGGCCGTCAATCTGATGAAGAGGGAAAAAGCACCGGGGAAAGATGGCATAACATCTGAAATGCTGAAGTTGGGCGGAGAACAGCTCTGGAAAATCCTTGCCGAACGGTTCAGTCACTATCTGAACACGTGCAAGATACCATCGCAGTGGAAAGAGTCGAGAACCATCCTGCTGTATAAGAAGGGAGATAGAGAAGACCTGAAGAACTATCGTCCCATATGCCTCTTGTCCCACATCTACAAGCTGTTCACGAAGATAATCCTAACACGATTATCAGAACACTTGGATGGACAACAACCAAGGGAACAAGCAGGCTTCCGAAGAACCTACAGCACGATGGATCACATCTTCACTCTGACCCAATTGCTGGAGCGAGCGAAAGAGTACAGGCTGCCACTATGCGTCGCGTTCGTGGACTACGAGAAGGCCTTCGACAGCGTCGAGATCAACGCAGTGCTAAAGTCGTTGGAGATGCAAGGAGTCGAGGCGCAATACATCGAACTCCTACGGGAGGCGAATTCCGGATGTACCACCGACATAGCTCTGCTGTCGTCGCCGATTAGAATACCAGTCGAGAAGGGCGTCAAACAAGGAGACACCATCTCTCCGAAGCTCTTCACCACATGTCTCGAGCAGATCTTCAGAGACATCGACTGGAAGGGCGGCGTAAACATCAACGGCGAGCTAGTGACCCACCTCCGTTTCGCTGACGATATCGTCCTTGTCGCCGAAACCACAGATCTACTTCAGACCATGCTAACCGAGCTAGACATCAGAAGCTCGAGAGTAGGCCTCAAAATGAACCGCATGAAGACCAAGTTCATGCGGTCAGATTATGCAACAAGGGGCCGAATAGTGGTTCAAGGCGATGAAATAGAGGAGGTGGAGGAATACGTCTACCTTGGACAAGAAGTAAATATGCGTCGAGACATGGAGAAGGAAATCTCGCAGAGAATAAGGGCCGGATGGAAAGCGTTCAACTCCATCAAGGATGTGCTCAAAGGAAAGTTGGATAAGACCACCCGCGCGAACCTCTTCAATGGCACAGTTTTACCTGCAATGTTATACGGCAGTGAAACTTGGGCCACCACGAAGAGAGAAGAGCAAAGGTTGGTAACTGCTCAAAGGGCGATGGAGAGATCTATGCTGGGAATATCACTAAGAGAACATATCCGGAGTGAGACGATCAGAGAGAAATCCGGCGTGAGGGACGTCATCAACGAGTATGAGAAGCAAAAGTTAAGATGGGCCGGACACGTTGCTCGGTTCACCGACAATCGGTGGACTCGCGCAATTGTCGAGTGGTATCCGCGTGAGCGGAAAAGGCCACGCGGAAGGCCTCCAAAACGATGGATTGACGACATAAGAAAAACGTTTGGAGCTACGTGGATGAGGAAGGCGCGATCCAGAGAGGAATGGAAAGCGTGCTGTGACCAGCGGAGTCGATTCGACGCCCGATAGTCTGGTCGGTCAAGACAACTCAAGACAACTTTACAAGCAATAGACAAACAGCACAATCCCAAAACCAGCTAGCCATGGGAAATTACTTACTCCAAATCCTAATGCTCTTGAGCCTCAGATGGCATGTCATTGATATGTATAGACCCAGAGCTCAGAAAAGAAACTATCCTGCCTGCAGACCCCTGGAATTAATACCATATAATGCTCTGCATTTTGTCTAACACTTTACACAGAAACACAGTAAACTTTCAGAAGGTACCGCTATAATCTGAACTGCAACATCAAGGAAAAAATAATATGTTCTGAAAATAAAAGAAACTAAGAGAGTGAAAGAATGAGAAACTCTGGCACAGCCAGTGAAGATGTCTTCCCTGGGCTCTGTCAATAGGCCACAGCAAGAGACTAATTGGATTACAGACATTTTTGAGAGGCGAACTGACCTTATCTCTAAAGGGAGCAGGAATGTATTATAAAAGACAGAGCACAAGGAAGCGCAACTTTAACATGGCCACGCAGCTTGGCTCTCCTTCCGTCGGGATTTATCAGATGGAGCGGACACACAGAAATGGGGGGACCATGGCCCTACAAACAGAGGCCAAGGGAGATTTAACTGATGCACAGCGAAGCCTGGAATGGGTCAGTGTGGCGTTTGGATGGCCTTCAAAGAAATTGGTGAAGGAGGATTTTTAAGGGCCAGGCTATGCATCTCTGACTTCCAGCACTGGACAATGTGGATGAATACTCTGAGGAATACAAGCCAATGATATTTGCTGCCCTTGGCGGCCACAAAGAGTGGATAAATTGGGGGGCAGGAGATGCTGATAATGTGTGCTATACTTCCAGGGCTCTTGGCCAAGCACTCACCTCTCTCCACTGCTTAGTTTCTACTCCTTGGGTGTACAGGACACACACTAGAGAGAGAAAGAAATTCAGTCACATTAATCTCGACTGCTTGGACAGGACAGATTGATGTGATCAAACAGAAACAGTAATACAGGCACACAGATTAATACAGGCATGGATAACTACACACTGATGGAACCCTGTAAAATTTCAGTATAGCACGTTTAAATTATTCAAATCAAAAGTAGTAAAGGGTTTTCCAAAAATATTTCTTTTTTTGTCTTTTCTTCTCAGAACGTTTTATGACATGTTGGAAGAAGAAGTTCTTTAAATGCAGCTCATGCATTTATTTACAGCTGCAGAGTATGGAAGTCATTATGTTTTAGCAGAGGGTACAATAGTGTGACAATGTGGTTCAGAAGGTAGTGTAGTGATTAGAGCCATCACTTTACACTTGGGTTTGAATCCTTACCCCTGCTGTAATATCCTTGTGCAAATGACTTACCCTAAACTACTCAGGGAATACCATCCAGCTGTATAAATTGGAAAAAAATTATAATTCACTTAAGTTGCTTTGGTGGAAGGTATTAGCTAAACAAATTATCAGGGTTGCTTATAGGATTACAAACAAAACTGTGTTGTGTTCCCAATGAACAGATACCTAGGTTATAAACTTTAAAAAATTAAGAATTGAGAACATTCTAGAGAGTGGCAGCTGAATGAACACGCTTCACATTTCACAAACAGCACTTGCTGAATTAGTTTAGTCTGTCTGCACTGACTGATCTTGGAATAAGGAGGTATAGAGTGTGTGATGAATCATCAGCGTTGATGAAAGCAGGAGCTGAGACTGTAGATAAACTAGGTGTAGACAACATTTGTAAACAAAACATGGTCCTTGTGAGTGTGTATTTATAGAGCGTGGCAATCAATGTGGTAGTGAAGGTTCTTACAAAAGGGTAGGGAGGAAATGAGATAAGTAAGATAACTCTTTCCTAAGGGCAAGGATATCATTTGCAGAAGATTTTAAAAACGAAGAAAAAGGGGGAAAAAAAGAGTTTAAAAGAGGGAAATTATAGAAATAATAATTAAAGTTGCATATTCAAGGAGGGGACTATAGCTGAAAGGTTACACAAAGTAGAAGATGTGATAATTGTGAGAAAGATTTCTAGTCGACTTACATGGGTCCGATTTGGAGAATGTGTCTTTATCTAAAAGGTTCCTGTGGAGAAAAAGGAGGGGGGAAAATGATTTCATGTAAAAATTCTGAAAGTTAATGTTAAAGGTCGCTGCTTGGAGATTGTGCTTTTACAGGTAATGCAAAGGTTCCATCAAGTCAGAAGTGTGTAGAACTCAGTAGGCAGAATTTGCATGTGAAATTGTACATGCAGTAATTAAATAAGGAACGTATTTATGTAGTTCTGTACTGTACGTATAACATTTGCATAAACTACAAATGAAGGAAATTAACACCTTTTCATTGTCCCAACTGAAAAGAGCACTACACAAAAACACAATAAACTTAAAATATTATTCTCAGTAGTAATGCATAAAATGTCAAAATTATTTAAATTTTATAGCCTTCCTTCATTGCACATTTTGATCACCAAGTCACATGCACACAGCTATATCTCACACACACACAGGCACAAGTGCAGACATACCAGCCAGTTTTATATACTTAAAAAAAGGAATTTTGTCATTCCCAAATTTCACATAAATCAGTGGATCCCTCGGGGAAGAATTACTGAGCTGACTATCTCTGGCCACATTGTTGAGCACTTATGATGACCATATTTTGCACAAGACATCCAGCTGATGCCTTGTACTATTGGTAGTGTTATTAATTAAGCTCCCAGTGTTGGTTCAAGCTGCATGTGTAATAGTTTACATTGAAGACTGTTTAGGAGTGATGTCCCTCCTTGGCATATTCAAAGAAATTTTTGTTAGTTATTCGAGCAATGAGTCAGAACATTTTGTGCAGGGTCCTAGGGGTGCTGAAAACCGACTGGGTTGGAGTTTTAGCCTTACTACATAGGCTAGGAGGAGTATACCCTGGATGGGAGGCCAGTCCATTATGGAATAGGCACACAAACACATTTCCAATCAGCAATTAACCTGACATGCATGTTTTTGGGCAGTGCAAGAAAACCTACACAGACACAGCAAGATCATGCAAACTCCATACAAACTAAGCTAGAATTGAATCTACACCCAAACATTCCAAGTACAGTGAGGTGGAAGCACTACCCTCTGCACCACTGTGTTCCTCCTAAACTTTTACATTTTACCATTTTTATGTTTATGCTGCAAGGCAGGCACCTGGTCTGAGGGGCATAAACCAGAGGTACTTATGAGCCTTGACCCTCTAACCAGCAGATTACACTCTGTAAAGTGGCAACTGCTTGATCGCTGCACTATATGTCCCTCTGCCTATTGCTATCCATGCCACAGCGGCTGCAACAGCTTGAATCACACTGCCTGCTATTGACAGCCTGTAGCTGTTACTTTGCTCTCCTCAGAAGCTAATTCTCTGCGGGCCTGGTCAGCACGGCAACGGAAAGAATAGGTAAGCTCACAGATTCCAGACTGAGTCAAGCCAACAGGAGGTGTTCTTCTTACAAACAAAACGCCCTAGTTTTTGAAAGAAGGATCTCAAAGAAGAAAGGGGCCTGCTGTTGGACTGAGGAACCTCTGGCATTTTTTACTTTTTTTTTTAAAGTCAAGGTGTCATTGAGTCATCTGTTCCAATTTCAGTCTGCTCTAAATTCCTGACAGGACTTACCTTTACATCATCCATTGGAGTGTGCTGTGCATAACTGGATGACCCAATGGTCAGGCTGCTCATCCCTGGAGCAGGACAACCTTCAATTATCTTTGGGATGTCCTGGGATCCCATTGACTGACAAGTCTTCTTGAATTAGTCACAGAGGCAGTCCAGAGGTTGGAAAGTGTAAAGTGGCTTATTCATTGCAATAAGCACACAGAGGTAACTAATTCAACCTCCAGAGGGTTTGATAAGAGTTTCTCTAATCCCTTGTTGGACGGAGCGCAGCCCCATGCAGGTGGTCAACACTGTCTTGGCCGGTACCTTTGCTTACGCCATGTTTCACTGATATTACTCCCAAAACGGGGGTTGAAAGACCAATTAGGTATGCAAGGAGTGCTTTGACATATGCAAGATCGCTGCCATCAAATTTAAATTAGAAATGTCGCAGGCATCGGTGTGAAGTGTCGAACCCTGACTGACAGAACCAGAACATCACCAGCGTGAATGGATGGTCTGATTTGAAAAACAATGTTAGTCTGATTACAGCCTTTCATCTCACCATTTATATCTGTCTCTCTGTGGCCCTTCGCAATTAGCTTGTCTCCCACCTCCAGCACCTTCACTCATACAGGAATGTCACACTGGCAGGGATTTTGGCTTTTTCTTTTTTGTTTTCATTCCCCCCATCACCCATTTCCTTCACAATGTCCTAACAGAGTAGAAAATTACCAAGCACAGCTTTAGATCAGGGTGCCCTTCTGTGAGCAATGTACCTTCACCTACATCAAATGTCACTCAACACTTTGCACGGAGAGAGTGATAAACTGCACCCAAAACCCCGGACTTCTGAGTTAGGTCTGTTTAGAGGAACAGGCATGACTAAATTAGCGATATCATGCCAATATGTTAGTCTTCATGATTTTACAAGATTGTTGCTGTTGAACAGCTTGAAGCTCAAAGACTTTTTCATCCATAAATCTGTCCACAAATGCAACCATTAACATCACTGCAGAGCAAAAAGAGGGAAAAAAAGTCACATTGAAAGCATGTGTATCTGATAAACCATTTCATGCCCTGCTAAAAATTGTTACGATGTTAATGTTTGTATTATTAAGGCATTTAGAAAAACACAGTTCATAATATGCAAAGGAGTGAGTCATTGAGTAAACTGAAATCCAGTATATGAAAATTAATTACAAGGGAAATGTTAATATTTGGATTACAAAAGGTAAATAAAATGCTTCGCTTTGTCAATATTTACAGTTATGCTTCTTCACTCATTATTTCATAATACTGAAATTAAATATTAGTTACGTATCTTTCTAGGAATATTAAGTGGCTTGTACTCTTATGTATCAGCTTTTATTAGTGTGACCTTTTTACTCAGGTGGTGCAGCAGATAACATTACTGCCTCCAGCGCATGGTTCATCTGGGCAAAGGTTTGAATCTGGTTCAGTATGTGTGGACTTTGTATATTCTTCCCATGTCTGTGTCAGCTTCCTCCCACAATCCAAAGAAGTGTTTTTGCCTAATTGGAAACTTTGAATTGCCTGTCCTGTGTGACTGTGAGAGTGAATGTATTCATGTACGGCTATTCTGTGATGGACGCATCCCATCAAGGGTGTACCCTGATTTGCCTTGCACCCTGTGCTCCTGAGATAGGCTCTGGACCACTACAACCCTTTCACTGACAAGTGATTAACAATAGCGATTGACCTTGAACTCTCAAGAACTTTCAGGTACCCAGAAAGCACAAACCCCTACCCCAGCTCTGGTGCATATACCTCTGCTTATATAATTGCTGCAAGTTGTTCAATTCTTTGCAAAGCTTGCAAAGAACCATTTTTACCAAGTTGCCCTAAATTGATTAATACTTTTAGAAAAGACCACAATTCACTCATTTGCTGCCAATTCTTCAAAGTTCCACCCAGTCCAGTAGGCGAACACATAAGCCCTTTGTGGTAAAAAGAGCCATAGTTCCCTTGGGTGTTTCACATGGCTGGTGTTCCTACAACAAAGTGCTGGAAAACACCAGCCATGTGAAACATCCAAGGGAACATAGTCCACTTTGTGTTCTATGGCTCTTTTTACCACAAAGGGCTTATGTGTTCCATGGCAGAATAATGGTGCACTACAGGGTGTAAATCTTCCATTTTTATTAATTATCGGAATTATTGGTACACCACATTTAAGTTGTTGCTGCTGTGTTCTTTTGTGATTTTTCATAATGCCACTTTGTTCCATTTCCTAACTTTGTGTAACATATGGAGGTGTGGACCTGCATGGTAATCCAGTATTCTTTGTGTCACAGTTCTACATTTTCAGGGTTGAATCCTCGCAAAGCAGTGACGATGATGCAGTATGTGCCAAAGCTCAGGTTCAGCTTAATGGCAGCCATTCAAAAATTGGGATAAACTGGAGCTGAGATAAATATATAAGAAAGCAAAAGAGGTCCTGTGAGCAGAGAAAACCACCACATTTCAACCTAATTATCCTTTGCAGTGTGCATTTGCTCTGTACCCTAATTAGGGGTCAAGGAAAATGGCCTCCATGACAAGCTTTGATAAATCCCATGGGATCTGATATCTGATACACCCTCTCCCCTTTTTGTGTTTAAAGTATTATTTAACTTTATTTGATTTAGTAACTTCTCATGGAAACTCCATCCCTCAAAAGGTAAATACAGATGGTCCTCAACTTACGATGGAGTTACAATCCTATAAACCCACTGTAAGTCAAAAACATCGTAAGCTGAAAATGCATTTAATACACCTAACCTACCGAACATCAGAGCCTAGCATGTGATGGCCATTACGAGCTTGCTGCCTTCATGCTGGGTAATTATCTTGAGTTTCTCCTCAAGACTAATTGCCTTCCTCTTCTTCTCACCAGTAGCAGGAGACACAGATGGATCCACAAAACACAACACAGATACGAGGGGGGGTGTTTCAAAAAAAATGCTGGCATCACAGAACACTGTAGAGTATCGGTTATATACACTAGCGACTGTATAGCAGACTGGGAAATTCGAATCCCTGCCGCTGCTGGGATGAACTACTACTCATAGCTATCTGCCCTCACACACTGTAACAGCTTTCAGAACAAAGTTTGAAATCTGCTCAAACTTGATCCACACTACCAAAATTAAGCTTTCTGTATCAACAGATAAAAGCATAAACTTTTTCCCAAACAATGAATGACAGGAGAAGACAGGGATATTATTGAAAAATCCAGGTTTTCTGACTTAAGCAAAGAGAAGCAAGCTCCCGTTCTTCAAAGATAACACAAAAGAACCATGAGAATGGCGTTTCTATTTTCAGGAGCACCCCACAAAAATGGGAAAATGTTTCAGCACATCCATCTCTGTTGCATTATGTGTTGCATCTATGTGCCGCTCCACCCGTCCCTGGTGTCAAACAGCGCGCTCTGCTTTGATCTGCGCTCAACTGCGACTTGGCGCCTCACTGCAGCAGGCCTCAATCTGTCTGAGCACTATGTGCTGATGTTCACACTCAGAGGAATGAGAACAGCTCGCAGTTCTCAAATCTGTCCTCCAGTTCGCCCAACAAAAGTGATTCTGCCATACTTCAAGCATGTGCAATAATTACAGTGTATTGCACTAAAACAAGAGTTGTTTATTCTATAAAAAGGAAAATGATTAATCTTATTGAAATATTAAACTGACCCCTCTTTAAAAAATACAAAATCAAGAATGAACATCTAATGTACACACTAAGTTCTTCAGTACCTTGGCACTAAAATGAAAATAATACGGCGCACACACGCACACACGCACACACACATTTTCAGAACCACTCGTCCCACACGGGGTGACGGGGAACCGGAGCCTACCCGGTAACACAGGGCGTAAGGCCGGAGGGGGAGGGGACACACTCAGGACGGGATGCCAGTCCGTCGCAAGGCACCCCAAGCGGGACTCAAACCCCAGACCCACCGGAGAGCAGGACCGTGGTCCAACCCACCGCGCCACCGCACCCCCAATAATACGGCATTTTTTAGTATTTCAGAGTTTCTTAACAGCACAGGCAATGAAGGCATCTAAAGAGAGGTGTCTGTCGTGAACAGAAAGCATTATGTCTGCATACAACTTTATTATAAAATTTTATTGTTTACACCATGCCTTTTCAAGATCACAAAAGTGTGCATATTGCATTTTTTACTCATGAAAGTGTTAACCCAAGAGACTTGGTACAATTCCAAACCTGAGCGCAAACAGCAGACCGAGGAACATTGTAAATCACTGTTCAATCACATTGCAAAAAAGTCCATATCAGGTCTCAGCCATCAATTAATAAAATGTTGCTGTGTGGCTGCACACTCATGGACCAGAAAAAGGAGCCTGGTCAATTTTGCACATATCTGGACCTCATCATAAATGCTAGGCCATGACTTAGTATCTCCATGATTGTGAGGCACAGCAGTTACATGACTGCAATATTGCTCAATTATAAATGACAGCATAGCTTGTTTGGGGGCCTCTCTTTTCCCTTGATGAAGAGCCATAAAATCAAATGCGAGAAAGTAGACAAAAGGAAAAAAGAGAACATGAGATGTAGAGTAAAGAAAGAAATACAGGTATATGAACAGAGAGAGAAGGAGAAGTGGTAGGCAATGGAGAGAGGGAAGAGATAGTGAAAGAAGTGAGATTTTTGTGTGTGTGTGTGTGTGTGTGTGTATGTGTGTGATGACATGCGGGAGTATAGATACTGCTTCCTTTTCTTTCACACAGTTATGCCCATGCAGAATGATTTCTCTGTTAATTTGCTCTTTTGGATTGTGCCCATTTGTGAAACAGCCCGGAAAACCGTCTGCACGTACAGGGTCACAACAGTGCAGGTTAAAATCAGGCCAACAACAAGGGCTAGAGAAAATGGAAAGGGAAAGGAGAAGGAGATGGAGAAGGAGAAGAGGAGAGAATGATCAACATTGAAACAGGAGCAAAATTTGCCATCTTGCTGAGACTGATGCTGAGAGTTACGCGCACAGCTCACTAATGGGTACCGATACCAGCAGGGTGTTATACAGATGTGTCCCCTCTTTCCATCAGCCCCTGTAGGTGTGCAGCCACCATTCTGGCTCTGGGCCACATAAGCCACACAGTTGCACTGCAGGTGTCCTGTATTGCATGGTAGCCACTGCCACTGTGCCCCAGAGACAGTTGTTTACTGCTGCTTACAACAGACTGCCTCCATCAAACAGCTGGGACTGATTGCACTCCCACATAGCCAGATACCATTACATCCAAAGGACATTTTTAAAATTCATGGATAAAAATACTACACAAAATACATTTCCATAAGAAACCATCAAAAACAAGAAAGGAAAAATTGAAATTATTGTGTCAAACTTTAAAAAATTACTGGAAGGCAAAAAGGAAAGACCAAATAAACAAAGGTTGTGCAATAACCATATACAGTCCTCCCATGATTTTTAAATTCTCTTTTTCCAAAATTTTTATGTTTCAGCTAATGGTTTCTGATATTCAGTTTTTGACTGATGAAACAAAAATATAAGAAAACTTACTAACACTTACACTTGCACTTACACATACACATACACATATACACATACACATACACATACACATACACATATATACATATACATATACATACACACACACATATACACATACACATACACATACATACACACACACAAACATACACACATACATACATACATACATACATACATACACATACACATACACATACACATACATACATACATACATACATACATACATACACATACACATACACACACAAGCCGTTTGTCCCGATCAGGGTGGCGGCAAGCGGAAGCCTAAGCCAACAACACAGAGCACATGGCTGGAGGGGAAGGGGACACACCCCAGACGGGATGCCAGTCCACCGCAAGGCACCCCAAGCAGGACTCAAACCCCAGACCCACTGCACCACCGTACCCTCTACTAATAAAACTTAGCATGTCCAAAAAAATTTGAAAACTACATGACACGAGACAAGCAATGTACTGTAGCTGGTGTGTCTGCAGCTAAATCTTTTCAGTTGTTGGTGTGTTAGGAATGTAGGAGTGTTGCTGTAAGAGACCAGGGAATTCTGGGAAGTGTACAAAGTTCCAAAGCTGTGTCTGTCAGCCATACTGAATATGTTATTCATTTACTTTTATTTATTTACCTGACACTTTTCTCCAAAGAAACAGCATTAAGATACCTACAACTATTTACCCATTTACACAGTTGTGAAATTTCACTGGAGCAATTGAGAGTAAGTACCTTGCTCAAAGATATTACATCAGTAGGTGGAATTTGAACTGATGACCTGTAGACCAAGGGTAGAAGTTCTAATTATTACACTATCAGCTGCTCCATAAAAGATGGTGCTCCCAGATGAACTGAAACAAGGGTTTATTTGAGTCATATAAGAGGAGCAGCAGTCAATAACCAGCTCTTTAACAAGCATGCAGGTTGTTCCTGTGCAGGGAGGGAGCGAAAGGTCAACTGAGATTTGAACACAGACGGCTGAACTCAGCAGCTAGAGTGCTAACCACTACAGCCTGGAACCTGCAGCTTGGGTCAATGTATTACTCAAAGATACCTAGTGCAGTTTGAACCAGAAAGCTTTTGGTTGAAAGGCAGCAGCAGTTCTAACCATTATGCTACCTTATTCACTGGAATGATTGTGGAAACAGCAGTGCAATTAGGAGAAGTTTAGTTAATGGTTGTTTGGGCTTGTATGCGCATTGTAGAATCAGTGCACAGTTTTAGAAAGTTGTTCACCACATACTCGGTGTCTCCCTGCTGTGTTCATTGCTCATCTTGCTCAGAATTGACCAATTATACAGAAAAGTGGAAATTACCCTGGAACAATACCTCTGGCCCTGGAGTTTTCAGCAGAGACAGAAAACTGCCTTGGGTTTTCTGAGGTCTCAAAGCAGGACAGCAAAGGTAGAAGGTTTAATGTACTGTAGTGTTGTTCTCTGAAATGTATGTTGCATTGGAGAAAAGCCTCTTCTAAATAAACAAATGTAAATGGAAATGTGTTTTACAATTTGCTAAAATCATGGGTTGATAGTAATATAGGTGTTTTCACAGTGTATCAGAAAACTGGTATGGGGTTTTACTAAGGGATGGGAACGCATTGTTACATCTCTCATTTAAAAAAAATAGGAAATAGTCTTTCGGCATCCAGAATTTTAATCTCCACTACTGAGGTGTTCAGCAGTTCACCAAGCTTGGCATTTAGATTGCAAATGTTTCATCACCAGTCAAGGTGACATCATCAGTGCACAAATTGTGTGGAGTGTGTTGGACTTCTTTCTTTATATATAGTTTGAGCGTGGGAATTATCTGGAGGTTTGACGTGATTGGCCGGTTTGTGGTGACCTTCGGCCTTGGCAATTGTTCTGGTTTCTGATTGGTCGGTTGTCTTGACCTGAAAGGGTTTAAAAAAAAAGAAAAAACACAGTTTAAAACCGGTCAGGAACCGGTTTGATACTAGCTTGATCCTAATTGGTCCTTGCGTCGCATCAGTTCATAGATGGGATCCAGATCAACGTGTTTGTTTATAGAGTTGCTTGAAGAGTACCAGGCCTCAAGGAACTCTCTTGAGTGTCTTGTATCTGCCTGGGATAGGATTTCTGTATTTTCAACATCAAACACATGCCCTTCTTGATCTTGGTGCATGGATATCTGTGACAATTGATCATGTCTCTTGATGGCCAGCTTGTGCTCATGAAGTCGAGTTGATAATTTTCTGCCAGTTTGGCCGACATAGTACTTGTCGCAGTTTGTGCAGTTGATTTTGTAAATAACCTTCATTCTATCTTCGTTCTTAAGTTTTTCTTTTGGTGTTGAAATAATCCTTCGTAATGTGGCCGTTGACTTGTGTGCTACTGTGATTCCATGCGGCCAGAGTAACCTGGCTGTCAATTCCGATATGTTTCTATGTAAGGAAGGATTATTCTTTTGTTTGGTTGTTCATTAGAGCTCCTTCGTTGTTCTCGTTGCAATAAGCATCTTCTGATAAAGTTTCGTGGATATCCATTGCAAGTGAACAGCCTGAACAGGTAATTTTCTTCTTTGATTCTGAGAGCGTCGGTGCTGCAGTGTGTTCTTGCTCTTTGAAACAGAGTTCGGACGCAACTCTTCTTGTGACAGCTTGGATGGTTGCTATGGAAGTTAAGCACTTGGTCAGTGTGTGTTTGTTTGCGGTAGACTGATGTTTCCAATGTTCCTTCGATTATCCGTTTGACCATTACGTCGAGAAAAGCTAGGCTATTGTTGTTTTCCTTTTCCATGGTGAATTTTATGTCTTTGAAGATGTTATTGATTGTGTTGTAGGTTTCTTCTATTGCAGATTGTTTCAAAACTACAAAGGTGTCATCAACATATCGTACCCAAAGCTTTGGTTTGATCCGCGGTATGGCAATTTTCTCCAGTTTTTGCATAACGGCTTCTGCAATGAATTCAGATATAGGTGATCCCATCGGGGTTCCTTTCAGTTGTTCATAGATTTGTCCATTGAATTTGAAGTTTGTATGCAGGCATAAACATACAAGTTCGTATACGCTTGTGTGTCATAGGTTTTGAATTGATCCTGCTTGTTCCAGGAGGTCTTTCAACGTTTCTTTGGCTAGATCCAAGTTGATGGATGTGAAAAGTGCTGTCACATTAAAGGAAACCATAATCTCATCTTCTTCCATTGTGACGTTTTTCAGTTTGTTCAGAAATTGTTGGGCATTATTGATTGAATGTTCTGATCCAGCAATGAGGGGTTTTAGTCTTTTCCAGAGGTCTTTGGCGAGATTTTAGGTTGGTGTTCCTGGTAATGAGACTATTGGTCTTAGTGGAGCTCCTTCTTTGTGTACTTTGTGTACTTTTTTTTTTTTTCAAGACAACCAACCAATCAGAAACCAGAACAATTGCCAAGGCCGAAGGTCACCACAAATCGGTCAATCACGTCAAACCTCCAGACAATTCCCACGCTCAAACTATATATAAAGAAAGAAGTCCAACACACTCCACACAATTTGTGCACTGATGATGTCACCTCGACTGGTGATGAAATGTTTGCAATCTAAATGCCAAGCTCGGCGAACTGCTGAACACCTAAATCAACAACCTGAGCTACGAAGACCACCAATCTTCTCGATAATTTCCAATCTCCACTACATTTTTAGTAACAGGTTAATCAAAGTAAATCAAATCAAAGTAAATCAAATCAAAGTAAATCAAAGTAAATCAAAGCAAATCAAATCAAAGTAAATCAAAGTAAATCAAAGGATGCCTGTATTTTTGTCATTTTTAAGTGTTTCACTCAGAACTTTATTCCATCTGTCATGAAGAACAGAGGACTCAAAGGAGGCTGGACCCAAGTGCAGGATCATTTATAGAGAACCAAGAATTTAGATTTATTATTGAGGTCAGGAATGGGTGAATGGTCAGTCAATTGGTGAACAGGACAGAGGTGAAGATCAGAAGTCGTAACTGGGAGACAAGGCAGGTGATCGTTGCCGAAGAGACGTGGAGCAGGACTGGGGAACGATGAGGAACAGGACATGGGAAAAGCAAGGCAAGGTACTTTGGAGAGCGTAGACGGGACATCTCTCTGTTATTGTTAACAATAATAACAATATTGTCAATACGTCATCACTTAATGGCTATGTTCTGAAAGTTTTTAAAATCACTGTTATTAGACCCCTACTAAATAAATCAGATCTGGATTGCAATTACCCAAGTAATTATTGAGCCAGGGGGTGCGGTAGGGCAGTGGGTTTGACTGGATCCTGCTCTCTGGCTCTCAAGTCCCACTTGGGGTGCCCTGTGACGGACTGAGCAGTGGGGAGTCAGGGCAATGGAATTAGTCAACAGGCCTTGGAAAACCTGTCTAAGACCACCAGGATCATGGTATTACCGGCAGAGTGAAGTAAGTCCCTAAGGAAATCCATTGTGACATGGGCCCAGGCTGGGATGGCACTGGGAGTGGTTCCAAAAACCCTGCGCGTTTCTGATTTGGGGTTTTTGCCTGGGCACAAACCTTGCATGTCTCCACAAATTCCAGCACATCATCACAAAGAGAAGACCACCAGTACCTCTTTTCGAGCAGGGAGAGAGTCCATCGACTCCCTGGGTGACCAACTGCTGAGGCAATGTGTACAGTGTGGAGCAGCTGGGATTGCATCCTCGCTGAGACATACTCCTTGCCCTCAAGGGTGTCTGCTGGACCTGGTTCCTCCACTTGGGCCCTCTGGAGGTCCTGCGTGAACTTCCACCGAACAGGCACCACAAAGCATGAGCTCGGCAAGATGGTTTCCAGCGAGGCTGGGTCAGGTCCTTGTCATAAAGCCTGGATAGGGCATCGGTCTTAGTGTTTGTCGAGCCCGGGCAATACAAGACGTTGAACCTGAACTTGAACCCAACGGGCTTGTTGAGGGTTTAATTGACGGGCTGTTCTAAGGTATTCCAGGTTCTGGTGGTCTGTAAGGACTAAGAACGGGTAGAGTGGTCCCCTCCAACCAGTGCCTCCACTCCTCTAACACCTTTAACAGTCAGTAACTCCCTATTCTCAATATTGTAATTACACTTGGTGGGCGACAGCTTATAGGAGAAGTGTCCACACATATGGAGCTTTGCAGGGGGTCCCCTGTCTCTGCAACAGAACTGCCCCTATGCTCACAGTCGAGGCATCCACCTCTACTTCGAATGGCAAGGACACTAGGTAAGTGATTTTGCTGGAATCAGTGTGGTAGGCATGCGGCCGACTCGAGAAAACAAGCTCATATTGCAACAAGAAACCTTTGCATTTCTCCAGATTGCCATCCTAGGGCTTGGGCATGGTGAGCAGGGGTTTGGTTGCTGGGACTGGGATGGCGCCTGACGATATCGTGGGTTTAGGCACAGGAGCGAGCATCATCTCGGTCTCCAGCTCTTCTCCATCCGAGCAGACACAGGACCTCCTGCATGGAGTCTGACAGTTTTGCAGCGTCTACTCATGAGATCCAAGGACTGTATCATGAACAAAGACAATCTGCCAGAGTGGTTCGATCTCTGCTGGGTCCATGTTAGAGGTGGAATCTTCTGTCATGGAGAACAGGGGACTCAGAGGAGGCTGGACCCCAGTGCAGGATCGTTTTTTCAGACCCAAGGGATTAGATTTGTTCTTGTGGTCGGTGACGGGCAAATAGTTGGTCGAACGACGAACTGGACATAGGCGAGGATCATGTCACATCCCCCGCAGCCGGCACATTGGCGACACCTGCCATTCCCTAATAGGAACGGCAATAAGGAGAGATACCGAGGAAGCCTAGATGCGGAACCTTGTTTTGCCTCCTTTGTTTCCCCTCGAGCCGTCCCACTGTGAACCTATTCCGACATTGACCTTTGCCTGTATATTCCTGACCTTGTTCTTTGTCTAGCCCTCTGTACTACATTTGCTGATCGCCTGACCCACGCCTGTCCCTCGACTTTGCTTTTGGATTCCGATTTGGCTTTATTAAACATCTGTTTACGACAACTCTGCGCTTGAGTCCGTCCTCGCTAAGCGCAACCATGACAGATCAGAAGTCATGGTCAGGGAACAAGGCAGGTGGTCATTACTGAAGAGACATGGAGCAAGACTGGGGAATGATGAGGAACAGGATATGCGAAAAGCAAGGCGGGGTACGTTGCAGAGTGCAGATGGAACAGTTGCCTCAAATGAGATTCCACAAATAAGAGGCTGAGTAGTGTTTTTATAATTGACTGCTCAGATTAAAGCCAGGTGCTTAAGCGGAGTTGCTGTTGACTGAGGTGCAGGTGTGGTTGTAACCCCACCCTAGTAACGCACTTTCTGCCTTCAATTTTTTCCAGGAAATGTACACTAGCATGTTTCAACATAAATTTTACACCTGAGGAAGGTGGTGGATCTAAGACACTTTTCGTCAACATTGACCTTTATTTAACTAGATATGTCATTGCAAACAATTCAGGGGGTGCGGTGGCACAGTAGGTTGGACAACAGTCCTGCTCTCCGGTGGGTCCGGGGTTCAAGTCCTGCTTGGGGTGCCTTGTGGCGGACTGGCGTCCCATCCTGAGTGTGTCCCCTCCCCCTCTGGCCTTACGCAAACATACAATTTACAGCACCACCTTTGTTCAAAGTGGGATTACATAACAAGGGAAGTTTGAAGTCAGTTAAAAGATAATATTTGTAATTATAAAAGTGCAGAAATATTAGAATTATGTAGGAATGAGTAAAACATTCGCTTCAGTTATATTAGCCAAATCTACTTCAAATCCACTCCACCACCCTCATCCTTCCCCTGCTATTATGAGTACTTATTTTAGGAAACACTAATTCAAAGCACAGGTGAATAAGTGAATAGGAACAGAATAGAGAAGTCAGTCATGGGCAGATGATAAAAAAGGGGTTTCATTCTGCATTCTGTTTGAGGTTGCCAGGGGCATGTTGACAGCTGGAGGAAACTTGACAGTCATGGGTACAGATGTAATGTGGGGTGAGAAGGGAGGTTATTAGATTTGGATATGGGTGGGATCTGGTGTCCCATGGACCAGCACCATTTCAGAAAAGCTTAACAAGAAAGTTTGTCTACAAATGCAAAACTGGGCCAGCTCCCCCTTCCTGTAACAAGCCTACACTGGGGCCAACTTTATGCTCAAGCTCTGGTTCTGAGCCATCAGAGTATGGCTACAGTGCATGAGAAGGCTCAGTTTCCAGCACCCACACAAGCAAAGCCCCTAGAGAAAAGGCAAACTCCTCCTTGGCTCATCTAGCTCTGAAGCATTGCTGACAGCATGCCATCAGAGCCTCTAGGCATTTACATTAAAAACTTCCTATTTCCTGCTCCCCAGTGCTTATTTTCCCCTGAGCTAATGCTCCAAGTCATTGAAAAAAACACCTCAGATCTCACAAAATGGCAGCAGACAAAAGGCAGTAGGGGAATCTCTCTCACATACACACACACACACACACACACACACACACACACACACACACACACACACACGCAAACAAAAGTACTGCCCTAACAAAAGGGATTATTTGATTAAGTTTTCTCTTTTTTAATCATCACAGGGCTTCTCAGTACTTGGGGAATGCCATGAAAGTGCTCACTGGCAAATCCAGCAGAATAACAATGTGGCATCCTGCATGAAGCTGCAGTCTCAGATGGCAGGTAGATAAATAATTCAAGGGAAAATGGTCCCAAGCAAATGAGGAAGACGGGGGTACAGGACACTTGGGTGGGTTGCTTGTCCACCCACTCTCTCTCTCTACGCCACAGCCCTCAAATGGGGTCATCCACACATTAAATTGACAGGCACCTACTGTGGAATATACATCTTACCTGCCTCAACGATCCCTACCCATGGGGATCACTGTACCCAAAATTTAAATTTATTGGTTCTTTCCAGTGGTTCATTTGGGTAAAATTATGGTATTTCATAATAGTAAAGGGGGGAAGGGAAAGGTTTAACTGATACGAATATTACAGAAACTGGCCCAAGTCCCACAAAGACCATGAACTCCACATCCCTAGTGCAAGTTTCCCCTCTGTGAGTTTCATCGATAATATCAAAAATGCCTTGAATTTAGTACTCAGACATTAGACTTTTATGCCACAACGTCAAAAACTTGAGAATAGTACGCTCGTGTATTCAGAGCATGAGGATAACGAGCTCCTTTGAGATGTGTCTTACATAACCAGCTCTGAAAACTCCTCTAATAGGGGACTGTGGAGAACGAGATGCTCACCCATCACACTTAGTGCTGAGCCAGTACTGTGCATATGAGAAGTCAACTCCCACCCTGAGTTAATTAGTCATTTTAAAGACTATAGCAAAACACTTCAGTTCTTACTTTTGCTGCAGCACCTGAGAAGAACAGCCCACTGCCCTCTCTGGGTCCAGGACCAATTATGACTTTTTACCATCAGATCATCTTACTGGGCATCCCCTTTTGGCTTCAACAACAAACATGGCAGGTCTGAATAATATAACCATGGCATTGTGCTAGAAACAGATGAACAGAAGAATTCCATTCAAGGTCTGCGTTTCATCCTAAGAAGTGAGGATTAATACACAGTATCTCAAAATCCATGTATTTACATTAACCTTGAGAGTATGAGACCAAACCGAACTGAAAATATGGACAAATAAATCCACTGAGTGGAAGTCTGTACTGAGTGGAGCAGCAGACTGAACACATGTGGTTGGATTTATTTTCCTCAGTGGTGAAGGACACTGGGGAGGTTTAAACTATAATGGTATATGCATAGAGATTATAGATTAAACATGAGTCCATTTTTAATTCAAGAGATGCTTAGCAGACATTTGTAACCAAATAAACTGTATCGCACAATTTCGTTTTTGTTCTTACCCTTTTAAGCAGCTGTGCATTTACTCAGTTCAGGTGCTGATACTTACACAAAGCCCCAGCATCATTTATCAATGATATTCATGACATTAACAAAATTGAACTTTGGTTTGTCTGTCTGACATTTCTGCACACATACCCTGTTGGATAGCATGCTTCGGTTATTTTGGTATATTGCATATACTTTCGTTGAGATACTCATGACAAAATTAACCACCCTCATGGTTTATTTAAATGATGTGACTGTGACTTATCTATACTGTGTGGGCCGGAATAAATAACACCTCCAACACCTTTAAGGCTTCTTAAAACCTTCACAGAGTGCAGTACAACACTCCAGACCTTCTGTTCACCCCCCACTCTCACTACCATACCTCAAATTGAGCACAATGGTGTCTTACTTCAATCTGATTTGGATCAATAGTTTCTGCCAAGGCATTTTTCTCATTGTCGGGTGCAAAAAGGAATCTATGTGTGAATGACAAGCTGTATTTGTTCCCACAGAAATAAGGATGCCAAATGACTATTTCAAGCTCTGCACTATGGTTGCAGAGCTCGGAGACACCATTCATCCACCCAGATAATTCTCATCTGTCACACGTTGGACAGGTGGTCAAGACCAGCCTGGAGGAATCCAAGTTGAGGGCAACCCCACTGAGGGAAAACATAACAGCAGCAAGGTGAGAAAAGTACCCCTCTGGGGGTGCATTCTTTGGCAATTCATTCCTAGCACCAGAACGTACCCTGCCCATAGGCCAGCAGTGATCGAAGGCAACCCAGGTTCTTTTCCCACCATCTATTCAATAATTTATCCCAGCTATTCACCCCCCCACTCCCCATATCAGGTTCAATCCAATAATACCGGCTGGCTTAAAGTAGATTCTCTCCTACAGCTTTCAGCAGCATTGCCTGGCTGTGGTCCAGGCTGTAAATGTATCAGTGAAAAATTGCTGTGAAAATGGGTGGGGGTTGTCTCATTTCCAGGTGTCTCACTCTAGAGCTGAGAGAAGGTGAGTATTTGTGTGATAAACAACATCACAGACATCCCCAGCACATCTGTTAGCTAGACCACCAAACCTAGACCACCCTTGACCCACTGGGTCACACAATCAACACCTGAATGGAAAACAGCGACAGCTTGCTTTTAGGAAGTAACTCTGAAGACAGTGAGAAGAAGAACCTGCACAGTGGGTGACTCCAGTTGTTTCTGCTACCACAACCCCTATGGATGAGCTCCTGATGGACTGGTGGGAAAACCCTGCTCAACTTCATTAAGTGCAGCCTTCTAGGAAACAACAGAAGTACACTTGCACTACCACAATAGACCATAAAGGAATCCCCACAGAATGAAAAGGAACCAGAGGGATCAACAAAAAACAAATGGTAAATGACTTTTGAAAAATGACAGTGACAGTGTAAAAATGTAAAAGATTAACTATTTTATGGAAATTTGAAGGTTTTGACTGATCTGGAGGTTTTTTGTCAATGGCTGTTTCTTTCTTATCTCTGTATTTCTTTATACCTCCTTCAATTTCCATTTCACTTTCCCTTTATACCCACACCCCCCCTTGGTTTTCCCCTCAGTTTTCTTCTCTATTGTACGCCTACACTCCAGGAAGCCTGTCAGCCTGGCAGCTATGCAATCAGACACCAGCCGCCCACTGACACGTTTAGGGACCTCACACCTTCCGAGGAGATTGTGCATCATATTCTGCACGGGAGCAGCTGACTGAGGCCATGGCTGTGTTGCCAATTTTAAACAGGCGCCTGGCTGCACTTAACACTGTACTACCTCACATGCACATGTACGTGTGGTATATATGCATAGGCTGCCTCCACAATCTTGCCTTTGTTTAATTAAAAACTAATTGGATTCCATGAGGTCTATTGGTCTGTCAGTGAACCATCAGCACCTTCTCTACAAGCCTTCAGAGATGACCTCGGTCCCTGTGGACACTGGGTTCATTTCAGTAGCCAGGCTTTCATTAAACACTGAATCTGACTCTCGAACCTGCTCCAGAACTTGCTAAAAGGGAGCAATAATCACACCGATTTATGCACTGTTGAAGATACACCACTCCCCTTCGCTTGACAACAGTTTTGCCCTCAGGAAAACACGGCTGCTTTCTGTTACTGATTTTAATGAAATTATCTTCCACTCTTTACAGGCACAATTGTTCACTCATTAACATTAATGCCAAATAGTAGGGTCAGCAGCAGGTTACTGATCTTGGGTACATTTATTCATTTTCTCCAATGCAACGTACATCTCATAGAAAATACAATGTGTGCATTATATTAGCAGAAAGAGAACCATAGATGCAGACACATAATACTTAAGTGCAGCGTTTATTTCTTTCCACTGTATGAACCAATGTTCATCACAGGGGTAGCTGCATAAAACTTTATCGGAATAGCCATGATTCCTGATCACCTTCCTAGTAATTTTTTTTTGAAAATACACACACACACACACACACACACACACACACACACATTTTCAGAACCGCTTGTCCCATACAGGGTCACGGGGAACCAGAGCCAAACCCGGTAACACAGGGCGTAAGGCCGGAGGGGGAGGGGACACACCCAGGACAGGACGCCAGTCCGTCACAAGGCACCCCAAGCGGGACTCGAACCCCAGACCCACCGAAGAGCAGGACTGTGGTCCAACCCACTGCACCACCACACCCCCTTTTTTGAAAATACTACTGCTTAATCCAGTAATTACTGCTATTAGTGTTAGGATTTTTATTCAGCAGACATATTAACCAAAAAAGAACTGAGTATGTCAAAGTTTAGCACTTTCTTTAATTTATACAGCAGGACACTTCTCAAATATCTTTCTCAAGAGTGCAACAGCTGCTCCTTTTTGCAAGTTTTCATCTAAAGGCTGAGAAATCCTGTGTGACACCTGACAGTGATGAGCAGATAACTATGTCTAAAACGTCTTGTGCATCCATTACTGTCAGTTTTAGATCACTCCTCCCCAACTGTCAGCCAATGGTAGCTGCCAGGTTGGCGGAAGGGGGGGGTAGTTTATTCTAGTTCCATCAAACTATAGCAGCACTCATTTGTCTCAGGCCTGAGAAGATGTGGAAGCAGCAAGCATGACAAATCCCATCCGCAAACATATGTTGCACATGATGTGTTATCGCTATTAAGCGCTACAGCTTGCACCTGTCATGTGATCATATACTGTGTAGGAATAATATTATTCCTGCATATTATGTGCTGGAAGCCATACAGTACAATGTCTTTAACCAGGCATACATGCTGTGCAGACCAGCGCACTTTCGCCATTGCAAAAGTGGCTCTTAAATTCCAGAGCAATCATCTCAAACACTTCATTGCAATTCACTTTATGCTGGCCTGTTCAGCAGAGGAAAAATTATTGGCTCTCGTCATGGGTAGCCAGGCAGCAGAGCAGATGTCTGAGATGCAAACGGCATCAGAACAAAAAGATGCACTGTGGATATGCTGTGAAGAAATAGGGAGGATTCGTAGGCTGGGGGTTAGTACTGAAGGGAGGACAAGGAGTGTAAACATGAGCAAGCCTGTCTTTTGACAGAGGAGCCCATCCACATATCTGAGTAAAACACCAAACTGCACTTGGAACCATAGTAGGACTTTGCCAACAGCAACACCACGAGAATCTGCCAGAGGCATTGTAACAAGCTGAAGTTCCACCTGTCTGCATAGATACAGTGGTAACACTCCCATCGTTTTCCAACAACACTCACTACATTGCAAACTTCAGCCCACCATCACCCACCCCAAACTAATGAACCAAGTGCATTTTGCTGTGCTTGTAATTTATAGTATTACAGTCTATACTTTTAGTGCAATTACATTTTATTTTACGAACTTAATTAGAAAATTCGGAACTACCACCACACAATTATGAGGGAGAGTCAAAAAGTATCCACATAAATGAACACTGAGTTGAATTCAGATTTTTGCTGATACTTTTGACTGCTCCTCATACTTTAAGAAGTGGTTCACATATAATTCATATTTGCAAACAAGGGTGTCTACTGTAACATAAATAAAGAAATGAATTTAATAATGGATAAATCTTTATGCAGCTACTCTTCGATGTACCCGTTTATTTAATAATTTTATGATTTGAAATTGTTGAATAATGGTTAAACCTTTATGCAGCTACTCATCTGATGTATACTGGTTCATATGGTGAAATGTGACAAATTAACTGTATTCTAGAATCACATGTCTTCATCCAAGTCTCTCTTCCTGTTGATGTAATCCATTCATTGTATTTTTCTGAGATGTACATCGCTTTGGAAAAAAGCATTTTCTAGATGAATAAATCAGAAACAATGTCTACAACCGCTTGTTCGGTGTGGGGTTGCAGCAAACCAGAGCCTAACCTGGCAACACAGGGTTGCAAGGCCAAAGGGGGAGAGGGCACACCCCAAACAGGATACCAGTCTGCCACAAGGCACCCCAAGCAGGATTCAAACCCTAGACCCACCACAGAGCAGGCCCTGGCCATACCCACTGCACTACCATGCCCCCCTGAATGAATAAATGTTAATGTAAATTTCCAAAATGTAAAATCATGTAGATTCCATAAACTGCATCTATCAGCAGTACAATTGTTGTTTAGGGTCACGTGATATAGCAGTTAAGTTAAAGGAGGTTACTTTAAACATTTACATCACATTTATTCATTTAGCTGACACTTTCTCTGTAAGGAATTACAACGTGAAGGTTACAATTATTTACCTATTTATACAGCTGGGTAATTTTACTGGAGCAGTTTAGGGTAAGTACATTACTCAAGGGTACTCCAGCCAGACATGGGGATCAAACCTGCAACCATTGGATTCAAAGGCAGCAGCGCATATCACTACACCACCAGTTGTCACTATGGTTGAATAACTGAACAGACTGAAAACATTGTTTTGGGACCTTATGGAACATGTGAAAAACTTAAGAGCAGAATGGCAGTGGTGAGAACTGTTAGTTCAAGCCTCTGAATTGAGGTAGGCAACCATGGCAAACCTAAATTTGGGTAAAGTAGAATGACTGACACCATCACGCTTTGTGGAGGATTGCAATTTGCAAGGCGTAGGTTGTAACAACCAAAGTGTACAGAAATCCCAGTGCAGTTTATTTGGATGTGATTGTCCACTTCCAGCATTCTGTCTCCCACCTTCCTCTCCTCTCCACTGGGAGTGAACACATATGGAACGGTCAATGCAGTAAATATTTTCTGGCCTCTCAGGGCTCCATGAAGCTGCCTGGTATGAGTACACAAGCCTGTGGACACTGTCAAAAGAGCTGCTTCAACTAGAAAGTGCTTCACCCTTAGATTCAGCGGACATCTAACTGCCTTTCTGTCAAAAACGCCCAAATATCCAGAAAACCTTTCCTTCTTGTGGGATGGAATTCCCATCCCTACCCTCACCATCTATCTGTGTGTAACAATATAAATCACACACACACACACACACACACACACACACACACACACACACACACACACACACACACACACACACACACTGTCAGAACCGCTCATCCCATACAGGGTCACGGGAACCGGAGCCTACCCGGTAACACAGGGCGTAAGGCCGGAGGAGGAGGGGACACACCGAGGATGGGACACCAGTCCATCGCAAGGCACCCCAAGCAGGACTTGAACCCCAAACCCACCGGAAAGCAGGACCGTGGTCCAACCCACTGCGCCACTGCGCCACCACACCCCCTTCAATATAAATCATTGTTCTAAAAAATAAAAATATTCTTAATATATTTAACATGTTCACCCACCCATCCTTTATCATTAACATGTGTTTGTCCAGTACAGTGGTCTGGAGCCAATCCCAGAAGCACAGGGTGTGTGGCAAGGTAGACCCTGGCACACACACACTTATTCACTCATCCATTTGCACAAACATATTGGCTGAAGCCACTTGTCCCAAGTGGGGTTGGGGCAAACCAGAACCTAACACAGGGTACAAGGCTGGAGGGGGAAGGGGACACAGGACACACCAAGTCCATCGCAAGGCACCCCAAGCAGGACTTGAACCCCAAACCCACCAGAGAGAGGGCACAGGCCAAACCTGCTGCACCACCACACCCCTGCACCCTGTCACCTCTACACACTAAGGGCAATATAGATTTAAAAACTGACCTAGAACATGTCTGACCTGTAGGAGGAAGGCAGAGCACCCACAGGGACAACATGTCAAATTTTTTAAAAATTAACTTAAAATTCATTTGGAAAAATGATATAGTTTATACAAAATAAATGGATCTGAGAATGATGTTGGTATACAGTTATTATGGTGTGACTTCTAAAGCATTTATAATAGATTAGTATATGTGATCCAGATTTCTGAGAATTGTTTTGATTGTCCATGATAGATTCTCAAAGTAGACAGCTGCAGCTGAAGTTCATGGACATTTTAGAGGTCATTTTTTATCAGAAATACCTGGTTAACCAAACCAAACAACATGCAAATACTGTCAACACTGGTGTGATTAAGATATGCATACATATCATGAAGCAATAGAGTGGGTAGTAGTGTTGCCACGAGAATTAGAGGTCCCTTGTTCAAACCCACCTCCAACTATAGTATCCTTGACCAATATACTTACACTAAATTGCTGCAGTAAAAATTGCCAGCTATTTTAAAGGAGTGATTCTCTTTAAGTAAGTTAACATTGTAAGTTGTGTTGGAGAAAATGAATGAATATATTTCAATCACATGTTTACTTTCTATTTATTTCAATTGTATAGTATTGAAAAGTTTTCTACTTAGTAAGGCAAAGTTGGGGGTGCAGTAGCACAGGGGGTTTGGCTGGGCCTGCTCTCTAGCAGGTCTGGGGTTTGAGCTCTGCTTGGGGTGCCTTGTGATGGATTGGCATCCCTTCCTGGGTGTGTCCTCTCTCCCTCCAGCCTTGTGCCCTGTGTACCCGGGTTAGGCTCCGGTTTGCTGCAACCTCACTGGGGACAAGTGGTTTCAGTCAGTGTGTTTGTAAATTAAGCAAAAATACTACTAATGGCCAGTTTTTTTTTTGTTTTTGAAGATCCTTCATAGTCATATAGGGAGAGAAACTAATCTTTCATAAGATTAGATAAGATTTCATAATCTTTCATCTTTCTGATTCTGAATGTGATTTCACAACCTGAGATACACACTGTCACGCCCCCGCTCCCACGCTACCAGAGACACCTGCGTTTGATCAAGGAACGGGAGTATATTATAAAGGGCTGCTCCAGACGCAATGTATTGTGGAGCCTACTGTTCAGCCTTCTATGACTGCTGTGTACTAACCTGATCTCCTCGGCTCCCTCCATGGTCCCTGTTCCTTTGTTTGTCTGCCTTCATGTCATTGTCTCCCCAGTTTTCTGACACACGGCTCGTTTCCTGACTACGTCTTTTGGATCTTCCCTGTAACCACGTTTGCTCCTCGGTGACCTTTTGACTGTTTTTTGGACCACGAGATTTTGCCTACCCCTCTGAATAAACACTTGGGCACCTGCAATTGGGTTCATCGCCTCTCTTCATGCGGAAACCATGACACACACCAATGCGTATTTGTATTTGTGAATAACAGTAGCCTCAACTAGTAAGGCCTACACTGAAAAAAAAAGCCAACTTAAACAAAAAGTTCTCCAAATAAACATAAAGTAAATTGAGCTAAGATTTTGATCAGAAGTGTTCATGCATCATACTTAGTTCATTCAGCAAATTCATTCCTTAAATCTTACAAAGTGCAATGTTTTGTTTATCTTATTAAATAATTTTAGTTTTGCCTTCAACCTTCACGTTTCACATAGTTTGAATCTTGAGCCCATGCACAGTTTGAGACTTTAACTACTTGGAAGTTTTTCATGAATTGATGTTCATGTGAAGGAGTGGTTTTGTGCCTAATCAGTCTGGCGTTTTCTGCATAATAACAAGTATGTATCAATCATTTTTTAAACAACTATATGTTATTTGTCATATAATGTATGTTGTTCTCTTCCTAAGATAATTCTCTAATCTGTTGTTAAACACTAGCTTACAAACTGTTACTTTCTAGAAAGCCCAGAAGGGGTGGGCAACCACTGGCCCGTGGACCCCCAGAGGATTTTTTCTCCCTCAGCCTTCAGTTGGGAGTTTTTGATTCTTTTCCCTGGTGGCCAGTAGGTATACTTACAGCTCTATAATAAGTTCTTCATTATGGTAGCCATTAGTTGACTGTCTTCTTTGTTTGTATCAATTTTTCTTGCTGGCTGCCTGTGTTAAAGCGCTCTGTGTCACTGCATAAGAAGAGCGCTCTATAAAAATAATAATAATAATAATAATAATCTAATTTAGTGTTACTGATTTTGCGCACTGGTGCCTTGCGCACGTTACATGGTTATTAAAGTTTTGAGAGAAGCTTGTCTGTGGGACAAATGGAAAAAGGCTTTAATTTTAATTACTTGATTAATTGAAAATTGCATGACTAAATGTAAGTATTAAATTAGGCAAATTATTTGCTCATTACAAAACGGCCAATATATACTCTGTCTGGCCGGCCATCCAAGACGGTCATCGCTATTTTCTTTCAAAACTAAATGAAATTTACGCACGTTACTTCAACTTTTGAGAGAAGCTTGTCTGTGGGACAAACACGAAAAAGGCTTTAATTTCAATCGTTTGAATAATGTAATGAGTATTAACATGGGACCATTTCTGCTCCTGTCTTGACAGAACGGCCAATATACAATATTGAATTGGATTCTTATATCCCAAGATGATATTTTCATTCATTGGATGCAGTTTACCTGGCTTAATTGTGATCAATAAGACCTCGGTAGGAGGTCGCACCTTAGTTATAGAGCACCGAAACTGTAGAATAGTCCACCAGTTACTGTCAGAAATGCCTCGTCTGTCTCCATCTTCAAAACCAGACTAAAGAGTTACATGTTCACTCAGGCATTCCATCTCGAAATGTAATTCACGTGCTTGTGTGTTTGTTTTTACCAATGCATATTAAATTGACTTGTTTAAGTTACAAATTACTAAGACATTACTAACTCTGTTCTTTCTTCTTGTTTAGCATTGTCTCGCTACATAAGACTTGAGGAGGCCGGCCGGTGGTGACAGATGAATCCCATGCTGACTGAAGATGAAGACAGACTGCCATGATGGACGAGACATACCATGCTAAGCTGGGGATTCAAGCTACCATACAGCAACAATATCATTATTACTACGCAGTGCCCTTGGGCCTGTAGTTTCAATCAAACCCTTTTCCAGCCCCCTGCTCAGCTAGAGGGTCCGAATCCACCTTCTTTCTCTTAACTTTCTTACTTTTAGTATTGTTTACGTACAATTTTAATGTAAACAACTAAGTCCATCTGACTCACGTGCAGTCAGTTACCTCAACTGGTTCTATACTTGGTCCTTTACTGGAGTCACACAGAGTAAACTGGTTCAGTACTGGACCCCCTGAGGTTTTTTCTCCCTCGATTTTCAGTTGGGAGTTTTTGTTCCTTTTCTCTGTGGCCAGTAGGCATACTTATAGGTCTATAAAAGTACTATATTATGATAGTATTCTGGCCCTGGCCATCCAGATGGTCTTATCACCATTTCTTTAAATGAGCTAGCCTAAATATCTGTATAAAAATGGGGTAACATGATGAGAAGAGGATGTTTTTACAAAGAAGCAGTGCAATGAAGGAAAAATATTGAACAGGAGGAAATGCAATGCAAATATTGCAAATTTTCAAATTCTGACCCAGAGGTCCACAAGACAACTAATGTCACATATGGTTTTGTTACTTTATATAATTAATACTTTCTGTGGAGTTGTTACCCATGCATGTTAAACATGCATCGAGTTCAGTGTAACATGCAAGTTATGTGAGTTAAAATGCAAGACTTGATACCAGTAAGGTCATTGTTGTGACACTGGACACAAACCATTTAAATAAGTTCTTTGACAGTGTTATGGTTTGTCTTCTATTTAGACTATTTAAATAATAATTAATGAATTCATCTGGCCTATTTATGTTCAGCCAACAAAAAATATTTTGTTCTGTGATTCATTAGGTAAAAATAACTATTTATGTTGTGAGAACTTATGATTTTAATGTAATCTTTTGAGTTGGGTGGACTTCTGCCACACCCACGCCATCACCCTAATCAGATACACCCGGACCTGGCAGGATATAAGACAGAAGCAAACAGAGAAGCACACGGAACCTTGTTCACCAACACAGCTCACTCGTTTGAGTCAGCCTGCTCCTCGCTTCTCACCCTTGTTCCCATTCCACCTGCCCGAGTCCTTCTCCCATGACCTCTACCTTCCTGTGCTCTGATCCGTGTTTTTCGTATTTGACCTGTTGCCTGTATTCACTGACCACGATTCTGGATTTCCTGATAAACGACGTTTGCAGTACGAAGACCCACGCCTGTCCCCGACCATGGTTCCTGTCCTGTCCCTAAATAAACTCCTGTGTACTCCGCAATTGAGTCCGCCTTCTACTTCCGGACGAAACATGGCAACTTCAGTCCCAATTTGTTGAGATAACTCAAAAAAGTGCTTGCAATAGGTTGCCTTATTATTTTAATTTGCCTCAACATATTTTTTTTACAGTGTAAGAATTTGTGTGCTTTGAAACAATTAATCTCCAGTAAACACTTTTCTTGGGCATGTTGTCAATAGGATGAGTTCTAGGGACTTAAGGGTCGCAAGAAGGATAACCTTGTTTCTGGGGAAACATGTGGTTGCATCCAGGGGTTCACAAAGAACAGTAAAGTCCCAGTCAGGGAACAACAAAAAAGGAATGGGGAAATAACATTAGTAAAATGTATGGAAGAAGCTTTTCGGATAAAAGTGCAACCATTACTTTCAATATAATTCCATGAATTAAATCTGGGGATTTTGCTTCCTGCACACATATGCCAGAGGCAAATTTTTAAGTTATACCAACAAGCACATTGTGACCTTTTGACTCCAAATTTTGGACATAAAAAACCAATATGAACTATCTCTTAGAACGTTTCCACTTAAAATTATTTAAATCACAGGTTTTCTATGGCATCATCGTAACACCTGAAGTACTTATGTAGGACTGTAGGGCATACAAAGATATGTTAGGAAGTCTTTCACGTTGACTGTTCTCAAGCAATCCACACTTACTGAAATAATTATGAAAAGGTGTGGTTTGGAGAATTCAGTGTAGACTATGAAGATGATGCAAAAGTTTCATCTGGGACCCTTTAACAAAACTGTTAATTAGGCAGTATGTTTTTGCTGTTTAAGTAGGTGGACCAGAAAGTCCTGCAACGATCTTCTTTTCTCTTGCCAGTCTTCTAGAAAAAAATCTCACTAAACACAAAAGAGCAACTTCTACAACAGCAGCGTAGAAAAAGAATGTTCCAACTTGAGAAAACTTAAGAAACTCTCTCTCAAGCCTCATTCCTTGTTTAGGTGCTGAGAACACAGTCACATACTGTAAGCGGCAGACACAGATATGGATATGCTGTGGGCACCCACCCCATAAAACTCACTGTCTCACAACCACTACAATCTTGCTATGCCTATTAAAGGGTACCCACAGAGTAAAATCTCTGGCCCATTCGGTGTTCTCTAGGACATGTACAATACTCTTGTTATCCTCTCTTCCTCCAGGGATAAAGACTTTTTGAATAGGTATCGACTTGATCTGGGTCTCTTATCATATTGCCAATGATTTTAATGAATGGAACAGTAATTGCCTCTTAATTACAGTAATTACACGAAATGGCAGATCTTTTTTGCCTGAAAAGACTGAAAAAGCCAAGTCAAGGCAGGGAACTGACTTCTAAATTGACTGCTCTTGGAGAAACCTGTGTCTCTGAATAGATTGTGACTTATGTCCATGCTGCTCTCCCATTACAAGACCAGAAATCCAGGTGGGGGCTGGTTTCAGGGTTTAGGAGAGCACAGCACATTCATGCTTCAGCATCTTGGGACAGTTTCTGTTACGCATGGACTTGTGTTGCTTGTGCATTTGCGCGGTATGTCCAGTAGGAATGCATGTCTTATGCTGAGAGACCAGCGGCTACAGCCTGAAAAAGGGTACCCAGCTCTCATCTGCCTCAAACCCTGGGTTTAATTTAAACTTCAGAACACCTGGAAAACCTTTACATTCCTTTAACTTTCCTCTCTATAAAGAAACCAACAAACACAGACAGAAATGCCTAATTTCTGCTTTACACATATAAGAGGGTGAATGAAAGTATCTGCTGTGATGTTTTAACAATGTGTTTTCAATACTTTTTCATTTACCGTTGTATTTAGGACATTATAAGATGTTACACAGACTTAAAGCAAGGTGTCAAAGTCCTGATTTGAAATATAGTCTTTATGCAATTAACATTGAGGCTTATTATCATAGGAGCTGTCCCTTACTGGTTGCAGGTCTCAGGAGGGTCAGGAAGATCAGATTTCTTAGTCCTTTGGACAGGCAATTTACCTGAATTCTTGGCATCTGAGCATGTAAAACAGTGAGACTTTGAACTTCTCCAGATTACAGTGAGTGTTGCGCTGTCAGCTTGGAAACTTATGCAAGGTGGTGACAGGATGCAATGCTGGCACTGCAATGAATCTGTACTACTGTACATCAGTTCACCTCAGAAACATTTGGTCAAATACATATGTAAACATGTTCAAAAGTACCAGAAAGAACTGGTGCTGTATTTTTCAAACAAATTCAGAATTTTAAAGGAGAATGTATTTGCAATCCTATAAATTCCTGTATAAAGTAAATAATAGTACAATTTTACTCATTTTTCAGTCTCTTTGAGGCATTGTTACTTAATACAGAATGACATGCATCACCTCTGAAACCTGCTAAGTAATGCTTAAAGGAATATTCACCTAAACATGAACTGGGTTTTCAGAAATTTCAAAAGAAGTGTCCAATCATTTTAAACTTCTTTTACATTGAGATTCACCTCTACACTACATTACAAATGGGTAATTTGTGTTACCTGACATTTGGTCAGTTTCCACACTGCAAAGCTGGCTGCAGCATATTGGAAAACTCCAGGAAAGACCATGCTGTTGATGTTCCGTTGATGTGTTATTACTAAATGTGTTGTACATTATTACTAATGTTAGACTGATGCTTGACACAACTGTACTTTGGTCTTGTTGAGTAAAACTTAGGATTCTGAAATTCTGAGTTTAAATCAATAAAAATGGACAGAAAAATGACAGAATAAAGAAAAAAAAATGCTTATTAAAGTTTTAATATTTAACCCTAATGGTGTTTTTAATAAACTTCATGGATAAAACACACCAAGTACAACCAACAGCCTGTCATAAAGCTTACCTGTTCTATCTTTGTTAACAGAAAAGACAACTGTCCACATACAACAGTATACTCAAGGGCATTTCCAGTTCATTAACAATGCACTGAATTAATGTGCAATGTATTGGAAATCTATTTCTCATGCTGGTCATTAGTGTATATTGCATTGACAACTGAATGATGACATGCTGTGAAACGTGTAGCAACTTAACTTGTAATGTATTTTGAATTGATCTGAACAATGATAAAATGAAGGTCAAGATAGAGATGTTTTACATCATTGCTGGTCCTGAAAATCAACAGTGAGACCTGATGTTCTCTCATTATTGGTTCAGTCATTTCCTGTTTCAAACACAGATGCCTATAATGTTTCCCCATGGTTTCCTGATGTATTGCTTCTCCAATACACTACCTGCCAACACAGCACAAGTCACACTGTGCTTTGCAGACCTCCAGCTGACCAGAAAAACAACACATCACGCACAGCTAACAGTCTACAGTTGCCTGTATGATGAACCTTTTAGGAGTCAAACCACAGGATCAGTAGTATTGTTAACTTTATTTAGCAGACACTTTTTTACAAGGCATTTTACAATGTAAACTTATAATGAGTAGAGCAAACTATTCTTACTGTATCAGTTCAGGTTAGCTACCTCAGTGAAGGGTACTACAGCAGGAGAAGGATTCAAGTGAGCAAATTTCAGATTGAAATGCGACAGTCCTGAACACAACACTTTCTGCTGCCTCCATGGCTCATTTAAAACATTGTGATCAGAAAAGCTAATTTCTGCAGTTCTGTGTAAAAGTATGTGAAGTTTGTCCAGCTCAGGAATTCACCTCAAAATTTAATTCCACTTAGCTGTGTTTGTTTTTTCCACCTCTGTACTTAAACATGTTAAACTTGTTTGAGTTAAACATTACTAACATTTTTATCTTGATGAGCATGCATTGTTCTCTACAATAAGACCTGAGGAGGGTGGCCGGCAGTTAGATGCGTCCATGGAAAATCATTGACGGAACAACCCCCCCCCCCCCCCCAAGGGGCAATTTCCAGTTTTTTTGTTGCACCACCTCAGCCGATACTGATATGGTAGCTATTGTTTTGTATATTCTATTACACAGACACATTTTCTTTACACTTTTACTTTTCAAAATATATTACAAAATGTAGAATCCATTGGTCAAAATACATTTCCAGTATAAAACTACATTTGATTTGAGTGAGCTAAAAGCAAATTAAATGTCTCAGATTCATTTAATTCAGTCAAGCAGAGACTTCTTTTTTACACATATACATTAGCTACAAAGAAATTCCGAGTGTCCCTTATAATCTTCTGCAGGGGTTGGCAACCCTTACATGTCACATACTCCACCATCCGTGGCTGAGAGAAAAATCTCTCTTACAAACAAAGTTTAGATTACAGTTCACCATAAACTCGTTCTCCCTGACTTTGCTAAGCATTGGTTCTCTGTCTCCCATTCTTTTTTATACTTCTCTAATCGTTTTTGTTTACTTGGTGGACTAGTATGATGACATGCCATGATGACATCTAGTCATTTAGTTAGTAACTACCTGCCTTGTCCCTCTCACAGGAGGGGGTCCCCTTGACCCTTAACCCTCCCTCCATTGTCAAATGTAGCATCCGAGTAACGAAGCAAGACCAATGACAGTCGGACTCACACACGCAGTACAGCTGTGTTTCGCATCCATTTTTGCCATGTTTTCCTAATCTTCTAACACTTTAATGCGAACTGCAAGGTTTATTTATGCAATAAGTATATGTAATAAATACTTGTAAATGTTTCTGGGTGTGAAAGATTAAAATACGGGACACACCCACGTTCCGTATGGTTTTAATACAGAACAATTCCGGTATTTTACGGGACGGTTGGCAACCCTAGTTACAGATGCACCCCATGCTGACTGAAGATGATGACCCACTGCCATGATGGACGAGACGTACCTTGCTGAACTAGGAAATCAAGCTACCATACAGCAACAATGAGATTATTACTTATAAACTGCCTTAGAACTCTTATTTAATCTAGAATGCCCAGGAGGGGTGGGTAGCCACTGGCCCTTGGTTTTTTTATTCCCTTGATTTTCAGTTGGGAATTTTTGTTTCTTTCCTCCGTAGCCAGTAGGCATACTTATAACTCTATAAAAGCATTCTATTTCGCTAGTCTGTAGTCAGCTGTCTTATTTGTTTCTTTATTCTGATGCATTTGTTATTTTTGCTTATGCCTGTGTAAAGTGCTCTGTGTCACTGCATGAAAAGAGCGCTCTATAAAATGAACTGAGATGAGATTCACACTGTTTCTTTGAAAAGTATGGTTAGTTACAAACTGGTAACATTTCTACACAACTTACAACTGTCCACAGGACCACATTGCTGCAGTAATACATGTATAAACTTCCAGATGAACAGGCAATGAAAAGTCAGCAGACATGTCAAAAATTTTCAATTAACTGTAGACAGCAGTGGGGTCAGGGTGGTGTGGGAGGGTGCAGACCACACCAGGTAACAGCATCACAGGGGGTGACACCAAAATGACTGTCTATAAAATTCTGTGCAGTGTTTCAGCAGAAATGTATTATTTTTATAAAAATATCCTTTAAGTTAGTTATAACAACAAAAACATTTTTTGTAAGTCCAGTTTACATGTATCAATATACCAATTGTTATAATATTAATTAGAATAAATATTCAGTTCATTTACAGACACACAAGAACAGCTACAGGTTATGACAATATTATCACACACACAGACTTCCATATACAAAAGCAGGCAAAAGCAACACAAAGATTTGTTTTTGGCCTTGTGTTCTCTATATATGTGTGAATAAGATCAGTCAAAAGAAACATAACGAGTTAGGTTTGGAAAGCAACAATCCAGCCCGTGAGACAATATTCATGCCGATTAAACAAATGATTACCATGCTTCTGGTGTCAGCTTAAAACTGTTAAAAGTTATACTTTCACGTGCTTCCTAATAACCCATTGCTGTTGTCTAAATAATCAAAGGAGCGTTTTTAAAGATTGTGACACAAGTAAAATCGTTCCATTCATCCGTATCATTACTGTCACTTATGGAAACCCGGCCAGGTGATTGATGGGTGCAACAGTGCCATTTTTCTTTCTTTTCATCTACACATCGCGCCTGCACAACCAGAGAAGCATTCTGAATGCGAACCGACTTTCAAGTTGTTTTCGGAGGAAAAATTACCCAAACATGAAACCTTACCGTGTATTGGCGCAGTAACTGGAAAAAGCTATTGCTCCTGTCTTTTTTTCTCCTTTTTTTTTTCCTCGAGGTGCATGCTGATTTATTAGGGTTAGAGCACGAGAAAGATTATATAGTTTTGGTTTTTCCAGAACACAGTAAATGGAGCCACAATAGGTGCGACAGATTGTTTTGCACTTTACTTTAATTTACTTCTGCACTATGAAATAATGACAGAGTTTGCCAAAGTTTTAATAAAACAACACACAGTTGAATGAAGGATTCAGCTTTGCACAAGATAGTTTCAGGAAACAACTCCCCCAACGGAACATGGATGTTACTGAGGTGCTGTGACTATGTTTCTTCCGTCACAAAAAAAGTGACAGAAAGGAACTGATTAAATTAATCAATCAGATAAAGCATTATAATTTATCTGACTTCTTCTTGCATAAAGCGACTTGCGAGGTTTGATCGCCTTCTTTGTAATGATTCACCCAATTGTACCTCAACAACTCTGAGTAATTGCTTTGATCGAGGGGACTACAAGAATGGGATTCGAACCGAGAACAATCAGGTTGAAGGGAGCTGCCCTGAGCAGCACACTCGGGCCCGGTCCACTGGTGCTGGAAAATGCGAAATAGGCGGACTCGTGTCCCTGAGTGCACAACACGACTGCTAGACAGTCAGAAGAGGATTGTGTTTCTCTTCAAAAACAGCAAGAGCCGCTGCCCCCCGCGCGCACACAGCCGCGGCTTCACCCAATACGCACACGTCGCGCCGCCGGCACGACTGGGCTGTGTGGTTCCTCGTTCTCATTCAGCTCTCTGTCGGTTTTGGGAATTCTGGGGAAAAAAAAAAGAAATCCTAATGAAAACAGCCTATAAATGTTTTTAAACCCCGGCAGGCAGCTCAACGCCACATACGCAGTGGGTGTGGTGTCCGGTAAACAATCACACCACATTGATTGGCAGGTCTACGGCTTCTCTCCTAGATCTGCAAAATTTGCCCATAGAAATGGCTCATATTTTGCAGAGCACGTGTTAAATCGATTGGTTTTAAAGATGCAGATTTTCCGCAGCATTTGATTTGGCGTGAAGTCCTCGCAGTTGAAAACATTCCTTCGCGGTGCGGGGCTTCGCCACTACCAAGTGAATGTAACAGAAGGAGAGCATTTCGCGTGTTTCACCTCGGAAACGGAATTGTGAACATACAGCTAAGAAGACGCTCGGCCGTCCACACCCTTGAACATCTCGAAAAATAAGAGACACCTTGCTTCTGGGTTTCACGTGTTCGGTTTAAGTCTCATTTGCTCCAGCTTTGAAGGCTTTTGTGCAATGACCCCAACCCTACGGTGTGCTGCTTTGAGCTCTTCACTTGCACTCTGAAGGTCCTTGGTTCGAATCCTGCTGTCACCCCATTGTTGAAGGTATTTACCCTGAATTGATGCAGTAAGAATACCCTGTTGTGCGAAAGAGTAAATCGATGCAAAAAAAAAGATTTTCGAACCCTACAAGGAGACAGGACTCCGATTTTGAAAAATGTCTAATAACAGTAACGGTTGAGTAGCACAACACACACGCGAAGTCGAATACCAACCAGTGAAGAGAGCGCAATTTGGAGAAATTCACTCTCTGTGCTCCAGGTTAACTTGGTGTCGCTCTCCGCCCCTGAGCCTTACCTGCAGGACACGCTGATCTCCACCTTGGTGGCCGGGATATTTCCCGTGATGGGATCGAACTCATACACCGAAGCCATGTCATCCAGTTTGTCCATAACGTCCTCTTCCATGAGCACCAAGGGCTCAAGGAAGCACAGCCTGACCGCCCCCCTCCCTAGCGGCGAAGTCCCCCAAACAAGATCCTCAAACTGGATGTCTTCGATCTGGCACGGTGGGCGTGAGGACGCGGAGGGAGAGCGGGTATCACGCACGCCGAACCACCGCTCAGTGGCCCTCCGTCCGGTGATGCCCCCGAAACCGTCAGGAAAAGCAGTCGCGCGCCGTAGCGTTCGGCTGCACGTGAAAGAGCGATGCCGATGGTGGCTCGCGCGCGGAACCGCGCTGGGGGGCGAGAGCTGTGAACTCCACCACCCTTCCCCCTCCTCGATCGCACCGCAACAGGGCTCCCCTGGTCTCCCCGCTAAGCATTTATCTACCACTGACATGCAGTCACTTTCTCAGTGTGTGGCTCGCGCACACGCACACGCGCGTCACATGTGTTGCCTTTCTTTTTATTCTCATTTCCTGGGCTATTTTAAATATCCGCTATGCACCTTACCCACTTCACGCATTTGCGCGATCGCTTGCAAGCTCCTTACATTCTATCCCACACACTTTGGGCATCTCATAAACCAGATGCTGTGCAAAAATCGCACTCCGTTAGCTAGTTCGTCACATGTTGTTTGCCACTGAATGTGTCATTCTAACAATCACCAGCCCATGTAGAAGAAAAAGAAAAACCCAAGTGAAGTACATCGCGCTGCACATTGTCTCCACGACTAAACTGTTCATTGTGCAGAATAATAAACGAATACTAATAATGTAGTTCTTATGAACGATCTTTAAACAATAATTCGGGCATATTCTGCCAACATCTTTGCAGAGGATGACTTAAATAATTGGCTTCACAATAATTTCTCCGTAAATACAGCACAATTTTACCCTGTCAATTCAGGGCAAGTAACTTAATGAAAGGTATTACAGCATGGGTGGCATTAGAACCGGCAACCTTCAGGGCACAAGCTGACAGCCTTTGCTCCACTGGCTCCCTTCACTTCGACGTCGTGGGCAGATGTAATGAGGAAGACTGAAATACTCCACTCTGTCCTGGCATCCACACGTTGTGTGTGTGCGCGCGCGCGCGCACTCGCCTTCGCTATTTCTTCATCGCTCACAGTCTTGCAGAATCGCCTCACTAAACCGATGATTTGTCCAAACCACAGCGTGTGCTCGAGTTCTTTTACTATATTTCATGAGTACTTTTAGGGAGCACGGCTGCAGCGTCCACGCCCATTCCGTGTTCAGCACGCAGCTGCTGGACAGCTACCGACACCAAAATACGGACTAGAGCGCAAAGAGCCGTAGCTCTATCCACACACCTGTGTTTCACCTTGACTGAACTGGCTTTTTCCATTTCCCCAGACAACTCTTTTTGCAAAGATAAATCATATCCAGAACCACAATTCAAGAAACAGGTTTACTTGTGAGAACGTGAACATTCGCATATATCTTAGGGTTCATTGTTTATCACTTGCATTAGTCTTGTGAACTTTTCCCCTTCTGCTCAGGATTCTTATATTACTGCTCTTTTAAGTATATGTATGGATCTTTACACATTTTTCCAAAAAGGATATGATTTGATCACCAACACTTGACTAAGAGCAGGTGTATAAACATTTAGTGGATTATGATGCAGATGTGAACGTCTATGTTACACAATAAAATACATGATAAACTCTGTGTTCATTCAGTCAATAGTTTGGACATTCAATGCCAATGCAGTCATTAGTGACAAATTAGAAACAGACGCCTCTGATGCACTCAAGTCAGCAATTTCAAGACCAGAGAATGGTTTACATAGGACATTAAAGAAACCAAGATATCCAAATGAATTTCACATAAACTCCAAATACACAATATTTTCCATTTGTGAACAGAAAAATGTGTGAGTGGCAGAATGGCAGAAAAAGGACAAATGAGGGAAGATGTGATAAATTTAACACCCAAGAACAATTCCTTGGCCTAATATACAACAGGACTGGAGCACTGAAACAAGATTTACAGTATCCCCTGATGCTGCTGTTATCCATTCATTTCTCCCATTTCTTTTATTGTCCCATTATGCAGCGTTAGCATACCTGCCTTTTGGGAAATCATAATGTTACATATAACATATATTTATTAATTTAGGAGGTGCTTTTGTTCAGAGTGATGTACATCTCAGAGAACAAGAAAAAGAGTGTATTACATCAACAGAGGGAGAGATCTGGATGCAGATATGTGATTTTTCAGTACAGTTCATTTGTCACAGCCCACTTATGAACCGATTATACATTACACAAGTAGGTGCATATAGGCTTTTCTATTATCACACAGATTATTAAAATTATTAAGATACCAGAAACTTTTCTGCTTCTTTTCAAACTTCCACTGTTGCATTCTTCCATCTCCAGTTCAAACATGTGACTTACTTTGACAACAAGAGAGACCACTATTGGACTTTGCATCAAATAAATGCCTTCTCCAAAAAACTCCAGAAAATTAAGAGTTTCCTAATAAACAGCATCAAATCACATTTACATTGTCTCCCTCTATTTCTCTGGGAAGCTATAAAACATCAAAATAGCCAGTAAAGATCCCATTCCTGCTTAACTAAACAGCTGAATAAAAGAGAAGAATGCCAAAAGCTTGGAACTGCCACGAATTACAGAAACTGAAAAACATAACATGGGAGATTTTTCCAGAATATAGCTGCAGCAAGAGACATTGCACCAAAAGAGAGAAGTTTCTTTGAAAATAAAAAAAATGATATCTGGTAACACAGCAGATGAGGAAAGTCATGGAGAGGCTCCCACAACCTGCTATGTTTGTAGCACTTGAGGCATTAAATTTGCCTTTGCCCCCTACGTTCATTATATCTTGCATGGGAACAGTACAAAGTTCAACTCAGCAAGGAGGCAGTACAATAATAAAATGTTCACAGAAAGCTTTAGAGCCATAAGGTAGTAGGCAGTAGTGTAGGGGGGTCCCCGTTACTGCATATTGTGTGTTTTGTGTGTACTGGCATCGGTAGCAGTTACCTCCAGATCCTGGTTCTCCAGGGAGATGGGGTGGAGGCCATCAAGACGACAGAGATTATAGCCCCCTAAGCCCTGTCAAGAGAGGGCTACCTCTGTTAAACGGCTTTGGAAATCATTTTCCACAAAGGGCCTGCCTGTGAAAGGAGATGGACTTCCTTCTTTTCATAAGTCACAGCTCTGGAGGCCAATGGGGGGGGGTTGGTGAACAAGTGGGAGGGCCAGCAGGAACACTAACTAGTGAAGTACAAACAACTAAAATGAGCATTCAGCAATCTGAGACAGTGGAGGAGAAGATGCAAGACAGAGAAGTTCTTAATGAAGCCTTCTTCATCCCATAACCTCCTACCCTGGCAGGGGAGAACTCCGAGGTCCCCACTGCAACCCCTATACTCCTCCTTCACCCACACCAGTGATCAGTTTGTGGCACACTGTGGGGGTGGATGGAAGGGGCAAATAGCAGTAAATTACTTACACTGAGCAAGGGATTAATAACCACAGTTAACTTGGACACTTGTTTTCAGCTGTGCACTGGTCCAGTCTGCCACACTTTATTAGCGCAGGACTTAATTATTGTCTTGAGTGTTCATATTCTACACGTCTGTGTACCAGAAGGCCTCAACTCAAACTGCGGTAGTGAGGGGGAAAACACAATACAATACAGAAACCTCATTCTGCTGCCATCTGAAAAGTAAGGCAGCAGAAAATGCTATAGTGACTCATCCTTATATTAAGCTTTAAAAAGATTATGGTATAAACATGTTTTCCCCCACCACAAACAACCCCACTGTTTCTATTAGTACAGCACAGAAACTTGTTTAAGTTTGCAATAGTTTTGAGTTTCCCGATAAAGAGGTGTAACAGCATAATATTTGAGCAGAAAAAGACATATTCTGCCTCAGCAGACAGATGAGGAATCTCACTCTGTGAACGGCCCAACAGGTGAAAATGAAACTTGCAGAGCAAAGGGCATCATACTTTGTACTTTGCTAAGGCTTTCCTTCCATCATGGGTAATGTTTTACCAGAATGATAAAAGATTGAGGTTGCACGCTTGGATCTGTTCTCAGATCTCCTCTTGCCACCACAAAGGAGACCCTGCTGTGAGGATCCAGCAAGATGGCAGAGCTGGTATTGTACCCAGCTGTGGCGCTGGTGTATTACTTCGGAGTAATGCGGGCAAGCTGCAAAGATTACGTGGAGCTGAACGACAGCGCCTCGGCCAATGTCTTCTGCCTGTTTGTCATCGCCCAGCCACTCTGTCTTGTGCTGGGAGGCTACACTGGTATGACTGCCTACCTACTTACTGCCCTCATCTCTTACAACTTCCTGCCCTGGAAAGAAGAACAGGTGTCTGGGAATGGGTGTCCAGGGTCTCCGAAGAAAGAAGAAGTAAATAAAAAGAACAAATGAATCAACAACTGGTAAACACGTAAACCTTCCTCAAGAATGATTAATTTCTCTGGCACGAAATTCTGCGGCAACACAGATTTGACGTGATTTGTTTTTCTTCTGAAGCTAACAAAGAACTGTGAAATTTAAAGCACCTGTGTAACTTTGAACTGAGACATTTATCTGATGGAGAAGCACTCTCTTTTCTGTTGGACATCTTCCAGGTGAAGGCAAAAAAGGACTAGTTACCATCCTCCTCAGGTCTCCCCCAGACACCACCCGAGCAGTTCTCTCCTATTTTGTTTACTGTGTCATTTGATTGTTCTTACAGGATTCATAAGACAAAATAAAAATTAATCCAATAATTTTTAAAATTTAACATTAAAAAGGAAATTATTTCCAGGCCTAGTGTTTGTAAGATCTTGTCAGTAAAATTTACATCTTGCTAATTGAGAAGAATGAGTGTTCATTCATAGATGTATACATAATTAAAGGAGAATCCATGCACCAATAAAACACAGTAATGGACTCAATTTTGTTAATGAGCCCTTGACAAAGAATCAGCTTCTCGTCCAAACTATCTGTGCATTATTTCCCCAGTGCTTCCATTTGGAGCTGGTAGTAAAAACATTTCTAAAATAATTGCTAATTTTAGACAAACATGAGAACGCATTACAGGCATTAAGAGAACAGCTTCTGCTTTCTGTTAGCTTTCATCAGCGTTAGACTGTACAGCCTTCAGTTTACCTCATCCAGACTGGTGGAGATCAAAGCTAGGACTGAGGAGGAGTGCACGAGGGAAGGTGATTGCTGTGTGGTTGCTCTGATAAGAAACTACATTTTGCCGGACCCACCCAGACAGTCTGTAGGTTTTTTTATTGTGATCCTTGTGGAGGGTATTAGTAGGTAAGCTTCAGAAGGAATGGGCTGTGATACTACTGGCTTCCATTCCTGTCAATAGCACCACCTTCAAAGAGCACATGGATCTGTCAATGGGACCGTGATAAAGTAATTTGACACCAACAGCATCTTGGACAGGCCTGAATCAGACCAATGGAAGGAGTCAATTTTCAGGGGCTTACCATCTCTCCTCCCCACTCACAGTGAAACACCTCATTAAAAAGTAGGGGTTACTTTGCATAAGCTTTCACCTGAAAGCAACCAGTTTTATTAATGGAACATAGTATTTCATGGTACAAATGCCAATAGAGGAGATGTGCTGTCAAAAGAAAAACACCCAAGAATGGTGAGTAAGGTGTATGGTAACAGCTTGGGAACAGGCCAGGGGACCGCCCCTCTTGAGCGGTGGAGTTTCTGGGTTTTCCCTTTTAATTATTAATGGTTTTAAGCCTTGAGGTATGTCTTTTAGTGTTTTCAAGGTCATGTCATGCAGTCTTCAGATGACTGGGTTTTATTGATTTTATTGTTAAATTTTAGATTTAATTATTGGCATGACAGTTTTAAGGATTTATTTATTGAATAAAAATTTTAATTGTTGCAAATGATGAATGGAGAAATTTTTACCTGTCAAGTTGGACAGTGTTTGGAACCAGACACCTTTGGTGTGCTGGTAATCCGTTCTGATCGTAGAAAAAAAATTCCATGGTACAAATATCTAAGGTAAGAATCACTAAGTAAATATACAGAATCTTCTTGCATTTACAACCCTGGAAGTCTGGGTGACATGAGGTTTGTATCGTGACCTAGGCAGTAACACTATCACCCAAATTCATTAAAGGGATTAATAGTTTTTCAGATTCACCTGTTGTATCAGTGTAAGGGTGTTAAAACCGGCAGCATCTCCCAGATGAGTGAAAGTTCAGAAGGGTCAGTTAAATCAGTTGGTCTCCCCCACAACCTTTGAGCGTGTATCACTTATCTCTCAATGAGGGGATAGTGAGACTATTAAAAGATCTGGGAATGAAACATGGACTTATGAGTTTTAGTGCAGTTTTACACCCAGCCCTATGATATTGGCTTCTGTGCCTCTTAAACAATCAATAAAAACACTTTCCAATGTAACCAGATTCCATTCCTCATTTGACAGAGGAGGGTAAGAGAGGAGTTTAGCACTGGCATTTAAAAGGCATTTTCTGAACAGAAAGAGGATTAGGGCAATCAATCCACATCCTGTGGCACCAGAATCATTTATTGCCATTAGCCATGCAAATATCATAGGAGTACAGCCTTTCTTGTCTGTTCTGTGATGCTGCCAGTGGACTGTGCTGCCCATTCCAGAGGGAGGCTGGCATCAAGTAACCACGGCGATAAACACCATATTCGGTGGGATCAAATAAAGCAACAAGGCTGGCATTTGTCATGAACAGTGACAAATATTGTGACAAGGCTAGCCTAATGGGAACCAGGGGCCTGAGGGACATGGCAGACAGCCTGTGATGAGAGGTTTTTTATCTGTTTCCTGCATGATCAACTCCACTCAATTCATCCATGCATGCATGTACAGCCTGAAGGGTTGCCTCAAGTAGGAAAACCCTGGATTTGGTCTTAATCTTTTTCATTAGCTACAACGGGATAACACACCAGTGTGTCAGGTTAATGTAGTGACTAGGCAGGGAACAGTGATTGGTGAATTTACACCATGTTTTATTCATTTTCCACCAAGACAAATTCCTTGTATGTATAAACATACTTGGCAATAAAGCTCATTCATTCATTCATTCATTCATTCATAACTTTTAAATAATAGTACCCAAAAAATGAAACTGAAACGACTCTTCCTTGATAAACTATTGATATTCGAGTAAAAGTTAAGAACACAGCACATAAACAGAACCTACACTTTAACTGAAATTCTCAAATTCACTTCAGTACCCTTACTTAAACACAATTACCATGAGTTCAAACTTTTACTCACAACCATTGTTCTCTCTAGCCTCACTACAGCAGACAAGGAAAAATAAGATGAAAAGCAAAATCTAAGTCCAATCTTCAGAATTGGCCATACCTGGTGCTTGTTTCCTCAAAACCAACCTGATCCCAGGTTGTAGCTGTTAGTCCTGGCAGGGAGTGGCTGTGGGCAGGCTTCCGTCAGGTGAAAAGTCTTTTTCATCCTTTTCAGAAAATAATTACTGTGTGGGTTCCTCACACAAAGGAAATTAATAAAACAGTGGGCTGGAATTATTGGCATACTGCTGCTATAATTGTTCTACTTACCTGCTGAAACTAAGAATAGAGAAACTAATCTGTTCAGAAAGATATTGTACTTATCCTGTGAAGCTTTATAAAATAGAACAAACTGTGTGCTCTTCTGGTTTCTCTGGAAAAATATAGCTGATACAGAAATCAACAATAAAAATATGCACCCCTGTTTGTCTCAGGTGCAGTACAATAACACAAATAGTGCTCCAAGAAATTTCTGACATCTTGCTCAGAATTCCCTTTCTTCACTTGCCACCGCTTCATAAAATAAACATACATTATCTTCATTGTTTCAGTTTTATTTCACACGAGGAACAACAGAATCATCATTAAATAAATCATAAGTACAATATTTACAGCCAAGTATTTTACAGTTTGGTCTCATGCACATTAAAAAAAAGAGAAAGGGGAAAAACTGTACAAAATATTTACATTCCTTGGAAAGAACATGTGCAATAAAAGGCACCCTTGACCCTGAACTATTAATCCCATGCTCAGTCCACACTCTCAACTCGATCACACTGGCGGTGGACAGAGACTGTCAGAAATGGCATTAGTCCCCCCAGCAGGTACTGAGGTGGCACAATGGTAAAATGATGCAAGATCAGTTAATGTGCATCTCCACTGGGCATTGAGGGCTTGCCCATCCAGTGTATCCACTGACAGCAAGATGAGAAACACACTAAGAAACTGCTTGCTCTCTCCTCCGCTCTGTGTGTAAAGCTGTGAGGTAGGAAACAGCCCAAATGCAGTTTTCTGCATGTGGTCTTCAATGTCCCTGTGGACCAAGTAGTCTAATGGATACACTATCCTTGCAGGGTCAAACAAATACTCTACCTTTCTTATGAACACCTCTTAAAAGTTCAGCATTTACAAGGTGCCATCATCATTATTCCTGTTAAATACAGTGCATTTAAAAGCTTCAACACTAGGATTTGAGGCATGAATGGGCCAGCACCTTGTGAAACAGGGCCTCATGGCTTTTTTTCAAGTGTGTCAAAAATGTCTGCTGTCTGACAGAGTGGAGTTGGACTAGCAAGTATTCCCCTGGTATTGCAAAGAAAATAGGTTGGGAAGTAGATGGGAAAACCAGGTAAGATGGCAGAATAACCTGCCTCTTGTGCTCTGAAAGTAGGTGCACAATACATGGGCCAAAGATAGGGGAGCACAGATCAGCCTCCTGGTCATTTAGTCAAACAATGGCTTTAAGGATGATGACTCAAAAGGCTGCAGCCAATGCAAAGAGGCAGCAGAAAAAGGCTTTCAGGTGTATTGATGACTGTCAGCAAGTTGGCCTTGGAAAGCATCACTGCAGCATCACCTACACTGAACAATCAAGTCCCCTTTGAGTGTATTAATTCAGTCCGACTCTTCCCCCCATCCAGGTATCACTAACCAATGTTTCTCCACTTCTGACCACAGCAGACATGACTGGAACATACATGCCTCCATAAACAAGTCTACAAAAGACGCACACAGAATCAGTCTATACTTAGCATACATTAAGCAGGTGTAAGTTAAAGCTACTACAGCAAGAGCAAGTTAAAGCTACTACAAAGCTTTCTTTACAGTATTGAAGAAGACATGGTGAGAATATAAAAGATAACACAAAACAAGTTCAAGTGTAGCTACATTTATGAAGCACCTAAAGACATTGATTGGCACAGCTATAAAAGTAGGCATTTAGGTTACTGAAAACTGAATCGTACAACTCCCACTGCCTAGTGGTGCCCCTCTGCCAGTACACAGTAAGAAGGGCAGCATAAGGAGGGTATCAGCAGCATAGCAGGTCCTAGATCTCAATCCTGAAGGAGCCTTGCTAGAGTGAGATCATCCGCCACGTGCTCCGGAAAACAGTCTCAAAAAGTTAGCACCAGTGGCATTTTGTTTCACTTGAACTGTGAGAGACAGCAACAGTTAGAGCCCCCCAAAAAGGATACTGCCAGACAAGATGCTGGTAAATGAAGGTTGAAATCTGCTTTCCTATGCTGCAAGGGGGAGGTGAGGGGGCAGGAGCTTTCAGCAAGAATTTTTGGCAACTGCAGTATCTTTCATATTACCTCCAACCATGAAAAAGCCACATTTCAGCTTTATTCCTTACCTTGTTCTTAATCCACAAAAACTATTGAAAATTCATACTGAGATGCTGGATCAGCACAAGCAAGGCGACTTGGTTAAAATGACCAGATCAATTGCTTTGATAAACTAAAAAGAACTTTTGATATGTTGTTTATTAGATCTAAACAGGACAAATAATTACCTACAATCATAAAGACCAAAAAGGTGCATTGCACGCAGACAGTGCTTAAAAAACAAGAGGAATAGCCAGAGATTAGCACCGTTACCTTTGAATCTGTCTTTTCTTAAAAACAGTAGTCTTTTCAGAGTCACCTGGAGAATAAAGCACCAACACAGAAAATGATCAGGACTGGGAGATGGTCTGAAATATACACGGCTCAGCTTCTCTATACACTTCAGCACATTTTTGTTAAATATACTGGCTGAAGTGATATTTGTAATACAAAATAAATTATTCACAGAAGTCCCAGTGGGATAGAGGCAGAGCCTTTCTTAGTAATCTAAAAGAGCTCCTGTCCTCTAAAAATGACTTTCACAGATTACTAGTGTCGCCAGATTTCTCCAAGATAGTAAACTACTGGAATACACTTTGATTATGGTGATGAATATGTTTCATTAAAAAGAAAATCTGTCTGAGGGTTGAGGGAAACTGGGCTCTACTGAGAAAACGGACAAACTGAATACATGAGGTTCCACTGCTTAAAGTCAGTAGTTCTCCTAGATCTACTGGGACACTTAAAAATATCAGATTAACAAGATCTTAATAAACAACTAGGATTAAAGATATTAAAGGGCTACACTGGTTGAAATATTCTACTTAATTGTACTTTATTGTTATAGGACATTTTTTGTATGGAGCGTATTTTTTCACACTAATCATAAAATTTCTATCCAAGTCTGTAGCTGTAAAATATATCGAGAGATTCCTATAGAGATGCGCGCAAGACTTCAGATTATATAGTAACCACAGCTGGAGATGATGATTTCAGGCTTTGAGCTACAGGCATATTAAGATCATGTTCTTCAAAAAGGACTTTATAAACCAATGTCTCATTTCTGCTCATGTAAGCAGTTCAGCTTCTCTGAAGACACAGTCAATGTTATAATCTCTCCTTGAGTCTGTTACTGGTCCTGGGGTTTCAAAAAGCAAGCTCAGCTATCAGGGACAGTGGAGAAAAAGGCAGCAAAGTTCCCGACAAGTCAGCCACGTGATTAAGAGCCTGGGAGGCAGGAAAGACAAAAGTGCTTTAAGAAAGCAGTTGATTCTTTGACAGGTACCTTCATCAACTACTTGAGGTAGGAAACTTAAAATTCACAAAAAATGAAACAGGTAAAATGCATTAAAAGGAGATGTTAGTCAACTTATTTTGTGATCTGTCTGGTGAACAAAGTCATTTGTTCTTGCATGTACTCAGCAGCTGTACACAGAGCAAAACAGTACAGAATGACCCAATCAAGATCTGAGTTTAGACCTAAAAATGTCTTGAACACATCAAGACACCACAGCATACTTCAGCATTTTTACATTCCATTTGAATGCAGTAATTCAGTTAGCCACTTCTGCAGCATTACAAAAGAACAGCCTTTCCTCCTTTATAATTTTTTCCTTGCTCCTCACCAATAGTTTATCAGTGTAAACCATCAACATTAATTTTTCTTTAGAAGTTAGAGGGTAGGCAGGCAGTCAAAGATGAAGTGCAGGAGAGTATTCACGTTTTTCCTCATCCAAGTTAGACAGGTGTTCCACAAGAGCCAGTTTTGGGACCATCGGTTTTTTCATATTAAACAAATAAATTACTACATAGAGTGGCATAGAAGCTATATATACAAATGTCTTATGCAAATAAAATGTTTAGAAGGTTACTTCCTTAAAATGTCCTGCTTTGTCAGGTACATGGTCAGCCAAAATCCACAAATAAAATATTGTACGTTGTGGCAGCAGGATGGAATTATTTTTGTGAACTTTGTCTTGAAAAACAATTTCTTTAAAATATATTGCCTGACCATTTGGAACAAAGCAGCAAATGTGTACATACTCTGAGTCTCTTTTACAGCAGGGATTTTAAAAATTGTAATAATTAAGCAGTACAGCAAACCATAGGTTGTCAGCAGCACTGAAAATTCACACTTGCAGAATTTTCTGACATTTGTCTGCCTCCATCATCCTGGGAGCTGCTACTTTCTCTTCAGAAACGAGATCTCCCAGCAAGGTGCTTCACACAATAGTATTGATTTGAGAGGCCCTCCAAGCCAGAAAGAAAAAATAATAATGTTCAACATCGACAAGCCCACCAATCAAAATGTCATCTCTTCTTCCCCACCTTTGTTAGCCAAATCTTCACAGACATGTCACTGCAGAGGGAGAGAGAAGGAAGGAGGGAGAGATTAAAAAAACACAAAAGAGTGTGAAAGGAGAGAGAATGGATAGGGAGAATTACTCAGCTGTCTGCATCTTCAAACATTTCACTGGAGCTTCCACATCCTGAGAGGGAGGCAGACATCAAAATATGCTTCTGATACACAAAATGATGACATGGCCCTGGCTCTGGCCTGTTCCCCAATTAGAGAGTACATGAAGTTCAGATACAGAATAGATATCAAAAACAATCTGAAAACATCCATTTAAATCATTACATTAAGATTCATGATCCCCCTTTCTGAACACGCACAAAGTCAGGCAGTCTCCAAAATAAAACTAAAAAGTGGTGTTTCATTAGAACAGCGAGGAAAACCAAGTTCACTCTGCACTCCTCAGGAGCAGATATTTCCAGCCACGAATTTAATCTTAACCCTGTACCACAGTGAGTTTACATGGTGCTAACAATTGCAGATAATCACATTACATCTGGAGACAATATGATTGTAACTGTAGCACAGGGTAATGTAATTCACAGCGTGCACATGACAGTCCATTGAAGCTGCCTGATAAAGCCCAGCAGGTTGCAATTAAAAGGATTTATATTGCTAGGGATTTAGAGCCAATTACAAGTTGGAATGATTTTTTTGCTAGTTGTAAGAATTCCATAGCTGCAAAATTAAAATGGTACTAACAAGTCCCAGTGTTCAGCAGCAGTGATCTTGACTGGGACAACCAAGTGCTAGCCTGTGATAGTTAGGAGAAAGTATAGAGTGAGAGAAGAGAGATAGAATGTGAGAGTAAAGGGGAGGGGAGATAGAGGAAGACCATACCAGAGGGCAATCAGGGTAGTTAGTGTTAGTGGAGGCTCATGGGAGGCTGGTGGCCCGGCCCTTGATGGCCAGTACACGGCGCGGCAGGCAAGGGGTGAGCCCCGGTACGTAGCTCCATAGCTTCACCCGGCAGTCGCTGCCATGAAGGGGTGGGGGTAGGCACAAAAAGGGTGGAACAGGAGGATGAGGAAGAGGCAGGAGAGACAAAGACATGAGAAAGAAGAAAGAAGAGTTTGAAGCCAAGAAACGTATTGTTAGAAAAGAACTTGCACGGGTGAAAAGTAATTTGCTACACATACGCTTAACATAAAACATCTGTGCAATGCCAGTGTTAGTGAGGCAGTGACATACATTGCAATGTCACACATGCAGGAGGACTGAAGAGATAAAAAGCATCAAGTCAGCTATGTCATGCACTGGAAGACCCTGAAATGGTCTGATGCAATACTAACGAGCCTTTCATAGTATACATTTCTTTTGCAATTGCTTTATCGCAAGCTGATTGCGACAGATTTCATGGATTGGCTGAAGGTAGCCAAGAACCCCCCAGCTCCCAAAACAAGCATCATATGCATTTTCCATGCTGATGTTTAACTACAGGACCCAAGCAATATGTCACATTACAAAAGGCAGAACATCTGAAGTACAATTCAGCTGCAAACCACACCAAACAACATTCTTTTCTCTTACACTACCTTCATGCAGGCTTACCTTGAGGCTGTGAAGATGTGTTTGGAGTTGGTGCAGATGGCATTGATAGGGCTGTCGTGGCCCTTGATCTCCCCAAGAGGAGTAAAGTTGTCTACATTCCAGACCTTGAGCATGCCCCCCCTGCAGGCGCTAAGCAGCATGGGCCGTCCTGGGACATAGGCTAGGGCGCATACCCAGTCCTTATGAGCATTGGGGATTTGCTGGAGAGACATGGAAGAAAGCATATTACTCTATCTTCCATGACCTCAAGGGCACAGGAGCTTGGTCACAAAGACAAGGGCCACCACAAACCAAGAGACCATTAGTGAATGACCAGTGAGGAGATAACATGGAACATGAGTTATCTATCGTTGCAGGGAGCAATGACAGGAGGTGAAAAGGAGCGGAGCTCAATCAGCATGCCTGGAGATCCTGTACAAGTCACCTGGGAAATAAACCAGCCCCCTCATAAAACACTGCCAAGCAACCATATAGCATGCTAAAGCGTGGTAGCAGCTATGAAAACCAGGCTTTGAGTACACTCTTGACAACTGATGCATCGTTCAAATTGCACTGACAATTGTCAGCATCCATTGCACCACTAATGTTCACTTGAAGTAGCTCTTCTTTTCAAAACAGGTCATGTGCTATGAACCCAATCATTCACTCAAATGACTTTGTATATCATCTCTGAACTTGTGTTCAGCACTCTAGCTCCAGCACTAAGATTGCCAGTAATAGCCAGTAATGTTAGAAACTTCATGACTGTATGAGACCACTGTCTAATCTATCACCGCCCTCTATTGTGAAGTTAAAACTCAGCCTTCACAGCAAAAGCATGTCAGCTGTCAGACAATTATCATTTATTTACTTACTTCCATTAACCTGCAGGGTGATCCATAAAATCTCCGGATACATTAAAGGTGCACCTCACAGGTCATTTTCTACTTGGTAATTATATTCAGAGATAGGTTCAGCACAAGTCACTGCCAAGTCACCAGTCACCACAGAGATACCAAGTACTCAAATTGCTGCCTGTAGTCACAATGTTTCAGTTCTGAATTCTACTGTTATTTTAATTCATTTGACTTCACAACCAGAAAGATGCAGGTGAAGTACTCCACAAAAATAGAGTTCTAGAGGTGCAGAGCTTCTGACTTTGGACCTGACGATTGCACATTTGAACCTTCCCTCTAACCATAGTACCTTTGAGTGAGGTACTTACTCTAACTTGCTCCAGTAAAAGTAGCCAGCTGTAAAAATGGGTAAATAATTCTAGATAGCTTAAAATTGTAAATTGCTTTGGAGGAAAGCAGTGCACTTATTGATGAATATACAGCAATACCATCAGCGAACTATCAGAGAACTGTAAAACAACAATTTATTAACTTTTTACAGTGTCACTCAAACACATCTTCCTTAAGGGTGATTTCATCCCTTCTAACCCATTTTTCTGAAAGCTTTACCCTTTACCCCACTGGAAGCAGCAGGTCAAGCCTCTCAGGTACAAATCATGACCTTTCCCCTGACTTTGACCCCATCTGCATGCTCCCACTTATGTTAAAGAATCACCGCTGAGCTGTCGATATAGTCCTGGGCCATTTCAACAAGGCGGAAAATTAAGACAGAGAAGGTACCAACGACGCAAAGCTGCCAAAAGTGGCCGATTACCACACAAAGATCACCATACTCCTCCCCTGCACCATCCAAAAGCTATGCAATGGAAATCAAACTATCTACAGCTTCTACATCTAAGTGCTTGCGGCAGAGAGAAAGCCAAGCCTTCTCTTGCTATGTCCACTCTCGTTCCTGTTCCAGCACAGTGAGTGGTACATGGAATCAATCTGAAGGGTACCTTCTTGCAGACTAGCAAGACAAAGAATGTCTGAATCAGGCAACAGAGAGGAACACACAAATACACAAGCATGGAAGCCAACCTTCGTACACATTTCAATTATTGTTGGCTCCCCATTGTATCTCGAACACTACTATTGAGGGCAGGAAGAAGTTGTGTTCAGCATCCTTGTGTCTGAAAGATTCAGACTGCAATATTCTGTATCATTAAAGGACCGCAGCTGACTTTGCAAATAACTGGATTAAGATGGAATAAGGATTGTATAATGAAGCAGACAGAATTGTAGATGAAGAAGATCAGCACAGGACAGTGTGGTTCTCAACAAACCCAGCCACTGTGCTGACAGTATGCAAGTCCTGGAGAAGATAAACTAATGGAGATGAATCACAAACCTGGATCAGTTCCTGCTGTTCAAGGTCCCATTTCTTGATCCCATTGTCCCGGGAGCCACTGAACAGCACCTCCCCCTGGGTGGCCAAGCACTCGATCCCATCGTAGTGCGGGGGCTCAAAGTTGTGCGCTGGGCCAATGTTTCCCAGCATGCCCTCAGCCACATCGAAGACCTACAAATATTCAATATTTCCCACAAGGAAATTAACCAGAAAACACAGTAGCAACACTATATCAAACAAGCGAGGACAGCTCATCTTGGGAAACTCTACTCATTTACATTACATTTATTTATTTAGCAGACACTTTTCACCAAAGCAACTTCCAGTAAACTCTATGTAGTGTTATCAGCCCACAAACCTTATTCACCAAGGTGATTTAGACTGCTATATACACTACTTACAACAGGTCACTTATCCATACATCACTGAAGTACCATCTCTCTGTGTCACTCACACACTATGGGGTACCTGAACAAGATGTCTTTGGGAGGAAACCAGAGCACTCTTAGTAAACCCACACAGACATAGGGAAAAGGTGCAAATTCCACACAGACTGAGCAGGGATTGAACCCACGTCCTCTCACACCACCCAGGCGCTATGAGACAGCAGCACTACTTGCTGTGCCACCATGCCACTTATTGGACTTAGTACAGATACCCACCTTGACGTAGTGGTCCTTTGACCCTGTGATGACACGGTCCTTGCCACCTACTGACTGGGCCACTGTCAGGCACATCACAGACCCAATATGTCCTGTCAGTTTCCCAGCAGCTTGCATCCTGGTGGCAAAAGGAAACAAGAAAAGTGGCATTACGTGCTAAGCAAAGCAGCCTGGGCAGTGTGCTCCCAATCAGTCTACAACACTAACACCAACAAAGTCAACAACAAGCCATGCTGAGGAGAAGAACAAGCCAAAGGCCTCTCCTTACCTATTCAAGTCCCATGTCCTGACGGTGTTGCCAGCAGCTGCATATAACACAGAGCCAGCTGGGTTTAGGGCGATCTGGTTGATTTGGTACTCCCCCTGTGCTGTGGTGATAGTGCGGGTGGTAGTACCAGCACAGACATCTCCAGAGACCACTTGACCTGAGGACCTGGGGCCACAAAGACAAAGATACCTTTAATCAGATTTAAAGAAGAAGCACAAAAACCTGGACTTTCTGCAAAAAAGTGTGCTGTATATTTAAGTGTAAGGACAAAGCCCTGCAAGCTATGCAGATCGCTGGAGAAAGGTTGAGAGGATGTTATTTGTTGAGAAACTAACTCACGTGAGGGTGCGCACGCATTTGGTAGAGTCACGGATGTCCCACACTTTGATGTAGGAGGTGGAGACGGTGAACACCAGGCAGGAGTTGCTGCAATACTTGACAGACACCACGTTGTTGGGGTGGCCCTTCAGCGTGACAATCTCCTGCCCAGTCACCAAGTTCCATATCTTGCAGGTACGGTCTGTGAAGACAGAACATATCAGACATCATTTGCAGAAATAACTGGCAAAATAATAGGCCTCTGAGCTAAAATGATCTGCTGTTGCCATGGCATTAAAACATTACCAAGTGTACATACGTATGTTGATACCCATAAACCTTGAACCTAGGCAGTTGAAATCCAACAAGGTGTAGGAAAGAAGTCTGATTGGACCCTGTCAATAAACAGAGAGCTAGATCTATACTCTCTGTGTATGGAAAACCAGGGCCTCGGTGTCAATATGTGAGGAATGGCTGGAGTAGTATTCAGTTATGAAAAGTTATCACAGGGCCCGTTGTTTATTTACAGATGAGATTTATCAAGGGGTCAAGAGAGATCCTCCATCCTGCACCTGGTACCATACCTTTGGATCCAGTGAAAAGCAGCTCGTCTGTGGCATCCAGACACAGAACCGGTTTGGAGTGCCCCTCAGCCACGGAAACACATTGAAGGGGGGCGGTCCTTCCCCCTTTGACACCCCCCACAGGGCTGATCACACCCCTGCCAGAAACACACATAGTCATTAACTACCTCCACCTGAAGAGAGTGGCACCTTCACAGTGGATCCAATCAAATGTAAAGAATGCTATTGAATGGGATTGTAGCACCTCATGGAATAGCTATTCCATGTTTAATCAAAGGCTAAACCATTTAAAAAGGCCTTGGTGTCAGTGATTTGCAGGACTGATATGAGTACAACGTTAATAACGACAAACAATGCTACTCATGTTGCTCCAGTCATGTCCTTGTTATTACCCACCAAAGAGACTTGTGTACTACTATTTTCTGTAAGTGGTGGTCCACTAAGTGTTCTTATAAGCAAATTACTGAAGTAGCAAATGAGCTCTGTACAATCTGCTCCAAGCTCTTTCATCTGATTTGGTGTCAGTTGAACATGGTGGAGGCAGCCAAACATCTGCACAAGGTCACATGTGATGGGCTGGTAAAGTGTCTACTTGACTCATAAACATCAGCATTGCAACACCCTCTTTATCTGAAGTGGTTTCTGCTCTTTGATTAAATTAAATAAAGGACTTTGTAACTGCACTGCACCTGCAAAATTGTGCTAATTTATACTACTAAATGCTGGCGAACTCAGGCACCTGTGTGAAGTTCCAGCACGTATCTAAAAGAAGCCTAACAATCCCTGTACTGGCAGCTGTGCTGCATGTACTCAATGTACCGTAGTGAATTGTTATGAATTATTACTGAAAAACAGATGAACAAAACATCATTCTGGAAACAAAAATGATTGAGAAACGTGAAACTTAAAAGAAAATGCCCAACTTTCATCACTAGAAAGAAGAGAGAGAAGAGAGGGCTTGTCAGTCTTTCTCACTGTGTATGTGTGTGCCCCACTTTTGAAAACACTATGACAAATAAAGAAAGCACTGAGAGCCCTGAACTTCTTGGTGCCAAACTCCCTGGTTAAAGAAAAACTGTGCAAATTCCGCCTCCAAGGGACAGGTGTCCCGTCAGGATCTCCCCAGCTAAACTGTCATCACTTCCAGCATCAGCTGCACTGCATCTCCCTCCATCACTTTCCTCACAGTGGGACTCAAAGCTATAGAAATGTCACATTTTGTCCCCACAACGCTACAAGCGTGTGTCTGACGCTCTCTTTCAGGACACTGCACACGGTACAGTCTGACAAACCGCAGCACACCCTTTTATCACGCTGCTCTCTCACTGTACGAAATGCACCAGATGTCGCATAATCTGTGTCACCGCAGTGTACCGTGGCGCAAGATGAGTGTGCAAACCCGGGGCCAGGGACTACACATCCCAGCATTAATGAAACACTAAAAGCTGAGACAGCATGAGCAATCTCACAGCCTCCAGCTTTAAATCTCTTATCTATATCTCTCTAAGGATTCAGACTGCAGAATGTTTCAGGAATTTGTTCACAAAGGGATGTACCACAGCTACACAGTGCCCCCACTAGGTGGACAACATAATGCATTTGAGGACAGCCATCAGGTGCCTTCTGAAACCAACCTGCATTCTAACAGGTAAAGTTACAACACTATTGCACTTTTATTTAGCTCTAGCCTGTTTTTAGCCATAATTTCGCTACCTTCCAAACCCACCTCCACTCTACTCGTCCCAGCATATCTTTTCTAAGGCCACCAATTACCCCCACGACTTTAAAATTCTTCTCACCACCTGGTAAGAAAACAACTCCTTTTATTCTCCCTACCTCCGAAATAACAAGGTGATCCCGCTGAGTCTAATCCTACAGCACTGCAAGGGAGCTGGCAGAGCAAAACGGAGGTGGAACCAGGGGGAAAATTGGTCTCAGTGGGCCAAAGAGAGAGCCAAAGAGGGTCTGATAGGGTTGTCACAGTGACAGCAGATCTGTGTGACCAGCAGAAACATTGGAGCAGAGCATAGTGAGAGGTGCCTGATTACTGGGACTCTGGGTAAGTCGCGCTGTTTCAAAACGGAGAGGTTGTGCACGAGCCGCAACGACGCTGACAGAGAGCATAGCATGTCGGTTGGCACCACGTGTCAACTGAGGTGTGCCAGTGGTGTGCTCAAAGACAGAGCAGCATGGAAAGGCTGAGATGCTATCGCAGCCTAAAGCTGGCTCATAAGATCCAAGCAGGCACTCATTTTCCTGATGTCAGAAGTTGCGTTGCTCATGCGGGGGCACTCATTCCCATCTTGTTTCATTAAGAGCTTGATGAGCTATTCAATAAGAAGAAACGTCCTGAGCTGACTGATACAGAATTGCAGCCGATGTCCTGAGGCCAATCCCTGCAAAAGCCAAATGAGACCAGGAGTGTGTTGAAAATTACTAAGGAGATCTGGTGCTCCACCCTTCTTTGGACAGAATGTTGTGCCTTCAAATGTATAAAGCAGGTTAAGCATACGTATGTAGGAACCCCCTGTTCTGATCCCCAAAAGCAAAACCATTACCCAGAACCCCACAGAGCCCTCAAAAAAGCCCACTTACCAACAGATGGACCTGTAAGTGCACACTAGGAAACAGAGCATGAGCATCTGGTCACGACCATCCTACTGCCAACCTCATTCATACCACCAGCCTGGTGGCATACAGCATCAAATCAAATGGCCAAAGCACCCCCCCCACCACCACCACCACCACATTCCCAAATCAAAATCACCCAGAGACAGAAGCAGCATGCATTTTGGCCAGTCCCAAAACACAGAAAGAAAAAATAAAAGTCACACAGACATGTGGTATATAATGATGGGTGCAACACAACAAAGCAGAACCCTGAACCCCAACTCAAAACACAGAGATCAAAAAAAAACCGATCCTCATGCAGCATTTTGATCAATCAAGCATAAATCTATAGAACCTCCCCAGCCAGTCTAAAGCAGAGCAATTGGATTCTACCTACACCCCTAAAATCGAAAACCAATTTGAAGGTAACCACACATCTTATGGTTAGCAGAAAATGGTGTGGGGGTAGTGAGGTGGCTGTGGTAGATCTGTGTACCAAACAGAAAGGGCGGGGGGGGTACTGTCTGAATGAACCTCCTTAAAGCTGCTCAACACAGCAGGAAGGAATAGGCAGCTGGGAGGATAAGCCAGGCTGAGGTGGGCTGGGGTAGTCTTTGAGGGGGTGCCAACCATCTTAAATGGCTTCAGCTGCCGTGGCATACATCAGCGTCTGTCACGCCCAGTCAGTTCCACCAGAGACAGAAAACGGAGGCAACTTGGGTAATGGACGCCTCAGCAGAGTGTAGCCATGACTCCATCTGACTATGACTGGGGAATCATTACCAGGTAATGTCATCATTTGGAATCCGTGCACAAAAGAGGCGTGCAAAAGACATAATAGCTGTGTCAGGGTAATTGGGCCCATGAGTGGTGTTTGGTAAGAGCTCAGGGCTTCGATTAGATTATCAAACATTAATCCACAGTATGCTGAGTAAAGCCTCCATGCTAAAATTTAAGACAGATAATATTCCTAAAACACAAACTGTGCACCTTATGAGTTTAATAATTATGATCTAATTGTAAATTAAAACCAGTTTCAATGCAAGACAGCTGTACCTCCAAATGCAGCGTAGGCAGAATGGAATTTAAGTCACCCTGAAAGCAAACTGACATCATAACTAAGACCCCCTGCATGGGTAGTATATGATTATCTTTCTGTGAAATCATCAGTTTCAGACTACACCCTCAGCAGATGTCGTCTTTCAGGGGCCCTACATTTTGATTTTGGCAGCACTCTACTACGTCCAGTCAAACGGCTTCCAAGGAAAGGTTCATGCAGATGGGAGGGAAGGATCACAAGACATGGATAAAAAAATAAAGATGGGTTGGGGGATCAATCAGGTTAGGCATGCACACGACAAAGCCCACCCACAAAGGAGGTGGAGCTCAACGCTGACAAGTCAGGCCATGGTGAGAGAATGACAGAGACAGACAGAGATCTCTACCTGAGCACCTCCGAGAGAGAGGAGTCGCTGTCATCCGACCTAAGGACAGAACAGCAGCAGGGTTAGGGGCAGAAGGGAACAGGGGAGGGACAGCAGAGTCAAAGAGAGGGAAGGGCAAGGTCAGGAGAAGGAACTCTTGAGTGCAGGCAGCAGACAAGAAGGGAGATCGGGTTAGCGGAAGACAGAATGCCAAGTTTAGGAGGGTAGTTAGACAGACTGGCTGTCTCAGAAGGAGCTGAACCCACTTTCGCAGGCACCTCAAGAACATTTGCCCAGATCCTCATTTTCGCTGCTTCTCTGGAAGAGAGACCCCTAAGGTCTCACTGCTCCATGGGCCGCAAAAAAAGTCACTTATAGTTTTGCTCATGTCTCACTTCACGAGTATGATTTGGAATTAACCTAAAGTAACCTGACATTTTAGCGCAAGGAAACAGCCAGTAGCAGAAGCTGAATATGTGCATTCAATAATTTTAAGCACTACCTTATTCAATATCATTCGTGAAACACAATTTATAAAAATGACATTGAAAAAATTTCCAGAACAAAGTATTTTTTAAAAACGATATTAAAGACACATTCATCTTTGCTGTGATTAATTTTGAAAGAAAAGACCACAAAACCCTTGAACATCATAAAGTTGTAAGCATTTTTGAAGAGGGGCAGCATGACCATCTTTTCTTAGCATGTACAGTTACCCTGCAACTTAACACTTGGTGAAAATATCCACCGACCCCAAATCTTTTCAAAAAGTCTGAAGAAAATGTTTTGTGGAGGAGAAAATTCAGGACTGTCATCCTCTCAGCACTGAAACCCCTACCCACTTTCCTCATACAACACCAATTATCAGGACATCGTTTTTCTGTAAATGTGCTTATCATAACCTCCCTGACTGTTAGAATGAGCCACAAAAATGGACCAGGCACCAGGAATTGGTCTTTCCATCTCCATTTTCTCTCCAGCTAAGTGTTTTGTGCCATACCTGTGGTTGGCTTCTGCACATCGTAGTTTCACAAGAGAACGGACCATAAAACCAGTGGGAACGGTGGCACAGCGAGTAGTGCTGTTGTCTCACAGCGCCTGGATGGTGCGAGGGGATCTGGGTTTGATCTCCGCTCAGTTTGTGTGGAGTTTGCATGTTCTCCCCGTGTCTGCATGGGTTTCCTCCGGCTTCTCAGGTTTCCTCCCAGAGTCCAAAGACAGGCTGTTCAGGTTCCCCCATAGTGTGTGAGTGACAAAGAGATAGTGTGTTTCACTGATGTATGTATGAGTGACCCTTTGTAAGTAGTGTATCTAGCAATGTAAGTCACCTTGGTGAATAAAGTGTGTGGGTTAATAACACTACATAGAGTTCATTGGAAGTCGCTTTGGAGAAAAGCGTCTGTTAAATAAAAAAATGTAACCCCCCCCCCACAATTCCCTGCTCCAGCAGATGCCCTGCTCTGTTCTGTACCAGTGCACCACAGCTTATCCTATAATTTCCCCTGGCGATGTTTCAAGGCTGATTAAAGCAGAAAACGTTGTTAATATTGAACCATGGGTCTCACAATAAAGTGTCACCTAAATGAACCCTGAATACTGAATGGGATATTAACCTCCCAGCAGCGCTGCGAGAGAGAGCAATAACTCACCACTGGGGGAGAAAGATGCTGCTCTAAACCACAGAACAAAAGTTGATTGAAGTGGTAATTCATCCAAACCAAACCTAGTTCTTTTGGTCTTTAGTGGGTAATTTTCTGTGGGTAATTCAGAACACAGTAACCGACACAGCCTTTCACTATGCTTTCATTAAGACTGGAAAGCGATTGCACAGGGACACACTTGGAGATTTGCACCGAGGTCATGTTGATAACCACACTAGCAACTCTGATTACTTCACATCAGGTGTATCTGATCCAAAATCAGAAAAAAAAAACATTAAATAAACAATAACAGAACATCACTGAAACAATATTTTGTGCAAGTGTGTCATGTCCATGTCCATGTCCATGTCCATGTCCACGTCCGCGCCCGCACCGCAATCGGCAGCACCTGGCGCCAATCAGGCACCGGATGACAATTAGAGCACTCAGCTTTAAAAGATCCTGCTCAGCCCCTTTGCACTTACAGAATCTCAGACAGCTGTACCCCTTTGCGCTCATGTCCCGAGTGCCTTTGTTTCTAGTCCCAGTTCTTTGTTCCCTGGCTTCTGACCATTTGCCTCATCTCTTAACTACGCCCACGGATCCTCACTCCCACTCCGACCACCAATCGATCGACTCTTTGTCCGTCCCTGACAACGAGAACTCGCCTGACCCTTCGGTTCCTGACAAATGATCCTGCACTTGGATCCAGCCATCCCCATGTCCTCGGTTCCATGTGACAAAGTGAAGTTAAGAGTTACAGTGGGAAATCTGATCTGAACATATGCATTGTCATGCAGCAAATGAAACACTGTAGCATCTCTCACACACCAAATATGCAGCATTAAAAATCTAAAGCAAGACACATTTCATGAAAAGCCTAAAAAAAAACAATGTTAAAAATTAAATTTAAAAATCAAAATATATAATTATTTGTTTTTACATGTCATGTAAAACAGTGAATATACTAATGAAAATGCATGATAACTATATATTGAAATGGCACGTAAACGTGTCAGACACTAAAATGAGACACATTCAATCACAAATCACAAAATACATCTCAGCTGACAGGAATTAGCCGTTTAAATAGTGGCTGGTGACCCGTAGCGGTAGCCTCTTGGTGTGAAGAGTCGGGGTGCAAAGGGAGTCTACCTATGGGAGTCCACCAAGAAAGGCCACTGGCATCGTGTTCCACGAGGGATGGTGCATCTAACATGTCGACCATCAAAGTCGTTTACAGCAACCGAGCCATGCGACATCGCCACCCTGGACACCTGAACGCTCTCGCTGCTACAGCAACCTGGTTTATCCTCCCCTGTCAAACCCTCCATCCTGCTTTAACTTCTCAGCGGGACTCTGAGACTGACAGTCTGCTGTGAAAAAAGGCTGACTTCATACCAGTCTACGCCTTCCATCTCTCACTGGACCTCCTGGCCCTTACTGAAACTTGGATCACCCCAGACAATGTAGCCACTCCCGCAGCTCTCTCCACTAACTACTCCTTCTCTCACACCCCTTGTCCCTTCAGCACAGGTGGAGGCAGAGGCCTGCTCATCTCTCCCCGGTGGGAATATTCTATTCTCCCTCTTCACCTGCATGACCTGGCTTCCTTTGAATGGCATGCTGTCTCTATCACTGCCCCAGTCACTCTTGTTGTGGTTGTTCTTTATCGCTCTCCTGGCCTTCTCGGCTGCTTCTTGGATGACCTTGACATCTTGTTGAGCTCTCTCCCTGGGGACAATGCTCTGTTAATTCTCCTGGGTGACTTCAACCTGGATGTCGATGACATTCATGCAAGTGGCCTTCTGTTGCTCCTACAGTCCTTCGATCTCTCCCTGTCCCAATCACTTGTCACTCACAAAGCAGGCAATTGTCTTGACCTTGTATTTTCCCACAGCTGTAGCTGTCCCATCCTCTCTGTCACTCTGTTGCATGTCTCTGATCACTTCTTCATTTCCTCTCAATCCTCCCTCACCACTAATTCCTTGTCTCTTTCTGTACCCGTTGTCACCTGCAACTTAAAATCTCTCTCACCTTCCTGCTTTGCCTCTGCTACACTGTCTGCTCTTCCTTGTGCCGCACAATTCTCGGATCTGTCAACAGACGATGCCGCTAACATTTTTCTCACTGCCCTATCTTCCACCCTTGACTCTCTCTGTCCACTGTCTTCCAAACCAACACGCCCCAGTGGCACCCCACGGCTGACTGATACGTTACGTGCTAACAGGACCAAACTCCGGGCTGCAGAGCGAAGATGGCGAAAATTCAAGACTCGCTTGGACCTGGATGCCAACCAGTTACTCTTAGCTACTTTTCACTCTGCTGTCTCTTCAGCTAAAACCTCCTTCTACCACAACAAAATACAGTCTGCATCTGAAAAACCACACAGACTCTTTGCCACCTTCTCATTCCTTCTGTGTCCTCCACCGCTGCCTCCTCTTTCTTCTCTCATTGCTGATGACTTTGCTTTGTTTTTCAGAGACAAAGTCAAAGCAATCACTGAGAAGTTCTCAGCATCACCCTGCCTGGTTTCACGCTGGACCTCTCTGCAAAGTTATGCTCTCCAAATTTAAGCCGCTCTTTGAATCAGAATCTCCGACCTCCTGATATCGTACAGAGCAACCACCTGCAATCCCATCGTCACTCCGACAGAACATTTCCCTGCAACTCTCCACCTTGATCTCTAAGATAATCAACTCCTCCTGGCTGTTTCCCAGCTGCCTTCAAAACTGTTGTCATGTCACCTCTGTAAAGAAACCCTCTCTGGATCCCAAACCAGTAGAAAACTACAAACCGGTCTCTCTCCTCTCCTTCCTGTCTAAAACTGTACGGCGGACGGCCTGTGATCAACCGTCTGATTTCCTCACCCGGAACCATCTCCTAGATGGCTATCGGTCTGGTTTCAAAGTTGGTCACTCCACTGAGATGGCGCTTCTGGCAGTGTCTGATGCTTTCCCATCTGCTAGAGCTGCCTCCCTCTCCTTAGTCCTCATCCTCCTCGATTTGTCTGTAGCATTTGACACTGTCAACTACCAGATTCTACTCTCCTCTCTTAGTCGGCTTGGGATCAAAGGAGTGGCACTAAGATGGTTTGAGTCCACCCTATCTGACAGATCCTTTCAAGTGGTCTGGCGGAGCTCTCATTCTTCTCCTCTGCCTCTCTCAACCGGTGTCCCGCAGGGCTCGGTACTAGGTCTTCTCTTCTCGATCTACACCTTCCCTCGGCATAGCCTCCCATGGATTCAAATACCACTAGGACACTGATGATACCCAGCTCTTCCTCTCCTTTCCACCTGAAGCATCTGACATTTCTGCATGCATTGCTGCCTGCCCGTTGGACATCTCTGCATAGATGTCTGATCACCCCCTCCAACTCAACTTCTCCAAAACAGAGATTCTTCACCTCCCAGCTGGCCTGTCCTCCTGTCACAATCTATCGATCAAACTGGGCAACCCACACATTTTGTCTACCTCCTCGGCTAAGAGTCTGACAACTGACTCAAGTCTGTCTTTCTCTCAGCACATCGAAGCCAAAACCCGGTCTTGCAGATAGATCCTGCATAATATTCGTAGGACCCGTCCCTATCTCACAACTGACTCTGCCAAACTACCTGTCCAGGTCATGGTAACATCCCGTTTAAACTTCTGCAACACTCTCCTGTGTGGCCTTCCTGCTACTGCCATCAAACCTCTTGTATTTCATTTGCCAAAGCATTCTCATGTATCTCATCTACTCATTTCTCTGCACTGGCTTCCGATAGCTGCCCAGATCAAATTCAAGACCCTGGTTATTGTCTACAAATGCATCAATAGAACTGCTCCCAGCTATTTATAAGACTTGATCAACCACTAGACCCCAGCCATACCCCTTCAATCATCTACTTCTGCTTACTTGGTGGTTCTGCACGAAAAGTAAAGCACAGAGGTTCTCTGTTCTGGCTTCGTTGTGGTGCAATGACCTTCCCCTGTCACTCAGAGCTGCAGAAACTCTGTCTACATTCAAGAAGGGTCTGAAATCTCACCTTGTCCGGACTCACTTCGCCCATGATCTCTCCAGTTCATGTGTGGTGTAAATGTTCATGCATCGTAACTTTATGATCATCCCCAGATAAGCCTTTACGCAGCTGCTACTCCTGCATTGTATGTGAATGTTTGTGTACCTTTGTACCTTTTCTATAAAAAAAAAAAAAAAAAAAAAACCTTGCTACAAAATTTAGTTAACAGGATTCATCTATCCTGCATTTTATGCACCTACTCAAGTGTTGAACAATGGTGCATCAAATGGAAAGTAACAAACTAGGTTTTTTTAAGAATCACATGTCTGCAGCTATGTCTCTTTCTCAAATGTAATGCATAAATTTGTATTTTTGCTGAGATGTACATTGCTTTGGAGAAAAGTGTCTGCTAAATGAATAAATGTAAAATACAAGGTCTGTATAATCTCTTAACTGACTTACACTCCAAAAGAAGACAAAAGCCTACCTTGAAAAGGCCTTAAAGCCCGGATTCAAAGTACACACACACACACACACACACACTGGCTGAAGTATTTGTATCAAGTGGGGTCACGGTGAACCGAAACCTAACTCGGCAACACAGGGCGCAAGGCTGGAGGGGGAGGGGACACACCCAGAACTGGATGCCAGTCTGTCACAGGGCACCCCAAGCGCAACTCGAACCCCAGGCCCACCGGAGAGCAGGACTCGGCCAAGCCCTCTGCACCACTGCACTCCCTAGATTCTAGGTATTATAAATCAAAATAATACAGTATATTAAAAACATCTAGGAAGCTAAAACATACTCCTGCCATCTGCCTACACCTGCTTGCCCACACCATGAAATGGTCTGTCTTAAATTTATAGTCGACTAAAATCCAGACCATCTACAATGCTGCTAGTGTACAGCTACAACTTACTAGCTCCATACTCTACAGTTACACTGTACATGATCAAAAAAGTGCCTTTTCTAAAATGCTACATTATCATAGGTTTGATTTCATCAGCTAACGTAACCTTTAGGTACTGTAAATTTCCATAATGGAAAAGAGTTCCCTCTGAAAGGAACTGAGCTCTGCACATCTTTGGGGTCTGCAAGTCCAAGTTCTAGGATGGATGTCACTCCTGGATGATAAAAGCTCCTGAGATGGACTGCACTGGCGACACAGCTGTTCTCTTTATCAGGTTACGCGGACATACAACTGCGGAGTAACAGCCACTAAGTCATTATCTCTGGGGACTTAACCAAGCCGATTTCAGGAATGTGTACCCAAAGTACCATCAGCACATCTCCTGCCCCACCAGAGGCTCAAACACCCTCGACCACTGCTACACTTCACACAAAGGTGTGTACCGCTCCCTGCTGCGTCCACACCTCAGGCAGTCAGATCATGCCTCAATTCTGCAGCTCCCGGGCTACAAGCAGAAACTGAAGCGAGAGGAACTTGTGACGCGCACTGTACAGCGCTGGACACCAGAAGCGGAGGAAAGGCTCCAGGACCGCTTTGACTCCGTGGACTGGGACATGTTCAGAAACTCATCGTCCAACCTGGGCGAGTATGCCACAGTGGTCACAGACTTCATCGGGTACTGTGTAAATGTCTGCATACCACATAAAACAGTCCGCTCATTCCCAACCAAAAACCGTGGATAACCACCAAAATCCGAAATAAGGACTGCGCGCAAACTTGCACGTTTCAGTCTGGAGACACAGACACATACAAGAAGAGCAAGTACGAGCTTCGCAAAGCCATTGCCAGCGCGAAACAGGAATACAGCAGGAAGGTGGAATCGGAGTTTAACTTCACTCACGATGCACGTAGGCTGTGGCAGGGAATCCAAACATTAACAGATTATAAACCACAGATGCAGACATTGACAAGTGCTGCTCCATTTCGCCCTGATGAACTAAACATGTTTTATGGCTGCTTCGATTTTGAGAACAAAGACCCCCCGGTGCGACTTCCCACAGCGCTGCATGATAACAACAGTCTCACAGTCTCTGTAGCACAGGTGAGAAAAACCTTTAGCCGTGTCAACATCCGCAAAGCTGCTGGTCCGGACGGAATTTCAGGGCGAGTTTTAAAAACATGCAGTGAACAACTGGCTGCTGTCTTCACGAACATATTTAACACCTCCTTAAAAAGCTCAACTGTACCCACTCGTTTCAAAAACACCACCATTATCCCCGTTCCTAAGAAAAACAAAGCGAGCTGCCTTAATGACTATCGCCCAGTGGCACTGACCCCCATTGCAATGAAATGCTTTGAGAGGTTGGTGCTGGGAAACATTAAGGACACCATCCCCGACACTTTGAACCCACTGCAGTTTGCCTACCGCCACAAGAGAACCACTGAAGACGCAATATCACACACACCATTCTGTCTCACCTGGATGATAAAACTGCTATGCAAGGCTATTATTTGTGGACTATATAGCTCAGCATTTAACACTGTCATCCCAACCAAGCTGATCCACAAACTACTAGGGCTGGGACTGAGTGCCACGTTGTGCAATTGGATCCTGGATTTCCTCACCAACAGACTCCAGGGTGTGCGGATTGGCAGTAATACCTCCGCCCCATTGATCCTCAACACTGGCACTCCACAGGGAAGCGTCCTGAGCCCAGTGCTATACTCCTTGTTCACACATAACTGTGTGGCTAGTCACAGCTCCAACACCATCATAAAGTTTGCTGACGATACCACCATTGTAGGTCTGATCACCAACAACGATGAAATGGCCTACAGAGAGGAGGTGAGGCTCCTGGCAGAGTGGTGCCAGTAGAAAAACCTGTCTCTCAACATCAGTAAAACTAAGGAGCTGGTGATTGACTTCAGGAAATAGGATACAGTTCATGCACCCATGTACATAGGAGGGGATGTTGTAGAGAGGGTCAACAGCTTCAGATTCCTAGGGGTCACCCTCACTGCCAAACTCACATGGACTGAGCACACAGCATCAACCATCAAAAAGCCCCATCACCGTCTCCACTTCCTCAGGCGTCTGAAGAAAGCCCAGATGTCCACTAAAGTCCTCACCATTTTCTACAGATGTGTTGTGCAGTCTGTCCTTACAGGGTGTATTACATCCTGGGGTGGCAGCTGCTCCATACAGGACAGGAAAGCCCTACAGAGGGTGGTCAAAACAGCTCAGGGAATCATCGGCACACAGCTACCAGCAGTCCAGGATACCTACACCACACGCTGCCTCAGAAAGACGATGCGCATCATGAAAGATCATGGTCACCCCACACAGGCACTTTTCTCTTCTCTGCCATCTGCAAAGCGGCTCAGGTCGATTCGAACCCGCACTGCTCGGTACAGGAACAGCTTTTACCCCACTGCTATAAGGGTATATAACACTAACCAATGTGCCACCTTTAGTAACTAGAGTTGGACTGCTCCTCCCAAGCACATTGGTAATTACACTGTCACTTTAAGCATTCTTATTCTCATTCTCTCGTTCTGAGTTCTCTGGCTGTCAACTGGTATTATTGTTATTACTGTTACCATTATTTATTGCTATTGCACTACTCACTGTCATTGTCATTGTTTTGTTTGTGCAGTATTTCTATTGTCTGTCTTTGTCCATAGTCTGTGGAGAAGCATTCAGGAAGAATTTCATGATACTTGTACTTATGACAATAAACTTGAACTTGAGCTTGAAATAAAAATTATGAAAGGGCAAATGATGGAAAAACTGAACAAATAAGAAGATTGTGATCAGACAGTGACAGCAGTAGTTTAAAGAGAATACCAGAGACAGATCGCAGGAGCTGCTCAACCAAGTCCATCCTTCGCTGCACGATTGAGTAGCAGGGTACATGCACACGCTTCCAGTCTTACCACTGGAGAAAAACCGTAATGTTCTCATACCACTGAGGGCAAGGTGAAATGTTAGAAAAATGTTGGAAAGGTGATGGGTGCCAGCTGATACACTTCAACATTTCAGAGCAAAGTTCTTGCTCAGGCTGCCTGATACTTTTTTTATATTGCTTTCTTCAGAGACACAGCGATGCACACACTCACTTGTCCAAAGCAGAGCCTTGGCTTTGGTTGCTGGTGAGCCGGGAGAAGACGTTACGGTCGTTGCGTGGTCGGAGCGGCGGGGAGGAGGGGGGGGTGTACCCCACTTCAGGAGGTCTGCAGAGATGACAGGAGCTCAGCTTTTGCCAGAAAAGTACGCAGCAGATAATCAGAGCCAGCTGAAGGAATTCTCATGGGCTGCAAGGTTACCTGTATGGCTGCCCGCGGTCATAGGACTTCCTGCGCATCAGAGGGGAGGTGTCTGAGCCGCGGGACTGCCTGGGGCTGGGGGAGGGGGGAGCACAGAAAACCCTCAGTGAGTGCTCAGCAGGAAACACCTCACAAATAAATGCTTTCTGCTTGGTTCCGATAACGTAAGGGAAATAGAAATATAGGTTCACTGTGCAGCAAGATGTTTAGCAGCTAATCTGAGCCCGAAAGGCAGCGAGTTCACTTCCTTGGATAACACTGACATGAGCAAAGATCTCAAAATTTCTCTTCTGAGCTGCGCTACTGGAAATTGAATAAGGACATCTAAAGGGTAGAACTATGCGTTTTCTCAGTACAGCTGGTAACTCACAAGGTGTGGCCCCGGACAGGCAAGCTGATGGTGCGAGAGACCCTGTCTTTGTAATAGGAGTCCCTCAGGGAGAAACCCAAGCCATTCTCATGGATCTCAGTGAGCGAGGCCAGCGACTTGGTAATGTTCTTGCTGCCTGCGTCCAATGCAGGCCCCAGGTGCTCTGCTGACACAGCCTTCAGCTGTGCCGAGAGTCTGGGCTCCGTCTGCAGGTAGGGAAGAAGACTGCGAGTAACAGAGCTTTACATTGTGCAGCACTGCCACCTGCTGGAGCACTTTTTGAACAAACAGCGGCGAGTGGCAGACTGGTCTGCGGCGGGTCCCTGGCTGCAGCCATTCAGTGAAAACCACACATGGAAATACGTGGTCATAATGGCATGAGGCAACAGACATGTCAATACCGAGTGAGTCACAGAAGCACAGCTGTTGACTGGGCTGCTACTACTATCAGGTATGGTAAGGCTTCTGGTAGGTAAGGTTTTGCTGTCCTACCTTTAGCTTGAAGTCGTCCTGACTGGTGGACACCTTCATTTGGAAGGAGTGAGAGAAACTGCAGGAGAGACACAAAATCCCAGAACTCTCAGACTTTTATCAATACTTTTCTCTCATCAGTTTTATCCTTCGAGACCGCAGGGAGCGTGGGTGCTACCGTCTCACCTGCCCTCCGATGCCTGGCTGAACTCAGATGCCTCCTCATCAGTGCTAGCATAGCCGTTCTCTGTGTTGATGAAAAAATCACAGTCACATACCAGCAATGCAGAACACGGGATAAGTAAGGCTGCAGAGTGAACGGCCATCTTTACCACAGTTAAAGACATAACCAGCAGGGTTTTGGATTGGCAGCTCATACATCGACAGGCAGGAGGAAGTGAGGTCCTGGAGCTGACAGCTCTTCCCCTAGCTTAAAACTATCACCACTAACTTGGCTTCTGTATTTTGACAACTGCTCTTTCAACCCAACCTCTGTACTCTGTAACGGAGTAGTAGTTCATTTGGATACATGGTGGTCTTTTCCAGAGTTTCAAGTGCCAATTAGCTGTCTACAACAATACTGAAAGGTGACAAACGCATGCTAAATAGTTTCTGAGAATATCAGAAAGAAGCCCACAGAGGATTCCTCAGAGACACCTGAAAATTAATATCAAGCACACGGCGGACTAACAATCTGATACTATTTGATAATGGTACTGAACACAGTTTGTGTCAAGGGTAGCTTGCAAAATGAAACGGAACTCTGGACCTCGTGTCACACCAGTGAATGACCACTGAAAATGCATGGACACAACAAGCTAGACATTGGTCAAAAGTCTGGCAGTCCAAAAGCAGGGTTAATGAAGGTCACATGAGATGAGATGACAATGAAGGGGTTCATAATGAGAGACAAGCAAGTCAGGGAAGGTTCTGGTAGCTGCGAATAGTGTAAGCAAAAGAGGAACAAAAGCAGACAGCGCAGAGTTTGAAGGAAACGGAAGACGGGTGAGTTGCAGCACGAGAGAAAGGACGCCAACCCTGCTGGACATTGTGAATGAGAGCCTGTAGCTCCGGGATACACTCGGCTTTCTCCCGCAGGGCATCCAGGATCACATGATTGTGGGCCGACCCGATCACATCTGTCTGCCGCAGCTGGCCCTCCAGCAGCCGGATCTGAGCCTCCTTCTGCACCACCTGCAGCCCCTGCAGATGCCACAGGATGGCAGGGTTCAAACGGCAGAGAGGAGTCACTGTCCCAGTGCTGTTCAGTAACTCAGCAACTACAGTGTCGACACAACTCGTGAGCATTATCCTGCTAATCACACCCGTGTGGTTCAATCGTGCTGAAGAAACAGTAATAGGTGAAGAACACTGAGACTATGACCTAGCTACATCTGGTGACAGGCAAGAAGAACGGAGTGGGTGAAACGGCGAGGAATACTACAGCTCACCTTGTCAATGGAGGATTTCAGGAAGTAGTCCAGAAGGTGACGTGCCTCAGCCAAGGAACACGAACTGATGACCACCGACGTGTCCACCGAGTCCAACTCATCCTACAAACCACAACTTGGCTGTGAGTCACTGTTGCAACTGTCCTTCATGACTCCACCTTTCCCTCTGCCCTGCAGACGGGCAAAGCCTAGGCCCATGCTAATTTGGTCAATTCCTTTAAAGCGAGGACTTCCTTTCTCTTCTTCATGAATAATTTCTCTAAGCACTGCCAAATGGGCAAGAAACATACTGGTGATCCCTGTATAAACCTCTGCATAATCCATTAGAAATGACTGAGGACATTTTTTGCATAATTATTTTTTACGTTCAAAAGTGCAGAGCTTTGTATATGCATTTTTTCACTTTACATTTACTCTTTTAGCCAACATTTTTCTCCAAAGCAACTTACAATTATGTACCCATTTATATCGCCAGGCAATTTTACTCAAGCAATTTAGTAGTACCTTCCGTCAAGGACACTACAACTTGTGGGATTCAAACCTGTAACCTTTGTGTTTGGAGGAACGAATATGGAGTAACAGCCAGGTGTCACTGATCTTCCTCTCAAGTCTTTTTGCTCACAACAAAGAGCTGGTAGCATAGTGATTAGTGCTACTTCCTTTGGACCCTATGCTTGCAGGTTTGATCCCCACTTCTGGCTATAGTACCATTGAGCAAGGTACTTACCTTTAATTACTCCAGTAAAAATTACCCAGCTGGATAAACAATTATAACCTTCATATTATAGGTGGGTTTGGAGAAAAGCGTCAGCTAAATAAATAAATGTAATGAAGAGGTGCTTTACTGAACTGTGCTTGAAAACCAAGAAATGTCATGTCCTTCAGAAAATGGTTCATTCTGACTTAGTAAAACATCTAAATCCATGAAATAGGAAGGTGCATAAACTGTAGGATACACATGGCCAGAAAAAAAATTTTGTACACTTTGAATAAAAGTGCAAGGTGGACTCTCTGGATCGAAAGTGTACAGGTGTGCAGCAGCTGCCCTTAACCGTCCCCCAACTCAGTCCCGCACCCACCTTGGTCTCTTCAATCTGCACAATGGTGGCCTGGCAGTCTGACAGGCTATCATTGATGTAGTCAATGTTGGCATTGAGCACCTCAATCTCTTCATTCAGTTCCTGCAGGAGGTGCTCCTCCTCCCCCTCCAGCATATCACCCAGAAGCTTCTCCCGCTTGCAGAGCAGCGCCTCCTGCTGGACCGACAGCTCCTCACGTTTCTGTGCAAGAAGATTGCAGATTTCTTCAGTGAAATCCAAAAAAGTGGAGAAGGGACGGGTGATGTGATGTTTGAAGAACACAGCTCTGAAGTAACAGCAACAGGATCAAATGCCAGTGAGAGCTCATTTTGTTATACCACTGAGAGCATGGAGTGAGATTTAACTAGAAATACTCTCTACTTTCTACAACTCTAGGGAACCGAAAAGGAGAGGAAAGGGGTGCAGAATGACCATTTTTGGGACCGCAGCAGAGAACATTAACTACATTGTTTTCCAGAGTGTTCCATAAAGCTTCAACTTCCCTTATGTGGACTTCTTCTTCGGTTTTGCTGCAACAACAAGCTGATAAACTGAGGAAACAAATTCAACGTTTTGCCCTTTGTTCTCTCAGCTCATTCAGTCAGCTGCTGCAACACTAATCCTGCTAACTCGCAATTGAAACAAATGAATCCAAAGTCCCTTTGAATAAAAATGTCCGCTAAGCAAGAAAATAATGAAAGAACATCACGAAAACAGTACTGCTCTCCGAGCTCTTTGTTACCTCCCTGTTTCCTTCGGCAAAGCATAAAGCATGAGGTACAGCTGGTTGCCAAGAAGTACTTTTACCCACTTCCTTTCACTTTTAAAATCAAGTTACCGCAGGTAGTTAGCATAAACAGCTAGTCTGTACATTGCATCACCCTTCAGTTTGTCTAAAGGGCTGATGAAGATCGGGTTCCAACTGTCATCTTGCTGTGTCACCACTTGGACGTACCTTGAGCAGGCGGTCCATGTCTGCCTCCACATTGGTTATAGTCATCCTCTGCATCACAATGTCTGTGACCCTTCGCTCCAAGGCCAGCCACTTTTGTCGTGCCACCTTGGAGACACTGCCACCCACCGTCTTCCTTGGGAACTTCTTTCTGCTGCTGCTACTGCTGCTGTATAGTGGGGAGAGTAAGTTGGAAACTCACTGCTAGGGTGGCACAACTGCAAACCTCAAGTACCAACTAGACTTCACAGCTAACCAGGACTTAATGTATATTGTTTCAGCTGCAAGTTCACTCACAGCCTTCCTGCGGAACAGCACATTAGACAGGGGGTTGATCAATCACACTTGTCTGATATACATGTTCATCCTACATGTGTCAAGCATTTTATGTTCTCACAAAAAAGTGATTTCCCCAGCAAAGTCTCCATTAACAAAAATGAAGGAAAATCTACTAGTGAGTGTTCAAGAATACAAACCGTACTTTGGACCATTATCTGGATTTCTCATTCTCCTGTTTGCCTCCATTTCCCAAAATGACTCACAACTGACTTTAAGCACATGAGACCTAGTTTTGACTAGTATGGAGAGGAAATAATTTCAACTCTATAAAGCAGTGTTATTCTTTATTCATTTGCCTGCAATAGGAAGCAAGAACTGAACATGAGTTTTTTGAACAGTTCTTAATACTACACTACATGCTGCCCCCAACAGTACACTCAGATTCACTCAGTTTGGTGACATTTCTCCATTCCGTTAGCTTATCTCTTCCATTGACCAGATGGTTTTCATGAGAGCACACCATTTAAATACAAATGTAACTGCAGTGTTTTAATAAAATTCAAACTACTGAAATGATATAAAAAATGTAAATATGAAGCAAATTAAAAGGAAATGTTAGATGGGTAAATGTGGGCAGTGAGTCTGGAACCCCATCCTGCACCAAGGCGGTCCCATTCTGTGGACCAGTGATATAGATATCTGGGACAGAAAGGCCATCAGTGCTGCTGTGGTACCAGCGGCACTAACCTGGCCGCCCGGGTTCCACTGACTGTTGGCTCACTCTCTGTCATGTAGCCATTCAGCTTGTTGTTCCACTGTCGCACAATGCTGGAGACAGAGCGAGCTGACTCTGGCTCAGGGGCCATGTTGCTTGCAGTGAGCTCAGTGCCAGAGTCCAGTGGCTGCAACCGGCGCACAACACGGCCTGCCACGCGCTCCGACATGGGCTTGGCTAGGCGTCGCAGTGCAGTTACTTCCTGTGTCTTCCTCCGCAGAACTATTTCCTGCTGCCTCTTCTGAGACTCTAGGGCTCGGATCTGATACTGTGCAACATGGACAGGGACAATCAGATATAAGATAAACATTGTACATATAAACCACTTCTTTTCACTGCCACATCTGCAATGCATCCTCTCACTTCTTGTCGCCGCTGTTCTTTCTTCAACTGAGCGATCTCACGATTTCTCTTGGCCTCAATCATCCGCCGCCTCTGCTGCTCTTCCTTCATCTGTTTCATCAGTGCAACCTGCAGCGGGAGGGTGAATCAACAAATCCACACGCAAAGCACATACCACCACTACAGGTGCATAACGAAACGTACAGTTGTAGGGTAAACCAACCACAATCGCAAGCTGTGGAAGACAACACTGATCTGGCTTCAGTGATTGGCATGACTTTCCAAGTCAGAGATGAGCAGTTTTGGTCATCAAAGGCCATAATGTATGCTGTTCTTTTTCTGGTCTGAGATGGTCATTATTCGATGATTGTGCTATAAACTATTTCAGTGATTCGAGTTATCTGTGTGTGAGTGTCACGGAGTGAGTGTGTTTCACTGATGCATGGATGAGTAACCCCTTCTACGTAGTCTATCTAGCAATGTAGTCACCTTGGTGAATAAGGTGTGTGGACTAATAACACTACATAGTATTCGTTGTAAGTTGCTTTGGACAAAAACGTCTGCTAAATGAATAAATGTAAATGTAAATGTAAATCTGAAATCTTGCTTCTCTGCAGTGAAAGATAGGGCAAATGTCATTCTAAATTTTTATTCTAGTTTTACATTTACATTTATTCATTTAGCAGATGCTTTTCTCCAAAGCAACGTACATCTCATAGAAAATACAATGTGCATTACATTAGCAGGATGAGAGACATACTGTAGATTTAGATATGTGATTCTTAAGTAGTTTGTTTCTTTCCACCTATATGAACCACTGTTCATCACATGAGTAGCCTCATAAAACTTTCTCAGAATATCCATGATTCCTGATCACCTTCCTTGTAATTTTATATATACACACACACACACACACACACACACACACACACACACACATACACACACGTTACATTACAGGAGTAGCTGTGTAAAGGTTTATCTGGGCATGACCTTAAAGTTATAGCGTATGAACATTTTTATCAGTTCTATTTATTAGAATAAGAGAGGAGACCCACACAAACACAGGGAGAAGATGCAAACTTCACACAGCCTGAGGCTGATTGAAAACTACGGATGAACCGCTGAGGTGCTGTGAGATAGCAGCACTGCTTGCTGCACTGTTGTACCAGCCATCTGACATATAGTTTGGTTGAACACAACTGAAATGTTATGAGGTGTTCAAAGTCAGAGCAGGCAGTTTAATCTAACTTTAATAATGTGATGCATTAAATGAAATTCTCAATCAGGGCCGAGTAGTTAAGGTGTTTTTTGCCCATTCATAACTTTAAAATCTAGTGCCACCTTTGAGCTTGAGGGGTCCTCTACCTTGGCTTTCTTCATCTCAGCCACCTCAGCCTGCAGCTTCTTGAGCTCCCGCTCATAGCGGCTCTGGTTCTTCAGAAGACGGGCGTGCTCTTTCTGGGCTGCCTGAAGCTTCAGCAGGTCCCGGTTCATTTCCTTCAGCCGCTTTTCATACTCTGACTTGATCTTATTGGCTTTCTCCTCTGTGTAATTCTCCATAGACACTGGAAAAAAAAGGATGAGCACTACATATCTATCCAAGAGTTTTATATGATGCTTATGGCACTGACTGCTTTCACTCATCCTCTGAGTGACATGTTTCATGTTTTAAATAAAACAAAAGTCATTCGATTTGATTACTGAAAGGCGTTGTCCATCTGCATGAAATTTACTGAAAATTAATTAACTCATTCAGATTAGTTAGTTGGAAATTACTAGCTAAACAATACCTTCAGTTAGTCCTCAACTCACAAACTTTTAAGTAAAGAATTTTTAACAAATGCAAACTTCTTGGAGCAGTATTTAGGCTGGGAAACTAATTCAAATCGCTTACCAAAGCATCAGCCAATGAGCCGACAGACGGTGGCAAACAGTAAGCCGAAAAATTTACAGTACGTAAGTTTTTCAAAAGAGTGGTGAAGGTGGAAAAGAAGCAAACGGAAGGTGAACAAGCTGTAGATGCTCCTATGACCTCAACAACTCAACCATTTGCGAGACCAGTCTGTGAAGTACTTTCTCTCCTTCATTCTGCACCTCCATGTAATGCCTCCTGCTCTGAGCTGATGTGCAGTTTTTATCTGCACACCAACGTAAATAACATAGAATTCACATTATTTTTTTAAGTAGACCTTTATTTCTCACTATTTTCCTTGGATATTGAGCGATGTGTGGGATAAAAGAGGGAATAAAGGACCTGCAGGTGAGCACTAACTCCCGAGTCCAGCTCAGGGCTCTTTATTTGACTTTTGTATTTACATGGAATAAGGGGGGTGCGGTGGCGCAGTGGGTTGGGCCACAGTCCTGCTGTCCGGTGGGTCTGGGGTTCGAGTCCCGCTTGGGGTACCTTGCGACGGACTAGCGTCCCGTCCTGGGTGTGTCCCCTCCCCCTCCGGCCTTACGCCCTGTGTTGCCGGGTAGGCTCCGGTTCCCCGTGACCCCGTACGGGACAAGCGGTTCTGAAAATGTGTGTGTGTGTGTGTGTGTGTGTGTGTGTGTGTGTGTGTTTACATGGAGCCATAATTACTTCTACAAACAGACTCAAAATAGCAAGATGTGCACAAGCCATCCTGTCTGACCAGAGGAAAGGGCTGTCTACCCCATTGCTGTCCATGATCTGCTGAATAGGAGAGAGAAAAGGTCTGCTCCACCACTCTATTCCTGTTTGTAAAACCCTTCTGTCACCTGCCAGTGAAGCATTCTAGGTGGCTCATATCTGTATTACATTACAGCATATCATAAAAAAGTAAATTTCACAACATACAGAAAATACATATGTATCCATGCAATTCACACAGTAAAGTCATGTAGTCCAATACCAGCTTTTGCCAGTGCTCACTGGACAAGTTGCTGCATATTGAACTGATGACAGGTCCCTGGTCTGCTCCACATCACATTTGATTAACATTTCACGTAATGGACCAACTTCCACTCCCAATTAAGCTTCTAAGTCAGGGACCAACTAAACTTTCTTCCATGAAATCTCCTTCTTTCCGGGAGACTTTACAAAGGTTGTAATATCACCGTTTAGCAAATAAATATCTCATGAAACTTGTATGACACCAAAGCTGAACCATTTCCATTTATACAGGTGTTGATCTGTGTAGAAATTAAACACTTCAAGCAAAAGATAGTCTTTAGTAGTGTAACAGCTAGACTTCATGGGTCTTAAACATTTAGTCACTCTTAGCTAATTTAGTCAGTTCCTAGACACTAAACTGCCTTGGTCTTGTTACAGCAGAATCCCAGGCAATAGACTCCTATGAGGCTGTGGGACTTACTGAGGTTCTGAAGCACGCGGTCCCGCTCCAGCTGTGTGTCACGGATCTTATTCTGCAGCTGGATCAGCTTCTCTTCATACTGCAGCTTCAGCATGAGCAGGCGCCGCTGGCTGTTCTCCAGTTCATCGATCAGCTTCTGCTTAATCTCGATCTCACAGGTGAGGTCGGCCAGGTCTGCCTGGAAATCGGCTGCAGAGCCACAAGAATCAAGAGGGTAAAGATCTGTGCACATATGGACATATCCACACACAGACCGCATGATCCAACACACAAATTACCTTCAGCAATTCTTCCAAAGTAATCCTCTCCATAAGCACACAAGCCCATGTAATGAACATCTGGACACACACATCTGCATACTTTGACACTCTCAAGTGACAAAAGCTCAATATTATCAAGGAGGGTGACACACAGCAACAGAAAAACACACGGATATAAACAGTAGTATACTATTAGTAGTATATTAATATACTAACTGCAGAGACTGTTGAGAGCTTTTCCAGAAGAGCACTGTTACACAATAACACAAAGAGCTGCAGTGAGCTACAGCTTCCATGACAGTTACAGGTGAGTCGCATTGCTCTGACTCAGCCTGTGGCTCAGTGATAACCCTGCCCTGAAGGGCATCAATAATCAAACCAAATCAGGCATCACCATCAAACGGAAAGAGGCTCATTCATCCATCTCTGACCTTTTTCATCAGAGTCCGAGTCTGAGTCAACCAAGCTCTCGTCACTGTCAAACTCCTCTTCGTCCTCCTCTTCTTCTCGGCCCCTTTCCTCCTCTCCCTCATCCTCCTCTTCATCTTCGTCGCAGGCACTCTCTTCTTGGTCTTCCTCCTGAAGGGGAGACAAGTGGCTCTAATGACACAAATACAAACACATAAGTCGATTTGCACTCTCAAAGGTCTCACACACACATTTACTTTAATTATTACTTCACCTTTGTGATTACTGTAAATTATCCTTATGCCATACGGCAGTATTGACACTAGACAAACATTAGCTCTGATGTTTTGTCTGTGTTGCCTTAAGGTTGGGCAAGACATGTCACCATACCTCACCATCGTTGTCATCAGAGTCGACCTCTTCATTCTCGCCATTCTGCAGGTGTTTGACCCTCTCCCCGTATTCCGTAGCATTCCTGTTCTCCTGCAGCTTGGCTCTCTTCTTTAACCCCTTGTCCTTGTCTGGGCTGTGGGAAACAGAGTACAGATAAAAATCATTCCGTGTCTATCCGCACGGTATCCAGGTCACACCTTATATTAACAAAGTATACAGTGTATCAGCACAGAACAAAGCAGCATGAGCGATCTTGCAGTCACTCACAACTCTCTTTACATTTACTTTCATTTATTTAGCAGACACTTTTCTCCAAAGCAACTTCCAGCAAACTCTATGTAGTGTCATCAGCCCACACACCTTGTTCACCAAGGTTAATTACACTGCTAGATACACTACTTACAATGGGTCACTCATCCATAAATCAGTGAAACACACTCTCTGTCATTCACACACTATGGGTGAACATGAACAGCATGTCTTTGGACTGTGGGAAAAAACTAGAGAACCCTGATAAAACCCATGCAGACATGGGGAGAACATGCAAACTCCACACAGACTGAGCAGGGATCAAACCCATGTCCTCTCACACAACCCAGGTGGTGTGAGACAACACATCCTTGATGTGCAAATAAGTGGCATAGCCAGGAATTTCTTTTGGGGTTTGCTCCACAAATTCACTTATGTGTCGTTTAATATTGCATATATAAAAACTGTATTAAAAAGCTGAAGTTAAAGATATACAGCTAAAATCTTCTCTTCCTTACAAGCAGTCACATTCTGACAGTGGATTTTTTGAACCGAAATAAGCTTATAATAGTACAAGAGTAGGGGGTGCGGTGGTGCAGTGGGTTTGACTGCATCCTGCTATCCAGTGGGCCTAGGGTTCAAGTCCTGCTTGGAGTGCCTTGTTGCTGCGTTAGGCTCCGGCTCCCCCCAACCAATGGTACAAGCGGTTTCAACCAACCCATGCCTGTCCCCAACCATGAATCTCACCTGCTCCCTTGTGTACCAACAATAAAGATCCTGTGATTGGGTCCATACACACCTCAGTCTCCTGTCAGCTCAGTATGATGCGGACCACATTCCTGTAAACAGTGTCTTGTGCGTTACTGTATTTGGCTTTAATTTTTTTGTTTTTACCTTCCTGTGATGCAAGTGATGGTTATGCATCAAAGAAAAGGAAAACGATCACGACTGAAACTAAAGTGGAAATTTATAAAGTGATCAGAAAAAGGTAAAATGCCAACAAACATTGGAAAAGCAAACATTAAAGTTTCTTTAATGTTTTTTGTACCTACACACACACACACACACACACACACACACACACACTCTGTCTCTCTCTCTCCTCCTCCCCTCTTTCTCGCTCTCTCTATTATAAATACTGTAGTAACATTTATTATCTCTTTCTATGTTTCTCTCAATTATAAATACTGTATGTAGTTACATTTATTATTGTTATATTATTGTTATTATCATTTTGTATTATTATTATTATTGCTGTAATGTTATACTAAAGATGTTTAGATATATTCGAAGGTGTTTCTTTAATGTTCTTTATGCATAGAAAGGTACTAAGACAAACACTTGACTAACTGACGTTTGACACAAACAGTACCTAAATGTTCCGTCCTACATAGAAATCTGACTTAAAGAAAGATTAAGGAAAAGAACTCGTTCGTAATCCAGCGACTGCCTGAATTAATGTATTGAACTAGAGAGCTGAGTCCTTTGCTAGGATGTGATATGCTGAAACTCATAGGCCATAGGGTGTAATCATTTTTGTATTTGCTTAACCTTAATCTAAATATAACTGAAAGCACTGTGCAGTCAAAATCACATTTAATCAAAACCTTTAGTTGAGACCTCACTATTATTATTTAATTGGGTTACAGCATAATTACGTTTTTGAAAACTAGTAAAATCTACAGTCAGTTCTGGCTTCATATACAGGCACTGAAAAAATGATCAATTACATTTCCATTACATTGCAATCACAGCAGCATGCAAATATATCTCATTATTAGTTCTGTGCAACATTATCACACACTGTCGGTAAAATGCACAATCACACACTGGCCATACAATAACCAAATTCAGTAACTGAGTCATAATGTGTGCAAAAGCACAAATATTCTGGTTAACATATGAAGGGGGGTGCATAACATTACAATTGGGTAATAAAACACTCTGAGCCACACACTAAAATCAGTCCCTCGCTCTCATAACAAAATGTACATGCTCATCAAATCCATCACTAGCTGCTTGTCGGAGAAAGCCCACAGCTCAGCCTTTTAAAACTCCTTTTGTAAGAAGAGAATCTCCTTTCTCTCTATACAGAAAGCTGTTGCATTTGGCAGGTTCACCAATCCCACCAGGCCAGCAGCTACCCGGCCTCTAACAATTAAAGCTGAATTAACAGCATTAAACCTGTGAGCTGCAGCCCTCTTGACATGTTTCTTGCGCCCAACAGCAACCAGCTTTATTATGACCCATTTGCATCCATGCCAGGTATACTGCTTCCTATTTGGCGCCATCACAGGTGGCACTAGGATCACTTTATGTAGGGTTTTGCTGCTGTGTCTGGATAAAGCTGGTTTGTGGGTGTGAGTTGTCCTCTTTTTCTATCAGTAAGGAAGACACTATAAGAGAAACTGAGGGTCTCCTGCATCTCACCCCGTATGTCCCAGTCATGTACAGTAAGTGTTAAAGCAGACCGGTGTGTGACAGAGCCTGAGCCTTACTTTGCTCATTAACTGACTGCCCCCTTAGTATCTGGCAAATCTAGTCAACAGTATGTGTGATGAGACTTTGCTTTGGATCCTGACTGTACTTTCAGCTCTATTGTGGCAGCAGGCAAGTCCTCTAACCCTTGTCACTCTCACCAATGCAAGGAGTGACACTATTTTACTTATTAACAAACTGCTACAAAGGCAGTGTTACTAACCTGGGCTCAGGTATTGCAGTTGTGCAAAACCCACAGTGATATTTTTCCCCCAAAACTGTAATGTTTTTATACATAAAAGTTTCAATTTCTGATTTTTTTAATTTTTACAATTTCACTTTGTACTTAATCTAATACTATCAACCAAATGTGGCTATGTGATTCTTCAACCATTATTTCCATAAATGCCCAGAAACAGGGAGGCACTCACCTCTTTCTTCTCTGTTTCCTCTGCTTCTTCTTCAGCTTCTCAATGTCCAGCTTAGCACGACGGATCACATCGGTCATCTCCGCCTCCATAGATAGAGAAGGGGAGGAGCCAGGGGGGAGCCCCAAGGCCGAGCCATGCGAGGGAGTGTATGGGGATCGGGAGGAGAGGCGGGACAGACTACGCCGCAGAGTTTCATTCATGGCCTCACTCTCCAAGAGCTTGGACCTGCAACAGAAAACAGGACAGTACAGCAGAGACCGTAAATGGGAAGGGATGTTCGCTAAAGCATGCTCAGAGCACAGTTTCTCGGGTACAGAGATTTCACTGGAGTACCTGATTTCCTCAATCTCTCTGATGTAGTTCTGGATTAAAGCACCTATTTCTTCATTGCCATCACCTGGAAAAAAGGACAGTGGAGCAGAAACTGTCATTAGGCCTAAAGTGACCACAAGGGCACAAAACAAATGCGAACCCATACAGAGGAGCCTAATGGCTACTGCCGCATTAAGAGTTACGAAGAAGGCCTGCAGCAGGAGTGTTTCTATAGAAGACCAGCCAGAAGATGATGCACACCTGACTTGGTGAGTACCGCAGTGACCTCACTGGAGAGCAGCTGGGTGACGCGGTTGTTGAGGTGATCAATTGTCTCCTGCATGGCCTTCACCCGCATCCTTAGAGTGTTGTTTTCCTTCTGCAGCATAGAGTTCTCCTGGAAGAGGTCACTGAAGCCTTCTGTGCCATCATCACCAATAACCCGCTTGCCCTGTAGAGTGCACCGCAGAGCATCAGCTGGTAACTACAAACAGACACTATCTACTATTTACATTTATTCACTTAGCAGATGCTTTTTTCCAAGGCAACTTACAATGGATACTATGTAGTGTTACTAGCCCACACACCTTATTCACCAAGGTGACTTACACTGCTAGATACACTACTTACACTGGGTCACTCATCCATACATCAGTGAAATGCACTCTCTCTGTGTCACTCACACACTATAGGGAAACCTGATCAGCATATCTTTGGACAGTGGGAGGAAACCCACACATACACAGGGAGAACATGCAAACTCCACACAGACTGAGCAAGGATCAAACCCATGTTCTCTCATACCACCCAGGCACTGTGAGACAGCAGCGTTACTCGCTGTGCCACCATGCTGCTGTTCCACTATGACACGGTATGATACAACTGAACTTTATTTGCTAGATTTCGCTAAACTTTGTTTTGCATCATAGCAGCTCTGTTCTTCAAGGGTAATGTCATTTACACAATAAGTGCAAACACACAAGGATGTGAGAGAAAAGGAATAAAAAGCATAAATACAAAGATGAATAAATAAATAAACCGATAAATAATAATGCTCAGTGCTTTCCAAATGAACATACATATTAAACACAACACATATGACATAAAACAAGTCACCAATCACGACTAGCTCCACAAATACATGAATTCCCTCTTCCACATGATCACTGACCAATACAGTTACTAGCTACTACAAGTGCTACTGTCATGCTATGAAACCCATGTCTGGGCCAAAGCAACCTTTAATCCAATTCTACCACATGCCATTCCTCTCATTTCAGGTCCCAACATTCTGTAACAACCTGCCCTAGAACATGTCTTCTACCTGAAGTCTTTATCTACACCCCTTACCACCCTTCCCTGACACTGACCGCTTTGTACTCCATGAGCTCCATCTGCAGGCGAGCAATCTCCGCCCGGAGGGCACTGATCTGCTGGCTGGTTTTGTCCTGGTTGACCACAACCTTGTTCTTGATGTTACGTGCACGGTTGGCATACTTGAGTGTATTGAGTGTCTCCATGAAGTCCCGATCTGAGGGGCTGACGCAGGCGATCATCAGAGTGCGACTGGGACAGAAGAGAGGGAGAGAGAAAAAAACACAGGCCACCGTATGTCAGAGGGTGCACTGACACTAGTCTGCACTACATTCGACGAGATCTATGGTACTCTCAAGTGTTGTGATGAGTGTCATGCTATACATGTTCACTGTTTGCATATCACAGCCACTATAGTTAGATGGAGAGACTGTGCAACACATATGCAAATAAAAGGTCAGTCAGTGTTGGTTAAGGTGTACTTAGCAGCTGAACGTGGCGGTCTGCACCTTGTGGCTGATGAGGACAGGCCCATACCTATTTCCCCCGAGAGAATCTTGCAGCAGCCGTGTTAGTTTGGAGTCTCGGTAAGGCACATGACTGCTCTTCTTGCTCTGATCTCCAAGAGCACTGATGACATTGCCCAGAGCCAGCTGCAAGACACAAGCACATTATCATTCCAGCTCTCAACCAGGTCCTTAGATTTGTTTATAGTATACATTTTCAACCATATTATATTAGATACAGCTGAGAAAGACTTTTTCATTAAACTTGATGGACAGGCAATAACATGTCCAGCATAATCCTACAACTGGACAAGTACTGTAATACAGTTCGGTTCTTTCTGTGACCTGTATTATGCAGTAGTACAACCAGTCAAGTCACACTGACATTAGGAGGTTGAAGCTAGTTTCCCCTGTCAACCAGCAGCATCCATACCAATCCACAGTTGATGGAGATCCCCTCCCGGGCCCGCTCGCCAGTGGCACCAGTGCGCTTCAGCCGTTCTGACCCAGCCAGGTCCACAAAGTGGAACTTGGCCGTCAGCGTCTCATACTCTGGCTGTGAGATGGGTCTGTCGGATACATCAGCCATGTCTTCGCTTACATCACCATTTGTCTGTAGAAACCAGAGAGAAGTGACTGCCATTAAGCAGTCTGACTGTACTTAAGCAGAGCAAGCAAAAGGACAGCACAACAGAAGTAGCAGGATATAAAAATCTCAGGAGGATGCCAGACCGATGCTATAATTGCAGGGCATTATGACTGTGGAAATGCTGGGTAACAGTGCTGCTTGCCTCACACATCCCTTATTCGCACTTCACCAACCCTTGTGTCTGATATTATAGCTTCCAAAAACTTTGGAGATGTGGGTGTGCCAGGATGAATTTGATGAGCTTACCAACTGGGGCTGCCGGCACACCCGCATCTGGCAGAGGTGGATTGTGAAGATGGCATGTGAGCGAGAGCTCTGGGCGTTCATCTGGGTGCTGGCCGTGGTGCGAGAGAGGGCACCCAGCTTCAGGCACTGCAGCAGCTGCGGAGGACAGGGTATTACACCTGATTTGGGATCTGCTGGGTGACCCACAACAGCAGAAAAAGCTCTTATGAACAAGTCACCATAAATAAGGTGGCTTTAACAGTGAGAAAGTGTGTAAGTACAAATGAAGGGTGCGCAACTAATAACTACATTCCTGAAACAAGAGACTAAATTCACATCAGACAGTTAAAACAAACTGCGATCAACCAGGAAGATGGCTGAGGGCACCACCTGGTGGGCCTGTGCTCACCTCCTCCTCAGAGGTGACAAGTCGAGAGGTCACCCCAGTAGTATAGATGCCCCCATTGGGATCCTCGTGTATTCGGATGTTGGACTTCCTGCTTCGCGAATCCATGTCTCGTGCACTGTCGAAGAGGTCCAGGATCTCCTCGTTGTACAACTAGAAGACACACACTGTATCTCTGGCACAGATGGCAAGCAGTCTCAGGAGGTTTTAATCCTTGCTTTTGGACCACAGTGGCTACCATCTCCTCACCATCAGAGCCAAAGGCTCCTCAATGACTTGAAACATAAGGCCAGCTGAACAAAAAACCTCAGGTTAAGGTAGGGACATGGCTCAACAAAGTTGATAAACTCCAGCCACAAATGAAATAAGGGCATGTTAGGAGCCAGTAATGGACCAATACTCTCCTCTCATGGGACACTAATTTGCTGGCATTGAAGACTGTTTGAAAAATTAAAGCAATTATTCTTCTTAATGGCAGCCATACAGAGACAGCTCTAAATACTGCTTGCCAGACTTTGTTGGCTTTGGGCAGCTTAGATTGTTGATGGTACAATTACACCTCTACACTTCTTCTTTTTCCATTGGTACAAAGCAGGTTACTGCGGAATGTGAAAACGGCTGAAGCGCGGCATTCCCCAAAATTTCCAGTGGCCTCTCTTCACCCTGTCATCTCCCATGAGAATGTTTTCACATTATTTTTCATTTGTGCATTGCCAAGAGTACAGAATAATTTATTTGTAGTATGCACAATATGACAAATACTAAAAAGGTAACAGAATAAAATTCCAGGTCTTGGTAAGTTCTGCCGGATCATTAATTTCATCCAAAAGAAGAGTTGGTTTTTCACACACACACACACACACACACACACACACACACACACACACACACACATTTTCAGAACCGCTTGTCCCATACGGGGTCACGGGGAACTGGAGCCCACCCGGTAACACAGGGCATAAGGCCGGAGGGGGAGGGGACACACCCAGGACGGGACGCCAGTCCATCGCAAGGCACCCCAAGCAGGACTCGAACCCCAGACCCACTGGAGAGGAGGACTGTGATCCAACCCACTGCGCCACTGCGCCCCCCTAGTTGGTTTTTCAGTTAGGAAAATTATTTGCAACATATTATTTTCCTTATGGGGGGCGCGGTGGTGCAGTGGGTTGGACCGGGTCCTGCTCTCCAGTGGGTCTGGGGTTCGAGTCCTGCTTGGGGTGCCTTGCGACGGACTGGCATCCCGTGCTGGGTGTGTCCCCTCCCCCTCCGGCCTTACGCCCTGTGTTGCCGGGTAGGCACCGGTTCCCCGCGACCCCGTATGGGACAAGCGGTTCAGAAAATGTGTTTATTTTCCTTATCCGCTAATACACTGATGCAGAAGTAAAGAGCAAGATAAGACAGTAATTTGCTTCAGATTTTCATTTTGCCAAATAAGCAAAAAAAGGCAAATAATGTAATCAGTAACCAAAATTCAAGATAGATTGTGTTACCATGTCTAATTAAACCACATATGCTTGATTAACAATTGATCCAAATATTGACCTGTGCATTCCCAATCAGATCACTGTAAGGAATTTATCTTTTACACAGACAGCAAACAAGATCAGCAAAAATGTAAATTTTGTATATTACTCACAGAAGCCCTCTAATCACATTATCTCAAAATCTGTAGACAGGTTCCATAATTAATGTGTGTGTGTGTGTGTGTGTGTGAAAATGTTACACTGATAAAAAGTCAAACTGTATGCATGAAGAAATGGTCTGTTAATGTCTTTTAATTAAAACCATCTTCTAAGAGGATAAAACAGAATTTAAATACTGCAGGAGGTCAATGAGGTCATTGACAACCCCCCCTTCAGTAACCCTCCCTCAACACCATTCACCTCCAGGAACTGGGCGCTGACTTTGAACTCAGGGGGCTGCATGCCAGATGCTCGCGCCTCAGCCTGCTGCTTCTCAATGCCCTGGAAGAGCTGGCGTATGGCACGGGGGATGATGCCCTGCTCGTTTTCAGCCACACTCACGTCGAAGCCCGTGCCCATAGTGTAGGTCTTTCCCGAGCCCGTCTGCAAATAGGAGATCCCCACACCCCCATAACACACAGTGAGGGGCCAGAAGTCCAGACAGTTGGTCCTAAGGCCTAAAACTGTGAACATGACACAATCCTAGGACTCAGTGGTCATTAGAGAGAGATACCTGATGTGCCTGTTTGCAAATGCAAATCTAAAAACTGTGAAACAACTAACACTAAAACTGCCTTGGCAGCCTTACTGCACTGGTTGCTAGCATAGTTTAAAGCTGTGACTAAAGCTGAATTAGAGCTTTATATGAAGCTTAGCACTGGCTGTACCATTTAACATGCTGCTTAACCACTGGGACGGACAAAGCGCAAGGGCCTGGACTGCAGGTAAGGCGTTCAGTCTGCTGCCTGCTGTACGATATGACATTAAGAGCAAAGATATGTGGATTGACTGTTTTCTGGCCAGTATCCAACGACACTTCTCGGGAACAGCCCGAAAACATCTTTCCTGAATTTCATATAAGACTACAGTCTGCACTTTGCACATGCAAAAATGGGAAATGGGTGAGTTTAAGAGCATATGGCTGGACTAGGACATGTAGGTGTGCACAAGCATCTGTATGAGCACACATACTCATCTGAGGATGCTGACCTGGCCGTATGCAAAGACCGTGGCATTATAACCCTCAAAGCAGCCCTCAACCAGCTTGTGCACGCAGGTAGCATAGATCTGATTCTGCTGGGCATCCATGTCGAACACAAAGTCATACGTGAAGGCCTTATCTTTTCCCAGCAGCACCTGGGGTTCCCCAGGGGTCACCAAGGTGCACACGTGGCAGCCCTCGATCTTCTCCTTGGACATCTGAGGGCGGATCCTGAGAAGTTACAGTAACAAGTTTTGTCAACACTAGATATCTCAAATCACCACACACACTCCAGTGTTACAGCACTACATGCACTTCCAATGTCATAAGAGAGCACATCTACTATCTACTACTAGTTCTCTCCCCCCAAGGTATGGTCAACAGATCTCCTTGTTTCAAGGGTCTCATTCCCTTTTCATGTTGGGGGTGAAACGCATTCAGACTTCAACTGTGAAGTGCAAAAGACATAAAAAAATGAATATACATTTTCACGAATAACATCAAAAAACCTGTATGTTATCAAAGGTAAAGAGGACTACTATCTGATGAATCTTATTTCAGTGTTATTTTGTTGACGGATTTTTGATTCATGATTGACATTTCTAGGTGTGTTTGTACATTTGGTTAATTTTCCTGTTTGTAATCCGACAAAAGTAATGAGAACACATAATGGTCCCCACCACCCGACCCCTTTGTTACTCATCCATTGAACCTTTGGCCATCCCCACAACAAGCCCCATCTGACAGCTGGGCATCAGACCGAAAAACACCACTTTCCATACAAGTTCTGTGACATTCCAAGATGCCTCATTTATACTGGCACTTTTACACTTATTTACACATATAGTTGCACGGAAACACACTCAATGTTTCCTGCAGTCTTAAGACCAACACAAGAATAAGAAGTTTGCAAAGGAGATTTATTTAGACTTTCAGAATTAAGTGCTTTTTTAAGCTTTAAATGGCCTTGAAATGCTACATAGAGTGTACTGAGCACATGTTAGTCGGAGATAAGAATCCCTACTTTACTACCATTTATGTCTAGGTCGGTATTTGTGGACTCTTTCTTGCTGTACCAGTGAAACTGAAGAAATGAAAAGTGAAGCCCAAGCCACAGCAACTGAGTGGAGGGATGAAGAGTTTTCGTCTTTTCGCTATATATTCACATTTCCTTTCATTACCACACATAAGACACATACATACATGCACCCACATGCTAATGAACCTAAGAAAAGAGGCTTAAGTGGTTTCTCCCTGTCCCCCCCAAGACAGCACAGCCAAGAGGACAGCCAAGGTCTCTTTCAATCAGATCATCCAGTTCTGAGATATTAAACAAGAGCAAGTGAATTATATTAATATATTAAGCAGACACAAGTACATAACAAACCTAACTGTGTCTTTCAGGCAATGAAAGATAACACACTAACTTCCTACAAAGTGTGATCTATACGTGTATATACAATATATAATTATTGTTTATTAAACAGCACAACTACCATACAAGGGACTTGTATCTGCATCCAAATCTTTCCTTCTGTTCAGTAAGGTACTTTTGCATTTTCCCGAGATGTACATTACTTTGGAGAAAAGGATCTGTTAAAAGAATAAATGTAAATGTAAATGGTACTTTAGATGATAAATGAGCTTTGAGCAACAAAAACTACTAAACTGGACAAAAGGATTTTATTTCTCACATTGGTGTTCTCATTGCTCAAAATAGGTTTGATGTTCTTCTAAACCACATACCTCCAGCACAGTGAACCATACCAGGGGACACTTTTGGAAGGCCGGGACACCCACCAGCTCAGCAGTCTAGGGGTGCACAGCGCTCCGCCAGACCCTGCCTGGCCACATATCACAGCAAGATCCCACTGGGAAACCTCTACTCCAGGTGACACAGTCGCTGAGTTGCTGCTGTCTCACAGATGCTCCTTCACAGGCAAATTGACATCAGCAACAGTCATTACTACTGACCCCAGGGACACTTCAGCAGTGGGGGGCACCAGCACCTCTTGTAAACCCTTACACATCAAAGGTCAAACTCCTATTGTGGAACTAATTTGTTCTCTCAAAGTGCTGGCATTGAAGTTAAATCCAAATAAGCAGGAATGAATTCTGGAAAAGCATTATTTCAGTTGTTTCTTGTGTTTTCTTGTGCGAAGCAAGATACTTTACTTAGCATGTTTTATAAACACTAAATCCTTTATGTCTAAAGCACCAATTTTGACTGGACTCTCTGCATGCTCATTCAGCAACACAGAATATGCATAAATATGCTGAAATAACCAATGTTAAATGATGGTCGAATAGGGAAGCAGGCAGAGTATTGCTTCAGCGTAATGGAAGGGTGTGGTAGTAGTGAGATTTGCACCTCTTAATCATTGAACGCTGAGCACAATGGGAAGGAACAGCATAGGAAATGTGGTAACAACAAACCCCAAGCAGACAGACAGATTGCCTTCCCTGCGGAGCACAAGCAAATAAAGACTGACCCCATAATACTCTTTGGCTTCAACTCTAGACACACAGCTAGACAAGCGGCCATTTCAGATGAGATGCGACCTTCAGAAAGGAGAGCAATGCCATGGAAAAGGCTGGCATCCAACTTTGGGTGGCGCTTACAAGACAGTGTCAGAAAAACAGAACCAGTTCTATCACTACCAAAGAAAACCAAAACATTGCTGTCTAGATCTGCAGGGACAGTTTCCATGGCAATGTGCCCTATGGCAAAGAAAACTCGCCATCCAACAAGACAACAGTGCCTAGGCTACACTGGCACACTTCTGTAAATATGCCCTCACGTCCCAACACAAATTTGGCTCGACAGACAAAGGATGGCCTGTGGAACCCAAAGATTACAAGCCAAGGTTTTGCATGGGGAGCTCAGCTTGGACTGGTTCCAAAGTCCCGGTTTGTTCGAATGGGTCCCAAGAGGATATAAAACCAGCTCTGTCTGTATACGATCTCTTCACTCTCATCAGTGTTGGGCCCTAGAAGAAGTCCCTGACAGTGTCTCCATATTCACTGTCTTTGAATGGCTATTAAAACACTCTCCATATTCACTGTTTTACCCTATCAAGGCAGACCAGGGATTCTTATTCCTCCTCTTCACTTATATAACAGACTGCTCCAAAAGCTTGTATTCAAATTACTTTCTTTTCATTCTGTGTCCTGAGCAGCAACAGTTTGTTTTTTAAGCTGTAATGAAAAGAGAACATTGCATTGTACACAAGTGCTAACATGCTTATTATTTGAGTAAGTCCACTGATCCCACAATGTCCTAATTTTCTCTTATCATCACACACATACAAACACACACACAGCAGCCTGTTTTCACAAGAGCTCTCTCACCTCCCATTCTGCACCCCCTCAGTGGCTGGGAAAACAGTTCAGTGGGTCATTGGGGGAGGTGTAGCAGAGGAAATGGACTCCTGTGTATTTCCCTTTGTGGAGACAGCAGCCACTGTGAGACATTTCCTCTGCAGGCACTGCGCTGCGCTGCTCCTCTCTCCTGTACTGCTAGTTGGTAACGGTTGAACCTACACAAATGGACCAATATGCTTTCTCACACACAGGAAAATCAAACCACGTGACGTAGAGTGAAAAGGGGAAACATTCACTGACAAGCTGTATTATAAACAACCGAAAGACCAAATGAGTCCCATCAGAGACAAAACATCTTTAAAGTTCCATTCATACTGTCACACTGCACATATTTCACATGCAAACAGACATGCAGATTAGCGGACAAGCCCCACTGAGAATTAAACTGACAACAACAAGTTGCACAACAAAGGATGAGTTTGCATAAAGTGACTTGACAGCCATATATGCATCATCACACTCTGGTTTTGGAGCAAACCACGGTGGACACACTGATCATGAGCAGCGAGATTGTGCAGCAAAGGCCAGACCAGATGGGATCCTTGCCACCTTGCTGACGGATATACTGCCTGGCCTGCACAGGCCCCATCAAAGAAACACACACAGGGAGGTTATCAGGCACTTTTGTCAGCTTCCCATGATACACACACTCAGCCTTTCACTTCATCACCTCCCTACCGCACCCATCCAATCCAATACAAAAGGACTTGTCTTGCGCTGACTGTGAACCTCCCCCTGCTATACTGTCTATACAACTCCCCCGTCACCACTGTGACAGCCTCCCCCTCGTACCCACGGCTACAGGAAACAACATCAGTCTCAAGGCATGGACTAGCAAGTGGCAAATACAGGATTTCCTGCCCTGCCCTGCAGAGCATCTGTCTGCTGGAAAAACAGGTCTGACAAAGCTGCCAAGCCAAAGATACTCAAAGAAAGATAAACAGCGAAGGGAGCAGAGCTGAGGGTGGCTCGGGACCCGAGGCGCAACATGTGCCAAAACTCCACTGTCCCATTACTTTGCCTCCCTTTCACTGTGCAATAGACATCAGCACAGCAGCAACATCAACTCTGAAAAAGGGCAAAGGAGCTCATGTTTCACCGTTCAGAGTCACTGCAAAAACAGGTCTTGCAGCCTGTAAAAAAATGGAAGCAAGCAGCTCTGAGCAGGTGGTCATGAGTGACACCAGGCCGAGTACACCGGGAAGGAGAACTGTTTGGTTTATCCAACCATTTCCCATCATCCCACATGCTCATCCCAGCCCCAGGGAAAGGTCTAAAAGGCATTAGGTTCACATGCAGATGGTTACCACATTGGTTACAGCCTATGCTGCCATGTCCTTAGTACCACCCATAAGGGCAGTTCCTGATCAGAAGTCCAGTGGAGCTTGGGGTGAGAGGGTGTGCGCTCCCTGAACTCTGTGTCACTGCCACTCAGGAGACAAGGCGAATGTGCCAGGGTTGCCGGGATGGCCAAAACGAAAGGCAGCACACAAGCCCCCTTTTTCCCAGACTGGGGGAAAAGAGTGCTGTCTGGTGCACGGAGGTCAAAGATGATACTGCACTCACCCAGAGTACAAAGCAAGCTTGATTTGGCCTTCATGAGCTTCATGGCTCTGACCCAGTGTTGGTGAGGGAGGGTCAGCTTCCTTTGGAACCCTGTGTGCAAGTGTTACAAGGATTTTGGCTCATACGGGGTCCCAGGGTGACCCTTCTGTCATGTACTGAGCAGAGAACTTGATCATTCGGAGAATGAAGGATGGGGGGAATTGCTTGAACAGTGCACTCAGTTCTTTGTGCCCCTTACATGTTCTGTTCCCTCAGATGAGTGGCAGTATGGTCAGAGCTCAAAAACACTATTTGTCTCTCTTTGCTGGGGAATGCAATTAGACACAGGAGAGGGGATTTTTTTAATCAATAACCATTGTCCTTCTTAATTCATCCTCAATAACTTTTAAATATGCATGTTATCTGTTTGTGTGAAGGAACTTTGTGTGTTTGTCAAAACATGTGATCTATGACTGAATGAGAGTACTTTACGTGTGGCCCACAGTATGTGTGTGTGTGTGTGTGTGTGTGTGTGTGTGTGTGTGTGTGTTAGTAATCCAGCATGGCCTCTCCCTGCCTCATGGCTCCTCTTTGAAGAGCGGCAGTGCAGATGGCGACATGTTCCCTAGCCGCCCACCCCACATAGCAGCCTGCAAGCACTGTCAGTGTCCCCTCACAGCCATGTGTTAATTCACTCCAGTGCCCCCACCAATGTCAACTCAAACAGCATGCCTTTGTCCTTGCATCTCTCACAACAGTTCCAAGCTACCTGACCACCTCGACCTCCCACTTCCTCTCTGTTCTGCTATAATGAAGCTGACACACACCCCTTTGTTATAGCTCCACAGCAGTGTCACTTCACTATTATCATTTGCGCTCTTACAGACTTACAGTCGATCTTTCACAGAAGTAATTTAGGTCAGGGAAATCAAATGTAAAACTGCACCTCGTCCTCACAACTTGGGCTGTTTAACCACAATTTTACCTGTAAACCTGATATATGATACATTAGTTGAAAGCACTTAGCTCCCCTCCTTCAGTTGCCATGCTGTGAGACTTCTACTGCTGTCTGGCACCTCCAGCAGAGCCACTAGGATCAGCATATACTGAAGACTAAATGACAAGTCCTAACTGACCTACCTTCACACCTACGACTCCTGAACTTCTTAGTGACTTTACCTATTTCTACACACAAACACAGGGTCATGCACATCGAGGGCCATGTGCAAAGGTACAGCACATAGAGTTGCGGCTACAGCTGTCACATTGCGATCACAGGGCCCAGGGTTTCAATCCTACCTCCTGCTGTATTACTCTTGTTCACGATTTTTATTTACATTTGCAACTACCTGTCACCTGCCCTGAATTACTCCACTAAAAATTACCCAGCTTTATTAAAGGGAAAAAGGTTCAAAAACCCCTTATGAATAAAAAATCAAGGCTTTCGTTTACCCCGCCCGGTATGGGGTCACTGGGGCCCCACCCTGGAGCCAGGCCTGGGGGGGGCTTGCATGCGAGCGCCTGGTGGCCAGGTCTATGCCCACGGGGCCTGGCCGGGCTCAGCCCGAAGCCATGACGTGGAGCCGCTCTTCGGTGGGCTCACCACCTGCCGGAGAGACCGTGAGGGGCCGGTGCATTGTGATTTGGGCGGTGGTCGGGGCCGAGTGCCTGGCCGACCCAAACCTCGGGCACCAACTCTGGTTTTTGGGACTTGGAATGTCACCTCACTGGCGGGGAAGGAGCCTGAGCTGGTGCGGGAAGTTGAGAGATACCGTCTAGATATAGTCGGGCTCACTTCCACTCACAGCTTGGGTTCTGGAACCATTCTTCTCAACCAAGGGTGGACTCTCCACTATTCTGGCGTTGCCCAGGGTGAGAGGCGGCGGGCGGGTGTGGGCTTATTAATAGCCCCCCAGTTTAGCTGCCATGTGCTGGAGTCTACCCCGGTGAATGAGAGGGTCATCTCCTTGCGCCTTCGGGTCAGGGAACGGTCTCTCACTGTCGTTTGTGCTTATGCGCCTAGTGGCAGTGTAGAGTACCTGGCCTTCTTGGAGTCCCTGGAGGGCGTGCTGGAAAGCACTCCCACTGGGGACTCTGTCGTTCTACTGGGGGACTTTAACGCCTACATGGGCAGCGACAGTGATACCTGGAGGGGCATGATTGGGAGGAACGGCCTCCCTGATCTGAACCCGAGCGGTGAGTTGTTATTGGATTTCTGTGCTAGTCGCGGTTTATCCATAACGAACACCATGTTCATGCATAAGGGTGTCCATCAGTGCACTTGGCACCAGAACACCCTAGGTCGGAGGTCGATGATCGACTTTGTAGTCGTTTCTTCTGACCTTCGGCCATATGTCTTGGACACTCGGGTGAAGAGAGGGGCTGAGCTGTCACCTGATGATCTGAGGCTGGCTGATCTGGGGCTGGCTGATCACCACCTGGTGGTGAGTTGGATTCGATGGCGGGGGAAAAAGCTGGACAGACCTGGCAGGCCCAAACGCATAGTGAGGGTCTGTTGGGAACGTTTGGCGGAGGCCCCTGTCAGAGAGGTCTTCAACTCCCACCTCCGACAGAGCTTCAACCAGGTCCCGAGGGAGGTGGGGAACATCGAGTCTGAATGGACTATGTTCCGCGCCTCCATTGTCGGGGCGGCGGTTCGGAGCTGCGGCCATAAGGTCTCCGGCGCCTGTCGCAGCGGCAATCCTTGAACACGGTGGTGGACACCAGAAGTAAGGGATGCCGTCAAGCTGAAGAAGGAGTTCTATCGGGCCTGGCTGGCTCATGGGACTCCTGAAGCAGCTGACAGGTACCGACGGGCCAAACGGAGCGCGGCTCTGGCAGTTGCCGCGGCAAAAACTCGGGCTTGGGAGGAGTTCGGTGAGGCCATGGAGATAGACTTTCGGTCGGCTTCAAAAAGATTCTGGCAAACCGTCCGGCAACTCAGAGGGGGGAAGCGGTGTTCCACAAACACTGTTTACAGTGGAAGTGGTGCGCTGCTGACCTCAGCTGAGGATGTCCTCAGGCGGTGGAAGAAGTACTTTGAGGATCCCCTCAATCCCTCCGACACGCCTTCCGTAGAGAAAGCTGAGGCTGGGGACTTGGAGGGGGACTCGTCCATTACTCTGGCTGAAGTTGCTGAGGTAGTCAAAAAACTCCTCGGTGGCAAGGCTCCGGGGGTGGATGAGATCCGCCCCAAGTTTCTCAAGTATCTGGATGTTGTGGGGCTGTCTTGGCTGACATGCCTCTGCAGCATCGCGTGGAGTTCGGGAACGGTGCCTCTGGACTGGCAGACCGGGGTGGTGGTCCCTCTTTTTAAGAAGGGGGACCGGAGATTGTGTTCCAACTACAGGGGGATCACACTCCTTAGCCTCCCTGGGAAAGTCTATGCCAGGGTACTGGAAAGGAGAATCCGACCGATAGTCAAACCTCGGATTCAGGAGGAGCAATGCGGTTTTCGCCCTGGCCGTGGAACACTGGACCAGCTCTATACCCTCACTAGGGTGCTGGAGGGTTCGTGGGAGTTTGCCCAACCAGTCCATATGTGTTTTGTGGACCTGGAGAAGGCATTCAACCGTGTCCCTTGTGGCATCCTATGGGAGGTGCTTCGGGATTATGGGGTTCGGGGCTCACTGCAACGGGCTGTTCGTTCCCTGTATGACCGGAGCAGGAGCTTGGTTCGCATTGCCGGCAGTAAGTCAGACCTGTTCCCAGTGCATGTTGGACTCCGCCAGGGCTGCCCTTTGTCACCGATTCTGTTCATTATCTTCATGGACAGAATTTCTAGGCGCAGCCAGGGAACGGAGGATGTCTGTTTTGGTGGCCGCGGGATCTCGTCTCTGCTTTTTGCGGACGATGTGGTCCTGTTGGCTTCATTAAGTCAAGACTTGCAGCGTGCACTGGGGAGGTTTGCAGCGGAGTGCGAAGCGGCGGGGATGAGAATCAGCACCTCCAAATCCGAGGCCATGGTTCTCAGTCGGAAAAAGGTGGATTGCCCCCTCCGGGTTAGGGGGGAGTTGCTCCCTCAAGTGGAGGAGTTTAAGTATCTCGGGGTCTTGTTCACGAGTGAGGGAAAAATGGAGCGGCAGGTTGACAGACGGATCGGTGCGGCGTCCGCAGTAATGCGGTCATTGTACCGGTCTGTTGTGGTGAAGAAAGAGCTGAGTCGTAAGGCGAAGCTTTCAATTTACCGGTCGATCTACGTTCCTACCTTCACCTATGGTCATGAACTCTGGATCATGACCGAAAGAACGAGATCGCGGATACAAGCGGCAGAAATGAGTTTCCTCCGCAGAGTGGCTGGGCGCACCCTTAGGGATAGGGTGAGGAGCTCAGTCACCCGGGAGGAGCTCGGAGTAGAGCCGCTGCTCCTCCGCATCAAGAGGAGCCAGTTGAGGTGGCTCGGGCATCTGTTCCGGATGCCTCCTGGACGCCTCCCTGGGGAGGTGTTCCGGGCTTGTCCCACTGGGAGGAGGCCTCGGGGCAGACCCAGGACACGTTGGAGAGACTATGTCTCCCGGCTGGGCTGGGAACGCCTTGGGGTTTCCCCAGAGGAACTGGAGGAGGTGTGCGGGGAGAGGGAAGTCTGGAGGACTCTGCTCGGACTGCTGCCCCCGCGACCCGGCCCCGGATAAAAGCGGAGGAAGATGGATGGATGGATGGATGGATGGATGGATATTAAAGGGAAAATAACTGTGAGTAGCTAAACTGTCAGCTAAATAAGCTAAACAATAGTTATTAGTCATGAGTGGTTAATGGCATATTTAGAATAAAGTATTTAGGAAATGCTAATCCAAAATGATCGCTGAGTATATGGACTTGTACATTTGAAGTGTCACCAAGTGAAAATATAAGAAGAATCAGGACAATACCAGATGCACCCACAAAAATAAAGTACCAGCGACTAACAATTTCAATTAGCGAAACACTGAAGGCCCCGGGTCTATTCATTAATAGCAATAATCAGATCAGATAAATATTCACTTGTGAAACACAATTTATTAAACGGTCGACAAATCATGCAAGTATTGCCTTTCAGTTCCTGCAGTAACAGGGTATTATTTTCAGAATAAGCTATGTCATACAGCATAGTGTCACACAGAGACACAGTGGTCATCTCCTCCAATGGGTGCTCACCAAAACTGTGGCATTGTAGTACAAAATTTGAAAAGTAAATGTAATAAGCAAAATTCAAAAAGGGACTTTGATACCATACCTGGAAAACAAAGTTCAATTTTCGAGTATTGTGCTGCTTACAGCAGTTATAGGTACATTTGTCCATAATCTGTACATTTACAGAAGACAACATTCCTCTGAAGTGGAAAACAGAACATTTCATTTTGTTAAATTCCATCCTAGTCTATTTTAAAATGGTATCCCCAAGTCTCCGTCTAAGGATGTAATAACCAGTTTGTACCAGTTTAAGCAATTTGTTCAACGAACTTCCTACATGGCCATTGTGACTGCAATATTTAATTTTATAAAAAGCAAGCTCTCTCGTCTTTAGACAAACAAATCTGTCAACATATAACTCCAAGTCTGAGAAAATTTGTAGTCACAGTGTTGTACACCAAGACATCTTTGAACAATAACTGACAAGGAATTATAATTATGAAAAATTCTAAAAATTTAAATTAGTCAAACTAATAAAATGATCAAACAACTGAAAAAGAGACATCAATTTACAGTATTTTTACTAAGCCATGAGTAACACAAATGAGTGCCAAAGAAAGTTTCAAAATTACTTTTTCAACTGAACACTGGTGATGCAGGTACAAATTCTTCTTATGTTACACCGCCAGATCCAATGAAATTGCTGTTGTTGTCACTTACTATCCATATGTACATTTACATTGATTCATTTAGCAGACGCTTCTGTCCAAAGCGACGTACATCTCAGCAAAAGTACAATTTATGTATTATTTAATATATCTTGTAATACAGGTTTAAAGAGGTCTATTAGATGACTAATTATTTGTATGATCTGGACTAAGCTCTGGCAATGTAGGCTGTCCAGCTTCAGTAACACAGTCCTGTTAACAGCTAAGGCTCTGAACACTATATACTGTCAGCTACTGTATAGCTGATCCACTCCATCTTGTTCTTTGGAGATGGTATTGACTTGCACACAATGATGGATGCAGGCTTGTGGCAGGACAGTAAGTGGTAGAACCCAGCAGACCATCTCCTATGGAGCGTTTGACATTGTGGGGCTCAGGCAACTTGTCCCAAGCCCAGCAATTGAACATATATGTGCTCCATCTGCTTCGAGTGTCAGATACATTCTTGTGGGTCTTTGCAGTCCTTGTAGAATTCATGGCATGTCTGTCTGTAGGGTCTCACCGATTAATAATAATTGAATAATTGAAACTAACAGAAGTTTAACTCAAATCTTGTGCTATTTTGAGTCAACATTGTCAGTAACCTTCACATCGGTTCCTGCTTTCAAAAATAATAATTTGTTAAAGAAAAATGGGGAAAAAAAACTAATAATTGAGAGCTTTGGTGGTCTTAGTAAGGACATAAAGGACATTAAAACAGTTTACTTGTGGATTCCATTCAGGGGGAATAAACTGAACCAATAAATGTGGCTCAGCGTATTGTGCATCAGGCCAGCAGCCGCTTGCCTGGTGGGGAATGTCTGCCACCATCGGTGCCCCATAGTCAAACTGCAAGCACAAAAAAAAGAGAGAACATTCTGGAAAAAGAGAGTATTCAGAGCCACTGGGATGAGCTCCACTGGAATAGGGTCTTCTGGCTTTGCAGTAACACAGAGACCAGATGTGTGTGATGGTAACAAAGGGGCCCAAGGGGAACAGTGACACAGGTGTGGGGAATGGCAGACTGTCTGTCTTCTTGTCTCATCCAGTTGCCATGGAGATGGGACAGGAGCCCAAAGTCTTGTCAGCTTCCTTTTCTCCTACCCATCTCTTACTTCACCCCCCCCTCACATGAAACAATCCTGCCAGCAGGACCAGACTGAGCTGAAGGCTGTGGGGAGCAGAACATTAGCAGGTTGGGCCCCACATTTGCTACCCAACACGAACCTTTTCTGGGCTACACTCATTGGATTGAGTCGTATTGAGGTGCTACCCTTCGATTGCAAAATCCTTTTTACAGAATTGGACTGTCATTCTATCGTAAATCATACTATCTAGCCCCTTGCTACGTACCCTCCATGCATACAAACACCATGGTACTGCAACATCCTGCATGCTGTGGACATTTACCTTTGAGAAAAGAAAAACATTCCACTGCAAAGGACAGATGGACTAAGACTTTAAAACAGGCAGCCATGTTATCGTCAGCAGCAGTTGTGTTTAGGACTAGAGACTTTGTGTAAAAAAAGCAGTAAGGCAGTCCCACATGTAACATCTCAAATCTCCCATGCATGAGTTGTAACTCATTCTCTTATATCATGGGTAAAAGCTGTAATCTGTAGTGTGCACACACTGTTTCCTCACTTAGCCACCCGAGTCCGGTCATAGCCCACGCTGGTGAAAGCAGCCCCCAATGAGGCTTTTTGGAGGCCCTGAGAGTGGTTCTTGACTAGATTCCATCAAGGGACAGGATTTACCTTTGTTGTCCAGGACAGGATTTGCTCACAGTAGCTAATGATTCCCTCCCTGTAAAAATGCAGATAATAAAACCAAGACCCTGGACTAACTGCTTAAAACAAGAAACGCACCATGAAAAATCAAAAGCAAGACTACAACACCCAAAGTAATCCCTTTCAGCTTCACATATACTACCAATCCTCTTCATGGGATTTCATTTCGGGAAGGTTGCCCAGTGATCTGATCCGGGGTTTCTAAACCTCATTTAAAAGCAGGGTGGACATAAAAAACATTCTGCACATGAAGATGAATTTGAGTGATGTCACAGAGCCCAACATTTCTACATGGGTGAGGCACCAATTCTAGGTCAATACTCATTCACCCCATCCCGTCACTTTTCCCACGCAATGATTTTCTTGGCTCTCCTCTCTACTCTTCTGACCAGAACTTGGGTGTGTTAGGAATAATTTTTCCTTCAAGCATTGGAACAGGTTCATCTCTCCATTAGGGAATGGGTACAATGTCACTCCACAAACACAAAGGTGCACACTGTCAAAAATGTGTGTGCACGTGCGCAAATATGGTGATGTACACACTCCACTTATGAGGCCAGCCAGGTCTCGCGCACATCTCAGGAGAAGACATCTCCGGGGCTGAAGCCTCCAAATCCACAGTAGCATAACCCACTGCCAGCTACTGAACCAGGACTGAGATGGTTTTAGGGGTTGTTCTATTTTCATGACCTTCCAGGAAACATCTTCCTGTCTCTCACATAATGAAGCTTGCATTTTAGCTTAAATGTCAAATAAGCCATTCTTCTCAAAACAGAGTCACTTTCTCTCTGACTCCCAATAAACCACAGCTTTTGGGGCAGTTAATTAAGAGGCAGTAGAGCAAAGCTCCAAATCTGCAGTGTGATGGCTAAAAGAACTTCTGGAGGCACATGAAACAGGACTGCATTTGCCTCAAGGCTGTGAAACATCAAACATCTGTGCAGTCATTCTACAGACAATCACACAGATGAAATGTGTTCATGCAGCACAGACTCACAGCACATAATCACACAAAAGGCAAAGGCGCAGTGGTAGAGAGCGCAGGCATCATACCCCAGAAACATCCCCTCAGAAACAACAGAGGCATAACACTAACAGTTAAGTATTTCTTGACAATGTGAAAATGTCAGAAAAGAATCACAGTGTGTGCATCCAAGACGAAACAGCACTTGTTTACGTTTGCAAAATGTGCCTTTACTGCAGTCTGTAGGAATACTTATGGCCTGCACCATGTGATGAGGCTTAGGAGAAGCATGACCCCCAACTTCGTAATCTGCTTAGTAACCAGCTGGACTGTGCTGCTGCCATTCATAACCAAGGTGGCCCAATTCCAGTCACACACAAGTGGGGCAAGGTGCCTGACCCAGGGGTGCGGCTGCAGATCAGACGGATACTTAAAGCCCTGCTACGAAACAGGTACACTGTGCACCGTTGCTGTACACATTTCCTAAGAGGGACCTGTTAAGTCAGCATGTTTCATGCTGTGGGAAGTCCACTGCAGAGCCCTGAAGCTAGCGATGGTCAAGGTTAGACACCTAGACAGGTATTAAAACAAAAGGTGGTTCTCTCAAAGTCCACAGCCCACAAAATTTGAATATTGAGCACATTATAGCTAGTGTGCTGCACTGAGAAACTATGCAAATAGTATGTAAAACATAATCCAGTTCCTCTTGTCTTGTCAACCTTCTACCAGGAAAAGCTCTTGTCGGCTTCTTTTCAGAAGAAAAGTATATGAAATATGCAGGTCCATTCTAATTTGCTTTGTACTGATTCTCCCATTACCTTCCTGTTCTTTGTACTACTACTGATCCTTAAGCAATCCTTCTAAATAAGGCAGTTTGAAAAAGAGACCTTCCAATTTAGCTGGAGCCAGACTTCATTATTGCAGTATTAAGGTGCACAGCACTTAATAGTGCACTACGATGACCAAAGACCTCTCATACAGCTGGGTCAGACTTCCTACAGGAGTCTACATAATCAGCCTATAAAGGGAGAACGCATAAGCAACCTACACACAGAGGTAGGCATACGTGTGTGAGGGGCAATGAAATGCTCTATGTGTGTGGGTATTTGGCATCTGTGAGTTCTGGAGTCCCTCTGCTATTTGCTGTTCTGCTGCGGGGGAGGAGGTGGCTCTGCTGTGAGGGACCCCCTGTGCCCCTCTCTGGGAGAATGTAAAAGGGACACAGCTGTGTTCCCCAACCCCCGCCCCACCAAATCCCCCACACACATACACATACCAACACTAATAATTAATAAATGTCCCTCTTTGTTAGTTCCCTCTGAGAAGCAATGTTTATTTCCACAGCAGCTCTTTGGCATTAAAAGGAGAAAAAGCGCACTTCCTGTCCCCCCACCCTCCACCTCTCCTTTCAGCTCTTCCTCCTTTTTCTCCCTGGTACAACCGGCCTTTCTTTTCCACAAAAAAGAAAAAGGACTCAGAAACAGGACGTCATCTCCAAAGACTTTTCTTGCGTTTGGTTCTCCTAAAGATGGAGGTGAGGGTGGCATATGCAGGATGGGCAGGGGGTGCTCAGCTGTGACATACGGCCGTGACTGAGGATTTTACAAGTGCCAGCCGCCCTTTGTGCCAAGGTGGCTGCTTGAAAATTCCTGCTGTGGGCTGGGCTGTTTAAGGGTGCTCCTCCAAGCTTGTGGCCATTTCAGAGATGACATCACTTCTTGTGCAGGTGACACAGGGGCCCAGTATGCTTATTTCTCAAAATCACTGCTTACATTTAAGAATTCAGGAAGCCTGGAGGAATGGGCATTTCCATGTTGACTATTATAATAGAGTTATAGTGTGTGTACTATGCAGATCTTGGAATATGGACTTTTTTGGATTGGAAGGGGATCCTCACAGCAAGTTTTGAAGGGAAGTAATTTACAACAATACTATGAAATTACAGCAGTATGTGAGAGATCAACCTTTTCTAGACATGATAATGTGTGTGTCCACTTCTGTGCACATGTATTTGTTATTGTGAAATTTAACAGCATGCAAGCGAGCTGGAAGGGCTTCCTGGTTTCTGAGATGCATCGCCACACTGCAAAGGCAGGAAGCAGTGAGAAGGAGGCCCCATGGGCCCTAAGGGGCCAACAGGAAGTAATTATCCTGAGGCACAAGGTTTGAAGAGTCCACCTCCACCCCAGCAGTAGCTTCTCAACAAAGGCACAACATTTAAAAAGTGTAACAACAGAACAGAAAATGACATCCCCCTGTCATAATGGTACAACCCTCTTCAGATCGGCACAATTTCGAAAATGAAAGTCATTTGGCCACATTCATCCGCATCATCTGATGAGACACTGGCTTTAAAAAGCAGTTATTTTTAGAAGAATGTTTAACTGTCTAGCTACAGGACTAAGCCACATTCTGATAAACTGTTTCTTGTTCTTGGCTTCAAAAAGCATGCAAAATTGTCTTTACTGAGAATGCTACTGTTTAATATATTTTACTATGAAATTGTAAAAGTCTGAAATGTGCTATGTGACTACTTCAGATGAAAACAACGGGTCAGATGGGTCAACAAGGATTGTTAAATCCAGTGCCTTGGGAGAAAAGACTAAACACACTAAGTGAGCTACCACAAAGTGCACTGTTCGTAGCAGGCCCAAAAGGTTCAACATTTTTTGAACCTCAACTCTATAAGTGGAGCCTAATAATCTGTCTACAATCTGTGATTAGAAGAGCAATGACTTGATAAGAAATCAATTCAAGAAATGAACTCCGTGAAGAAGCTCGCTCTCCTAAATTCTAATAAAAACAAGGCTACAGATTTAAAAATAAACAAACACATAATCTGTAATAGTATTTTTAGCAAAGCTATTTTAAGACAGGTCTACTTGTAGTTTCTGAAATATTGCCATTGCAGTAAGTTAAAGACTAGCATCAGACTGCATAAAAGGATTGCTTTCAGAATATCACGAGCAGACTCTTCCCAAAAATAGAGAAACCACAAGACTTGCGTTCTCCCACCTCTTCAGGCAAACTGTGAAGCTTAACACAAAGATCCTGCTTCAGCAACACCCTCCCTGATCGCTGTTTCAGATCAGCTGTGGTTCCTGATAAACAAATGTCACCTTTTGTCTATTTATAAGTCCAGCACCTTTTTTCTGTTCCATGTATACTGTACAGAATTGGCCACCGGGCATGCGTTTCCAGCAAGACGTGACCAAAAATGTAGTGACAGCATGGTTGTATTTCAGACAGCTTGGGCAAACTGGTTGCTTTTGAGCTCTTTGACTTCAATACAATACAGGGATGGGGACACTAGCTTGGGCTTGTGGCCTTTGGCGTTGATCAGGGGTCGGGGTAATGTTAAGGGAGACAACTAAGTGAAAATCTTTGACCATGCTGTCTCAGTGGTCTACTTGTCCAACCTGTCTAAGAAAGATTCGGGTCAACATAAACAATACCAAGAGGAGTGGTAGGGCCCAAAAGGGCTTGGGTTTTTTGTTTTAATTTTTTTCAAATGAGACAAAGATTGAGGGACTGAGGTTAAAATACATTAGAAAAACAGGAAATGAGCTGCAGTTTTGTTACTGAGACAGACAGACTGTGCATGTGTAACTGTGGGGGGTAGGACTGTGCACAGAGGCCAGGGCTCCTGGTTTAATTTTCTTTCTTTGCTGTCATCAGCCCAGGTTCTCTGCATGGTTAATTTGATCAGTCCAGTGGTAACTCTGAAATCTGAAAGCAATTACTGCTCTTATCGATGGGATTCCCACAATGGACAGGCTAAAGAGAAAACTACCGGCTGCCATATTTCACCACAGTTGTTCCAGTTGCTCTTATTTGTCTCATATCCTGTCACAAAATGAGCGCTCACAGTATTCAACTGGAGACATCTAAACAAGGAAGAAGCAATGGGAGGGGTCCAACAGAACAGTAAACCAGTCATGCCTTCACTTGTCACACAGGAAGCTATGTTAATATTGTGGCTCGAAGACTTTAAAATTTCAGCTTTAAAAACAGATCGGACATATTTTGCGTCTGGAACAAGAGGACTGCTGTCTTAGCTATCGCACTAGCCGAGATGTGTAACAAATGTGCGGCCTTCCCTCCCCCCAACACAACATAACACCGATCGACTGTGTCCCTTTTTTTCCCCCCCTTTAGCTGCGCTCTTTCAACCTCGGAGAACCAGGCGACTTCAATGTCACCGTCTGAATGGCTCACTTCCCAAAAAAAAATTAAGCACATTTTAGTTAAATTTTCTCTAAAAAGGAGGCAGGCTGTGTAAAGGAGTTGTAAAGGATGTGGACCTGGCGGTTGTGAGTTCAAGGCCCACTCCCTGCCACAGCTGTGGTGCCCTTGATCAAGGTACTTCTCTAAATGGAAATAGCTAGAATACCCTTGGCCTTGTGTAAACTGGTCAAACAGTGCAGGTAGCTTTGGACAAAAGAATTGACAGACAAGGAGCACAGTACAAATGACAATAATTAATAGTAATAATAATGTAAGGAAATCGTGTGAGAGGGGTGTGCTCAAGTGACGTGCCCACGGACAAACTCCAAGGGCGACCTGACCGTTTTTTTAAACACCGCTACAATCTGGACTTGGTTGGTATGGAAGCCGAAACTCGTAAGGCAGCACCGATTATCATGATGTTGTGCATTTGCCGTCTCCACTACAACGCGGTGTCGAATCCTGCACCTGCGCTGTTAACAAAGGCTGCGTCGAAGGACAAGCCGAGCGGCCGCTCCGCGGCACCGTGCGCGCTTCTCTTTGTGTCACACCGTTGCGTCCTTCTCTCGCGCGCGCGCGCGACACGCGCACAATCGAGTGCGGAATTGCACTGCAAGGAGACAAAAAGCGAAGTGGAGAGATGCACAGGGACAGCAAGCGCTGCGGCAACGAGGCCACCGCTGGTGGTCATTGCTTCAAATACGCCGTTTCGTCGTCACGCGCTGCCCAGTGCACCTGTGCACCGCGGGAGCGCGAGCTCCTCGTAACGCGCATAAAGACAAGTGCATAAAGCGCTCATAAAAACCGAAAATCACCTGGGTTCGCCGCTGCGTGCGGACGCGCAGGGACAGAACGCATTAAATTAGGCACACGCTGGACTAACTGTGAGCTCTACTCTAATATTAATAACGTATAAAAAATGACAGGACGTTTTCGGACTGACTCCGTCTCTCTACGAAATGCTCGGCTGCGAATACAAAGGTCGGCCGGTATTGTCACTTGAGATCAGATCTTACCGCAAAGAGACCTTGACACAGCAGTCGTTCTGTGCAGCCATTGCCTTCGTCCACTCCTTTTATGTTTGACACGAAATTTTCTGGAGATGCGTGTCTCCAAAACAGGACAAGATACGGTGAGTGGTCGATCAGGTTAAAACACAACGATCATCGCCGCTGGTCACCGCTGGACACCTTCTACTTAACCCGAAATAAAACATAGCTGCTGTCATTCTAGAGCTGCGTGCTGATTCATTGCAAATTCGCGCCCCTTTTCTTCATTCTCTCTATTCCACAGCTACATCCTGTCATTCGTGTGTGAAGTGTGTCGGTGTTCATCCGAAAAGCTGCGTGTGCGCGCGCGCGCACACACACATCGACCGTTCTGTCACATTGTACGCTAGAAGAACCGAAATGGGCGGGTGAGCCAACGCTGATTGATAGACTCGGAACTATACGAAACGAAACAAACTCCGCCCCCCGTTGTATTTTCAGCCAATGAAAACTTTCGGGTGGCTTTCTCTAGGTGTGTGAGTAAACGGTTCGGAAGAACGCGTCGCTCGAATGGGAAACAGTCGCAGTAACATGTGCGTGCATCAGAGGGCCATAATGCGCCAATGTGTCTCTGTGTGGTGAGGAGGTCCAAAGGAACACAGCAAACCATGGAAAGCTCCTCTCATTTACATGTCGTTTAATACGCATACAAGGAGGGAACTTTTGTCATTTTTACCTTGGATCCTGCTCACATTCTTGAAATAGTATGGTATATGAGTGAACGAAGAACATTTCAGTAAAAATGCTGCCCCCTGGTAGCAAATAAAGCATTTCAGAATACAAAACCAGACTATATCTGCAAGACCTTGAGGGTAGACAGAAAGCACTGTTCCCCTAAATGGAACTTTATGTCATTTGTTTCAAGGGAGCAAATATAGAGTGAGGAATGTTAATTACATGCAAAACTTCAAGTGATCTGGCATCAGGGTGTTAGACACACAAACAGGTCATTTTAATACCTTTGTTGTGTGTTGTGCGTATCTACATCAAGTAAGCGCTTTAATTTGCAGTAATGCATTTTGGAAAAAAGTGCTTACATTACCTGAATTTCTGAGAGGAGGAACACCTCATTTCTAGAACTCTATCCCACTGAGCTGCTGTGTGCAATGTTGTCTGGGAGCTGTCGGTGTCACCCTCTGCCCTTCGTGTTTGACCTATCTTACACACATACTGTTTGTTGTTTTTAATACGGCATGCATGTATATGACACACAAAGGTTCACTCATCTATGGGTACTTGCTCATTTTGCCCTCTCTTGTGTGTTAGAAGAACCCTGTGGCACACCCAGGTGCCACAAACCCGGAAAAAGTGCTCTCAAAACTCTACATTTGTCATTTGGCCATTAATACATTATGGCTTAGTATATTGGATCATGGTACCAAAACAAGGCCTCTTCTCGGATTGGAACTGGAACCTCATAGTTCTGTGGCCAGGTCCTTTAACACTATGCTGTCTGCTGTCCATCCTGTGATTTTTAACCGTGTGTCCAATTTTTGACAACCTTGCCCCAGAATTCTGTTTACATTTAAAATCCTTGTGGAGCACAGAGGCTTATAAGAGGTTATGTAAAGAGATTGGTGGGAAGAGGGATGAGAGTTTTGGCTCACTTTCTCAGACTTTGCATTGGATTCCAGGACAGATTAATGTTGTAGAGTTACACAGGTCAGGAACAATCATCAGAGGTTTGAACAAAGACATATAAGATGATTTTTTGCGAGAAAAAGCTTTGAGAAAAGAAACATATTCACACACAAGGATCCTTTCACAATGCCAGAGCATTATAAAAGATGAATGCTTGAAAATGAATGCCAGACCCTCACGTTTCCTTGCTAAAAGGAAACATTCATCATGACACTTCAGGCTTGGTGACATGTTATTTGTGTGTCCAAACTTGCACAAATGAGCAAATATGAACACATAATATGTGAAGCAGCCACAAACAAACAGTAACTACGCCTTACAGTTTCGGACTTCCATTTGGGGCTGCACCGGTTAGTGATGATAGACTTTCTTCCACATAAGCTGAGAAAGCAGGAGACAGAAGCAGTGTCAAGCTGAAATGTCTGTATTTTTGTTCTTTTGATGTCTCTAAAATCCCTTCTGCATGGTTTCTAAAACTGACTCCCAAATGCTAAGCTGATGTCCTCTCTTTGATAAAACTCATCTGTGGTTTTGGAAATGAAGGGGGATCAGTTATGTAAACATTTGCTGTGCCATCTTTGCATAAGCAGGGACACAGGACCTGTATGGCAGCCACATTTTTCATTGTTGTTTTAATTCAGGCTTTAATCATTATCATACCGTTTATCTGCTTTCTTGAAATGTGTTTATAATGCTGCAATCGTTTTTGTGGCTTCAGAATAACATCACGTTAATGTGAATATCCTGTCCCCAAAACCTGTGATCAACACCCATTGTGACAGACAAAGGTCTACATACAACTGGGGCTACCACATAGGTCACACGGAGTAACCATGCTCTTCTCCAGTGATCTCAGGCAGACAGCAAACAGCTAGGAGAGAGAGAGCTGCGGATGCAAACTTCAGCCTCTGTCTCACTGTACAGTCTCTCGACAGTCGTGCTCTAGGCTGATAGAGTTGTTTTTTTTTCATGCACCCAAAAAATGACTACATGTTGGAGAGTCGAAAGCATATAGGGGATGGGAGATATATTTCTGAAAGGTGATTTTTGGTTGAGTGGGGGTGTGGTGGCGCAGTGGGTTGGACCACAGTCCTGCTGTCCGGTGGGTCTGGGGTTCGAGCCCTGCTTGGGGTGCCTTGCGACGAACTGGTGTCCTGTCCTGGGTGTGTCCCCTCCCCCTCCGGCCTTATGTCCTGTGTTATCGGGTTGGCTCCGTGACCCCGTATGGGACAAGCGGTTCTGAAAATGTGTGTGTGTGTGTGGTCCACCGCTTTGATTTAGTGACAGACTCAGACATGTACTTTTTCGACTGAGTTCTGCCTATTTCAGTGGGAAAGGGCCAGAGTTCAGAAAACCCAGCACGTTTGACTGCCCTTTGTTCTGGACTAACCACAAACCAGAGACAGTCTCAGTGACATGGAGATGGTCTGCTCCGTCTGTGATGAGTTCAGCCTACAGACCCCCAGCTGCGCATCGCGTGCTGGCAAACTCCACCTCACCAAGCCCCAGGCCCCTAGATTTCATGCTGGGATGGTCTGTGAATGGGGATAGCAGGGGGCGCCACATAGTCTCTGGGTGTTGAATGGTGAAGCCTGACTGTCCACTGACATTCCAGTTGATTGCATTTGTGCTGCATGGAGAGGCTAGACTGCTGTAGGGTAAAGTGAGTCGTCCTTTGCTGCAAATGGGCGGTTCAAACCCACTAGCCACAAAAAACTGTGCCGTTGTGACAGCCAACTAAAGAGAATTGAAGGCACATGAGGGTGGCCTTTGTAGAGCTAAACCAATAATCATCAGTTCGCAACAAATCACTCTCTTGTTAATATACATCCCCATGACTAAATCAAATTGGCTCTGAGACAAAGAAAAGCTTTGTGTCCAGGAGCAGTATAAAAGCATTAATCTGCAATATTGTATTATTTTGGTTCTCATGACTTGGGACACAGTCCATTAATCACTTTCCAGCAACTGGAGAAAACACCGGAAGGACAAATGTTGTTGATCTAACACAGTAATTGTATTTTTCTGTGAGATGTACATCACTTTGCTAAATGAATAAATGTAAATGTAAATAACAGTGGAGCTACACAATGGAGTAGCCGATGATGAGGAAAGGTAGTCTGAGAAATCGTGTTCTTATTCCTCTTTAACAGTGCTCTGGGTGTGGATGCTGCTCTTGAAAGCAGTCCGCAGCTCGTTTCTATGGAAACACACCTAAAGAAGGGTAACAAGGAGACTAGGCTGAGACAGCAGAAAAACGGTTTAGCCACATGGGATCCAGGTTCACAAATGGGTAAGACACAGAATGGTGCATAATAGGATTGAGCCACTCATTCTAGATGGTTTTGGTGGCATTTTAAATGAAGCCCAGAGACTGCTTTTCTGTAATAAACAAGTAAACCACTTTGCCCTTTATAGGTGGTTAAAAAATTGGCTATCAAGGCTTTAACAGAATTTCCCAATAAATTTAAAATATGTAAAAGTCTTTGTCTATTATTTTATCACTTGGGTTCTTGGCAGAATCATCAGAACTGGTTTATATATTGTAATACTTTGGCCCATTTACAGAGGTGAATGTTTTACTGAAGTAATTTGGAGCTCCTTGCTCAAGGCTACAACAGTACAGACCTCCCCAGAACATAAACCCATAACTCTTTTGTCACAAACAGTGAGTGATATTGCTGCTTGGCAACCTGCAGTCCATTAACAAAGAGAGTGAGGGGTAAGTGCAGCACTGCAGGTACAGTGGGTCCAGGAGGGAGGCATAGCCAAGCCTTTTCTGTAATGGCAGGGACACAATCTTGGCTCTGTAAATAACAGTTGAATTGGATTCCTTGGAGGTAACAAGCTTACATGCTGTTCGTTTAGCAGCGCACTCGGAGAACCACCAGCACAGGCTGCGGCATAGTCAATTAGAGTCACTTAGCAGAGAACGAAATCACTTTGCATGTAGTCAGGAAGGTGTGTGACAAGCAGCAGCCCATAGACAGATTAAAGTTCCATCCCACAAAAAAAATGTAGTGCTCTCATTGATGTACTCCCAGGTCCAATGTAGGCCAGCCTAATGCGGTTAAACTTAGATAGGGTGGTCATGGCTACAAGTCTTTGTGTAACTGTAATTTTGCTCTCAGTTAACTTCTTGTTCATCCAGTCCACATATTTATACATATTTATACAGTGGCTTTGAAGAAGTATTTTAAATGGGGGATGAACCACATCTTTCAGTAGATCACAAGAGAAGACCTTTTTTTCCAATTGAAAGAAGGGCATTAGAGATGCATTACTGAAGAGGGAGTCCTGTTTTACCCCTCTGGCAAAGCAGTACAATACTGTTTTTGTTCAAAGCTTGGATATGGCCATTTAATTTTCCTGTCCTACAGTGTACCATTAGGGACTTGGGTGTATATTAACTACAATGTGAACGAGGGTGCTTTACATATAGAATACTCCAGTGTGTTAAAAGGCAAGAAGCCGCTTTTTGAGTTTAAATGAAAAACACACACACAGGTCCTGTTGACAGCAGTGTTACCAGCCTACCATAATTAGGGTTTAGGCATTTAGTTTAACTGGGAGTTGTGCGTGTTTGCTTCAGGAGTCAAGGAAGAGGAGATAAAGGGATGTCAGACCACTAGCGATTCTGGCAGTTATGCCTTATAACCCTGTAATTGTGTTTTATTAACCATTAATAAATTTTTTACACACATAGGCAGCAGGATATTCTTACTGTATCAATGCAGGGTAAATACATTGACCAAGGGCACAACAACAGGAGTGGGATTTGAAGCAGTAAATTGCAGACCATATGAGAAGATCCCTAAGATGGAGAAGAGGGTGTGTGGGTACAACCCACTTTCAGTGGTTTCATATATGGCAGAATGCCTTCATTATTCGAATTTATGATGTGTTTGTTACTTAACTGTAACATTTAAAGCAAAGAGCTCATATTTCAACTAGCCAAAAAGTCACATTCTAGTGAAACTTACTGTAGGTTTATGGAAGATTTTAATATGGAAAAATATTTTTATTAGGATGGATTTTATTCATTATATTTATGGTAGAATTCTAGTAAATTGTATCGATTGTCTGCAGTTTAATAATTTAGCCGAGCATGTTAATTTACTTTTAGCTATTTAACTACTGATACAGCTGGGTAATTTTTAGTGGAGCAAGGCTGGAAGTACCTTGTACAGGGTTACGATTGCAGGAGATATGATCCAAACCTCAGAGTCCAAATGCGGTAATTCCAACTTCGTTACCTGCTGCTTACACTTACAGCTGTAAGAATTCAATTGTATTAAAATGGATTTTTTATCAGTTAAACTTGGTATAAATGGCACACTGTTCTAACCAGATGTCTCAACAACAGATGTCCCACTGTGGGGGGTCTGGGGACCAAATACATTCAATTACCACGGGGAAAATGAGTTTGCAGGCTGTGGGCCCACTGGGGGTTATCCGATACTGCGCATTACACTTTGCCGGGTGCAAAAACTTTGGTTAACAAGCGTCCCAGGAGGCGGCGGTCCACCGTGTAGTCACAACAATTGATTTCACCAAATGTATACAGCATGATTCTCACCTATTTATTTGAACAGTAGGTGCAAGTGGGAGTGGAGGGTCAATATTCTGACACCCCATATTGAACTGCAGGCTGGCATGATTCAAACTGTATGCACCAGTTTTATTTTATTTTTACATTGAGCTTTATCAATATGTACGAATGTAAAACATAGGTCATATGATGTTAGGCGCTTCATTCACGTTAATGAAGTCTACTGTTGTCTCAATTTAAAAGATTTTATTCAAAACTCTCGGCAGAGACAGATGGTGGTTTCTGTCAATCCCACATGAAGAGGACAACTAGACGGGTGTAGCTGAATAGGACAGCTGAGACATTTATTGATTTAACTGCCTAATCCCAAAGGGTCTGTGTATTGTGCTGTTGTCCAGGCCATTAATTTGTATCAATTTTCATAGTTGTGTAACAGCTCCTCCATGTCTAGGAAACCTGGGACATTCAGCATGAGCTTTAATTTCCTTTCACGGGGACATTGAACACAATTATCATTGGACATTTACTGTGATTAGAAAAGAATGAAGCAGTTTAAATATGCAAAAATAAAGATTTTAATTTTAATCTTTAATTTTAATTTTAAAGCTATTAATCTTTTTGGGAAGTTCACATTTCAGACAAAAATTTTTTATGCTTTAATACTCTGAAAAATAACAAACTTCATGTGAAACTATATTATGTGTTTTGTGTGTGTGTGTGTGTGTGTGTGTGTGTGTGTGTGTGCAGATAGGACAACAAATACAATTTTGTTACTTTTTTCTGTCTATTCATTCACTGTACTACACACACACACACACACACACACACACACACACACACACACACACTGACTGAAGCTGCTTATACTGAGTGGGGTCGTGGTGAGCCGGAGCCTAGCCCAGAAATGCAGGGTGCAGGTCTGGAGGGGGAGGGGACACACCAAGGATGGGATGCCAGTCTGTTGCAAGGCACTCCAAGCGGGACTCAAACCCCAGGCAGAGAGCATGCACAGGCCAAACCTGCTGCACTGCTGCGCCACTGCACCCCCCGGCTTATATCAGTTTCAGCCAAATAATACAGGTGATGCATGAGAACATTGAAGGAGTGGGTAAACCAAAGGGTCTTCTGTCTTCCAAGCCTTTCACAAATGCAGGGCTATGAAATCACTGTGGCAGAAATTGTTATGCTGGAGTTTTCACACACACACTGCCTGAAATCACTTGTCCAAAGCAGGGTTGCAGCAAACTGGAGCCTAATCTGGCAACACAGGGCACAGGAGACACACTGAGGATGGGATGCCAGTCCATTGCAGAGCACCCCAAGCAGGACTTGAATGCTTGACCCACTGGAGAGCAGAACCAGCAAAACCTGCTGTGCCATCGCACCCCCCTTGCAGTTTTCAGTTACAATTTATTTTAAACAAACTGGTTCCTGTAAGTACATTCAGTACCGTGTGTTTATTACGATTTTTAGTGAAAGCCCTGCAACAGTTAGTTTGTTTGTTTATTCTACATTAAATGAGAAAGATTAATTTCAACCTTTTGTTCACTAAAACAAACCACAAGACAGCGCTGTTTTGCAAGTGCAGTGAAACAGCACCTGTGGTCTGCAGTGAGATCACTGATATATGTCACTACTTTTTCAGGAATGTTACAGTAACGTCTGCAAGATTTTCCCTCTCACTTACATTAGGTAGCAGAAGCCTTGAATTAATGGAAAACATTAAGAGGAGGTGGGTTAGGGTTCGACCTGTCACCCTGCAAGTAATTCAGGGTACTTGCCGTGAACTGATACCAGAGTAGGTAGTATGCCCATGTATACAGGCAGTTCCCGGGTTATGGACATCTGACTTATGTACAATCTGTAGTTATGAACCACCCCCCGTAAAGCCTATGGTTCATAATAACAAAAGGATGCTACTTTGCAACGTGCATCAAAACAATGCATGTCTACAGCAGTTTTTCGCCTCCTAGGCATGTGAGCCTGAAGTATGACAAACACCTCTTTCTTTTCAGTTGGACTGCCACGTCCATGACCTCGCCCCGAATGTCCACACCTGCCCAAAATCAGAGCAGTGAGTTATAAAGAAGCTGCACCTGCACACCCTGGTTGTGGAATCTCATTTGAGAAACCCATCTCTCCAGCGCTCTTGAATGAACCTACGGCAACCTACCCGTCCTTCCAAGTCCCTCATTCTCCTCAGTCCCTTGTTCTCCTCAGTCCCTCGTTCCTGCTCCTGACATCCATGGATCCTAACACTTGCATTGCCTCCTTGACTTTAAAATTGGATTCTCCTCAAGACGTACATTGGTGCATTAACTGATCCACGCCTGTCCCTGATCACGAATCTTGCCTGCTTCCTTGTGTACCGACAATAACTATCCCGTGATTGGGTCCACACACCTACCTCACTCTCCTGCACGCTCAGTTTATCACAGACCACGTTTCTGTTAACAGTGTCTCATGTGTTACTACATTTGGCTATAGTATTTTTGTTTTTACCCTCATAACCATGGCACCAAAATGTAAATGTGATGTAACTATCTATTGTAATACTGATTTTATAAAGGCTATTTTTGTTTATGCATGCAACGTGCCAACCCATAGTGACCACTCCCGTGGTTTCCAAGTCAAGTCAAGGGAGGAACAGAGGTGGATTGACAGGTCCTTCCTCTGCATGGCAGGGGAGGCAAACACAGGGAGAAAGACAGGGCTGCTGCACACCCCAAGCAGGACTCAAACTCCAGACCTGCCACACAGCAAGGCACTGGTCAAACCCTCTGTGCCACCACACCCCCCACTTTTGTTTATGATGTTACCTAAATTTACATTATGGTGAAGCAACTAGAATGAAACATCAAATTTATGAGAAAAAAACAACCCAAAAAGTAATGAATTAAGCTTAGATTACTTTTTATTGACACTGCTGTTGGTATATTAAAATAATTCAAATATGTGTTGCTTAGTGAAACAGATCAATGTGAGGATTTTTCAACTGTAATAAGTATACAGTATGCTCTCAGAACGTAAAGACATGCAAAACTTGTATGTTACACCTTACAGTGCTGGATAATCAACTTTACAATTACTCATCAATGTATATAGTATGGTATTCTTACTATTTTCAGTTCAGGGTAAATACCTGGAACAACACTTATTTAGCAAAAGTGGAATTCAGTCTGGCAATGTTCATATGAGAAATCAATAACCCTAAACAGTTGATCTCCTGCTACGTGTTCTCCACAGTTCTCTACAAATGCAGTGTAGCAGCTGAAGTGTTCTGCCTTTACCTGGCGACTCAAGTAAACTTTAGTTTACCAGAAGGTGTCCTCACTGGTGATGTTGCTGTCCGTGGTTCTGAAGTTCTAACCACAGCTCTGTCAAGATTAAGGCTGACACAGACCCCATGTAATATCAGCTTACTGAACACTGGCCCCCAAACTCTCCAGTGTTACAAAAGAATGAAAAAATGTGCTATTTTCTATGTGGCTCTCGAAGTCAAGCAGGGAATCCTGAAAGATTGAACAAAAGGCTCTTCCTAAGCAAAGGACTTTGACACAGGTTGTTTAGGAGCTTTCAGTTAGTGTACTGCAGGGGGCACAAAAGCCTCAAGGTTATTCAGAAGGAACAGCTGTGCATATAGCTTACTGGGGTGGTGGAAATGAAGAATGTGACACACACATACTTGTCCAGATCTAAGGACTGGAGGCAACAGTGTGACACTCTGACTTGCTGATCATCAGCTGTGTTCCTGCTCTTTCTCTTGCAGTCACTCAGTCTCTGGTCAATATGGGGGAAATGCTCCCTGCCCAGGAAGCGGCCAAAATCTACCACACCAACTATGTCAGAAATGCGAGGGCAATCGGTGTGTTGTGGGCGATCTTCACCATCTGCTTCGCCATCATTACCGTGGTGGTGTTCATCCAGCCATACTGGATCGGAGACAGCGTGAACACACCCCAGGCAGGATACTTTGGCCTCTTCCATTACTGCATCGGCAACGCACTGACCTCAGAGCTCATCTGCAAGGGCAGCGCCTTGGACTTCGGCTCCATCCCGTCGGGGGCCTTCAAGACTGCCATGTTCTTTGTGGGAGTCTCCATGCTCTTGATTGTGGGCAGCATGGTCTCTTTCAGCCTCTTTTTTTTCTGCAATGCTGGCAGTGTGTACAAGATCTGTGCTTGGATGCAGCTAGCCTCCTGTGAGTAACTTTCCTCAGACTTTCCTGCAATGTGTGCCGCCAGTGCCCTTAGCATGGTAACATGGATTATGGGGAATTTTAAAGGAGGTAAAGTTTCGGCTGGACAGACATAACACAGTGGCGGTGGAGTGAATGTACTTTGCACATGTCTGTGCTAGTTTGTCTGTGCTGATGTGCAGCTTTCTCTAATTATGTAAGTACAGTTTGATTAGGTCAAATGCTCTTTTCATTCAAGGAAAATGATACAAAAAATTAGTATAGTCTATATTTTTGTCACCTTGTTGCACTGGTAGGCTATGTTGTGGAGTAACAGAGTGACCGTTGCAATTAATGTAAAATAAAAAAAAAGAAAAAAAAAGAAAAAAAACACACCGCATGGAGTACTGAAGTGAGAAAAGTGGTGAGACTGTTAGGGCAAATGGTGCACATGGGTACATTTACACCGTACATTAAAATACGGTATCTTTCCAGTCAGAAATAGTAATGTAATGTAAATGTAAACGTAAATTGAGAGCAGAAACACAAGAAAAAGCTGTAGAAATAATGGCCATTCTGGGGTTTCTAACAGAGTTTTTTTAAAAGAAGCATTTTTATCTATTTTTTTCTTAAAATGGTCATGAAAATTTAAAATTTCAGAGCACTGTGAGATATTCTAGTGTATAGGTCTGTTCCCTTGCAACCTTGAGGTTTTTGGTTTTAATTCTACTCCTTCTTTACCACTGATCAAGGTACTGTACTTAACTAAACTGATAGAGTAGGAATACCTTGCCGTGTGAATAGGTAAACCACTGTAAAGTTGATTATGTATCAGCGTAACACTGGACAAAGATGTTTGATAAATAAAAGTTTATTATAGAGCTGTAGGATATGAATATCATGTTTAGATTTCTTTAGTCTATAGAGAGAGGGTGATGGATTTGAAATGTACATGCTAAGACACTTATGTGTTCATGAAATAGGCCAGCGGAATGCGGTCTCCCCGAGGGCTCCTCCAAGGGAAGCAGCTATTACACGTATCACTTTCCCTTTCAGTCACACAGGAGCTCATGGCCGCTGCACACAAACAAATCCCTCCGCTTTTGCCATGGCAACCAGCTCTTTAACAATGCAGCACACATGTAAGGCACAGCTGAAAATTTTCCTACTATATCCTTATTATAAGGTGTTATTTGTTCACCACATACCTTACACCTTATGCTGACTTTGCAAGGGGGTGTATATACTTTTCCTAATATAATTCATAAAATAAATTCTATAATGTTCTACAGACTATTATTGAATACACCACAAGTGAATGACTAAACAGAAGCTCGGTAACAATCATCACATTCACTCGCTCACTCTCTCACTCAACCAGTGTCGTTAAAAGCTTGTCAAAGTAGGATAACCAGGGTACAGAGTACGGGATTACAGTCAAAGGCAGTAACAATCATCGATGCAGTACTTATATTACAGCAAAATAACATTCAGAACCACGGAGAGTTCTCTTTCTCTTTTAGTGACAGAATTTAACAATGAGATATAAGGGATAGAGTGAAACAATGAAGTGAATCAGAGTAAATTTGGAATTTATTTTGCAAAGTGTTCTGCTAAGGTAGTCATGTGACAATATTGGCAGTTTGAAAAGAAAAATAAGCCCTTGGATCTGCATTACAAATGGACATATCACTAAACATTTTGCTGTTGTACTGTGGCAGAACAGTTGTGCTTATGATAATTCACTTATCTAAGAATTATTCTTCTGTGCCCAGCCATGGTGTAACAAAAGCCAAGCTCCCTACTGTGTAAATGTGAAGTGACTGGCACACTGCCCTTCACCCATGACTGAACTCTGCTAATTGAGAGTTATGACTTTCCTTTAGCATATGATACACAGAGGGTCCCCTTCTCTGTAGATAGCCATCCATAATCAGTTCCAAACTCCTTGTGTTGAGTGCTGCTGCCCAGGCTCCTGCTGACCACAAACTGCCCTATTAAGAAAAATACAGAGCCATTTTTTTCTTTGCAAAAATTACACAAATGATTAAGTATGAGCTTGTCCAAGTAATATAAGTATCAAAAATATGAATATCCATATTTGAATTTGTCCACAATGAGTAATAATACTGAAAACATTTTTAGCCATTGTTAATTTGTTATACTTTTTATCATGTAATTGATCAAAGATTAGGTCAACACATTTATTGGCAATATGATCATCTCTGCTTGGCAAAGGAAATTACAAAGAAAGATGTGATCTGGTGTTTAATTAAAAACATTATTTATTCACAAGGAAAAAAATATGTCTAAAAGCTTCTTTGACCAAATTTAAACTGATTGTGCTGATTTAGGCTTTTAGCTCCTAACTTATCCTCTGGATAACGTGTTATCACTAAATGAGGATAATTTACTGTAGGCAGGTTAAATACAGCTCCATTGTTCACTGCTCTGTCTTACAGATGTCAACCACTTCCAAACACTGGTATAGTTACAAAAGTCTCATTTCACCTTACACCATCATAACATTTCACTATGTTTCATTTTCTTTGTGCTGTTCATCTCCCTTGGGATATCCTCAGTCTCCCCTTGCTGTCTGTTCCACGTCATCGATGACAACAGCAGCTGCACAGCGGACATAGTGTCACTGCTGGGGAAAGTGCTCAGAAACTTAATGAAGTGAATCGTCTCCTTCAAAAGCAGTTGCCTAGCAATTCCTGACCTTATCCCCACAGAGTTTTAAAATGTTGAAACCTCATTTGCACAATCGCTTGCAGTCTCTGTCCTTCAAAAGCAGACACCACATACTTCGTTTACAAATGCATATTTACAGTACATATATTGGTTTCACTTTTTTATGATGACTACGTAATAATCACATCACATTACCAAATAGGGATACCGCCTGCAACTTTGGGCTTTAATAGACTGAAAATGTAATGAGAAAAGGATTCAAAGAGTCAGTGTTTTACAAGCATTAATGCAATGTGATGTGCCAATGCAGTTTAAGTCTTGGTATGCTGAGCGAACCAGCTCTGCCTTCTTTGCAGTTCTCATGTATGAATGAAACTCCACGTATCAGTGCTTACTGACATGTGACGGTTGTCAGTGAAATTTAATTGAAGGCCAAGGTGTTAATATTTAAAGTAATAACACAGGAAAAGCACTGAATTTATACAGTATGTATACATTTGGGGTGATACACATGTCTATAGTACTATGGCTACAGTGGTGGAGGAGACAGAAGCAAAGTGCATAAAATGCTTTATCATGAGGGCTGTGAGGTGTTGCTATGGAGATACAGAACATCTCTTCACCAAAAGTTATTAATGGATGTTTGGTCTCTGTCCCATCCCTCTTAATTAATACACCATCTAAGACAGAGCATTTCACTTTGGCTCAAACTACTAAATTACAAGAGGCAGATATTGACTGTTGGAAAATATGAGTTAGGGAAACATCTAGTAATTACGTTTCATATATAATGTATTAGATGAGTGAAAAACTAACAGACTGTATCAGGCAGTATAGTAGATGTTTGCAGGACTGTAGAAAGTTCCAGCTATGTGACATATGTGTCAATGTAAGAGAGAAAGAATAACATTTAAGTTTCTACAGACTGTAAAAATATTTTTGGTCAATGTGAACAAACTGAAAACCCAGGTTTATTACAGCAGATAGAGCAGGCTACTGCTGTGGTACCCTTGAGCAAGGCACTTACCATAAAGTGTTCCAGCAGAATTACCCAGCTGTTTAAATGAGTAAAACATTGCAGGTAGCTTAATTTTACAAGTCACATTGGAGAAAAGCATGAGCTAAATGAATAAATGTAATGTACAGTAAATGAATAATAGACATGAAGGAATAGTATCGGTGATAGATTTTTGTTTTTGTTAAATGATGCTTGTCTAACTTTTACACTGAAGAACTAGATAGGTCAGTATAATTACACAGTTCTGTTTCAGTAACAAAATTCAGTACATGGAGCACTGCTTCAGGTTCATGGACTTAAAGCAGCTTCAGCACAGAATGAAGTTAATATATTAACTTCCCTTTGTTCGAGCATTTTCTGTGGGTTCCTGGTTGCGTCCGTAGTCGAAAGGTGAACTAGTGACATGAAGTTATCAAATAAGAATGGGTTATATAGTGTTACAGAAAAAGATCAGATCCTTTTGAAACAACTGCTGAATACCACAGAATTTAAATAATTAAGTTGCAGGTGGTGAGGTGGTGCCATTGCTCACTGTCCTTAGCGTTCTCTGCCAAATAAGGTCACTGCTTTCTGCCGGGTGTCGTCCCCAGCTGTCTGCATGGTGATGGGCTGTATGATCTACCCTGATGGCTGGGATTCTGAGGAGGTGAAGCGCATGTGCGGGCAGCGCACAGACAAGTACACATTGGGAAACTGCACAGTGCGTTGGGCCTACATCCTGGCCATCATCAGCATCCTAGACGCTCTTATCCTCTCCTTCTTGGCCTTCGTGCTGGGCAACCGGCAGGACAAGCTGCTGCCTGAGGACTTCCAGGTGGAGGGAAAAGGTGAGGACTTCCGTGCACATCCTAACAGAAATAGGGACAATGGTGTGGATCATATTTGAGGAGATATCTGTTGCTCCATGACAATTATGTAAGCCAGTCATTTGTCAGTTAGCCAAAGATGTTAATGGTTTCAAGTCCAGATTGTTTTTATTGATTTATGGTGCACAAAACAAAAATCACTGCCTAATGTTACCTCTCTTGAGTGAACACACTTTTGATTCTGCAAACCTTATTCTAAGGGTTCTTCGTGAAATACGGCTGGAGACGTCTTATTTAGAACAAGGCAGTAGCCCACAGTATGAGCCAAGTTGAGAGTAGTGGTCCCTTAATTATTACAGGATCTGTGTTTTGGTTTTCACTCTTCCTCAGATCTTCTTTGCTTCGTAGGACTAATCTTTTGTACAGCAAAAAACTCATTTGGTCACCAAATTGCCCTTAGTATCTCTATGTGTGAATGAGTGTGTGCGATTTCCCTGCAATGCACTGGCCCTGCTTTGGACAAGTAATGGATTAACAAACAACCAAATGAATGAATTAATGAATGAAAACACTAAACTGGCACTAAACCAACATCCACATTAAGAACATTCTCCAAAATCTGCCTCCAAGTTTGTGGCATTTGTTGGTTAAGCCTGAAAACCTAAATTATTTTCCAGCTAGGTCTTGTTTGGGTTTCCACATTTATGTGTGAAATCAATGAAAAAGTCTGTTTATGCCATTTATACCTATATAAACATAGGAGAGGTGCAGTTCAGCAGACTGTATCTGAAGTGCTGAGAAGGCAGTGTAAAATCAATCCAGTTTTACAAGTTCAACAATTTTAAAGTGATTCCCTTTGTAAGAATTAGAAAAGCATAAGCAGAAAATATATTGACAGCATTTCTCAGTACCTGCTTTTTACCAGTAATATGCTTCATTCTGCAATGGTTTATACATTTTTACAAAATATTTGGTTACAATGCCATTCTTTTTTGTGCCACCATGTTGAAATGAACAGTGATTAGTTTACAGACAACTGTAATGCATTATAGCCAATATTGTAAAGCACATACAAATGGTTTAATATAAAACACATTTTGTCCACTGTACAATAATCTTGTACATAATTTTCTTTTCGCATTTGAACATTCTCTGTAAAATGTGGCATCCCACAGAACTGTGAATGTGGAAGTGCAGACAAGGCTATCTTTGACATGCTGTCTTTCCATTTTAGATAACGCGTGAGGCATCTGTACAGTGACTAAAGCCTGAGGAGAGAAGTGCCCAAGTTGTACCTATGTATTCTGTAAACCAGATTTACTACAACAACCCAGGCTTGTAAGGACTTCATCTTTACGTTACTCTCTCTGCAAGCTTTTGATTTTGGTAAGTGCCCATGGCCTCTATTCACAGACTTGTATGTATACGTATTGTAGTCAAGACATTTGATGTACTTTGAACATACAAGCAATGACTGTGTAACATGAGTAAGACTAATAGTAATGAAAACTTCACATTATGTGTGCAATTATGTTTTATGACAAAATATCTCCATCATGGCATTTTCACCTACTTAAATGTTGCACAATACTGTGTATTAATGCCAGAGTCAAGCAAATACATACAAACAGTCAAGCGGTGTAAACTGCCTTGTACTTTTAACAGGCAATGGATTTTCAGCTTTCATATAAATTGGGATGCACACAAAAGCATGGTAATAGTGTGAGAATTAATTGTTTTAAAAAAACTGACACAAAACCAGCAATAAGGGCACATTATAAATACATACAAAGCTAAGTGTGTGCTTTCAGTGTTGCGGGGGTTGGTACAAAATGCGTGGGTTGAAAAAGTCAATAAATCCATTTTAAATGACTCCTACTTTATGTGTAACAAATTGTATTACTCATCAGTGTGTCTTTTCATGCTGACATTTGCAATGCAGATAACAGCTTTGGCTCTCTAAAGTAGACAAAAGCCCAAGTGTAGCTGAGTTTCACAAATCCCTACTTCCAGCCTCCACTCACCACTGACTCTGTGGCAACCTAGGACACAGATGGACATGATTTCTGAAGCACTCAACTCAGAAGACCTTATCAGCACATGGTCTTCATAAAGTTACAGCCATCTGTATTTGATGTTTAATTCAGCAAAACACTGCTTTTAATCTTTTCAATGCAGTGTGTGAGCATTTATATGAGAGGAATAGGTCACAGCATGTTGCTCAGTAAAGAACAAATGACAAATCAAGTGCTAAAAAACACAACTGTGACAACTGTGGTTTCCCAGTCTCTTCCAAAAGCCAGCTTTTCAGATCATGTAGAAAATGGTGCTCAAATCTTTCCCTGACCATTTGTATAACCAAATGACAGTAAAACATATATTTAACAATTTCAATAAAATCGGTTTTTACTAAAATAGTTAGATGTACACAATGTTATAATGGTCTGCAGTAAATTGTGCACCAATGAAATGAATGTGGTTTCACACAGGTCAAGAGTGGTCAGCACAGTCAAAGTCCTTCAGGATTTACAGAAATCAATTTAACATTGGACCTACACCTAAAACAAAATTTTGAGGGGACTTTCCATCTAAGTAATTACTACAACAGTCATTGCTGGTTAGACAAAAACAAGCACATCTTGTTTTTCAAGCTCTAGTATCAACCCTGATTTAGAATTTTAAAAAAAATAGCCAAAAGTAGCTTAAAATATAGCTTAATAGCTCATTTAATAGCTTAAAGTATCTGTTGCCACTGGGCCGTCAAGAGAATTTAAGTTCTAAAACACATTCATGACTCTGTCACAAAGTAAAACACCCAGAGTAGAAATACATTTGCATTTCAAAATCTTTATTTTTCCGAATGACAGAAAAGTATTTTCTTTAAAAGTGATGAACAATCAAAAGCCAAAGACTGAAAGCATTAGCAAGGAAAGAAAAAGAGGAAGTAGACAGACAGCCACCACTGCTGAGGCAAAAGTGGACCTGTGCCCTGAAGACTCATGGGAAGGCAGCCTTCACCATTCATTAAGACCCAACTCCTGGGTCTTCAGCAAAGGGAAAAAAGCAGAGTGTACAAAAGCATCATAAGCTAAGAAAAAGAAAAAAGAAAAAGAAAAAAAAACAAGAAATAACAGCAGCTAAAATATAGCCAAGCCTGGCAGACAGACAGCAAGACTTCCCTTCACGCATTCATAAGTACATTGTATTATCATCCACCCAACTAAAGAGTTCCAGCAACACATCAGTATCAGTGTTACTTGATATGTAATAGAGCCGTTCTAAAGTTACAACATACAGGTGGTCAATGCTTTCATGTTATTTCAATATGCCAAAGTCATTCCTCATAAAACACAGTGCCAGTTTCTGCTGTCACCAGATCTGTTTTGTGGTACCTTTCAACTGCTCTCATGAAAAATCATTGTCATCATTCAGTTTTTGCAACAAGGCAAAAAGGACCATTTAAGACAAGTCTTAACGTGTATATTACAATTGACACAATAAGATATGTAAACCATGGAGCCCAGAGAAAAAATTATGTACATTAGCATCTCATACGAACGACTCGGTTTTGAAGGGTTGCTGACCTAACTGACCATAGTCTCTAGAGCAGTTTCCATGATCCAGCACTCCTTTGGCTGTCCAGCATTCTTGTGAAAGCAAGTCTAGCCTGGTCCCACCACTGCTCTCCTCTCATGCCCTGCAGTGATACAGTACTTCCCATTTCCCATTACAAGCTGCACCTCTACGCTGTTTGTTTTTTAACACACTACTTAGATTCTGTGCACCTTGATTTAGAGAGCTACACTACTTCTCAGCCTTTTACTTAGTATTAAGCACATAAAACATAAAAAATAATTTCAGCAAGCACAACTATTTTGTCTTGACAAAGAGAACAGGGCAGTTTTACAGGCATTGATGGAAACACTGTGAAGGACTTTCATATGTAATGAATTTTTGTAATTGGGGTATGTGTCAGCACCACCCCCTCCCCAACTACAAATCCTCAGTGTCAAGCTTTTAAAGAAAGTAAAGGCAAAATCTATGTATCACTACAGATAGTTGTCATGAACACACGAGTAAGGAAACACAAACATAAAGACACATAATTATCCAATATCCAGTAACGAATACAAAAAAAATGAAAAACTTAACATTAAACCTGTCATGTTGGACTATCCTCCTCCTGTCTTGCCATCACTCATGCCTGACATTCCAAAAAATGGAGCTACTGGGTGCAGAAGGGCGGTCGCCTGATCTGTGTTTGCCTTAAAACTTGTGTACAAGAGAGATAATGTCTGCACCAACCTCTAGGTAGCAAACCATGGGTGTTGCAGACACTCTGTGGCTGTGGCCCTCTTTTCAGGGACCAGCTCCAACATAGGCAACAGGAAGTCGGTGAAGGCCTGGGCATCCTGTCGCTCCCACTCGTACTTCTCCACCAGCACATCAAACAGGCCCCATGGTTTTAGTTTGGTGATGTGCCTTAGGTCCCCTGTTGTCAAGAAAGCAGGGGAAAGTAGGAGGACATCATCAGCAAGGCCAGCAGCACTTCACTAGAGAGATAACATGACCACTTCAGCAACCACTTTACCTTTCTTTGTGAAGAATTCCTTGCAATATTTGCCAGCCATGATGAGCTTTCGAGGAATTTTTCCCAGAAGTTCAATGATGAGTGCAATGTGGTCTGCAAATGAAAGGACAAAAAACAGTGGCAGAGAAACAGGTGAAATGTCACTATGATCCATTACTTTCCATGTTCTTTGTATGCAAGAAGTTCCCTGTGGACATCTGGAAGGTTGGTTCTGTTAACTGCTGTGTTAATTACTGATACAGGGGACTTACTTGCTGTCCTCAAAAAAAGGACAAAAGAGGAGGCAAAAAGACCATACCTTTAGCAAAACACTTGATTTCTCCCAAACTACTCTTTTGCTCAATCACAATCCAAACTCCTTTCTTAATGTGGTTATGGTACATAGGCTAACTGCTCTTTAATGTTCTTGTCTACACTAGAAGTTCTCTCTGTAAATACATGGATGACTGTCTCAGACTTGAAAAACTGACATTTGATTTGCATGACAACTGTAATGACTTCTGGAGTATCTCAATACCTTTCTGGAAGTCAGTAGAAAGTGCTACATGTTCCCAGCTGTGATAAATTGTAACCTTTAGATCCTGTCTATGCATGTGAACATATCTGTAGTTTCTCAGTGGACTGTCTCCATTTGTATGCTAGTATGCTCCTGTACTGTTCTTTGAATTAAAAATGAAAAAAAGGCAGTTCAATGGCTGTAGTACTCTTGAGTGAAGTACTTACCCTAAATTGTTTTAATAAAATGAAAAAGTCTCTTTAATCAGCTTGAAATCAAAGGAATGGCACTAAGATGGTTTGAATCCTACCTATCTGACAGATCTCATCAAGTGGTCTGGCAGCGCTCTCGTTCTTCTCTCGCAACCGGTGTCCCATACCAATATTGGGTCCTCTTCTCTTTTCGATCTACACCTCTGGTCATAGCCTCCCATGGATTCAAATATCACTGCTATGCTGATGATACCCAGCTCTTCCTCTCCTTTCCACCTGGAGCATCAGACATTTCCACATGCATTGCTGCCTGCCTGTTGAACATCTCTGCATGGACGTCTGATCACCACCTACAACTCAACCTTTCCAAAACAGAGATTCTTCACCTCCCAGCTGGCCTGTCCTCCTGTCACGATCTATCAGTCAAACTGGACAACTCACTCATTTTGCCTACCTCCTCGGCCAGGAGTCTGGGAGTAACAATTGACCTGAGTCTGTTTTTCTCTCGGCACATCGAAGCCACAATCCGGTCTTGCTGATACATTCTGCATAATATTCATAGGATCCATCCTTACCTCACAACTGACTCTGCTTAACTACTTGTGGTGTTTTTACGGTTCATGCACTGTAACTTCATGATCTTCCACAGATATGCCTTTACACAGCCGCTACCCTGGCATTGTATGTGATTGTTTGTTTGTGTACCTTATTCTTATTAAAAAAAAAAAAAAAAAAAAAAAAAAGAAACTAGGGGGTCATCAGGATTCATCTATCCTGCGTTTTATGCACATACTCCATTGATGAACCTCGGTGCATCAAGTGGATGGTATCAAACTAGGTTTACTTAAGAATCACATGTCTGCAGCCATGTCTGTTTCTCTTAATGTAATGCACAAATTGTATTTTTGCTGAGATGTATGTCGCTTTGGAGAAAAGTGCTAGCTAAATGAATCACTGCAAAGTGAGAATATTCTTAGGCTTTGCTTAAGCTACAGACAGCAGCGTGGAAAAAGCATGTGCTCCTTTCCAATTTTCTCTGTGTTTGCACTATTTTGACATTAAATTTGATCAGGTCTTTTTATCAGTTATAGTAAGAAAATCTTTCCCTGCCTTATGAAGGTAATTCATCCTTGAAAATCCTTTTCTAAGGTAAATTCTCACAACTGAAAGATCTAAGTACTAGTTCAAGACCCTGGTTATCGTCTACAAATGCATCAGTAGAACTGCTCCCAGCAATTTACATAACTTGATCAACCGCTATTCCCCAGCCAGACCCCTTTGTTCATCTACTTCTGCTTCTGCTTAGGGATCCCATGCACGAAAAGTAAAGAGCGAAGGTTCTCGGTTCTGGCTCCGTTGTGGTGGAATGACCTCCCCCTTTCATTCAGAACTCCAGAAACTGTCTACATTCAAGAAGGGTGTGAAAACTCACCGTTTCCGGACTCACTTTGCCGAAGATCTTTCCAGTATGATGTAAATGTTAACGCACCATAATTTTATGGTCATCCCCAGATAAGCCTTTACACAGCTGCTACTCCTGTACTGTACGTAAATTTTGTGCACCTTATAATATATATAAAAAAACATTGTAGGAAGGTTATCAGGATTCATCTATCCTGCATTTTATGCACCTACTCAAGCGATGAACATTGGTGCATCAAGTGGAAAGTAACAAACTAGGTTTACCTAAGAATCACATGTCTGCAGCTATGTCTCTTTCTCCTGATGTAATGCACAAATTTGTATTTTTGCTGAGATGTACATAGCTTTGGAGAAAAGTGTCTGCTAAATGAATAAATGTAAGCACTATTAGTGTCAATAGTAAAAATGTTTATGCATCCCTGAGCCCAAAAACTGAAACACGTGTGTGCTAAAATATTACGAATTCCATTAAATGGACAGAATTACTTCAATAGCTAACATTATTCATCATAACACAATTTAAGGTGGTTTCCCTTCATTAATTACTCTTTAATGAGGTACAGCTATCTAGCTGTGCTCAGTCAGCTCTTTCCTGGCTATTATGTACTGTACACTTAAAAAAAAAAAAAACAACATACATATGATACTCAGTGTTTATGTATCAACCTTCAATGCATAAAACAAAACAGAACAGTGAAGACAGACAAAATCAATGAAAAAAGTTCAACTGAATTTGCACTCATAGTACAAGACAACAACATGGCGTCTTAAGTGGCTGGGCTGTTGATAATCATTTGATTCTCCTCAGACTGTGTGGAGTTTGCACATTCTCTCCGCGTTCACATGAGTTTCCTTCCATAGCTTCAGGTGAATTGATGACTCTAAATTGCCTGTAGTGTGTGTCTGTATGTATGTATGTATGTCTTACATTGCTCTGCTCTATCCATGGGTGAATGACTGTAGGAAGTTCAGTGCAGTGCGTCTAATACGGTCACCTTGGATACATGTGTCAGTTAAATACCAGTTAATAACCAGTAAGTCGTTTTGGTGAAAGAAAAGAAATTCTCTTAAGCTGAATTCTTGCAGTTCAGAGAGCATTTTGGAACACTGCTGTTTATAAAAGGAGCCTGAGACAGAAAAAATAACTGATTGCACCTAAAGATGGAGCAATGACTGCAGTTAAACACTTCCTCTAGCTGTTGACTTAGATTTTGCATCACTGTGGAGGAATTTCGGCCCACTTCTCTGTGCAGAACTCCTTTACTTCAGCAACATTTAAAGATTTTTTTTTTAGCTTGAATTGCTCTTTACAGGTTTTCCCACAACATCTCAACTGGATTCAGGATCTTGACTGGAAAACTGTAATTTAGTTTTTTCAGTTGTTCTGATTTTGACTTACCCTATATATTTGGGATTATTTACTTGGTGCATGATCCAGCTGGAATTCAGCTTCAGTTATAACAGAATGATGTCTTGAAATTCTACATCTGCATTTTCTAACACAGAAAGGATTCTGTGGTTCCCTCAATGACAGCAAGGTGCCCAGATTCCGTGGCAGCAAAATTTATCAGACCATCAAACTGCAACCAACATGCTTTACTATTGGTAGAAGGTTTTTATTCTGAAATACCTTTGTTGTTTTCACAACACAAGGGGGAACATGTCATCCAAAAAGTTCTACTTATAATTCATCAGTCCACAAAACATTCTCCCAGAAGTTCTGAGAGGATCTCCTTCTGTGAGCACAATAGGTAAGCTTCTGAATTTTTTAAAATTTTTGCAGTGCTGTCTGTCTTGCTAACCCCTAGTGTATCTCATTTCTCCAGTGTCTTTCTAAACACAAATTGAGCTGTGGCAAGAGATGCCTGCAGTTTCTTGGGCATTCACAGAGTTCCTTGTTAATGAAAATTAACACTTAATACTAATACCATTCGTATAATTTAATACTTAATACTTTACTTGTACAGAATAGCTACTCTTAAGGAGATTTGCCACTTTTAAAAGTTTTCTCCATGTGACAGTTGAGTATTGCTCTCACTATGGTTCAACTGAGGTTCAGAGTCTTAATAAATCTGTAGGGACTGATAAGCTTTGGCAACTTTTCTGCAGAGGTCTTTAAAGATTTCTTTAGCGTGTGGGATGATGTGCTTGTACCAATCTCTGCTTTGCCAGCTTGTCTTTTGCTGGTGAGGGTTTCAGTAAATTATGTTGGACAGGGCTGGCCCAGATCAGGCCTGATTTCAGACAAACAGCTGACTCTTGAATTAACCTATTAAAAAGATTGGCTTTAGTGGGTAGATACATTTACCCCCACACCTATGACTGCACATTTAATTACCTTCCACACCAAGGAAATGACAAAGGAATACTGATGTCATTTGTTTTCTCTCAGGCTCCATTCATAGAATATTGGACCAAGTGTAAGGTCAAAAAGCTGGAAAGGAGCAGATACACTATTCACAGCACTGTATAGTTAATTTTGAAACAAATTAAAATTTATGAGAAAGGAAAGGAAGATCTACTCCAGCTACAGGACTCAAAAAAACTGGCAGTTTTGTTCTGAAACCTTTGTTATTGCTTCTTTAAATGTTTTAAAATGTGTAATAAAAACCTCTGAAGCCTTAGCTCTGAATAAGTAACAATTGTGCCACTTACATTACAGGAAGAAAACACTTTGAAGCAATATACGGAAAAAGACTTTGTAGAAAATGGAGGTAAATTTGTTTCTTTCACATATTTATAGGAGACTTCCATCGCATTGTAACTTTATTACTAACTGCCTGATGCCAAGTAGCAGTAGCTTACTGTATGTTCACAGTTGAACAGAAGGGGGAGCAACAGCAAAGTGGAAATAGGACACAGGGTAAGAAGAAGCTGGGAGACAGCAGGAAAACAATGAGAGGAAAGAGTAACATTCTCTAGTGTCAAGATGGAAGTCAGATCTCCAGCGGGGAGCCACAGGTGCGAGGAAAACACCAGTAAGATAAACTCTAAAGCATGACCAACAACAGCCCATAGCAGCAAAAAGCCTCACAATATCGCCATGAAATTTTGATGAATGCCACTGGAGAATTCATTGATACATATCACATGATCCAGGATATTTTAATATTTAACCAGGTACCTACACATGCACTGGGTAACCAGCAAGACATTGTGAGTATATGAATTGATAACAGGGTGGGTATGGAACTGAACAATACCTGCCATGGAGGATCCCTGCTGTTGTACCTTTAAGTGAAGAGCTTAAAACAGAACTGCATCAGTCAATATAAAAGTTTAAAATATGTGTAGGTTGTGGAACTTGCAAATGAATACAAGTGTCTGCAATTAATAATGTTAAGTAATGAGTCATTTTATTAATGTTAAGCATTAAAGAAAGCCAGAATCTGAGTTTACTACTGGTCTGTTCAAAGCAGGGTTAGAGTAATTGGTCATCATCTGTGATGCCGATACCCACCTTCCCCGGATCATTCAGAACAGGGAGGAATACACATTACAGGCTGGTCATGTTCTGGAATCCTGCCTGATATCCAACCCCAGCCTCATGCAAAAACCTTTTCCCTAAATGTATCTCATTTACCACATCACAAGAGACAAGATGGAGATAACAACACAAAGGACCCTGGGGGGGATCTAGCAGGGTTCACAAAGTAGCTTTGACAGCAGGTGTTCAGCGAAAGTGAGAAATTGACTTTTTTGCCACACACAGAGATGCTGCACTGCACTGCAGAGCACACCATATGCACCAATGCCCGTACAAACATTCATAGGTGTCCATTTTTTTGCTGCAGAAAATGTAATGTACAACACATGCATGCTGAATAAATATTCCCTGACTAGAGGGCAAAAGACAAACTTCTTGCTTTAAAAAAACTGTATGAGCTAGATGGGGATCAGGAGGGAGATACGTTACCTTCATCTCTCGAGTAGTCTTCTCCAGAGTGAGGTTCAAACAAGTAGTCCCCAGTGGCCAGCTCAAATGCCTAAGGGGAACAGAAATACCCACAAGCTGTCAAAATACAGCAGCCACAATGCCCGGTTTAGAGAAACAATTCACTCTTTCTTTATGCAGTGTCAAGTCTATCTGGCACATTCTTTCCATGACTGGCATCACTCTAAAGGTCAAACAGCCAGGCGGCTTTTCATGCTAAAGCAACTAGTCTCATATGGAGTCTGTGTGCCTCCTCACTGTGCGAACTGCTGTATTGTTTGATGCTGCAGCCCACAAAGGTTAATTCCTCTTTCCAAGCAAGCTCTTTTGTTCAATAAGTTGCTGAGGTAATCGGAGATGAGACAACACTCTGCATTCTTTTTTTGTTGTTGATGGGAAAAGGGCAGACACTTAAATAAGGTAAGTGGGGTACCACTTAATGGCTTTAAGACAGACCTGTCTCCTGTTAAATAATATTTACAAAACGTCTGATTTTTCTGCTCTTTTAGGTTTAATAAATACACAAAAATGAAAAATCAGAAACTAGGATATACAGAGCTGCAATGGATAATTTTCTGACTAAGATCCAATGTGCTGTGATCAGGGAGAAGCACACAGAATAGCACAGTGCCCGAGCTGCCCCTTACAGGCCTTAACCCCTCATTTAAGGAACAGGTGACAGACTAGTCGAGACATACAATAACTCCTGGATGCGTTTTGCTCCCCCTTTGCTCTAGATGGATTTGTGAAATGAAAAAATGCTTATTCCGCAACAAGACTTTTAGACTCTACTAAATTTATTCATTTAGCTGACACTTTCCTCCAAAGCAACTTGCAATGTTAAGCTTTTTTTTGCCCATTTATACAGCTGGGTTATTTTACTTGAAGCAATTTTAGGGTAAGTACCTAAAAGGGTACTACAGCTGGAAATGGGATTCAAACCTGCAACCTTTAGGTACAAAGGCAGCAGCTCGAACCTCTATGCTACCAGCTGTCCCACCATGCAACTAGCATACTACAGTGCTCTGTGAAGATTGGCACTGAATCCTTGAAAGCTATAACAACAAGCAATGCCTACCATGCATGCTGTGCTCCAGATGTCAGCAGGTGTGCCGTACCCCGCTCCGATCAGGACCTCGAGTGACCGATACTGCCTTGTCTGGATGTCATCTGTGAAATGCTTGTGCTGGGGGAACAACAGTTTCCACCAGAAGTCATGTGAGTCATTTAGGTAATGAAATGCAGCATGTGCTCTAGTGGATTTGAATGTGAACTTGCAATTCCAAAAGGATGCAGACTTAAGGTGTCTTATTTGTACCGTCAATATTCACAGAGCGTAATGGCTTTCAAAGAGTACACACACACACACACACACACACACACATTTTCAGAACCGCTTGTCCCAAACAGGGTCGCGGGGAACCGGAGCCTACCCGGCAACACAGGGCGTAAGGCCGGAGGGGGAGGGGACACACCCAGGACGGGACGCCAGTCCGTCGCAAGGCACCCCAAGCAGGACTCGAACCTCAGACCCACCAGAGAGAAGGACCCGGTCCAACCCACTGCGCCACCACGCCCCCCTGCTTTCAAAGAGTATTTATGCTAATATTTCCACATTAACACTATGGAAAATTAGAATCAATTTAATTAGTGTTCGATTAACACCTGAAACAGTACGCAAAAATCAATGTTCAGCCTGTTTAAATCAAAGTACAAATGTATTTCTGAGTTTACATTTAACAAAAACCATTTTATCTGTTAAGAGTAAGGGCTGGAGATTGACCCCATTGCTTCAGGACAAAATATATGGAGGACAGGGATTCAACTCACCACCCAGCAGGCATTGCCAAGGTCAGCAATCTTGACTTTGATCTTCTCTGCATTGAGGGGGTCCAAGGGGTTTACCAACAAGCTTCCTGCCACCTGTTTGGCTGTAGCATTGAACACAAAGAAGGGTGGGGAAGTGACAAGAAACACCATACTTTTATTCAGGGTCTTAAAAATGTGGTTCTCAGAGGCTGCATCGGACAGACATTTGATGCTTTGGTATTTCCAGTTAACAGCCTCAGCATTCAGATTAATTTGTTCAAGTCAGTTATTCATGAGTCCTAAGTGCCAAGCTAAAAGTGAATGCAGGAGATGCAGGTTTTCCTCTTGATGAAATTTCATATTTCAGTGGGGAGGAGGAAAAAAAAGGTTACTCCATAGGTTTCTGAGGTTGACAGATTTGTTTTAGCTCGGAAGAATATGGTGGGAAACCCATGAAGCAACCCATGATTCTCGATGGAAATGTGGCCCACAGTTGGAATCACAGACATCCATGTGGAAGGATGAAGTGCAAATTAGCATATCCGATCCAAGCTCTCTGATTCAGGTCTCCCTCTGGATTCAAACCTCTTATATACAACAGAGCATTAGTAGTTGAGCTCCCAACAGGAGACTGCACTGCACAACCACACACACGCAATATCCAGGGTTATGAAGAAAAATGTATTTCAGACCACAGTTTTTACTCCAATGTAGCAGTTTCCACATGCCTAAAATATCCACCTTGAGAAGCCTTACCAGGCCTGCCAAACAGACTGCTTTCTTTACACACCACGCACTGTGGTATACCATAAAAGACAGTCATGGCAAAACAGAGGAATGACACAACCTGATATTGTCGTGTAGTGTAGAGCCTAAAAGTTCTAGGCTAAAAATGTTTTCAAACAAGCTTTGCAGCTGTGTGACTCCATCTAGTAGGTAACAGATTTTTTTTTTTGCCTCATGCCTAAGCGCTCCGTGTCACTGTGTGTCAAGATTGCTCTATAAAAATAAATTTAATTACGTTATGACCAGACCTGGAAAAAGGGCTTTCATTGGCTGAGCTAATCATAAAATTATAGTTATGTACATAGCATTCAACAAGCTATGGGCTACTCAAATATATATATATTTGCAAATGTACTCTGCCCTAGTAACAGAGATAACGTGACCAAACGTGAATAACCAAATAACCAAAGGTGAAAGAATGGCTTTGTAAATCACACTATTAAACTAAATAAGTCTGATTAAAACAGGGTAGGTGTTTGAATTTAAATGTTTCAATGTTCCTGCCAATTGCTCTGCTGTCTCTGCAAACATTCATTTCACACTCAATTTACTGACTGCGCAAAGCCCAACTTTCAATTTTTTTTGACACGCTTTTGGTAAATTTCATTATACAGATTTTTTGTTTTGTAAAGTGAACATTGTATAGCATGGGGGGCGCGGTGGCACAGTGGGTTTGACTGGGTCCAGCTCTCCGGTGGGTCTGGGGTTCGAGTCCCGCTTGGGGTGTCTTGAGACGGACTGGTGTCCCGTCCTGGGTATGTCCTTTCCCCCTCCAGCCTTATGCCCTGTGTTGCCGGGTTAGGCTTCGACTCCCCGCGACCCAATATGGGACAAGCTGTTTCAGATGATGTGTGTGTGAAAATGGCTATCATAAGCCAAGAGCTGTTATTCCCAAATTCTGGATAAAGAGGCTTCGTAAATCAAGGAATACCTGTAAAAATTAATGGCTCCTATCAGTCAGTGGCTTATAGGTAATTTTTGTCACAGTCACAAAGATGACTGCAGGATTCAAGATACAGTGCTTTACTTATGTGAGGCAGATAAAAGGGAAGGGGACCACTAACATTCTCCACAGACTGTCCCTGCAAACCTTGCTCAGCCCCCAGTTACCTATCTGTCCAAGCTGTGGTCATAAATGAGACTGTCTTAGATGCAGCATCATCTGGCAGTCAATTACCATCATGGGTGAGGTCTAGGTGAGTGGTGTCACAGGCCATTGTGCCGTTGAATGCTTGGTAGGTAGCACTAAGCTGTGGGTCCTCCTCCTTGTTGTTGGAATTGCGGTAGTCTTCATCTCTCCTTAGGACTCGCCTCCTGTCATCTTCCTCACTAACTTGGTGGGCATGTCCATTACAGTTCACCTCTGTGATGCTCTCTTGACCCCACCTCTCGGCACTGACTTCTGCAAAAAAAAAAAAAAAAAAAGGTAGGTGAGAAGTCATCAATCCTGCTCATCATATCAAAAAATTAAGTTGTGATTTTGTTGAATCCAATGATGTTGACTATAAAAAACACATACCACAAGAGATAGCACTCACCTTCATCACTTCCAAATACAACTGCTTCGTGTAAGTGTAAAGTAAGATGCAAATTAGATCCTAGTCAAGGGAAAACAGAGACTTTGTCTTTTTGCCTGTCAGTGGAGTTCTCACCTTCATTAATAATGTTTTGCAGTGTGGGCTGTCTGGGAGGGCCACGGGGAGGTTCTTCGGGGGTTTCCGACTCTTCTTCCTCACCATTCTCAGTAAATACGGTCCCTTGCTCCAACTCCAGTATACGCTTCTCCAACAGCTCTGCCTGCCGCTTTTGCTTCTTCTTCATCTTCTTCTTCTTGTTCCTGGACATCTTAACTGTCTGGTGAGAAAGGGTAGTGTGGACAGATGTTTGAGGCAGCAGCTTCAATACACACAGCATTTCTCCTAGGAAAATCTCTCGTAGGCTAGCTGTGAAGAGAAATATAGCTGATGCAGTGCAACTTAAACCAGCAATGTAAAAATGATAGAACTTCAAAAATGTTTTCCATAGAATGGTAGCACTGCAAGACTTAGCGCCTAGTAGACAATTAAAAGTGCATAGCAAAATTTACTCAGACAAACAAGTTAAATGCTACTGAAAGACAAACAAAGGTCTGGAAGACCTGAAGGCAGAAAGACAAAGGAAATTATCATACAAAAATAATATAAAAGACAAATAAAAACCATGAACTAGACTCCATCTGTTCAAACATATTGAAAAAAAAACTGAATAGTAATCATCTAAACTAATTACTTAATAAATAGAAATCTATCTGAGAACAACAAGCTTACCGATTTTGGTGGTGGAGCAGTGCTCACTGCAAAAAGAAAGACCAACACAAGTGATCAGTACTGTATGTATCTTGAGGCAGAACTATGAATTATCATTGTCAGATGGGAACTTACAACTTAGTACTATTCTCAATTTTGACAAAAGACCTGGTTTGTTTATAACGGGGGGAGCATGGGTCTGGGGTTCGAGCCTTGCAATGGACTGGTATCCCGTCCTGGGTGTGTCCCCTCCCCCTTTAGCCTTGTGCCCTGCGTGGCCAGGTAGGTCTCCAGCTTGCCGCAACCCTGCTCGGGACAAGCGGTTGTTGACGATAGATGATTATAACTACTGTCACCTATCCCGGTTAAACTTTGAAATATAGTGGGGAATGCAGTCATGAAGTGTGTCTGGAGTTAGAATCCTGACTATAACTTTTACTTTTATGAGAGAAGGACAGGATACCTGCAGACCCAGAGGGGGGAGGTGCCCCGGATCTCTGCCATTCCGTAGCTTCGACAGCTAGCCTCCGCACGTAGTGCTCATTCACACTCAACAGTATATTCTCTGGTTTGATATCAGTATGGATGATTTTGCATTTGGTATGCAGGTAGTCGAGGCCTTGGAGAACCTAAATTCAGATATGCACATACAATTAAATTTCATTTTCATCCCCACAACCAGCCTCTAAATGTAATACTGGTTTTACTAACTTTACATTTCAGTTACCTGACGGATGATGCTTTTCACACAAGACAGTGGCAGGCCCTGGTAGCTGGATTTAATGATGCACTTGAGCAGGTGATGTCCCAGAACCTCAAACACCATGCACACATCTGAGAGATACTAACATCAAGGGCAAAATGACAAGGTGAAGTATTCTACCCCCTCCGTTATAATTCTGATGTAAACCTGATCTGACAGAAAACATTAGGGTGTCGTCAAAGCTCCTGGCAGAGCGGAAAAAAAGGACTGGGCTTTTTGCCTGGAGCTAAGAGCCTGTATAGACTGTTTTGACTGTTCCTGATGACTAAATAAAATGGGTCCTGAAATCTTGATTCTCTTAGCAACCTGAACCATCTATCAAGAATGAACACTTCTGCAAAAAAGAAACAAAGGGACAAAAATTATTTGCCACTTAATCTTTCTATAAAAGGATACGGGTCCCGTTCACACCGAAGATTTTGAAGTCATCAAGAAGCTGGACAACCCTCTCCCTATTGGGGTCACTGGGGTCTGAATTTCTAACCTGGTGGAAAAAAAGAAAATAGGTAACAACTTAAGGCTTTCAAAAGACTGTGCTGTAAACATAAAATATTTACAAATTATTTTTCAACAAATATAAAAAGTATAACTAAATGTACCAAGACATCTATCTGCTTCAATCAACCTTGCTTGATACCTGTGTAAAGACTATCAGATGATAGATGTCAGATGATGATACACTATACATCCAAACTTTTTATTCTCAGCTCCCTGCTCTACATGTTTTTGTTTTCAGAGGCAGACCAGTAAGAACTCTGGATATAAAATTCAGTCACCCTGTCCCTTCAAGGAAGTGCATGGATTAAATGCAGAAATGTGACTGCCTACCGATCGAAGGATCTTGATCTCATCCAGGGCCGTCTCGGTGTAATGTTCTGCGCTCTTCACCACCTTCATGGCTACAAAGCGCTTTCCCCTGAAACAAAAACTGGTCTTAGGGAACAGACAAAAGGGGAGAATGGGAGCAGTGCTTACCATAATCAAGTGCTACAAACAGGACTCACTGGATGTCCCAGGCCAACCACACGGTGGAGAAGTGCCCCCATCCCAATTTGCGGATCACATGGTACCTTCCATTGTAGAGGTCGCCAATCCTCACATGATGATAACCCCCTACACCAAATCCAAGACTGCAGTTAGAGGCAACCAATGGAAGAACTGGTTTAGTTTTGCATAATTGGAAGAAAAGCAACATTCTAAAGCTTACCCTTGCAGTAATCATTGGGATCCTCTTGTTCCTCGTCATCGGAGCCCAGGATCTCCTCATCATTGTCTTGGAGTGGGGACTCTGCTTGTTGAGAAGCACCCCTGGGGTGGGGCTCCGGCCTAAAAGTAAGAATAGTGGTTTAAGACCCACAGAGGAACAAATTAATTCATACAAATTCCTGATCTATACCGTCTAACTCGGAAAAAGCTCTCAATGGGCTGGCTACATAGCCAAACTGTACAACTCACCACATATCTGTGGTGGATTCAATTTCATTTTCATTAATTTTCTTACAAATTACTAAACATTAAGTAGTAAAACTACAAACCTCTAGAAAGTACAACCTTTAGTGGGTTTGAACTGATGTCATGTCTAGAAGAAATTATTACAAAAAATATGACGAAGACTCGTCTCTTTATCTTGAATGGAGTTTAGCTTGGTGTTTAGTCTGCGGTTGTTAAACCTTGACGAGAACACTAGAACTGATTTAAGTGATTATTAAGTATGTGTAAACATTTTCACCACCTTGTGAGGAAGGTGGGGAAACTCTTGACAACAAAACTTACAGCAATTCCCCACTAGATATAACCCTTTCTCTGAAGAATGCTTTGCAAGTATAATTTTTAGTTAAGTGATATTTGCAGCTCATTCCTAGAAACCATAACTGGTCTTTCATATCTAGCCATGAATTTTACTTTTAAAATCAAGAATTTTCCAGCCCCTTCATCTTTATACTTCAATCTACTTTGAAGCAGACTTCATTGTGGGAGGCCATCTTTCTCACAAAACTTGGACAAGGACAAAGGAAATCCTCAAATCAAATTCAGCTGTCCCTCAAAGACCATCTTGTGCCAGTAACACCGGTACTCCACTGATGAAGTGCAGTTCATCAGACTAGAGCATGTCCCTGTGCAGTCACCATGCCTAATACTGACTTTAAACAGAAGCAGACCTCAGAAAGTCTTCCTGAGAATCGGTTTGACAAATGTGGTGTTTTCAACAGCCGAGAAGGTCCAGGTAGATTACAAGCTGCTAAATGAATGAGGACTAGGGATTAATAAAGTGGAAGAAAGGTTCCGTATCCTGTGCCCTTCATCTCTCACTTGTGCGCATGCGTAGTTCAGTAGTGATCACAAATGTTGAGGGTTTACATAATCAGCCCTTGAATTTCTGTAGAGCATTCCACGTGGGGCTGGTATATGGGCCAGTGTGGGATCTAACTTTGGGTTGAAGTAGAATTATTGCCAAGAAACTCCACTCAGCCTTGAAGGGGATATTAAGAATAAAGCAGCAAAATGGGTCAGGACAATGTCCTGGATTTTAGTGACCCTTTGTAAGCCTTGTTAAAGTTGACCATTTTCTCCCCACCATTAAAGTTAACTGTTTGTGTTATTTCACCTTTCGCTCTGTAGCTTTTAAAAAGCTTTACTAAAGAAATATGACTAAAAAACTTTTTTTGCTGTAGTATAAGGAGTAAATTTAAATTATCCTTACCCCAATTCACACAACAGTTGTAAAGATACAGAGCTAGGGGCAAATACATAATAGAGCAACTGGCCTGAAAGACCTATATCATGAGCATATACTGTATACTTAAGTTTTCCTTTATGTGCTACTCATTTATTATTCGATCTGGTCAAGAGAAACTCCAAAAGGCTACTGAACAGTTTTCAAGATCCACAGAAGTGATCACATCCTCAAAAAAATCTCTAGATTACCTCAGAAAACTCCAAGAAACACTTACCTTGAAATTTTTATATGTGAATACATTATAGTAGTATTATCTAAAAATAAAGTTAGTCTAAGTTTAACTAGCCAACACTGACATCCACTAAATTCAATAACTTACATTTTTAGACTCTAAAACAAAACATTTCAAAAAAATTGGATGGGCAGACAGTAATTTGACAATAAATGACAAAGGACGAATCAAAGAATCCAAGAATTCTCAAGGAACATCACACAGAGACTTGCACATGATAAACTGCACTCTACACAGATTACTTTGGTTCCCCTGAGAAACCATTACACATTGAGGCTGAGGAGGGTAATGACCACGCGAGATCACCTGTGCATTACACCACTGACATAAATCACTTTGAGCTACATTGTTTAATTGTCTATACTAAATGAACGCAAAATGAAAGACCTTAGAGACATTAGCATAGCAAATGACCGAATAGTTGTGGCACCTCCATTAGCTATTTAGAACTTAACAGAATTAGAATTTACTTCTTAATATTCTGATGATGAATTGACATTTCCCTAACTTTACATGAGATTTAACATCATTGCAACATTACTCATCGTTGTAATTACAGAAGTGACACATTTTGATATGAAGAATTAATGTCCTAGCAGTTCATGTAATCCTTCCACACCTCTTAGGAGAAGATGATGTGATCCATGACATTTGAATATTTTTGTTTCTCTGAACTGTCCAAGTTAACCATTGTCCAGCTGATGACCATGGAACACAGCAGACACTGGCTGAAGGGTGGCCTAGATGCAGAGAAAGGGAGGAACCTCAGAATGTGACCAACCTTCCTTGGCAGACTTTTACATACTTGACACTGGCAGGAAGATTTGCCCTAATGATCAGATTTAAAGTTTTAATATGACAGGCAAACTCAAAAATTGATGAAGGTATGACTGAGAGTCCAGCCCTTTCTTTAGCATACTCAAATCCAGGGTAGAAGCTGAAGAGAGCAATACCCATTACTAACAGTTCAGGACACACCCAGCACCCATCAGAGGAGCCTGTGAATGTCGGCCAAGTAAAGAGTTTGTCTCACTGCACCTCAAGTTTCAGTCACCTTATTAAGTCATCAGAATAGATCAGAGGTTCATTCACAAAAAAAAAAGCTGATCAGTAGTCATTCGCTCCAGCCTGTCACCACAAGGCCTAAATTGACGAAAAAGACACTTCCATACTTGGACACGTTCTGCAAGATGAGGTATGCACACTGGAGATAGTTTGGGAGGACAAGGGCAGGATGTGTTAGTTTTATTTCCTACTGGATCAATAAATCTGTCTACATAAATAATTACATTTATTAATTTTAGCTGATGCTTTTCCCACAAAGTGACTTACAATGTTAAGCTGCATACAATTATTTATTCATTCATATTACTGGCTAATTTTACTAGAGAAATTCAGGATAGGTACCTTGCTCAAAGATACTATAGCTGAAGATAGGATTTGAACCTGCAACCTTTGGGTGCAAAGGCAGCAGCTCTAACCACTACGCTACCAGCAAAAATGCCCTTTACAAGGAAAGCATGCATTCTGGCACATACAAACTAGGTCAGGACTTTTTTGGGCAGCAGAAAATGTTAGCTGCATACACTACAAAACTGATATGTTTTACTACAAAAACAACAGAAATCAAAAAAATTCAAAATATACATAAGCCAGCTACAGGATCAGGTTCTCACAAGCAAGGAGTCTCCACAAGCAGTCTGAAAAGGATCAGATGTCAGAGAGGAGCTGACTAAATGTTTTGTAACTGTTTGCATTACTCATATGGGTAGCTAAACTGTTGATAGCAATCTCTATTTAGGAGCTGTCCACCCACATTATTACTATGGTTCAGTAAAATTACATCGATACAAATGACAGAAAAGGGTGTCAGCTGACGAATGTACCAAATGTTTCAATGTAAGTGGGATAATTCATTTATCAGTGTCATTAATCAATATGCAGAAAATAGAGATTTCAGAATTCAGAGAAGTGGTGACTTAAGTTTTTAAGTTGTAGCTTTAAATTCCAAAAGCAAAAAACAAGCAACATGAAAACCTTTTGGTTATAACCATAATGGCCAGAAACCCCAGACCCAAGGTATAAATGGGTGTGAAACTTTTTGGGGACAGATGCTAAGACTGTGTTATACATGGCTGATAAGTTGTGTCTCAGTCCACCTCCCCTGTTCAGAGAGGGGTTTTCCAATTTTACATAGATGGCTTCCTTCACTCCTCTTTCAAACCATCTGTCTTCTCTGGCTAAAATGTGTACGTTGTCATCCTCAAAAGAGAGCCATTAATGGGTTGTTAAGTACTGCTAACTGTAGAAAAACAGGACACCACCCAGGTTTTGAACAACATCCTCTAATTGCAGGTGATTATTGGGTTGTTAATAGACCCCAGTCATGTGAGTCTCCAGTGGGCTCCACCCACAGATGTTCCAAGTTAAAAACCTAAACTCCACCAGTCTTTTAGAACTGAAGAAGCCGCTTGGATGAGTAGTGAAATGTTTTCAAGAAAACTCATGCAAGTCCAGTTGCCTTTATTTTAGGTTTTTTTTGTTGTTGGATATACCATGACCTGGACAACTGAGAATCTTCACAGACATATAACCATGTACATTTATTCATTTATCAGATGCTTTAATCCAAAGTGAGGCACATCTGGCAGAAAAGTAGAATGTGTGTGTTACAACATAAAATCCACCATTCTCTGATTATACCTCTTGACCTGTCTATCACATTCTTCCAGCACAAAATTTAATGAAGTGAGTTGGTATTTCGCAGGAGTCATATACTGGGGCAATGTGCATGAGGGGCTGAGCTCACAGGCATAAGTGATGTGGTGAGTGGTCATTCCAGTCTATCTTATGTTAACGGCCTCACAGCCCATCTTTTCTGCATTCAGTTCCTCTAGCAGGAGGATTTCACTTTAAAAAAAGACAGTGGAGTCATGAGTCACAGCCCTACCCGCATCTGTGAATGGGCAGCCTGTCTGATGCATTCATGAGAGACACATTACCATGTGTTCCACTCGACAGGAAACAGACCTCCTGAGGGTCAGGATCAACGTACTGGCAGTAGGTTGAGACAGCAAAGCAGTGATTTAGCACACCAGTCTTATTCCCAGGATGTACGCACACAGTGTGTGTGTCAATGTGCTGCCTGACTCTCCAATAAGCAGCTCTCCATAGAGATGCCATCCTTTCAATGCAGAGACTAACTGGTCTTCCAGCTCCATCCCTGACCCCTTTGTTAAGTGCCCAAGCCCTTGGCTCAAATTCTCTCCCCCTCTATTTATCCACTGAAGTCAACAGGTGTTATAGTAACAGAACAAAGGAAAACTGACATCATGCTTTCAGCAAACACCTGTGTATCATCAGCAAGTTTAAGGACCGACTGACAGCAGCTCATTTTCCTGCACAGACAGGGTTAATTGCTCTCGGACAAAGTGGAGGAATCTTCTAGAACTCTGCCAACCCACACACTACACATCATGCAAAGTAGGGAGAAAGACACATGCACACACAAACCAGTTCTTCCCTCCAGAATCATGAACAAACCCACCATTCATTGAAGACTCTCTGCTTTTGTCATGCCATACCAGTGAGTCTATCCCTGAGTAATGTTGTCAGATTTCCTTCACAAGGCCTCCTTGCCACTTAGGGAAACCAACCAGAAGACAAACAGGACTGTTACCAAACACCAGGACTAGTTCTTAATCCACCCATGGTTTGGTGCTGCACCATTCCTAAGAGGTGGCATGGTGGCACAGTGAGTAAGTAGTGCTACTGTCTCACAGCACCTGGGTGGTGTGAGGGGAAATGGGTTTAATCCCTGCTCGGTCTGTGTGGAGTTTGTATGTTCTCCCCATGTCTGCATAGGTTTCCTCCAGGTGCTCCAGTTTCCTCCCACAGTCCAAAGACATGCTGTTCAGGTTCCCCCATAGTGTGTGAGTGACAAAGAGATAGTGTGTTCCACTGGTGTATGGATGACTGAGCCTTTGTAATAAGGTGTGTGGACTGATAACACTACATAGAGTTCATTGGAAGTTGCTCTGGAGAAAAGTGTCTGCTATATAAATAAATATAAGAAGCAAAGGTCCCAAACTCCATATGGGACATGTGAAAAAAATCTCTGCAATCTTGTTTCGTGCAAAACCATCGGTTCAGGAGCTTAAGCTCCACAGGTGAGGTCTGGGCCAAAGCAGCCAGTGAACTTCAGGCAACTTGGAGTGAAGCAGGTCGCTGGCTGGGAAAGGTGGAAGAAGTCACACTGAGAACTGCTGTATGAAGGATAGGCATCCAGGGAGCCTCACTGGAACTGCTGAGGCTCATCCTAAACAGAGCTTGTTTGTCCCACTGAACCCTCCTCCTTTACAGCTTTTCTTCCATGGGATTGATGTTTTTGCCTCCAGATCTGTTTACAAACTGCACCAACAAACTGCAGGCTGCAAGAACATGCCTGATCCTTTACACCTTTTCCAATCCATCACAAATGGTAGGGTTTGAATCAAGGGTGATCAACTCACCATAAGCGCCTCAGCAAGAGATTAGCGGAATGTCAAGAATTAAATCTGATAATAAGCACACCGACTTGCAGAAGCATCTCTTTTATTGTGATTTGCAGAGACTTTTCCTTCTGCATTATGATGAATTCCCCCCATACACACACTTTTTAAGGGATATGCCTCATCCTTCCACCTTTTTAGTGAGTGCTCCTACCAGGCTGAAAAGCCAGAGGGTGAAGACGTCTGAACGAGAGTCTTTGAGTAAACACACAGTCATGCACGCACACATACTACATGCAAATATAGGAACACTGACAGAAACGGCAAAGCTGACAAAGACAGCAACATACAAACACACATACACATACACACACACACACACATACCACTCAATTACCTGCAAGAAGCACGGATGCCCATGGGGAGAGGAAGTGTCTGCAGAGCCTCCGTGGGATACAGCCATGTAGTGCTGGGCTGGGGAGGGGAGCCGGGAATGGATGCGCCTCTGGCGGCGCGGGAAGGCAGAGTGCCGATGAGGCAGTGTCGGCGCTTGCCAGTGAGAACCCTCCCCCTGCCCCCTTCACTGTCGTCAGAGCCAGCCCACCCCCTCCCCCACAGTGCTGATCTCTGACTGGCTAAAGCTGCTCAGCACTGCAATGCAGGTGTAACATTGCCACCTCCAAAACACAACATCATAGCCACCCCCCACTGCCCCCTCCCTTGCTCTCCAAATTATAAATTATAGCACGCAAGCCAGGACGAGGCTAAATAACACAGCAGACGGCTCACTGACAGGATTGTGTAGCAGAATGGCCTGGGTTTCTTCTGTCAGAGTAAAGGCTGTGTTTGGATACACTGTTCACAGACTGCTGTATATCCCACAGCTGTAACTGTAAAACACGTTGGAAGGAGCCGATCATCCGATGGGACGTTCATGCACTGTTGCGAATCATCTCCTTAATCCCTTTCTTTCTGACCCTCTAAGTAAAACCTCTTTGGCTCATGAACTTCAACCCACCACCAGGGATTCAAGCGTTAGTTGTGGTCTTGTCTGCTTTAACAATCCACTGTGGCCAGTTCTGAGTAAACACGTGTGTATTTCATTGTGCCATGCTGATTACAACAGCAAAAATTTGGGATGCTAATTGCTGTGTGAAAAATGTCTGATGCATTTTGCTGCCCCAGAGAATCAAAATAATTTATATGCAGTACATTTGTATAATCTGGGCATGAAAGCAACAAGACCGCAACAATGCCCTTGATGACTGTAAATACTTAAGTTGAAACTGAATGCCTCTGTTTACAGTACTCATGCCCTTTCCTAAACCATCATGCAGTTTATTCATGCATAACCACACCTTGGATGTCATGATACTGGAATGAGGACAAAGTCTAGTGCATTTTAATTTTTCTAAATATTTAAATTGCAGAATTTTCAAGAACAAAAAAACTGAAAAAAGATTTGGCTAAATTAAACTCAAACTGTTAAAAGTTAACCAATTAATCTAAACATGTAAAGCAATTTTCAAGCACACAACTCAATATATAACAAAACTATTTCTTGGAGATATAGAATTGAAAGGAACTGTAGTTTTTGCGTTGTCAAAGAATTTGTTAAAACCTGTTATTTATGTATAACAAGAATACTAGCATGTAAAATGGCTTTTAAAAAAATCGCATACATGATACGCTGGAGTGACCAGTCAATCACACAACCGGATCTCCCCTACTGCCCTATAAGTCCAGTCATGCTAGGATGAACTGTACCTATATTTGAACCAAAACCAAACTCCTCATCCTTATGTGCAAAAAACAGATAGCTGGTCCAACTTCCAGACACATTGCTGGGAAAGTAACAACCTCGGAAAGGTGACAGCAGTGCAATAGCTGCTAGGCAGCCAAACTGGAAAGTCACATTCACATTGGCAAAACAGATGCCTCCTCCCTGTCTCAAAGTGTACAACAAGGGACAGGGTGTTACCCAACATATGCAGTGTAATTCAGACAAACATAAAGACCACCTGTTCAAAACTGCCCATGGCAATATTACTACACACTGCTCACATACAAAGAGCCATTTGCAGCACAGCTACAAGAACACGACACGAAAGTAGCTGGAAGACAAAATGCTGTGCTACACCAAAACATGCTTTACAAATGAAATATGACTTTACAGTGAGTTAAGAGAGCACACATGTCCTCATACCAATGAAAGTCAACGATGCCTTGGCATCAACAAGGCTGGTGATTATCCAGTCTTGTCCATGACTGAGAACAACAATTTTCATGTTTTATTTATTCGTTCAGCTGATACTAAGTTCCAAAGCAGCTTACAAATGTTAGATTTAGTTATACAGCCACTTAAAAGTATTTACTCATTTAAGAGACTCATTTCTGTATTAATTTGGGGTACCTTCCTTAAGGGTACTGCAGCAGGAGGTGTGATTCAAACCTGAGTCTTTTAATAGGTCTTTTCATCAGGAGATGGAAATGGAGAGATAGGAGACAGAGATGGCATTGGAAATGGAGATGGCAGCTACCATGGTACCTGCTGCTCCCTTTGTGAAGTATTTATTTTCTATAGTATCTTTGCTTTGGTTTTAGCAAGCCCAGAGGTTTTGAATGAATGAATGAATGAATGAATGAAAAGTTCAATTAAAGGTAAATTTTGTTTGGCTGTAGCAGCATAAAATATTAAACATCTGTACACACAAACATACATACAGACATACAACGAAGACAGAGAAGTAAATAAGTAAATGAATAAATTAGGTGTGTAAATAAGCAAGTGTATTTACGTGCGAGGACAGAGTATATATGTCGCACATCACAATCAGAATAGTGTGACATGTAGATGGTAATGGTACTGCAAAATGTATTTTCTGTGAGTAAGTAAAGTTCTGTAAATAATGTAGACACTGACCAGTTGACTGTTAGTTCTAAGTCTGTTGTGAAAGATGCTTTGGACTCTGTGGCTGCTACTAAAATTAATTAGGGCTATAAGGAACTCACTGTGGTTCAATGAGTCTACATACATGTTTAAGTTAGAACGTGAAAAACTAGAATGTAAATGGAGATTAGCTGAATTGCACATTGATCACGTTGCATGGACTGAACGTTTTAAGTATAAGAAAGCTCTGCTTGCTGCAAGATCTAAATATTATTCTTAACTGACGATAGAAATAATGGCCGTTTCCCCTTCAAAACAATCGGAAATTTAATAACAATTCTGAAAGTCAATCTATTATTACACCTATTACCAATTACGAGGTATGATCTTTGTCAATAATAAATTAAGGACTGCTAGAGTGTCAATTAAACTGCCTATTTTACATTTTACTTAGCAGGCTTGAATATCTGGTTGTTATGTCAGGTACTGTTTTTCAACGGTTCTGAAAACCCTAACCCTAAGGTACAAATTGTCAACAATTTGTGTATAAATCTGTCTGCAATGCTCCATCTTTCTTGTGTAAGGTTATCTACGGTGTTTCCCAAGGTTCAATGTTTGGTCCGTCATTATTTTTGCTGTATATGCAGAATGCCTGATGTATCTTGCTACTGGGAGCCGACAACTGCGTTTAATGACTGAAGGGATCAGCGACCTTGGAACTGGAGAAATAATTGATTAGCCTCCATAGTTGATAGCTTAGTTATTACAATAGTATTGACTAACATTTGTACACAGTATTGTACTAGTACTAGTATTGACTAGTATCCACACAGATCCTGTGTCACCACAGCAGAATGCCCAGGATGGGTGGAAAGTGTGGAAGAAATATCTCTCTCCACCCGGAACCAATCAGCAGCAGGAGTCCTCTTCACCTTCACACAAGACACTCAGACACATAAAGACTTTTCACGACAACACTGGTCAATAGGAGAGGCCAGAAACAACTGGGTGTCTCCCCGATTGTTCCCCGTCGCCCTTTTTTATTTTACAAAGTTCCTGTATAATTGATTTGTAGGCGGTACAACAGGTGTATCAGTACTTTTCCACTTAGTAGTTCTTCACCTCTTTGTTCTCAGTCTCTGCTCACGCAGGTGGAAATAGCCAACACACAACATTCCTGTTTTTCTTAAGTAGGCCTTGGTAACAGGCAAGGCAGGAACTTCTGCCTGTGATAACATCTTGGTATGCAAGCAGGACCACATTCCTGCCTTTATCAAGTCTCCTTGGCACATCCTGTTTCACAGTGATTTTACAATTCATAGTGCAGTGCACAGCCTTAACATGTTACATACAATAATACACAGGGAAAGATGTTCAACCCCTCGTGCCAAAATCAAGGGGGGTTGGACACAAACCAACCACGCCACAATACTCCATCCCTCCCAAAACCCCACATACCCCTCACCCCCACCAAACAGTTCCCTTCACATGAAAAAAGAAAACTAAAAAAAAAATCAGCCCACATCATGGGCAAGCACCATCCTCCTCGCCAGGAGCCACCGCGAGCACTTCGTTGGAGTTGTCAAGTGGGCACCTTCCTTCGTTGATCTTTCATTGAATTGAGCCCACGACACCTCCAGAAGGCTCAACGGCGAGATCTGGCGTCCCAGACCCACCCCCCTCCATGCCCGCAGTGCCATCCCAGCGACTCCACCCACCAAAAAACCTCCCACCCCAGCCATACATCGACCACCAACAAACCAACCAACATACCACATCAGCATATGGAGGTGACAACAAAACTCAAACCATTTGATGTTCACATAGGCGAGTACTCCCCACTCAAGTGTGCTTCCCCCAAACACCCTGATGCCTCCTCATCCACAACCACTGACTGGATCTTTCTGCTACCTCTGACAAACTTTTAATCGCTGCTCTTAACGACTGACCCCTAAAACCAAACTCTAACAGTAGCGATGTGGTTGATTTTGCAACAAACCCTCTTGTACCGATCTCCACCGGTCTAATAATGCACTGCCAGACTCGCTCCCTCACCTCACCAGCCAACTTAGTGTACTTCAATTTCTTCCTCTCAAAGGCATCTTCCAATGCGTCTTCGAAGGGTATCTTTAATTCAATGAAGTACACTATCCGTGCGCCCTCAGAGCACAGCACAATATCGGGTCTCAACGCCGTGATCGCAATGCACTGTGGCATCTGCAGCTGTTTTCCCACGTCCGCTACCAACTTCCAGTCACGCACTTCACCCCACTTAAAACTCGTACCAACATGACCACACGCGTGACATGCAACGCTCTCCCCCTCCCGCACAAAAGAAATTACCTTATTTCTCCCACACCACAGGTGTGAATTAGCTTCAACCAGCTTGTTCTCCAACAAGCATGCCAAGGATTTTAACACTTAATTATGCCTCCAAGTATATCTTCCCTGAGATAAACTAACCTTACATGCAGATAAAATGTGCCTCAAAGAGGCTATACCACCACACAAGCTGCAAATCGGCTCTGTACCTACCCAGCGATTAAGATTCTGTGGAGTGGGGAGAACGTCGTAGGTGGCTCCGATGAGAAACTTAATACGACCGGCGTCCATCACCCACAGATCACGCCAGCTGATCTTCCGTTTCTCCACATGCTCCCAAGCCAAACATCGCCCTTGCACACCATGTGACGTCGCAGTTACCCGCCTCGTCTCCTCTTCCTGTTCGCGGATAAAACCAATCACCATCTTTCTCCTCTCCGGCAACTTAGCTTTACTCCACAACTTTATTCGATTGCTGGCACCGAGCCCCGCCCTACCTACCTGCACCTGACCGACCACATCCCTGTGCTCAAGCGCTGTCTGCGCATGCGCAACAGCTTCCCGTGGATCCCACTTACGTCCTGTTTTTAGACTTACAGGAACTGATCTCACCACTGGGTCTCTTGTGCCTGACAATGTTAATTCCAAGCCAACCTTGGCACACTTGAATTCTTCCACAAGACTAGTGAGTGGTAATTCCAAGACCCCCTTTCCATACAAAGCCACACTACTCAAACAATGAGGAACCCCCAACCATCTCCTAATAGCTTTGCTCATAACTCTTTCCAGTCTTTCAACCCCTGACATAGAGACCTCATATATAGTTAGCGGCCATCTAATACGAGGCAATAAACCAAACTGAAGGCACTAAACAGTTTCCCTGGCAAAAAAGATTTATCAATCCTATTAATTGCCTGCACTACATCCTCCCTTAATCTTTTAACCTGCTCCCTGTCGCTAAGTGAAGCATCATACCACCGACCCAAGCTCTTAATTGGCCTTTCAGCCACTGACGGAACCTTTTCCCCATCAATCTGGAAATTCTCCCGCGATAACTTTCCTTCAACTATCGACAAACTCCTACACTTACTAGGTTTAATTTTAATTTTAATTTTCAATCCGGCCAACTTTAGATTTCTATACAACTTCGTTAATAAGCGACGAGTAAATGGGACAGTAGTAGTAAGCACAGTCATATCATCCATATACACTCTGATTGGTGGAAGGCGAGAGCCATCCTTCCACCTCATACCCCCAACCACCCATCTTGATGCCCTTATTAACACCTCCATAGCCATGAATAAAAGCCAGAGGCGAGATTGTGCATCCGGCCATTATGTCAATCCTCAACCGCTGCCAAGATGTGGTGTATTGCTTGGTACAAAAATAAAACTGGATGTCTTCAAAATACACCTTAACCAGTCTCGTAATACACTCTGGGACTTTAAAAAATCAAATGCTCTCCACAACAAAACATGCAGCACTGAACCAAAGGCATTCGCCAAGTCCAAAAAAATCACATGGAAGTCTTTACCTTCCATCTTGGCCTCCTTTATCTGGTTCGAGATCATACTACAATGCTCTAAACAGCCTGAAAAACCCGCAATTCCTGCCTTCTGCACAGATGTGTCAATTAAGTTGTTGGCCAGCAAATATGCAGACAACCTCTGCGCCACAACACTAAAAAATATTTTCCCTTCAACATTAAGAAGGCATATTGGCCTGAATTGCCCTATATCTACCGCATCTTTCTCTTTGGGCATAAATACCCCTCCTGCTCGCCGCCATTCTTTTGGAATGATACCTTTTCTCCATACGACCACCATCTGCTTCCACAAAAACTTTAAAACGTCCGGGGCACCTTTATAAACCCGATAAGGAACCCCATTGGGTCCTGGAGCAGATGCTGCCCTCGCACGCCGTACCACCTCTTGTACTTCTTTCAACCTTGGAGGACACACGTCCATTTGCGCCACGATCTCCCCTAATGGAGGAATATCTGCAGGTACTTCAAAAACCCTCTCACTTTCACCATCGGTGTCCATTTCCTGCAGATAGCTCTCCAACTCCCTCCTTTGAACATTTAAACAACCAGACTTCTCTTGCTCAAGCAAGGACTTCACAAATTTAAATGGGTCCTTAAAAAATGCCACCCTAGCCTGCTCCTTCTTCTTTCTCCTCAATCTGAGCTTTTCCGCTCTCCTCAACACTACCAATCTATGTTTCAATTCTTCCTGCAAGATATTAATACCACTTCTACCTTCCTGTTTACAAAGATGTATTATCAGTTATTATGCTTAATTTCTATGACTATAACAATTTCTATGACTAACAAATTTGAACACCACAAAAGCCACTTGTACCCCCAGAGGTCTTTTGTCCCCATTCCTTGCAGTTTGGGAGTTTATTGTTTCATCCCGGGCCAGGGGCTTAGTCTATTGCTATCCATAATTCATTTAGTGTATTATCATCAAATTGTATTGCAATCTTATACAGTGCCTACAGTGCCCAATGCCACTCCGGTGAGAAGAGTGCCATCTAAAAACATAAATGGAACTTAACTGAAGTGAGGCGGTGCAAGGTGTATTGAGATGGCACAGTGTCACTCACTCAAAAGAAGTCACCACCATGGCTGTGTAAAAACTCATTATGGAGCCTGATGCTGCCGGCAGAAACAAACTCCCGAAGTACTCACTGGAACACCACAATTGGACAAGCCTCTGCTTGATCAAGGTGACAGACAGGGAATGTAAATTGTTATCCATGATCGAGTGGAGTTTTTCCAGTGTCTATTTCTATAAGGCATCCACTACAAAGTCCGGCTTCATTTGCAGAATGAAGCCAGCCTTCCTGATTAACTTGTCGATCCTGCTGGCATCATCTATGTTTTGCATAAGAAGACAGATTCAGAAAATATAAATAAAATGCTGGTTCTATTTTGATCTCTGTTTAAAATCGCTTCCACTGGAGAAAAGAAAATGACATGTTGTGTCATAGACATCCTCGGGGTGATGCCACCAAAAGCCATCAAAACCAGCCAGCTATGTAGACAGTGGCTCAGCCCCAGGGTCACAGGGTTAAAAGCTACACTGTTTACAGTCCAACCTACTGTTCAGTTCCCCACCAGAAGATCATTTGACCAAGTGACAGCATATAATGCCATTTTTTTTTTAGCACCCATAACATAGATCCCTTAAAGAGGCATACAAACAGGAGATTTTAGCTGAACTGCTCAGACAAAAATGTAATCACAACCATGAGGCTCTCGACACATGACATGCAGCCTGTTATGATTCAATTCTTACACATAATATTACATGGCAAATTAGCTACTCCAACCGACTAACTGATCGTGAGTTACTTACTAGTCACTTATGAGAAAATTATCGGGCTAAATAAATAAATGTAAATGCTCAATTTAGTGAGCTCCACTAAAAAAAAATTGGAATTAGCAGTGATGACCTGTAATTACAGCACTAGTCCACTGAACTCATTAACCTTAGGGTTAGTTTTAACTACCTTCACACCTTGTTTAAACAACACTTTCTCTTTAACAACTAGTCAATATACCCACAGCACTGACTCCCTTAACATGCAGAACATAATCAGAATATGTACATTCAAAACTGACATTCAAAATATTTATATGCAAGCAAAATGTATAATACCCTAAAATCACTGTTTACATTTACATATTTACATTTATTCATTTAGCAGACGATTTTGTCCAAAGCGACGTACATCTCAGCAAAAGTACAATTTATGCATTACATTAAGAGAAGGAGACATAGCTGCAGACATGAAAGTCTCAAGCAAACCTAGTTTGTTACCTACCACTTGCTGCACCAAGGTTCATCGTTCGAGTAGGTGCATAAAACACAGGACAGACAAATCCCGATACCCTCCCAACATATTTTTTTTTTATAAATAAGATACACAAATAAGCAAGTATACTGCCAGAGTAGTGGCTGAATAAAGGTTGTATCTGGGGATGCTTATGGAGTTACGATGCTTGAACAGTTACACCGTAAATGAGCTGGAGAGATCTTGGGAGAAGTGGATCTGGAAAAGGTGAGTTTTCAGACCCTTCTAGAATATAGACAGAGTTTCCTCAGTTCTGAGTGACAGGGGAAGTCATTCCACCACAACGGACCCAGAACCGAGAACCTCCAAGCTTTACCTTTCGTGTTTATATGAATTAGTGGTCAAGTGTCATTTACTTTTTTCAGTAGCACAAACATATTTAATAATACTTCTGATAAAAATTTTCTAGCTACATTCTCAATGTTATATTTTCATTCCTTCATTAACTGATTGTCCAAAGTACATTTTTTAAAACTATTTTCAAATACAATTTCAATACCACTTGAAGTAGCAAGGATGAAGCCTTCTTCCATAGGGGAAAATCTCAAACAAGCAATGGAGAAAAAAGATGATGTCTTTTTAAAGTTTTGTGTTGTAAACTGTGCCGTTCTCATTCTTAAGTGTTTCACTGGTGAGTGTTTCGTTTTACTCTTTTTAAAGTAAACAAATTACTACTAAAAGGCTTATTTTGTGAAGGTATGGAGTATAGTGTGTTTAACCTGCCTTTTAAATGCTCCATTTTTCACTTATTTTATATTTTGAACTCAGGACAGGTTATTCTTATTAAGCTGCAGTATTTGTGAACTGAAAAAGACTATTGCAAATATTCATAACAGGAAACACATGGAAGCACTGAAAGCCTCATATGAAAAATCTGTGCTATGAAAAAAAATGCATAATTTAAGTTTTTAATCAAGGTGTCCTTATGGCAGTTTGCCCGACAGCCTCAAAGTTGTGTAGCAGCAACACTGGCCACACACTTCTTTTCTCTAAAAGGCTGAATGATGGCAATATTGAAACTGTTACCTATGGACTCCGTAGTCCTGTTGGGGGACTTCAACACTCACGTTGGCAACGACTGGGAAATCCGGAAGGTAGTGATTGGGAAGAACGGCTTGCCTGATGTAAACCCATATGGTGAAATGTTACTGGACTTCTGTGCTAGGCATTGTTTGTCCATAACAAACACCATGTTCAAACACAAGGATGCTCATAAGTGTACTTGGTACCAGAGCTCCTTGGGCCAAAGGTCAATAATTGACTTCATAGTCATTTCCTTTGACTTGAGGCCACATGTTCTGGACACTCGGGAGAAGAGACGTGCTGAGCTGTGAACCAACTACCATCTGGTGGTGAACTGGATCAGATGGCGGGGAAAACTGATGGACAGACCCGGTACACTCAAGTGTATAGTGAGGGTGTGCTGGGAACAACTGTGGGAGGACACTGTCCGGAATGATTTTAACTCACACCTCCAACAGAAAGATCTCATGTCCCACAGGAGGTAGGGGACAGAGAGTGCGAATGGACCCTGTTGAAAACCTCCATTGTGGAAGCAGCCAGGCACAGCTGTGGCCAAAAGCTTGTTGGTGCCAGTCATGGTGGCAACCCAAAAACAGACTAATGGACACCGGTGGTGAGGGAAACTGTCAAGCGGAAGAAAGAGGCCTTTAGAGCCTGGCTGGTTCTGTGGTCTCCTGACTCAGCAGATAGGTACCGGCAAGCAAAAAAAGTGGCAGTGGCTGCGGTTGCGGAACCAAAATGCAGAGCATGGGAGGAGTTTGGAGAGGCCATGGACAATGACTTTTGGTCGGCCTCAAAAAGGTTCTGGAGAACCATCCGGCGGCTCAGGAGGGGTCGGAGAAGCTTCCTTCAAGCTATGCTCAGCTAAGGTGGAGAAACTCTGACCTCAAATGAGGATATTGTCGAGAGGTGGAAGGAGCACTTTGAGGAACTCCTAAACCTGAGAGATATGCCTCCTTTACAGGAGTCAGGGGCAGAGGCTCCCAGGGTATCAGAGTCCATATCCCCGGTGGAAGTCACTGAGGTAGTTGGAAAGCTCTGCAGCCGCAAGGCACTGCGGGTTGATGACATTCAGCAGGAATTGCTTAAGACCCTAGATGTTGTGGGGCTGTCATGGCTGAGATGCCTCTGCAATGTTGCAAGGATCTCAAGGACAGTGCCTTTGGATTGGTAGTCCCTATCTTTAAGAACAACAGACTCTACCCAACTACTTGTCCAGGCCATGGTGACTTCCCACCTGGACTACTGTAACTCTCTCCTGTCTGGTCTTCCCACTACTACCATTAAACCTCTACAGCTGATACAGAAGGCTGCTGCCCAAGTTGTGTTTGATGTACCAAAGCATTTCCATGTATCTCCTCTACTCGTTTCTCTACACTGGCTTCCTCTAGCTGCCTGGAGCAAATGTAAGATGTATAGCCTACAAATGCATCAATAGAACTGCTCCAAGCTATTTACAAGACCTGATCAACCACTACACCCCAACCAGGCTGTTACGCTCTTCCACATCTGCTTGCTTGGTGGTCCCACGGACAAAAGGTAAAGCACGGAGGTTCTCAGTTCTGACTCAGTTGTGGTGGAACAACCTCTGTGCACATTTAAAAAGGGTCTGAAAACCTCTTTCAGACTCACTTCACCCATGATATCTTAAGTTAACGTAAGGTGTAAGTGTTCATGCACCATAACTTTAAGATCATGCCCAGATAATATTGTTTTATACAGCTACTCATGTGATGAACATTGGTGCATATGGTGTAAAGAAACTAACTGTACTTAAGTATCACATGTCTGCAACTATGTCTCTCTTTCTCCTGAGGTAATGCACAAATTGTATTTTCTATAAGAAGTACATCGCTTTGGCGGAAAGTGTCTGCTAAATGAATAAATGTAAATGTAAATGTAAGAAAGGGGACCGGAGAGTGTGTGTCAGCTATCGGGGTATCACACTTCTTTCCACACAGTCTATGTTAGGGTGCTGGAAAGGAGGCTCCAGCCGATAGTCGAATCTCAGATTGAAGAGCAATAAAGCGGATTCCGTCCTAGCAGTGGAATAGTGGACCAGCTTTTCACCCTCTCACAAATAATTGAGGGAGCATGGGAGGTCGCTAATCCAGTCAACATGTGTTTTGTGGACTTCGAGAAGGCCTACGACCGTGCTTCCCCGATAAATTCTGTGGGAGGTGCTTCAAGAGTATGGGGTGCTGGGGCCACTACTGCAGGCCATTCGGTCCCTGTACACACGGAGCGAGAGCTCTGTCCGCATACTCAGCAGTAAGTCAAGCTCGTTCAATATGGGCGTTGGACTCCGCCAAGGTTGTGCCCTGTCTCCACTCCTGTTTGTGGTTTTCGTGCACAGGATATCAAGACGCAGCTGAAGTAAGGAGGGCATTCTATGTGGGGACAAAAAGGTGATCAATCTGTTTTTTGCGGATTACGTTGTCCTTTTGGCACAGTCACATAGATGCCTCCAGCATGCACTGGAATGCTTTGCAGCCGAGTGTGAAGCAGTTGGTATGAGGATCAGCACCTCCAAGTTGGAGTACATAGTTCTCTCACGGAAAAGGATAGCATGCCCCTTCAGGTAAAGGGAGAAAATCTGCCCCAGGTGAGGGATTTAAGTATCTTGGGGTCTTATTCACGAATGAGGGGAAAAGGGAGCATTAGATCAGCTGCAGACTGGGAGCATCAGCAGCTGTAATAGGGTTGTTGTACTGGACTGTAGTGGTGAAGGGCAAGTTGAGCCATAAGGCAAAGCTCTCCATTTACCAGCCTATGTCCCTACCCTCACCTATGGTCATGAACTCGAGGTAATGACAAAAAAGGATAAGATCACGGATATAAACGGCTGACATGAGTTTTCTCCATAAGGTAATGGAACTCACTCTTCATGACAGGGTGAGGAGTTTGGCCATCTGGGAGGAACTCAGTAGAGCCGCTACTCTTTCACATTGAGAGGAGCTAGTTGAGGTGGTTTGGGCATCTGGTAAGGATGCCCCCTGGGCGCCTCCCGTTGCAGGTATACCAGGCACAGCCAACTGGGACAAGACCCAGATGTCAGCCCAGAACCTGCTAGAGAGATTACATCTCCCAGTTGGCCTGGAAGCAGCTGGGGATCCCCCGGTGTGAGCTGGAGGAAGCTGCGTGGGACAGGGATGTCTGGGCCTCTCTGCTCTCCTTATTGCCATCACGACCCTAAAGGATAAGCGGCTAAGAAAATGGATGGATGGCTGGAAATTGTTTTCATTGCCTGAACTTCTTATGATTGTTTCCCCAACTGAATTATTGTTGCATCAGTGTGCAAGGTAACTTGAAAGTTGCACAGCAACTACACAGCACTCAAACCAAAGTGGTTCTTAAAAATTTGCTGCTCATTTTTAAGCGACTGGCAATCCTGTATCAACTCTTTCCACCCTTTGTGGAAGTAAACTGAACACTTTAACATGCAAAAATGCCATTGCACTTACCTACCAATAAGCCTGTTGTGTGAAAAGGTGTGTATTTTCATACGCAGTTGTAAAGGTTTGCATTGTATGGTATCCCCTTCTACGAGGGGTGAGTCTACTGAGCTTGACAAGTCAATCACTTTATAACCGAAAATACTGTTACCTTAGCTGTAACTTTAAAGCTGAACAAAACACAGTATTACCTTATGTATTTGTGGTAGTTAGTACTAAATGGTAGCTATCACATAACCAAACACACAGACACAATGTCTACAACCACTTGTTCCGAGCAGAGTGGCAGCAAACCAAAGCATAACCTGGCAACAGAGGGCATAAGGCTAGAGGGGGAGGGGACACACCCAGGACGGGACACAAGTCCATCACAAGGCACCCCAAGCAGGACTCGAACCCTAGACCCACCACACAACAGGCCCCGGCCAAACCAGCTGCGTCACCGCAACACCCTACAGTTATGCTTACATTTATTCATTTAGCAGACGCTTTTGTCCAAAGCAACGTACAACTTAGTAACACTAAGTACAACTTATGCATTACATTAAGAGAAAGGGACATAGCTGCAGACGTGTGACTCAAGTAAACCTAGTTTGTTACCTGCCACTTGCTGCACCAAGGTTCATCGTTCAAGTAGGTGCATAAAAACACAGGACAGACAAATCATGATATCCTCCTACCAAAAATTCTTTTTTCTTTTTTTAAATATTATAAGATACGCAAGCAAGCAAAACACTGCCAGAGTAGTGGCTGAATAAAGGCTTTATCTGGTGATGCTCATGTCCTCTAACCAAATGCAGTGCTCCATACTATTTAAATGTTAGTGCTGCCAAACTGCAGAAAAATTAGAGCTAATTACACAAACCATACTAAACAGGACTGTTAATACCTGTTAATATCAAAAGTAACAAGCCAAATGCATTGCACCAAAAGAATAGGTTTGTCTGCAGACATGGGAGACAGTGCAAAGTGCAAAACTAAAGTGTGCTTGCTATCAATCATTCTCCAAATGGCAATGTCAACAATTATGCATCATTTCCATGGCAATGCAACAGCTACAAATCATAATTTCTTTAAATCCCAAAAAGACATGAGAATATACAGAATTCTGTATTTTAAAAGTAGTATTTAGTGGATAGGGGGTACGGTGGCGCAGTGGGTTTGGCTGAGTCCTGCTCTCCGCTGGGTCTGAGGTTCGAGTCCCACTTGGGGTGCCTTGCGACGGACTGGCGTCCCATCCCGGGTGTGTCCCCTTCCCCTCCAGCCTTATGCCCTCCTTTGCCAGGTTAGGCTCTGGCTCCCCGTGACCCCATATGGGACAAGCGGTTTCAGATAGTGTGTGTGTGAGTTTAGTGGAGTTACATGATACAGAAAAACAGTCCAATAAGATTCATTTACACCCCTGGATGCCTCTCCTTCACATAGCAGTTCTGAGTGTGACTTCTTCCACCTTTCCCAGCCAGTGACCTGCATCACTCCAAGTTGCCTGAAGTTCACGGGCTGCTTTTGCAGACGCTTTTCTCCAAAGCAACTTCTAATGAACTCTATGTAGCATTATCAGCCCACACACCTTATTCACCAAGGTGACTTACACTGCTAGATACACTACTTACAATGGGTTATTCATCCATACACCAGTGGAACACACTCCCCCTGTTACTCACTATGGGTGAACCTGAATAGCATGTCTTTGGACTGTGGGAGAAAACCCATGAAGACACAGGGGAGAACATGCAAACTCAACACAGACTGAGTGGGGATCGAACCCATGTCTTTTCACACCACCCACATGTTGTGAGACAGCAGTGCTACTCGTTGTGCCACCCCAATCGTGATACAGAGCATAAAATTTTAAGAGTAACACTGGTGCCTCAGAGCTCCTGAACTGCGGTTTCAAATCTGGAGTTCGATCACTGCTTTGTCCACATGGTTTGCTTGTTGGGTGTGTTTGGGTAGGCTTCCTCCCAAAGACATGTATGGAAAAAACCTAATGCTAGACTGTTTCTGTTATCTACCCTTACCTTGAAAAGCATCTCTAAGAAGTGACTTTGTCTCAATAGCACTTAGCCTTACAGACTAATGGTCACTAATATTCATTAGCACTAATCAATGACAATGACTAATCAAAATGTCACAGCATTACAAATACAGACAAACAGAAGGGAGTTGGAGACTATGGTGTCGCAGTGGGTAATGCTGCCACCTCATAGAACTGGCTCTGTGCGGGCATAAGTTTGCATCCAGCTCAGTCAGTGTGAGGTTACATATTTTCCATTCCGCCTGTGTAGGTTTCCTCTGGGTGCTGCACTTTCCTCCCACACTGCAAAGACATAGCTTTAAGGTGAATTGGTGATGCTAAATTGCCCATAGCACATGAATGTGTATGTGGCTACCCTGTGAATGACTGGTGCCCTCTGCAGGGTGTACTCTTCTTAGCCTAGTACCCAGTGATTCTAGGATAGGCTACAGGATAGACCATTCCAGCCCTAAAAGGACAATGAAATACATTGTTAGATACAACATTTTATTAAAGTTACATTTATTCATTTAGCTGACGCTTTTCACTAAAGCAACTTAATGTTAACTACCTGAAATTATTTACTCATTTATATAGCTGGGAAATTTCACTGAAGCAGTTTTTAGAGTAAGTATGTTGTTCAAGGGTACTATAGCTGGAGGTGGAATTCAAACCTGCGACCTTTGGGCTCAAAAGCAGCAGTTCTAACCAGTATAGCTACCAGCATTATGCATACACTTACAAGTATTTCAAACAGAACAAAGCAATAGCAAAACATTAAGAATACAGAACGTATCTATATTGCACTGAAACCATAATTTCTGAAATTACTTATTTAGTTAAAAATGCATGGTTTGTATATTTTCACAGTTAAAATATTTCAACTGACAACTCAATATAACAAAGTGTTATGGGTCTTGTCATAATTAGCTACCATACTTCGACTGTACTACTACTAGAGTACATCTGAGCAAGGTACTTACCCTGAACTGATTCAGCACCCTGACATACCCCATCTTACGGAGAGAATGCTTTTAACATGAACTCTTTTATGGTCACTGTTGAGCATTTTATGCTTGTTACTTTATATAAATGCATTATAAAGCTGACAACATATACAAATTCTCACTCATGACAGCAGAAATAGTCCGAATCTAGAATGTTGCCAGAGGTATTTCTGGATGTGACTTAAAAATGTAAGTTACAATTTATTGTGTCAAATTTGACTGCATGAATATGTACTTAATACCAGAATTATACACGCAATGGCCCCACAACATACCTCACACAAGAGGTACAGTTTAATAAATGGATCCAGGTAAATGTTTTACAGGTGGCAAAAGGCAATGCATGGAAAGTAGCTGTTACATGATCTAAATAAACAAGTAACCAATGATTTCAATGCCATCGCCACATTTGCAGCCAAAGCATTGAGCCAGATGGCAAAAGCCAAATGAGAGCAACAAAAAGGCTCTTATCTTTGGTACATTTTACACTTTTGGAAGTTCTGTGACAAATGCTTATTTAAGACCAGCAGCTAAAGTTGTGCACCTTCTTCTTGGCCCCAAGGGTGAAGGAAACATGGCTGAGGTTGGGAGTCATATCTAGAGGATAAAAATAGAGGGATGAGCAAAGCCGGTGCAGAGGGAGCAAGGTTACGGCAGGCTGTCTGTTCCTTGTTCATTGCTAAGTGGCTGCAAATGTAAATGTAGCAACAGGGTTCTTATGTAACTGTCCACGAGAGGAAATAATGTCCTTGACAGCAAAGGGGTGCTGGGGGGGGCATCTGAGATGCTTTGACCCATCTGTCACCCACAACTGCACTGACAGATAGGAAGACAGAAAGTATGTAGGAAGATGTCCATTACACTGGTAAAGCTGATGAGAGAAGGATACATGCACACTACCAGAAACAAAAAACTAAAAAACGCTTGTACTGTGACATTTCGCAGCATGATTCACTGAGGTACATTGCAATGTGTGCCTGGAAGCAGTACTACATGAGCTTATGCAAGATGGACCATTCTTCTGAGCCAGAGTAAGCAAATGAAGATCTGTCACCAATTATACAGAACAAATGTCAATAAGAGAAATGCAATACCTTCTTAACATCTACATGTAAAGAGTTAAGTGCACGCCTTCCCCTGAAGAACCTACAGAGCCAGCAAAAACACAACCTCTCACTTCACACCCCCCCACCCTATCTGCCAGGTCTAGCCTTGCCAGGCTGCAGATGAGCTCTCCGCACCTAGTGCCCGACCTACAGCAGCTCCCAGCAAACAGCAGCAGTAACAACAAACATCTTCTCTCTTGGAGAGCGCAGAGGAGCAGCAGGAATAAACAAGCATAACACTTAGCTCTGTTGTGATGTGTCCCAGATGAACAAGGCAATAGGTAAGGTTGCTAAAGCTGTTAAGTACATGTCCCAGACCATAAAGGAAACCTCTTACGGCAACTTAATTCAAGTTTCACAATATCATGACAGCATGGGAGGATGCTGGCAAATAAGGATAAAGCTTTCTTGAACTCCACTTCCACCTCCAGAGGAATCAGCTCAAGGAGGACAAGTGAAGAGCTTCTCCACTGCACAAGTGCAGCCTCCATAACCCAAGCTTGCTTGTGCCTCTTATATAATATGCGACAACCATGGCTGCAGCTGGGAGGAGAGACTTAAAGATCAGAGAGCTAAAGGGAAGCACCACCTTACCCCTCCACATCCATTCACTACCCCCTTTGGCAAAAGAAGTGTTTCGAAGATAATCAGCTTCACTGTAAAAATTAAGACATTACATGACGTGTTACATTAATAACATGATGTCTTTCCTCATTAATCAGTATCGAAGAAGTAGAGACAAGACAAATTTGTAACTATCATGAAGAAAGTGACAAGAAAAAACACTGAAACATTGAGCAAAAAAATGAGGGGGGGAATGAGAACAAATAAAAACCAGCTAATTGAGGACTTCATAAACCAATTTGAGCACCACTGGAAAGGACACTGTCCATCATCAGCACCTCTGTCTCTTCTAATCTGCATTGATACTCTAATTAAAAATTAACTGAGCCATCAGTAAGTCAGCTGAGCCTGCCGATGTGACACCTGGTAACCCCCCTCTGCAACACAGTACTCACTTGCACCTTAGGCCAGTAGCAAGCTTCACAACAGCGCTGTTGAGGGAGACGATCCAGTCCAATAGCCACATCGTGAGGGCAAGGCCAGCAAGCTCTACAAAAGGGCTCTTTGCTTCTGCTCCCAGCTCTGTGGTGGCTTGAGCAGGACTGAGGGAGCGAGGGAGTGAGGGAGGGAGAGCATGAGCACGGGGTGGGAGGGGACAATGGGCGTGCTGGATCAATGTTCTGCCTAGCCTCCTGAGGTGGTAAGGTTACAGATGGCTTGGGTTAGAACTCAGGCAAATAAAACAAAGAATTACACAGAGCACCATCAAGGATCTGTTTTTGTCTATAGGCACACCATAGAACAGGCGGTGGAAGAAGAAAGGGACAGCCTTGCTCTGGAGGTGGCTGACAGAGAGCAATGCTGGCAGAACCCCCTTAGAAGGATGCAAGCTTGCACTGGCACAGTTATGTAACACCACTATGAAGGCTTGGGAAAAATAGTAACTGAAGCAGAGGCAAATAAAGAGCACAACATCAGCACATCTCAGCTTTGGACACACTGCTGGAAAACTACTGAGCAAACTATTAGCTGACAGCACTAATGCTTGGCAATCTGTAGCACATCAACTTTAGCATCGCTGGTCAACGGTAGGTTTCTAATCTGAAGCTCCAGCGCTGTGATCCAATGTCAGTGGACCAACACAGAGTGCAGAACTTCATCAATCACTGTGATGTCAGATTGTGTTCCTCATCACATTCAATGAAACCAGCCCAGATTTATTATTGGGTGCCATGACACAACGTTATACTGTAAACTGTTCGATAATGGTTACAGAAAGACAGTGCATGTGAAGGATTTGTTCTGGATAGGCACTTGGCAAATGAAGCACTTGCCTTGGGCCTGTCATCCCCTCCCATAGATTCTCATAACTCAGGTATGGTTAACAATACCGACCTCTTGCTCTCCTTTACCCCAGAGCGACAGACATTTCCTTGTGCATTGCTGCCTGCCTCCCTCTCCAATACAGATCCTTCACCTCCCAGCTGGTCTGTATTCCTGTCGAAAATGCTCTGTCAAACTGGACAACTTGCTCATTTTGGCTACCTCTTCGGCCAAGAGCCTGGCAGTGACGATCAGTTCAAGTCCGTCTATCTCAAAGTATCAAAACCACAACCTGGACCTGCAGATACATCCTGCACAACATCCGTAAGATCCACCCTTATCGCACAACAAATTCTAACCAACTTCTACTCCAGGCCCATGGTGATATCTTGCCTGGACTACTGCAACTCTCTCCTGTCTGGACTTCCAGCCTCAGCAATCAAATCTCTCCAGTTGATAGAGAACATTGCTTCACGAATTCTGTTTGACCATCCAAGGCATTCCCATGTATCTCTTCTCCTCATCCCTCCTCCCTGCTTCTCATTCAATTAGTATATGTGTGCATTAGTTACATCATTACACTCAAGCTTGGATGCCAGCTCGCAGAAGCTGGACATCATGGTGATTATTTACATGAAAATTATTTACTGCCTGAGGGACCTACAGGCAGTCCCCATGTGATGAACATCCAACCCGTACTTACGAACCACCCCCTTACTGACCGAAAGTTGATTTTTTTTTGTCGCCCTTAAGTAACAATCAAATGAAAACTTCATAATTAAGCCTATTATATAAAAAATTCGAGTTACTGTATATACTGTACAATGGTTCATAATAATAAATAGGAGCTACTTTGCGAAGTGCATCAAAACCTCGTGTGTCTACAGTGGTTTGTCAGCTCGTGGGCAGGGCAAGTGAGTCCGAGGTAGGACAGACTTCCTTCTTTTCCTGTTAACATTGTCTCGTGTTACTGTATTTGGCTGTAATTTTTTTTGTTTTTACCCTCCTAACCATGGCACCAAAGTGTAAAAGTGATGCAAGTGATAGTGACACATCCAACAAAAAAGGAAACAATCACGACTGAAATTAAAGAGTAAATAATAAAGCGAATGGTGAAATGCCAAGGAACAATGGAAAGTTTCTTTAGCTAAGGAAGCATCAGAGATTTCCGTGCGCATCGCTGCCTGCCTGTCGGACATCTCTGCATGGATGTCTGATCACCACCTTCAACTCAAACTCTTCAAAACAGAGATCCTACACCTCCCAGTTGGCCAGTCTTTCTGTCTTGATCTCTTGATCAAACTAGACAACTCACTCATTTTGCCTGCTTCCTCAGCTGAGAGTCTGGCAGTGATGACAGACTAGAGTTCAAATTGAAGTTCAAGCTCCTCTATACAGCTTCTGCGCAGTGGAACGAAATGTCGTTTCCTCGGAGACCATGGTGCAACACAGAACACAGCACAAGACAATAAATAAATACACAGGACAGGACGTGGACGCAGGTATGGCTGCGAGCTGTAGGCAGTTGTGGTGTAGTGTAGTGCTGAGTTAAGTAATTGTTCAACGGTGCCAGGTGAGCATTGGGAGGCAGCTGGGTGTTGAGTAGTCTGACTGCCTCTGGGAAGAAACTGTTGCGGAGTCTGCTGGTGGTGGCACGGATGTTCCTGTACCTCCTGCCAGCTGGTAACAGGGCGAAGAGTCTAAGAGGGGGCGAGAGGGGTCGTCCACAATGCTGGTGGCCTTGCGGATGCAGCGGTTCTTGCATGTGGAGTCGACGGCAGGAAGAGGAACTCCGTTGATCTTTTCAGCAGTTCTTACCACTTGCTGTAGGATCTTGCAGTTGGAGACTGTGCAATTCCCATACCACACGGTGAGACAGCTGGTCAAGACGCTCTCCATCATCCCTCTGTAGAAAGAAGCAAGGATGGGAGGGGGGAGTTTGTCTCTCTTCAGCCTCCTTAAGAAGTGGAGATGCTGCTGGGCCTTCTTGGCTAGGCAGGTGGTGTTCAGGGTCCAGAAGAGGTCCTCCGTCATGTGCACACAAAGAAACTTGGAGCTTTTGACTCGCTCCACAGTTGTTCCATTGATGTGAAGAGGTAAGTGGGCTACTCGGGTCCTCCTGAAGTCAACAATTATCTCTTTAGCCTTATGAAGACTTGGAGCTAGACTGTTGTCTTTACACCATTCTGCAAGCTGGTTCACCTCCTCTCTGTATGCTGACTCATCATTGTTGCTGATGAGGCCCACAACTGTACTGTCATCAGCAAACTTGATGATATGATTTGAACTGTATTTTGCAGCACAGTTATGAGTCAGTAGGGTAAAGAGCAGTGGACTGAGTACACAGCCCTGGGGAGCACCAGTGTTCAGTGTGGTGGTGCTGGAGGTGGAGTTGCCAATCCTGACAGACTCTCCCAGTCAAAAAGTCCAAAAACCAGTTGCAGAGGAAGGTAGTCAGACCCAGCAGTCTCAGCTTTGTAGTCATTTTCTGAGGGATGATTGTGTTGAATGCTGAACTGAATTCAATGAACAGCATCCTTACATAGTTGTCCTTTTTTTGTCCAGATGGATTAGGGAAAGGTGGATGGTCGCAGATATGATATGGCATCTTCTGTTGAACAGTTGGGACGGTAGGCATACTGGAATGGGTCCAGTGTGGTTGGAAGACTGCTCTTTATGTGTTTCATGACTAACTGCTCGAAGCACTTCATGATGATAGGCGTGAGTGCAACCAGGTGGTAGTCATTCAGACAGGATACCGATGATTTCTTTGGCACAGGAATGAGTGCGGTCATCTTGAAGCACACAGGGACAACTGCCTGGCTCAGGGAAATGTTGAAGATGTCTGTGAAGACATCTGCAAGCTGAAAAGCGCATTCCCTGAATACCCGGCCAGGTATGTTGTCAGGACCCGCAGCTTTCTGTGGGTTGACTCTGAAAAGAGTCTTCCTGAGATTTGCTGCAGACAGACAAAGTACCCGGTCGGTGGGAGTTGGGGTGGCCTTACCTGCTGGCATGTTGTTCTGTGCTTTGAACCGTGCATAGAAATCATTCAACGCATTTGGGAGCGAGGCATCGCTATCACAGACAAGTGATGTAGCTTCGTAGTCTGTGATAGCCTGAACGTCTTGCCATATGCGCTTTGTGTCCTTGGAGTTTAGAAAATGATGGTGGATTCTTCCTGCGTAGTTGCACTTTGCCTCTCTGATGGCCCGGAAGAGATTGGCCTGAAGGCAGTGTCTTGGGTTTTCAGCAGTGAGCGCACCTCAGCAGTCATCCAAGGTTTCTGGTTTGCACATGTGGTAATGGTCTTGAAGGAAGTCACATCATCTATGCACTTGCTGATGTAGCCAGTCACTGATTCCATGTATTCCTCCAAGTCTGTTCCTGTCAAGTCTACTGTTATTTATTATCAGTGTTACTGTTACTTAATGTTATTGTTTATTAGCATTACTCATTGTCATTGTTTTCTTTTGTGTAGTATTTCTATTGTTTTTGTTCATAGTCTGCGGGGAAACATTCAAGAAGAATTTCATGATACTTGTACACAGTACTTGTACTTATGACAATAAACTTGACGTCTGTGATGTTATGGTATGTAGCAGCCTCTCTGAATATCTTCCAGTCTGTGTGTTCAAAGCAGAGCTGAAGTGCTGAGACGGCTCCCTCAGACCAGGTTCTCATCTGTTTCAGGACTGGTTTGGCACGTTTCTGGAGTGGTCTGTATGCTGGGATTAGCATAACAGTGATGTGATCCGAGCAGTCGAAGTGGGGGCAGGGTGCAGCCTTGTAGGCACCAGGAATGTTTGTGTAAACGAGGTCTAAAGTGTTTGTACCATAGGTCAACATGCTGGTGGAATTTTGGCAAAACTGATTTCAGATTGGCGTGGTTAAAATCCATCGGGATGTGCTGTCTGTAAATTGCTGACAGCCCCGTAGAGTTCACTTAGCACTTCCTTTGTGTTAGCGCCAGGTGAAATGTACACCGCAACAATGAGCACGGCGGAAAACTCCCTGGGCAGGTAGTATGGCTGGCACATAACGATCATAAACTCCATCAGCGACGAATAATAGCTAGACAGCATTTCCGCACCATTCGTTGTTTGTGTAAACACACAGATCACCGCTGCGAGTCTTACTAGACACTGATACTATTCTGTTGGCGCGATGCGCAGTTAGCCCGGCTAACTGAATGGCTGCATCAGGAGTGCTGTCGTTGAGCCATGTTTCCGTAAAGATGAGAACACAGCAGTCTCTGACTTCATGCTGGGTAAGTTATCTGTGGTCTGAGGAAGTCTAGTTTATTGTGGAGAGAGTGAACATTTGAGTCAACCTTTCTCTCAGCACATCGAAGCCAAGTTCAAATTTCAGATTTCAAGTTTATTGTCATAGGTACAAGTACCATGTACAAGTATCATGAAATTCTTCTTGAATGCTTCTCCCCAGACTATGGACAAGATGGAGACAATACAAATACTGTACAAACAAAACAATGACAGTGAGCAATGCTAATAGCAATGACAAATAACGGTAACAGTAATAATAATACCAATAGACAACCAGAGAACTCAGAACGTGAGAGTGAGAATGCGAATACTTAAAGTGACAGTGTAATTTACCAATGTGCTTGGAAGGAGCTGTTAGTAAAGGTGGCACATTGGTGATTGTTGTTTACTCTTACAGCGCTGAGGTAAAAGCTGTTCCTGTACCTAGCAGTGCGGGTTCGAATAGACCTGAGCCGCTGAGACAGCAGAGAAGAGAAAAGTGCCTGTGCAGGGTGACTATGATCTTTCATGATGCGCATCGTCTTTCTGAGGCAAGGTGTGGTGTAGGTGTCCTTGACTGCTGGCAGCTGTGTGCCGATGATTTCCTGAGCTGTTTTGACAACCCTCTGTAGGGCTTTCTTGTCCTGTATGGAGCAGCTTCGCATTCCTAGGGGTCACCCTCACTGCCAAACTCACATGGTTTGAGCACAGAGCATCAACCATCAAAAAGGCCCATTAGCATTTCCATTTCCTCAGGCATCTGAAGAAAGCCAGGATGCCCACTATAGACCTCACCACTTTCTACAGGTGTGCTGTGGAGTCCGTTCTCACAGGGTGCATTATGTCCTGGTGTGGCAGGTGCTCCATACAGGACACTTCCTCTCTGCAGGCCGTCTCATCGTAGTTGGTGATCAGACCCACAATGGTGGTATCGTCACTAAACTTTATGATGGTGTTGGAGCTGTGACTGGCCACACAGTCATGTGTGAACAAGGAATACAGCACCGGGCTCAGGATGCTTCCCTGTGGGGTGCCAGTGTTGAGGGTTAGTGGGGAGGAGGTATTACTGCCAATCTGCACACGCTGGGGTCTGTTGGTGAGGAAATCCAGGATCCAATTGCACAATGTGGCACTCAGTCCCAGTCCTAGTAGTTTGTGGATCAGCTTGGTTGGGATGACAGTGTTAAATGATGAGATATAGTCCAGAAATAATAGCCTTGCATAGCAGTTTTTATTGTCCAGGTGAGCCAGAATGGTGTGAAGGGTGTGTGATATTGCGTTTTCAGTCGATCTGTTGTGGTGGTAGGCAAATTGCAGTGGGTCCAGAGTGTCTGGGATGGTGTCCTTACTGTGTCCCAGCACCAGCCTCTCAAAGCATTTCATTGCAATGGCGGTCAGTGCCACTGGGTGATAGTCATTAAGGCAGCTCATTTTGTTTTTCTTAGGAACAGGGATAATGGTGGTGTTTTTGAAACAGGTGGGTACAGTTGAGCTTTTTAAGGAGCTGTTAAATATGTCCATGAAGACAGCAGCCAGTTGCTCACTGCATGTTTTTAAAACTCGCCCTGAAATTCTGCCCGGCCCAGCAGCTTTGCGGATGTTGACTCGGCTGAAAGTTTTTCTTACTTGTGTGAGCAGTTCCGTAGGTCTCTTCGGAATTTAAGTTGTCCTCTGAGATTGCCCAGTTTGTTGTCCAGAGACTGAACGTTGGACAGGAAAATGCTGGGCATCGGAGGTCATAGCCCGCGGCGTTTCACTCTCACCTGTACGCCGTCCCTGTGGCCCTGTTTCCGAGCTTGCATCTTCTGAGTGGCCCCAGGTGGGTCGCGGTCATGATGATGTTCGCGGCAGTGAAGGTAGCGAGTTCAGCTCTCTAATGCTAAGAATTGAGTCTGATCGCACCGTTTCACATATTTGCAGAAGTATTTGGGGGTCATAAGTAATAAGAGAATAAACTGGCTGGAAGGACAGTGACACAAACAAAATAACATACACTAAACTAACAAGTCTGCGAGGAGAAGCAATCAACACATCGCCTCACACTGGCCCTGCATATACACCCTGCATAACACCTGCAGGATCCGTCCTTACCTCATAACAGACTACGCGCAACTATTTGTCCAGGCCATGGTGACATCCCATCTGAACAACTGCAACTCTCTCCTGTCTTGCCTTCCTGCTACTGCCATTGAATCTCTACAACTGATACAGAACGCTGCTGCCCAAGTTGTGTTTGACTTGCCGAAGCGTTCCCATGTATCTCCTCTACTCGTTTCTCTGCGCTGGCTTCCTATAGCTGCCCGGATCAAATTTAAGACCTTGGTTATGGCCTACAAATGCATCAGTATAACTGCTCCCAGCTATCTACGAGACTTGATCAACTGCTACACCGGATCCAGACTATTACGCTCTTCCACATCTGCCCTCTTGGTGGTTTCATGCACAAGAGGTAAAGCACCAGACTGCCTGTTCATGCCCGGATAAACCTTTAGGGAGCTACTCCTATATATAATGTAACGTAAATGTTTATATGCATCGCAAAAACAATTACTAGGAAAGTGATCAGGAATTGTGGATATTGTGACAAAATTTTATGCAGCTACTCATGTGATGAACATTGGTTCATATGGTGAAAAGAAACTAACTGCACTAAAGAATCACACCTCCGCATCTATGTCTCTCTTCCTGCTAATGTAATGCACACGTACTTTCTTTGTAGAAAAGCATCTGCTAAATGAATAAATGTAAATTAATTATATATTGCACTCTGCTGTATAAATTATTGCATGCTGCTTAGTGTGCAAAAGGGTATGGGAAGTCAACAAATAAAAAACAGTATTATTTATAGTAAAACAAGAGCAAACCTTCTAGCTCAGATTGCACCGTTTTACCCACATTCACTAAACACACACAGACTCACAAGTGAAGGATGAACACAACTTACTTCTTGTTCAGCTTCTTGACCTTTGTCCTCCTCTTTCTTGCTTGGATAATCAGCACTGTGATTGGATCAAAGAATCACATCAGTCTCAATAATGAAATACCGGAAAATTGCACCTACGAAACTCTCCAGAAGTGAAACACTGTAAAAGACCCACCCCTCACTCTGTGCTTTTGGACCACCAGCACCAGCACAGACAAGCGGTTATTAATAATGAATGAACGTTTACATTTGCATTACATTTATTCATTTAACTGACACTTTTATCCAAAGCAACTTACAGTGTTTACCCTCTTACAATTATTTAGTAGTTTATAGAGCTGGGTAATTTGTATTGGAGTAATTCAGGGTAAGTACCTCACCTAGGGTACTACAGTTGGAGGTGGGATTTGAACCTGTAATCTTGGGTCCAAAGGCATGAATGAATGAATGAATGAATGAATGAATGAATGAATGAAAACCCCAAAAAAAGAAACACCAGGCACACGTTGAACTAAACACTAAATTAATGAAACAAGAAAACAAAACGCCTGCAAAGAACTTACTCCTGAAACAACAAGCAAAACAAAGCCGAAAGCGTAAGCACTGCTTTACCCTTTTATGGGCTTTACGCCTTTACCCTATGGGCTTTACCGTTTACGCGGCTTTCGGCTTTGTTTTTCTTCAGTTTTCTTTCAGTTTTTCTTCAGTGAGTGAAAATGCTGCGAAGCCCCGCATAACTAAGCAGACACTCATCTGGTTCCGGGTACCACTACACATCGCGAAGGATAAAAATACTCGACTTAACCCTTGCTCTGTGCCGTTCTTCTACAGAAACGCTCGCGGTGGAAAGTTTTTTTGTTACATTACCTTTGCTGTCCATGACTAGACGGCGCGGTCCCGGAGCGGTCCCGGCTGCTGCGCAAGCGCAATTCCAACACTTGCATTGAGTCGCGCAGTCGGAAAACTTCTGCGAGGTCTTGTGTTGCTTCGCCATCGAGGCCGCGCGCGATGGGACTTCGTTGGACCTGAGAGCTGGGCGCTGCACAGCGGTAAACGAACGAGGAAATGTTGTAACTGTCGAGGGTATTCCGTGTCAGAAGTGAAACAATTAACAATCGTGCGCGAAAGAAAAAGAACAAGCAAACACGACGAAACGAAAGTCGGCCATCACATTTTACGTCTTAGCTGACTTTTCAGCGATACAGGATTGAGGTTACAATTTATTTACTCATTTATATACAGCTGGTAATTTTGCTGAAGCATTTTTAGAGTAAGTACTTTGCTCAAGGGTACAGCTGAAGGTGAGGCTCGAACCTGCGACCTTCCAGCTCTAACCACTACCTCCCCATTAATTTATTTCTGACAATACGAACTATTCATTTATTCAATACGTACTACTGCACATATCAAATGTAACTTAAAAAATGCATAAAAAAGTACTGCTTGTTGTTTTAATATTATTAATTGGTGGCCTTAAATAATATACCGCTGCAAACTGTAACGGCGCTGAGTGGGGCTGGTGAATGGATTATGGTTGGTGTAGTGTCTATTCCTGTACATCGTCTTGTGTTCCTTTCTGATTGGCTGTGTTATGTTGTTGCTTATACTTAGTCTGGCACTGGAGATTTCTTGGGGGGTTCAAGGGGGTGACCTCCTAACCATTATGTGGAGTAGGCCAGGGGTGCTTAGAATGGCCTGGGGGAATTCTCCAGTGTTCAGGGACTGCTTTGTACTGTCTATGTCAAGACTGTAATTAAATAATAAAATGTTTGGTTGTGGTTTTGTTTCTGTGATTCAGGGTTTTGGAGTGTTTTAATTCTTATGGTATGAAAAGACATGTATGCAGTCAATAAAGAGCATCTTGAAACCCTCTGTCCTGAACAGTCAAGTTGACTGGTCAGATTTAGTTTAGTAATTATTGTGGATTGTACTGTAGTAGTAATAGCATGTTTTGTATATGTTGTCCTCTGTGTCACACCGTGGTCCAGAAGAAACACTATTTCACTCCGATGTATGTTCTAAACATATTGTGGAAGTGACAATAAAGTTGACGTTGAACCTGTTTCTGTCTTTTCCAATTTGCATTTCACAACATCTGTATGCACCAAAAGTTGTCTGACCATTTTCTGCAATTCTGTGATACTCCAGCTTGCAACAAGCAACGTAGCACATACTGTAATTGCATGCTGAGCATTTGCTGTGTTCATTTACTGTGCATCTGCCTTGTCTGCTGTTCAGGGAATCGATGGGCCAATTCCCTGTGGTCACAAAACAAGTAGGAACAAAACAAGCATGTGCATTACACAGATAAACTGTGCTTCATTGAAATGAGAGTAAAGGGAAAATTTTCCTGCAAATATAGTAACAGACTGGCAAATATTGAATGAAGCACAGCAATTTAAAGTTGCACCCTGTATTTTACAGTGGAGGCCTGTTGCATCTGTCCTGTGTTTAACTCAGAATATATCCATTATTTTTGAGCAGTTTAATGCACCTTCCTCTAATGGTTTTTTCTTCTCACTGTAGCCTTTTGACTGCACCTTTTCTCTCTTCATGTTTCTGTCACCCTCCATCCTTATTTTAGTCCCCAAAAGGGAAGCAATTTCTTAAAATATCAAAATTTGATAGTGTAGTGTCATTACTTCTCACATCATGTCATTAACTGAATTGTTTTATCCAATTTTGATTGTACCAGTGTAATGTACAGGCCTGGCTGCAAGCCGCTTGGGTGTGGGAATGAGCTACAGTAGAAATGGGCTCAAATAGTGAAAACCTTCAAGTCCTTTGTGCAGGAACCGGTTTCCACTGATCAATGTTGATCAATCAGCTTTCATTCTGCTCTACCATAACCAGACTCACTGGGAAATACTCCTAGTCACCCAGTTACCACTTGTCTTCCCTTTATGACAGTCATTGCTTCGTAGTATCAAATTCATTGTGATCAAGTTTCTAAGCAACTGGATCATCTTTCTACAGTCAGCTCCATCTAGTGGTACATACAGTTCTGCTTCAAAGTATGTGGACCCTGTAGGGATGGACTAATATTGCTAAATATAAAATTATTAAAATACTCAATCTAAATCTTAAACTTATAAAATTAATAAATGATTTTGCACCTGATTCTACGTATTTACCTACTTGGGGTTCACTTATTTTTGCACCTGCACTTCTTCCTACTACACACAGTTTCCTCTAAAGCAAAATATTATTATTTTTTATACAGCGCTCTTCTCATGCAGTGACACAGAGCGCTTTAACACAGGCATACAGCAAGAAAAATTGATACAAACAAAGAAGACAGTCAACTAATGGCTACTATAATGAAGAACTTATTATAGAGCTATAAGTATACCTACTGGCCACTGGGGAAAGGAACAAAAACTTCCAACTGAAGGTTGAGGGAGAAAAAACCTCTGGGGGTCCAAGGGCCAGTGGTTGCCCACCCCTTCTGGGCATTCTAGAAAGTAACAATTTGTAAGCCAGTGTTTACCAAGTAATTATAATGTTGGTAAATGGCATCTTGGATCCCCAGCTCGGCATGGAACGTCTCGATCGTCACAGCAGATGGACATCACCCTCTGTCAGCACTGGATTCGTCTGTCACCACTGGCCAGCCTCCTCAGGTCTTATGCAGCGAGGTAGTGCTCAACGAGAAGATAGGACAGAGTTAGTAATTTGTTACTTAAGTAAATTTAAAATGCATTTTTGTAAAGGTGATAAATAACCAAGGCAGGTTGAATTACATTACGAGGTGGAATGCCTGAGTGAACATATAAGTCTTAAGTTGGCATTTGAAAACAGAAACAGACGGGGCATTTCTGACAGTAACTGGTAGACTATTTCACAGTTTAGGTGCTCTATAACTAAAGGCGTGTCCTCCTACTGAGGTCTTGGTGATCACAGGTACTTTAAGGTAACCTGCATCTAATGAACGGAGATATAATATGGAATTAGTCATTACATACCTATTATATGAGTCAAGAAAGAGTGCTTCTCATTAACCATTTTGTGGTAAAACTTAAGGACACAGGTGGTTCACAAATTTCCAAGCAGCACTGTATTCACAAGTTTTTTGCTAGTGATTACCTGTGCAACATTCATAAGAACTATGTTGGCTACTTTCTGTGTGCGACTCAATGATTTTTGTTCATAATATCGTGCCTACTTTACATCTTACATCATGAAAACAGAGTAATTTAGTTTTATCTCCAGAGGGCACACTTGTATTACCAAGTACTGGAGTTTCACATCCTGCTTCTAGCAAAACACACATAGCTTTTTGAAATAACGGAGGAAATAACCTTTAGTCCGCTGAAGAGATAAAAACAATCTCCATCAATGTCCTTTAAGCAACTACTGATAACTATGATGGGCATTAGAATCATATGGATAAAGACATTTATAAGACATTATACATTCACTTTATAAGGCTATAAATAAATCCAAACAAAATTCCAGCAAATCTGTCGTGTTGGTTCAATATCAGTAAAGTTGTCTCATTTAGACTGATTTACAGCAACATGAAGACAGCATAGGGTCTTGTCCACAAGTTGGACTGTACTGCTCAATTTTGAAAGTCTCCCCCTAAGCAGTGAGAAAGTAACACTTCAAAGATTGCAGCAGAGATGACAGATACTACATTGTTATGGATGTTGGGCTTGAAACTGGGTCTTGTGTCAACAGGCAATTGAGTCTAGAAAAAGCTTTTGGTAGAAGTTTTATTTTTTTCTGATGAGGAAGAAAGATAGCCTTTACAGTTGATACACATGCAAACAAGTGCTTAAATGGACTCGTTCATTATTCACTCCCAGAGAGGTTGACGATCAATGCATTTTTCAAATACATTTGGTTTAAAAAGACAGCCACAAGAATATTTTTTACAAATATTTCATTTATTTTTTGACAGTGGTATTTACAGGTTACCCCTTTCTGTGTAATGGTGAATTGTTTTGAACATAAAATGTACAGTTGGTATCATGGAAGTTTAGCAGGTTGCCGGAAAAACACTACACATTTCCGCTTTCTTTATAAGGCTATAAATATTGTAAATTAACTTCATTTTTCTTACCATATTACATTTTGTGATTTTAACATTTGCCTCTGATACGCCTCAAAACACACAAGCACATATTCACACATTCCCAACACACAAAGACATGCTCAATACAGAAATTTTATGGAATCATATACCATCAACACACAATCTGAAGGATAAAATGATTTAAAAAAGCTATATCCAATACATTTATATACATCCTGAAGCCTTTTTTTGAACTCTTGAAACACGCTCTTGGTTGAGTGACACAGAAACAAGACATATCTTGGCAGCTCTTTCAGAATGAAGGACAGTGGCTCAGATAGAGAGTTTGTCACCAGTAGCACTCTGACCACCAGGGAAGGAGGATCCAGGAGAGGAACCCAATTTGCAGAAGTGGCCAAGCCCAAGACTGCTCTTCGGATTTAAGGCAAGATGAGTGGCTCACTGCTTGAGCACAGTACAGATGCAAAATGACAAACTATAACATGCACCTGCTAATAACATCTCCAGTACTTAGTGAAAACAATACAGGGACAGAAAAATGGAAGCTGCATCATCAATGCTGCAGAATGAATATTGTCAAGAGGACAGGAAATGGTGCAACAGGAGGGAGAAGTACCAATCTCCAGTCTTCTGTTGTAGGTCAACCTGAAGTGCCATACAAATGTTAATGAACTGCATAAGTGAATGATAAACAAAAACTACAAATTAAGCACTGCAAGAAATGGAAATGTAGGCAATGCGTGAAAAACAAAATGCAGGACTAATCACTACTGCCACTATAAATTCAGTTTTGCATGTTTCCTTAAGTCATATATGGCTTTTCAGTCAGTTAAAAATTATCACAAATTGGACTCCAATGTCTAGTGAAGGTGAAGGGATGTTACTTTAAACACCAGAGCATGGTCCCAATCCTCACTGGGTGTGGCAGACTGAGGTCCAGCAGAAAATAAAACCAGGATTCTCAAGCACAGCTCACATCAAGGCCGTTTTCAATATGGCCTTATACAGAACCAAGGTTTGTCGATCTTTTGGAACAGTGACTACAATTCTGGAAAGTACAGTGAATAGAGTACTGAAATGTATGTATTGTTGACATTCAAAAATTTTCCGAAGTTTTCACAAGTGTTCAAGAATGCATGCCCCTGCCCTTCCATTCCCAGCCATGACACTGATGCAGAAGCAGTTTGCCCAGAGAACAATAAAAATGGAGAAGTTGTAGAAAGAGCTGCCTCTGCCCTTTGAACCCACAGAGTACAGACAATCAATGGTAGGCACTTGAATGAGTTCTCCCCCCATTACTGTTTTGAGACACATGTACAGTGGATCTTGTACAGAGGGGAAGGGTGGGGGTGGGGTTGGAGGATGAAGAAGAGCATGAACCACAGTTCGAAAGTGTCATCTCTGCCCCTCATGCTTCCATCTCGTCATCATCAAACACTGGAGGCACGAAGCTCAGGACCTCCTCGTAGGTCAGCCCTGGATGATCAAAACACACATTAGGAGAACAGAAAGGCTAAAGGTTCTTGATAGATATCATGACTTAGCAAAGCAATTATAAGAACCCCAGAAACATGTGGGAAAACATTACTCTACACTGAGTCTTTAAGATTTCCTTGAGAAGAGTACATTTCTGGGAATGTTCAAATTCACTGTTGTGGTAACAGTACCACTGATCTCCAGTCACCCTACTCCATTACCATCCATGACATACGTGTAAATTAAGCTAGCTAAATGCTGAGGCAATGCACACAACTCAACTCTGCACAGAGCCAACCCAGTGGTTCCCTGACTTACGAACTTTTGAGTGACAAACTTTTCTTGCCGTTGCAAACAATTGTGAGAAGTATTTAGCACTCATTTTTCATAAACAGAGATAGCATACAATTTACAACACTTGCCAAGGCTTCAGCCCATTCGCTGGCAAACAGCAATCATGAATGGCAAGCACCGTCTTAAGTTTAACAACGCTGTGCTCTAGCTAGATTCTTCATTTTGCTTCATTTACAAGTCACATAAGTGCTGTTCTCAAAATTCCAGGGGCTCCTCTGGCTCTCTTCTGACAGACAAAATGTTATATACTAACTAGGAGTTACATGACTGGTCGGTTTAAACCAATTAGTTTATTTAAACCCTCCTGACATAGGTCAGATGTTCTACTCTCTGGATCTTATGGCTTTAGAACCATTTGGACATCCTAATGATATTCATGGTTTCATCGCTGAATACGACTGGCAGAGATTAAGGTCCACCCCCCAAGGGGTCTGCAACAGAGGCCGGGTCTAAAAGATCCTATTAGTTTAAAACATAAATGCAGTGAAATCTGCTTTGTATTTCCATCCGTCCTGGGTGTGTCCCCTCCCCCTCTGGCCTTACGCCCTGTGTTACCGGGTAGGCTCCGGTTCCCCGCGACCCCATATGGGACAAGCGGTTCTGAAAATGTGTGTGTGTGTGTGTGTGTGTATATATATATATATATTTTTTTTTCCCCAACCTCTCCACACAGTCTAAGGAACTATCATGTTGCTCACAATTATTTATTCATTCATTTTTCAGACACTTTCTATCAAAGCCACATAAACCTCAAAACAAAAGTGCATTTTGCCAAAAAAGATTTTGATTCTCGAAATAGTCACTTTGTTTGATACCACTTTTTGTGACAGTGCACATTACATGAGCAGCTGCAAACAGAAGTGACAATGAGTCACTAGCCTGCTCCATGTTACATTAAACTAAGAAACTTTGAACAACAAACTATCTCTGTCCAGATTAAGTTTCTAAGTACAGGACACACCATACTGCCTTAAATCTGCGTATAAAATTTTTGTACAACGATTTGGTTGCTAAACCATCAACAGATCTGATCCACTCACAGTAAATCAGCCAGCCGGAATTCTTTCTTACCTCCTTGATTTATTATGGGCACTGACCACAAATATTCAGATTATGGAGTAGAAACTCCTTCCATCCAAGTACAAAGCTGCAGTTTCTCCATGTAAAATGGGCTTTGCAACAGCCAGACTCAGTTTAGAAGAAAACACTAGGAGTCTGTTCTAAAGCCCATACAGACTGTTGATCAAGCTGCTGATCAACAATCAAGTTGCCATTCAACCCTCCCTTCCTGATTTAAGGCGGCTTGGCAATGCAATATTGATTTGACAATTAACCTTCCCACCCCTACCTATGAAGTTTTAATAAGAAAACAGCAGAAGGAGAGATCTCAGAAATCCTAGTTCTTTGTTGAACTGTAACAGCTGCCAAGTTATACCATGCCTCCGGAAACAACCAAGAGGTCTATACAATACTTCAGTGTTTGTACAGCATTTTGCAGACTCCCCCATCCCCAATATTGTATGCAGCTAATGAAAAATCAACTTCAGTACTATGAATCCAAATACTGGTTTTGCACAACTGTAAAATATTTTATATGCTGGTTAAATGGCTGGCAAGACTAGAACTGCTTGTACCAAACATCGAAGGGTTTCCTGACTATGTGGACTCACTTTTCCACTCCTCGATCTCCAGCTCACGGCTCTCAAAGCTCTGGTCATAGGGCTCTGCTTCAGGCTCATCATCTGGGTCATGGTACTGTGAGAAGTAGGGATGTGCCAGTGCCTCCGCTGCTGTGATCCGCTTGTCTGTGTCCAGAACCAGCATCTTCTCTAGCAGGTCCACAGCTAAGGAAGAGATTTTTTTTTTTTTTTTTTTTTTTTTTTAATTTGATGAGGTCAGCTCAGAGGTAACATCTGGAAATCCACAATGTTCCTTTCCTGCCTGTAGTGCAAACATTTGCCACATGCACACACATCTTCCAACACGAACTGTGATGTGACCATTTTGATCTTTTGTACACAATCACACCATACTAAAGACTGGATATGCAAAGCTAAACATCGCCTGTGAAGAACTTAATTTGTTCAAACTGTCAGTCAACTTAGTCAACTCAAGCCAACTGCAGACAAAGCACATGTGCTTAAGCATAAGAATATTACCCAAGGAAATTACCAGATCTTACCCTGTGGATTTGCCCCAATGAAAACGTCAGCAAAGTTTCTTTTCGGCATGTGTGGTAGGGAGTTGATATAGTTTCTGGCCTGTTGGAAGAAAGGCCCAAAACAGTTTAAAATGGACACTGCAGGCAAGAAGGACCAATTAAAAAAGAAAAAAAAAAGTGTATATATATCTCAGAAGACCTTTTAAACCAGGGGCTATAAACTGAACTCCCTGTGTCTTGAGGTCCCTGAGGAACTGGTCAATTACATTTAGAACACCAAGAACGTCAGACTAATTTCTAACCGAAAAATTTGTTCAATTATGCAAATCAGTAATTAGGCAGACTAGAAGCCAGCACATACTAGATGGGCATTCAGGACATGTTTCTCCACTCTGGCTGTAGAGAAGGGTGTCAATTTTGTCCTAAATGAGTGTTAGTTTTGAGCACAGCGCTAAAAGCATTGAGTCAAACTGTATGCCTTATGTCAGCCTTCTAACTTTAAGCTCAAAGTCTTCAGCTTGCTAAGGATCTGGAAGGCATGTACAATACAGGGTCTTAAAGGCTTTTATTTCACTTGTTCTGCTTCAGATAATGCCTTTCCTAGTAGGTTAAAGCAATTGTCAACTAACAAAGAATTGATGCACTTCAAATGGTAGAGGGGGCTGAGACCACTACAGTGAAGAAGGTACTGTCAAGATGAGAGTACAGGAAAGAAAAGGCAGCACCGCACAGTGAAAAACAAAACGTTGTTTTTTTTTTTTTTTTTGTTAGTCTGGACCTTTACAGTCCTTCTCAATAAAATGGACGAAGTCTTCACGATTAGTCCTGATCTAATGTTATTCGAGAAATTTGTCACTACTGCGTGTTCAGCTGCCTCACTGCTGCCATGTAATCAGTGCCCAATTAGTGTCTAAGACAACACCTCTACACACTATACATATATATATATATATATATATATATATATACACACACACACACACACACATCCATATATTTCATAATCAGTCTGAGAACAGTGTCAAGTGGGGCACTCGTTTAAAATGTTCATCTGCTTCCTAACTTATCCTTACAAGTAGAACACACTGTACAATGCTCTTAGGAGGAACAGTATTCAAACTACAACTCAGTTGTGAACAACTCAGCTGCATCTCTGTGGAAGCAACAGAGCTTTATGTGGCTGCCTCAGTGCTCCTGCACCTGATTCCACCGTGTCATGTCTTGCACAAGGGTGGAGAGGCACTCTGACGTGTGGGCCGAAGCTCAGGGAGCAGGTCCTGGCTCACCTCATGGCTGGGCATCCTGCTTATTAGCGAGGCGGGGGGCGTTCCTGTCAGACGCATTATCTGTTGAAGCTGGTTTATATCTTTGGGACCCAAGTCAAGGGGGTTACAGCACACAAGTTAAACAAGAAGTGATTTTATTAAAAAAAAAAAGAAAAAAAAAGAGAAGAGTATATGCATGGCCTGCAGCCAGAAACGTGAGGTCCTGCTATAGTGGATTCTGGGGGATGGGGTGTAAAAATCACTGGTGCAAAAGGGAGTGAGGGAAGGGAAGGGGGAGAGAACAACAAGTAGCTGGATCTAGGTAGAGGGTGCCAGATTTAGAGCACAGAGTTAGAAAAAGGACACCACCATTCATCAGTGGGGGGGGGTCTGGAACAAGGACAGACTCAAAAAGTAGTCCAACAATGCCGTTAACTGGCTTTGTTAGATTTGTGTGGACATCCAGTCCACCAGTCCAATGTCCTTGTGAACACACCGCTCCCATGGTAAAGCAATAAGCCAGTGAGAGGTAATAATGCTGGTCAGTTAGAATTTACCCTCTGAAACCATCCTGTCACGAAATTCCCCCCCCTCAAAACAGAGGAGGAAAAAAAATCCCATGCCACTGTACAGAATGCAGAAGAAATGCATACTACACAAGCAGAGGAAAGCAGCTACAGGCTGAAGCTGAACAAAGACAAGCTCAGAATAGCTGTGAATGAGCCAATCTTTGGCATTTCTGAGACATGGAAAAACCAAGCAAACTGAAGAGATGAGGCAAAAGTGAGAACTCACAGACTCTGAAGATATTTTCATCAAGAGCTCGGGGCCCGGTGTTCCGACGAGCAGCATGATGAGCTTCAACTGATCAATATCTATCAGGTCAACATAAAGGAAAAAGCAGGGAAGGGATGATGATGGAGGGGTGGCTAGGGGGCTCATAAATGCTCATGGGCATCGGAACAGGGCGCATGCCCGGGAGCAGCTACAGGGGCAAGGTAAACTGCTCCACAAGTGAGGGGGGAAAAAAAAAAAAGTTTAATAAATATATGAAAATCACTGTTCAACATGGGACACAAGCCATGCAGATGACAAAATGCATCACAAAGATGAAGGCAAAAAGCAGTTCCTTGACAAAAACGCACAAACATTGACTTTTTACCGAACAATCCCTTTTTGAATCCAGAAAGTTAAATCGCAATTAAGTGAAGAGAGAGCTCAATGAAGCAATGGATGAGCCAGTACTCCTGTATCAAAACTGTAAGGAACAGAAAGCAACTTAAAGCTTTGCAAAGGTGACATCTCCTGATGTTCACTAAAGGGTAGGCGAAAACTGCTTCTCACAGTCCTGTGACAGCAAGACAGAGATTCCTCTAGTTTACATGGCAACAACAACCACCCACTCCTAAAACAGGCAGATTACTGGAATGACCTGCATGCTTCCTATGCACAAGAGTGCTTCATTTTAAAGTGGAAGACTAAAGTGGCGCATGGAAATAAGAGTCACGCTGCGGGAAGAAGCTTGGTTCAGGGAGCAGAACATGGGGTCTGACTGAGAACCAGGCATGTAGCTTCCTGTGGCTTCCTGAAAATAGGAAGCCTGTGGCATAATCACTGCACTGTGTCACAGGTTAAACACAGCAGGAGTGTGAGGGAGCTGATCCACTACACACACACACACACACACACACACACACACACACATACACGAGTACTGTTGTGTAAGGGCAGTAAATGCAACAAAAGGAAGAACAAGCTGCAGGATTTCAGTAGGCCACCAGAATAAGTACCATGTTAGTGACTCAAAATTATCATTAGATGGAAAAATAGATGTTAGCAGGTATCAAAACACAGAGGCGGGGGTAGACATGGGGGAGGATGGGTTACTTAAAGAGATTAAGAGGTATAGTTTTCCAGAAGATCCCTTCTTCAGTGGAAAACACACACAATGCTCAACTCTCCCAGCCAAGTCCCCATTCCAACATGCAGGCTCAGTGAGGCCAGAAGTCCCTGAGAGAAGCATGCAATTTACACACCATGTCACACGGCAGAGGAGAGTGAGAGACCTCACCCTGACACGCAAGGAAGGGCAGACATGTCACTGCCTGTTGAGAAACATTCCTCCTCATTTCATTAAATACTTCCCTCTTTGGTAAGATCAGTAATCCGCCCCCACTTCAGTTAACAAATTTTAAGAGCTCTGGATACATAAGGCTAAGTCAAAAAGTATCCGCAATAATCTCTGAGTTTAAAAAAGCAATCAGAATGTTGCTCCCTTCTCAAGGTGGATGTCATTTGCCTGTTGTACAAATAAAGCCAACAATATACTACGTTTAATAGAAACAGCTTGTCGCTGAAGTTAATTTAGTTAGGAAAGGAATAAACATTTCAAATTCCCCACAATCTCCCAGTCCCACCCCCCATCCACTGACCGACTCCTGGCAGATCTCCAGGTTTCACCCAGACCGGGAAGAGAAAGGATACGGTCTGTGCCGGGGAATAGTGTCCGGCCAGTTAGAAGCTCAGCCATGATACAGCCCACAGACCAAATATCAACTGCAACACGAGAAGAGAAACAACTCATATCACCACATAAAAATGATACACATTTTATAGAGGTATAAAGATAGCATCCTCTTGCATCTTTCTAGACAGATCTACTTCCTCATCCACTACGTATCAACTGCATACAACTGAACAACACAACATTAACAAGTTAATCATGACTGCTTGCCTTTCTTCTAACTGACATTCCCAAGGTTATTGTTTGTAGGACACCATGAAACAATTATACTCATGAATATCAAAAACAGAATTCCATAAAGCATGCTTGGCATAATAACTGCAGTAAATGTCTTAACGTGAAATACATCTTGCTACACAACCCTTATAAATTACTTAATACACAGGATGTACGTTTGCACTGACTCATGCTCCATTTGCTCCAGTTACTAAAATGTTAACTTTGCTTTGTGGCTCTGTAGGAATTCTCTAGTCAGTCATTCTTTTGCCATTTGAGGCTTCCTTCTCCTCCTCAGGGGACGATATGTGTGCCTCTTGCATGCAAGTTGTGTCTGCTTATATTTATGCTCACCATACACAGATGATGCATGCCAAACTTTGATTCCCTCCATGACAGTAACGTGCACCTGATTTTAGGTTCCCCCCAGGAAAAGAACCAATACATGTGGTATCCAACCTGTCATGTTGTAGTGCATCCAGTTAAGCATGATCTCTGGGGCACGGTACCACCGGGTGGCCACGTAGCCCGTCATCTCATCATCGGTGTGCCGTGCCAGCCCAAAATCCAGGATCTGTAACGGAGGGTTAGGGGATTTTAAGTAAGGGGAGGACGCTTGGGATCATCTCACCCTTGTTGCTCATGACATCTACAATTGCCTTGGTAGATACAGGGTTGCATGGAGTAATCAGCACTTTCCACCGCCTTATGACAAATGCTGTCCAAGAAGTGCACCCTTTCTTAGCATACATTTCAGATTAAGTGTATCCCCCTTTGCTTTTCCTGAGATTGTGTGTGAGCGCACTTTGAAAGAAAAACTTAACTGAAAACAAGCGTCGACTTCACAACAGAGAAAATGAGTTCAAAAAAGAATAAATGGTCATTTTCCTAAACCCCTTCCAACAACCAGTGTGCACTCCAGTCCATCTCACCTTGAGTTCACAGTCCTCATTCACAGCCAGATTGCTGGGCTTCAGGTCCTGGTGGGGGGGGGGAGAAAATAAGAAGCCATCTATCAAGCTGATAAGGAAAATGTTTCACCTTACACTTAAGGGTGTGGTATGTACTCATTTCATTTTCCGTTTACAGTTGGGGTGCGAAAAGATTCCAACATGACATAGAACTGCATGAATTACAAGATCTAAATTTATATATTCCAAGTAGAAACACCAGGGCAGATACATATTCGGGCTAAGACATGTACAGTAACAAAGTCACATACAAAGCCTGTTTAATCAAACTGTTGTGCGTAACACTATTAGCCAACAGCCATAAGGGAGCTAAGTCAGCTAGACCGCTAGAGCTGTTGCTCTAGCATCAGAATTACTGAAACATTTTGCATCCACCCTTGAAACTACTGTGATGGCTCTCACCATGACTTCTACCACAATTATATAAATGGTGGAACTCTGGGGGTAAGCAAAAGTATTTGCCATTTAAAACCAAAATTACCACTTCTGCATGTGTTATGGAAATGATCATTAAAACAAATTTTATTTATAAAAAAAAACTAAGTACAAAATAAAGTACAAATGAGAAACATAAGGTCAAATATACACAGTAAAGAGAAAATGTAAACAAGAGTAAATGACTGGGGATTTAACTCTTCTGGATTAGACCACGTCATGTAGGACACTGGTTCCAAAGTTTCGCTTCCCCTGTTGGAAGGATATTCAGGGAGCTGCCACATCTCGTGAAGGCTAGATGTGAACTGGAGTGTTCGATGAGGGTGGGTGGTCCTGATAGGTGGTGCCCCTGCTGTGTTTTTCCAATTGCACTGTATCTTTCGTGTTACAGGTGGGCTCGTTGAACAGAGTAGAATGAGAGGCAGTAGGGTTGTTGTGGGTCTGGTGTGAAGACTCGAAACTGGAGATGACCAGATTTTTGATAGTTTGATCTTCCTCCCGATTGAAGTTGTTGAGGTGCTTTTCTATCTCGATTGCCTCTCTTACTACACGGCTCCTGTATCCGGGAACAGCTGCAAGGACTGTGGTCTCTTCAAAGTGGATCTCATGTGAACGGTCTGCAGCGAGTGTTCAGCCACTGCCGAGTTGATGTTATTGTTTCTTGTCGTTCTTATGTGTTCTTGAAGCAGTGTTGAGATAAGTTGACCTGTCTGCCCGATGTAGGTTTTTCCACAGCTGCTGGGTATTTGGTAGACTCCGCTAGTATTCAGTGGCAGGTTATCTTTTACTGTGCCGAGCAATCTTTTTGTTGTGGATGTGGTAGTGAAGGTGGTCTTGATGCCGTGCTTTATGAGTAATTTACTTATTTTGTCGGTGGTGCCTTTTACATAGGGGAGGTAGGCTATCCTGGCTGGTTTGATCGTTGTTTCTTAGTGTCTGACGTTTGATTTTTGTGCCGGCGAATGATTATGACTTTGTTGCGCTCAAAACCATTCGCTGAGAGAGCTTTCAGGAGTAGTAAGAGAGGCTATCAAGATAGAGAAGCACCCCGACAACTTCAATTGGGAGGAGGGTTTCAAACTATCAAGAACCTGGACACCTCTCACTTCGAGTCTTCGCGCCAGACCCACAACAACCCGACTGCCTCTCATGGAAGCTCAGTTCAACGAACCGACCTGTAACACAAAAGATACAGTGCAATTGGAAAAACACAGCAGGGGCACCACCTGTCAGGACCACCCGCTACGACCTCTGACCCCGTCCATAAATGCACCCACCCTCGTCGAACACTCCAGTTCACATCTAGCATTCACAAGACGTGGCAGCTCCCTGAAGATCCGTCCAACAGGGGAAGCAAAACGTTGGAACCAGTGTCCTACACAATACAGTCTAATCCAGAAGAGTTAAATCTCCAGTCAGTTGACACCAGCCGCAGAAGCCTACAGGTTTTCATAAGAGTGAAAGAGCTGAAGGTGAATGCATGGAAACAGGAAAACAATAGTAAAGAATAGATTAAATAAGTACAGATTACACATATTTACTGGATGGAGTATTTTGCCTTTTGAGAGCTGAAGTTGTAGTACACCCAAAACTTACGTGAAATTGTAGGAAAAGATGTAAATGGGCATGTGGACAACTAAAATTTTAATTAATTCCTCTTTACTGGTCAAAGCGTAGTTAAGCAGTAGTTGAAATGTTGACCATGAATATGAGACATCCTCCGGGTAACATGTATAAGTGAAAGGTTGTTTGAAAGGTTTAAAACAATGGCAATCTGAGTGAATTTCCCATTGAGGATTAATAAGGTGTTATTGTTACTCCACCTAATTATGTTTAATGTTGTAAGTATGGATATTTCTTTAAAACCCTATTCTTAGAGAACAGAGTTGTTTGTGGCTTAGTTCATTCATTTTAATGAGAACTTAAAGTTCTAGCTAATTTGCAGCCAGTGATTAAGCAGAGCTGATCCTTGGGAAAATAGGGGTATGTTTGTGCGTTTCAAGAAAGATGCAAGACATAACTGAAAGTGTTATGTTTTGCATTGATTTTGAATTTTTTTTTTGTAGTCCACTGACCACAAAAACAAAAAAGATTCAAAATCATTCATAACAGGGACAGAGGTTAGAGCTGTAAGGAAAAAAGGGGAGGGTGATCACTGACTTACTCTGTGGATGATATCTGCAGAGTGGATGTACTAAAAGGGGAAGGGCAAAAAAAAAAAAAAAAAAAAACAGAAATGAAATCAGCACATGCTCTCACAGGCCACCACATTTGCACACAGAGGGCTGTTTTTCCTCAAAAGGAGCTGAGAGAGTTACGCAATGGCTCAATCTGAACAGTAAGGCACGGGTTTCTATTGGAGGACACCCATGTTCTACTTTTCTCTATGGCTGCAAACAGCCAAACAGATGTTACAAAGCTATGTGAGGCAAAGTGGGAGAGGAACACCAACCACTATAGTAGATGTACGCTTTCTTACCTTCAAACCCCGCAGGATCTGGTAGATGAGGAACTGCACATGGTCATCCGTGAGTTTTTGACACTTGACGATGTTATTTAAATCAGCTCCCATCAGGTGTGTCACTAGGTATCTGCACACCAAACAAAAGCAAACAGATCAATGTTTAAAAAAAAAAAAAAACGGGGGTGTCATGCACTTTTCATAAGGATAATTATGGGACTGTACTTACTGAGGGAACAAACCATACAGCACAGCTGAGAGAGCATTGTATGGGAGCCACATGTGATTGCAATCGACTTCCCATTTGGCATCCTGGTTTCCCACAGTTGATAGCATTCCCCCCCTCAGACTTCCCACTCCCACTTCAAATTTTGTTATTGCTGATTTTATACAACTATGTTTCCTTTAACTAGCAAATTATACTTTATTTCAAGCTGGTTGTGAAAACTGTGCAGAAGTAAAGTTGGGTCAGTGTGGAATTTTGCAGGAGGTTGCACTTCTATTCAATGCTTGTTTTGGGGTTTGCACTTTTAGGAGATTACCTTGCAAGTCAGAGAAGTGGAACTCATGTAGTTGGTAGCTGGAAAGAGAGGAGTAGGGAGGAAGGGAAATCTCCTTCTGGTCCAACAGACTGCTGAATTTTATAATATGTCCACCAGCTACAGACACTCCTCCTCCTCCAAAACTTTGGCCATGAAATTGGTCTCCCAGAAGACACCCTTTTAAGATGCCAGTACTTTATATTTGTTAAAAATGTACTTTAGGGGTAAAAATGACAAACCCCAGAATTTAATACTCATACCAACCATTTTGACAGGATTCTCATTCATGTGCAAGACAACCATCAAATATAAATGAAAAGTCATGCAAACAATCACATTACATGAGGACAACTGAACAGAGACTTTGTAAATTCACCTTTCAAAAACTACAGAAAAATGGGGGGGGGGGGGGGGTGCTAAAACTTACAACAACACAAAAACTGGCCAGTAACTGTTTACCTATTTATGGGTATATGTTGTGCTTATGTCTGCCCATTTGCAAAAGTACATATGTATTCTTTTTGGCAATCCCTGTGAGCACGTGCACAGGTCTTACCAACAGTCCATATGTGGAAACAGGTGGATGGACATTCTCACTCCTGTTGCCTCCTTTCCCACACTGTCAGCCTCCTTTCACTTGCAACAATCCTCCTTCCCACACTGCTGTCTAGAGGCCCCTCTCAGTAGCCCTGACCTTGGACAGACCCCCACCCTTTGCACTGGGAGACCGTGGGATAGCAACACTGTTGCAAGAAGGCTGCAGAAAAGGCAGCAGGGGAGGGAGATGGAAGCACTCTGACAAGACACTCAAGATCAGCTAGAGCAGCTCTTGGTCTTAACACACAAAGTTCCAACAGCCACTCTTCCTGTCTCTTTCACCCCCGATTAATCGTCTTTCTTGGGTTATATTTAAGTTGCAATGTGAGCAGGGCCCAGAGGGCCCTTTAGAAAGCTTCAGTCATGGAATGCTACAAACAGGATGACATGCTGGTTTCCATGGCAACTGGAAGTGAGCACACAATGTTTCCCCCTGCAAAGGCTCCCTACTCACATCTATGTGTGCTTGCAGACTAATGCCTGTGCAAACATGCACATAGTGGGAGGCAGCCAGTGACTGAGTCATCAAACCAGCCTGCCAAATGCTCATCTTGAAGAAAACTCTGAACACAAGCAAGACTGTCTCCCAATGGAAGACTCAGTGGCAGTGACTAAGTTAACACAGAGCCTCCTTATACATGTTAAAACAAAGACTCTGAGGGACTCCATTTCATACCAGAAGTCTATTCCAGATAAAGGCAGCAGTTCTCAAAGGATCCGATTATACTCACACGTCATTGAACTCCTCCAAGCAAGTAGCAGGCGTGAAAACATCCAATAGACCGATTACCTGTAACAAAAAGGCAGACATCTGGATATATTAACCTTTGCATTGCATCTTAACAGAATTAAAGGCCCACAGAAAAATACTAAAAATTGGCTCTGTTGACATAAATCATCAATTCATTCATGCATTAGCAATAAGCACTTATACCACGCAGGGCCACGATGGCTTGGAGCCTATGCTGGATGTATCAAGTATCAGGCAGGGTAAACTGGATAGGACACCAGTCTACCGCAGGGAAATCTCACAAACACACACCATGAGTAGTCACCAATTCACTTGGAACACACACTGACTGTAGTAGGAAACCAGAGCACATTGAGTAAAATTCCATGCCTGCACAGGGAGAACATTCAAAGTTGTTGGATTTAAAGCCAGAGGCCATGTAGCTGAGGAGTAGGCGCTACCTGTCTTGTTTTTCACTGCACTGTTTATATTTAATTCACTGGATTGTACTGGCAGGACATGGACTCAAACAAAATGTAATATAACTTCAATGAAATGGCTGTTGCATGGTTTTACTGCTTGGAACTCCACATTCACTCAGCGCTATTGCCCTAATGGACAAGGAGTGGAAGAAGCACTGATAAACTGGACGTGGCGCCAAAAAGGTTGCAGATTCAGTTCTAGGAACCAGACAAGGAAAACAGATTTATTCAATAGCTACCCAGCTAAAATTTTGAACTACTCTTGTTGTTTTTGATGTTAATGATACCATCAAGGCATTATAAAGCACAGCAGAGGAGCTCTGTGAAAAACTGTCATCCCACTGGAATGTTGTTGGCTTGTCCCATTTAGCTTTCATTTGGATGAGTGTTCACTCAAACACATTCATACTAAGACATTTTCCTGGCAAAGGCAAGTCATTATGTAAACTGCGAAGAAGAGGAAAAGAGAGTAAAACTACGTAAGTGCTGGAAAACGTAAGGAAAGGCAAATGAACACAACATAAGAATGCTGGAAAAGTGAATGCCATCTGCAATGCTACCTTCCTGTTATTACATGGACATCCCTTTAGAGCAATGTGACAAAAACGAGAAACCGCGACACCAAAAACAAGATGGCACTGCACACAGGCTTCACCTCACTCGCAGCAGGGTGGGCAGCAAACTGGTTGAGGCACAAGGGTAATTGAAGCGACAAGTTGTGCGCGAAAAATGTCTCAGCAATGCCCTCAAAGCAAACCCTCCACTTCCTCAGGACCATCTGCTTGCAGCAACACATGCCCTCATTACCTGCCATACGCAAACAGAGTGAAGAGGAGGAGGAGACACGGCACCTTCTGAAGGAGGAAGTGAAACGAGACTGAGGTGCTAGGGTTGACCCAGTGCACTACCAGGAAAGAGGATCCCACTGTTCTAAAAGCTAATTGGCAACCTGCAAAAAATAAGGTCTCGCATTTATGTATGACATTTACCAACCTTAGAGCAAGCAAACAGATCTGTAAAACAATAAAGGAACCACACACTTGTTCCACGGGTTACATTTTCAGAATGAGTGCCAACAACCTGAATTGTGGACAAAGTGTTTAAAATGATAAAGCAGAAGCCTGTATACGGTGGTCCTGTCCGCCAGGTGTTGAACTCCTGGGCCGAGGTGCAGTGAAACACAGATAAAGCGTACTTTAGGCATTTTTAGATTCTAGGATTTTTCGCTACTTATTCAGTACCAATTAATAGAAAGGGGGGGGGGGGGGGGGGGGGAACAGGACCAAAAAGTAAAACACTCCCATAGTGAATGAATGACTGCATGAAAACACCACAAAAAAATATGCACTATTTATCAGAGTACAGAAAAAACACCTAGTGGACTACTAGCTTAACATTTTAACAGAAACACCATTATTGGGGTTTTGAATGTGCCGTTGTAGGCGCACTGTGTACAATGACATGACTTCATTTACACAAGTTCAGTGAACAATAACTGATTAATTGTATTGTCCTTCCTTACTTGGATTCCTTCACTGATCATCAAGATCACCATTTTTCCTTAGTAGTCAGTCCTCATATGTCTTGTATGAATTACATGTGTCCATCATATCCAAAGCCTAGGGAATTTGGGATTTCACAAATTTGATGGCGATGTCACAGCAGTACTACTTTCACTGCCACTAGTACTGCTGATGTCTAATCTACAGGCACTGGAACAGCTTGCTAGTGCGGCCATCACCTGTGACAATTCTGCAAGTGGTACGCAAAAAAAGTAGCAGAATCACTGCCTTCTTTGCTTGTCCTCAGTTCACAATGATTATATCTAATGTGGCTTTTCGATGCAGAGACTTATCCATATTCTCAATGCTGAACTACTTTGTACAGTACAACACCCCGACATATGTTCACATGCTCTGCCCTGTAGAAGCCAATCTTTGTAGGATGGAGGAGGAAAATGGGAGGTTACGTGAAATGTAAAATATGGGGAAAAAATTAAGTGCCAAAAAACTATCAAAGTTTGTGTTTTACATCATGAAATAAGTTAATTATTGGAAGTCACAATTATATTTTCCATATGCACATTTTTCAGTGTTTATTTTCTACAATATTCCTGCGGTGGGTTTTGCCATGCTTATTTTCTCTAGGGTATATATGTGGACAGCGACTGTACACACATTACACCACCACCAATTTTTATGTACCCTTAAGGAAAGAGTTTACACTAACTTCAAGGACCATGTGTGCGCCTGTATTCAAAAAGAACACGTAAGTGGCGGTCTTAACTAGTAAACTGTCGACCAAGTCTGAACACACACCTGATTCCTCCCTGTAAACACCGTGACACACAGTGCACCGAGATTTTGTTAGCAAGGTTTCTTCAGAAAATTTGAGCTAACAGCAGTATAACATTTTTTTATTCACAAGTGTACCTAATGAAAAGGGGGGGGGGGGGGGGGGGGGTGCGCGGTGGTGCAGTGGGTTGGCCTGGGTCCTGCTCTCTGGTGGGTCTGGGGTTCGAGTCCTGCTTGGGGTGCCTTGCGACAGACTGGCGTCCTGTCCTGGGTGTGTCCCCTCCCCCTCCAGCCATACGCCGTGTTGCTGGGTTAGGCTCCAGCTCCCTGCGACCCCGTATGGGATGGACGGTTCAGACAATGTGTGTGTGTGTGTGTGTGTGTGTGTGTGTACCTAATGAAAAACCGATTATAGCAAAGTCACTGCAGTCGCTACAGTTAATACCTTACTCTTGCCAACGGACAAGTGTCAAGGAAATTTCCTTTGATCGGAAAAAGTTACTATTGTAAAAAGGACTTCGTTGTGAAGCCCTGCAAGTCTAAGCTGGAGTTACCAAAGCAAATTAATACTTGGAAGGAACCCAGCAGACAAAAGATCACTGTCAAAGCAGCTCATATGATACACACCTACATGACACACGTTTAATACACTTTTTTTCAGTGTGCATTTCCTGCTTTGTTCAAGCGCCACTGGAGGGTGTCCTTACGAAAGTGTACTCTCATGCCATAGACACAAACTGTTGATGACCCTGTTGTATTGCACGGTTGCCATGAAGCCTGTTACATTGCATCTGAACTTTCCACCCAAACTCCACCTGTAGTCCAACCGAAAAGTAACCTGACACAAGGGCAACAGGACTTACATTCTCATGCTTCATGTGCTTGAGCAGCCGAAGCTCACGGTACGTCCGCTTGGCATGGATGACCGACTGGAACGGGCGCGAGAGCTTCTTCACTGCAACCTTCAGGCCTGTTTTCACATCATACGATGAGCTGTCAAGGAGAGACACGAGGGATAGTGGGGTGTTAGAGTCAGTGCTGCTTGCTATCTCCCTTGAGCTGAATCAAAAGTCCCTTGTTTATTCACCCCAAAAGTCTTTCAGCAATGCTGGTTCCTAGATAAGTCACCAGGGGAAAAAAAGTGAACACAAATGATCAGTCTGGAAGTGAATGGTAGCTTTTGCTTAGCGGGTGGGTCAGGGTTTTTTGAGATATTCCAGACCACCTGGCACCCAACAAAAAAAATTTCCCCAGGAAAGCACCCTTAGAAATGCTTATTGAGATTTCTGAAACGGATGTAGGGAGGTGAAAGGGAAACACGAGGTCCTCACTGAATCAAGCCTGAGACACAGAGATGGAATTTCTCAAATTGACCTGCAGTCATGTCACTTCCCCATTCATTAAAGAAACACCACAGCAGACAAAAACAGCATCTAGGCTGTAGGTCTTGACTGCACCCAAAAACTTCTGAAGTCACATGGATTTCTGCTGAAAACAAAAGTTGTTTACCGACCAGCAAAATAAAAATTAAAACAGATGTTTTTCAGACAAGTGCGATCAAAGTTAAAGCCAACACCAGCTTTCCAGGAAGTACATCTGGGCCAGCTTGCAGATGAGCGGTCCAAAGTGGAGCAATTCTGGCTTTCAAAGAAGGCATGTGCTCATGCAGCCTGCGTGAGAGCGATTCAAAAAAGCAACAGCAATACTAGAACAGTTCATATTCCAAAACAAAGGAATGGCCATTTAGTGTCGCAATAAGTGGCTTCAAACAACGTTCTTCCCTGTGTAAGAAGGCAGTTGCTGCATGAAAACTTGGAGGGGAAGCAGTCCCCCAAAGCAGGGACTGTCAAAAAATGATTTTGTAGCCGATTCAAGATGTAGTCCTTTGATACAGATGAGCATTTCTAGAAGAGATAACCTTGCAAAAGCAACTGATGTGCTTTTTGTGTCATGTGACCTTCCCAGTAGGCACAGGAAGGAAGCTGAGAAACAGCAACTGTGAGTAAACAAGTAACAAGGCTGCTGTTACATGGCTGATTTGAGGGATATTACAGGCCACTCTGGTTTCATTTTGTGCATTACCTCAGTCAATGTTAGAGTAAGCTGAGCTCTGAATAAGACTCTGCCTCCCACACAGAGGGAGCTCAGCAAGGGACAAAGCTGCTTCTCCAACATGGCAGCCGCTGCACAAGTGAAAAAGTCCTCCATGAGCCATTGCCATCCTGTATACACTCCTGCATGTTCTTCAAAAGTGGGCCACAAAAAGCACTTAAAATGATCCTGCAAGCTTATTTTTGTAAAGCACAGACAGGATGGACCTGTCAAAACAGGTCTAGGGTGTAGGAGCTGAATCAGTGCTGCCTGAAAAGCAAGAAACTGAGAACCTGCCTGAGGAAGCACTCAACAAGACCACTCCTGTGCCCCCAAAACCTCTCAATCACTGCTCTGGGCACATTCCAAACAGCAGCACAGCTTTGTGTGCTTACAAACACACGCTGTTCAATCCTGAGCAAGAAAGGATGAGTCTTTACCCAATATGCTTCACAGCTGTTCCAGCACCCGCCCTGTAACTGACAAACACAACTATTCCACAGTGTTTAAAAAGGCAGACATAACCAAAGGCTTCAAAAGCCACATCCAGAAAGACCTGTTGCCGTGTTGCTAAACTGCATATAACACAAGTCAACACTTTAAGTAACTGGGGAAAAAAAACACGTAGCATATATTACATACTGTATATACACAAGGCATTTAGTTACCAATTAAAGTGTCAGCAGGAAAGCACCCAACATGCCTTCCCAGGTCTTCTACAAAAATCACCAGACATATGGGCCATTTATGGGCTGCCTTTTCATTCTTCTGTCCAGTTCTAATATGAGTCTTGCCTAGATGGACTAATTTTTCACTGATGCTATAAATACAGGAGTGCAGTGGCGCAGTGGATTTGGCCTGTGCCTGCTCTCTGATGGGTCTGGGGTCCGAGTCTCTCTTGGGGTGTCTTGCGACAGACTGGCGTCCTGCCCCGGGTGTGCCCCTCCCCCTCCAGCCTTGCGCCCTGTGTTGCCGGGTTAGGTTCCAGCTTGCCGTGACCCCACTTGGAATAAGTGGCTTCAGTCAGTGCGTGCTACAAATACACGGCTTTGGAGAACATACTACACTATAACTAAGTAACACCATCTGATTCTAGCAACTACTTTAGAGCACTGAGAGAAGAATGGTCACTCAGACTAATATTTATGCAATGAATGCTTCTACAATTTACACTGACACAAAAGATTAAATAAGCAATACTTTTTTCAGCCTTTTAAAAACTCCACTGAGGGGAATAAAGATGACTGCTTCATGTAGATTTTTGACAATGCTATTTATTTCAAATATTCGCTTCCTCAAAGACACATTCAGGCATGGGCTTGAAGGACAGACAACCTGGACAATGACTCGTCACTTACACTGGGTCATCAATGACACAGAGTCAAGAATTTTACTATATGGACTAAACTGCATCAAAGTGTATGCCAGGAAGGCAACATGGTGGGGTAGCGGATAGTGCTGCCACCTTACAGTACCCGGACCGTTCAAATGTAGGGTTGATTCTGACTCAGCCTGCGCAGAGTCTGCATGCTGTCTGTGTGCATCTTCCGGGTGCTCTGGTTTCCTCCCACAGTCCAAAGACATGCAACCCAGGTGAACTGGTAACACTAACTTACCTATAATGTGTCAATGGGTGAGCGACTGTGTGGCTACCTTTCGATGGACTGGCATCCTGCCCAAGGTGTACCCCCAAACCTTGCACCCAGTAATGGAATAGGTTCCAGATATCTGCAACCCTGATCACAAGTGGCTGGAGAAGGTGAGAGAACGTCTTTTGGGCAAATCAGTGCAACATAATTCTACCACCACTACAAAGCAAATAAAACTTTAGAGCATAATAAATGTCTAAATGTTTAATAATTTTCTGTTATGAAAGCGTAGAATAATGGATAGACCTTTATGCAGCTACTCATGGGGCATATATGGGTTAACCTAGTGCAATGCGGCAAATTAATGGACGGATTGTATTGTTCCCTAAGACATGTCACTCTGGAGAAAAATGTCTACTAAATGAATACATGTACTGCAAATGTAAATAGGAGTGACAACCCAGTACAAAAAGAACAAGGCTGCAGGTAACATTTCATAAAGAACACAAAGTGGCACTTAGTTACAGGGCACAAACAGAAGTCATAGGCCATGGACAGTAGCAGTTATATGGTATATGACCTAGAGAAAGATGGTTGTGCCATTTTTGCCCATGTGCCCCATATTCCAAACAGTAGATCAGACACTACAGCTTTGGCATGTCTGAGATTTCAATTGTCATTCCAAAAGCATTTGAGGCTGTCGTGGTAAGAGCAAAGGAGCCAAAGAGGAACTAAAAGCAGAAATGCTCAAAATAGAACCATGTCAAGAGCAGCTCATACTGAAAGCACAAGTGATAATGACAATCTGCACATATGGACCTGCTTCTAGTTTGCATAATATTAGAATATTCAAGTACACTTGCCTGAGTATCAGATTTCATGTGGTCACAACAGTAATGCATTAAGCCCAGTACTCTTCAAATATGAAGGCATTTTTGGCAAAGACCGTATTAATTTTCTTCTCAAAGATGTATATTTAGGCAAATGTGGCTACTTGGTTAAACTTTCGACCCCGGCATATTCAAGAAGGACAAATTTGTCATTCAAGCAGCAGTTGCCCTTTTGTTTCTCAAAAAAGGAGTTGACTCATCTGGTCCATCGACAGTTTCGTTGCATTACACAAAGTAACCTGGCAGGAGGAGGATCTCTCCCTCTGGTTGGTGAAGCATCTGCCGAGGAGGAGGAGGACAGGTGCACCAAGCAATTAGGTAGCGATGCAGTAAAGTGCTTCGGAGGCTCTGAAATACCATCCCACTAAAGGGGTTGCTGAGCACCTTATTTACAAGGCCTTTATCCATTCCTAGGCACTAAATCAGTTGAGGTTTAATAGTGGAAGAAAATAAGCAAAAAGATCATTAACATCATCGTGTCTCTGAGATCAGTGGCCATGTCTTATGTTTTTAAATTGAGATGACATGTTAACTGGACCATTCTGGATTGTTCTTTACTTTGTTCTTATTGGATAAGATCCTGATGCACCAAAATGGTTAAAAAAAAAAACTTCACTCACAGCAGTGACACTGAAGTATTTCTATCGGGGGTGGGGGGGGGGGTGTTTCCAAAACACCTGTTCACGAAATATTAAGTTAAGTCCGCTACAGGAGACAGATGCTAGAAGGCAGGAGCAAGTTACTCTGCTCTATAGACGGTCACAGAAACAAACCTAGGCCTCACACTATGTTGCCCAAGCCACAGCACTGCACACTGAACGTCAGCAGGGTCTACTTCCTGCATTCCCATGCGGTCCCGTAATGTGTAACGCCACCGAATTCACCAAACCCTGCGGTCTGCATGCCGTTCAAAACAAAAACATTTATTAACTCTCACACTCAATTTTTTTTTTTTTTTTTTTTTTTAAAAAAAAAGCTTACATGAAAAGTTACAGGCCATGTGAGAGACTCCAAATCCTAAAAACTTAAGTGGTGCTACTGGTCCACTGTCACGAAAGGTACTTCAGCAAACTAACAGCTAATGCTTGCAATAAAAGTATCACCTGAAGAGCACAATATTTGTCACCATCACAGTCCTACTATGCACACACCTCTCTGTGTTCAAATCATACTGGTAGGCTGGACAGATTTACCAGGTGTGTGCGCATTGTGTGTGCATATGCTGCATTCTTAGGTTAAAAATGTATTAAAAATTACATAATGAAAATTGCCCACGCCTGGAATCTGTAGCCTGCCTCTGACCTGTGAGCACCGAATGAATGGAACAGCTTTGACAGCTTATTTATAGAGCAAAGCAGTTTATTTATATCAACTCATTCCATTCCATTGCAGCATGTTCAGTGCCATATTTTACACTGCAAACCCAACAGTAAGTTTCAGAGAGCAGGCACTGATTTTGCATCAGAACATGACACACAGCCCTTACTGTTGTGGTTAGCCAAAAAACTGTATTGTGTAACAAGACTAAATCCTAAGAAACATGCCATAAGCATCAAGCCATTGCTGGAAAGACACGTGTAAGCCTGAGTCATGTTGCACAGAACAGGAAACGGCAGGGGATCACACTTAACACTCACTTTTTTTGAAATCTCAGCATAATCTAACAAATTATGCATGCTTTAAGATAACCAACTATGCTACTACTGCATACCAAGTATTGCCCTATAGTTCGGTGACCACTGTCAAAGGCCCCTTACAGTGTTAGTCAGTCAACTTCACAATGATTTATGAAATGTATTCACTATTATTAATTTAGGGTAAGTATCCTGGTTATGGGTGCTAGCAAAGTAGGAAGACTTTTACCATAACATTTTTACATTAGAAGTCTAACACCTTTACCACACTACCATCTGCCCACATAAATAATAATGGAGGAAATAAATAAATGCTTGATGTACTCCGATGACTCTACCTGATCCTGAAACAGTGACTCACTGGACACCAGGGGTGTGTGTGTGTGTGTGTGTGGGGGGGGGGGGGGGGGGGGGGGTGTTACATCACCACACAAGGTGACATCAACAGACACTTACACAGCATCCAGATAAGTAGAACAGCAAGATCATGTCACTGAGAATGGCAGCTGCACTCACTCTATTTAGGGACACTGAACAGCAATCTGAAGGTCCTGGGTTCGAATCGCAGATAGTACCTTTGGATCAATGATGTACTTACAGAGAATTGCAGCAGTTAAAACTACACAGCTGTATGTATGCTGACATTGCAGGTGGCCTTGGAGAAGGAGGTGTAATGAACAGAGGTGGAAAGGAGGAGAAGGAAACAGGGACAGCTTCAGTTTGAGACCAGCGCAAGGGGCCACTTCCCTGGAGAAGAGACAGGAACGGCCTCACGTGGGACCCGCCTCAAGAAGCTGCTACCGGTAAGGGCTCGTTTGAGACCGTGACAGAGCGCAGCCAAAGTCTAAACGCACCAAAGAGTTAGAAAAAAAACCCCACTTTCGTCCTGAACGCCGAATGAGGAATATATTCTTACGACGACGTTCAGCAGCAGCTTCCCAACATCTGCCCGGAAACAAGAAGTATGTACTATGTTCACAGCAGCTAAGTCCGGAGGGCCGACGAGCGGCCTGCGGCGCTCTGCGCAGAAGTCTGCTGCGCGACACAGCCGAACAGGGAGCTTTTTTTTTTTTTTACCCAGCAACACAGTTGAGAAGCGGCGCCCGCGCGCCGCGGCCCCGCCACCTCACCTGGGCTCACTCTGCACTGTACTGCTGCACTCCACTCCACATGGAGGCACAACGCAACAGCCAGGCCTGCAGCTCAACTTCGTCAGCGCATTGCGCAAAAACAAAGAAATACATCAAAATTCATTTACCAAACTGATCCGTAAGCACCGGAACCGACAGGCGACAGATTCTGGTATCGCTCCGGAACTTCCCATATGGTTTTGTTGACCTCCTGTCGGTAGAAAGTGGGTCTCTCTTTGTGCGACATTCCTGCAGAACAGTCCGCGCCCCTGCACAGCGACACCGAGCAGCTCCTAACTTCTCTTTTCCCGTCAACGGGGAAAAACTTGCTGAAGGGTCCGGGAAAACAATAAACACCTTAGTAACAAAAATCAAGACGATGACGTAAAACCCTGAACCTAAACTTCTAATCGTGCAAATTTATCCAGCAATCGCTGAAATTACATTAAAAATAGCAAGTCCAGAAGACGCCTCGAATACCCTCGTAGCACAATCTGTCCTGCATTGTGCGTCGAGCCCGCGGCTGCGCGCTGCCGATCCCACCTCCCCGCGTCTCGCGAGAACTGGACAATCGTATCGCACGGAGGCTGTTCGTTGTCGTCTGCACAGTGACGTTACTGGTTCATATTGATATTGGATTGGTGTTTGATGATTTTTCTATATAAAAAAATGAATAAATAAAAATCTTGACTGTCGAGTTCGAATTAACACCTCCCACACGCGCACAAATGAAACTGGTTAATTTTTTGGAACACGATTACGTTTAAGAAGTAGGCGTACATGTAGCCTATGTCCACTGCCGGACTGTGCAGTGCTGGACACATCCTGTTGGAAAAATGGACTGCTTGGCAGACAAACAAACAAACAAATAGATAGATGTCTTCTGCTCCTTCAGGGACAAAGGAGGTGGGCGTCTCAGTCCATCTGAACTCTCTGCTCCAGCGCTTTCTGTAAAGGTTCAGTCATGTTGGGTCAGATTAATGGAAGGTTAGTCGGCTTTTCCTTGGTGTTCACGAGGCGATGAGTGCATATCCTTCCTTTCACAAGATGGAAATCTCTGGAGCAGTTGTGGTACTAAATGACCCCTGTGAGATGGCTGCTCTTAACACTGCCAATCCACCACTATTAACTGGTGGGTTTTGAAATTAAATTAAAATTATTGAATAGAACTGAAATCAAATCATATTACTTTTTTGCTGTTCAGAGGCCCATGTTTTCTGTTCAATTAACCGAGTTTCTGCACCGGCCTTTTCAATGTATTGCTCAAGAGTGGCCTGACCGCAAATCCCACCTTTGTACATTTTTGAGGAGTTTGTTCACTTCTTTGGTCATTCTGAGGCTGCACTTGTACTTTCACCATGTTTTTGTCATATGCTGTCATGGTTTGTTCGTTTTTGTGCCTCATGCACATTCAGTTCAGACTTAACAGGAACTGCTTGGTAACTTTTAAATCTATTCACCGTCTCCTGCTACATTAGTAACTCAAAAACTAAAGCTTTGTCTCAGAGATCTCTGTTATAACTGATAATCATTGATTCTTGGAATTTCGATTAACATCCCTCATTAATATTTTCTACTTACAGAAAATACAGTTAATTAAAAGATTACAGATTGAAGGAATGAATGTAAAAGATTTTTACATAACAGAAAACCAGTTTGCCTTTATTAGCCCATTGACACTTACGTTTTTTTAATTTATTCATTTAGCAGACGCTTTTCTCCAAAGCAACGTACATTTCATAGAAAATACAATGTGTGCATATCAAATAGAGAGACTTAGGTTCAGATATATGATTCTAAACTGTTAGTTTGTTACTTTTCACTATATGAACTAATGTACATTACATGAGTAGTTGCATAAAACTTTATTCAAATATCCATGATTCCTGATCATCTTCCTAATTGATTTTGTTGTTTTATTATACATTTCCATTACACGAGTAGCTGTGTGAAGGTTTATCCATTATTCAACAGTTATGATCTCAGAGGTATAGAGCATGAACATTTACAGATTACATGAACTTAAGAGATAATGGGAGAAGTAAGAGGATGGGAGAAATTAATACCAACAATAAATTGCTAGTATTAAATAACGGATTTGTAATTTTTTCCTATAAAAAAGTTGTTTTGATTTCTGCTTGTTTCCATTGTAGTCTATACGTCTCAGCATATGAAATATAATCATAGTTGTTTGTCAGCAAATATCCACTATACCCGAAGGTCAATATGATGAGAAAGACACCAAACTTGGCCATTAGGCTAGGTCCACTAATGAGGTCAGTTTCTCTAGAAGTTCAGCATCAGTTGTGGACTATCCCAATTATCACACTGGTGCATTTTTAGAGGTAGAGTACTGGTTAGAGCTGTCACCTGGCAGTCAAAGGACCCAGATTTGAATCAATGTATGGCAATTTATATGGCAATATATATTTTGGAAACTGTGGTGTCCCAAAATTGCACTAAATAGATTTGATCTTTTGCATTACATTATTTCCATCTCACACTTTCCCATGTATAAAAACAATGAAGATGACATACTCTATGTCCCATACTTACGTATGTATAGAAGTTTTTACATATTTAAATGCATAAGTATATACTTTTTTCATATTTATGTAATGATTTTGAAACATTTCTATGAAAAACATTTGCTCAAAATTCAGTTATGAATAATAGTTGATTTCTGTTTTCACAGTGTTACTTACAAGGTTTTAACAGTTCAGATCAAGAGCCACATTTTAAGCCAAAATCCACTTCCATAAAGAAATAGAATCAAAGCTTTTACAATTTTTGAAATGATTTACAACGAAAGCTGCGTAGCTCCACTGTGGGAAAAGCAATGAACGAGAAATGACAATGTTGTCTGCTGGCTTCCCCTTGAGGTGAATAGAGGGAACTGCTTTATATGGCCACTTAAAACTTGTTTGCGTTCATCCAGTTATCCATCCATTCTCACTTCAAAACAGTCTCGACGTTTCGATGAAAACTAGTTAATGCTACAGACACAAGGAAAATTACACTGCTCTGCTTTACAAAATGATTTGTATTTCAAACTACACACACACACAAGCAGTTTGGGACAAGCAGTTCAGAAGATGTGTGTGTGTGTGTGTGTGTGTGTATTCATTGCTTTCTGACAGCCTGGGAGTAAAAGTATACTGAAGCACTGTATATTGTACGTGTATTACTATGCAGCAACTTACATTTATTCATTTAGCAGGCACTTTTCTCCAAAGCGATGTACATCTCATAGAAAATACAACTTGTGCATTACATTAGGAGAAAGAGACATACAGTAGCTGCAGATGTCATGGGACTCTTTAGTACTTAGTTTCTTTCCACCATATGCACCAATGTTCATCACACGAGTAGCTGCAAAAACGCAGAATATCAACGATTCCTGATCCCCTTCCTAATTTTTTTTGAGATATACAAACATTTATGTACATTACACGAGTAACCGTGTAAAGGCTTATCCGGGCATGATCATGAAGTTATGGTGCATGAACATTTACACTTTATATGATGGGCGAAGTGAGTCTGCGTGGAACCACCAGATGTGGAAGAGCATAGTCCTGCAGAGCTCGGTACTGGGTCTTCTGCTCTTCTCAGTCTGCACCTCCTCCCTCAGCCCTGTCATCACCTCCCATGGATTCAAATACCATTGCTATGCTGATGATACTCAGCTCTTCCTCTCCTTTCCACCTGGAGCATCAGACATTTCTGTTGGAATTGCTGCCTGCCTGTCGGACATTGTTGCATGGATGTTTGATCACCACCTACAACTCAACCTCTCCAAAAAAGAGATTCTACATCTCCCAGCTGGCCTGTCTTCCTGTCATAATCTCTCGATCAAACTGGACAACTCACTTAGTTTGCCTACCTCCTCGGCTAAGAATCTGGGAGTTATGATTAGTGTGATCAGATGATTATCATCATGATTAGTGATGGTAAGCTCATCTAAGGTGCAAATGTTCATGCCCAGATAAACCTTTATGCAGCTACCTGTAATGTATGTACATGTTTAAATGCATCTCAAAAAAAAAATAGTAGGAAGGTGATCAGGAATTGTCAATATCCTCTAAGTTTGTGATGAACATTGGTGCATATGGTAGAAAGAAACTAACTGTACTTAAGAATCACACGTCTGCAACTATGTCTCTCTTTCTCCAAATATAATGCACAGATTTTATTTTCTATGAGATGTACGTCGCATTGCCATTGGAAAAAAGCATCTGCTAAATTAATAAATGTAAATGTAACAGGTGTCGTGTTTAACAGTCCCATGTTCGGTTTTCCAGCAGGTCAGGCTCTTTAGAATAAAAAGTACCGGGTGTACTTTGCCCAGACTGCCTCTTTCACCCAACACAAACAAGAAGATAATTACAGGTTCCTGTACCGTGCAATGTTTATTTTTCATTATAAGCTGATTTTTGATTGGGTTGAAAAGTTCGTTTTCGAGACCGGGTCCTGCTCTCCAGTGGGTCTGGGGTTCGAGTCCCGCTTGGGGTGCCTTGCGACGGACTGGCGTCCCGTCCTGGGTGTGTCCCCTCCTCCTCCAGAAAGTGTGTGTGTGTGTGTGTGTGTCAGAAAGTTCGTTTTCGACACCTAGTGGCGGAAAAATATTATTGCACTACTCTTTAGAACGTGACCGGAAGTTTAAAAGGTCATAGAAGAAGAGACTGTGACTGGCATCCAGAGTCGCGTTGTTGTTTGCTTTCAATCCTTGTAGATACGACCGTAAGTTACTAATTTTATTCTGAAACATTTGTAATATTTCTTTTGTGCTAGTTTGGTGAAAAATGGTCGATATTGATGTGTTTAAAGATTGATGTTCTGTTTTGAAATTCATCGCGATGGTTAACATGCTAACGGAGCTGTGCAACTTGCACGTCATAATGCGCTTCGATTGTTTATTTAACTGTTTGAATGTGTCAGCGGATGTTTATAAATGTGAAAGTTGCATGTTGTTTGTGATATTTTGAGTTACTTTTGTAATTTGTATCTTTGTATTTTCTCTTTTAGTTTTAAAAAAAAAAAATCAAATAAACAGTGTGCGTCACACAAGCGCAAAGAAGAACGTGTGATGGAGCTTTCTTCTGTTAACTGTCTGTCAACGGTTTGGTTCGGAACACCACTGCCAGGGCAGAATAGTTCCACTTCATCTTCTAAAGCTGGTCAGGGAAATACACCCTACATATAACTGGGACTAGATTACACGTCCTTGTTTTATCCCCATTACGAGGCAGTTATACTAGCGATTACAAGCGTCATTCAAAAAGGATGAAGTTTAAAAAAAAAAAAAAAAGCTTAACCAAGTGACACCTTCACTTTGCAAGCTTTCATTCTGAACTTACACTCCAAGATGCACCTTACACCTTCTTCAGAAATAATGAGTTCGATATTAAACCATTATTTTTGGAAAAACCACCGTTACTTATTTCTCCCGCGGTTACGTTCTGTACTGACAAAAACTCGCAGCTCAAGCCTTATCTTCTCACAGTGGAATCACGGCTATGCCCCACCCCCTGGCGAACATCCCACTCGCAAAGCATCCTGGGAGCAGAACAGCAACCGATTTAGAAAGCTTGCTACCATGTGGCCGCTATTCTCAAAAGTATAATGGAAAATCACGTATGAATGAACGAGTGAAGAAAAGTTAGGCGTTTTGTGAAAAAGGAAACACCCAAAAACGGTAGGTAAGGTGTATGGTAACACCCTGGGAACAGCCCAGGACACTGCCCCTTTTGAGTAGTGAATCATGTTAACCTGGGTAAGTTCCTTTTAATTATTATGTATGGTTTTAAGCCTTGGTATGTTAGTGTTTTTAAGAGGTTCTGTTCGATTTTTGTTTTATTTTAGATTTTATTAGTGGCATTGCAGTTTTTAGGATTCATTTATTTATTGAATAAGGATTTTAATCATCGGAAATGATGAATGGAGAAATGTATTCCTGTTGAGTTGGACAGCGTGTGGAACCAGACACCCTTGGCTGGTGATCTATTCCGTGGAAAAAAACAAAAAAACAAAAAAAGAATGAAGAAAAGTTGATCGGTCCCACAGGGAAATCCACTCTGCTCGCAAACGCTTAGAATGTACAACACGCATACAGTGCTGCTTGAAACAATGTAAGCCTTCGCTTGTGTCTATTAGTTCTACCACAAAAGGGTTATTTAATGAGAAGCAGTCTTTCTCATCTCACATAACAGGTGGTAATGACCAATTCCACATGTTCCTTCACAGGAAATCATGCGTGTAGTGGAAAAACAGAAGTAATGCAGGTGTAAAAATAAGTGAAATCCAAGTTGCATTGGTTAAACTAAGGTGGTATATAGAATCTGGTCTGTAAATCATAATCCATTTGTTCATTTTATACATTTATTTTAATATTTTATACAAGAAACATACCATCCCTATAAGGTTCATATACTTTCAAGCAACACAAATACATACTGAAGTACACATGACATATATGGACTTCTGTACAAATGTAAAACCACCAAAGTGAAGAAATTGCTGAACTAACTAACTAGATGAGACTAGAAAAAAAACTGTGAGAAGCAGAAAACACAAGAAAGATTATAGAAGGAGAAAGAAGAAAAACAGGTTAAAATGGACAACAGAGCTGCTGAACCTGGTGGTCATCTGGCGTGACGTTATCACAGTATTGGGCAGAAGCAAATGCGTGAGAAACAGCACCACACAAAAAATTTTCTCAGTTCCTTAATTAGTATCTTATCTTGTCTCATGCACATCCTCCTTTATTTCCCTAGTCATTCATGGTATCCTTCAGGTCTTAGAAATGGGTATTACCATCACTCTGTACAGTTATGATTGTACTTTTGTGCTCCATGCAGCTAGAAAGAAAGAAACTGGTGAAATAAATCCGGTATGGCATCAATGGTTAGATGATTCAGCAGAGACATCGGCAAATATCTACCAGCTAAAATGAACTTTTGAAAACTTATCACCTTTTGGCATCTGTGAGCTTGTGTCTGCATGGAGGACAGACACACACTTTCTGAACCGCTTGTCCCACACGGGGTCGCGGGGAACCGGAGCCTAACCTGGCAACACAGGGCGTAAGGCTGGAGGGGGAGGGGACACACCCAGGATGGGATGCCAGTTCGTCGCAAGGCACCCCAAGCGGGACTTGAACCCCAGACCCGCTGGAGAGCAGGACCCGGTCCAACCCGCTGCGCCCCCCTCATGGAGGATACACTCGAGTTTTATTAGTATGCAGTATAACTGTTACTGTGCAACATAAGAGGGGGTGCAGCGGGTTTGGGATTCAGGACTGGCTTGGGGTGCCTTGTGACGGACTGGCATCCCATCCTGGGTGTGTCCCTTCCCCCTCCATCCTTGCACCCTGCGTTGCCGGGTTAGGCTGAAGTTCACTGCGACCCCGCTCGAGACAAGTGGTTTCAGACAACGTGTGTGTGCAACATAATAGATAACCCTTTTGATGAACCCCTTGACATCAAGCAAAACTAGGACCTTATTTTTTTTAAAAAAAAAAAAAACACCTTCTGTTAACAGGGAGACGAAGCTGACTGACGGGAGATGGGAAAGAATGACTTCAGAAATCTCCACTGCTCTTATTTTGTTCTTCGTTCTATGCAGAGCTTGTGCAGCCCTGTGTTTTCACACTAAACAAGTGTGAATACTGAGTTCCACATGCCTGAGTCCAAGCATCATATTGATAAAAGAAGCAAGCAACTGTAACACACTTCATTCATTTTATTTGGAGAAAAGAATACCAAAAAAAATAATTAGTGTTGTGGCTATAACAATGTATAATAAAGAGAAAAAAATCAATTGAATACTGTTGGTAATTTTCAATCCCCAGTTCTACAGTCAAAAACAGAATAAAGGCTATAAAAAAGAGAATAACCTAGCACTAATGAATGTTACTTTCTCTTAAGGAGATGTGATGTAACCTTAAACAATAATTAAATTTGTAAACCATAAATACGTGTAAAGACATTAACATCTCGTCCATCTTGGCTTTTCATGTTATATTGTTAAACAGGACTGGTGCAGAAGTTTGTTTTAGGTTCTCTTCCAGTTTTCTGGTGCTGCTTTAACAAAGTGTTGTTTTGTTAACCCTGATCTCCAAAATAACATTTCCATTTTCGGGCTACCCGAGTTCTTCCGACATGCATGCTTGGAGCATGAGTCCCTGCTTATAGATTAAATATAACCTAAAATATAACATCACTTCTCTGATACTTTAAGATGTGCATAAAAAAGCAGTACAAAGGTTAACTCTTATACTTACAGGATTAACTAGGTTTTTATCCACCAGTCCATGTAAGTAAAGAATGTATTTTCATAAGGTGGTAAGATATGTACAGTTTTTACTTTGGAAATTTACGCATCACATAAAATGCCTTTTTTAGATTTATACACAGTATCTAAAAATTATCACATTTTAAATACCATAACACAAGTAATATCTGTGGCACCTCAAGATCTTCAGAACGAAGGGCACATACCACTCAGAACTCACAGAAAATTGGAATCTTTTGCTTTAAATGTACAATACATTAAACATAAAATCTCCACTGTGCTTCAATTATGTACATCTTTTGTTTCAGACATATTCCCTTCAAATTTTACTTTAAAACATGCCAGGCTAGCCCAAAACCCTTAAACAATACATATTTTATATGAATAAAATATTTAAAATACAATAACAATTTTAACCTTTACATTTATTCTATGAAGTTTGCTGTTCCACTCATTTTAAATTCTTTATGTAAAACAAACACAGTTTAACTGAAAGGCACTGTTTTAATCAGTAGAGAAAAAGAAAGGAAATCAATTATGCTAATGTGCAACAGTTACTTTCACTCCATAAGCCCTACATTTTATATCAGATTGATTTTTACTTGTCACTGGTGAGTGTTAGGATGCTGGCCTGCAATAACTGTACTAAAAATATCTTTCCATGTTCTTTTTTGTTGAATAAAACCATCCCAGAAAAACACGATGATGAAAAGTACACAGTCAATACCTCCAGGCCAGTGGGGACATTCTTTGACTTTTGCCCATGTCATCTTTGCTACAAAGGATGAGTGAATACACAGTGCAGACTCCTGTTCCACTTCATTTTATGAAGAGCACGTAGAAGGCCATTGCCAGGCAGCATAGAGCCACTGCAAAGTGAAGTCGAGTCCCAATAACAGCAGCTGGAAAAACAAGTCAAGTGTAAGGAAAAACTAAATGTTCACGTAACAGTATTGAGGCATTCGTTTGCACGCAATCCATGAGTTTCAGATAACATCCTGCCTTCATCATTTTGTAGCACAGCAGTGATGAGGTATTATGAAAGTAATGCAAACAAATGTGAATATGATTATTTAAAGTTCTCATAGCACGATGTATCTGATGTATGTGATGCAATATATGTACAATTTCTGATGCAATCAAAAGTTAATCTGTCTATCTAAACTGAAAACAGTAGTTAGGCATTTAAGTCAGCACTTACTGATCACAGATTCTGATGGGAACAACTGGGAGCACCACAATCTTTTACTGATATAAGGCAGTTTAAGCTCCTTTCAGTAACCCGTATTGTAAAAACTACATATTGAATTTCATTTAAAAAAAATCAATAAAGACAAACCATAATAAAAATTATTACATTTTACATTTATTTAGCTGACATAATGATTTACCCATTTATATCCTGCATCTGGGTAATTTGTTACTGGGGCAATTCAGAATAAGTACCATATTCAAGGAGATCACAGCAGGAGGTAGTATTTGAACCCATAATCCCTACACCACCAGTTACTCCATCACTGTACAGTACAAAGCAATATAAAGAGGAAGTTCATTTTGACTTAGTGCCACTGTGGATGAAATTGCAAACAATGTAAAAGTCACAGTGACTGAAGAATCAGTCAGGTGTCCCAGTCTTGTCCCGTAATTCACATGTCATAAATTTCTCAATCTTCTTGTTACTATCTACAGACATGTGTCTTCTATTGAGGAAAACAATACAGCAGACCCTCTGGCACCAAGATTCAAGAGTTTATTGTCATGTGTACAGTAAACAGTTCGTTACACCATACAATGAAATTCTTAATCTGTGAATCCTCTCAGCATCTTATGACATAAATTGTAAGGACATAAGGAAAGAAAAACACAAGGCATAAATCACAAATTTAGAAAAATTACTTAGTATTAATGCAAAAGTCCAAGAAACTAAATTATATACATATATAAAGTGTGCAGTGCGCAATGTAAACATGGTAAACATCGGTGGGTACTGCTGTGTCTCTCTGTTGGATGTGATCGGTGTGCATACAGATTCCAACAACGCATCACTGACCTTTGTAGAAGATACCCCAGATTCCCTTTTTCTCTGAGAGCAGCCAGTGGTTCAGTCTTGGCACCTTCTTAAGGTAAGCACACGTGCAGATGAAAAGTAGGCCAAACACCAGGATCCCATCAAATGAGTACACTGTTGGAGAAGTAAACACATTTTCAACAACCAACAATTTCCAGTACCTTTCACTTCTGAAATACCACTTAGTTATTCAAAATGCTTAAATGACTATGCAATGCCACTGATACAGGGAAATACATGCAGCAGCACAGTTAACTATATCTCATACTTTTACACTACAGTATCATGACTGTATAGGTAGAAAGGTCGCATCTTCTTTAGAAACTGGCTGGATGCAGGGTACGTTTTGTTAATACATCGCAGTGAGCCACGTCCACACACGTCACGATCCGAAGCTTACACACAACTTCCTGGAAGCAAGCCTTCGCTCGCTGACTTACGCTTTCAAATTCTTTTCACTCGAAATAGACTATTAAACATACCATTCGTCATTTTCGCCGCTTGTGTACGTCAGGTTAGTTTGCTTAGATGCTTCTTTTTTATTTTCCCATTTTAACCTCGCTGCGCGGACTGCAGATCCTGAGTTTCAGATCGGGATAATACTAGTGCAGTGACGTCACTATCAGGCCAGCGCAAAGGAGCACAGAAAACTGGAGCTCGATGTGTGTCGCTGCAGCGTCTCATGCGGCACACGCTGTAGTTCTGCACATAGTTAATAGGAAGATTATTAGGATTCATCTATCCTGCGTTTTATGCAGCTACTCGAGCGATGAACATCGGTACATCAAGTGGAAAGTAACAAATTAGGTTTACTTAAGAATCACATGTCTGCAACTATTTCTCTTTATCCTAATGTAATATACAATTCACTCTATGAGTGGAAGTGAAGTGAGCCTCACTGACGATGAGATTTTTTTTCTCCATACTTTATTCAATACAAGAACAAAACAAAAATTACAACATTCCACATCACAAGTCACAAACACAAAACATCCTCACATTTCACTATAAAAACATTTTTCAACAAAAACATGACAGTGCTTACTCACTTCTCCAAACATCTTATTTCACTAATACAAAGAGAAATAAGCATCAGAATTTAACAACAAATATAAATATCCATTTTGACAAAAAGAACCAGGGACTTTAAAACCCTTCACCAAAAAGTGGTTTAAATCCAAGGTTTTAAACACGTGTACCACACCCACAAGAAAAGTACCAGGTACCCATGCCATGCCAAAACCCTCACATTCTGATTTTGCTCTGTCAATAAAACTATAAACATTAAACATTCATACAACACACACCTAAAAAATAAAACATGAAATCTAAAATCTAAAATACTATAAAATCTACAAATTAAAATCCATTACTCAAACAGTTTTTCTTAACAAAAATCTTCGTCCTCCACAGCTGTAAGGTGGGACTCTTCCCCCGGCCCTGACGAACTGAATCTAGTGGGAGACCCCACCCAAGACAAGTCAATCATTTACATTTACATTTACATTTTTTCATTTAGCAGACGCTTTTGTCCAAAGCGACGTACATCTCAGCAAAAGTACAATTTATGCATTACATTAAGAGAAGGAGATATAGCTGCAGACATGAAAGTCCCAAGCAAACCTAGTTTGTTACCTATTACTTGCTGCACCGAGGTTCATCATTCGAGTAGGTGCATATCACTAATGAGCCCGAATGATCGGGTATCACAATGGAGGAGGGAGCATCTTCTCGGCCCTTTTGAGGGGTCAAAGTCAAGACCGGCATCCCAATGTAGTACTGGAGATCAGCCCAGCCTCCCTCCTGCGCCTTTTCTTCTTCCTGGTCTCTCCCACAAAGTCCCATGGAATGTCCGAGTGACCAGGTGTGTCCCTCTCCTCCTCGGCCCGGGACCCCTCAGAAGTGCCTAGTGAAGAAGGAGACTGTGCCACACTGGCCCCGGACAACCGCTCTCTTACCTCAGCACTCACCGCTGATCCCAGCTGCTCCGCAGCATCATCAGATGAAAGCTGGGCTTCCACACTGTCCCCCGTCGGCACCGCCTCTGTCCGCACCACCCCGGCATAGGTCGGCTTGCACTGCGGGCAGCTGCGGGAGAGATGATCCTCCCCCCCCGCATTGGGTACAGGACGGGGGCCTACGCAGTCCTTTGCCAGGTGGCTGATCTCCAAACATTGCTGGCACTTCATTGTCTTGCATGATCTCCCAGTGTGTCCCTGATTGAGACACAAATAGCAGGAGGGAGACTGACCAGGATAAAATAGGTAGCCTCTTGCCTTACCCAAGGTGAAATACGCAGGCGGGTGCCTATAACCGTCCATCCCCGCAGGGTCGGTACGCAGGTGAGCTAAAAAGCGTCTCTGTCCAGTCCAGATGCCCAGAAGATCCGGTCTTCCTCATGTCCCAGGAAGACGTCAGCAAAATCCCCAGGAAAACCGCCACGATGTCTGCCGACATGAAGGCGTCGAAGACGTGGACAGTCACAACTCTTCTATCTGTCCTCCAGAGTGGCTCGATGGAGTAGGGGAGCAGCTTAGAATGCATTACACTCACCCTACATGTCTCCACCACCCTCTGATAACGTTCGTCGGTTGCCAGCGTGATGTCGAAAAAGGACAAGGGCCTATTCCTCTGCATGCAGACAATGTCCTTCGCCAGAAGTCCCAGGAGTCCACAGACGATCTCACGAACGAATGGAATGAGCTCGTGAAATCCGACAACGTCGTCCCGGTTCCTCCAGCGGAAGCGGATGGTATTCTTCAATGCCTGCATCCTTCCAGCCATTGTTCTCGCTGCCAAAGGTGGTCTCTTGTGCTCCCCAGAGGCCACCGATGTCTTCGAGGAAGACCCTACTCTGGACAATCTGGTGCTGAAAGGTTAGAAACAAAACCTCTGCGTCATCCTGCGGACAAGCCACGCAAAACTCTGCACCTTAGGCTTAGCAGGCTTCCCAAAAATAAAATAAAACCCTACGAGGAAGCAGAGCTTTGGCCCAGGAAAGCTGTGGACATGCCACACACAGTCCTGAATACGGCTCCACTCTTACCCTGCTAAAATCTCTGGTACTACACTTTGATCTTAAGCAAAAGGCAGAGAAGCGATCCCACAGTGTACGGGCTGCGGTCACACCGCAACCACCTTTTCCACTAATACTGGGGACCGATTTGGAGGGTTCACCAGGACTCTCATGCAGGTGGAAGCGAAGGGGACCGGCATGGGGAGAGGCCTGCTGCCTCCCGCCATGCTGGGAGCCGACGCTTCGAGCACCGGGACATTGACCCCCCAACAGGCGTCATGCAGTTGGGACAGGGGCCTCAGACTGGTCCTGGCGACAGCATCCGCTGGCTCGTGCTCGGGCGCAGGTTCAGGTTCTGGTTCGGGTTCGCCTACGCGTGTTGGCTGTCCTCCTCCGTCTCTCTCCCTCACTGCCGAGCACAGAGGAAGAAATAGGGTGCGCAATTAGCCCCAGCTCTGGCGGCTTTGTCCCCCTCTCTGTCCCCTTCCCCCTCCGCCTCCCATGTTACATTGTTATAATGTTACATTGTCACGCCCCCGACCATACCCCAGCCAAATGCACCTGGCAGTACACAGCAGGGCAGAATATAAAAGATGCCCCACCGTTTCTTTTATGAAGCAACAGATTGGTGCTATTTGCAACACAGGAATTGAAACTTTACTCTTCAGCATTGTGAGGTCAGTCATGGCTGTGGATTATAAGTGAGGCATGCTCTACTTTTATTGAAGCTACCTGTACATTAAAACTGGTTGTGGTTCAACTATTGTTGATGGAAAATCATATGTTAGATATAAAGTAAGTGCGGTGATGTAAAGCAAGCACAACAAAAATCCTGGATGTCAGTATTTGAGAGCTTCATATGGTAACCACCTTGCTTTTTATTGCTAGTGTGAACAGGAAGAAGCAAATCACTGGGAAGAGCTGGCCAACATTCATGAGTTTGTACACGTGAAGGTGGACTTGTGCCAGCTCTGCCCTTGGATCCAAAGGTCACAGGTTCAATCCCCACCTCCAGCTGTAGTACCCTTGAGCAAGGTACATACCCTAAATTGCTCCAGTAAAATTTCCCAGCTGTATGAATGGATAAATAATAGTAACCTTAACATTGTCCCACTGGGAGGAGGCCTCGGGGCAGACCCAGGACACGTTGGAGAGACTATGTCTCCCGGCTGGCCTGGGAACGCCTTGGGGTTCCCCCAGAGGAACTGGAGGAGGTGTGCGGGGAGAGGGAAGTCTGGAGTACTCTGCTCGGACTGCTGCCCCCGCGACCCGGCCCCGGATAAAGCGGAGGAAGATGGATGGATGGATGGAACCTTAACATTATAAGTCACTTTGGAGAAAAGCATCAGCTAAATGAATAAATTTAATGTAATATTTACTGAACAGATTAAAAAGTGGCAGAAATCAGATTAAAATAGTCTCCCTTGTTTTTGTATGACCCTTGTTTTTCTTAAGCAACAATTGTGGAACATTTAAGCTTCTTCCACTTTTGCAATATTCATAGAGTTCTTATCTCATGGTGTGAGGCAATGCATGGCTAACTTGAAACACAGTGCAAAAACTAAAGGGCTTCGCAGGTTGCTTGTGATCTCTGACTGACTGTGTGCTTATTTGTCTTGCGGGAGTGCAGCTGTAGGGATCATTCCTGGAGAACACAGTAGCTGCACTATCTCCAGCACCTGTAGCAGAGCTGTGGTAAACCCCAACTCAGAAACTAGGTAACCGCATTTTCACTCTGAGGTGTCTCCCAGCAGCCAGTCATACGTACTGTTTTGGTCAAGATGCATGGATTTAGACAAGTGTACTGGCTGTCTGAACAGCTATAATTACGCCATCTCTAAAATAAAGATTATTAATATGTAATAATTCATATGTATAGGACAAGCAGGTCAGAAAATGTCTGTGTGTGTAATTCATATGTCGACTTAGCATGTAAACAACAATTAACGTTTTATTTATATTCTCTTACTCTAAATTAAATCTGTAATGATTCTTACAGTGTCTTCAAATACATAATATGTCATGAGGTTGAAGAAAAAATATAATTTGCACACCTTTAGCTACAAATCATTCTTGTGATTTTAAAGGTTTTTCTTTTGCAAACATTTAATTTTATCCTCTCATTTCCTTAACTTGATATTGTTAAATGATAAAGAAAAACTAATTTTAATGAATAGCAATTTTTACAGAAAAAAATTTCATTACTTTTACATTTGCTGTTTTTTGAAGAAATAAGTACAAAACAGTGTAAGCAAAAAATATCATTGCGTAGCCTTCATTTTAAATTACAGAGAAAATCAATGATTTACCTGTGATTAGCAGTCAATATTCTTGTTTAAAAATAAAAATATGGTAGTATGGAGCATGGGTAAAGTGAACACAGAGATGCTTAGTTTACCTAAAATGTGGAGGATCTGGTTCTGATGGAATCACAACCTGAGCAGGGCAGCATATAGTACTGCTGCTTCACAGCATTTGGGTTGTTTAGCTGTAAGTTTGAATTTGGCTCTGTCTTTGTGAAGTTTGCATGATTGCTTGGTTTTCCTCCCATATTCCAAAGATGCAGTTTAGGTGAACTGGTGACACTACATTGATTATAGTGTCTGAAAGGGTGAAAAACAATGCAAAAAGCTTTCATGGCCTTGCTGTTTTTTAATGATGAACATCCTTCAACTGCTTATTTACATTGTTCAACAGCTTACTGCCATTTCTTGAAAAATTTCTTTATTGACTTAGCTGATGCTTTTCTCCAAAGCATCTTAAAACATTGAGTTACTTACAATTATTTATCCATTTATTTCAAGTTCAAATTCAAGTTGTTTTCATTGTCATTCCTCTATACAGCTTGTGTACAGTGGAACGAAATGTCATTTCTTCAGAGACCATGGTGCAACACAGAACATAGTATAAGACAAATAAATATACAGGACGTGGATGTGGGTATGGCTGCGAGCTGTAGGCAGTTGTGTAGTGTAGTGCTGAGTTAATTGTTCGACGGTGCCAGGTGAGCATTGGGAGGCAGCTGGGTGTTGAGTAGTCTGACTGCCTCTGGGAAGAAACTGTTGCGGAGTCTGCTGGTGGTGACACAGATGCTCCTGTACCTCCTGCCAGATGGCAACAGGGCAAAGAGTCTATGAGAGGGGCGAGAGGGGTCGTCCACAATGCTGGTGGTCTTGTGAATGCAGCGGTTTTTGTATGCAGAGTTGATGGTGGGAAGAGGAACTCTGATGATCTTTTCAGCTGTTCTTACCGCTGGCTGTATAGTCTTGTTCCCGTACCACACGGTGAGACAGCTGGTCAAGACTCTCTCTATTGTCCCTCTGTAGAAAGTAGTGAGGATGGGAGTTTGTCTCTCTTCAGCCTCTGTAAGAAGTGGAGACGCTGCTGGGCCTTTTTAGCTAGGCAGGTGGTGTTCAGGGTCCAGTAGAGGTCCTCCATCATGGGCACACCAAGAAACTTGGAGCTTTTGACTCTCTCCACAGTTGTTCCACTGATGTGCAGAGGTGAGTGGTCTACTCAGGTCCTCCTGAAGTCAGCAATTATCTCTTTAGTCTTATCAACATTTAGAAATAGATTGTTGTCTTTACACCATTTTGCGATCTGGTTCACCTCCTCTCTATATGCTGACTCATCATTTTTGCTGATGAGGCCCACGACTGCAGTGTCATTAGCAAACTTGATGATATGATTTGAACTGTACTTTGCAGCACAGTCATGAGTCAGTAGGGTGAACAGCAGTGTACTGAGCACACAGCCCTGGGGAGCACCGGTGATCAGTGGGGTGGTGCTGGAGGTGGAGTTGCCAATCCTATTTATGCATTTATATGCAGCTGGGTAATTATTACTCAAGCAATTTAGGGTAACTTGCTTAAGGTGCTATAGCAGGAGTTTGGATTCAAACCTCAACCCGCCTGGGTCCTTCAGGGAAAGGTCTAGTAGCAGATCCACCTGAGTGATGGCCAAGACTTGACTGATGATGGTTTAGTTGATTTATTAAAACTTGACAACCTCCACCAACGTAAGAGCTGGTGTCAAAAAAATAAATAAATATTTAACATTTAATTTCCGTTTCGTCCTTTGGCAACAGTAACCGGCGTAAGCCGTAACGCCTCATTTCTCATGGACAAAAAGAAGTACAATTACATAAATAAAATAAAAAAAGAAAACATTTACAACAATATATTGTACATGTACAAACCTTGTGCCTCTTCGGAAGGTTACTAATCCTTATATCAAATAAATTCTTTTGCTCTTGGAGCACGCAGCTAACCACAGACCGGGCGAAGTTATATCTGCGCACCAACCGCATTAAACTAATTCACAATTCTAAACGCAGGGCTCTTGTGAAAACGAGACCGTGTCAAAATAAAAGCCCCCCTTTTGATGATCGTATGCCATTGCAGTAATACAACAAAATAAAAGTACAAATACAAAAGGGAAACAAATTTAACAAAGGTATTCACAAAGGAAGACAGGTTTTTAAACATCAACTGGGGTCCTTTACACTAAGCACTAGACTTGGGGTATCACACTAAAAATAGAGGCAAATGTAAAGCCTTGCACTGAAAAATGCAATGTTAACAAAAATATTACATTTATTCATTTAGCTGATGCTTTTTTCCAAAGCAACTTACAATGCTAGTCTATCTTCAATTATTTACCCATTTGTACAGCTGGGTTATTTTACTGGAGCAATTTAGGGTAAGTACTTTCCTCAAGGGTACTATAGCCGGAGGTGAGGATCAAACCTGTAACCTTTGGGTCCAAAGGCTGTCCCTATATTAAATGCAATTTTTGTGTCAATGCACCATTCAGGTTCTGAAACATTAATATCAACTATTAATTCACATTCTCAATGGAAAACAACACAGTTAAAATAAACTAGTTAAACAAGTTGACTTACTTATTAAAATCACACTTGTTTTAATTTGGATTAGATTTCTGATTTGGTTTGTTTCAGTGAAAACAACATTTTAAATTTTCACCTGGAATTATATTTCCAGCAATGTAATCAAATGCTGCTGGACTTTTTATCATTTTTTTACCATTTTTTTCACAGTGCACGAAGACTTACACATTTATACAAAGAGACAGGAAGATAGTGAGTGAAAAACAGAAAACATGTCAGTTTGTGGTTTTTGAACACATGACCACAGGATGATGCTTAAATGTCTTGTGCCTACACACTGGCATTGCACAAACAAGCTGAGAAGTGGTTTACTTTGATCATTCAACGGATTTCAGACTCAAAATGGAAGAACGCGTGAATGACAGCACAACAAATGTTTACGACTATGGATATGCTATGGATGAGAATATGTCAGAAACTGACCTGCGGGATGTCTTGAGATGCCCTTCCACTAATTTACCATTCTCTCATATCTATCTGCCAATGCTGTACTTCTTCATGTTCTTCATCGGTGTTTCAGGCAATATCTTTGTCATCTGGGTCATGTGTACGAAGCGCAAAAGCAGCCGGCTAGTGGACACTTTTGTCATCAACTTGGCGTTGGCTGACCTGGTCTTTGTTCTCACCCTGCCATTGTGGGCTGTGTCGGCGGCACAGAAACACAACTGGGCTTTTGGAGAAGGCATGTGCAAACTGAGCAGTTACATCATCGCCGTGAACCGCTTCTCAAACATCTTCTTCCTCACCTGCATGGGTATAGATCGCTACTTGGCTGTGGTGCGCATGCTGGATTCACGCTACCTGAGGAGAAGTCAATGCATCCAGATCACCTGTGGAGTTGTGTGGGTGTCCTCCTTCACACTGGCCACCCCCTCACTGGTCTTCCGCAAAACAACTCAGGTTGGAGAAGCCACTTTCTGCCTTGAGGATGAGGAGTCGATTTTGTTCCAGGTACTGAGCCTGGTTACTCTCTTCCTCACCTTTGTGCTACCAATATCAATCATCCTCTTCTGCTATGGGTCAATCCTCATCCAGCTACAGCACCACAACGGTGTGGGTGGTGCTCGCACTGAAGACAGGCGTCGTCACTCAGTTAAGATGGTTTTTACCATCATTGTGGCCTTTGTGGTCTCCTGGCTGCCTTTCAACTTTTTTAAAAGTGTTTTGATCACCTCCCAACTGCAGGAAATGGAGTTGTCCTGCAGAGTGGCGGCATTCCTGGCCCGTGGCCTCATTTTGTCTTCCAGCTTAGCCTTTCTTAACAGTTGTGCCAACCCAGTGATCTACATGCTTCTTGACCACCATTTCAAACACAGTGCCAGGATACTCTGTTATGGCTGTATGAGTGAACAGCAAGGGCATGTCCTATCTTTTCCATCACCATCAAGCTTTTCAGACAGCATCTCCTGGCTCACCTTCCCACGAAGTCGCTCCAGGTCTGTCAGCAAAAGCTCACATTTGGGTACCACAGTTACTAAGTGATCTAACTTTTTCAAAAATTATAAGCATAAACTGTCATATCCTCATTGCATTATTAAAAAATGTCTGTAGTGTTAGCTTGGCTGCAGTTGTTAAAATTAAGCTAACTTTTAACAGTTCAGAAGTATCAAAGTGAACTGAAAGCTTTGCTTTTTTCAAATGCATTTCCAATCAATTCCTTGTGATGTTACAGTAAGATTTCTGTAATCTTAAATATACACTTTTATTTTGAAAGTTTAGTATTGCTTTTCAAAATACAATGCAAAATTCTATAAAATATCAGCATAAAACTTTTCACATTTGTAGCATTATAGAGTATGATTTCATAAATTAACATTGACAATACTACTATTAACAATGACTCATACATTAATTGTAATAATTCATTTTTTTTAGAATGCTCTTCTTACGCAGTGAAACAGTGACATGCTTTTAAAATTACAATATGTGGCTATTGTTATTTTTTCCAGTGTTGTGATATTGCTTCCAGTGTAATGCTTTTTAATGTTTAATGTGAATGATTTTTTGATGCCCATATGAAAGTTTTAAGTTTAGTGCTAGTAGTAAGAAAATACTTTGAAGTAAATTCCAACTGCATAAAAAAGATACTTTGTCAAACTGCTTCTGCTGAATTTATATTATACAATAAATTGGAAAAAAATTCTCCTGTTTTATCTAAATATACCGTTGAGGTGCAATACATATAAACCAGCAAAACTACAGTACAGCGCAATATAAACTTAAAAAAACTGTATTAGTATTTCCGAAAGTATAACGATTTCTTCACAATATAAACAGTCAATGCATTTAAAAGTACAATGAGAAATTGCATATTTTCACTTAATCGAAATAACATATTTTCTTATTGCAGAGAATTAAATTAAATCCAGGTTATTACAGTGCGCACTTTTACCGAGGACATCAGATCAACCGACGGCGTAACGCCTAACTTACTGTATAGTCAAACAAAAATACACCAAGCAAAGTACGTGTCCACAGAGAGCAACGAGAAAACGTGTAACCTATACAGAAGGTGTCAAAATGTTTTAGGTTTTATTATTCTGCACTTCACGGGTAACCCGCTGTCTGCGGAAGCCTTCGGGAGTCTCTTTACCAAAGCACCTTCGCTACAGTATCGCGGCGATCGCTGCTCAGCACAAAGTTAAGGGGCTTCAGTTAAACTGTTTCGAGAAAGTGAGCCAGAACAGTTCTCAGGGCTCCCTGTCGCAAAAAGGCGCTAAACATGCCATCACTCACTCAGAATGAGAAACCAAAGACTCCCGAAACCATCAAGGAATAGCTGCCTTACAGAGAGCTATAGGTACTTTCACATGAGAAAACGAGTGGGCATTTCATCTCATCGAAAGTTCAAGGGTTCATCTTTCTGGTGCTCTGCTGTGTATGAAATGAATCAGCGTATGCGAACACTCTTGAGACTGAGAAGGTCAAGTAGGCTTTGATACGGCATCATTCTATGAGAACTACCGTTGTGTCGGACCACTCACAAAATGTACTCGGCAGAAGAATTAAGCGGGCTACATAATACTGTATAAACATAAATATACATGGAAATGTAAATGAATTACAGTACAGCCTTAGTAGTTTATTGTCAGTCAATCCATTTACATAAGTGAAACTTCTAAAATAACACTGCATAATGTGTTTGCATTATAATTTATTCGACCGGCAAACGAATTTTCCGAAAATGGCTGCGATTCCATTAACAAACGTGTGGAAATTCGCTCAAGTGTGTCCAGTGTCCCTATTCATTTCCCTCCTGCGAGCTGAAGCACAGCTCACTATCCATCGCTATCCCCCACTTTATACAAACAATATTATATTGTGAGTTTCATACAATATTATACTTCTATTATAATATAGTTTCAGACAATATTATATTGATATTGTCTCCATATTGAATATAGAGAGCATTACATTGCACAAGTTGGAAAAATCTGAAATCGCTTCAGGAAATCCCCAAGACAAAACCTACTCACCAAAAAGAACTTTAATTTCAGCACAAGTTAAAAGTATGCAAAACTTACAAAAACTATCGAAAAAAATCTAGGCTTTTAAACAGTGAGAAAACAAAGGCAGTTATACAGCGGCATAGCAAGCTGTCAGGTTTCGGGGAAACAGAAATATTTGCAATAGCATGCCATGCCTAAAGGAGTCGCACACAAATAGAGCTGGGAATGAATTGGGAAGTACTACCCAGGTAAAAAAATAAGTTTCTTTCTTTCACGAAGCCAAGGCACAATGATGTTGTCATGGCTCCACTTTTCTTACATGGTGCCACCCTGCTCAGGTCACTGTAACATTAACAATGGCGCGGTGCCTGAGAGAGAAGCGCTGTGATGCATGGGACTTGTGACTGTCTGCTGTGACAGTCTGATCCCTGCCCTGGGGGTTGAAACTTCGCAGCTGCGTGCCCTTGCTTGTTTTTACGAGAAAAACATGTGAAACAGAAAGCACGATATTAGAATCTGAGTAATCTTATAGCCCTATTTACTTAACTTAAATGGAAGGATGGCAAAAGAGCAAATGGTGAAGGCTGAATGGCACGCTGCATGAGGAACGGAACGGAAATTAAATAGCGCTCTGCTCAACTCTGTGGTTCACCCAGCTGTTTGCAAACACTAGAAAAAATTAGCCCAAGGGAGCTGACACTCGACACAGACACAAAAACACCTACACCAGACATGGTTTGAAATGGGTTCCACCTCTACCCTTACAATGTCTAGATGGCAAGGTAGGGAGATTTCCTTCTGGCCCTTTGAACCCCTCTGACTGTCTGCTGTCTAGCGGTTGAAAAAGTTTCCGTTGGTGTGAAATTGTGCTGTGGTGAGAATGAGCCTCAAGACACATGCTCATTAAAGCTAAAGTAGCTGTATATTCCGGAACCCAGTCCCACTGTGGGCCCCAAGGTAGCTGCTTCAGCAGCTGAAACCAGTGTAAACTGTGATATCTTTAGGTGTAAAAATCTGTTGACTTTGTAGTCAAGGCATTTTTCTGAGTCTGTGTGACAGCATGAAAGACAGGAAAGCTGTATTTAACTATTTTATGGTACAATAGCTCAGTAAGTCAGCTTTCAAAGAGGACATTGCAAGAGGTGGGGGGTAACAGGTGTGGAATGGGGTTGGGTAGAGTGTATAGGTGGGGTTCACCCCTCACTGTTCAAGCAGGCCTCAAGTGTCCAGACAGTATGTAGCTCCTACGAGGACAAATGTTCATTTTTGCCACCAGTACCTGATAGATTGTTACTCTCCTGAAATCCTCCATGAAATATCTACCACACATATTATCTTTGTTGCATTACATCTCTTTAAATTAAAAAAAAGAACAAAGGGTATAGTTAGACATTGTTCCCATGTCAAACACCATTCTTCCATTAAGTACAGAATTACAAAAATGCATAGAAACAAGGTAAATTTACAATAAAGCTTCCCACAATGCAATGCATCACACTATATTATTGAAATAATATGCTATACAGTATAATAAATACTTATTTTGGAAACTGCTTTAACCTACATTTAAAAATGAAGATCATTCAAGACAGCCTACAAGCCCAAGACTTCGATTCCATATAGACACTGCTACTGCTTCACCAAAACAAGGTCATTTAACAACACTAATGAAAACCAAGCTGGATCAAAGAAAATTTTAAGCAATCTTCAATATTTCTGCACAAAAATTTTCGTTACAAATTACAACTTGTAACAGGGAAATCTGGTTCTGACACATCTTATCTGTGCCTTGTTACAAATAAATTATTTCTATTTACATTTACATTTATTCATTCAGCAGATGCTTTTCTCCAAAGTAATGTACATCTCAGAGAAAAATACAGTAAGGGTCTTAGATCATCAAAAGGAGTATGTATGTAACACTGAGGATGTTATATTAATATTTTATGTTTTTTTCCTGGTAGGCAGACCTTAGAGATCACGCTTTGCACCCTTTCTGTGTATATGTTGCTTGCATTTTCAGTCACATATTGTGAACAGGTTTCACTGAAATGGAGAAATGTTCATAGAAGACCCAAGAAATTATCACTCTTAGCCATATCTTAAAAGATTCAGCATTCATAGGAATAAAAAATTGGACAAACAAATTTAATGTGTCTCCCTAGTAATTTGCAAAGCTCCTATGACTAGGCCTGAAACAATTTTTGGTGCTTCCAGTACTGTACTTCACAAGTTATAAAGCTGCTGTCTGAAATTATATTAATATATTGATTTCCACTTATTACTGGCTCTGCTGAAAACTCATATTCTTTATTATCCAGATTTTTTTTCTTTTAAACTAATAGCTGTTTAACAACTCCTCTACAATATCAGTTACATCTGTTATTAAACTACAGTTGTGTTAAGATGTTGCTATAGTCCTCATGGTGGTCACAAGAAAAGAGAAGGAAACTCAGGAAAAACTCTAAATTTTTTAGACATTCAGGGATTTGAGTATGCAGTCATTTCCTTCTGTTGTAGCACAATTACTCATCCGAATTTTTTGTTTCCGGAAAATATTGCTACGACCGAGAGGAAATTGTAAATCATATGACAGTGAGTTCAGTAGAAAAAGGTCTTATCGATCTGTGGTGGTTCGGTCCGCGTAAGTTGCCTTCATTCGTTTTTTTATTCGAAAATGCGAATTACGATACCTTCATTAGTATTTTTATTTAATATTGAAAGCAGAAAAATTAGTGTAGCACGCCGAGGCCGCGCAGGGAGGGGGCGGCGGTAAAGCAGCCACAGCTGGGGCTGATTTCATCCCCTATTTCTTCCCCGGTGCCCAGCAGTAGAGTGAGGAGAACCAGACGGAGGCGACTGCAGACCCGAACCCTCTCCCTACCTGTTCCCTCTTTCCCCTCTCCGCTGTCTAGGCAAATAAAGCCCACAGCAACGGGCGACTGCATCTCCTGTTTCCTGCCGCGTCTCTGAGAAAAATGGCTTTTTTAGTTTTTATTGTTTATGAGCACACACAAAAAAGAACTTGTTTATTCATTTTCTCTTTTCGTTTAATCATACAAGTGTAGAGATCAAAATCTCACAATACTAAATATGATGAATGCCCTAAGTGCACAATATTTCCAATATAACAAGTAGCCTAACGTAGAATGTACGGCACGGGTGGCACAGCGAGTAGCGCTGCTGTCTGAGAGCGCCTGGGTGGTGCGAGAGGACGTTGGTTAGATCATCGCTCTGTGTAGAGTTTGCATGTTCTTCCTGTGTCTGCGTAGGTTCTCTCCCACCGTCCAAAGACATGCTGTTCAGGTTCACTCAGTGTGTGAGTTACAGAGAGTGTGTGTGTGTGTGTTCCACTGATGTATGTATCAGTGACCAATTCTAAGTAGTGTTATCTAGCAGTGTAAGGCACCTCGGTGAAAGGTAGGTAGGTAGGTAGGTGTGTGTGTGTGTGTGTGTGTGTGTGTGTGTGTGTGTGTGTGTGTGTGTGTGTGTGTGTGTGTGTGTACTAGAGTTCATTGGAAGTCGCTTTAGAGAAAGGCGCCTGCTAAATAAATAAATAGGAACTTCATGGTACTTTTAACACCTGCGCTCAATTAGTAATAAGATTCTTAAGAAATAGCACCTGAAAATCCTGCCGATTTTTTCAGTAGACATGTCATCCTCCCTTACCGTCACTTGCTGCTTTTGAAAAGCACCTGATCCATATTAACTAATGAATAACTCGGAGCGAAGCCATCAATGTTCGATGAAGCCACTGATGGATTATGCGCGGTTTCAATTACTTTGTATGCGGGTTGTTCAAGAAGAATATCACAAAACCAAGTAACTCAAAGTAAAAAAATACGGTAAGAAATTATAAATGAGACATATTACATTTGAGCAAAAAATGGTTTTTAACCATAGTGAATTCATAATTTGTTTTTCATTTTTAAAACAAAAAACGAATGAAGGCATTGTAATTCGCATTTTGTTTTCCCATTTAGAAGAAAAAAAATAATGAACGCAACGTGAACGTACACGGACCTTCTTGGCTTCTTTCGTTCAGCGCCATGGGACGCTACTTAGTTTTATCCAAAACAGGGGTCTCAGCCGTTTAGCTCAGGCTTTGCTCTAAAACGCCTTATAGTGCTTGCCTAAGGTATGAACGACGAGTCATCTATTTATGCAGATCGGTAATTGTTTTTACTACAGCAATTATTCGGGGTAAGTACCATGCTTAGGGTAAGACGGCAGGAGGAGGATTTTACGCTACATTCTCTGAGCCCATACTCTGTACGTAGTCTATTCATTACAGCTGTGCCCCGGTACTGTACATGGCTGAATATTTAGCAGCGCAATTCAGCTCTTGTTTAAGAACACGACGTGTCACGTGAGCGGTTCCATTACGATTTGTTTTAATACAGTACGATATCCTGCTTCGCTCATTGCAGCCAAATGAGACACGGGTGCTTTGACAACTCATTTCATTGTAGCACAGGTTGGAATGAGTCATTAATAAACAGTAAAGGAGAATTATTGCATAGAATAACCAGTAGTAATCCGTACACTGTCTTCATTCTCTCTTTGTGCGCTCAGTCGTAGTAGAGCCCCTCATGTGAAGTCTCCACAACGCTAAGTTATAACGGATTTTTTTTTTTTTTTTTTATTGCGGAAAAGGAACAGCACTGCATTGAAATACAAAAATATACAATAAAAGGGAAAAGGAAGGAAAAAAATAACAGTAGTACTCATTCAATACGAAACGTGGTCATAATTCTTAATAAACTTGTTATTCTTATTTTTATCAATGAGTTTAAGAGAGTTTACAATCAGAGAAATCTCAGCAAGAAAGACATTGAATCTTGAGAAATTTGTTTTTGTGAATAAAAAAATTTTCAATGCAACACAAAAAATTAACAAGATTAATAGCATGGCCACTGCTGTTGTGTTTACTCAATAAACACACTGAGAATGATTTTGTTAACTGACACGTAGCCTCGTTTAATGTCCACGCTGGGTTTTCACAACCATGTGCTTTTTAGTATCTCCGCTAAATCTCCTTCCTTGCTGCCTAGGTATCCTTCCTGTACCTACCGAACACTTCTGCCCTCTATAGGTAATAACAGAAACAACAACTGATCACCACATCCCCTTTCCTTTGAAAGTAGAAACCGAGATAAACAGAACTAAGACATAATAAATAGATACTATATCACAACAGTCAGTCAAGTGTTACAGAAACCATGAAATTTCAAAATTATTGTATATGCACATGGGGTGCGGTGGCGCAGTGGGTTGGACCGCAGTCCTGCTCTCCGGTGGGTCTGGGGTTCAAGTCCTGCTCTCTGGTGGGTCTGGGGTTCAAGCCCCGCTCTCTGGTGGGTCTGGGGTTCAAGCCCCGCTTGGGGTGCCTTGCGGCGGACTGGCGTCCCGTCCTGGGTGTGTCCCCTTCCCCCTCCGGCCTTACGCCCTGTGTTGCCGGGTAGGCTCCGGTTCCCCGTGACCCCATAAGGGACAAGCGGTTCTGAAAATGTGTGTGTGTGTGTGTGTGTGTGTGTATATGCACAAATGCCACAGAAAACAGGCATCTACAAATTGAGTCTGTCGGGTTTCCTTGTGGTTTGCGGTGATCTTCTTAGTACAGGAGGATCACTCGTCCCGGGAGAGTGATCATTGCCAGGTGCTATGGACGAGGAAGCCTGTGTGCTCAAAGGCACTTGATCCTGTGATGAGGCTTGAACCTCTTCTCTCTGATAATCATCCAATGGTTGGCTTGTTTCTTGTGTCTTGAGAAGACTCCTACGATTTCTCCTGAAGACCTGTCCATTTTCTGCTCTAACCATGTATGATCTCGGATTCACTTCTTCCAGCACAACAGCTTTCCTGTTCCAGTGGTTTGAATCCCCAGACCTGACAACGTCATACTTTGATAACGGTTCCTTTTGGTATTTTTGTTGTAGTTTGTCTTCTGTCTCTTTTGTAGAGCTTTTTGTTTTATTGCGATGTCCTTTATTACATCTTGCTTTATGTCACCTCTGTAAGGAAGTGTTGTTCTGATTTTGCGACCTATCAAGACCTACCATTGTCACTCATCACTACATTGGGAATGCCATGCCTGGCGAAAACGGATTTCATGTGCTGTATCACACATGCACTTGAGGAATTGGACAACAGTGCTATTTCAGGGTAACTGGAAAAATAGTCCACTACCAAAAGGTAGTCCTTCCCATTGAAATGGAACAGATCAGTACCCACCTTCTGCCATGGATACTTACCTAAGTCCAGTGTGACCAAGGGCTCTCTTGCCTGCTTGTTCTGGTGCGTGAGACAAATTTCACATGTACTGACCATTTTCTCAATGTCAGCATTCATTCCAGGCCATTATATTGCATCCCTTGATCTTCTCTTGCATTTGTCTATTCCAAGATGTCCTTCATGTATCCTGCAAAGCATTTCCTTTCTCAGGACCTGTGGAATTGCAATTCTGTTTTGTCTCAACAGAAGACCATTTGCTACACTGAGCTCGGCTCGAACATTGTAGAACTGTGGACGTGAACTCTTGACCCATCCATTGTTCAAATTTGTAATCACCGTCTGCAGAATTGGATCTTTTCTCGTCACTTCAGCTATTTGCTTGGACTTCTGATCAGACACTGGAAGGCTTTCCACAACAAGATTCATATGCATGTCCACATCAACTTCAGCAGAGCTCACTTCATGCAATTTGCATCCTAAATCCCTTTATTAGTTTTATGTTAGTTTATACATCAAGCTTTCGCCAAGAAGGACTCCATCTGAAAGGGAGGAACTTTCGATGGGTACACCACTGAAGAATGCAGATGGACCATTGGCAAAAACAATGGACACCGACAGAACTTCTTTTCTGCCGAATGGAATGTGGGCAGCGGATGGAGGACCATTGAAAAACACAGCCCGTTTTTATTGGAGATCCCAGGAGGAAGACAGAGACTTCCACGATCGACTTACCTTTATAAAACAGGTAATTTTGGATCTCCTCGGTCTTACAGTGGAGGACCTTATTTGCATTCAACGGAATAACCCGCCGCGGTTCTTTGATGTCACTTTAATTACAGACTGTTGTTTTAAAAGGATGATTGAGAATTGCAGAACCCTCGTCGATCATCCTGTATTGAAATTCTATGATGTTGAGAACCGTTGGGTTAACAACCAGCGCATAGTGACTGTGCATGTTTTTAACCCTTTTATTATGGCGGAGTCGATACGGGAATTTTTACAAAAGCATGTTGATGTTTTGCCTGGTCATAAAGATATGAGGGATGAACTTGGTTTCTGGAATGGGGAAAGATAGTTTTGGGTCCATTGCTCCCTGATCCACAAGGTTTTGATGGGTTTCGCCACCCACCCACTACTTTTAATTTGGGCACAAGCAAGGGCTATCTATTTTATTCTAGCCAGCCATCCTTCTGTCAAGTGTGTCAGGGGTTTGGGCAAACGGGGGCGGAGTGCACCAATATGCGGTGCAATAACTGTTTGGAGAAAGGTCACATGGCTAGAGATTGTAATGGTTCACACAGGTGTAATATCTGCGGGGCAGAAGATCATCTTGCCCGCACCTGCCCTCAAAGGAAACCCCCCTATGCTGACACCATGTCGGGGAGCCGGGTGTCTGGCGGAAGGGAGGAAGAAATGTTGGTTCAACCTAATGTTGCTGAGGAGCAGGTGCATGCAGAGTTGGTAGTAGAGAAGGAACACCTGATGTCTGTGACCCCAAGGACCTCGCCCACCAAAGCCCAGAGTACCCCAAAGGATACAAATAGGAAAAGGAGCAAAGGCCCTACTCCAAAGGAATACAAGAAGAGCAGAAAAGAGGAGGGGGTGAGCAGGAAAGAGGAAAAGCCAGCAGCAAAGATGGAGGAGGACCGAGACCGATATTTGCTGGTAGGGGATGGAAGCCATACGGATTGGCTGGTTGTGGCTGCACCCCCCCCCCCCGAAAGTATGATGAGTTCCCCTCTTTATTCAGACCAGAATGATGATATTAACAAGCAGCCGTATGTTGCTGTAGACTTTCAGAGTATGATAGAAATGTCAGGAGGGGAATGATTTTGTTTTAAATCTGTTTTTAATGAATTTCAGTAGTTTTTTTATTCTTCTTATGGTTGGTTAATTTATTTAATTTTCCCCTTTTATGGCTGATTTTAAAATTTTAACCTTAAATGTCAGAGGACTGAAGAATGTCTTGAAAACACTGAAGGCATGAAGACATTCTTATAAAAAACATAGCTGGAAGGCAGAGGATACAAACCTGTCAAACAGGTTTGCATCCTCTGCCTTCCAGCTATGTTTTTTACAGGAAGTCCATTTTCGAGACCAGCGGGATGTAGCCGTTTTCTCTTCGGGTTGGAGGAAAGGTAAATCATACTGGAGTGTGGGTGGCGTCCACTCCACAGGTGTTGGCATTCTCTTTGGAGAATGAAGCTTTGAGAATGTAAGCACGTTTACAGGTCTACAGGGTAGAGTATTGGGAGTGGATGCCACCTGGAGGGGACAGCGCATCCGTGCAATGTGTGTCTATGCTCCGGTAGAGGTCGCATCCCGCATATCTCTCTTAGAAGAGTTGACCCCCTTTTGTGTCTATAATAGACACTTAATAACTGGGGGGGATTTTAATAGATATCTGGAGGGTAAAGATGATGTTAGCATCAAACATTTTAAGAATTTTATGCTCAGATTTGGTCTTTCTGATGGTTTTAAAGTATGCAACCCCAATCATCCGGGCATTACCTGGTCTAATAGTAGAAGAGCACAAAGTCGCCTGAATTATATTTTAGCTTCCGACTCTGTTGTTTTCAAACGGGTATATCTCTCTCCTTATTGGCCGACGGACCATTTGATGGTAGAAGCTACGGTTTCCATAGAGGCCCCATTGCATGGTCCTGGGTACTGGAAACTGGATGTAGATGTTTTAAAGGAGAAAGAGTACAGGGACCTTTTTATGAGCATTTTAAGGTATGGCAGGAGCTCAAATCTTTCTGTAGCTCTGCCTCGGATTGGTGGGAAGCCATCAAAACGAAGGTGCGAACTAGGCAGTACTGTGTTCGTAGGAGGGCTCGATCTCGCAGAGCCATGCGGAAAGTGGAGAAAAAGTTGGGAAAGCTCTATGTCCACTATAATAATGGAAAAGATTTTAACAGTGACAGAGAAGCGGAATTAAAGGTGGAATTAAGGCGACTATACAACCAGCAAGCTAGTGCTCTCCTTGCAAGAGCCCGAATAAGAGAGTTGGAGGAAGATGAAAAGTGTTACTACTTTTTCTTTAATAAAACGAGGGGCATTCAACATGATATTGGTTTTACTTTTTTGCGAACTAGGAAAGGAGAGCTGGTTAAGGATACGGCCCGGATGATTGAGGTTGCTACAGAATTTTACAAAAGTCTTTTTAAGGTAAGGGAAACTGACCCTGTCACAGGGGATTCCTTTTTACAGCATTTGTGGGCGACCCTCCTGGCTGATTCCCGGGCTTGCCTGGAGGCACCCATCACTCTGGGGGAACTGTCTGAGATGCTCTCCAGAATGAACCGGAGGAAAGTCCCAGGCTTGGACAGACTGCCGGTGGAATTTTATTCCACATTTTGGGATGTCCTGGGCCCTGTCTTCCTTGAGGTTGTGGAAGAAGTGCTGACCTGAGGTAAGTTAACGGACAGCATGAGGTCGGGGTTTTTTATCCTTGTTGCGTAAGAAAGGCGATAAAGCCGATCTGAGCAACTGGATGCCCCTGACCATGCTCTGTGTTGATGTAAAGTTAATTGCTAAAATCCTAACCAAGTGTCTGAGGAAGGTTATGACCCTCCTGGTCCATGAAGACCAGATGTGCGGGGTTCCCGGGCGCTCGGCAGTCTGAAATTTACATGTTATTAGAGAGGCGATCGCCTGGGTGGAGGACCGAAGAATTCCCCTAGCGCTGGTCAGCCTGGACCAGGAGAAGGTGTTTGATCTGGTGGACCATACTTTTATGTTAAACGTTTTGAGCAGTTGGGATTGGGCCCCACCTTTCTTGGGTGGGTCTGAACACTTTATAACGAGGTTGCTAGCTGGGTTCTTATTAACAGCTCTCTTGGGGAGTTGTTGCCCCAGATGAGTGGGGTCAGACAGGGCTATCCACTGTCTTCCCTTCTCTACATTTTGTACGTGGAGCCGTTGTGGCAGCAATTCGGGCCCACCCGGGAATAGATGGGTTGCTTATTCCAGGAGGCAGGGATAGGACTGTTAAGTTGGCTCAGTATGCAGATGACACAGTCCTGTTTGCATGTTCCGACCGCTCACTTGCCCAGGTACTGCACCTGACTCAGACGTTCAGTAGGGCCTCGGGTTCGGCGCTCAACCTCGGGAAGACAGAGGTAAAGTACTTTGGATTCTGGGAAGCGCGAAAAGACACCTTTGGTGGTCTCTCACTTTGTAGCGGTCCCCTCAGAGTGCTGGGTGTGAGTTTTCTTTCAAAAGGAGCAGCTCGGGTCAACTGGGAGGAGCATCTTGCGATAGCTAGGCAGAAGATGGGGCTGTGGAAGGCAAGGTCCCTCTCCTTCCTGGGTAAAGTACTGATCTTGAAAGTTGACATCCTCCCGACCTTACTTTATTTGGCTCATGTCTACCCCATGCCTCGCAATTTAAGGAAAAGGTTTGTGAAAGACGTGTTTGGCTTGGTATGGGATGGGAAGCATGAGTTTGTGAGGAGGGAGGTGATGTACCTAGGGAAGGACGGGGTGGAAGGGGGGTCCCTGATATCCCCCTAAAATTTGATTGCCTCTTTTTCGTGCAGCACTGTTTCCATCTGGCTCCCCTGGAACACCCACACCAGCATTTTGTTCGTCTCTGGCTGTCTTTCCCGTTGCGGCATTTGGTGAATTCGTGGTCAAATGCTGGGCCAAAGACTGAGTCTCTGCCAGATCACTTTAAACAGATGGTGAAATGGAGCAAGATCATTCCGACAGACACTGATGCAAATACCCTCCTCAAGCTCAAAGTATTATATAATGCTTTGTTGGAGAGGAAGGGAGCATGAGTGATGTTAAGCCTTGGGGAAGACATTTGGGCCTGAATTCAGCCAAAGGGGCTCGACAATAGGCTGCGGGAGCTAAACTGGCAGTACCTCTATGAAAGACTACCTGTAATGGAGAAACTTTATAGGTACGGGTTGACCGGACGTCCCGACTGCCCGCAACCCCAGTGTTTGGGTGTGGAAATGATTAAACACATTTTTTTGGGATTGCGGTTATGCCGGGACAGTCTGGTCATTGGTTGAGCCCTTGTGCAGTGAGTTAGATGGTGAGATGGCATTGACTTTTGATAATATCATGAGGGGACTGTCCCCCAAGGTAAACAAAGCAATCTCTGGTAGGATTTGGTTGATTGTGAGTTTTACAAAGAAAGAATTGTGGAATGCATGCATTAACCTTGTCCGAAAGGGGTTGAAAACGGGAGCTTATGGTGTCTTTTTGAAAATCCAAGCTGAACTGAAGTTCAGAATAAAGTGGGATCTGATTGCCTGGAGCTACCACGAGGCAAAGGACAGATGGAAAGGCCTCGTGGATAAATGTGTCTGAAGCTCTGAGGATGGACGTCTGCTTTATGGAACTGCATTCTTTTAAAACATTGTACTTTCTTATATCTTACCCCTTTGTATATTTATTTTCTTTTATATTTGTTTATTATGTGGTTTTTATTTGTACAGTATTTTATTAATAGATTTTAGTAGTTTTGTATCGTTGGGTTTGTGCACTTTTAACTAACTTATTCTTTTAACTTGTGTGGGTTTTATTCGTATAGCATTTTATTTACAGATTTTAATGGCCTTGTTTAATCAGGTTATTTTGTGCACTTTTAGCTGTGTTAGGGTCATGTTTGTCGAGAGCATGAGGACAGGGCTGCTGTCCTTGTTGTACAAGAAAGGGGATAAAGTAGATCTTGCCAACTGGAGACCCCTTATGATGCTTTGCGTTGACACAAAGACCATTGTGATAATTGCATAGTGAAATTTACTATGAAATTTATTCCTGTTGAGTTAGACAGTGTGTCGAATCAGACACCTTTGGTGGACTGGTGATCCGTTATGATTTTTTAAAAAAAGGATTCTCAGACTGAGAGCATTATTTCTCTATGTGCTGGTGTTCTAATAAAACATTTATCAATCCTGCCTGTCTTATATAATACTTATTTACATTTGTTCATTTAGCAGATGCTTTTCTCCAAAGCAATGTACATCTCAGCAAAAAATACAATTTGTGCAAAGTGGCTGTAACAATAAGTGAAACAGTGTAACAGTCAGTGAAACACAGTGTATGCTGAGAGTACAGTGTTGTGCAGTGAGTCCACACACACACACACACACACACACACAGAGTGAATCTCTGGTTTTCCAGTTGTTATCTATAATGTTTTGTATTATCTAAGACAATATTGATGTAGGGACAGATAGATGATTCATCTTATAAACTTAGAGTATCAATAAATACAATACTGTAAATGTATTTTCCTTATGATTTTAACATTTTCTTTTGCTTGTTTTATTGTAAGAATCCAGTATACAATACATATTCAACTGTTTATGTTATTGGTAAGGCTTCCGGTCAACAGTAGTAGTAGGTGCCTTTAGTTATGGAGCACCTAAACTGTGCAATACTTTGCCAGTTACTGTCAGAAATGCCCTGTCTGTTTCTGTTTTCAAATCCAGACTAAAGACTTAATGTTCACTCAGGCATTCCACCTCGAAATGTAATTCCACTTGCCTTGGTTGTTCTTACCACCTTCATACCAATGCATATTAAATTGACTTGTTTAAGTTACAAATTACTAACCCTGTTCTTTCTTCTTGTTTAGCATTGCCTCGCTACATAAGACTTGAGGAGACCAGCCAGTGGTGACAGATGAACCTCATGCTGACCAACTGCCATGATAGACCACACGTTCCATGCTGAGCTGGGGATTCAAGATACCATATAGCAACAATATCATTATTACTTGTTAACTGGCTTAGAATTGTTACTTAATCTAGAATGCCCAGGAGGGATGGGCAACCACTGGCCCTTGGACCCCAAGAGGTTTTTTTTCTCCCTCACGTTCAGTTGGGACTTTTTGTTCCTATCCTCCGTGGCCAGTAGGCATACGTATAGCTCTATAAAAGTACTATTATGGTAGTCATTAGTTAAGTGTCTTTGTTTCTTATCTGATGTATTTGTTTTTCTTGCCTTATTCCTGCGTTAAAGCGCTCTGAGTCACTGCGTGAGAAGAGTGCTCTATAAAAATAAATTGAACTGAACAGTAGTTAAGTTTTTGGGGAGTCAAAGTTATTTGCGGATTTTCGGCGCCCCTAACTCCCGCGTTGTCAAGGGTCAACTGTATTACCAGTTTCAACAGTCTCACAAATAGATTCTGCAGCGCCACAGAATTTCGGCTTGTCCTGAGAAACGGGCTCCGCTCAACTGCGATGCAGGGTGACACAACGAATACACACTGCACAAAATCACATCACTTTAGGGATTTATCGACAGTCTTTACAATCGACAACATAATAGTACTTTACTTCATCAGCGACTGGTATATCTGGTGCGTTGCTGTAATCATTAGGCTGGGAAGATGGTGGAAGCTCGCTGCGCTCCCCTCCGTCACCGGCGGGATGAACTGACCAGAGACGTCCCACTGCGGACTGCTAAATGTCCACAGCCAGAAAAACGTGGATCACTGGTGGCTTTGCTTGTTACACACATGGATTTTCAAAACCTTACATCGGCATCGTGATGTAGCTTTCTCCCGAGTACCAGCAATACAAAAGAAGTTTAGGTGAGTTCTTATTAGTCCTTAATTGTACTTTTCAAAAAAGCTGTGTGCGCGCGTAAAACGGGAAATCAGTTTTAAACTTGTGCACAGAGCAAGCCAGCTGCTTCCCAAGTTTCGTGAACGCTATACGAGTATGTGAACAAATTAAGTCTTGTAATCATTCATATTTCAGCGCCGAAGTCAGAAGGCATATTGTATCTTAAGCATTGCATTTTTCATCATGACATTCAATCAGGTAGATTTCGATCTGTTATTCCTCACCACGCTGTTGTTACAACGTCACACAGGGTTCGTATGAGCTGTGCTTGTCATTCTGTGTCCTGCTTGATTATTGTAAGGTGCTGAAGACAAGACATAATATAAACTGTCATTTCATTCTCATGTTAGAAAATCTTGAATTCCACTTTTCGGATACTACTTAGTACATTTTTTTTGGTTAAAAGCCAATTCAATTGCAGATGAATGAGGTGAAGTACACCGACTCCGAGGGCTGTAATTTCAAAATTATTTGAATATTGAATAAAATGAGATTGACCCAGAGTATGAGTTTGGAAAAATGGATGAGAAGCTGCATGCATCTCTATTAACTAGCCATAGCTCTACTAGTATAAAAGATGAAATTTTTGGATGCGGACACTGGGGGACTGTTCAATATACATACTATGTAGCATAGTGATGCATAATACTGTATTATGTGTGTATGCTGAGTCTTTTCTCCCCTCGGGGCTTGCCATAGGCAGAACTTTGTACATTCGTGCTGGAGTGCATCAGCCAGTCTTCTGTAAGTTTCCCACGTGTTGTATCGAATAAAAACTTTGAAGGGGTTTGAAACCAACCTGAACGGGTATCATTTGTTATTTTCTGGAGCCCTAGTAGGCGAACCCTACAAGAACGCTCGGTTACACTAGCGTAATGCTAATGCGTATTCTAGTTATAGATAAAGTTAAAAATCAGGCTGTGTTTTCACAACCCAAGTTCTTTGCTGCCATTTTTCCGATTTTAGCTTACATTTGCATATTTATTTAGCTAACGTTTTCCCAAAGTAACTCACAGTGTTAAGATGCTTATAATTATTTACTCATTTATACAGGTAATTATTTTACTGGAGCATGTCAAGGTAAGCGCCTTGTGTGAGGGTACAACAGCTGTTGGTGGGATTCAAACCTGCAACCTTCAGGTAAAGGCAGCAGCTCAAAATCATTATGCTACCAGCTGCCCTTGTGTTTGGGAGTTTAGGAGATGTGGGTGATATCTGCAACAATTTGACAAATCCTTCAGCCTTTTCTGTAGCTTTGAATTAAGGACATTCTGAGTCTGTTTTGTTGTGATTCAATAAACCTCTTATTAATTATTTTTATTATTATTTTTATTTTTTATAGAACACACTTTTCATGCAGCGACGCAGAGTGCTTTAACACAGGCATACAGCAAGAAAAATTGATACAAACAAAGAAGACAGTCAACTAATGGCTACCATAATGAATAACTTATTATAGAGCTATAAGTATACCTACTGGCCACCGGGGAAAGGAACAAAAACTTCCAACTGAAGGTTGAGGGAGAAAAAAACCTCTGGGGGTCCACGGGCCAGTGGTTGCCCACCCCTTCTGGGCATTCTAGAAAGTAACAATTTGTAAGCCAGGGTTTACCAAGTAATTATAATGTTGGTAAATGGCATCTTGGATCCCCAGCTCGGCATGGAGCGTCTCGATTGTCACGGCAGATGGACATCATCCTCTGTCAGCACGGGATTCGTCTGTCACCACTGGCCAGCCTCCTCAGGTCTTATGTAACGAGGTAGTGCTCAGCGAGAAGATAGGACAGAGTTAGTAATTTGTTACTGAAGTAAATTTAAAATGCATTTTTGTAAAGGTGATAAAATAAACAACCAAGGTAGGTTGAATTACATTATGAGGTGGAATGCCTGAGTGAACATATAAGTCTTAAGTCGGGATTTGAAAACAGAAACAGACGGGGCATTTCTGACAGTAACTGGTAGACTATTCCACAGTTTAGGTGCTCTATAACTAAAGGCGCGACCTCCTACTGAGGTTTTATTGATCACAGGTACTTTAGGGTAACCTGCATCTAATGAACGGCGATATCGTCCTGGGATATAAAAATTTATGATCTTACAAAGGTAAGCCAGAGCAATGCCATGTATTGCCTTATAGGTCAAAAGTAGGATTTTACAATCAACTCTATAAGAGACCGGGAGCCAATGCAAGGATTTAAGTACTGGTGTTATATGGTCGTACTTCCTGGTTCTAGTAAGAATTCTCGCAGCAGCATTTTGTACCAACTGTAGCCTGGATAGAGTCTGGTATGGGCAACCCGACAATAAAGCATTACAGTAATCCAGCCTACTGGAAACAAAAGCATGAACCACACACACATTTTCAGAACCACTTGTCCCATACGGGGTCGTGGGGAACCGGAGCCTACCCGGCAACAGAGGGCGTAAGGCCGGAGGGAGGGGACACACACCCAGGATGGGAAGCATGAGCCAGTTTCTCAGAATCCCGTCTACAAAGGAATTGCCGCATTTTAGCTATGCTTCTTAATTGAAGGAAGCACGACTTAGTCAAAGCATTTACATGCGATACAAATGACAGCTTTCCATCCAGCAGGACACCGAAATCCTTGACACAATCCGGACGCTTGAAGGTAATATCATTTGTTGTAAAGATTGGTGTGATTATGTCGAGAGTTTTAGCATCACCACCCACCACAAGTACCTCTGTTTTACTGGCATTTAGAGATAAAAAATTATTACTCATCCATAATTTTATACTGGTAAAACAATTAGCTAATGACACCACATGTGATGGACCATCCGGCTTGAATGATACATAAAGGTGTGTGTCATCGGCATACGAATGGAAATTACCATTGTGCTTGCGAATAATATCACCCAGTGGTAACATATAAAGTGAGAACAGTAATGGACCCAACACAGAGCCCTGTGGCACACCATACTGAAGCGCAGTAGAGATGGACGGGGTGCTGTCGTCAGATTTCAATACAAATTGTTCACGGTTTGCTAAATATGATTCAAACCACTTCAGAACAGTACCTCTTAGTCCAACCAGGTTTCCAAGTCTGCTCAGTAGGATACTATGGTCTACAGGATCAAACGCAGCACTCAAGTCTAGTAACATAAGAATAGAGATCTGACCAGCATCAGAAGAAATGAGAACATCATTAACAACACGTGTAAGTGCCGTTTCAGTGCTGTGACCAGTGCGGAAACCAGACTGAAATATTTCAAATATATTATGGTGATTAAGATGTTTTACAATTTGGGAAGCTACGATTTTTTTCTAGAATTTTGGATAAAAACGGTAGATTGGAGATCGGTCTATAATTACATGGGTTATTACAGTCCAGATCCGATTTCTTTAGTAGGGGTCTAATAATGGCGATTTTAAGGGCTTTTAGAACACAGCCATTTAGTAACGGCGTATTAACAATATTAACAATAGGTTCTGCAAGCACGGAAACTGCGACTTTCAGTAATTTAGTGGGGATTGGGTCTAAAGGACAGGTAGTACTTTTTATAGAGCGAATTAGCGCGGTAATTTCTTCTACAGTTATTACGTCGAACTTACTGAGGTGGTGCGGACAACTAATATAATCGTCAGAAGCGCTTATGTTTGCTAAAACCGAACTAGAGGGCACTATGGATTTGCGGATATTCACTATTTATCATTTATTAATTAATTTATTATTGAAAAACGACATAAATTCATCATTAGTAATGGTAGCAGAAATACATTGCTTATCTTTGTCTTTTAAGTAAACGATGGTATTAAACAGGAAGTGAGGGTTCTTGTGATTTTCATCAATTAACTTTGCGTAGTATTCGGATCTGGCATGAAAAAGTGCCTTTTTATATTTTTTTAGACAGTCAGACCAGGCTACATAATAAACGCTTAGTTCAGATGAAGGCCATTTACGCTGTAATTTACGACATTCTAACTTTATTGCACAAGTTGATTCGTTGAACCATGGCGAGTTTCTTACAGTTCGAATAGGTTTAGTTTTTGGTGGAGCCGCAGAGTCTAGGGCGAATTTTACCACCGAATTATAATCTAAAGCCATCTAATCAATATCTACACTCGTTCCAAAATCGGAGCTTCTAATATGATTAATAATTTCAGCAGTAGTCGTGTCATTATTATGCCGCACGATTTGGGTCTTACTATTGTCCGACAGCACGGACAGGTATAGATCAAAGGTTACTAAATGATGATCAGAAATAGCCTCGTTTAAAGGAATAATATTAACATTATGAACATCTAGGTTATGACGAGATTGAGCGTATGGTTACGGGAATGAGTAGGACCGGTAACAACTTGGCTAAAACCGACGGAGTTTAAGAGAGAATTATGAAGGAAACCAGTTTTTCTTGCTGTTTTAGAAATGGATTGTGGCTATAGGTTGGTTATGTTCAGATATGCTAGAGGTGAAGCTCATTATTTTTATACTTTATTGCCAGATGCCTTTGTCCAAATTCACTTAAAATATCAGGATAAATACAATATATTTGTGCATATAAAGTATGAGTACACAGTGAGCAGTGACATACTGCTAACTGTGTACTCGTACAAAATATGCACAAATGTGCGTGTGTGTATATTGTATTTAAATGTAAATGTACATACGACCAGATTTAGGACATGATTATGAATACAGTTTAACTAGTAACGAAATTAAAATGACAGCAAAATTAGTATGGTGCTATAATGAGTATCACTTTTGTCTGACAGTGCCTGGACAGTGCGAGAGGATATGGGTTCGGTCCCCACTCGTTCACTCTGGAGTCAGCGTCATCCCCCAAGGTTTGTGTGAGGGGACTCTGGTTTCCTCATCCAACACAAAGACCTGTATTTACATTTATTCATTTAGCAGATGCTTTTCTCCAAAGTGACGTACATCTTAGTGAAAATACAATTTGTGCATTAGATTAGGAGAAAGAGATATAGTTGCAGACATGTGACTCTTAAGTAAACCTAGTTTGTTACTTTCCACTTGATGGACCAATGTTCATCGCTTGAGTAGGTGCATAAAACGCAGGATAGATGAATCCTGATAACCTTTCCAGTGAATTAACTCCAAATTGTCCATATTTGTGTGGAAGCATGTTGGTCTACAGATGAGTAACTGACTAGTATGTAGTGTACAGTGCTGTTTGAAAGTGTGTGAAGCCTACAGGGATGGTTATTATTTTTGTGTAAAGTGTACTTATGAAATTATCTAAACCCTAATTCATACTAAAGACATTCCAAATAAAGAGCAAAAACAACAAAAAAGATGTATTGTCAGTCTTTAATAAAAGTTTCTAATGGGGAAAAAAAAAAAAAACTGATTTCTTGAGCAAAAAATATGAGCAACCTTGAAGTGAATAGCTTGTGGCTAATGGAAATGCAGTGATAGCTATAGCCACTACTCACTCTCACTCTCTGACATCTATCGAGGGATTCCTTAGGGATTTTGCCTAAACCTCCTGATAGTACTTGGCCAGATGGGTAAGGTTTGAGCGGTGTCGGGCTTGAACTGCCCCACCTATGGGTTTAGATCAGTACTTTGACTTGGCTAATCCAAAACACAAATCTTTTTTCTCCTCAGCCATTCTTTGGCAGATCTGCTTGAATGCTTTGGATTGTTGTCATGTTTGAAGACCCACTTTTGGTCCAGGTTTAGCTTGTTGACTGATGGCACGATGTTATGTTCAAGAATCTCCTGGTATACGTCAGAATTCATGGTTCCTGTAATGATGTGGAGGCATCTTGGTCCAGAGGAGAAATAGCAGCCCCAGATATTGACAATGCCACTACCATGCTTGATTCTTTTTGTGGTAGACACATTGAATTTTCTCCAATCATAGTGGTTTTGATTTTGCCCAGAAAGGTAAGTTTTGGACACCTCTGTCCAGTGAATGGACTTTCAGAAACTGGCAGGTTTGTCCAGGTGCTCTCTGGCAAATTTAAGATTGGTATTTTGGTTCATATTTGACCCTTCCATAAATTGCATTTTAATTCAGTGTTCTTATTGCTGATGCATCAAGAGAGGTCTGCAATTCTACAGATAATTTGTATGGATTAGCTTTTACCTGATTTATTATTTTTCCTGTGGATCTTGGTGATATTTTGAAAGGGCACCCATTTTTTGGCCAGATTGCTGTCAAATATTATCCATTTGTAAATCCATTTTCTGCAGCTTTGGCTGTCCCATCCTTTCTGTCACTCCACTGCATGTCTCTGATCACTTCTTCATTTCCTTTCAACCCTGCCTCACCACTAATTCTTTGCCTCTTTCTGCACCCGTTTTCACCTTCCGCCGCAACTTAAAATCTCTATCACCTTCCTGCTTTGCCTCTGCTACGCTGTCCGCTCTCCCTTCTGCAACACAATTCTCGGATCTATCAACAGACAATGCCACTAACATTTTCCTCCCTGCCCTATCTTCCACCCTTGACTCTCTCTTTCCACTGTCTTCTAGACCAGCACGCCCCAGTGGCACCCCACGGCTGACTGATACGTTACGTGCTAACAGGACCAAACTCCGGGCTGCAGAGCGAAGATGGCGAAAATTCAAGACTCGCTTGGACCTGGATGCCAACCAGTTACTCTTAGCTACTTTTCACTCTGCTGTCTCTTCAGCTAAAACCTCCTTCTACCACAACAAAATACAGTCTGCATCTGAAAAACCACACAGACTCTTTGTCACCTTCTCATCCCTTCTGTGTCCTCCACCGCCGCCGCCTCCTCCTTCTTCTCCCATTGCTGATGATTTTGCTCTGTTTTTCAGAGACAAAGTCAAAGCAATCACTGAGAAGTTCTCAACATCACCCTGCCTGGTTTCGCGCTGGACCTCTCTGCAAAGTTGTGCTCTCCAAATTTAAGCCGCTTTTTGAATCAGAAATCTTCGACCTCCTGATATTGTATAGAGCCACCACCTTCAATCCCATTGTCACTCCTACAGAACATTTCCCTGCAACTCTCCACCTTGATCTCTAAGATAAAACTCCTTGCTCTCCTCTGGCTGTTTCCCAGCTGCCTTCAAAACCGCTGTCATGTCACCTCTGTTAAAGAAACCCTCTCTGGATCCCAAAGCGGTAGAAAACTACAAACTGGTCTCCCTCCTCTACTTCCTGTCTAAAACTATAGAGTGGGAGGCCTGTGATTAACTCTCTGATTTCCTCACTTATGGTTCCATCTCCTCAATGGATATCAGTCTGCCTTCAAAGTTGGTCACTCCACCAAGACAAAGCTTCTGGCAGTGTCTGATGCTCTCCGATCCACTAAAGCCGCCTCCCTCTCCTCGGTCCTCATCCTCCTCGACCTGTATGCAGCATTCGACACTGTCAACCACCGGATTCTACTCTCCTCTCTTAGTCGGCTTGGGATCAAAGGAGTGACACTAAGATGGTTTGAGACCTAACTATCTGACAGATCCTATCAAGTGGTCTGGCGGAACTCTCGTTCTTCTCTTCTGCCTCTCTCAACCAGTGTCCCGCAGGGCTCAGTACTGGCTCCTCTTCTTGATCTACACCTCCTCTTTTGTCCTGGTCATAGCCTCAAATGGATTCAAATACCACTGCTATATTGATGATACCCAGCTCTTCCTCTCCTTTCCACCTGGAGCATCAGAAATTTCCGCACGCATTGCTGCCTGCCTGTCAGATACCTCTGCATGGATGTCTGATCACCCCCTCCAACTCAACCTCTCCAAAGCAGAGATTCTTCACCTCCCAGCTGGCCTTTCTTCCTTTTACGATATATCGATCAAACTGGACAACTCACTCATTTTGCCTACTTCCTCGGCTAAGAGTCTGGAAGTGACGATTGACTCAAGTCTGTCTTTCTCTCAGCACATTGAAGCCACAACCGGTCCTGCAGATACATCCTACATGATATTCGTAGGATCCGTCCCTACCTCACAACTGACTCCACCTAACTACTTGTCCAGGCCATGGTGACATCCCGTCTGGACTACTGCAGCTCTCTCCTGTGTGGCCTTCCTGCTACTGCCATCAAAACTCTGTAGCTGATACAGAATGCTGCTGCATTCCCATGTATCTCCTCTACTCATTTCTCTGCACTGGCTTCCTATAGCTGCCCAGATCAAATTCAAGATCCTGGTTATTGTTTACAAATGCATCAGTAGAACTGCTCCTAGCTATTTACAAGACTTAATCAACTGCTACACCCCGGCTAGACCCCTTTGCTCGTTCACTTCTTCTCGCTTGGTGGTCCTGCACATGAAAAGTAAAGCACGGAAGTTCTCAGTTCTGGCTCCGTTGTGGTGGAATGACCCTCCCCTCTTGCTCAGAACTGCAGAAACTCTGTCTACATTGAGAAGGGTCTGAAAACTCACCTTTCCAGACTCACTTCGCTCAAGATCTTTCCAGCTCACGTATGGTGTAAATGTTTATGCACTGTAACTTCATGATTATCCCCAGATAAGCCTTTACACAACCACTAGTCTGGCATTGTATGTGAATGTTTGTGTACCTTATCAATAAAATAAATAAATAACCTTCCTACAATTTATTTATTTATCAGGATTCATCTGTCCTGCGTTTTATGCACCTTCTCGAGCGATCAAGTTCAAGTTTATTGTCATAGGTACAAGTACCATGTACAAGTATTGTGAAATTCTTCCTGAATGCTTCTCCACAGACTATGGACAAAGAGAGAGACAATAGAAATACTGCACAAACAAAAGAATGGCAGTGACAGTAAGTAGTGCAACAGCAATCGCAACAGTAATAACAGTAATACCAGTTGACAGCCAGAGAACTCAGAATGAGAGAATGAGAATAAGAATGCTTAAAGTGACAGTGTAATTACCAATGTGCTTGGGAGGAGCAGTCCAACTCTAGTTACTAAAGGTGGCACACTGGTTAGTGTTGTATACTCTTACAGCAGTGGGGTTAAAGCTGTTCCTGTACCTAGCAGTGCGGGTTCGAATCGACCTGAGCTGCTTTGCAGATGGCAGAGGAGAGAAAAGTGCCCGTGCATGGTGACTATGATCTTTCATGATGTACTTTGTCTTTCTGAGGCAGCGTGTGGTGTAGGTATCCTGGACTGCTGGTAGCTGTGTGCCAATGATTCCCTGAGCTGTTTTGACCACCCTCTGTAGGGCTTTCCTGTCCTGTATGGAGCAGCTGTCACCCCAGGATGTAATACACCCTGTGAGGATGGACTCCACAGCATACCTGTAGAAGGTGGTGAGGACTGTAGTGGACATCCTGGCTTTCTTCAGACGCCTGAGGAAGTGGAGACGTTGATGGGGCTTTTTTATGGTTGATGCTGTCTTCTCAGTCCATGTGAGTTTGGCAGTGAGGGTGACCCCTAGGAATCTGAATCTGACCCTCTCTACAACGTCCCCTCCTATGTAGATGGGTGCATGAACCGTATCCTGTTTCCTGAAGTCAATCACCAGCTCCTTAGTTTTACTGACATTAAGAGATAGGTTGTTGTCCTGGCACCACTCTGCCAGGAGCCTCACCTCCTCTTTGTAGGCCATTTCATCGTTGTTGGTGATCAGACCTACAATGATGGTATCGTCAGCAAACTTTATGATGGTGTTGGAGCTGTGACTGGCCACACAGTCATGTGTGAACAAGGAGTACAGCACTGGGCCCAGGACACTTCCCTGTGGAGTGCCAGTGTTGAGGATCAGTGGGGAGGAGGTATTTCTGCAAATCCACACACGCTGGGGTCTGTTGGTGAGGATCCAGTTGCACAATGTGGCACTCAGTCCCAGCCCTAGTAGTTTGTGGATCAGCTTGGTTGGGATGACGGTGTTGAATGCTGAGCTATAGTTTACAAATAATAGCCTTGCATAGCAGTTTTTATTGTCCAGGTGAGCCAGAAAGTTGTGACCTGTGTGTGATATTGCCTCTTCAGTGGATCTGTTGTGGCGGGAGGTAAACTGCAGTGGGTCCAAAGTATTGGGGATGGTGTCCTTAATGTGTTCCAGCACCAGCCTCTCAAAGCATTTCATTGCAATAGGGGTCAGTGCCACTGGGCGGCTCACTTTGTTTTTCTTAGGAACGGGGATAATGGTGGTGTTTTTGAAACAGTTGAGTTTTTTAAGGAGGTGTTAAATATGTCCGTGAAGACAGCAGCCAGTTGTTCACTGCATATTTTTAAAACTCTTAAGTAAACCAAGTTTGTTACTTTCCACTTGATGAACATCAATGCATTAAGTGGAAAGTAACAAATTAGGTTTACTTAAGAATCACATGTCTGCGGCTATGTTTCTTTCTCTTAATGTAATGCACAAGTTGTATTTTCTCTGAGCTGTGTCATGAGACACATGAGAACCTGTCAGAAAGATAGGTTTTACTCTAGATGTTGCAATAGTTTTTGCTTGCTATTCTAAACTCATGGAGAGCAGAAAGTAGTGGAGAGTTTCTGACAATGATGAGAAGGCAAGAGTGAAGATATGAGAAAGAATAGGCTGCACTGTAGTCTTATTAGCAGTAATTTCAGTTTTTATTTTTACTTTTTTTATGTTTTATTTTTAAATGGATCAGAATTGATTACTAGAACACTGAAAGTGTCTGGTACCACAAACTGTCCAATATGACATAACATTTCTTCATTCATCACTTCCACCATATAAAAAAAATCTTTATACAAACCATCATGTTGCTACTAAAATATCTACAATAAATCAATAAAACCAACCAATATAGGCATTGTGTGGCAGAATCTTTAAAAAGAACACTAAAATACATACCTCAAGGCTAAAACAATAAATAATGGAAACTTGTAACTCAGCAGCTCAAGCAGGGCAGTCCCCTGGTCTGTTCCCAGGGTATCGTCGTTTACCTGCCATTTTCTTTGAGCGTTGCTGTTTTCACATCACATCTCTCCCTACTTATACATTTTGATAAAATATATAAACAATCCAAATGCAAATATAAAGCACCAAATAAACAAAAATCAATTAAGAAAAATGAATAAACAGTAATAATAAAGTTTTTACATTTTTATTTACGTGTATGCTTTTAGGGGGTGCAGTGGCGCAGTGGGTTGGACCACAGTCCTGCTCTCTGGTGGGTCTGGGGTTCGAGTCCCACTTGGGGTGCCTTGCGATGGACTGGCGTCCCGTCCTTGGTGTCCCCCCCCCCCCCCCCGGCCTTATGCCCTGTGTTATCGGGTAGGCTCTGGTTCCCCGCAACCCCATATGGGACAAGTGGTTCTGAAAATGTGTGTGTGTGTGTGTGTGTGTGTGTGTGTATATATATATATATGCTTTTATTGAAGGTTAATTGTACAATGAGGGTTTAAACAAAGTCTGTTCTATCTTTTTTATGGCATGAAAAGGTGGCACAGTGACACATTGAGTAGCATTGCTATCTTATGGCACCTGGGTTGTGTGAGAGGGCACAGGTTTGATCCTCCACTAAGTCTTTCTGGAGTTTGCATGTTCTCCTCATCTCTGTGTGAGATCCTCCAGGTGCTCTGGTTTACTCCCAAAGTTCAAAGAGATGACATTCAGGTGGATTGCTGACTCTAAATCACCCATAATGTGTGTGAATGACAGAGAGAAGTGTATGATTCACATTGGTGTATGAATGAGTGACTCATTGTAAGTACTGTATCTAACATTGTAAGTCACCTTGGATGAAAAGGTGTGGGCCTATACTACTACATTGTGTTTCTTGGGAGTCGCTTTGGAGAAAAGCATCTGCTACATGAATAAACATTTACATTTATTTATTTATCAGATTCTTTTCTGTAAATGGGGTTACGTTTATGCAGCTGAGTAATTTTTACTGGAGCTATTTTACTGTTTAAGTTTTTTTTTAAAAGTACCTTACTTGGGAGCACTAAAGCAGGAGGTGGGTTCTTTGAGTGCCAGATGGCTACTCTAATCACAACCTGCCTTACTATAAATTTATAACCCACAAGCTTTCTCTTCATCCAAACTGGCAACATATATTAACTGCACAGTCCCCTCTCACCTTCCTTCTTCTATGGTACCTACTATGGTATTGTGGTTGTTTAATTACAGAACCTGTGTTTAAGCACTCTGTATTTTATACCAACTTCCTGTGCCCCCTTTCCTTACTGAAATTGACCCCCCCACCCGAAACATCAGTGGATGATCTCTTTTTGCATCAACAACAAGATGTCTCTTCTCTTGTCTCATACATAGCTAATGTTTCAATCTGTCGTCATGTTCTTTATTTGGCATGTGGATTGCTCTGTGTGACTCCCCAGACTAAACAGGAACATGCACGACCAAACTTTTCCTTCCTGCTTGTTTGTTTCCGGCCTTTAATTAGTGGTCACTGTTATAGATCATGGAAAGATGATAGAGGGTGTGATACAAAGAGCATTATCTGTGTGTCACAGATGTGAGAATCAAACTGCTGGGAAATAGACTTTTCCTGGTCTGGTAAATTATTTGAAGATTTTCTCTTCTGTTGTGCTTAAAGCTGTATGGACTACCAGGTCTGCTTCAGGTGTCTGTACCATCTTTCTTGTTATGGGAAAAGACAATGAACGTTAGTGACCTTCTTCATATACAAATTACGCTGTTGAATTGAGCGAATATTTGGAAAGTAAATATTGGAAAGTGAATATTTTTTGAAGGGTTATAGCCAATGTTTCTCAGCATGTGAAAGGCAGGGCAGTTTCCTCTCTTCTCCTGTTTCATGTGTGTGCATGTGATTCTACGTGACCAAATACATTTTGTCTGCTTACCAGACTCTGAAACTGCAATGTAGGGAGCTCTAACTGAAGCTAGCATATCACTTGCTACATGGAATGCTGAGAGCAAACCCAAATGAAAGGTTTGGTTTCAGACATCCTTACCTCAGGTTTTCTCAATCCAGTCCCATTGGTCCATGTGAGATAAGCCTCAGGATGGAGTGATAATAAAAATGTCTGGCCTCTGTGGGGGACCCAGGGGACAAGGCGCCAGAGAAGCTGGGGGAGGCCCTACCAGAAACTTTCTGTGTAAAAAAGTAAATTTCCGCTCATGTATGCAACAAAATGAATCTTTTGCCCTAAACTTGCTCTCAGTGCAGGGGAGGGGCGGAAAGGCAGACCCCCATTTCAGCTAGATCTATCTCTCCTAACCATCCATTTCTAATTTGGGACAAATTTTAACCATCTATGACTTGAGTGGATGATTCGTTTCTGTTCTCCTGTACTTGGGACTTCCTACCCCCAGCTTTCCGGTTAATGCAAAGTGTTAAAAAATGTTTCACATTAAAAAATGTGGTTATTTTCTAATTAAAATAGCTTTGCTCTGAAAGATATGATGCATTGTATCCCTCATACATACCTTTGGAACATCCTCCTAAGCCATGTTGCTCCCACTTGTGATTTTTGTGTATAAGCAAACATAAGTGGCTTATAGGCAAAAACTCAAGAGTCAGCAAATATTGGCCTGATGAGGAGGTCAAGGGCAAGACACAATGGGCCGGTGGAGTTATGGATGCTGTGTTTCGGGTGATGGCGGCTCAGTCCAAAGCTGATTCCCTCTCCTTCTTTGTGCCACATCAGTGCACATGAATTCCCCATCTGAATGCGCAGGGGCAGCTCGAATCATCCAAAACAACATCATCTGACTTTCTCATGGATGTTTGTACATCCCTGCCGCTGTTACCCAGGAAGAGGCCGGACAGAAATCTGTATCCCACCATAGAAATTTAGGATAAAGCAGGGGCAGCCAGGCTTGAAGCTCTTCCTCTCTAATCCTATGGCTGTATAATGGAAGCCTGTGGTTTTTACATCTGGTTTGATCCCAGATTCGTCAGTATGGCATCTCTTTTGAGAGGTTAGCCTTCTTACTGTTTTGTGTTGGAGGAAGTAAGAAAAAAGGTTTGATTGTACTTACTGTTTTAGTTGTGGTAGTAGAGTTACCTTAATTTGTGATTGTGACTAGTTGAGACTGTCATTAAGATAGGAAGAAGTAGTATATGCAGTAGTTAATTTTGTATTTGGAAAAAATGTGACTGTGGTCATAGAATGAAGGAAAATGGCCAAACTGACCACTAATAGACAAAAACCTTTCGAGTTTGAGACACCAAATGTGTTTCTTTTTCCCAAAAAGTCTGAGTCTAATACTTATACAGGATAACATTCCTGTTATGGAAGTGAAATGACTGTGCCAAATGTGTGTTTTTGATATCAGCTGTTTAGAACACCATGCAGTACTGTGTTACAACTTGGTATACCTCTGTTTATGTTAAACTTCATGCCAGACTATTCAGAGTACTTTAAATTTGTTTTTAACCTGTGGCCCATCCCCTTGAGCAGTGCCTTCTGGCAGCTTAATGGAAGAACATGATAAGACTTGCAAGTAGCATTTCTTCTGACCCCTCATATATGCTACATTGCCAATACCTGGTAAATATGCCTTTAAACAGATTTTTTTTAAATGCAAAAAAAATTATGCAAAATTATAAAATATGTTGGCATTGTTATAAAAAGAGTAGTTTTATTAAGTTTAAAGTGACAAGTTTTTCACCTGGAAAGCAATTGCGCACGCACGCACACACACGCATTCTCTGAACCACTTGTCCCACACGGGGTTGCGGGGAGCCAGAGCCTAACCTGGCAACACAGGGCGTAAGGCTGGAGGGGGAGGGGACACACCCAGGATGGGATGCCAGTCTGCTGCAAGGCACCCCAAGCCGGACTTGAACCCCAGACCCACCAGAGAGCAGGACCCGGTCCAACCCAATGTGCTACCATGCCCCCCTGTAAAGCAATTATTTTTCCCATAATAATGGTAGATTGGGGGCGCGGTGGCACAGTGAGTTGGATCGGGTCCTGCTCTTCGGTGGGTCTGGGAAAGGACGGATATGATATTATCAAAGTCTTAAAAAGTATTTTTAAATTTATTATAGCATTATCTGAGGTTTTTACAGAACCTGGGGTCCAACATGAATAATTTGAAGGATATCGGTATTGTCAAGCTTTTTTAATTGACTCTTTCACAATAAAGTCACTTTGGATTTATGAATTACGAAGTTACAAATAGAGTTCCAGTTCCATTTGTGTCAATAATTTAAGGAGGCAGTGCTGTTGTCTTACAGTACCTAGATGGGATGAGAGGATGTGGGTTTGATCTCGTCTCGTCTCGAAGTACTTGATTATGGCTCCAAGTATAGTGCCCCTGTACAAAACTAACCTTACATCCTAGCAAAATGTGCTTCAGCGTTGCGTCACCGCTACACAACTTAGAACAACTATTGCCACCTACCCACTACTTAAAATTCTACAGCATTGGCAGCATGTTGTACATTACTCCAACGATGGAGTTAATGCAACTCGCCTCCACAGTCCACATGTCTTGCCAGCGTAACCTTCGCTTCTCCATGCCATCCCAAGTCACCCATTGACCCTCGTTTTTCATCTGCAACCAACTTCGCATGCCTCAACTCCTCTTCCTGCTCCCAAACATTCTTAACAATCAGCCGCCATTTATTCGCTACCAGGGTAGCACTCCACAGCTGCCGCATCCGGCCAGAGCCAAACCCCCCCCTGCACTGACAAACTACATCAAATAGCTGCAGTACCCTTTTCGCACTTTGAACCTTGTCTCTATAGTTCCACTCCCAACCTATCCTTACCCACGGCGGCACCTTTCTCACCATCACATCCATCGACTGTGCCGATGTTACCTCCAAACCCACTTCAGCGCACTTAGTCTTTAGCCGAACTCGTCACCGGTAGTTCCAACATGTCATTATCATATAGCGCCACAGTACTTACACAGTGTAACACTCCCAACTACTTCCTTACCGCCTTATTAATAATCCAGTCCCGCTTCTCTGCCCTTCTGACTGAAAACCCATACACTATAAGTGGCCATTTAATGTGTGGCAATAGCCTAAACTGCAAACACTACAGCTTCAATTTCCCAGGCAGGAGGAACTTCATTGATGCTCTCAATACACTTTATAACCACCTTTCTCAGTGCCATGACCTGCTCTTCAACACTCAATATGGAACAATACCTACCCTGACTTTTAACTGGTTTTTGTAAAATAGAGGGAATTACCTCCCCATTGATACAAAAACTCTCCTGCACCACCTTTCCCCCAACAATCGAAAGACTCATCTACTTATGCGCCTTAACCGTCAACTTCAAATTTAACTTAGACAAGAAATGATGAGTACAAAGAGCCATAGCTGTAATTGTTGTCAAAGTTGTATATGAATGCTCTAATAGGAGGGAGACGCATCCCATCCCACAGCTTCTCACCGCCAACAAACAGTTTAGATGCCCTTTTAATAACTTCCATTACCACCATGAACACCAATGGTGAAACTGTACATCCAGCCATGATTCCAACCTCCAGCTGATGCCAAGATCTTGTATAGCTTCCTGTACTGAAACAAAAGCTGAATATCCTCAAAGCAGGCTTTCACCAGCCCTGTGACACTCTCAGGGACCTTAAAAAACCTGCCTGCCTCCCATAGCAAACTGTCCAGAACTGAGCCAAAAGCGTTTGCCAAGTCCAAAAACACCACACCGAGATCTCTTTTCTTCTGTATCTGATGCCAAATCATACTAGAACTGTCCTCTGCATGGTGGTATAGATCAACCTGTTTGCCTTCAAGTATGCCACTAACTTCCTTGCCAAAACGCTAAAGAAAATTTTCCCTTCAACATTGAGAAGCCTAATAGGCCTAAACAACAGCATTCTTCTCTTTAGGAATAAAAGTGCCTCCTGCTATCCGCATCGATTTCAGAATAACTCCATTCTTCCACACATCAGCCATCAACTTCCACAAAAAACATCAGCATATCCCGTGCACATTTTTATACCTGGTATAGAACTGTTTGGACCAGGTGCCAAGGAGGCTCTTGCCCGCTGCAAAATATCTTGCACCTTCTCCGACCTCGGATAGCTTAGAATGGCAGATGGATATATATATCTCTCGTATAGGGAGGATGTCCACTGGCAAGTCAAGTCCATCATCATGCTTTCCACCAGAGTACACCTTGCAAAGATAACCATCCAGCTCCTGCGTTTTTATGTTCAGTATCCCAGACTTCTCCTTACCAAACAAAGCCTTTACAAACTTTAAAACTTGTTTAAACAAGTTTAAAAGGATCTCTGAAAAAATGCCATCCTGGCTCACTCCATCTTCCTTTGAATAGTCTCTACCTTCCTTATAGTTAATCTACTTTTTATACCCACTTGTAATAAACAAATACCCTCTCTTTCCCCCTCTTCAGCTCGCCTTCAGCATCTTTTAAGCTGCTTGCTCTCCTGAACAAGCCTTTCTGTCTCTACCTGCCATCTTCACTTTACTATGCCCAACTGCTCCTTACTCCTCACCTACATTACGCCAAATTTCTCTGTCCCATTGCTATAAATAACCTCCCCAATCTGTCCAGTTTATTCTCTCCTGCCCCCTTCATCTTACTGAAAATTCCCATTAAATCATTATTACAACCCCGTACCCTGGCTTCTCTACCCCCTGGCCACCTGACCTTTGACCGCTGCCCTCTTGACTTTTCCTTTTCCAGTTTACTACCCTTCATCTGCACAGCCTCACCTGCCCAGCTTCCACCAACCTGCAAATCAGTACAGAGTCCTGCCTCCTCAGTGCCAGGGGTACTGATATCCTGTGAACTTTGGTGTAAGACCTGCTGCTAGATTTCAGCTGCCTTACTTGAGGTACTTCTCAACAAGTAGTAATCAATGTGGGACCTCTGACCTCTCAGAGGTGAGTTACAGATACAGGGGAACAAAATTCTGTTTCCCTTTGGACCTCTGTTCCACATAAAATATACAGTACAGTTTGTGAAAAAGATAAATATAACAAAGTGCAGAAACAAGACAAGGCAGTGCAGTACACAGGCCAGAGTCTGGCGACAACGTACTACACAATATATAATATACACAGACACCGTACAAAAAGTACGACGTATGAAAAGGATTTACGTAGAATATAAATACAAAAAAGGCTATATGGAACATGTAATTCATAACCATCATAACCATTCCAAGATCAGAAGCCATAAAATCTGTGAGCCATCTTCCATCCCTCCTTTCACTGACTTGCGAGGTATTACACCTTTTGGTTCCTTTGTAGCCATAGAGGGTGTATCCATCTGGCTTTGGCAGTCAGTGATGCTAAATTAATAAATATAATATGTTATCCACATACTGGAGATAAATGTTTCACAAATCAAATTACACATTTTACAATAGAACCTGAGAGTCACTTGAATTTTCTCTCAGTGGAAAATACACATTTCAAGATGTACTTCATATTGTAACAATAACTGTCTGATTATATCAGAACTTAACTGTGTTCTATGACCCACATTTGCTGGACAATGATGCAGCTTGAGACTGGCCCAGAACAGGACAGTGTGCAATGCATAAAACTCTAACAAATGTGATCCTTTGAACAAACTTTTCATCAAATGCCGACCGTTCTACCTGCCCAGGGAGTTCTCGGCTGTGCTCATTGCCGCAGTTTATATCCCACCCCAAGAGGACACACACAGCGCTCTGAACGAACTGTATCACATCGTCACTAAGTACGAGAACAAGCACCCGGATGACCTGTTCATTATCTCTGGGGATTTTAACCAAGCCGACTTCAGGAATGTGTACCCAAAGTACCATCAGCACATCTCCTGCCCCTCCAGAGGCTCAAACACCCTCGACCACTGCTACCCTTCACACAAAGGTGCATACCATTCCCTACTGCGTCCACACCTCAGGCAGTGAGATCACGCCTCGATTCTGCTGCTTCCGGTCTACAAGCAGAAACTGAAGCGAGAGGAGCCTGTGACATGTACTGTGCACCGCTGGACACCAGAAGCAGAGGAAAGGCTCCAGGACTGCTTTGACTCTGTGGGCTGGGACATGTTCAGAAACTCATCCTCCAATCTGGACAAGTATGTCACAGTGGTCACAGACTTCATTCGCTACTGTGTAAGTGTCTGCATACCCCATAAAACAGCCTGCTCATTCCGTAACCAAAAACCGTGGATTACTGTCGAAATCCGAAAGAAGATCCGCGCGCGTACCTATGTGTTTCAGTCTGGAGACACAGATGCATACAAGAAGTGTAAGTACGACGTCATCAAAGCCACCACGAGTACGAAATGGGAATACAGCAGGAAGGTAGAATCAGAGTTTAACTGCAGTCAAGACGCACATAGGTTATGGCAGGAAATCCAATTACGCTAATAGATTATAAACCACAGACACAGACATTAACAGCTGCAGGTCTCTCCCTAACAAACTGAATGTGTTTTACAGCCATTTCGAGCTTGTAAACAAAGACCCCCCAGTATGAGCTCCCGCAGCACTGCATTACTGAAGTCCACAGTCTCTATGGCAGAAGTGAGAGAAACTTTTAGCCGAGTCAATATCCGTAAAACTGCTTGTCCTGATGGAATTTCAGGGCGAGTTTTAAAAATATGCAGTGAGCACCTGGCCACCTGGCTGCTGTCTTCATGGACATATTTAACACCTCCTTAAAAATCTCAGCTGTACCCACTTGTTTCAAAAACACCACCATTATCCCTGTTCCTAAGAAAAACAAAGTGAGCTGCCTTAGCGACTATCGCCCAGTGACACTGACCGCCATTGCAATGAAATGCTTTGAGAGAGGCTGGTGCTGGGACTCATTAAGGACACCATCCCAGACACTTTGGACCCGCTGCAGTTTGCCTACCGCCACAACAGATCCACTGAAGATGCAATATCACACACATACTTCACACCACTCTGGCTCACCTGGACAATGAAAACTGCTATGCAGGACTATTATTTGTGGACTATAGCTCGGCATTTAACACTGTCATCCCAACCAAGCTGATCCACAAACTACTAGGGCTGGGACTGAGTGCCACACTGTGCAACTGGATCCTCACCAACAGACCCCAGCATGTGCAGATTGGCAGAAATACCTCCTCCCCACTCACCCTCAACACTGGCACTCCACAGGGAAGCGTCCTGAGCCTGGTGCTGTATTCACACATGACTGTGTGGCCAGTCACAGCTCCAACACCATCATAAAGTTTGCTGACAATACCACCATTGTAGGTCTGATCACCAACAACGATGAGGCAGCCTACAGAGAAGAGGTGAGGTTCCAGGCAGAGTGGTGCCAGGACAACAACCTGTCTCTTAATGTCAGTAAAACTAAGGAGCTGGTGATTGACTTCAGGAAACAGGATACGGCTCATGCACCCATCTACATAGGAGGGGATATTTGTCATGGTCGCGTCTGAGTGAAGCGGCGGACCCAAGTGCAGAGCGGTAATCGTGGTGTCTTCGGGGAAATCCAAGAGAGGAGGTCAGAGGATGGGCAAAGGGTCTTCGAGGTGCGAACGTCGTAACAGGGAGGAGCCAAAAGGCGAGGTCAGTGTACAGGCAAGAGGTCGATGATCCGAAGGAGGCAGTAGATCGGGGGAACAAGGGACGGGTTCGGGAACAGGAAATGGCTGGAGAAGGTCGCTAACGAGGAGGCAGATCAAGGTTCTGCATCAGCTGGTTGTCCGACGCAGCCTTTTATGCTGCAGTCTGCGTTGTGTCACAGGTGTTCTGTGTTGGCCCGGAGGTGTGGGCGTGGCAATATTGTAGAAAGGGTCAACAGCTTCAAATTCCTAGGGGTCACTCTCACTGCCAAACTCATATGGACTGAGCAGACAACATCAACCATCAAAAAGGCCCATCAACGTCTCCACTTCCTCAGGCGTCTGAAGAAAGCCAGGATGTCCACTAGTCCTCACCACTTTCTACAGGTATGCTGTGGAGTCTGTTCTCACAGGGTGTATTACATCCTGGTGTGGAAGCTGCTCCATACAGGACAAGAAAGCCCTACAGAGGGTGGTCAAAACAGCTCAGGATATCACTGGTACCTCTGACAATAAACTTGAAAACTTGAAGCTAATACAAGCTGTGTAGGAAAGTAGCAGGTGCTGCATACCTTGGCGGTTTGTGGGGAAACACACCAGCAGCATTTTCCTCTATTGCGGTTACATAATTTGTCAGTTCCCTCCTCTCCCAGTGCCCTACTGACATAAAAGATTATGACTGGACTGCCACATTCTGTCAGGGGCTCATTAACTAGCATACACTAGGCACACTTTTTATGGAAATTTTGATGGAAATACAGCCACTAGAAATTCAGTGAATTTGTGTTGTGAAATGCAGCATTAATTCATGGAAAGAAAAAGGGTAGGTCAATCAATCAAAGGTTAATTTATCAAATCCACAACAATACAGCGTACAGCAGTGGTTGCTGGGAATGAAATGTCTTTTTCCGCAAGCTCATGGGGGGAGGATATAAAAAGTAACAACATACATTAAGATTACACAAAAATGAAAAACATTTGCAAAATACAACACAATAGTAATTGAATAAAACTAGTAATTAAGTAAAACTAACATTTACATTACATTTATTCATTTAGATGCTCTTTTCCAAAGTGACTGCCAGTGAACTCTGTGTAATGTTACCAGCCCACACACCTTCTTCACCAAGGTGACTTACACTACTAGGTACACTAAAATACACTAACGAAAACCAGATGTGTTGTTGAATTTGGATGCTGCTTGACTGTTCAGGATTCTAACAGCTTGGAGGTAGAAGCTATCCCACAGTCTGTTTGATTTTGATTGGTAACGTTTATTGGATTGCAGGAGAGAAAATAGTGTGTCACCAGGATGACTGGGGTCCTTGAGGATAGCCCTGGCCTTCTTAAGGCATCTGGCTGTGTAGATGTCCTGGATGTTTGGAAGCTTACAGACAGTGATGAGCTGTGCCAATTTCACAACCCTCCTATACAATGCTGGGCTGAGCAGCTCCCATAACAGATGTTATAGTATGTGTTACAGTGTGGTTATAGTGAATGTGGGAGTGTTCCAAACAAGACAGGGTGACCACACATATGGTAAAATTAGATTGTTTTAAACCTGACTCCACCTGATAATGTTGAATTGAAATTGAAAATAAGAATTGGAAAATTTATTACATTCTTCCATCCACTCTTTTTCAGCAGCTGCTTTACTAGTGCAGGGTCACAGTAATCCAAAGCCTTTTCTTGGGAGAATGAGGCAGACCAGACTCTGAACAGGACATCATAAGGCACTCGAATAAACACTTATTTGCTCACTCACACACAGATGCAAAGGGTAATTTAATGTCACCAGTTCTATTGAAAGACGTCTTTGCTCTGTGAGATGAAACCTAAGTATACCCATGCAAACACGAGGAAAACATGGAAACTCCACACAGACTGAGGCCGAACATACGGGTGCTGCAGCACTGTGCCACTACTCTTTGTCATGAGAAGGGTGTATGCCTTTGTATAAGAAACAAATGCCATTAAACTACAGGTGATTATAATGAATAGCGATAGTTATGTTTTATAATGGTATCATTAGTTTCACAGCAACTGTTGCAGTATCAATGCATGTGTCTTGAGAGTTGTTGACACTGTAGGTGTTACCTACGCTGGAGTTAAAAAAAAAAAAAAAAAATGCTAAGATTAAATATGCTGGCTCGTTATGTACATTTGAGTTACAAATTTTCAGAACTATAAACATTTTACAGTTTGTTTATTAATTGCATTTTCTTCATGGCTTAGCGCTCAGTGATCCTGATTCATGCCGTGACCCGGACAAGGATAAGTGGTTCATGAAAGCGAGTGAGTGCCATTTTCTTCACAGTTCTGTTTTCGAAAATCTGTTTTTGTTCCAGCGTGAAAGCCACCTGGCACTGAGAGAGAGTAGGGTTAGAATAGGCGATTGGGATCGCCTTTGTTCAACTTGCTTCCACAATGTGTACAGCTTGTGCCTGGTGTTCCTGACTGTCTGGTTCCTGAGTGTCTTCCATGTCATGCAATGTTTATCGGATGAACCAGTTAACAGTCAGCATTGAATAGGGATTTGTGGAGAGAATGTATTTTCATTTGTATTAGTTTTAATCAGGCTCAAAGTTAATAAAAGTGTTAAAATGAAACGTCTTATGTGTTTTTTTTAATTTACTGACCATGTTAAAACCTAAATGCCATGGTCAACATCCACACACACACACGCTCTCTGACACCACTGGTCCCGGCAAACTGGAGCCTAACCTGGCAACACAGCGCGTGGAGCTGGAGGGGAAGGGGAGATACCCAGGACGTAACGCCAGTCCGCTGCAAGGCACACCAAGTGGGACTCAATCCCGGACCCACCAGAAAGTGGGACCCAGCCAAGCCACTGCACCACCGTGCCCCCATGCAGTCAGCATTCAGCTACTTATTAAATTCATGCAACTACACATAAAAAGTTTTGTAATGGTTTTATTGTGTAGTGTATCATATACTTTATTATATTAATACTTTATTTAAAAGGTAACAGTTGCTCTAACAATACATTCTTCTAAGTTAATAAAGTTAGAAGAAAAAAAAATCAGCAGTTTTTAAGCTAATTTTATCTGGTTGTTCAAACATAAATTTGACCAATTTTGGAGCAGAATGGGGAAATGACAGTTGAAAACACGGGCTCGAAGGTTTGCGTCCCGAACGCGCGGTTACAGCTGAGGGGAAGAGCGCGATCTCAGGTATGCGCGCGCCTTGACCGCGGCACCACCCTGTGTAAACTGCTCTCTCTTTCGCTCCACCCCCACCGTGAGTGTCACCGGGAGGCGCCGAGTTCTCGTCCGTCCTCAAGTGTTCTCTTCGGGTCCCGAGTCACAGAGAGTTAGTCAGTGGTGCCGCGACTGCATAGCCGACGCGCCGCTCACGTGTGTCTCTCATCTGTGCTGCAACGCGGACGGGTATGTCTATGTATTTTTTTTAAATCCTTCAAGTTGGTTAAACTTTTAAAAAACTTTAGACTTGAACTGCGGCATTTTTTTTTTTTAATTTTTCTGTTATCAATATCTAATGACTGTTTGAAAGAATTTGTTAGTTACTTTTAACTATATTATGTCACCGGAGCAACGTAACCCGCGTATAGGAATTACTGTATTGAGGGAAATGTATCCGATCGAGTGTTCAATTGTTTGAAGCCGGGGGGGGTGTGGAATGTGGTGTTTGAGGTAATGATTGATGCACCCCGCTGCTCCCAGTGACTGGCTGTTTTTTTTCCTCCACTGCTGAATGAATGATTGAATGAAGAAAGGAAGGAGGGAATTTTTGGGAAAGTTGACAGTCCTTTCAAGATTGACTGGTGGGGGAGGGAATAAAATGTTTAGGTAACAATGATTTACCTGGAAAACTGCAGAAAAAGTGCAATGTATTGTATACATTTGTGCTTTTACTGTGTGTTCTCTTTTTGATTACATGATTCCTAGCTGTTGGCCTGCTTTAAGAATTTTCTGCTGTTATTGTCCAGTATCATATTATACCATCTGTCGGGTATCTTGAGTGCAGTTTCTGGGTATAAAGGCCCAAGTGATAAACACACCCTTGGCACACTTGCGTCACTCACTTTTAGCTGCTGATAGGTCTAGGCTGTAGACCAAGCACACTCTGATCCTGATTCACGCAGGTGATGCTGATATCATTGTGTGTGTGCAGCCAGCAAAGCGCACTATTTGAGAGACCGGAAGCCTGAGAGACGTAATGGATAGTGCTGAATGTGTCATGTTCCTCTGCTCCGCCTCATATTGTGTCTCTTGGTTTGGATGGTGTAAAAGTGGTGGCATGACTAACTACTGTCTCACAGCGCCTGGGTGGTGTGAGAGAATGTGGGTTCGATCCCTGCTCAGTCTGTGTGGAGTTTGCATGTTCTCTCTGTGTCTGTGGGGGTTTCCTCTCACAGTCCAAAGACATGCTGTTCAGGTTCCCCCATAGTGTGAGTATGTTTCACTGATGCATGGATGAGTAACCCCTTGTAAGTAGTGTATCTAGCAGTATAGTTACCTTGGTGAATAAGGTGTGAGCTAGTAACATTACATAGTGTCTGTTGTAAGTTGCTTTGGACAAAGCATCTGCTAAGTGAATAAATGTAAAGTACCAAAGTCATAAACTTGTGACTGAGTAGCTACTTGTTTAAAGTTGAAAGGCTTTTGTGCTTTGAATTTTAGCTGACCCACAACTCTTTATATTTTATCAGCCATGGTATGTATGAATGAAGTTTAGATCAGCTTGAACCTGTTAAATATTAACAAAGGATGACTTTCACATAGCTGTTAAAGTGCAAGTAGCAAACGTGTTTGCTGTGTTAGTTATTTCAAAGAACTGCTGCCAGGGAAAAAGTATAGTACTTGCTTGGTGGAATAATACTACAAAGCGGTCTCAGTTTATTTCCCTGATGTCCCTAAAGCAACTTCCTGTGTGTAAGGGTGGCACCAGGTCTTACATTTTTTTAAAGAATTTCAAGCAGATTGTAGAAGTGAGATCACTGAAACAGTGCAGCTGTGATTGATATGTTTATTAACAATATGTGTTGTATGTGTAAACACTTTTTTTTCTGGTTTTTTGGTTCATAATGTAAGTGGTGTGGTAAAGCCAGCTTTGGGCTGTTGGCTTTCTTGCTTGCTTCTGTCATGTTTTATATTAAATAAAAATACCATCACAAAAGACAACAGATGGTAACCACTAGGATAACACAAATACACAGGATTTTTTCAGAATGCATAAAGATATAATCCATAGTTCATTATATGGTTTCTTCTTATTTCCCTATGAGAGTTGTGTACTGTTCAGATTTCCTGTGTTGAAACGATATTTGTTTGATGCCTGAATATTGTTTGCACAATTACTAAACATAAAAGAATCTAGACCAATAGAGTCTTGTTGCCATGTGGCTAGCAAAGATTTCAGAAAAATAGCCCTGCTGAGCAATTTTATATCTCATGGCCCCCATGGTTTTGGGGAAAACTTCAGTCATGACAGAGTTCCTTTTTCTCTGACATTTTGGACTTTTGTATATGACATAACTTGCAGACATGTACCTTCATAGAAAGGAGTTTCAAAATTAATACTGAAATGTATGTGCACAGTGATTTTTAAAAATGGCAGTTCTTCTGTTTCTAGGGCATCTTGGAGGTGATTGTCACGCCCCCGGGAACAAGCAAAGCAGAGACCTCTGCGGCCACTCAAGAAGACCAGGGATAAAAGAGGCTCTGTGTCCACACCTGGGTGTGGATTCTTGTAATCGCCCTGTGCCCTTGCAGTCTCAGTGGCTTTGCACAGCACTTGTGTCTTGCCTGTCTTGGTATTTTGACCCTTGCCTGTTCCCTGTTTTACCACCAAGTCTGGATTGTCTGCCTTGCCACGTTTGCCCCTGGATAGAACCACGCCTGTTCTTGACTCTGATCTTGCCTTGTCCCTTGAACGTGATCTACGAGATTAAAGATCAACCTGCAATTGGGTCCACAAGCTCGGCTGCGTCCAGTCCTCGTGTCTGACAGTGATAGCTTCAAAGCAGACAATAATCCCTACCTACCTTTTTTACTTCAAGAGCTCCTGAATCGAAGGTATGGGTAGTAAAGAGGAGATAAGTGACACTGACAGCGGCATCATTTTACAATCCAGTAAGCATTCATCATTCACTTTTTGTTTTTATCAACATAACATAGCACTAATTTATCCCAGTTCAAAGTAGCACTAAATGAAATTTACCATGTGAACTGATCTCTGTGCCAGCCTTTTGTTTGTTATACATACTTATATATACTTTTGTGTGATAAAACTCATGTTTTTTTTTCCTTTAAAATATTTGATACTATACATGTGAAACAACTAAGTTTCTAATATATGTTTGACACAGGTCTGATAGGAGGTGAATTTCTGGAAAGTCTGCTTTCTTCATATAGCAGCTTTCTGGTTGAAATAATGTGTCTAGACTACAGTGTTTTCACACTTAATATCCCTGACAGCCACCTTGTTAGTCCCTGGTGCACCTCTAATGGCATAAATCTGCCAATGCTGGAAAAAGGGTGTAAAAGATGATCTCTGAGACTTGTAGATAGCAATGATTGCCTGCAGCATTGACTGGTCTTGGAAATGAACTTGTGTAATTATACAGCAATGCTGAGGGTCCATTACATATTGTTCTCAACCAGTTATGCACGACACTGATTATGTTTGAAGACTATGAGAAGAGAATGATTTCCTGTACTAAGAAGACACATTCTGTGGAGCCAGAATCAGAGGCCCACCTCTCCTGCTGTCTGAAAGCTATTGTGACACATTCAGCATATATCTGTCTAGGCCAGCATAGATATAGATGCTATTTACTGACCAAACTCCTCTGACATCACGTGACTTATAGGACAGGCATCTCTGGTTTTGGTGCAGTGACTTTCTGTTGTTTCTTTGATAGTGAATTAGAGCAAATATCTAAGCGCTCAAAAATCACTTCTGATACATATGCTGGGGAAGAGTATGTAGAAGGGTGAACAAGACTTTTCACCTGTAGAAACCCTTATTGAGACTGTGCTTGTGTTTAATTTGCTTAGCAAGCACTATGATCTCTTTAGTTTTTTTTTTTTTATTTTTCCTAACTTTAAATTAAAACTTCGTTTTGGTTTTGTAGCTGTGGTGGTGATATTCAGATCACTATACATTGCTAAGCTATAGAAACAAAATATCAAATGGTCTTGCGTGATGATGCCATGTCTGATATACCTCCACCTGGCTGGAGCCAACCTGTTGAAGTGCATGCTTCCTATGTCCCAGGCCCAGACAGCCTCAAGTCAAATGTGAAGGATATAGCCACACACACAAGGGCTGTGAAGCTAAAGCAGCAGTCCCTACAAGACCGTTTGGAGTTGTGTCTGCTGGAGTTGAAGAAGCTATGCATTCGAGAGGCGGTAAGTCCACTTCCCACCAATACTCTGGGCTCTATTAATACTACTTGTGGGCATCTAGTCTGCACTCAGAGGGTAGTTCTAACTTCATCAAAACATAGTATCATCCCCCTTCATTGTGTAGGGACCAGTTTTCCATAAAAGCTGTAAAACAGCTGCTGAGCAAAATATCACATCGCCAAACCTGATCTTACTTTTGTGTCGACATGGGTGTATCCTGCCTGCCAGAGCTTGTCAGCAAGCAGCAGGAGTAAGTGGTGATGAAATTGTGCTCCAGTGGTAAAGGGAGGGGTTAAACTGTGGGGAAAAAGTTTTACCAATGTGTAGAGACAAGAAAAAAAGCAAAGATGAAGCTGAAACACAGCAGTAATGTTGCACAACAGAAACCATTCTGGCACAGTTGTGTCCTGACATGTTGTTTCAACTCTCCTCAATACCTGTAAGACTTGTCATGGGGATTGAGAAGGATAAATCGTCCAAGTTTCTGATAAGGATCTCATGCTTGTTTAAGCTTGTGAAAATTCACAGTCCTGGTAAACATACTGGAAGTACGCCATTTGTCACCCTTGTCAATACCACATTCTAAGTTCTTTTCACTTGTGGACTAATGTTTGAGATGTGGGTCGAAGACTTTTATCAGAGCTTGAGAAGGACTCTTTCCTCGATCCCTGTGTCTGCTGCGATGTCGGAAGCAGGTTAAAGGCTGTTTAACAAAGTACTTTTTTCAGAAGATTTTTTTTGATTCTGAAGGAAGGTACAGATTGCTCCTGGAAAGATATTCAGTTTTATAAATGGATAACAGTGAAGGTGCTTTGGATTTGCATTTATTCATTTAGCTGAGGCTTTTCTCCAAAACAACTTACAATTATTTACCTGTTTATACACACACACACACACACACACACACACACACACACATTTTCTTAAACTGCTTGTCCCACTTGGGGGTCATGGCAAGCCAGAGCCTGGCCTGGCAACACAGGACACAAGGCTGGAGGGGGAGGGGACACACCCAGGACAGGGCAATAGTCTGTGGCAAGGCACCCCAAGCAGCACTCAAACCACAGACCCACCAGAAAGCAGACACAGGCCAAACCCACTGCACCACCACACCCCTCTCCCCGTTTATACAGCTGGGTAATTTTTTTTCAACAGGAGCAATTCAGGGTAAATGTCTTGCTCAGGGTTACTACAGCTACAGGTGGGAATTGAACCCACACCCTTTGGGTCCAAAGGCAGCAGTTCTGTTATGCTACAAGCTGCCACATGAATATAAGGTAATAAGATGTGGCTTGCTTGGTACAGGAGCTCACTGGACAGCTTTCTTCAGATTACCCACTGCTACCTGGAGAAAAGGCCCCACGGATACGCCAACGTATTGGAGCAGCCTTCAAGCTTGATGAGGACAGCTTACGACAGGATGGAGAGGTACAGAATGTTGTTCCATCATTTTGACAAAGAAAATATCACAAGAGATGATGTATCTATTACTATGCAGGCATGACTTGGATGCACAGAAAATTTTGCTCAGTAGGTTTTGGGTTTGGGGATACACTTAGTTGCACGATGTACACTAAGGCAATTAATAAGTTGGCTCATTTTAAGCAGAAATTTCTTTAAGTTTATTCTACATTTACCTGCTTGGCCCTCTCTCCACAGGACTCAGAGTTGCGTGCTCTGGAGGCAGACTTAGCCTTGCAGACACAGATTTTTGAGGCAGCCCGGCGGCTCTCCGTGGAAGAGCATCTGAGTAAACAAGTACGCCGAAGTCGGCTGCAGCAGTGTAAGCTTCAGGAGAAGAAAATGAAAGAGATCCAGGAGGCTGTGTTCCGGCTTCGCCTCCAACATGTCCGCACATCACCCCGGCTTGTAAGCCTGCCTGCACAGAGAAGTACGTGCCCTCTAATGTTGTGATTGAAGCACAATCAATGCAGGCAGTTTTGAGGTGGGCCTGCACAGGAATTCAGTTCATCCGCACATGACCAGACCCCGGATCACCAGATTGTGGAATGACCAGATGTTACAGTGTTAGTTTCCAGAGATAAAAATGTGACAAAGTCAGCAAAGTGATGCACTAATAAAAAAATTTTGTCATTATTTGATCAAGTGATTTTCAAGTATAGAACTCTCAATGCATAAAATTGGAAATGCATAATTGTTACATAATCGTTATTTTGGAAATTCAGACCTTAATCGTTGTCATGCCTGTACAAGATGCTTTATGTGCTGCTAATCTTAGGCTTAGGGTTATACGTCTTTTTGCATGTGTCAAGAAAAGCACACGAAAAAAAATGCTGTGCTAAAATGACCAGTCAGTTGCATGATGGAAGTCTCCCCATTAGTCTGGTCATGTGATGATGAACTGATTTTGGTTCTGTTACGGCAGTGTTTCATTCACTTTTGCAGATCCAGCAACTTCAGATGACAGCTCCTTATCAGATGGTGCTGCGCAAGATGAGGGTGAGAATTATATTGTCTCATCAAAAAAAAATCTTTGAAAATAATCTTGTAAAATCCCTAAGGAGATGGATTATCCAGCTATTTGATGCATACAGCAACATGGAATTCAGCAGCAACAGTTTTTTTTTTTTTTTTTTTTTTTTCCCAGAGGAGCCGACTGGAGCATCAACCCATCTTATGCTAGAGCCCTCTCTACAGAAAGAACCTCCTAAAACTGTGCAAGAAAGCCCACGGTTGGCCCCACCACAGACATTGGAAGGGCTAACACCAAACCACCACATCCCCCTACCATATGAGCGCAGTCCTATTCAGAACACCCCCTGGAAGGAGTCCAGTCTAGACCAGCCATACGAGAAATCCAAGAAAGCCCACTCGAACAGCAGTAGTTTATCATGGTATGTGCAACCACAGAAAAATAAATGACTTTACATCAAGGAGATAGAATGCTGTACTTTTAGAATATTGTTCCTCAAGAGACTATTGTTGAGAAATGTAAGATTTTTAAAATGTGGCTTCTTAGGTCTTTAATATTCACATTTGGGATTGAAGACTGCCTCAGCAATAATAGCATGAAAAAGTCATTATGGCAAGTTTATCTACTGAAATTGCATTTTAACATTTGATTTTGCTTACGTTGCAAGACCACACCTTTAACTGAAATACTTATGTGAGCGCTTACTCTAAACGTTACCACAGTCTGTTTCATGTTGTTGCTTTATTAAATACTGGAAACATTCTAAATTTAAGGGATTGCCATGACTATTCTGTTTTGTAACAGGAGTGCGGACCTCCCATTATTAACTCACGTCTTACTTTACAAGCTGATATTGTATATAGGATTTACCTTTGAAAATCACAGTCTGAAATATTTAGTAAATTTATATTTATACTTACTTTTTTGCTGGAGACAGATTTTTCTACATCTTTAGAATAAGATGTCTGGCAAAATTATAGTAGCAATCTGGATTTCACATTAAAGAGGAGGCTGTCTGCACATTTTGTTAGTCACATTTGTGTTATGTGTATGGAAGGTCATCCTTGCTTTGCACTGTTTTATTGTTTAGTAGTCCAGTAGTGACCCCTGTGTCAACCCCAGCGGACCCTTGGTTCGGTGATACAGCTGTCCCATTCCAGTTTACTCCTGTGAAGAACCTGGCCTTGCGGCATACCCAGTCCAACAGTGCTCCCTCCACTCCAGACCTGCACATCCGGCGGCAGCACTCTCTCAGGTCTGTTATCCCAACTGCATTTTACTTTTGTGCTACCACCCCAGCTCACTGCTTTTGTTCCAGATGGTTATTTGTTTCATTAAAATATATGCGGGTAAACAACCTGTTTAATAGAATGCAGGGTGATTTTTAATATATGAACATCAGTTTAATAGCTTATAAATTTAGTTGCTTGTCAAAAGCACATGGTTTGTAGATGGTGAATAACTAACTGAAAAATTTGTTTACAGATACAGTGGGAAGTGTATCGAGTCAGTGAAGTAATATTAGTTTTGTTGCATTCTTGAGAAACTTGTATTCCAGATTAAAGGGTGAATTTAAGGCTGAAGTATGGTCAGGGTAATGTTCTTCTTCAAATATCCTTTATCAGACTGGACCAGTGTCATTTCTTGTGTTTGGTACCCCCCAATATCAGCTGAGCATAACTATTAGGACAAATTGGTGATGGATGTTTGTAATTGCAAGGGGGTGCGGTGGCACAGTGGGTTGGACCGGGTCCTGCTCTCCAGTGGGTCTGGGGTTTGAGTCCTGTGTGGGGTGCCTTGCGATGGACTGGCGTCCCGTCCTGGGTGTGTCCCCTCCCCCTCCAGCCTTGCGCCCTGTGTTGCTGTGTTAGGCTCCAGCTCACTGTGGCCGTGTGTGTGTGTGTGTAAATTGGGGTAAAAATGGTGTTGTTTGAGCATGGTTTAGGGTGTATGAAAAACATTACCCAGAGCTGAAAGCTGACATTCTGTACTTTAAATTTCATGTTTGATCTGAAATTCAGATCTCATGAGTATGCAACAAAATTACCAATTTTACTTCACCTACACAGCATTTGTGCTTCTCACTGTATATCAGTCTATGTATATGACACTATGAAAATTTAAAGTGAGTCTATAATGTTGGGTAACTTGCTTGCTATAACTGAATATCTATTAATTTGTAGGGACTCGGACTGTAACTACTCGGAGTGTTAGTTTTTTGTTTGTTTAAAAAATGGTGGATATTACTGATGTTTTACTTTGATTTGTTGTGTTATTCTGGCAGAATTTCCAGCTGCACACCTTACCATGAACAGGATCACAACCGAGGACATGCTCTGCAGGCGCACAGGAGGATGGCTGATTTTGCTTTACCTATATCAGAATACCAACTTCAGCGGTCAAGCCTAGCTCCTGTGTTATACCAGTCTGGCTCTGAAGACAGTGGCTCTGAGTACTCTGTGTCATCCTTCTCCAGCTTGCCCTGCCAGGAGGCCATGGGCGAGGAGCCCCACACAAGTCCACTTCAACACGTGCACCATTATGGCAGCTCCCACAATGGGCCCTTGGCTGTCACTGGTCCCAGCTTTTACAAGATTTCTCAGTATGAGTCCACACCCAGCTTTTATAGAGGGATCACAGAAGAAGGAGTAGGCTATGAAATTGAGATGGACATGGGACGACAGCACCGGGCCCCTCCACACCTTTTGGTACCCCCCAGCCGGTATGAGTGCTGGTATGAAGCGGAACCCCAGCAATGGTTGTTGCGGCCCCGCCCCTCTCATACCAGACTGGCCAGGGCACCCTCACTTAGGGAGTACCCAGCTCACCACTCCAGCAGAGGATTGTCCCGGGAGGTGGTGTCAGACGAGCTTCGGTCCTGGCATCAACGGAACCAGTTCCGCAGCCCACGACCTCGATCTCTTGATCGACAAGGTGCAGTCTGTGTGAGGACCCCACAAGGTCAGCACTCACGTCTGTCCCAGATCCCCAGCCTCCCTGGACAGGTAATTAGCCCTTACTGAGAGTTGTAACAAAATTCATATATATTGAGAGGTTTTTTTCTAAAAATGTCTGTCCCCCCCCCCCACAACATTAGGAAAACTGATTTGAATTGTGTACTTTGTAGCAAAGCTGGGTATACAAAGGGTGAATAGTGGTGATGTTTCTATACAGAAAGATGACAAGGAGGAGCTAAGACATGCCTGGGGAGTAAGAATGAACATGCTCATAATAATGTGTCATACAAGTCCTCCTTCTGGCAGTAGAGTAGACTGTCTAACAACTCAGCACAGACACTTCTGTAATGGTTTACTTACTGGGTGGAGAATAGAGAGCTGCTCACCATGTAAAATGCCAACATAATAAGGTTTATACAATATTATTGCTCATAAATTGTGTTTCATTCAGTGGCTCTAGCATGACACAGATCACAAGTTATTTTACACAACACCCTGCTTATCTGTGGGAAAGTTTCTGCTGGCTGCTGATTTGCTGGATCTGTTACGTAGCTATATACAGTTTCCTTCTAAAAGGTCCTTCTCTTCTAGCTGTTTACTTGCCTTGTGAGCCCTCATCTTGGAAGCACAGAGTGCAGCAGTTTTTCAAATCAGATGATATGAAGCGTTCATGCAGTGGTGACAGCTGATATTGTACTTTATACCATAGCTCAGACTTATGGCCAGGGCTATAAGACTAGGAATTACTCAGGTATGCTAGTCTTGACTCCTCCTGGGACTTGAACCTGTAACCTTCAAGTTACGAAACCTTCTGCTGAACCACTTCCCTCTGAGTCACAAGATAACCTTTTATCACAAGACCGTATTAAAGCAGACTGTTGTTAGTTACTTACCAGGATGGGGTTTGTTATGGTCCATAACACCCTGGATTTCTTGATAACCGCAGATTCGCTGATGTTTTACAACATGGTCTTCTAGCTATCAATAATTACTCATGCTGCCACAGGGTCGTGGCAGTCTGAAGCCTATTCCTGAAACATTGCTAGGCTACGCAAGGTACTCCCCAAACAGAATGCTAGTCCATTATTAGGTAGCCACACACTGACTTACACAATTGCTATTATATTTAATCACTAATTCACCTTACATTTACATATGCTTCTTTACCAGTTGTTCTTCTCCAAAGTGATGTACAACTCACAATAAAGAAAGGTGCATTCCATCAACAGACACACAGTTCTCAAAGTACAGTCAGTTAGTCAAATACCATCATTTTTGCCAGCATACATTACACAAGTAGTTGCTTGAATAATTGATAGGGAGTTGAGTTTTTTTTCTAAAACAAATATGGGGAAAGTTTATGGAACATATGGGAGATCAGGCAGGAAGTGGGTCTGAAAGAGATGTACTTTAAGACTCTTTGTGAGTTTTAAGAAGGATTCAGCAGTTCTGAGTGAAAGAGGGATGCCTGTAACCAGAGTGTTGAACATGATACGGGCTGCTGCTGGAAGCCATGGGAGATGCATGGGAAACCTGTAGCAGGTCAAACACAAGTCCTGCTTATTTTTTGGACTTGGAGGAAACCCGTGTAGACACAGGGAGAACATGCAAACCCAACACACACTAAGCTAGGATCAAATCTGTGTGATCATGTAGTCCAGACACTGCATGGTACCTTACACTGAGCCACCGCACCGCTCTCATAGTGATCAGTTTCTGCTATATATCCAACTGTTGTACATCTTGTGTGCTGAATTTAACTTTCTCTGTTGTGTATAAAAAATTTACAAGACAAATGCAGAGAACATTGCAAACGACTAAAGGAGAACTACAGTCTCCATTTTCTCTGTTTAAAAATTAGAATTCTGGACCAGCAGGTGGAATGTTTTTGGTAAACCATGACTCACTGTTCAAATACTTCAGAAGTATTAGTAAACAGATGTAGGGCTATGATTTATTATTACTGGGTGCCCTGTGATTATTGATGTAGTGTTCAGTAAAATAGTTCTTGGCATAAAGCCTGTTTCGTTTCATTTTATTGTAATATTTGAAAGGAAGGTGTATTTGATCCATATTGTGACAGAGGGTCTGTCACTGATGGTGGAAAACATTCAGTGTGAGTTCAAACCCTGAGCCATTGCATACATATACAGTGCATTAGCGATTGCTTTACTGGGAATACACACTCAATGCAATATACATACATGTATACATATTCACTTTTGCATTCTTAATCATTTTGCAATGAATCACAACACAAACAGATAATGAAATTTAGGACCTTATTCAAGGGCAAAGGCAAAACTATAGTGGATTCAATCCACATATGGTACATTGCCAGGGTCCCACTAGTGCTCAGATTCTGGAACAATTCACACTCACACTTTGGGAGAGAGAGATTCAAAACGTGGCATGCAGGAAGAAAGAATGAGATGATGAGGTATGTTTTTTTTTTTTTCCATTTTTTCGGTGTATTGGAGGCAAGATCATTGCACTCAAGATGTTCAGTTGCGGAGCTCCGGGTTCCAACCACTTTACCATTCTTGTGACACTTAGTAAGAGACTGAACTTATCAGGAGGCAGGGTGAGGAGTAGTAATCATACCTACGGTATATATGAATGATTGGCAGGTGTGTGTTTGATGCTTGTGTTGTCAAATTCTGTCCTCCAGTTACTGGCCGTGCGTAGATGTAGTGTGTGAGGATGGTGATGTAATGAAGTACAGCGAGTCCCTTACTTAACTGAAACACGGAATTGGTTTGTTACTCAAATTTTGTTAGTTAAATGTGGCCCAGAGACTCATAAACAGGTATGCATCTACTTGTTATGGAAAAAATAGGAGGGGGGGGGGGTCTAACAAATTGACTGCTTTGAGAATTGTGTGTCTGTATCTTTATCTCAGTTTTGAAATGCACTTTTGTTTACTCTGATATGTAAGTTGCTTTGAAGAAATCCATCTGCTAAATGGATAAATTTAAATGTCATCAGCATGATAGCTGAGTTGCAGCAGCATAGCTTTTCAGACACAGAGTGATAGACTCTTTCACTTGCTCTTGCTGAGCAGCTTGTGGAGACCAGGCTGGCACACAGTCCATCTCTGTACCCATTCTCCTGACTGGATATTTATGACACATTGTATACAAGAAAGCACAGCAAATAACCTGGCCAGCACTACAGCAGGGTGTTTAAAAAACATAAAGTAGCACTTGCTATTTGTGATCTGTATTTTTAGCACGTCGGCTGAAGCGTTGGCATGTGAGTTGGTCTGCTAGCTCTGTTTAGGAAAAGTAAATACTAAATACTAAATACTTCTCAAAGTTTCTACCAGCAAAAATTTTTTATTTGAAAATTTTAATTTGTGGACCCACCATATGTGTTATAATTAAAGAAGTTTTAAGGTATTCTCTTCCTCAGGAGCAGCAATGTGTATTACAGGTAGGGAGTTGCCCAGTGCAGTTGGTTGTCCTGTCAGAACACAAAAATGGGAGGTGAAAGGGAGGGCATGAGAAGTGAGCACATTATGTGGGATGTGGAAACCCTCAGCCAACAAACAGTAGTTTGTCATGGCACAGAATGAAAAAGAATGTCATTTTTTTCTGTGTTTCTCATCTCTGGTGTTCACAGCATCTCAGGAACATGAGTAAGTGATGTGGACATTACTGAAAGGACCCTGGTCAGTCATGCCAAGGTGGGCCCATGACATGGCCTTTATAGGAAAAATTCTCTCTGCTTGAGTTCGACATGTGTGACATAAGCTGCAAACCAACTAATTCCACTGTGCAGTTTCCTTCAGGGTGAATTAAATTGTCCATATATACATTTTAAGTCCTCTGACATACTCAGGGAGAAACTTTACAGCACTATAAAGGCTCACGAGGGGCAGTATCCCAGATCAGCAGGTTTTTAGCTGCGGGGTGAGTAATTTGCTGTTTTCATGGGTCTTTGAACTTGCCAATAGCGCTTTCTGCCCTCACTTGTCTCTCCTCCCTAGGTCCCCCATAGAAGAGTATTCCAGAGAGCACTAGATGGAACACTGGTGCAGTGGTTTGAAGAGGAGGATTCTGAAGTTATTAGCCAAGTATAGACTAAGGGGCTTTTCTTCTGGAATGTGCATAACAAGGCTCTGTACTGCAAACTGTGCTGCTGGACTTCTACTGATACTGTCCTCAAACACTATGAATGTCACCCCAGCCATAAAACACCAACTACAGTTTTTACAACATATACACGCATGAACACACTGTAGATTCTAGTTAATTGGGCCAACTGTTTAGCTGGGACGAATCTTGATGTATGAAAACAAATTGACTAAACAACCTGAATTTTCTTCTTTTTTGGGACACCGTGGCTATTTGGCATGTGGGCTGAATCACTCGGTAATTACCGGGTGTATTCAGAGTTGCAGTTTTTTTTTAGAAAAACTGACTTTTGATTTTGTAGAACTTCAGACCCTTACAAAGAGGGCACACAGAGATTTCACACTAGCTAATTCTTATTTCACCAAATAAAATCCCAAGTATTTTTGTTGTGCAGTAAATGGTAGTTTGTCTTTTGTTTTATAACTTTTTAACAGATATGATAACTGATGCTGCTGCTTAATTGGCCCAAAGTGTCCTAGTCCCGATATGTCCCAAATAACCAGAATCCACTGTCTGTAGGGGATCACTATAAAAGGCTATGTGCCTATAAAAATACTGTGAAAGAAATTACATTTAATATGGATGCTTATTTTTAAAACTTTTACTGGCCATTTTATGTTTTTTAAAGTTTAAACATAGATGAAAATTGGTATTTCTACTTTTGTCAAGTATGTTCATTACATGGGTATGTTTAAATGTTCAATATCTATTAGAGTAATGGCAGAGAAATACAGAAGCCCAGGAAAGCAGATGAGTGCTGTACCCCTCATGCAGGTTAGTCTACTGTAAAGCTCCCCAGCGTAATGTAATGTTTCTGCATGTAACTTCCTTTCGTTGGAGAGTTTGATTAAACTCCTCAGGCCCAAACACAGTCTGAGTTCTAATTCTTCACACAAAGTAGTCACTATGCTAAACTGTAAATTCTGCAGCTTCAGCATACAAAGTAATGGACAACAGATCTTGTTAGTATCAATATGTTTGTTAATGGTTAGTTTCTGGGTTAGCATTGTTGAGCTGTTTCTGCGTAAAGAACTGAATTCTTGTGAGCATTGATTAAAAAGTGGAACTGTAGCACAAGATACGATAACTCACAGAACTTTAAACGTATATTTTGTAATTAATATGGCTTTGTTTCTTAGTCAATATTCCATGAAATTTCCTGTCTGCATATGTTATGAACGTTTAAACTTTAATTTTTTTTTCAGTGGGTGTCAGAGCACTTGTATTTTGTCATCTGGGGATTACAGGATAAGGGTTTAAGATCCTCTTGATGCAAGCAGGCACATATCAGGCCTAATTGTTTAACAAAGTAATAAGGCAATTACTTTTTCACATTTGACAGTGGCATATTAGCTTGCCTTGCACACCAAAGAAATTACATGTGACTTTTGATCGCCTCCTCTCCTAATTTACTATTAGAACTAAGAAAATAACTGTTCACATAAGATGGTAGAAACAGATATTGGCAAGTACATTTTTATATCACGTTAGTTGATAGCCAGTAGAAATCTGTGAAATTCAATTTCCAGAAGTGTCACAGAAACAATGTGTGCTTCACCTGCAAGACACTCACTTTAGAGCTTTTGTGTTAATGGTGACAGTTGAACCATGGTCATGCCATGTACTCACTGATGTCCCTGTGTACCTTGTGACTTGGGAAGATGATGAGGAATCATGGATATTCTAATAACGTTTTATGCAGCTACTTCTGTGATGAACATTGGTTCATATGGTGGAAAGAAACAAAAAGACTGCACTTAATCATGCGTATGCATCCGTATCTTTCTGCTATAGTAATGCGCACATTGCATTTTCTATTAGATGTACATTGCATTGGAGAGAAGTGTCTGCTAAATGAATAAAGGTGAATGTAAAGCCTACTATACAATGGTTTGTAATAACAAGTGGGCACTACTTTGTGAAGCACATCAAAATATTGCGCGTCTACAGTGGATCTGCTCATGAGCCCAAGGTAGGGCAAAGATTTGGTTCTTTTCAGTCAGACTGTCACGCCCACGACCTCGCCACGAATGTCCACGCCTATCCGAAATCAGAGCAGTGAGGTATAAAGAAGCCACACCTGCACACCCTGCTTGTGGAATTTTGTTAGAGAACCTCATCTTTCCAGTGCTCTCAGTGAACCCATGACAACCTACAATCCTTTCAAGTCCTTCATTCTTCTCAATCTCTCATGCCTTCTCCTGATGTCCAGGGCTCCCGAGATTTGCATCGCCTCCTCGACTATGACATTGGATTCTCTCCAAAACCTACGTTTGTACGTCAACCGACCCACACTTGTCCCCGACCATGAATCTCGCCTGCTCCCTTGTGTACCAACAATAAAGATCCTGTAGTTGGGTCCACACATCTTAGTCTAATGCATGCTCAGTATGCTACGACCCACTTTGGTGTTCTCGATCACGATTGAAACTAAAGTGGAAATAATAAAATGATCAGAAAAAAGGTAAAACACCAATAAACATTGGAAAAGTGAACATTAAAGTTACTTTAATGTTCTTTTTATACCCACACACATTCTCTCTGTATTATAAATGCCATAACTATCCTTCTATGTCTGTATTATAAATACTCTAGTTACATTTAATTTATTGTTAAATTATCATTACATCATGACACTGTAGTATTATTGTATTGTAATATGAAAGATGTTTTAGTGTATCCGGAAGTGTTTCTTGAATGTTTTTATGCATAGAAAGGTACACAATATACTAAGACAAACATTTGATGAACTGACATTAGCCATGAACTGTACCTAACTTCTGACTTAAAGCCAGACTGAGGAATGGAACTTGTTTGTAATCCAGGGACTGGCGGTATATCAGTACTTTGGAGGAGATACTCGTCAAGACAAATGTAAATTGACTGATGCACCAAAAATATTCTAATAAAGTATAATTAGTTCAACTTTATGAATTGCAAACTAAAATTCTGGAGGCACTGTCATGCAGATGTATTGCTGTCCTATTTGACCCAACAGGCTAAAATGGGTCCATAACTATGTTAAATATAGAAGTACATACTAATGTAGAATTATTGTGCTCTATTAACTCATCTTTACTAATTCTCAATATAAGGGACACAAATGTAAATTGAGGATTAAGTGGCTTCTCACTCATAACCGTACTCAGGGACATAATGGCATAAAGGGCCTAATATGTGGAACACAAAAATGGCTGACATCAATCTACCTTGATGAATTGTGGGAGCTTAAGTCAGTGCTGGTGCACACTGCCTTTGTTCCTGTGGGACACAGACCTGTGAAGAACAGAATAAGTGATATAGTGAGTAGTGACAGCACCAACTAGGTGCTATGTTTGTATAATAATGCAAGGTAAAAGAAGTTATACACCCAATTTCATTAGCAGATAGCTGGGTATCTATCATGCCCTCTACTTCAGTCCAGGCCAGTGTAAGTGGTTCTGACGATGCTAAAATATTAGTTGTTGTTTGCACTGTTTTAGTAGCTTCGGCATAATAATTGAAGAGAAAATTACTAATTCACTCTACGACATTTGCATTTATTCATTTAGCATATGCTTTTCTCCAAAGCAATGTACAGCTCAGCAAAAATACAGTTTGTGCATTACATTAAGTGAAAGAGACATGCCTGCAAGCATGGCAACCTACTTTGTTACTTTCCACGTGATGCACTGATGTTCATCGCTCGATTAGGTGCATAAAATGCAGGATAGACGAATCCTAACTCTCCTACAATTTTTTTTTTTTTTTTGTTTTTAATAATAAGGTACACAAACATTCACCTACAATGCTGGAGTGGCAGCTGTGAAAAGGCTTATCTGGGGATGATCATGATGTTACGGTGCATGAACATTTACACCGTAGATGAACTGGAGAGATCTTGGGCAAAATGAGTCTGAAACAGGTGAGTTTTCAGACCCTTCTTGAATGCAGACAGAGTTTCTGCAGTTCTGAGTGGGGGGGGGGGGTCGTGCCACCACAACCGAGAACCTCCATGCTTTACCTCTCGTGCATGGGACCACCAAGCGAGCAGAAGTAGATGAACAAAGGGGTCTGGCAACAGTCTTCTAAATAGCTGGGAGCAGTTCTACTTGATGCATTTCTAGACAATAACTAAGGAAGCCAGTGCAGAGCAATGAGAAGAGGAGATACATGGGATCACTTTGGCAAATCAAACACGACTTGTGCAGTAGCATTCTGTATCAGTTTCAGAGGTTTGATGGCAATAGCAGAAAGGCCACAGAGGAGAGAGTTGCACTAGTCCAGATGGGATGTCACCATGGCTTGGGCAGAATCAGTTGGGAGGTAGGGACGGATCCTATAAATATTATGCAGGATGTATCTGCAGGACCAGGTTGTGGCTTCAATGTGTTGAGAGAAAGACAGACTTGAGACAATCGTCACTCCTAGACTCTTCCCCTGCTTCTTTGTCATTTTCAGGTTTACTGCAATGACCCGCGTTACTGTGTTTGAGTAGGAAATGTGTTTATTGTAATTGGTAAACGTATGGGGAATATAAGGCGGTGATTGCGTCTGCCAAGGAACTAAGAGAAGAGAGCACTAAACAGGCTGGGAAGGCTGGCTAGAGACGCAGGTCCTGGAGGAAACGGGGTCCTAGGACCGAGAGCATTATTTCCCTATGTGCCGGTGTTAAAACAAATCGTACAAGATGAACGCTGTCTCTGCGTCCTTCTTCGCCCCAATCCAAATCCACAGCGTTGTGCGCCACAGCATCTTCTCCTGCTTTCCACAGTTTAGACAAACACACATATCCAGAAACACTTTTATTATTATTAAATTGAATAGGTAGAAAAAAACCAGTGACAGACATACTGTAAGTGTATGATGTACCGTTAATGTGGTAACATTATTTTTCAAACTTAGTTAGCAGTTGCAGTAACTTTAGCTGACATTTGCAAAGTCATGCGATATTTAATTTTAATGGTAAGCTAACATTTGTTTCTTATGAGGAAACATCACGGTACCTCAACATTAACAAGCTTTCACGAAATGGTAGTGAAATGTAAGTAAACATTACTCTCCTCTTGCGTTGCTGTCAACGTGAGTTGACGCTCAATGCTTGTCTAACTGCCCAAAAGAGTGCTGCCAAGATAAGTTTTTGCATACTGAAATGCCTACTTGTCTAACTACTGAAAAGCGAGTCTCGTACAGTGCGTTGCTTACTACCGAAATGCTTACTTGTCTAACGGCCCGAAAATGTCTTTCAAAGTGAATTGATAGCAACCAAAATATTTACTTGTCTAAATGCCCAAAAGAGAATCTGTCAAAGTGACGTTGACTACCGAAATGCTTCCATTTGTAAGCCTTCAAGCGACTGAGTTGTTGACTAAATGCTTACTTGTTGAACAGCCCAAAAGAGTGTCTTCCAAAATGACTTCGTGCCTACTGAAATCCTTCTTGCGTAACTGCCCAAAAGCAAGACTCTAACGGTGAGTTGCAGACTACCGAAATGCTGACTTGGCTAATGGCCCAATAAAATGTCTTTCAATCTCACTTCTGGCATACCTGTACGCATAATTATCTGACTGCTCAACAGTGTTTTTTTGTTCAACAAAATGTTTACTTGTCAAACTGCACAAAAGTGAGTCTATCAGAGGTGTTGACTAGCGATATGCTTAACTGACTCATGCTCAATGGAATGTCTTTCAGTATAATTTCGTTCGTACCGCTATGATTCATTACCTAACTGCTCAGCAGCGTCTTTCATCATGAGTTTTTTTTTTTTTTTTTGCTAACCGAAATGTTTACTCCTCTGGCTGCCGAAAAGGACATCTCTCAAACTGAGCTCTTGCTTACCGCAATGTTCTCGTGCCTAAGTCCAAGACTGTTTCAATATGACTTCTTGCCTAGCAAAATGCTTACTTTTCTGAGTGCTAAAGAAAGAATCGCTTCCATCGTGAGCCTTTGGCTACTGAAATGCGCACAAAAGCATGTCACTCAAGTGAGTTGTTCACTAGCGAAATGCTTAACTGAGTCATGCTCAATGGAATGTCTTTCAGTATAATTTCGTTCGTACTGCTATGATTCATTACCTAAGTGAACAACAGCGTTTTTTGCTAAATGGAATGTTTACTCATCTGACTGCCCAAAAGCAACTCTGTCAAAGTGAATTCTTGCTTACCACAATGTTATCGTGCCTAAGGCCAAGACTGTTTCAATATGACTTCTTGCCTAGCAAAATGCTTACTTTTCTGAGTGCTAAAAAAGAATCGCTTCCATCGTGAGCCTGGCTACTGAAATGCGCACAAAAGCATGTCACACAAAGTGAGTTCACTAGCGAAATGCTTAACTGACTCATGCTCAATGGAATGTCTTTCAGTATAATTTCGTTCGTACCGCTATGATTCATTAACTAACTGCTCAGCAGCGTCTTTCATCATGAGTTTTTTTTTTTTTTTTTTTGCTAACCGAAATGTTTACTCCTCTGGCTGCCGAAAAGGACATCTCTCAAACTGAGCTCTTGCTTATCGCAATGTTCTCGTGCCTAAGTCCAAGACTGTTTCAATATGACTTCTTGCCTAGCAAAATGCTTACTTTTCTGAGTGCTAAAGAAAGAATCGCTTCCATCGTGAGCCTTTGGCTACTGAAATGCGCACAAAAGCATGTCACTCAAAGTGAGTTGTTGACTAGCGAAATGCTTAACTGAGTCATGCTCAATGGAATGTCTTTCAGTATAATTTCGTTCGTACCGCTATGATTCATTACCTAACTGCTCAGCAGCGTCTTTCATCATGAGTTTTTTTTTTTTTTTGCTAACCGAAATGTTTACTCCCCTGCTTGCCGAAAAGGACATCTCTCAAACTGAGCTCTTGCTTACCGCAATGTTCTCGTGCCTAAGTCCAAGACTGTTTCAATATGACTCCTTGCCTAGCAAAATGCTTACTTTTCTGAGTGCTAAAAAAGAATCGCTTCCTTCGTGAGCCTTTGGTTACTGAAATGCGCACTTGTGAAAATGCACACAAAAGTTTTGTCTCTCAAAGTCAGTTGTTGACTAGCGTAATGCTTACCTGACTAACAGCGCAATGGAATGTCTTTCAAAGTGACTTGCTCCACATCTATATCCTTAATCATGTGACTGTGCAATAGCATGTCTTTCCTCATCGAGCTGTTGATTCGTCTGTCTGCCGAAAAGGACATCTCTCAAACTGAGCTCTTGCTCACCGCAATGTTATCGTGCCTAAGTCCAAGACTGTTTCAATATGACTTCTTGCCTAGCAAAATGCTTACTTTTCTGAGTGCTAAAGAAAGAATCGCTTCCATCGTGAGCCTTTGGCTACTGAAATGCGCACAAAAGCATGTCACTCAAAGTGAGTTGTTCACTAGCGAAATGCTTAACTGAGTCATGCTCAATGGAATGTCTTTCAGTATAATTTCGTTCGTACTGCTATGATTCATTACCTAAGTGAACAACAGCGTTTTTTGCTAAATGGAATGTTTACTCATCTGACTGCCCAAAAGCAACTCTGTCAAAGTGAATTCTTGCTTACCACAATGTTCTCGTGCCTTAGTCCAAGACTGTCTCAATATGACTTCTTGCCTAGCAAAATGCTTACTTTCCTGAGTGCTAAAAAGAATCGCTTCCATTGTGAGCCTTTGGTTACTGAAATGCGCACTTGTGAAAATGCACACCAGTGAGTTGTTCACTAGCGAAATGCTTAACTGAGTCATGCTCAATGGAATGTCTTTCAGTATAATTTCGTTCGTACCGCTATGATTCATTACCTAAGTGAACAACAGCGTTTTTTGCCAAATGGAATGTTTACTCATCTGACTGCCCAAAAGCAACTCTGTCAAAGTGAATTCTTGCATACCACAACGTCCTCGTGCCTAAGCCCAAGACTGTTTCAATATGACTTCTTGCCTAGCAAAATGCTTACTTTTCTGAGTGCTAAAGAAAGAATCGCTTCCATCGTGAGCCTTTGGCTACTGAAATGCGCACAAAAGCATGTCACTCAAAGTGAGTTGTTCACTAGCGAAATGCTTAACTGAGTCATGCTCAATGGAATGTCTTTCAGTATAATTTCGTTCGTACCGCTATGATTCATTACCTAACTGCTCAGCAGCGTCTTTCATCATGAGTTTTTTTTGCTAACCGAAATGTTTACTCCCCTGCTTGCCGAAAAGGACATCTCTCAAACTGAGCTCTTGCTTACCGCAATGTTCTCGTGCCTAAGTCCAAGACTGTTTCAATATGACTTCTTGCCTAGCAAAATGCTTACTTTTCTGAGTGCTAAAAAAGAATCGCTTCCTTCGTGAGCCTTTGGTTACTGAAATGCGCACTTGTGAAAATGCACACAAAAGTTTTGTCTCTCAAAGTGAGTTGTTGACTAGCGTAATGCTTACCTGACTAACAGCGCAATGGAATGTCTTTCAAAGTGACTTGCTCCACATCTATATCCTTAATCATGTGACTGTGCAATAGCATGTCTTTCCTCATCGAGCTGTTGATTCGTCTGTCTGCCGAAAAGGACATCTCTCAAACTGAGCTCTTGCTCACCGCAATGTTCTCGTGCCTAAGTCCAAGACTGTTTCAATATGACTTCTTGCCTAGCAAAATGCTTACTTTTCTGAGTGCTAAAGAAAGAATCGCTTCCATCGTGAGCCTTTGGCTACTGAAATGCGCACAAAAGCATGTCACTCAAAGTGAGTTGTTCACTAGCGAAATGCTTAACTGAGTCATGCTCAATGGAATGTCTTTCAGTATAATTTCGTTCGTACTGCTATGATTCATTACCTAAGTGAACAACAGCGTTTTTTGCTAAATGGAATGTTTACTCATCTGACTGCCCAAAAGCAACTCTGTCAAAGTGAATTCTTGCTTACCACAATGTTCTCGTGCCTAAGGCCAAGACTGTCTCAATATGACTTCTTGCCTAGCAAAATGCTTACTTTCCTGAGTGCTAAAAAGAATCGCTTCCATTGTGAGCCTTTGGTTACTGAAATGCGCACTTGTGAAAATGCACACCAGTGAGTTGTTCACTAGCGAAATGCTTAACTGACTCATGCTCAATGGAATGTCTTTCAGTATAATTTCGTTCGTACCGCTATGATTCATTACCTAAGTGAACAACAGCGTTTTTTGCCAAATGGAATGTTTACTCATCTGACTGCCGAAAAGCAACTCTGTCAAAGTGAATTCTTGCATACCACAACGTCCTCGTGCCTAAGCCCAAGACTGTTTCAATATGACTTCTTGCCTAGCAAAATGCTTACTTTCCTGAGTGCTAAAAAAGAATTGCTTCCATCATGAGCCTTTGGCTACTGAAATGCGCACAAAAGCATGTCACTCAAAGTGAGTTGTTCACTAGCGAAATGCTTAACTGACTCATGCTCAATGGAATGTCTTTCAGTATAATTTCGTTCGTACCGCTATGATTCATTACCTAACTGCTCAGCAGCGTCTTTCATCATGAGTTTTTTTTGCTAACTGAAATGTTTACTCCCCTGCTTGCCGAAAAGGACATCTCTCAAACTGAGCTCTTGCTTACCGCAATGTTCTCGTGCCTAAGTCCAAGACTGTTTCAATATGACTTCTTGCCTAGCAAAATGCTTACTTTTCTGAGTGCTAAAAAAGAATCGCTTCCTTCGTGAGCCTTTGGTTACTGAAATGCGCACTTGTGAAAATGCACACAAAAGTTTTGTCTCTCAAAGTGAGTTGTTGACTAGCGTAATGCTTACCTGACTAACAGCGCAATGGAATGTCTTTCAAAGTGACTTGCTCCACATCTATATCCTTAATCATGTGACTGTGCAATAGCATGTCTTTCCTCATCGAGCTGTTGATTCGTCTGTCTGCCGAAAAGGACATCTCTCAAACTGAGCTCTTACCGCAATGTTCTCGTGGCTAAGCCCAAGACTGTTTCAATATGACTTCTTGCCTAGCAAAATGCTTACTTTTCTGAGTGCTAAAGAAAGAATCGCTTCCATTGTGAGCCTTTGGTTACTGAAATGCGCACTTGTGAAAATGCACACCAGTGAGTTGTTCACTAGCGAAATGCTTAACTGACTCATGCTCAATGGAATGTCTTTCAGTATAATTTCGTTCGTACCGCTATGATTCATTACCTAAGTGAACAACAGCGTTTTTTGCCAAATGGAATGTTTACTCAATGACTGCCGAAAAGCAACTCTGTCAAAGTGAATTCTTGCATACCACAACGTCCTCGTGCCTAAGCCAAGACTGTTTCAATATGACTTCTTGCCTAGCAAAATGCTTACTTTTCTGAGTGCTAAAGAAAGAATCGCTTCCATCGTGAGCCTTTGGCTACTGAAATGCGCACAAAAGCATGTCACTCAAAGTGAGTTGTTCACTAGCGAAATGCTTAACTGAGTCATGCTCAATGGAATGTCTTTCAGTATAATTTCGTTCGTACTGCTATGATTCATTACCTAAGTGAACAACAGCGTTTTTTGCTAAATGGAATGTTTACTCATCTGACTGCCCAAAAGCAACTCTGTCAAAGTGAATTCTTGCTTACCACAATGTTATCGTGCCTAAGGCCAAGACTGTCTCAATATGACTTCTTGCCTAGCAAAATGCTTACTTTCCTGAGTGCTAAAAAGAATCGCTTCCATTGTGAGCCTTTGGTTACTGAAATGCGCACTTGTGAAAATGCACACCAGTGAGTTGTTCACTAGCGAAATGCTTAACTGACTCATGCTCAATGGAATGTCTTTCAGTATAATTTCGTTCGTACTGCTATGATTCATTACCTAAGTGAACAACAGCGTTTTTTGCCAAATGGAATGTTTACTCATCTGACTGCCCAAAAGCAACTCTGTCAAAGTGAATTCTTGCTTACCACAATGTTATCGTGCCTAAGGCCAAGACTGTCTCAATATGACTTCTTGCCTAGCAAAATGCTTACTTTCCTGAGTGCTAAAAAGAATCGCTTCCATTGTGAGCCTTTGGTTACTGAAATGCGCACTTGTGAAAATGCACACCAGTGAGTTGTTCACTAGCGAAATGCTTAACTGACTCATGCTCAATGGAATGTCTTTCAGTATAATTTCGTTCGTACCGCTATGATTCATTACCTAAGTGAACAACAGCGTTTTTTTGCTAACCGAAATGTTTACTCAATAACTGCCGAAAAGCAACTCTGTCAAAGTGAATTCTTGCATACCACAACGTCCTCGTGCCTAAGCCCAAGACTGTTTCAATATGACTTCTTGCCTAGCAAAATGCTTACTTTCCTGAGTGCTAAAAAAGAATCGCTTCCATCGTGAGCCTTTGGCTACTGAAATGCGCACAAAAGCATGTCACTCAAAGTGAGTTGTTCACTAGCGAAATGCTTAACTGAGTCATGCTCAATGGAATGTCTTTCAGTATAATTTCGTTCGTACCGCTATGATTCATTACCTAACTGCTCAGCAGCGTCTTTCATCATGAGTTTTTTTTTGCTAACCGAAATGTTTACTCCCCTGCTTGCCGAAAAGGACATCTCTCAAACTGAGCTCTTGCTTACCGCAATGTTCTCGTGCCTAAGTCCAAGACTGTTTCAATATGACTTCTTGCCTAGCAAAATGCTTACTTTTCTGAGTGCTAAAAAAGAATCGCTTCCTTCGTGAGCCTTTGGTTACTGAAATGCGCACTTGTGAAAATGCACACAAAAGTTTTGTCTCTCAAAGTGAGTTGTTGACTAGCGTAATGCTTACCTGACTAACAGCGCAATGGAATGTCTTTCAAAGTGACTTGCTCCACATCTATATCCTTAATCATGTGACTGTGCAATAGCATGTCTTTCCTCATCGAGCTGTTGATTCGTCTGTCTGCCGAAAAGGACATCTCTCAAACTGAGCTCTTGCTCACCGCAATGTTATCGTGCCTAAGTCCAAGACTGTTTCAATATGACTTCTTGCCTAGCAAAATGCTTACTTTTCTGAGTGCTAAAGAAAGAATCGCTTCCATCGTGAGCCTTTGGCTACTGAAATGCGCACAAAAGCATGTCACTCAAAGTGAGTTGTTCACTAGCGAAATGCTTAACTGAGTCATGCTCAATGGAATGTCTTTCAGTATAATTTCGTTCGTACTGCTATGATTCATTACCTAAGTGAACAACAGCGTTTTTTGCTAAATGGAATGTTTACTCATCTGACTGCCCAAAAGCAACTCTGTCAAAGTGAATTCTTGCTTACCACAATGTTCTCGTGCCTAAGTCCAAGACTGTCTCAATATGACTTCTTGCCTAGCAAAATGCTTACTTTCCTGAGTGCTAAAAAGAATCGCTTCCATTGTGAGCCTTTGGTTACTGAAATGCGCACTTGTGAAAATGCACACCAGTGAGTTGTTCACTAGCGAAATGCTTAACTGAGTCATGCTCAATGGAATGTCTTTCAGTATAATTTCGTTCGTACCGCTATGATTCATTACCTAAGTGAACAACAGCGTTTTTTGCCAAATGGAATGTTTACTCATCTGACTGCCCGAAAAGCAACTCTGTCAAAGTGAATTCTTGCATACCACAACGTCCTCGTGCCTAAGCCCAAGACTGTTTCAATATGACTTCTTGCCTAGCAAAATGCTTACTTTTCTGAGTGCTAAAGAAAGAATCGCTTCCATCGTGAGCCTTTGGCTACTGAAATGCGCACAAAAGCATGTCACTCAAAGTGAGTTGTTCACTAGCGAAATGCTTAACTGACTCATGCTCAATGGAATGTCTTTCAGTATAATTTCGTTCGTACCGCTATGATTCATTACCTAACTGCTCAGCAGCGTCTTTCATCATGAGTTTTTTTTGCTAACCGAAATGTTTACTCCCCTGCTTGCCGAAAAGGACATCTCTCAAACTGAGCTCTTGCTTACCGCAATGTTCTCGTGCCTAAGTCCAAGACTGTTTCAATATGACTTCTTGCCTAGCAAAATGCTTACTTTTCTGAGTGCTAAAAAAGAATCGCTTCCTTCGTGAGCCTTTGGTTACTGAAATGCGCACTTGTGAAAATGCACACAAAAGTTTTGTCTCTCAAAGTGAGTTGTTGACTAGCGTAATGCTTACCTGACTAACAGCGCAATGGAATGTCTTTCAAAGTGACTTGCTCCACATCTATATCCTTAATCATGTGACTGTGCAATAGCATGTCTTTCCTCATCGAGCTGTTGATTCGTCTGTCTGCCGAAAAGGACATCTCTCAAACTGAGCTCTTGCTCACCGCAATGTTCTCGTGCCTAAGTCCAAGACTGTTTCAATATGACTTCTTGCCTAGCAAAATGCTTACTTTTCTGAGTGCTAAAGAAAGAATCGCTTCCATCGTGAGCCTTTGGCTACTGAAATGCGCACAAAAGCATGTCACTCAAAGTGAGTTGTTCACTAGCGAAATGCTTAACTGAGTCATGCTCAATGGAATGTCTTTCAGTATAATTTCGTTCGTACTGCTATGATTCATTACCTAAGTGAACAACAGCGTTTTTTGCCAAATGGAATGTTTACTCATCTGACTGCCCGAAAAGCAACTCTGTCAAAGTGAATTCTTGCTTACCACAATGTTCTCGTGCCTAAGTCCAAGACTGTCTCAATATGACTTCTTGCCTAGCAAAATGCTTACTTTCCTGAGTGCTAAAAAGAATCGCTTCCATTGTGAGCCTTTGGTTACTGAAATGCGCACTTGTGAAAATGCACACCAGTGAGTTGTTCACTAGCGAAATGCTTAACTGAGCTCATGCTCAATGGAATGTCTTTCAGTATAATTTCGTTCGTACCGCTATGATTCATTACCTAAGTGAACAACAGCGTTTTTTGCCAAATGGAATGTTTACTCATCTGACTGCCCAAAAGCAACTCTGTCAAAGTGAATTCTTGCATACCACAATGTCCTCGTGCCTAAGCCCAAGACTGTCTCAATATGACTTCTTGCCTAGCAAAATGCTTACTTTCCTGAGTGCTAAAAAAGAATCGCTTCCATTGTGAGCCTTTGGTTACTGAAATGCGCACTTGTGAAAATGCACACAAGTGAGTTGTTCACTAGCGAAATGCTTAACTGACTCATGCTCAATGGAATGTCTTTCAGTATAATTTCGTTCGTACTCGCTATGATTCATTACCTAATGTCAGCAGGGTCTTCATCAGGTTTTTTTTGCTAATCGAACTGTTTACTCACCTGCTGCCGAAAAGGACATCTCTCAAACTGAGCTCTTGCTTACCAGCAATGTTCTCGTGCCTAAGTCCAAGACTGTTTCAATATGACTTCTTGCCTAGCAAAATGCTTACTTTCCTGAGTGCTAAAAAGAATCGCTTCCATTGTGAGCCTTTGGTTACTGAAATGCGCACTTGTGAAAATGCACACCAGTGAGTTGTTCACTAGCGAAATGCTTAACTGACTCATGCTCAATGGAATGTCTTTCAGTATAATTTCGTTCGTACCGCTATGATTCATTACCTAAGTGAACAACAGCGTTTTTTGCCAAATGGAATGTTTACTCAATGACTGCCGAAAAGCAACTCTGTCAAAGTGAATTCTTGCATACCACAACGTCCTCGTGCCTAAGCCCAAGACTGTTTCAATATGACTTCTTGCCTAGCAAAATGCTTACTTTCCTGAGTGCTAAAAAGAATCGCTTCCATCGTGAGCCTTTGGCTACTGAAATGCGCACAAAAGCATGTCACTCAAAGTGAGTTGTTCACTAGCGAAATGCTTAACTGAGTCATGCTCAATGGAATGTCTTTCAGTATAATTTCGTTCGTACTGCTATGATTCATTACCTAACTGCTCAGCAGCGTCTTTCATCATGAGTTTTTTTTTTTTTTTTGCTAACCGAAATGTTTACTCCTCTGGCTGCCGAAAAGGACATCTCTCAAACTGAGCTCTTGCTTGCCGCAATGTTCTCGTGCCTAAGTCCAAGACTGTTTCAATATGACTTCTTGCCTAGCAAAATGCTTACTTTCCTGAGTGCTAAAAAGAATCGCTTCCATTGTGAGCCTTTGGTTACTGAAATGCGCACTTGTGAAAATGCACACCAGTGAGTTGTTCACTAGCGAAATGCTTAACTGAGTCATGCTCAATGGAATGTCTTTCAGTATAATTTCGTTCGTACCGCTATGATTCATTACCTAAGTGAACAACAGCGTTTTTTGCCAAATGGAATGTTTACTCAATGACTGCCGAAAAGCAACTCTGTCAAAGTGAATTCTTGCATACCACAACGTCCTCGTGCCTAAGCCCAGACTGTTTCAATATGGACTTCGTGCCTAGGCAAAATGCTTACTTTCCTGAGTGCTAAAAAAGAATGCTTCCATCATGAGCCTTTGGGCTACTGAAATGCGCACAAAAGCATGTCACTCAAAGGTGAGTTGTTCACTAGCGAAATGCTTAACTGAGTCATGCTCATGGAATGGTCTTTAGATAATTTCGTTCGTTACCGCTATGATTCATTACCTAACTGCTCAGCAGCGTCTTTCATCATGAGTTTTTTTTTTTTTTGCTAACCGAAATGTTTACTCCTCTGGCTGCCGAAAAGGACATCTCTCAAACTGAGCTCTTGCTTGCCGCAATGTTCTCGTGCCTAAGTCCAAGACTGTTTCAATATGACTTCTTGCCTAGCAAAATGCTTACTTTCCTGAGTGCTAAAAAGAATCGTCTTCCATTGTGAGCCTTTGGTACTGAAATGCGCACTTGTGAAAATGCCACCAGTGAGTTGTTCACTAGCGAAATGCTTAACTGACTCATGCTCAATGGAATGTCTTTCAGTATAATTTCGTTCGTACCGCTATGATTCATTACCTAAGTGAACAACAGCGTTTTTTGCCAAATGGAATGTTTACTCAATGACTGCCGAAAAGCAACTCTGTCAAAGTGAATTCTTGCATACCACAACGTCCTCGTGCCTAAGCCCAAGACTGTTTCAATATGACTTCTTGCCTAGCAAAATGCTTACTTTCCTGAGTGCTAAAAAAGAATTGCTTCCATCATGAGCCTTTGGCTACTGAAATGCGCACAAAAGCATGTCACTCAAAGTGAGTTGTTCACTAGCGAAATGCTTAACTGAGTCATGCTCAATGGAATGTCTTTCAGTATAATTTCGTTCGTACCGCTATGATTCATTACCTAACTGCTCAGCAGCGTCTTTCATCATGAGTTTTTTTTGCTAACTGAAATGTTTACTCCCCTGCTTGCCGAAAAGGACATCTCTCAAACTGAACTCTTGCTTACCGCAATGTTCTCGTGCCTAAGTCCAAGACTGTTTCAATATGACTTCTTGCCTAGCAAAATGCTTACTTTTCTGAGTGCTAAAAAAGAATCGCTTCCTTCGTGAGCCTTTGGTTACTGAAATGCGCACTTGTGAAAATGCACACAAAAGTTTTGTCTCTCAAAGTGAGTTGTTGACTAGCGTAATGCTTACCTGACTAACAGCGCAATGGAATGTCTTTCAAAGTGACTTGCTCCACATCTATATCCTTAATCATGTGACTGTGCAATAGCATGTCTTTCCTCATCGAGCTGTTGATTCGTCTGTCTGCCGAAAAGGACATCTCTCAAACTGAGCTCTTACCGCAATGTTCTCGTGCCTAAGTCCAAGACTGTTTCAATATGACTTCTTGCCTAGCAAAATGCTTACTTTTCTGAGTGCTAAAGAAAGAATCGCTTCCATCGTGAGCCTTTGGCTACTGAAATGCGCACTTGTGAAAATGCACACCAGTGAGTTGTTCACTAGCGAAATGCTTAACTGACTCATGCTCAATGGAATGTCTTTCAGTATAATTTCGTTCGTACCGCTATGATTCATTACCTAAGTGAACAACAGCGTTTTTTGCCAAATGGAATGTTTACTCAATGACTGCCGAAAAGCAACTCTGTCAAAGTGAATTCTTGCATACCACAACGTCCTCGTGCCTAAGCCCAAGACTGTTTCAATATGACTTCTTGCCTAGCAAAATGCTTACTTTTCTGAGTGCTAAAGAAAGAATCGCTTCCATCGTGAGCCTTTGGCTACTGAAATGCGCACAAAAGCATGTCACTCAAAGTGAGTTGTTCACTAGCGAAATGCTTAACTGAGTCATGCTCAATGGAATGTCTTTCAGTATAATTTCGTTCGTACTGCTATGATTCATTACCTAAGTGAACAACAGCGTTTTTTGCTAAATGGAATGTTTACTCATCTGACTGCCCAAAAGCAACTCTGTCAAAGTGAATTCTTGCTTACCACAATGTTATCGTGCCTAAGGCCAAGACTGTTTCAATATGACTTCTTGCCTAGCAAAATGCTTACTTTCCTGAGTGCTAAAAAGAATCGCTTCCATTGTGAGCCTTTGGTTACTGAAATGCGCACTTGTGAAAATGCACACCAGTGAGTTGTTCACTAGCGAAATGCTTAACTGACTCATGCTCAATGGAATGTCTTTCAGTATAATTTCGTTCGTACTGCTATGATTCATTACCTAAGTGAACAACAGCGTTTTTTGCCAAATGGAATGTTTACTCATCTGACTGCCCAAAAGCAACTCTGTCAAAGTGAATTCTTGCTTACCACAATGTTATCGTGCCTAAGGCCAAGACTGTCTCAATATGACTTCTTGCCTAGCAAAATGCTTACTTTCCTGAGTGCTAAAAAAGAATCGCTTCCATTGTGAGCCTTTGGTTACTGAAATGCGCACTTGTGAAAATGCACACCAGTGAGTTGTTCACTAGCGAAATGCTTAACTGACTCATGCTCAATGGAATGTCTTTCAGTATAATTTCGTTCGTACCTGCTATGGTTCATTACCTAAGTGAACAAACAGCGTTTTTTTGCCTAAATGGAATGTTTACTCATCTGACTGCCCGAAAAGCAACTCTGTCAAAGTGAATTCTTGCTTACCACAATGTTCTCGTGCCTAAGTCCAAGACTGTCTCAATATGACTTCTTGCCTAGCAAAATGCTTACTTTCCTGAGTGCTAAAAAAGAATCGCTTCCATTGTGAGCCTTTGGCTACTGAAATGCGCACAAAAGCATGGCACTCAAGTGAGTTGTTCACTAGCGAAATGCTTAACTGAGTCATGCTCAATGGAATGTCTTTCAGTATAATTTCGTTCGTACTGCTATGATTCATTACCTAAGTGAACAACAGCGTTTTTTTGCCAAATGGAATGTTTACTCATCTGACTGCCCAAAAGCAACTCTGTCAAAGTGAATTCTTGCTTACCACAATGTTATCGTGCCTAAGGCCAAGACTGTCTCAATATGACTTCTTGCCTAGCAAAATGCTTACTTTCCTGAGTGCTAAAAAGAATCGCTTCCATTGTGAGCCTTTGGTTACTGAAATGCGCACTTGTGAAAATGCACACCAGTGAGTTGTTCACTAGCGAAATGCTTAACTGACTCATGCTCAATGGAATGTCTTTCAGTATAATTTCGTTCGTACTGCTATGATTCATTACCTAAGTGAACAACAGCGTTTTTTGCCAATGGAATGTTTACTCATCTGACTGCCCAAAAGCAACTCTGTCAAAGTGAATTCTTGCTTACCACAATGTTATCGTGCCTAAGGCCAAGACTGTTTCAATATGACTTCTTGCCTAGCAAAATGCTTACTTTTCTGAGTGCTAAAAAGAATCGCTTCCATTGTGAGCCTTTGGTTACTGAAATGCGCACTTGTGAAAATGCACACCAGTGAGTTGTTCACTAGCGAAATGCTTAACTGACTCATGCTCAATGGAATGTCTTTCAGTATAATTTCGTTCGTACCGCTATGATTCATTACCTAAGTGAACAACAGCGTTTTTTTGCTAACCGAAATGTTTACTCAATGACTGCCGAAAAGCAACTCTGTCAAAGTGAATTCTTGCATACCACAATGTTATCGTGCCTAAGCCCAAGACTGTTTCAATATGACTTCTTGCCTAGCAAAATGCTTACTTTTCTGAGTGCTAAAAAGAATCGCTTCCATCGTGAGCCTTTGGCTACTGAAATGCGCACAAAAGCATGTCACTCAAAGTGAGTTGTTCACTAGCGAAATGCTTAACTGAGTCATGCTCAATGGAATGTCTTTCAGTATAATTTCGTTCGTACTGCTATGATTCATTACCTAAGTGAACAACAGCGTTTTTTGCCAAATGGAATGTTTACTCATCTGACTGCCCAAAAGCAACTCTGTCAAAGTGAATTCTTGCTTACCACAATGTTATCGTGCCTAAGGCCAAGACTGTTTCAATATGACTTCTTGCCTAGCAAAATGCTTACTTTCCTGAGTGCTAAAAAAGAATCGCTTCCATCGTGAGCCTTTGGCTACTGAAATGCGCACAAAAGCATGTCACTCAAAGTGAGTTGTTCACTAGCGAAATGCTTAACTGACTCATGCTCAATGGAATGTCTTTCAGTATAATTTCGTTCGTACCGCTATGATTCATTACCTAACTGCTCAGCAGCGTCTTTCATCATGAGTTTTTTTTTGCTAACTGAAATGTTTACTCCCTGCTTGCCGAAAAGGACATCTCTCAAACTGAGCTCTTGCTTACCACAATGTTATCGTGCCTAAGTCCAAGACTGTTTCAATATGACTTCTTGCCTAGCAAAATGCTTACTTTTCTGAGTGCTAAAAAGAATCGCTTCCTTCGTGAGCCTTTGGTTACTGAAATGCGCACTTGTGAAAATGCACACAAAAGTTTTGTCTCTCAAAGTGAGTTGTTGACTAGCGTAATGCTTACCTGACTCATGCTCAATGGAATGTCTTTCAATGTGACTTGCTCAACATCTATATCCTTAATCATGTGACTGTGCAATAGCATGTCTTTTGCTACTCGGAAATGTTTGATCGTCATGACTGCCGAAAAAGGGCACATCTGTCAAACTTGAGTCTTTGCTTACCACGAGGACTGTCCTCGGGCCTAAGTCCCAAGACTGCTTCAATATGACTTCTTGCCTAGGCAAAATGCTTACTTTCCTGAGTGCTACAAAAGAATCGCCTTCCATCGTGAGCCCTTTGGCTACTGAACTGCGCACTACATGTGCACTCAAAAGTGAGTTGTTCACAGATGCGAAATGCTTACTGAGTCATGCTCAATGGAATGTCTTTCAGTATAATTTCGTTCGTACCTGCTATGATTCATTACCTAGTGAACAACAGCGTTTTTTGCTCATGGAATGTTTACTCATCTGACTGCCCGAAAAGCAACTCTGTCAAAGTGAATTCGTGCATACCCACAAAGTCCTCGTGCCTAAGTCCCAAGACTGTTTCATATGACTTCTTGCCTAGCAAAATGCTTACTTTTCCTGAGTGCTAAAAAAAGAATCGCTTCCATTGTGAGCCTTTGGTTACTGAAATGCGCACTTGTGAAAATGCACACAAAAGTTTTGTCTCTCAAAGTGAGTTGTTGACTAGCGTAATGCTTACCTGACTAACAGCGCAATGGAATGTCTTTCAAAGTGACTTGCTCCACATCTATATCCTTAATCATGTGACTGTGCAATAGCATGTCTTTCCTCATCGAGCTGTTGATTCGTCTGTCTGCCGAAAAGGACATCTCTCAAACTGAGCTCTTGCTTACCGCAATGTTCTCGTGCCTAAGTCCAAGACTGTTTCAATATGACTTCTTGCCTAGCAAAATGCTTACTTTTCTGAGTGCTAAAAAAAGAATCGCTTCCATCGTGAGCCTTTGGCTACTGAAATGCGCACAAAAGCATGTCACTCAAAGTGAGTTGTTCACTAGCGAAATGCTTAACTGAGTCATGCTCAATGGATGTCTTCAGATATTT